>NC_053040.3:184929147-186179147 GCF_002575655.3 Aegilops tauschii subsp. strangulata
CAAGGCGAGCAGTCGACAGATTGTTACCTCCCTTGACAGCTGCTTCATCCCGGGCCTTCTTCAGGTTCTCCTTAGCCAACTCCAGGTCAAGATTGAGTTGGATCTGCTTCTTCTCCAAATCAGCAAACTTGGTTCCAAGCTCACAAGATTTCTGCAATCAACAACATGACACGTCAATCAACAGAGACAAAGATCAGTCACTCTCGAGTGATAAGCGCAAGGTCAGATTATTGTGACAAAAAGAGTTCTAAGACTACTGCTGAATCAAACATTCAACAGCAGTCTCAGGGACTACACCCTGTGGGTGCACTAGCGTTCCCCCACTGGTTTGTTTTCCCACTCGACAGGGTCCGCCCGAGTGGAAGGTGTAAGAGAGAGAGAGAGAGAGAGAGAGAGAGAGAGAGAGATTAGACAGTTCTAAGACCACCGTCGACTACCAGCAGTCCACAGCGGTCTCGGGGATTACACCCAGTGGGTGCACTCAGCGTGCCCCCACTGGACCAAAACTTCACTCGACACGATCTGTCCAATTCGAGTGAAAAGAGCTACACACAGCTACATGACACACCTAGTGGGTGTAAGGATGCAAGAAACATATTGACATCTTACAATAATAAAGCAGTAGCTTTCAAGTAGCATATCCTAACATAGCAAAGTTCAAGCTGGAAACTGATACGTCCATTTTCCATCATGCTTTTATATCGATATTTATTGCATCATGGGCTGTTATTACACGTTATGTCACCATACTTATGCCCGTTCTCTCTTATTTTACAAGGTTTACATGAAGAGGGAGAATGCCGGTAGCTGGAATTCTGGGCTGGAAAAGGAGCAAATATTAGAGACCTATTCTGCACAGCTCCAAAAGTCCTGAAACTTCACGGAAGTCATTTTTGGAATTAATAAAAAATACTGGAGAAAGAAAGTACCAGCGGGGGCCCACACCCTGGCCACGAGGGTGGGGGCGCGCCCCCTGCCTCGTGGGCTCCCTGGCAGGCCTCCGGTGCCCATCTTCTGCTATATGAAGTCTTTTACCCTGGAAAAAATCATAAGCAAGCTTTCGGGAAGAAACTCCGCCGCCACGAGGCGGAACCTTGGTGGAACCAATCTAGGGCTCCGGCAGAGCTGTTCTGCCGGGGAAACTTCCCTCCGGGAGGGGGAAATCATCGCCATCATCATCACCAACGATCCTCTCATCGGGAGGGGGTCAATCTCCATCAACATCTTCAACAGCACCATCTCCTCTTAAACCCTAGTTCACCTCTTGTATCCAATCTTTGTCCCAAAGCCTCAGATTGGTACCTGTGGGTTGCTAGTAGTGTTGATTACTCCTTGTAGTTGATGGTAGTTGGTTTATTTGGTGGAAGATCATATGTTCAGATCCTTTATGCATTAATACCCCTCTGATTATGAACATGAATTTGATTTGTGAGTAGTTACGTTTGTTCCTGAGGACATGGGAGAAGTCTTGCTATTAGTAGTCACGTGAATTTGGTATTCGTTCGATTTTTTGATGAGATGTATGTTGTCTTTCCTCTAGTGGTGTTATGTGAACATCGACTACATGACACTTCACCATTGTTTGGGCCTAGAGGAAGGCATTGGGAGGTAATAAGTAGATGATGGGTTGCTAGAGTGACAGAAGCTTAAACCCTAGTTTATGAGTTGCTTCGTAAGGGGCTGATTTGGATCCATATGTTTCATGCTATGGTTAGGTTTACCTTAATACTTCTTTTGTAGTTGCGGATGCTTGCAATAGGGGTTAATCATAAGTGGGATGCTTGTCCAAGAAAGGACAGCACCCAAGCACCGGTCCACCCACATACCAAATTATCAAAGTAACGAACGCGAATCATATGAGCGTGATGAAAACTAGCTTGACGATAATTCCCATGTGTCCTCGGGAGCGTTTTCCTTCATATAAGAAATTGTTGAGGCTTGTCCTTTGCTACAAAAAGGATTGGGCCATCTTGCTGCACCTTATTTACTTTCATTATTTGTTACCCGTTACAATTACCTTATCACAAAACTATCTGTTACCGATAATTTCAGTGCTTGCAGAGAATACCTTACTGAAAACCGCTTATCATTTCCTTCTGCTCCTCGTTGGTTCGACACTCTTACTTATCAAAAGGACTATGATAGATCCCCTATACTTGTGGGTCATCAAGACTCTTTTCTGGCGCCGTTGCCGGGGAGTGAAGCACCTTTGGTAGGTGGAATTTGGTAAGGAAAAATTTATATAGCGTGCTGAAATTTACTGTCACTTGTTACTATGGAAAACAATCATTTGAGGGGCTTGTTCGGGGTATCTTCACCTCGTCCGGAATCACAACTAGCTACCCCTCAACCTACTGAACCTACGGAAAATGTTTACTTTGAAATTCCTTCGGGTATGATAGAGAAAGTGCTAGCTAATCCTTTTGCAGGAGATGGAACATTGCATCCCGATTTACACTTAATCTATGTGGATGAAGTTTGTGGATTATTTAAGCTTGCAGGTATGCCCGATGATGTTATCAAGAAGAAGGTCTTCCCTTTATCTTTGAAGGGAGAGGCATTGACATGGTATAGGCTATGTGATGATATGGGATCATGGAACTACAAGCGATTGAAATTGGAATTTCATCAGAAGTTTTATCCTATCACTACAAAAAATACACTTCCGTGATGATACGTGTTTGTCACAGTAGGTCACATTTTCTGTCATGCATGTACATCCATGACAAATTTATGGCAGAATCAAGATAGTCATACCTGTGCTGTCGTAGAAGTGTTCCATGACATTACCAAAATTATCATCACTGAAGTGTCCACTTCCATGACGATAAATCGCGCGTCACAGAACTGCTTTCGTCAAGGGTGACCGACATGTGGCATCCACCGTAACGGAACGCCGTTAAGCTATCGGGTCCGGTTTTGGATCCGATAACCCGTTAACAGCCCGGACCAATGGGGATTTTCCACGTGTAAAATCATCATTGGCTGTAGGAAACACGTGTCAGCTCCGCGTTGGCACAGGTGTCACTCATCCAATGGGCGAGATGGGCCTATTATATGTTAACACGTGGACCGGCCCAAAAGTGGCCCATAAAGTTTAAATGGTCCAGCCCAACTAAAGGCCCACAAGATTTTGCGAACCATAATGGGCCGGCCCAGCTAAAGGCCCACAAGATTTTGCGGGCCATAATGGGCCGGCCCAGGTGAAGGCCCACAAGATTTTTGCAGGCCATAATGGGCTGGCCCAGGTGAAGGCCCACAAGATTTTTGTGGACCATAATGGGACGACCCAGCTAAAGGCCCACAAGATTTCGTCGACATTAATGGGCCGGCCCAGCTGTAGGCCCACAAGATTTTGAGGACCCTAGTAGGCCGGCCCATTAACTGGCTGCCATGTTTTGGGCCAAATGCCGGCCCATATTTGATCCGATCCATTAATGGCCGGCCATGTTCCGGGCCTAATAATGTCCCATATGAGATCCGGCCCGTTAAAAGCCTACCACGTTCCGGGCCAAATTACGGCCCAGATCAGGTCCGACCCTTTAAGAGGCTTTGGGCTAAATTATGGCCCATATCAGATTCGGCCCGTCAACTAGACGCTATGCTTTTGGGCCCACTTGCTAAAGGCCCATTTAGTAATTCGGCCTGATATTAGTTTCGGCCTGTTAAGGGCCCGTTTAACACTTCGACCCTATATTAATTTTGGCCTGTTAAAAGCCCGTCATATAGTTGGGCCTAACTATGGCCCGGTTTGCATCCGGCCTGCTCGCAGCCGATAATCTGATTGGGCCAAACAAGGACCGAGACAATTTTGGCCTGTTATAAGCCCATGATTTGATTGGTACATTCATGGGCCGGGGTCTATTTCGGCCTGCTGCCGGCCCGTGAGCTGTTCGGCACATTTCAGGCCCAACCTACTTTTCAGCCTCCTAAAGGCCCATTGAGTTTTCTTGGGAAAATAGGGCCGGCGGTTTACTCGGCCTATTAAATGCCCGAATCTACTAGTGGGCCAGTTTATATTTAGGCATGTTAATGGACCAAGATGATGGGGCCCATGATGCGGATCATACATGGTGATTTGCATGACGGCCCGATTATGTACCGTAATTTTACAGTTTGGCCGGTTTACTGCGAAGACATGATATATATATATACAGTAAAATAACTGCAGCATCGTGAATAAGAAAAAAAACCTAAACTATACAATAAAGAAATTATGGCATATTACATCCACTGGGCATCAAAGTTCGCCACTATGATAATAAAGCACAAGTAGACAACAGATTACATACACTGTGCATCAAAGATCGCCACCAGTGCAACTAAACACGCCGACAAAATAATATACAAAACCGGTAGCACTTCAATAGAGTTCAAGAAAGGTTAGCCCTGCGCGGGTGCTGCAGCGCAAGAAGCTGAGCAAGCTGGTGAGACTGCACTTGTTTGACACTTATATCCTCCTCACTCTGAAAGATAAACAAGCAGACAGATGACAGGTTTTGCACATATAAGTATCAGTGCTGACAATTCATCACATTTCTTACTGACGAATAAAGTGACACAGTTTAAAATAGCATTAACACAATATGGTATTGTTCAGGTCAAGACATGGCAGGAAATGACATTGTGAAGGAGTTGGCAACTTCACGACACCACTGGATTACAGATCAAGAACTCATAAGTATCAATGGTTAGTGTGTTGTCAATTTGTCCCATTTCAGATTGGCAAAATAAGATCACTTGCTCTGTATAGTTTAATTTACATGGTATGAAGAAGGAACTTGGTTGTATAACTGAAAACTTAAATTGAGAAGGACAAACTTTTGTTTATGAACTGGAGTACATAATAAACTTTAAACATGCAATTTGATGCAAACACCAAAAATAAACAGCTGTTGGAGTCATGCCTAACCAAATATACACAACAAAGTTTGAAGGCTTGAGAAGGACAAACTTACATTATTGGTGAAGGCAGGATCTATAAAGCCCTTGTCCATGCTGATGGGGGGGGGGCAATTCAAGAAGTTTACCACAGAATCTTCTTCATAAGCATTGCCTTTATTCTACATTTTGTTAAGAGTAAATATAGATGTGACAATATAAGAAAAAATGGAGAATATTTAAGATAAGATGAAGAGTGATGCTACATAACCAAGTAGCTATAAATGTAAGTACATCGATACAGGCAAAAGGTATTGCCAAGAGCAATGCAGAGCTGAACTTCTTCAGTACCATCGGTGTTATCCAACCTTATGGTAAGAGTAAATATAGATCTTATGTGTAGAAAATGGAGGGCAAAGGAAAATAAGCTGCAGAGTGATGGTACATGAACAACTACCTGTCAATATAAGTACACTGATAAAGGACAGCAGGTACTTACAAGAACAATGTAGAGCTAAAAAAATTCATTGGCATTGGATATATTCTACACTAATGTAACCATTCATACAGATCAGATAATTTGGAGCGAACAATTGATAAGCAAGCTATCATGCATACTGCTGTCACATAATGAACTAGGTATGTATGCAAGTACAGTGATACAAGACAACATGTACTAACAAGAGCAAAGCAGCGGGCAGCATATTTGCGTTATCCTGTCGTTCTTTTCAAACCGGAATTCTTTTTAGAGCAGATTTCCTGCAAAAAAGATTCGTAAGGCACATGCGGAAAAGTAGAAGTTCAAATTGTCATGCGATATCATAGACAGTACCTCGTCCTCGGAACGAGACCATTGCATAACAAGGTTTTTCCATTCAATGTCTTCTAAATTTAGCATAGGAGACTTCACCAGAAATTCGTTTATAGACCTGCCATCAAAGTGTGATTTCCTCAGGTAACACCAATACTGCTGCAATGCTTCCTTGAAAAGCGCAAGCAAGCTTTGCTCGTCATGACTATCCAGATTGACCTTTGCCTACTTACAACAATGTAATGTAAATCATTGATGTGTTCAATCAGCAGAAAACAAGAAAATAATCACCATGAATAATAGCACTTACACGTAAGTGGGACAGGAAGATGTGAAAATGGTGTTTGTCTTCACTATAATCTTCCAATGATGGGAATATATGCACGTAGTCCCTAACAACATTGAAAGCATTGTCTTTTAATGTTGGGAATAACTGGAATGGGGTTCCAATCTGCAGGAATTGGCCGTCTCTGCAGTTGGGATAGGTCTTCGGCCGGTGGACTTGCTGTACTTTTTGCTGGAGTGGGATTTTTCTGTGGTACGGCTGGTGCTATGGCAACTGAAATCGGCATACCTTTTGCTGGAGTGCAGGTCCTGTGTGGTGGGGCTAGTGGTGTGGCCAGTGAAGTATGGGTACAGTCTCGTGGAGTCGGTCCTACGTTTTGTGTCACTGGTTGTACAGCCAATATAAGTGGGATGATGTCTGATTTCTCTGGCACAACCACGTTTTTCAAGGACTTTGCTGGTGCTCCTTCAGGTTCGGCAATCACCCTCTTCCTTTTTGATGTCTGATGCACAAGAACATCATTTGAGTGGAAAAACATGGTATGATGACAGATGGAATATGTATTGATAATGGATGGGCATGGCATCTCGACATATATGATGAGTAAACTAAGCAGATGGCGGTGCAAGAAAGTAGAAGAAATGCAAGACAACATATGCAAGTTACGCACAATCAATAAAACCTTGCCAAATTAGAGCAGGCACCTTGATGGGTGAACATGACAGGCCATCTACCTTTGACTCCTCGAGGTTAGAACAGTCATTAGGATCATATTTTGAACAAGAATCTACAGGTGGGGAGCGTATGAGTTTCATTGCATCCAGAATGGCACTCAATGCCTTGGTGCCAATGTTGTAAGTCATTGCAGTGTTCCATAATATTCTTCTGATGCGCGGATTCTGATATTCACTGTAATTACGTATAATATCCGAGACCCATGAAAACATAAATAGTTGTGAGATTATCTTTGTAATGCAGAGGATATTCTAATATAGGGGCGCCCCTGTAAACACTTGTGTGCTATCACTGGATTTTGATGAGAGAGCTCATGTGTGCTGTAATATGGTGCGTGCATTTATATAATCTGGCACAAGTACACAAAAAATAGGCTCCAGAAGTAAGGATAGTTGGCAGATGATAGGTTCAAAATATACTGTATAGAGAGTTTATTGCCAAACCATGATAACAAGAGCACACAGCAACTAGGCAGATCATAGTGTACATAAAAGGGGTACACCATAACCACAATATATAAATCGGGAAAGTGGAACTGGCTTGAAAATACGGTGTTGTATTGCCGCTAGTAATTGAAAGCCTATCGATCAAGTACATGCGAGCTCTATCAGCTGTTTACTGCAGATGTCCTTGCTCCCCTTCCTGACAAGGAACATACTGTACGTACTAAATACAGAATAACAAAACAGGAACATGTTAAAGAATAGAAGAGGAAGCATATTCTTGAGGTTCCGCTTAATTGCATACAATGTTGGTTGCCCACTCATGATGAATCACAGCGCCCAAAGAAATGCAATTCCATGCTATCTCTCTATATGTGGCAATTTTGAACAAGAGTCATTAGGATCATATTCTGAACAAGAGTCAACAGGTGGGGAGCGTATGAGTTTCATTGCATACAGAATGGCACTCAATGCCTTGGTGCCAATTTTGTAAGTCATTGCAGTGTTTAGCTTCAAGAGTGGACTGCTGCTAGTGCGGCACAAAGTAGCTACACAGATCATAGTGTAGATATTACGGGAAAACCGTAAGCATCAGAGTAAAATCAGCAAAGTGGAACTTGCTGGAATATATGTGCTAGTATTGCCGGTATGGCTAGAAAGGCTTCGGATACCAGCTCTCTTCAACTGAAGGTGCGGTACTGTTAATATCAGTGTAACTCTCAAAGGCGACACAGCTCCCCGCATTTCCTTGCTATTCTTATAGGATTCAAGTGGGCAGGCCACTACAAATCCTATTCCCATGTTTACAAAATCCTATGGATCAAAGAGGCCCGAAGAGTTCAAAGTGCCCATACCAACCGACCGTATAGACCTCTACACTGCAAATATCCCTGCTCATCTTCACTACAAGGAACATACTGTACTACTATCATACTCCCTCCGTTCCAAAATATAAGTCTTGGTAGAGATTTCCACTATGGATCACATACAGATGTATCCAGATACATTTTAGAGTGTAGATTCACTCATTTTGCTCCATATGTAGTCGATGGTGGAATCTATACAAAGACTTGTATTTAGGAACGGAGAGAGTACTTATTAAAGAATAAGGAAGAGGAACATGCTAAAGAAGAGCAAGCAGATTTTGGATAATAAAATGTTCGTTGCGCAGTGCCCACACATGATGAACCAGAGCGCATTAAGAAAGCAACTCCCAGTTGTCTCTCTATATGTGGTTCATGTGCTTTTTCGAAAGTAAAGTAGGAACATTAGCTGACCAATTAAATGTTATCTGTTTTAGTAATATCAGCATCATATCAGATTCGTACTTTGAGCAACAAGTTTGGAATTATGAGTGGCACGTTGTTTAGCTTGATGGATTCAAGAGCAGTGCTAAGCAGGTACGATGATGGTACTGAATACAAAGGCATGGCTGCATGCAAGTCGCGTGACTTTTGTCATTTGGGTTAGTCGACCATTTTAGGCGGTTGGATGAAGATCCTACGTCTCCTAACCCTTCTTCTTCCTCGTCTCTGATTCTTCCCATACAGAACACCGCACGGGCCGCCGGCCGGACCATCGGCAACCATCGCCTGTGTTCCTCCGCCACCCCCACCCCCACCCCTGCCCCTACCCGCATTGAGTTTTCTTCATTGGGTGAGGCCCCTGTAGGAACATGTGGTACGCTACGCTAGCGCCACATAAAATTTTCTACCGCGCACCCAAGATCATGCTGCTGGAAATAGATCACGGGATCAGGTTTACCACTAGACGCGCAGTCACCGTAGCGGAAGTAGAGTTGGTGATGCGTGTAGCCGATCTCCCGCGAACAGCGAAGACCCGTGAACGGTGATCTCCCACGAATGGCACCTCACGGTTCCCTCGAACGGTTCGGCCAACCACCGCAGATGCGATGCCTCCAAGGTATCCACACGTACGGGGAGCAGCGTCGAGCGGCGGACTGCTAGGTCCGGTCGCGCGGCATGGGCGTGGGGAGTGGTGGTGGCTAACCAGGGTTCAATTGGATTCACCCTAAGTGGTGTGCCCACTCCCCTTTATATTGACCTCCGAGGTGGGCTCAACAGTTGAGCCCACTAGGAGTCCACATCCATTTTCCACTCGGATCCAATCCGAATGGGCTGCAGCCCCTTAAGTGTGCGACCCTATAGGTTCACGTACACATGGACACGACCAGAGTCGATAGTTGGTAAAGGCTCCTAGCAGAACGTGCCAACTCCCATGTGGGCGTAAAGTCATTTGACGAACCTCAACAATGTGGCATATGCAACATTCCTTTTGCCTCATGATATTTGTTGTCGAGCTCAAGGCGAGTACTTGTCACCCTTGTGATAGCTCGACCTCTCTTCTCGAAACCATGATACAGATTCCCGAACTGGGTTAACGCTTAACCCAAGTCGCATAGCCATGCTTTCCAAATCTGATCACTCGAGAGGGCCCAGAGAATATCTCTCCAAATAGGAGGGGCAAATCCCATCTTGGTCAACCATGTCTCGCGGCATGTCTCACGACTCACCCGAAAGCTACCTTTATAACTACCCAGTTACGGAGTAGCGTTTGATAGACCCTAAGTGAGTCGATCCTCATCCCAAGAACATGCGAGGACCTCAGGTCTAGGACATGGCATATACATTGCACTTGGGACTAACAGATGACTATATCTCACTGCATCTCAAAGTGGGTCTGTCCGGCTCGGTGATCTCCATTCCCGAGCCCATTCTATCGGTTTAGGATCTCCATGCACATGACTTGTGAAACATAGTCATCAACCGAGTCGTATGCTATTCAAGGATATGTGTCTGCATGACCTTATCAACTAGGGACCATTAGAACAATCATCATACAATACATAGTTCCACAAACAAGTCACACACTTATGGATACATATCATTGATGATGTTCAAGGACAATACAAAGGACTCATGAATACATATGGAAATGTCATCATCACATGAATGCCTCTAGGGCATATCTCCAACAGTCTCCCACTTGCACTAGAGTCAATCATTTAGGCATCGTATGCCCATGGAGCTCATGTGCGCCTCATGCTTCGGCCGTGGGAGAGGCCTCGTCTATGGATCGGCAACATTTGCATCTGTGTGTACCTTGCATGTGTTTACATCACCTCTTTCGACAATGTCGCGAATAAGGTTAAAACGCCTGAGTATGTGCTGGTTTTTTTTTATGGTTTCGTGGTTCCTTGACTTGCGCAATGGCACCACTATTATCACAATAGAGGTCCAATGGCTTAGGCGCACCCTCAACCACACCAAGATCAAAAATGAAATTCTTCACCCAAACACCCTCTTTTGCAGCTTCAGAAGCCACAATGTACTCGGCCTCTATTGTAGAATCAGCTACCGTATCTTGCTTGGAGCTCCTCTTTTCGGAATGAACACAAACCCAGATTGCGATCGACTATCATCCCTATCTGTTTGAAAACTAGCATCGGTGTAACTCTTTACAACGAGCTCATCCTCACCTCCATAAACCAAGAACATATCCTTAGTCCTTCTCAAGTACTTAAGGATATTCTTAACCGCTGTCCAGTGACTCTCACCTGGATCAGCCTGGTATCTACCCACCACGCCAAGAGCAAAATTAACATCGGGACGAGTACATACCATAGCATACATGATGGACCCAACAGCCGAAGCATACGGAATCCCATCCATGCGTCTTCGCTCATCAGGAGTCGTAGGACTCTGAGTCTTGCTAAGACTAATGCCATGTGACATGGGCAAGAAACCTTTCTTGGCATCTTGCATGTTGAACCGCTTCAACACCTTGTCAATATACGCACTCTGGCTTAATCCAATAAGCATTCTTGATCTATCTCTATAGATCTTGATTCCCAAAATGTAAGCTGCTTCTCCCAAGTCCTTCATAGAAAAACTATTTTTCAAAGAGTCCTTGACAGATTCAAGCATTTGAACATCATTTCCAATCAATAATATGTCATCCACATATAAGATCAGAAATGCAACCGAGCACCCACTGACCTTCTTGAATACACAATGATCACAGTCATTCTTGATGAAGCCAAACTCTTTGATGGCTTCATTAAAACGAATGTTCCAATTTGGAGATGCTTGCCTTAATCCATAAATGGATCTCTGAAGCTTGCATACCATGCTAGACTTCTTTGGATCGACAAAACCCCAAATTTTTAGAAAAGGCAAACTGTGACTCTTCGTAGTCCATATCTCATATGGTGTCTTATCTACGGACTTAGATGGTAGCCTGTTTAGTGTGAAAGCTGCAGTTTCTAGAGCGTATCCCCAAAATGACAAGGGTAAATCTGACTGACTCATCATCGATCGGACCATGTCCAACAGAGTCTGATTCCTCCATTCTGACACACCATTTCTCTCTGGCGTACCCGGGGGAGTCAGTTGTGGAACTATTCACAACTCTTAAGATGATCATCAAACTCCTGGCTCATATACTGATTTTCTTGCCGAGTTGATTTTCCACTTCGTTCTGAAACTCCTTGAACTTTTCAAAAGTTTCTGACTTGTGCCTCATCAAGTAGACATATCCATATCTACTCAAGTCATTGGTAAAAGTCACGAAGTATTGGAAACCACCTCTGGTTGTCGTGCTCATTGATCCACATACATCACTATGTATAAGTTCCAACAGCTCGGACGCCCTCTCGCAACTCTTTGAAAAAGGAGTCTTAGTCATCTTGCCGAGTAGGCAAGACTCGCATGTCTCGAATGATTCAAAATCAAACGAAGTTAGGATTCCATCATCATGGAGCTTCTTCATGCACTTTTGAATAATGTGTCCTAGTCGACAATGCCAAATGTAAGTCGGATTTATCTCATTAGGCTTATGCCTCTTGACATTTCTGTTATAGACTGATCCACCTTCAAGATCTGGGATAAATAACCCATTCACAACGGGTGCAAAGCCATGAAACATATTATTCAAGTAAATTGAACAACCATTGTCCTTAATACTGAATTCATAACCTTGTCTCATCAAACATGAGGCATAAATAATGTTTCGACTCAAAGCAGGAACATAATAACAATTATCAAGTTCCATTACAAATCGTGAAGGTAAATTAAGTTGCATAGTGCCGACGGCCAATGCAGCAACTCTTGCTTTATTCCCACGTGAATATCAACTTCTCCTCTTGTGACATTCCTAGTTCTGCTCAGCCCCTGCATCGAGTTGCATATGTGAACAACCGATCCGGTATCATATACCCAAGAGCTACTAGAAACATCAGCAAGATAAATGTCTATAACATATACAACAAGTGTACCTGAAGAAGAAGTCATACTTCCAGACTTCTTGCCCTTCTTAGCAAGCCACTTGCTGCAGTTCCTTTTCCAGTGTCCGGGTTCCTTGCAATGAAAGCAAATACTCCCCGAAGCCGTCCCTGACTTAGGCACAGCGGCTGCAGTTGGAGTAGCCTCCTTCTCTTTGCCCTTTGCCTTAGCCTTTTTCTTGGACCAGCTCTTCTTGAACTTAGCCGAGTTCTACACCATCAACACTTGACGATGTGTACCTTTCTTGATATCCTGCTCTGCCACTTTGAGCATCCCATGCAATTCAGTGAGCTTCTTTTCCATCCCATGCATATGGTAGTTCGAGATGAACGGCCCATAGCTATCCGGAAGAGAACCCAGAATTGTATCTGTGGACAACTCATCCCCAAGTGGGAAGCCCAGCCTATCCAGAGCTTGCATGTACCCGATCATCTTGATCACATGCGGGCTCAGTGGATCACCCTCTTTCAGCTTACAATCCATCAAGGATTGCCAGACGTTGAACCTTTCGGTCCTAGCCTGCATTTGAAACATGCTCTTAAGGTTCTCGATCATATCGAAAGCCTCAATATTTTCGAACTGCTGCTGCAGATCGGGCTCCATAGAAGCCAACATGAGACAGCTGATCTCGTTTGATTCATCAATGATTTTCTGGTAGGCATTTCTGGCTGTGGCATTAGCATTATCGGCAGGTTCCTCTGGAAGTGGATTCTCTAGAACTTGTTCCTTTTTCTCATGCCTAAGAACAATTCTCAGGTTTCTATACCAGGTGGTAAAGTTTGTTCCATTCAATTTATATTTTTCCAGGATTGATTTCAACGCAAAAGGGGTAACTTGAGCAGGTGGTGCCATTGATCTACAACAGAAATATGCAAAACACTAAGACATGTATTCATGAAGAGTAATTCATATTAAACATTTTAATAAGATCATTACTCCCACTGAAGTCAACATCCCTCGGTTGATACTTAGTGATTCAAGATCCAAGATCAACATGTCAACTAGTGAGCTTTTGCATCACCGCTAGAGGATAAGATCACTCGGTAAGCAACTCTTGCTAATCGTATCTCCATACGACTCTTGTTGTTGTTGACATCTCATGCCTCGCCAACTCCTATGCCTCGTAGCCCAAAACTGTTTTGATAGCCACGACAAGTCAACCAATGCTTCGCGTGTAAGTGTCCGACACAAACCCATCACTTCAAGGAGATCTAGTGGCACCCTAATTTCATAGGCCCGCCAGTAAATATACTTGACATGTGAAGGTGCAGCAACTGGGGAGGCATTTATACTTGACATTCTTTGAGGGATCACCCTACTTAAAAATCTACCATGCAAAAAGAAGGGTGCATAAAAGGGATAAACTTTCAGAGGCAGTTTATGTATGTGTGATATGGTATAGCCCCTTTTCACAGCGCGTGGTGATCTCCATCTCCACGTGCGCGGTCTGCCCATGCATGGTTGTCCTCGTGGTGATCTCCATCTCCACGCCATGGTGTCAATCGCCAAGTGTTACATAAGATACTATGCTATTAAAAAGTAATAGCTACTGAAAGTAAATTACATTACATGGCTTCTCATGTTGACACACAGGTCATTAATACAATAATGGGACAACCATATGGCTCCTGCCAGTTGCCGCACTCATGACACACAGGTCATGAAACAATAATATACAAGCAACATACGTGGGCTATACCAAATCAGAGTCATTCCCTGGAAAAATGAGTCAGACGTTCTACCGCCGAAGATAAAACCTCCTGAAACTCTATCTTCCAAGAGGATTTTGGCCTAGCCAGAAGTGCCGAAATCCTGTTCCAAAATTTCATCGCTAATCCAACTTTTCGTTAGCTTCAGTTTGACAGGTCATGGAGCAAAATCGGAGTTCGTATGCAAAAGTTACAGCCGTTTTACCGAGACTGCTCCAAAAGATTTCAGCACCGCGGAAATCACATTTCCAAGGTGTTGATCTATGTTCCGATTCGATCAATCTCATTAATCTTCGCGTGCTGCATCCGGATTTACGTTCCACTGTCTACCCCGATGGCGGACAACCGACTGGTAGGGGTAAGTCATGTCACGACCTCTGCATCACGATCAGGGAAACAAGATCACGAAACCAACCTTCAACACTGACATGCGCGACCGATCTCATCGACCCGCACATGAACCGATCTACATATCTCATATGCATATCATCGAATCTATCACCACACAGCAGAGGCTCTGATACCACAGTAGGAACACGCGGTACGCTACACTAGCGCCAAATAAAATTTTCTACCGCGCACCCAAGATCATGCTGCTGGAAATAGATCACGGGATCGGGTTTACCACTAGACGCGCAGTCACCGCAGCGGAAGTAGAGTTGGTGATGCGTGTAGCTGATCTCCCGCGAACAATGAAGACCCGTGAATGGTGATCTCCTACGAATGGCACCTCGCGGTTCCCTTGAACAGTTTGTCCAAGCACCGCAGATGCGATGCCTCCAAGGTATCCACACGTACGGGGAGCAGCGTCGAGCGGCAGACTGCTAGGTCCGGTCGCGCAGCATGGGCATGGGGAGTGGCGGTGGCTAACCAGGGTTCAATTGGATTCACCCTAAGTGGTGTGCCCACTCCCCTTTATATAGACCTCCGAGGTGGCCTCAACACTTGAGCCCACTTGGAGTCCACATCCATTTTCCACTGGGATCCAATCCGAATGGGCTCCTATAGGTTCACGTACACATGGACATGACCAGAGTCGATAGTTGGTAGCGGCTCCTAGCAGAACATGCCAACTCCCATGTGGGCGTAAAGTTGTTTGACGAACCTCAACAATGTGGCATATGCAAAATTCCTTTTGCCTCATGATATTTGTTGTCGAGCTCAAGGCGAGTACTTGTCACCCTTGTGATAGCTCGACCTCTCTTCTCAAAACCATGATACAGATTCCCGAACTGGGTTAACACTTAACCCAAGTCGCATGGCCATGCTTTTCGAATCTGATCACTCGAGAGGGCCCAGAGAATATCTCTCCAAATAGGAGGGGCCAATCCCATCTTGGTCAACCATGTCTCGCGGCATGTCTCACGACTCACCCGAAAGCTACCTTTATAACTACCCAGTTACGGAGTAGCGTTTGATAGACCCTAAGTGAGTCGATCCTCATCCCGAGAACATGCGAGGACCTCAGGTCTAGGACATGGCATATACATTGCACTTGAGACTAACAGATGACTATATCTCGCTGCGTCTCAAAGTGGGTCTGTCCGGCTCGGTGATCTCCATCCCCGAGCCCATACTATCGGTTTAGCATCTCCATGCACATGACTTGTGAAACATAGTCATCAACCGAGTCGTATACTAGTCAAGGATATGTGTCCGCACAACCTTATCAACTAGGGACCATTAGAACAATCATCATACAATACATAGTTCCACAAACAAGTCACATACTTATTGATACATATCATTGATGATGTTCAAGGACAATACAAAGGACTCATGAATACATATGGAAATGTCATCATCACATGATTGCCTCTAGGGCATATCTCCAACAGCCCCACCACTGCCCCCCCCACAACCAAAGTCCCCACCCGAGCCCCTTCGTTCGCACCGGCGAACTCCGACGAGCTCTGAAAAATCGACTGACCCAATTTTGAAATTTAGTCTACTGTGATTTAACTAGTGTGGAATATAAAAGGGGAAAACCATAAGCATTGGGAGTATAGTGTTGAGCGTGCCATGGCGGATCTGAAGCTGCAAACCGGACAAAGGCAACTTCGCAACCAATGTTTGCTTTCAACAAGGAAGTAAGTGATGGACAAGAAATCAGAGTAAAGCTGTGGCGATCTATTTTCTTGCTGCGATAAATAAGTTGAGCAGATATGAAAGAGTACCGCCTCTGGTGCGGTGCCGTGTATGCATCTGCTGAGAATTTGATGGTGCTGCTGTAGCGATGGCTGTTGGTGGCGTGGAAGCAGATCTAGGAGGGTAGACGGTGGCGGCGGGGCGTGGTGGACAAGACGGTCGTAGGAGCGGCGCCGGCAAGGTGGACGATGGCGGGGATGAAGCGAGAGGACGGGATGCAAGGATCCCGGTCCGAAGCCGTGGATGAGAGAGGTCGATCTCTTGTAATGGACGGCGGCGTCGGGGTATCAGCTCCGGCATGGTGGAGGAGGACGGCGGTGGATGGGGTGGCGGACGGAGGAGGCTGGGGTGGAGAGGGTGTTTTGGCACCCACGGAGTACGAATGGGGAAATGGAGGTGGAGAGGAAGGGGGAACCATGTCTGCAGGGCGCACTTGTCTCAAATGCAAGGAAATTTACAAACTTAGCCCCCGTTTCAAATTTCCTACATCACAACAATATTAGTCGGTTGGGGATAGGACGGTAATCTCGCATACACCGAATATTTGCCGACGAGAGTTTGTTTTTGGCGACCACTGTGTATGAATCAGGGAGGGAGTCGATTTCGGCCGAGGACACACTGTCTTTCTCACACACAAACACAAACTCTGTCTCCCAGGGTCTCATATTTCCCCACTGTTCTCTTGTATGTCGCTCACACACACTCTCTCTCCCTAGAGATATCTTGTGTTCCCTCATATGTTTCTCTAGCTATCACTCTTGTTTTGAAATATCTTTCTCTCTCGCAGACACAAAACTCCGTCTCTCAGGATCTAATTTCTCTCCGATATTTGTTTGTATGTGAGTCACATGCACCCTTTCTTCATCTCTCTCACACCCACACCCATAACTCAACCTTTTGATCCACTCGACTCCTATCTCTAACACACACTAGCTAGAATCTTTATCTTTCTATTTATCTATTTCTCCATGAACCTTCTTTCATTTATAGGTTGATCTCTTTTGCACAATCGTTGTGCCTCACTCCCTCTGCTCGCCATAGATGCATGCTCCAGCCCACGCCACTATCTCTTAAACACAAAAACACATGCTCAATTGTCGGGCCTTCTTCCCTGCATTCTCGCATGCATGCATATTGTCATACCGATCCGTCTCTCCCATGTTGTTGATCTTAGCTTATGACCTATGTCTTCTTTCTTTTATCTCGATCATGCGCGCGCACACACACACATCCCACGTATACATGTATACCTCTCACACATGCACGTTGAAGGACTCTATGTCTCCATACGTAGTTAATTACCCTCAACCCTAACGCCACATCGAATCGTTCTCTTCTTCTGTGCACATAACTTCTGCGTGGATGGGTAAAACACACACTCACACTTAACAATCTCCTTGTAGCTACCCCCTCTCACTCTTCCCCTATATCCCCGAAACCAATAAGACCATCCCTTCGTTTAATTCCCGCCTACATGCACCATCGATATATAGTAGTCTTCCTCGGTGTCTCTCGAACAAACATGTTCTCTCGATGTCGACTACTCTCACGCGCACACACCTTCTCTTCCCTCTCAATGAGCATTTTCTCTCTCGCACCCCATCGTTGGTGGCCTCTGCCTTACACATCACCTCTCTATGATGAATCCATGCACACTTAAATTACATCCACCACTGAGGACCCCGCGACGCACACACACACAAACAAACACACACACACACACACGCACGCACCCACCCACCCACACACACACAGAGTAAGACTCCATCACACACACACACACACACTAAGACTCCATCTCTCTCTCTTTCTCTCTCTCTCTCTCTCTCTCACACACACCCACACACACACACACTGAGACTCGATCTCACACACACATGCTCTAGGCGGAGCATTTGTTCCCACCACCCTTCATCCACCCTTACCCGTATGATAAACAATCACCTTAATTTACTTGTATAACATGGACAAATTGCACTTTACTTTAGTAGTTAGAAAACTTATCATTTGTACCCTTATAAAAAACCGAGTTGGCGATGATGGTGTGCCTGCCATCTTGTAATATAGACCGTCTAATCTATATCTGACGGATAGAAAGCAAACTATGATAATTTTACAAAAGATAGTTGCACCTCTCTCCACATCCTTATCTCCCACAACCTCATTGCTGAGCAATTAGAAAAGAAAGTCTCCGGAACAATCTAGCATGGTGGCCGGTGCCGCCTGCCGGCGTCGTCCATCCCCATGCCTCCGCCCATTCCGACCACCAGTCACCACCACGCTCCACTCCTCCTCACCTTATCTCTCATCTTTCATTTTTTCGATGACATTCTCAAGATACCAGTTTTCCAATAAAATTCTCAAAATATCATTAGTTTTTACACATGGGATTACTCCTGCATGGGTAAATCACAACAAGTGTTTTGTAAAAAAAATGCATATTGATGTTTCGTGCAACAAGTGTTTTGTAATTATATAACGCAAATCACGAGCAGGAAGTGACATTTTTTACACAACCACGTTAACATGGCCACCTAAATCACTAGCTAAAGTAAATACCATTATACTTATATCCCGATGCAAAAGGTTGAGTACATGTCCAAAGAGTAGAGTCGCACACACGCACTCTGTCTCTCAGAATCTCTCACACACACACACACCAGTTACGTGACGCCCACTTAAGAAGACACGTATGTTACAATTTGTGCACCCGCGGGTACACGTGATGCTGCGCATTTATTTAAGCCGGACGACAAACCCAAACAGTAGCTGCATTCATTCCCCTCCCGCCGCCTCTTCTCTGGTCGCCGTCGCCCGGATGAGGATCCCCTGACGTGAACAATCCTACCATTCTATCACTGATATGTGGGACCCCCAAGCGTGGGTCCCACTAGTCAGCGTAGGAAAGGCAGGGTAAGGCAGTGATAGCCATGTCAGAGGGTCCATGTCCCGCCCGGTAGCCATGGCCCGGCCGAAGGTAACAACATACGCCATACTCCCGCCGGAGCGGCTCTTTAATCTGGAAATTTTAGTGGTCATGCATGCATCTTTTTGTGCTAGCACTCCTATATAAGGGTTGACCGGTCGCTTCCTGCGGACGTGCGTGGGCGGTGGAACAGGAAGGAGAAGGGAAGCGGGCTGTGGAGTAACGTTTTTGTACCACAATTTCTTAGGAAACTGAGTGCAATAATTGAGTAGTTTTGCAAACTACCAGTACTACACATGAAACGGTTCAAAACCTATACTCCCTTGCCAACGCTCGCTTCCCGCGTAAAACGGTCAGCGTCGCCCTGGAGAGTCAGTGCCGCATTAATGCCCGGCCAGAGCGGAGGCGACCTCTCACTGGCGCCGGCTTTGAAGCGGCGCGGTGGCTGAGAGAGCGCCGCTTCCCGGTGCACCGACTACTCCGCGTCAAGGCTGGCCATAGGCCCTGTTTGGATCCATGGGTTAGAGTTAGTTTGAGCTAGTCGGGGCTCAAATAGCCCTAAAGTATCCAAGCATGAGGGTTTAAATTGGAGCAAGTTGCACCGAACCCACCAAAAAAACTATCCCACCCAAGAGGTGCTAACTGGAGATAGTTCTCATTGGGACCACTGAAAAATCACTTCTCTCTCTCCATCAAGTGCATTTATTGTCAATCTAACCCTGTCACCCAAACACCTCTTTGGCTACAGTTAGTTCAGGGTTAGTCATGAGTTAGTCTAACCTCTAGCTAAGTTAGAGTATCCAAACAGGAGCAGTATAGGACATGCAAGTTGCTCAAAGCATACAGTCAAATTCGTACGTGAAAGGATTTTTTCTTTGAAAACGGAACATGAAAGGAATTTTTTTTTGAATGCTCTTGGCTTGTCGCTAACATGTGATGAGTTAACCGACCTCAATAGATGGCAAAACGCCAGCCCACTGCACTTTGAGAGAGACGAGGAGGGAGAAGCGATACGGGCTGCTGGATTACTAGAGATAGGTGTCGCACGGAAGCCAAGAAATATGGTGATAGCGTGGGTTAGCCATGTACTAGTATGATGTAACTACACTGGGCTGCCGTGTTTCGTACTCTTCCAGTCCACTGTTGAGATGATTGGTTGATTTTATATCGCTGAATAATATAAAATATTATGAGTGCAGACGCTCCACCCCGAGGTTCCTTGCTCCTTCTCGGTCGTCGGGAATCTATGTTCTTCCATTCTATTTTTTTACATGAGCTTTGTTCATCCTTTTGCCAACACGCGACACATCTAGCATCAAGGTGCACGTGTCATGCAAGGATCGTTCCATCTATATGAAGAACACGTGGGACTGGAACTACGAGACGGACATGTACCCAGGAGTGGACGTGCGAACCTATGTAACGTAGCACAGTAAGTGAAGTAGAAAGGCACAAATAGTATGAACATGCGTGGCATATAGGCATTTGTCTCTTACTACCACTAAATGTTGTACGTGCAATGCCCGGTGACGTTATGGAGTACGTGACTAAATACTCTACTACTATTATATTAATTGGAGGCACATATTAGGTTTTATATTTGTTTACATGTATGCCCCGAGACCTTCCAACTAGACGTCTCTTTCTCTCCGGGTCGCACTTTGTATCGTTCATACCACTAGTACAGTAGTACTACTATGTGTGGTCTCCGACCCAGAAGTGGAGACGCTCTACCACGCTGTTCATGTCCCACTCCTTTCGCTGACGTGTGCGACATCCGGCACGTGCCATGTGTTTGGCACTCCTTCGTCGTAAGAGTTGAAACGCTAGCATTCATTAGAAATAAAAAATAAATATAAATCACCAGTGATACTATACCACGCGGTTTCCTTGCTCGATATCGGAAAGAATACTTCCGCTCGCCGACATGTGGGACGTCGACCATCTTGGTCCACTTGCCATGTCCGCAGAACTCCAAGGGAGAGTCACCCCGGTCGTCGCGCCACAGTAATTACTAATGAGCTGCAAATCAGAGGACCAACCTTACCCACTGTGAAGTTGCTCGGATGAAGGAACCATCATGACTTCATTGAATTCCGCTTCTTGAAGAAAACTACTGTACCAGCAGTACTGCTAGCTACAGTAGTTACTCCAGTAGAGGCCTCCTTTGGCTCATAGGATAGGAATTTTATAGGAATGTGAAAATCATAGGAAGTGAGATGACATGCATCTCAATTCCTATAGAGAAAGAGATGCCATTTGATGCATAGGATAGGAATTTTTCCATTGAGTCTAGGCTAATGTACTGGTAGTTTGCTCTAAAAACTACAGTAGTAACTAGTAGTACTGTTACATGCTCGTAATTAATTAAACAAACGTACGGGCGACACAGACACACACACTAACTACTAGTACTACTACTTCTCACATGCTGGCCAGACGCCGTCGTTCTCCTTCCCGGCTTTGTCGGCGACACCCCACCATGCTTGGATCTCCGCCGACCTCTCCGCAGCAGCACGTGCGTCCTCTTCTTTCTTGCGGCAGCGGGCCTCTCTTTTCTTGAGTGCTTTCTGACTTTTCCGCTCCCTCTGTGCGGCTTTGGCCGCCTCTTGCTCTACCACCCATTTGGCCTTGGCAGCTTCAAATTCCGCCCACATAGGTGTGAGGTCGCGAGCGGCGATGAACTCGGCACGGCGGGATGCCACCGCTTGCCTACCATTCTGTGTGCGGTCGTGGGCAGCGAGGAACTCAGCACGGCGGGATGCCATCGCTTCCTTACCGGTTAGTGTGTGGCGCGGTTGCATGAACGACACTTGGTGACAGCTCTGGGGTGGAGTGGCCGGACAACCGTAAAGTGCATTGGTTTGTCAAGAGCTCAAGGACAGAAGACAAAGGAAATTAGGATTCCCCTTCAATCCTGGTCATTTATTACCGAGTAAAATGCATTGGCGGTCATTGAACTTGTCTTGATAGCTCACTTTGATCATTGTATACGAGATATGGTGATTATACGGTCACTGGCTCAGCGTATAGCTCCGTATTTGTCTGGTTGACCAGTCAAACAGTCCGGATGTGCCTCATCAGCTCGTGTTCTTTATCTATCTATCTATGCGGGCCTACCTGTCAGTGGAGAAAGAAATAAAAACCAAAATTATGCGTATGTGACATTAATGTTTAGACGTTTGCTGGAGGCCTCCGCGAACACTGAGCATGTATTCACCTGGCTCACCACCAACGGTCATACTCGTGACTCCGTGCCTTGCTCATGTATATCGTCCATCACAATGACAATCTATAAAAAAGCCTAGCTAGAGAGGGTACTATGGTGCGGAGTATGTACTATCGTGAGCAACCGATCATAGTGCCACTACACACGAGTGTGTGTCTGATCGATTCGTCCATTATTCGTAAGTTACGTATGGTTGTGTGGTGTCTAATGGTGGTCGTCGAATGCTAGCTGGCGACAAGAGCGGTTGCATGACCGCCTGGTTGTCAATACGTGCCGCATACGCTTCAAAGGCTCGTCATCCATGAGTTCACATTTTACCACCACTCCAGCGTCTGACCGCCCTGGCCTACCGAAACCCCTTCCATCGCTAGCGCGCGCTTCCCACCTGAAACGATCACCGTCTCTCCAGAACGTCAATTCCGCATTCACCGGCCTTAACTGCAGGTGCAGTTGGTGTGTCACTGACATGCGGGCCTGATGCCCGTTGGGCCCACATGTCAGTGAGACAACGCACCTGCGGTTAAGTCACCGAAGCAACGTCCGCATTCACGACCGACGCGACCTCTCACTGGCGCCGGCATTGCAGCAGCGCGACGGCCAAGAGAGCACCACCCGCACGGCATCCCGGTGCAAGCGACTGCTCCACGTTAATGACACCACGGCTGCCGACGAACCTACTCCGGGGCCAGCCGTCCATCCGTCTGCCGCGGCTCATTGCCATTCGCCCGCTATATTAACCTGAGCCCAGCTCCCACTATAGCCAAAGACCCACACTCATTCTCCTACGGTCCCTTCCTTCTGTTGGCACCACTCCAACCATGGCCTCCGGGCACTCCAAAGTTCTCTTGGACGTACTATCGCAGGAGCAGATGAAGGACATCGGTGGCTCCGCTCCGGGCACGCTCCAAAGCTCTCTTGGACGTACTCTCGCAGGAGCAGACGAAGGAGATCGCCGGCGCCCCCCCCCCCGCCGCCCTCCGCCACCACGACCACGAAGCTGGCGCGCATGCGCGGGCGCAGCCGGCAGCAAGGAAGAGTAGTACACGGTAGGTCGCCACCGCTCTGGTCCCAGGAAGGCCACCGCTCCTCCACTCAGTCGACGCCAAGCTTGGTGGGATAAAAATTGGCGGCTGATTAGCCACTTGACGACAACGTGGAGGTGGAAATCTTCATAACCTTGTGCTCCAGAGGAGGAGGTTATCGAGGCGGATAAGGAGGAGGCAAAGGCAATGGCCGGCTTTCTCGGGTTCATGGCCGGACATGGTGGTCGGGGCCCGACGATCGTTTAGATTAGGTTTACAGTAGGTTTTAGTACAGTTTGTGTGAAATATGTAATGAATCTCGTCCAGTTTATAGGAAAAGTTCTTGAAATGTAATGAATTTCATCTGGTCAATTTGAAATTTGCTTTGTTTGCACGAATTTCATCCGGTTAGTTCATATAGTTGTCGAAAGGTATGCAGGAAGCATTGGATGGCATCCATCAGTGTCCTCGGACAGATGCCAGTGTAAATTTGAGGGCCAGCACTGGAGATGCCCTAACTATCATGCTATAATCGCTAACAGTGCTTCATTATTTCACAGGGAACAATTATCCCTCGATCAAAATCAGATCCGACGTGTTTCGCACTCCTCCCACGTAAGAGTGTAGACTCTTGCTTACATAAACATGGAGCAAGTGGACGACACTGTAGCACGTCATATCACTCAAACTAGCCCGCCTAACGCGCGGGAAAGCACTGCCCTCGTCATTTTGTTCTGGATTTCTGTCAATCGATCGCACGAAAATGTCGCTTTGCAAGTTCAAAAGGAAAAGGCGGCACACTTACAACTCGTACGCGTCGCGTTCACGTCCCACCCCCGACAGTCCGGCTCGCACGCCGCTCACCAGAGGGGACACGCATTGTCTTGCATTTTCACTGACATGTGGGACTGCAATTGAATAAACCGTCGATAGCCGAAATCTAATCGCTCGGCGGGCGTCAGCTGAGAGGAGAGAGACGGGGGAGGGAGAAGAGATCGCCCGCCCGCCGTGCATGGACTCCAAGAAATATGTGGTGATAATGTGAGGTGGGCCATGCGGGAGTCCGCACCGCTACCAAGCCCGCTTCTTATCGCCCTGGCACACCAGAACCCCTCCCCCACCCCACCACCTCCCCGCGCGCGCTCCCCCCTTAGAGGCCAGCTGCCCGCATTCATAGCAAGTAGTACCAGTAAAATTCTGGGCTATAAAGGGCATGTACGATGGTTGATAAGATAGTCTTATCATAAGTCTTGCATGTAATTTAGAGATGACAAAAAAACATGTGTACAATGGATCATCTCTTAGCCTTATCTTCAATAACTAGTATTCCTAAAAACATGGTGAAACATATTGTGCTAAGAGATCATCTCTTGTCTTCTCGACAAGCCCGCTTATGTGGAGGAGAGAGAGGCATTGACAAAGTCAAGGAGTGGGATCTGCAGGAGCCCGTCTCTACACGTGCTCCTAGGTATAAAAAACTAATTCTAAAAAAAGAGGCATAAAAAACAATTGTGTCTAAAAAAAGAAAGGTAAAAAACATTTGAGAGGAAATAGATAGAGAGAAAGTGAGAAAAAGTTGTAACCTTATAGTCAACACTATGGTAGTATTACATGAGGAAGGTGGGAGTGGTGCAAATGCCAAGTTCACTGGGCTGCCGTGTTTCACACTCCTCTGTCGTAACAGTGGAGACAATAGGTTTCATCAAAAATAAACAATGAATACTCATTGCTCGTCCACTATATTGGAAAGAATACTTTCCTTCGCCGACATGTGGGACGTCGACCATCCTGGTCCACCTGCCATGCACAAAGTTAGTCGGATGAAGGAACCATCATGACCTCGTTGAATTCCGCTTCTTCATAAAAACTTACTCTACCCGCAGTACTGCTACCACACGCGAAGACAAGACGACACTGTACCACGTCATATCACTAAAACCCACTAGGCCAAACTAGCCCGCCTAGGATTTGTACTCCCTCCGTTTCAAAATTAGTAGTACAAAGTTGACTCATCTATTTTGGAACGGAGGGACATCTCTATACTGCTATGATTTTGTGTTGTACGTCTCTGTACTTTTGCTACGATTTTCCTACCCTATGAACCAAATGAGGCTTGAATGTATCCGTGTCGACTATTGTCCGATCGATCGCTAAGCCTACAATTTTAGGAGCTTGGGCTATTGGCCGATCGACGACGGATCAGTACAAGCATACCACGAGCTCATCAGCCCCAACATTTCTCTTCAGTGAGTGTTTTGCAAGTACTATAGCTCGCACAGTAGCTAGCCTACTAACACAAAGAATCATCAAATAAGCCCTGCTGATATGATAAATAGTTCAAATTTACATCTAAGCATGCCATATATTACATCAAAAGCTGGTGAGGATACATCTGTTTCCATAACTCGGAGAGGGTTCGCATGATTCACTATCAAGCAAAAGTAGCAAGTACCACCCACACAAGACAATGCACTAGCCCTATGATGGTTTGATAACACGCATCGTTCTGGTAATTAAACACAGGGCAATGCAAACTACCCTGAAGGATTAGCGCGACCAACTATTTCTTGTCATCGATCTCTCAGGCAATGACCACAACACGGACAGCGGCATGGGAATCGATCTCTGGGGCGATGTCCACAGGACTGACCGCGACATCAGAATCGATCTCTGGGGCGATGCCAACAGGACGGACCATGACATAGGAAACGATATCTGGGGCGTTGTCCACAGGACGGGCCGCGACATCGGAATCATCAAGGACATCCACCGGCACCTGCACAACCCTAACATATTAGCAAGCACATTGCAAATAATCAAAAACCCAACTTTCGGTAATAAGCCATTATTTTTTACCTTGTGCAGCTCACCGGGGGATCCCATCCCTCCGGGGGCCATCTCCTCGTCCTCGATGGGGGCCATCACCTTGCCAGGGGAATACTGCTTCTCAATGGCGACTATCTCCTCAAACTCGGCCTTGAGCCTCGCATAGGTAGCCATCAGAGTTTCTGGGGTAGGCACGGTGGGGCCCTTGCTGTTCTTGCAACTTTCTTTGAGGAGTTCGTCCGCCAACGTTGTCAACTCTTTGGCCAGTGCTTGTTTCTTGGAGTTCTTCGTCTCCATGGGTTGGCCCGCCAACATGGTCAACTCGTTGGTCGGTGCTCGCTTCCTGGAGATCGTTGTCTCCAGTGGGTTGTCCGCCGGCAACTCTTTGCCTAGTGCTCCAGGATCCATCAATGAACTGACAAACAAAAAGCAATCGAAAGGAAACCACAATCGCAATGAAAACGGGAAAAGAATAGGCTGTGAGAATCGGTCGGTGCTTCGCAAAAAGAAGATTCTTGGAATGAAAATATAGTAGCATCACTGATTCGCCCACCTTTCCTTCGTCGGTACAGAAGAAAAATGGCAGAAGTGAGTAGCCTGGAGTGAGGTTTTCTTCAAGAAAGGGGAGAAAGGGCTTCAACGAGCGTTCCAGTGAAATGATGGTTGCTTCGTCCAGTCCAACTTCGAGGCCACTTTACCACTTCTGGTAAAGGTGTGGGTTTTGTGATATGACGGGTCATGATGGCCACACCGGGGTGACCGGTGAGTTTCTACTGTAGCACCTCGCTGTGATTTGGTGGATGGCAAGCGGGCCCGGATGCTTTGATGTCCCGCATGTAGATAGAGCGGCTAGTCATATAGGAGTGGTCAATATTGTGCACCACGACCAAGGCGGAGAGGAAAACGAGAGAACTACGTAATGAATGCATGAGTTTAATTAGGGTAGTTTTGTAAAGTACGAGATACATTCCTCCAATCGCAAAATGCCTTGGTTGATGAGATTTGAGATTTGAGCCCTATAAACTAGAAGGGAGATTTGAGATACTGCACGCGGTGTAGTCTAGTCACTTGTTGGAATCTCTAGAAAGACTTATACCGCATGATTCTTTGCTTCTTCTTACTACTACGTACTACTTCGCCGACATGTGGGACAGCCAGCACCATCCGGGTGGACGTAATACGTGCCATGCACCAGATTAGAGTGCGGACCGGAAGGGGGGCATCACCCCGGTCGTACCGCCTGGCCCTGTTTGGATACTCTAGCTCAGTTAAAGGTTAGAGTTAGATTCTAATCCTGAACTAACCCTAATGTAACTCTAGCGAAAGAGGTGTTTGGATGATAGGGTTAGATGGAGCACGGATACGGCGAGGTGCCTTCATGGGCGGTGCGAGAGGGAGGGAGGGAGAGAACGAGAAGCTTCGAGGAAGTGGGGAGGGATCTGCCGCGGGGAGAGCGAGAGAAAAATGTGTTTTTTAGTGTCCTGAGAAGAGCTAACCCAAATAAGCACCTCTTGGGTGGGTTAGAATTTTTTTGGGTTAGTTGAGTTCAAACTAACCCAAACTAACTCTAACACATGGATCCAAACAGTAACCCAAACAAACCCTCCTGTTTGGATATTTTTGGGTTAGTTGAGTTCAAACTAACCCAAACTAACTCTAACACATGGATCCAAACAGTAACGCGCCGTCAAATCGCACAGCCCGACCTTTCCAGCAGTAAGTAAGTTGAATCCGCTACTCCCTCACCCGCCTCGCCTCTCTGTCAAACCGCCTACGCGAAAACTGCCGCGCGTACTGCCCGGGAAAAGCCCCGCCCTCAACTTTTAACTACGCGAAAATAGTTCGAGCTTGTTCGATCTATATAAATACTAGTACTGTATGTTTATTCACCCGTGGGGTTGTTCAATGAATGGAGGGCCGAGGAGCACAAGTGAACAATACTACTACTGGTAGTAGTAAGTAGGAGTCGTACAGGTAGTCACCTTAAATAGAGAGTTTCTTTTCTTTAATGCCACGTACACAAATTGAAACGCTTGTTGTGGAGAGAAAAAGATAATCACTCCACTATATATGTACACAGGGGCCTGAGCGCTTGCTTTACTAGCACTACTGGAATCAGCTAATTTGCCATCTGCCGGCTCTTTGCCGTCTGCTAGCTGACGGCAAAGAAGCTCTTTGCCATCAGCTACCCAAAAGCAGACGGCAAAGAAACGGCAGACGGCAAAGAAGCTCTTTGCCATCTGCGAGCTCTTTGCCGTCAGCCAGCAGACGGCAAAGAATCTTTGCCGTCCGAGTGAGGTGGCCCCCACCCCCCGCCCGTTTAGAAAAAACCTAACGGCCCACCTCTTTGCCGTCCTCCAGCAGATGGCAAAGAGGCAAAAAGGGCGGACGGCAAA
Organism: Aegilops tauschii subsp. strangulata; assembly: GCF_002575655.3. Taxonomy (NCBI): domain Eukaryota; kingdom Viridiplantae; phylum Streptophyta; class Magnoliopsida; order Poales; family Poaceae; genus Aegilops; species Aegilops tauschii. The sequence continues at coordinate 184,957,863 of NC_053040.3, forward strand.
GATAGGCGGACGGCAAAGAGGGCACTACCTAACGGCCCGTACCCCCCGCCCGTTACTCACTTCTTCTCTCCTCGCCGTTCTCTCCTCCCACCCCGCCGCCGTAGCCGCCCGCCCCGCCCCGGCCCCCCCGCCCCGGCCCGACCTCCACCGCACCCTCGCCGCCTCGACCTCCACCGCACCCTCGCCGCCTCTTCCACATCGCCCCGCCCACACCAGCCCGTGCCGCCGCCGCCGACCCTGTCCGGCGTAGCCGGCCTTCCCGCCGCCCCGCACCCCTCCCCAACATCCATCGCGGCCCCGCCGCTCCTTCCACGTCGGCCAGCCGCGCCGCGGCCGTCCAAGCCCCGTACCGCCGCGCCCGTCCCCGCCCCCGACGCCCGACCAACCGCCGATGCCGCTGCAGCCGCGGGTCGACCGCCCCCCGAGGAGCGCCGCCCATCGCTGCCCCTCCCCTCCCCATCGCTGCGCCACCTTGCTGCTGCCCCGTCGCCGCCCCCTCCCCGACCCGTCGCCGCCCCCCACGGTGAGCTCCTGCCGCCCCCCTGCGTCCTATTTTTTTTCTTCTGTTTTTTTGTTTTTCTTTTCTGTTTAGATAAGGTTTTTAGTTTAGGTTTAGGTTATATAGTTAGCTAGATTAGATTAATTAGATTGGATTATATTAGACTAGTGTTAGGTTTTAGTTAAATAGTCATAATTAAAGGAAGTGAAAAAAGATGAAAAAAGAAGACGAAAAGTAGAATAAGTAGAAGGGGGAAGAAGAAGAAGAAGAAGAAGAAGAAGAAGAGGAGGAGGAGGAGGAGGAGGAGGAGAAAGAAGAAGAAGAAGAAGAAGAAGAAGAAGAAGAAGAAGAAGAAGAAGAAGAAGAAAAGAAGTAGAAGACGGGGGATGAGAAGAAGTAGAAGAATGAGAAGAAGTAGAAGTAGTAGAAGAATGAGAAGACCCCCTGACCCCCTGACCCCCCAACCCCGACACCACACCCCGACACCCGACCCCGACTCCACCCCGACACCCGACCCCCTAACCACCTGACCCCGACACGACACCCCGACCCCCCGACCCCGAAACAGCACCCCGACCCCGACACGACACCCCGACCCCCGACACGACACCCCCGACAACCCGACCCCGAGACCCCGACCCCGACCCCGACCCCGACCCCGACACCCCGACCCCGAGCCTGACCCGACACCCCGACCCCGACACCGACACGGCACCCCGACCCCGACCCGGCACCCCGACCCCGACCCGGCACCCCGACCCGACAACCCGACCCCGAGACCCCGACCCCGACACGGCACCCCGACACCGACACGACACCCCGACCCCCGACACCTCCTGAAAAGGTGTTCTTTGGCCTTCCAGAGGCCGACGGGGTCATATATTTGTGAATTATTAGTTAGGTCATATATTTTTCGATTTTGTTATGAAAAACATCATATATAATTGTGTTGATCGGGTAGTTTTAAATGTGCAGTTGTTTCATCGCTGCGAGGTTTGGTGTTCGACGACCTCGCCGTGCGTTTGACGAGCTCTGCCCCTTCGTTCGTGGGTGAGCACAAATGACATGTCTCCTCCCCCATTAATTATGTGATCTATTCCGATGAAACTTGATAGCTAGCTATATATGTGTCTTGAATCATCAGTATGCGTAACCAATATGTGTCTCCCGTTCGAAAGCGTCATAGTTATAAATATGCATGCATTTGCATATTTAAAACCTTGATTCTTTCGAATTGTCCAACGCTATCCATGGACAGCCCGAGTATGTTTAGATTGGTTCGTTTTCCCATATGCTTTGCTCCGGATCCGACGCATAAATTTCGTCAGTGCCTCCCCTGTTGTTCTCCGGGTACACATCCTCTCCGTTTATTGCAGAGACGTGTATCAGGAGAACAGCGGGGAGGTGCTGCCGAAATTTTGCGTAGGATCCGGAGCATAGCATGGGAAAATGAACCCAATCTAAACATACTCGGGTGGGATTAGGACCTATCATTACCTATTAGAGTGTAGGTTGCATGGACGTAATAAAATTGACAAAGTAGATCAACTGATGAATATATACATGGTGAATTATATATATATATATATATTTGTTGTGTGTCTAGTAGCTCTGAAAGTCAAGATGAGTGATCGTGCGTGGATGTACACCGGTCACACTGGTCAGAACAAATGGAGCACTGAATGGTTCACAAAAACCAAGGGGTTTGTGCGAGCCGCATTTGCAAATGGCCAGAGGAAAACCTGGTGCCCCTGTTTACGGTGCGGCAATTGGGGAAAGAGGAGAGAGGCTGAAATGGGCAAACACCTGCAGAAGAGTGGTTTTACGCCCGATTATACGGTGTGGACATTTCATGGTGAGTCTGCCCAACGTGACCGAGCTGAGGTGGATCGTCGTCGCACCGACGAGCATGGTACCGGGATGGAAAACATGGTGCAAGACTTTGATGATGCTCGGGATTCGGACGAGGAGATGGAGGAATCTGCAAAGGCCTTCAATGAAATGTTGGAGTCTTCAAAACGTCCGCTCCATGAGCACACTGAGCTTTGTCAGTTGGATGCCATCTCACAAGTAATGGCTCTGAAGGCTCAGTTCAACTTGGGCAGAGAATGCTACGATGCAATGATGACAGTATTTGGACGCTTTCTACCCAAAGGCCATGTAATGCCTGCAAACCTGTACCAGTCGGACAAAATCCTCCGTGCACTGAAGATGCCCTATGATAAGATACATGCCTGTGAGAAAGGATGTGTCTTGTTTAGGCTTTACTATGCGGACTTGAACTATTGTCCCATTTGCAAGTCTTCCAGGTATGTTGTGGTAGACAACGGTATGGGTGAGAAGACACAGACCAAAATCCCCGTTAGTGTTCTTCGGTATATGCCAATCGTACCAAGACTACAACGTCTTCATGGTCGAAGAGACGGCCAGACAGATGACATGGCACAAAACGGGCAAAAGAACCGAACTAGATGCAGATGGGAATCTGATGATTGTACACACATCGGATGGTGTTGCGTGGAAAAAGTTTGATGAATTACATGGTGACAAAGCGGCAGATCCGAGGCATCCTCGAGTCGGCATCAGCACGGATGGGTTCAGTGTGTTTGGTATGACGGCAGCCCAATACAGTTGTTGGCCCGTATTTGTCTTTCCACTCAATCTCCCCCCCGGACAGATTATGCAAAGAAAGAACATTTTCCTGATGTTGATAATTCTAGGGCCCAACTATCTGGGGAAAAATATGAATGTGTACATGCAACCGCTTAAGGACGAATTGCAAGAAGCCTGGGATAATGGGTTCAAGACATACGATGCCTATAGCAAACGGAACTTCATAATGCGTGTCTGGTACATGTACTCGACGCATGACTTGCCGGCGTATGCGCTATTCGTTGGCTGGTGTGTGCATGGAAGGTTCCCATGCCCCACATGCAAGGGAGCTCTTGAGTTTCGTTGGCTTCAGGCCGGTCGCAAGTTTTCTTGCTTCGACTTGCATAGACAATTCCTGAATCCTCGCCATAAGTTCAGGAAAGACAAGAAGAACTTCATCAGAGGTAGAGTTGTCAAAAACTCTGCACCACCTGCATTGACAGGCCAACAAACCCTGGATCAGTTAAACGCTCTCGAGCCAGATCCAGAGCGTCCAGGGTACTTCAAGGGGTATAATTCTAAGCACGCCTGGACTCACAAAACATGCTTATGGGATCTGCCTTACTTCAAAGACCTCCTTTGCCCACACAACATCGACGTGATGCACACTGAGAAGAATATCGCCGAGGCACTTTTTGGTACATTGTTCGGCATAGATGGGAAGTCAAAGGATAATACTAAGGCTAGAGTCGATTCTGGAGGCGCTATGTGATAGGCCGTTACAAAACATGAAAGAACCGAAAGGAAAGCAGAACTGGACGAAGCCAAAGGCATGGTTCAATCTTGGAAGGCCAGCTATGAGGGAAATTATCTTATGGGTGAAAATGCAGTTGATGTTCCCCGATGGGTATGCAGCGAATCTACAGAGGGGAGCCAGTCTTGATAAATTGAAGATATTTGGTCTCAAGAGTCATGATTGGCACATATGGATTGAGCGGGTAATGCCGGTGATGTTGCGTCCTTGGAGTTCTTTGCCGGCAAAACTTCCCGGGGTTTGTCACGTTGCCTGGTGAGGGTGGGCTTCTAGAGCTTGGGTTGAGCTGGGAGCACTACGTGGCTGCCCCGGCCCCGCCGGATGTCATTATCGACGGTGTCGTGTGTGACACGAGGGCAGACATGGTGATCAGGACGTTCTGGGTAATTTCTCCTTTACACATTTCAAAATCTTCAACTAGCTAGTTATTAATTGTACTAATCAATATTGTCTCATTTGATTGCAGACATTCTACAGGTGTGAGGAGGGATACGAGGAGGACGCGGCAAATGTTATCCAGAACGTCTGCAAGCGCCTACTCCAGAACTTACGGCACGAGGCTCGGGTGCAGGCTGTTCGAGACTACTACGCCTTGCGTGGTATCAAGAAGACCAAGCCGGCGTGCCGCGATAAGTTCCTGAGTAAGGAGCAGTACATGAAGGTAATTCTTAAGGCCTTCTACTTAAGTTCCTTCATTTAGTAATTCTTAGCCGTAGCGCTCAAGTTTCTATTTGCTAACTTAGGCGCCTCCGAGATGGTGTGCGGATCGGATGGATTGTTGGGAGGTGTTGGTCGATGAGTGGTGCTCAAAAGAATGGCTAGCCCTCCACAACGAGGCCAAGGACAAACGTGCCCAAATGGAAGGTATGCCACACCATCAAGTCAACTCCAACTTATATCAGTTCAGGCGCAACTGGGTATGTGGTTTGCTTCATGATTCATGCAATTCATTCATCATGCTAGCTTGAGCCCTTTAATTACTAATTTTCATTGTTTCTCTCTTTCAGGCACGCCACAATAAGGTGGATAAGGTGCCAGAGGTGTACGACATGTATGCCATGGCCCACACTGGCTCTTTCAAGAAAGTCAAGGCTTTCCCTCAGTCTGACCTCGATGATGCAAACAACTTCACCAACATCTCCTCCCACAACAAGCTCGTGAGATATAGAGATGAGGGGAAGGCGAGGAAAGGGGAGGACTTTAACCCGAGCCAGGGTCCCATTGATCCAGAGCTGGTGATGATATCTGGTGGCGGGAGGTCCCATGGCTCCATAGCCATTGGAGATGGACTTATCCGTTGTCCTAGCACTCTCCCGGAGATCAAGGCGCGCCAGTCGAGCTCCGCTCCTGAGATAAGGCCTCGTGAACGGCCAGTGCAACTCGCCATCAAGGTTAGTGATACGTACTCAGTTATCTTTCTCCATTACATTGTGTGCGCTTCCATCAATGATTACAAATGGTCATGTGAGTGGTGTTGCAGGCTGCTATACAGACTGAGAGAGATAGAACGGAGAAACTTCTGGCGGAGGCGGCGGAGAGGCAGCGGGAGATGGAGGAGAGGACGAGAAAGATGATGGAGGAGGAGAGGGCACGGAATGACATGCAGGCAAGGGCCATGTACGAGCTCCTTGTGGTAAGTTTCTTCTACAGATTACTTGCTAGTCTTAACATTTGAGTCTCATTACTAACTAGTATGACTCTGTTCTGAAAACCAAATGTGCAGTCTGTGTGCGAGAAGTCCGGTCAGCCCGCTCCGCCGATGCCAGTGATTGCTCCTGGGAGCACGGTGAGTTTAATTTGAATGGACATTACTTGCTAGTCTTAACATTTGAGTGTCGTAATGCTAACGAGACATTGGAAATGATCTTTGGTGCAGCTTAACTCCAGAAACGCATCGCACGATCCTTCTCCAGGTAGCGGCACTAGCCACCCCGCTCCTACACCTCCCTGATCACGGTAAGTTTCTCTAGTGTTTTGCTTAACAAATGCATAAAGACCTAGACTTAGCTTTATTTCCTCCAATATGCTTACCATAATGACCTAGAGTTAGCTTCTTTTCCTCCAAAATGACTTAATAAGCTTACTGACCTCATAAACCATCCATTTTGTCAAAAATTGCATAATTAGCTCATAAACGACCCATTTCACCTAGGTTAACTCATAAACGACCCATTTCACCTAGGTTAGCTCATAAACGACCCATTTCACCTAGGTTAGCTCATAAACGATCCATTTCACCTAGGTTAGCTCATAAACGACCCATTTCACCTAAGTTAGCTCATAAACGATCCATTTCACCTAGGTTAGCTCATAAACGATCGATTTCACCTAACTTAGCTCATAAACGATCCATTTCACCTAAGATAGCTCATAAACGATCCATTTCACCTAGGTTAGCTAATAAACGATCCATTTCACCTAAGTTAGCTCATAAATGATCCATTTCAACTAATTTAGCTCATAAATGATCCAGTTCACCTAAGTTAGCTAATAAATGGCATATACTTCTTCTTCTAGTCTTCTTCTTCTTCTTCTATTCTTTTTCTTCTAGTCTAATTCTTCTTCTAGTCTTCTTTTTCTAACTTTCTTATTTGTCATTTTGCAGGTTTCGTTCACTTCACGAAAGCCAGCTTTCTATGATGGATTGCTTGTTTTTTCCTTTGATGCACTTCTTGTATTCTGCTCGCTTGCTATGATGAAACTAGATTGCTATGATGAAACTTTGCATATTGTAATATGTATGGATCGATGGAACTATGTGCAACCTACTATGTATGTATGGATATATATGTGCTGGATATTTATTATGTTGGATATATATGTGCTGGCTCCTGTGATATATTTGCTGTGATATATTTCCTGTGATAATTGTTGGATATAATAAAAACAGAATAAAAAGAGGCAGTGCAGTGCGGACGGCAAAGACAGCGGGCGCTGACGCATTGCTGACGTCAACTGGCGGACGGCAAAGAGGCGCTCAAATTTGCCGTCCGCTGGCCGACGGCAAAGGCCGCCGTTAGCCGCCTAACGGACTAACGCTGGCGGACGTCCAGTGTTTTTGCCGTCCGCCCTCTTTGCCGTCCGCCGCTGTAGGCAAAGGACTCTTTGCCGTCCGCCATAAAAAGCAGACGGCAAAGGACCTGTTTACCGTAGCCTACTTTGCCAGAGCCTTTTGCCGTCCGCGGCTGACGGCAAAGGCCTTTGCTGTCCGCCGTTTGAGCCTTTGCCGTCCGCCGTGGCAGACGGCAAAATAGCTGTTTCCTGTAGTGTAGGGTTGCTCTCTTCATTCTCTCATCCTCTCCAGATATAAACAAGACAGCGGTAGCGACATTTTCTCTCTGCTCACCGCTGGTCACAGATCCGGCCAGATCCCTTCGGCTGGTGTGTGTAGAGGACGAGGCGCATCGTTCACGCGGTCATCACCGGCGAGGGAGGAAACCCACAGCTGCCGGAGCGTCCCGATCCTCTGCCCGTGCCGTTCTCTCCGACACAGCGCCGGCTCAGGAGGTCCTTCGACCCTTCTTCCTCCCTGTCGTATTGTCCGCAGATCCGACCTGCCGCCGCCGACATCCCGACGACCCTCAGGTATAAGTTCTTCAAAACCGGCCTTGCTCTACTGCCCCAGCTCCCCACATGTCTGCATGTGCATCTTTTTCTACTCCCATCAGCTCTTCCAAAGCCACCAAAATTTTTAGTATTATTAGAGGTAAAGCTACTTGATGCATTCGAATCTAGGGCTTTGTTCAAACAACAAAGAAAGGGGGGAAAGTTGTAGCATGAATCTAGGACTTGATTCAAAGAGGAAATAATATGGTGAAAGTAGTAGAGACTAGATACCCAACCGGTCTCTTGGTTGAAAAGGGAAATAATGGGAAAACGCGGTACAAACTGGATAAGGAACACATCTATTATTGGTTGAAAAAAGGATAGAAAGTGGCGGCTGGTGGACAAGTCAATAGAGTATGTCCAGGATTAGATTTGTTGCCCTCACATAGTAAAAGATCTCCAGGATTAGAATTGCTACCCTCACATAGTAAAAGGTCTCAGGATTAGATTTGCTGCCCTCACATAGTAAAAGGTCTCCAGGATTAGATTTGCTGCCCTCACATAGTAAAAGGTCTCCAGGATTAGATTTGCTTCCCTCACATAGTACAAGGTCTCCAGGATTAGGTTTGCTGCCCTCACATAGTAAAAGGTCTCCAGGATTAGATTTGCTGCCCTCACATAGCATGAACAAACTCGGCATCACCACTTTATGCCTCCTTGTAGGTACACTGTGCTGATGCGTCCACTGTCGCATGTCCTTATACCAACCTTTTGATGTTGTTAATGTAAGGGCGCATGCAAAATGAAGCGATCACACTGTTACCTTAGGGACATGTCTAACCTGTGTTATTGTTAATCTAATACCTCAAGTGATAACATGCAATTAAACTTGTTACAAATGGCACTCCTGTTGTTTTCCCCAGTATGATAAGTAAGTTGCTCATTTACACTGCTGAGTGTCCTGGTGTCCCCACGGTCCCATGCCCTTAAACCAACTCTTTAGCTGCTATTGATTTACTGTATCTGGTAAACAAGCAATGCAACCATTAAAGTAATCCCATATTTGAGGAATCTCATTGTTGATCGTAATGCTTCTGGTAACATGAAGCATTGCTGACGTTTTAAAATTCTACTGTCCTTGCGTGATTGCCATGAACATAATTAAGATGCTTCTTTTCATTTCGTATATGTTTCGTATATTCTTATTGACCAGCAACTGTTCACTTTCAATCTTTTTGTGCAGATAGGGATATCCATTTCACCTTGTTGCTATTGTGACCTTTTGGTGAACTGCACAAAACACTTTTTTTGGAATGAGTGTCTTGTGCAGCTCAACTAAAATGTCACGTGGGCAACATCTCTCAATTTTGGCGGAACTGCACAAAATGGTGATTGGAAGTTTCCAAAATCTCCGTCAAGTTCTGCTGGTAATCTCGTGCAACATTTTATTAGCCTTTGCAAGATGAGCCGTCACTGTCACCATAATGGCACTTTATTTTAGTGGAACTGCACAAAAGGATAAGAAAATTATAGTTGCACCTTACATGAGCCGGACAGCCAACATTAATGTTCCTCAATTTTAGTGCAACTACTAAAGAAGAACCTGCCAGCTCACGAGAGCAAGTACTTCTTGCTAGCTGAATGATGCAATATTTGCTTCATTTCAGGTGAACTGCAGAAAAAGGCACATGGATTGAATCATGGAACTCCAGGCAGGCCTCATCCGAGTGGAGCTGCCGGTTGAGTTCAAGGAGTCCACTATTAAAGTGAAATCATGCTCTTCTTGTTTGTGCTGTGCAAACAGGAATACTCAACTACAGATGTTGTGACGGTCAAGAGCATTCGCCAAGTTCTTCGATTGTATGACATGGCTAGCCAAGATGGATTTAATCCCGATATTCACTTTATCAAAAGGCTCTAATGGGTTGGTTCTGAATCTTGCAAGCTGGGAATCAATGAGATGTGTAGGCATCTTTGTTGTACTTATTATTTGAATCTTATTTGTTGGTTCTGAATCTTGCAAGCTGGGAATCAATGAGATGTGTAGGCATCTTTGTTGTACTTATTATTTGGATCTTATTTGTTGGTTCTGAATCTTGCAAGCTGGGAATCAATGAGATGTGTAGGCATCTTTGTTGTACTTATTATTTGGATCTTATTTGTTGGTTCTGAATCTTGCAAGCTGGGAAACACGGCATGATGATGCAGAGGACAACAACCATAACAGACAGTTCAAACTTGGTAGTATTATCTTTGTGAAAGTGCGACAAATGTGCTGCTCGTGTGCGTCCTGAGAATAATAATTCCAATTGTTGTGCATGTTGATCATGTGGCACTGATAGAACGAGCCAATGCATTGCTTTTTTTAAGTATGAATTTCTATTAAAGCTTATTAAATTTAAGTAAAGTGACCACTAACTCCTATTATTACAGTACCAATACAGATCCGCTCGTGAACCGACGTGTGGCCGGAGTAGGTTTCTTAATGGAGGCGTTTGAATGCGCCGAGGGTGCATCTTCTGTCGGGCGTGCAGCGGACGAGCGAGGGATAGTAACTGTTGTCGCGTGTACACACTCAGTTTACTGTTGAATCCAGTTCCCCAAGAGCTGAAAAACGAACTGCCGCCGCCGCCTACACACTCGTTCACTTGAAGAGACTCCAATGGCGATCCGAGGGGTGAGCCTGCTGGATATGGACTTCAGCAAGGAGTTCCCATTTGAGTACGCCGTTCAGTCCTATGGCTGCACCAAGTTGAATGTGATGTACACCAACGATCCGGACTCGGTGAAGCTCTGCCTCACCAAGTTCAAGCAGTACCTACAGGACAAGAAATCACAAGGTTGCAGGACTAGACCTTGTGCCCATCCATTCGTCTCCTGACAGGGACCAGCGGATCGCCGGCGCCCAGGTATGTGTCCGGGACAAGGTTCTCATCTACCACTTCTGTAGGGCCATCAGAGGTTCTGGAGCATTCGCCCGTTTCATCGGCAGCGCCGACTGCACCTTCGCTTTGATGGAGAGAAGGAAGAACGCGATGATTCGGCCATCTGGTGCAACAAGCTTGTCGACATCCAGAAGCAATACAAGATCATCAGCAACGGGCAGGAGAAGGACTCCGTGTTTGACCTCGCCAAGACCATCATTGACCCCTGATACGCCAACATGAAAGAAGACAACGATACCAAGGACCTGAACACGTGGGAGGTACCTCTGAATCTAGCCTACATAACCTACGCGGCCAAGGACGCATACGCATGCTACGACATGTACAGGCAGATCTTGGACATGAGGGCGTGTCTGCTTCCCGTAACCGACGAGTACACGGACAACCGCAGCGTCATGATCAAGCGTGCCAGGAAGGTCTAGATGTTGTAATTTATCTGTTTATAAGCACCTTTATCATCTGAGTGTTTCATGCATTAGCCTATGTGTTGTAATTATCTGTTTTGTCCGAAATATTTCTTTTAAGAACCCATTAACCTGTTTGCTTTTTTAGTGGCTATTTGCTTATGTATGTAACTAGTTCACTTGTCCGTTAAAAAAAACTAGTTCACTCGGCTGCCGTGCTTTGAATCTCCTTCCTCCCAACATATTCCCCTCCTCACGTGGACCCAGCAGGTCTCGTAGACAGACATATGGGACCAACCACCTATCCATTTGTATTTCTTTATGTTGTTCAATCTTTCGTCCTCTTCCTATACAGCGGCTGGCCATCATAGCCTATGGCGTTGGCCAGGCCATCCCTCTACTACCTCACATTGTCTGGCGGCGGCAGCTCCACCGGCCCACCCTGCACCCAAACAAGTCAACCCTCGTACTCCCCTCCGCCTGCGTCTTCCCCCGCTCCGGTTCGTTCGGTCCGAGGTCTCGACGTCGTCCTCCGCCTTGGTGCTCTAGCCGCGGCGCCGCCGTCTGTCGTTCCCAACATGGTCAGCAAAACAAGAGGAATCGGGAGACAATTGTTCGTCGAGAGGCTGACGGTCCCGGGCCCACCAGGTCCATGGCCTAGGTTTTGTTGTTTAACATGCGCAGCCCACGACATGTTTCAACATTTTTTGGATCCAACAGGTATCAAGCGGCCTCTGGGCCTCCCAACCTAGCTTGTCCATAACATCAGCAGCCCAAGTTATGTTTGTTTTTTCAAGACGACGCGCAGCTCAATTCTATTTTTCTATAAGAATGCAAAACTGAACCTATATTTATATCTTATTTTATTACATATACATATATATATATATATTAGAAACAACATAAGTTTCCGTTAAACCTGTCGTTCGTCCAACCATTTTATAGACCTTCCCACTTCCTTTATTTTTCGTTTTCATTAATCCTATATCTGAATTTTCTCCCACTTTCTTTTTCGATGTAAACTGAGTTTTCTCCCGGTACTTTTCCCTAGAACCAACTCAACTGTCCCACGTCTAGCCTAAAAAATAATAATACCCCACGTACTATTAACTCATCAAAATTAAATGATATTTTATTTCGTAAGTTGAAAGTTCTTACAAAATAATAATAATAATTGTTTATATATAACTTGGCAAGTTAACTCCTAGTGATTGCGTACATAAGTTTGCAAATATTTTACTGACCAATGCAGTAATAGACATGCAATCATGTGTTTATGTTTTTATAACATTTCTCCGTCTAGCCCAACATGATATTTTTCACCCAGCCCAGCAAGTCAGCGGATTTCGAGAAAAATGCAAATGGGCTTTAAATTCTACCATATATATAAACGGGCTGCATAGATACTACATCATTATTTCATCCAACCCACCAAATGGACTAAAAAACAAATGGACTGGCCGACACGTGGGCCAGTAGGTCGAAGCCTAAGAAGGCGTTGGATTTACATCCAATGGCCGACATTCTTCTTCAATCTCTCATCTTCTTCCCCCAGTGCTGCCGGGACCGCCTGCTCCAGCCTCCGGCATCCAGCGGTGTTGTTTTGCGCTCCTCAACGAAACGCTACCCCGCCGACGGCCAGGCCATCCCTCCACTCCGCACCTCCTGTTATTCTCTGCCGAGTGTAGGCCCACCCCGCACCCGAACCAGTCAAGTTTCCCACTCCTCTCCGCCTGTGACTCCACTGCCGCGTCTTCCCCATCTCTGGGTCATTCCAGTCTGGGGCCTCACCGTCGTCCACCGCCTCGGTGCGCTCGGCGCAGCGTGGTCAACATACGAGAGTCATTGGAAGAGGACTGTACGTGGAGAGCCTGACGGCTGGGACCCACGAGGTCCATGGTCGCACGCAAGGAAAGTTCCTCCTTATTACGCACTGTACGTGGACTGTACGTGGGAAGGGCTTCTGTATTTCGCGAAAAAAATGTTCCCCCCGCTGACAGGTCGGACCCACCAGCTATATCTTTGCACACAAGGAAGTGCCTCCTTATTAGGCACAAAAAAATGAATACCCCCCTGCTAGCTGGGACCCACCATAGTGGGTGGCTGACTTATGGGCCTACTAAGTTGACGGGGACGGAGGGCTTTGTCAACTTAGTAAATATGAACGATTCTAGCTCCAGTGACCGTACGATGTCCATCCAATGGCCGTAGTGCTTCTTCAACCTCTGGTCTTCTTGCTCCAGCTGCACAAAGTAGCGTCGGTCATGCCGCGTGCTCCTGCCTCTCGTGGCCGGTTGTGATGCCGCGGAGGCCTCACCGCCCCTACTACTCCCACCGCTGGCCAGGGCATCCCTCTACTCACCCACACCCCCTATTATTCTGCGGCGGCAGCAGCCTCATGCCGCAGCCGAACCAGTGAACCCTCGTACTCCTCACTGCGTGGGCATCCACTGCCGCGTCTTCCCAGGCTCTGTGTCGTCCCCATCCTATGCCTCACCGTCGTCCACCGCCTTGGTGCTCTCGGCGCGGCGTGGTCAATGTGGTCAACGACCGACTTCCATCGGGTACGTGGAGAGGCTGACAGCTGGGTCCACGGCCACAACCCAGTTTTTTTGTGATTTGCCAAGTAAGTTGCTTTGTCAGGCCTGTTGGGCTGCAAATCTTTCAAGACGAGGAGAGCTTCATTTGGCTGGCCGAGAAAATGGCCTATCAGTAATGAGAAATGGGCTGTACATTTTTAAAACACATCAAACCGGCAATTGGTTTCAAATTTCTTTTTTTCATTTTGAGATTTTAAATTGCATTGATTTTTATGCATGGACAATTTGTTGGATTTTATATTGATATACATTTATTTTTAAAATCAGTTTGATTGTGACTCGAAATTTCGGGATTAAAAACAGTTCGGACCGCACCAAAATGCAAAATTTCGTATAATTTTTTAACCGTGGCCACAATATGGGCTGTAATGCTAACAAAAAGAATATGGGCTCCAAAAAAACCTTAAGAATTAGCAAATGGGCTGTAAATTATTAGAAATAATGGAAGATGGGTTGTGTGATGTTTTCCACAGATTTGAGGCTTTCCTAAAAAAAGGTTGACGCACAAGCAGTGACTGTTGGATGTCCATCCAACGGCCGTCGTGCTTCTTCAATCTCTGCTCTTCCTGCTCCAGCCGCTCAAACAAGCGCCGGCGGGACTGCCTGCTCTCTCCTCCCCACGGCCGGCTGTGCTGCCGCGCAGGCCTCACCGCCCCACCGTACTCCCATCGCTGTCCTAGCCATCCCTCTACTCATCCACACCTGCTGTTATTCTCCGGCGACGGCAGACGAACCAGTAAACCCTCGTACGGTCGTACTCCCCTCCGTGTGGGAAACAACTGCCGAGTCTTCCCTGCCTCCGTGTCGTTCCCTTCCTAGGCCTCGCCGTCGTCCACCGCCCTGGTGCTCTCGGCGCGGCCTGGTCAACGTGGTCAATGACCGACATGCATCTGAAGTGGACTGTACGTGGAGAGGCTGACAGCTGGGTCCACGGCCGCACGCAAGGAAACTCCTCCTTATTACGCGCAAAATAATGATTCCTCGACCTGACATCTGGGACCCACCAAAAGGGCCTCTGTATTTTGCGAAAAAATGTTACCGCCGCTGACAGCTTGGACCCACCAACTAGATCTTCGCACGCAAGGAAGTGCCTCCTTATTACGCACAAAAAAATGAATACTCCCCCTGCTAGCTGGGACCCAGTATAGTGGCAGGCTGACTTGTGGGCCTACTAAGTTGACGGGGATGGAGGGCTTTGCCAACTTAGTCAATATGCACGATTCTAGCTCCAGTGACCGTACGATGTCCATCCAATGGCCGTAGTGCTTCTTCACCCTCAGGTCTTCTTGCTCCAGCCGCCCAAACCAGCGCCGGTCATGCATCGTGCTCCTGCCTCCCGTGGCTGGCTGCGATGCGGCGGAGGCCTCACCGGCCCCTACTACACCCACCGCTGGCCACGCCATCTGTCTACTCACCCACACCCCCTGTTATTCTGCGGCGACGGCAGCCTCACACCGCAGCAAACCAGTGAACCCTCATACTCCTCTACGCGTGGGCATCCATTGCCGCGCCTTCCCCAGCTCCGCGTCGTCCCCTTCCTAGGCCTCGCCGTCGTCCATCGCCCTGGTGCTCTCGGTGCGGCGTGGTCAACGTGGTCAAGGAACGGCTTCCATCGGACGTGGACTGTACGTGGAGAGGCTGACAGCTGGGTCCATGGCCGCAGCAAGGAAGTGCCTCCTTATTACATGCAAAATAATTATTCCTCCACCTCACAGCGGGGACCCACCGGACGGGCCACCGTATTTCATGAAAAAACATTTCCCCCTGACTGCTGGGACCCACCAGCTACATCTTCGCACGCAAGGAAGTGCGTCTGGGCAAAAAAAATGATTTGCCCCCCTGACTGCTGGGACCCACCAGCTACATCTTCGCACGCAAGGAAGTGCCTGACAGTCGGGACCCACCCGGTCGAAGCATATGTAGCGTTGTCATTCTGGTCGCGAACGTGTACGTACATACTGGTCGATGTAGAGGCGCGCACGTGTCGTAGTAGAGGCGCGCACGTAGCATGTACACGTACGTACAGCGGCCAGGGTGCAAGAAAGTAAATACGGCCACGTACGTACATACGGGCGGGGTCTCGAACGCCTACTCGCGCGTATGTACGGCCAGGGCTCGTGTACATGGCTGGGTCGGAACGGAGAAACAGCATCGTCGTCGTGTTCATGGGGAGCCAACCGGCTGGGTCAGTACGGAATGCGTCGTCGTGTTCATTGGGAGGGCTTGGACGGAACAACCGATGGAAACGAGGCCTGGCGTACCACAGAACGGAGGAAACGGCCTTGTGTTCGACCGGCCATGGTCGAAACGGGATCCTGTTCATCGGGAGGGGTCTGGCGTACCGCAAAACGGAGGAAACGGACCTCCTACGGTCGAAACGGGGATCCTGTTGATCAGGAGGGGTGTGGCGTACCGCAAAACAGTGGAAACGGACTTGTGTTGGAGCGCTACAGTCTAAACGGGGGTCCTGTTCATCAGGAGGGGTGTGGCGTACCGCAAAACGGGACTCCACGGGATACTGTTCATCTCCACCGTCGACCCCCTCCAGCCTCCACGGGATACTGTTCATCCACCGTCGACCTCCTCAAGCCTCCACCTGCGACTGTTCATCCACGGGCTCCTGTTCATCCAGCCTCCACCGCGCGCTACTCCACCGGCTATTGTTCAACCAGCCCTCTCCACGGGATCCTGTTGAACCACCCCTCCACGGGCTACTGTTCATCCAGCCGTCCATCGTCTACTGTTCATCCAGCCCTCCATGGGGTCCTGTTCATCCAGCCCCAACCGGCTTGATCGATCGGGATCCTGTTCATCCAGAGGCAACACCACGGGGTCATGTTCATCCACCCCCACCGGGAACTGTTCATCCAAACCCCCCCCAGCAACACTCACTGTTCATCCAGCAGAGGCAAAATCGATCGGCTTCAGTTAGCAGCAGTAGCGAAGGAATCGCTCGA
The DNA here is from genome assembly GCF_002575655.3 of Aegilops tauschii subsp. strangulata. Taxonomy (NCBI): domain Eukaryota; kingdom Viridiplantae; phylum Streptophyta; class Magnoliopsida; order Poales; family Poaceae; genus Aegilops; species Aegilops tauschii. The sequence continues at coordinate 184,974,220 of NC_053040.3, forward strand.
TCGGGTTCAGTTAACAGCCATCGATCGATCGCTCGGGTTCAGTAATGCGTAGCCTGCAGTGCAATCGCTCGGGTTCAGTTAGAGCCCAACGCCTCGCTCGGGTTCAGTTAGAGCCCAACGCCTCGCACCCACGCGCGTGCGTGTACGAGAGAAACGCGCATCGCTCAGCCCCGACCACCCACCGTAACCGGGAACACCCCGATATTTTCCTCACCCTCGCTTCTACCACAGTTTGTTCCGGCATGGACGGCCCAAAGAATGTCATGCAGCTGTGTCTCCGGCCCGCCCAGGACGAAAAGCCCATTTTCTGTCATGATTTTTTGTCATAGAAGTAGGAGCCCACCACATCTATGATGATACCGGGTTTTTTCACAATTATCGTCATAGAAGTGTCATAAGTATGCCATAATTTTTTTCGTTCGGCCCAAAATGTCACGGATGTGTCTTTTTTGTAGTGTATGCATCTTGTTCATCGTGATCATAATTATATATATAATTTTTGGCCTCGTGAAGGAGAAAGCATCGCTCAATCTTGGGGGAGGCTTAAGTCAATGTTATATTCATGCCCCAATCATGAGCTCTCAAGAGAAATGATTATTCAAAAAATTTATGCTCGGCTTTCTCTCAACAATCGCTCCATGGTCGATACTTCTTGTACTGGCTCTTTTATGATCAAGACTATTGAATTCAAATAGGATTTATTGGAAAGAATTAAACGCAACTCTAAAGACTGGGACCTCGACGAAGGTAAGGAGTCAGGTATAACACCTAAGTTTGATTGTGTTAAATCTTTTATGAATACCGATGTTTTCCGTGAATTTAGCACTAAATATGGACTTGACTTTGAGATAGTAGCTTCTTTCTGTGAATCTTTTGCTACTCATGTTGATCTCCCTAAGGAGAAGTGGTTTATATATAATCCTCCCATTGAAGTAAAAGTAGTTGCACCTATTAAAGTTGAAGAAAAGACTATCACTTATGATGATCCTGTTGTTCCTGCTGCTTATATTGAGAAGCCACCTTTCCCTGTTAGAATAAAGGATCATGCTAAAGCTTCAACTGTAGTTAACAAAAGTAATATTAGGACACAAAAACCTCTTGAGCAAGTTAAAGTTGAACCTAATATTAAATTGGTTAAAGATCTCTTGGCCGATAATATTGATGGGCATGTTATTTACTTCTGCAATGAAGCTGCTAGAATTGCTAGACCTGACGCTAAAAATAAACATAGACCTGTTGTAGGCATGCCTGTTATTTCTGTTAAAATAGGAGATCATTGTTATCATGGCTTATGTGATATGGGTGCTAGCGCTAGTGCAATACCTCATTCTTTATACAAAGAAATTATGCATGATATTTCACCTCCTGAGATAGAAGAAATTGATGTTACAATCAGGGACGGAGCCAGAAATTTGGTATAGGGGGGCGAGTTTTACGCTTCAGCTTTTATAGATTAATGAGAATTGGCCAAGCCAAAAGTAGTTTAAAGCATGCAAAAAGCATAAGCCGGAACTCATATTTTCACTACTGTAAACACTACAAAAATAGCACTACAATATTAATTGTTTAGAAGAAAAATTAGTTGTAAAGAAAAAAATTGATGTACAGTACAACTAGTTTATTCCAAATTTATTTTCTCAGTCAATCAATCATCAATACTTCATATCAGACAATAAAAATCTGAGAGTTCAAATTGAGGCTAATTGGGAGAGTGGACTTACTATAGGCATATAGGATGTCAGTATGTTATCAGCATTGTGGTCACTCATGGTGGTGGTGATTTCCTTGATCCCTTTGTGTTGGCTGATGGCGATGATCGATTGGGGGTTGGATTCAAATTCGATAGGCAAACGTTTTCCATTGTTCTCTTCCTCTTCATATCTACACAACCGTATACAATCAAGCATTTCCCAATTAACATTTAATGATTGTAGCTTTTTAATGGCACAGCCGCACAGATTTGAACAAAATAAAATTCAGGAGATGAAGTAAAAGAGTAAGCAGGATTAACCGTGCACCTATGAAGCGGTGGGGTGGGGGAAAGCAGTTCACTTCTGAACTTGGATTGGACGCCGTAGAAATTATCGTGGCGGCGGTCGGTGGTATGCGAAGACCTGAGCGGACGATAGGTAGAAAGATCGCAAGAAACCGCAATCTTCGTGATGCGGCGATTAGATCTTGTCGATAGAGCAACCAGAAATTAAAGGGGCTGAGCGTGCGCTGCTGCTGGGCTTCGTATTTGTTCGGCTTTTTCCTTTGCTACTAGTTCTTTTATTCTGGTATACATGGGCTGGCTTCAGTTTTTCTAAAAAGAAAAACAACACGGGCTGGCTTCACGTTGTGTAACACACACATAGGGGGGCAAATCAACTAAAAACGTCCGTGCAATCAGGATCTGCTTGATCGCTATCAACGGGGGAGAAATTTGTTAGGGGGGTCTCGCTCCCCCTGGATCCGTCCCTGGTTACAATTAAGCTTGCCAATAGAGATACTATTTCACCGATTGGGATTGTTAGAGATGTTGAAGTCTCGTGTGGGAAGGTTAAATATCCCGCTGATTTTCTTATTCTTGGTTCCTCACAAGATAGCTTTTGTCCCATCATATTTGGTAGACCCTTCTTGAACACTGTTAATGCTAGGATAGACTGCGAAAAGGATACGGTTACTATTGGTTTGGGTGATATGTCTCATGAGTTTAATTTTGCTAAATTTCGAAGACAACCCCGTGACAAGGAATTGCCTAGTAAAGATGAAATTATTGGTCTTGCTTCTATTGCCGTGCCTCCTAGTGATCCTTTAGAAAAATATTTGCTAGACCATGACAATGATATGTTCATGAATGAAAGAAGGGAAATAGATGAAGTATTCTTTAAACAGGGACCTATTCTGAAACACAACTTGCCTGTTGAAATCCTAGGGGATCCTCCTCCACCCAAGGGTGATCCCGTGTTTGAGCTTAAACCATTACCTGATACTCTTAAATATGCTTATCTTGATGAAAAGAAGATATATCCTGTTATTATTAGTGCTAACCTTTCAGAGCATGAAGAAGAGAAATTATTGAAAACTCTAAAGAAGCACCGTGCTGCTATTGGATATACTCTTGATGATCTTAAGGGCATTAGTCCCACTCTATGTCAACACAAAATAAATTTGAAGAAAGATGCCAAACCAGTTATTGATCACCAACGACGGCTAAATCCTAAGATGAAAGAAGTGGTAAGAAAGGAAATATTAAAGCTCCTTGAAGCAGGTATAATTTACCCTATTGCTGAAATTCGGTGGGTAAGTCCTGTCCATTGTGTCCCTAAGAAGGAAGGTATTATTGTCGTTCCTAATGATAAAGATGAATTGATTCTGCAAAGAATTATTACAGGTTATAGGATGGTAATTGATTTCCGCAAATTAAATAAAGGTACTAAAAAGGATCATTACCCTTTGCCTTTCATTGATCAAATGCTAGAAAGATTATCCAAACATACACATTTTTGCTTTCTAGATGGTTACTCTGGTTTCTCTCAAATACCCGTGTCAGCTGAGGATCAAGAAAAGACCACTTTTACTTGCCCTTTCGGTACTTTTGCTTATAGACGTATGCCCTTTGGTTTATGTAATGCACCTGCTACCTTTCAAAGATGCATGATGGCTATATTCTCTGACTTTTGTGAAAAGATTTGTGAGGTTTTCATGGATGATTTCTCTGTTTATGGATCCTCTTTTGATGATTGCTTGAGCAACCTTGATCGAGTTTTGCAGAGATGTGAAGAAGCTAACCTTGTCTTGAATTGGGAGAAGTGCCACTTTATGGTTAATGAAGGTATTGTCTTGGGGCATAAAATTTCTGAAAGAGGTATTCAAGTTGACAAAGCTAAAGTTGATGCTATTGAAAAGATGTCGTGTCCCAAGGACATTAAAGGTATAAGAAGCTTCCTTGGTCATGCCGGTTCTATAGGAGGTCCATTAAGGACTTCCCAAAAATCTCCTGGCCTCTGAAAAACATATTACAAAAGATATACCTTTTGTCTTTGATGATGATTGTGTAGAAGCATTTGAAATACTTAAGAAAGCATTGATTTCTGCACCTATTGTTCAGCCACCTGATTGGAATTTACCCTTTGAAATTATGTGTGATGCTAGTGATTATGTTGTAGGTGTTTTTCTAGGGCAAAGAGTTGATAAGAAATTAAATGTTATTCAATATGCTAGTAAAACTCTAGACAATGCCCAGAGAAATTATGCTACTACTGAAAAAGAATTTTTAGCAGTTGTATTCGCTTGTGATAAGTTCAGACCTTATATTGTTGACTCTAAAGTAACTGTTCACACTGATCATGCTGCTATTAAATATCTTATGGAAAAGAAAGACGCTAAACCTAGACTTATTAGATGGGTTCTCTTGCTACAAGAATTTGATTTGCATATTATTGATAGAAAGGCAGCCGAGAACCCCGTTGTAGACAACTTGTCTAGGTTAGAGAATGTTCTTGATGACCCACTACCTATTGATGATAGCTTTCCTGATGAACAATTAGCTGTCATAAATGCTTGTCGCACTGCTCCATGGTATGCTGATTATGCTAATTACATTGTTGCTAAATTTATACCACCTAGTTTCACATACGGGCAAAAGAAAAAGGTTTCCTATGATTTAAGACATTACTTCTGGGATGACCCACACCTTTATAAAGGAGTAGATGGTGTTATTATACGTTGTATACCTGAGCATGAACAGGAACAGATCCTACGCAAGTGTCACTCTGAAGCTTATGGAGGACACCACGCTGGAGATAGAACTGCACATAAGGTATTGTAATTCGAGGTTTTTATTGGCCTACTATCTTCAAAGATGCCCGTAAGTTTGTCTTATCTTGTGATGAATGTCAAAGAATTGGTAATATTAGTAGACGTCAAGAAATGCCTATGAATTATTCACTCGTTATTGAACCATTTGATGTTTGGGGCTTCGATTATATGGGACCGTTTCCTTCCTCTAATGGGTATACACATATTTTAGTTGTTGTTGATTATGTTACTAAGTGGGTAGAAGCTATTCCAACTAGTAGTGCTGATCATAACACCTCTATTAAGATGCTTAAAGAAGTTGTTTTTCCGAGGTTTGGAGTCCCTAGATATTTAATGACTGATGGTGGTTCACATTTTATTCACGGTGCCTTTCGTAAAATGCTTGCTAAGTATGATGTTCATCATAGAACTGCATCCCCATATCACCCACAGTCTAGTGGTCAAGTAGAATTGAGTAATAGAGAGCTGAAATTAATTTTGCAAAAGACTGTTAATAGATCTAGAAAGAATTGGTCCAAGAAACTTGATGATGCATTATGGGCCTATAGAACTGCATATAAAAATCCTATGGGTATGTCTCCATATAAAATGGTTTATGGAAAAGCATGTCACTTACCTCTCGAACTAGAACATAAGGCATATTGGGCCATTAAAGAGCTCAATTAAGATTTCAAACTTGCCGGTGAGAAGAGGCTTTTTGAAATTAGCTCACTTGATGAATGGAGAACCCAGGCCTATGAGAATGCCAAACTGTTTAAAGAAAAAGTTAAAAGATGGCATGACAAAAGGATACAAAAGCGTGAGTTTAATGTAGGTGATTATGTATTGCTATAAAATTCTCGTATAAGATTTTTTGCAGGAAAACTTCTCTCTAAATGGGAAGGTCCTTACGTTATCGAGGAGGTCTATCGTTCCGGTGCCATAAAAATCAACAACTTCGAAGGCACAAATCCGAAGGTGGTGAACGGTCAAAGAATCAAACATTATATCTCAGGTAATCCCATAAATGTTGAAACAAATGTTATTGAAACCGTAACCCCGGAGGAATACATAAGTGTCGGTGTGGAACGACACCTATGGGATCACAAGAATCCCTACTACGGTTGCCGGGGCGCGGGGTTGCGAGAAGAGCAGGGCTAGTAGACAGCACAAGGATCGTTTACTCAGGTTCGGGCCGCGAGGATGCGTAAAACCCTCGTCCTGCTTTGGTGGGTGTATTTCAGAGAGTTCTTGAGCTCTCGAACTAGCTGTGGTCAGTGCGTGGTTCGAAAGAGCCGAATCCTTCTCCAGTATACCATGGGCCTCCTTTTATTGTCGGAAGGGGCTGCCACAGTGGCACACAGGAGGTGGAAAGGCGTATAGTACCATGAGCTTATTGCTCGTATTACAGGACAAAACACATTTAATGCGTGGCTTAGGTGTCCCCTTGCTTTATTGGGGACAGGGGCAAGGCCCGTCCTGTCCGTCGCTGCTCCTCCTCGCTTTGACACGCGCCCTGGCCAGTGAGGCGCGTGGTGCCATGTAGGCAGGTAGGCAGCTGAGGTGGCGCAGTGGCGGAGCCTTCACGAAGATCTGCATGCCGCCACGCAGGCGCTCGATGAGTTGGCCTGGGAGCTGCATGTTGCCATGCAGGTGCCCGCCCAGCTGGTTGGGCTGGCAGCTGCATGTGAACGGCGGTGGAAGCTTGGTTGGCATGGGCCTGGCGGTGGCCCTGCTGGCATCCTTGGTGAGGGCATTGCCGGGTGGCCCGGCAAGGGTCTTGCCGTGTGGCCCGGCAAGGGTCTTGCTGTGGCACGCTGTCGTCCCCGGCAAGGGCCTTGCCGGGGGTCTGGTGGCCTCCTTGCCGAGGATTGTCATCTTCTATTCCTCATCTGATCTTGAATATGTCTTCACAAAGATCTGCATGCCACCACGGAGGTGCCTCCCGAGCCCCTGGCCCAACGTGATGTTGGAGACTGTGGGCTCAAGGGTGGCCCGCTCTGTTGGTGTGGGGCGAGCTGTCCCGGCAAGGATCTTGCCGGGGCTGCTGAGGCTGCCCCGGCAAGGGTCTAGCCGGGGGAACCTGCTTCGTCCCTCTGCTCTTTGTGGTCTTGGCCTTGGCGTTGCTCTTATTATCTTGGGCTTTGGTCTTACCTTGGCTCACTTCCCCAGTTCTGCTTGGCGTGACCGTAGGCGTGGCTCCGACTGCCCGTGCACACGTATAGGGGTACAAAAACGCACCCCTCTTTTTGTACACCGACAGGAGCCCCCGGGCCTAGGCCACACATAAGCGCGACACGTTGTTGGGCCAGGCCCAAAACGGTGCGTGGGCAGGCGGGGCGGTTTTTACCGCAGTAAAACTTTTCACGCGTTGCGCTTCCCACGACTTGCGCGCGCGGCGTGGCGTGGAGGGGCGTGCGTGACGTGGGCGGCATGCGTGGGGCGGTTTCCACACGCATGCATTACATCGCAGTAAATGGGTAGCGCGCCCCGCGGCTTCCCCATAAAAAGGGATAACCGCGGGCGCACTGTTCCTTTTACCCTTCGCGCAACCCCAATCTCGGAAACCCGCGCCTGCCTTCCTCTTCTTCTTCAAGCTTCGTTCCTGCTCGCCGCCGTTGCGCTTCCGCCGCCCTCTGTCCTGCCGTCCTCCCCTAGCCGCCATGGCGCCAAAATCCACCAAGGGCAAGGGAGGGGCCAAGGCCGCCGGAGAGTGCGCTGGCGGTGCAGCAGACGCAGTCCGCCTTCTTCCCCTCGACGGTTGACGTGTTCGAGCTTCGGGACTCCTTCAGGCCCCTGTGGGGAGTGAAGACGGGGGGGGGATTCGGGGCATCCAGCCACGCGTGTCATCCCCGCTGACTGCGCCGAGGCTGCCCCAAATCGGTACCCCTTCTTTGTTGATTATTTTTCCTGCGGGGTCTGTCCTCCCTTCTCCGATTTCTTCAGCGACGTCATGCATACCTTTGGCTTCCGCCTCTTGGATTTTACTCTGAATGCGGTGGCATGCATGGCCCTTTTCGCGCATCTCTGCGAGGGCTTCGCCGGGGTGCACCCCAATACGACGCTCTTCCGCCATTACTTCTCCCCTCGGATCCAACCAGGGGGCGCCATCTCCGGTTGCATTGCCTGGGTCTCAAGATCCAAGGGGGCATATCCGGAGGGCGCCATGAAGGAGAGGTGGGAAGAATGGCGGGGCCGGTGGTGCTAGATCAAGGAGAAGGACCCGCCGGCGTTCTGCGAAGTTCGACGAACGCCGCCGGTCCACAGAAGCGATTGGAGCGACGTTGATGCTGACGACGAGAAGCTCACGGTCGCCACCACCAGGATCCTCTGGCGCACCGAGGCCGGCCTCACCCTTGAGATGATCGGGGCGGACTTCATTCGCCGCCGGATCGCTCCACTGCATAACAAGGGGAGGCCAGCCTAGCTCTTCACGAACCCCGCCGACATCATGCGGCTTCGTCCCGGCCTCGACCACAATTTCACAGTGATGGGGCACGCCCATTTCTGCCAGCGGCTCTTCCAGCTTGACTTGGGCCACGACGGCGAGGTCGAGCGGACCGGCAAGGTCGCGAGGGCCGCCGTGAAGGCCGGCAAGGTCCTCAAGGGGCCTCTGTTCAAGCTGCCGACGGGGGTGGTCCCGTTGTGCAATAAATCGCGCCGGTCCGATATCATTGCCATGATGTCGGACTGCAACGCGCATGGCCCTGACCCGAGCTGGAAGGAGCCGGAGGACGCCGAGGTGCAGCAGTTCTTTGACACTCTGCACGAGGGGTACGTCAACGCCGACGCCGAGCGGCTGCTTGTCTAGGACACCACCCAGGCGGAGCTGGACTACATCGCCACCAGGGCGAGGGAAGGACAGCTTACCAAGGAGACCGGCAGCGCCGGCGGTGTGGAGGACAAGGCCGCGACGGCCGCGGAGGAGGAGGAGCTCGCCCGGTGGGCGGCGGCCGCATGGGTAGCCAGCAGCGCCGGCACCGAGGCTCCCCTGGTTGAAGATGTGATCGGCGAGTCGTCGTCGGAGGAGGCCGAGACCGCAGGCCCGACGCCGGCTATGGGGAGAGGGCGAGTCCTGCGGCGGGCCAGTTCCGGTGAGCCGGTCCGGCCCGGCAGGGCTGCGCGGCCACAGCTGACCTTGGAGGGGTCTGGGCGCCACACGAGGACCGCAGCGGCAAAGAAGCCGGCGAAGGCCGCGGTGAAGAAGAAGACAGCTGCCCCTTCTTCGTCCACGCGTGTCCAGACACCACCTCCTTCTCCTCCTCCAGCGGATGTCGATACAGAGGTTACTTTCGATTATGGATCCCTCAGCCCGAGGAGGAAGAGGAAAACAGCAGAGGAGGAGGCGGACGACGAGTAAGTATCTGGTTCCTTTTCGTTATCTCTGCCTCCTCAATCTGTGTTGCTCGTCTTGACTTGTCTTCATCTTTGCAGGGACGTGGAGACGCTGGCCCAAAGAGTGAAGAGGGCCAAGATCTCGGCGGGTGGCCAGCCACCAGTTAGTACTTCGGGGGCGCCACTGTGGTGTTCAGCAGCCCGGACAGCAGCCCCCGGCATAGCGCCCAGCGTAAGTTCATCACTCTTCCCCCGTCGACATGTGTCAGGGGCACGACACTTTGGTGCTGACCTTGCCGGGTATGCAGGGGGAGGGCAGCAGCAGGAGGAGCCACAGAGGGCTACTCCCAACACGCCGCCCCCATCGACCACGCCGCCCCGAGGGGCGTCCCCGGCAAGGGCGCCAGGCACCGAGCCCACGCACATGGAGGAGGAGGAGGAGGAGAACTTGGGCGCCGGCGGCTTTGCCTCGACGCCAAATGTTGGCGGGGAGGGGACTTCCGTTTCCCAGCGGGGTACTAGCACAGGTAAGTCATTCGCTGTTCATCCCTGCTTCTTTTTCTTTCCGGCTCTTGGTCCTGGCCTTGCCTCACCCCCTTCTTCGGTGTCCAGATTCCTCCTCGGTGAACCCAGAGGACGTAGACGCCGTCATCGAGGACGTCGCCAAGGCCGCCGAGGCAAACGCCGAGAAGATCGCCGCCGAGGAGGCCGCCAAGGGTGCTGCCGAGGACGCCGCCGAGGGGCCTACCGGGGAGGCCGGCAAGGCTGCCACTGAGGAGACCGGCAAGGGGCCTGCCGCAGAGGCCGGCGGGGCAACTGCCGAGGAGGAGGAGGTGGTGGCTGATGACCAGCCTTCCTCTTCTGCCGCTTCCGGCTCCGGCAAGTACCTGAGGGTGAGCGACGACTTGTTCGTCCACCTTCCAGGCGCATCGAGCACCAGGACACCCGTTGAGGGAGAGGTGTTTGACGAAGAAGTGCTTGCCGCTGCCGGGCTTGAAGTCGTCGACGAGCCGATCGTTGGCGGCGACGGTTCGCAGGAAGAGCGGCTCCTCCACGCCATGGGCGCCAGCTTCCAGAAGCTCCAGGCGCTCCACCACGCCCGCCTGGACAAGGCTAAGTCCAGGACGGCGGTGGTGGAGAAGGCGGAGGCGGACCTCCAGAAGCGCGTTGCCGAGACGCAGGACTGGTTCCGCGAGGCCCACAAGGAGCTCAAGGCTGCCCAGGGCGAGCTGGCCAAGCGTGACGTGGAGCTCACCATGAAGCTCGCCGACGTTGAGAAAGCTCAAGAAACAGCGAGGAACTTGGCCGTGGCCGTCGAAGCCGCCCGGACCCAGAACGAGGCCGTGCTGAACTCCCAGGAGGAGGACCTCGCTGCACGCGAGGAGAAGCTTGCCGCCATGCTTCGAGGCAAGGATGCAGAGGTGGAGAAGCTTGTCTTGCAGCGGACGAGTGAGCTGGAGCAGAGGCACAAAGAGGCACTCAATGCCCAGGCCCAGGTTCACGCTGGCAAGGTGGAGGAGTTGGAGGCGAAGCGCGATGGGCTGAAGGAGCAGGCCCTGAAGCTGTCCCAGGAGAAGGACACGCTTAACAGTGCCCTGACAGAGGCGGAGGGCGTGGTCGTCAGCAAGGCTGGGGAGCTCTCCGAGGCCAACAACTCCATCAAAGACCTCAAGCTGAAGCTGGAGGGTCTCAAGAAGGTGCTGTCGGAGGCCAAAACCCGAGAGGGGGCCCTGGCCAAGGAGCTGGAGGCCGAGAAGCAGTTGTAGAAGAACGAGGGCCTCAAGTTCGCGGATCACATGGAGGGCGAGAACCGTTCGCTTGATCGCCTCGCCACCGTCGCCAACCAGGCCGCCGCGCAGCTGGCCATCATGGGGATGCCGGACATGAGGTATGTCCCGGAGCGGAGCGTGAGCGCCAACTGCAGCCTGACCATGTTCTTTGAGAAGGTTGTCGGCGCTCTGGAGCGGCTCCACGCCAACCGGGCGGCCTCACTGGCCGACGAGTCCCGGAGGCTTTGCCAGGGTGCCATGACCAAGGTTCTCACCAAGGTGGCGCACTGGTACCCCGACCTCGATTTCGACGCCGCGCTGGCGAGCTTGCCGGAGGGTACTGACCTCGCGCCGCTCAGGGAGCGCATCAAGCCCATCATCAGCCGAGTCGGTGAAATTCAGAGGGTGGAGGGCCAGCGCCGGGATTAGGCATCCCGTTCTTTATCGCCGCTGCAGGTTCACAACCAAGACAATCGCTATCTCTAGTTAGAACCGCAGCAATAATTCGATGTAATATAACTCTGCAGCACTTTCAGTATTATGCATGTTATTTTCCTATTTGATTTTCCTTTGTATGTCCTCCCTACGTTATTGGGTAGGCTCGCCGGCGCGTAAACCCAAGGCGGCGTCTTGGGGATGGATCCCCATTGGCCTGCTGGGTGTGCTTGCTGCCGGGCGAACCACCTTGCCGCCCGAACTGTCGAGCTTGACTCGAGTCAGAGTCGGGAGTGTTGCCAAGTGCGGAAGGCTACCCCGCCACTCTCGACGCGGCCGCTTTGAGCTGTTGAGCGGACTCGAAACAGAACAAGGGCGTTGCCAATTGCGGGAGGGCCCCTTTTCGTGCAGGTTTCTCATACATAGGCGAGATCTCCGAGGACGATAACCTTATGTATAGGAGGAAATAACTCAAAGCTCTGAATGACTTAGCTTTTCTGTTGCCGAGCCGGCGTCTTTCCTCTGGCCGCCTTCTTCTCGGGAGCCAAGGGCAATGAAGAACTGCTAGGCTAACTACTAGACCAGATTCTCACAATTGCGCCCCTACCTGGCGCGCCAAAGATGTCGGTGTGGAACGACACCTATGGGATCACAAGAATCCCTACTATGGTTGCCGGGGCGTGGGGTTGCGAGAAGAGCAGGGCTAGTAGATAGCACAAGGATCGTTTACCCAGGTTCGGGCCGCGAGGATGCGTAAAACCCTAGTCCTGCTTTGGTGGGTGTATTTCAGAGAGTTCTTGAGCTCTTGAACTAGCTGTGGTCAGTGCGTGGTTCGAAAGAGCCGAATCCTTCTCCAGTATGCCATGGGCCTCCTTTTATAGTCGGAAGGGGCTGCCATAGTGGCACACAGGAGGTGGAAAGGCATACAGTGCCCGGAGCTTATCGCTCGTATTACAGGACAAGACGCATTTAATGCGTGGCTTAGGTGTCCCCTTGCTTTATTGGGGACGGAGGCAAGGCCCGTCCCGTCCGTCGCCGCTCCTCCTCGCTTTGACACGCGCCCTGGCCAGTGAGGCGCGTGGTGCCATGTAGGCAGGCAGGCAGCTGAGGTGGCGCAGTGGCGGAGCCTTCACAAAGATCTGCATGCCGCCACGCAGGCGCTCAATGAGTTGGCCTGGGAGCTGCATGTTGCCACGCAGGTGCCCACCCAGCTGGTTGGGCTGGCAGCTGCATGTGAACGGCGGTGGAAGCTTGGTTGGCGTGGGCCTGGCGGTGGCCCTGCTGGCGTCCTTGGTGAGGGCCTTGCCGGGTGGCCCGACAAGGGTCTTGCCGTGTGGCCCGACAAAGGTCTTGCCGTGGCACGCTGTCGTCCCCGGCAAGGGCCTTGCCGGGGGTCTGGTGGCCTTCCTCGGCAAGGATTATGCCGAGGTTCGTCGTCTTCTATTCCTCATCTGATATGTCTTCACAAAGATCTGCATGCCACCACGGAGGTGCCCCCCAAGCCCCTGGCCCAACGTGATGTTGGAGACCGTGGGCTCAAGGGTGGCCTGCTCTGTTGGTGCGGGGCGAGCTGTCCCGGCAAGGATCTTGCCGGGGCTGCTGAGGCTGCCCCGGCAAGGGTCTTGCCGGGGGAACCTGCTTCGTCCCTCTGCTCTTTGTGGTCTTGGCCTTGGCGTTGCTCTTATTATCTTGGGCTTTGGTCTTACCTTGGCTCACTTCCCCAGTTCTGCTTGGCGTGACCGTAGGCGCGGCTCCGACTGCCCGTGCACAGGTATAGGGGTACAAAAACGCACCCCTCTTTTTGTACACCGACAATAAGGGACACTTTCCGGAACGTTTCAGATTCCGAAAAGAAATAGGTACGTGGTACGGTAAGTAAACCGACTCCAAAACAGTTCTAATGGCAATTTTTCTTCATTTTGGAATATTTAAGAAAATAGGAAAATAAGAAGTAGTCCGGGAAGGACACGAGGCTTCCACGAGGGTGGGAGGCGCGCCCTACCCCCCTGGGCGCGCCCCCTGCCTCGTGGGCACCTCGTGTGCCCTCCGGACTCCATTTTCTTGCACGATACTTCGTTTGGTTGGTAAAAATTCATTATATAATCTGCCGAAGGTTTTGACCACCGTATCACGCAATTATCCTCTGTTCTTGTTTCGAGCTGTTTTTTTTTGACAAATCTAGATCACCATGACGTCTCCAAGTGCCCCCGAGGACAAGTTCTTCGAGAAGGTCATCAACCCCTACCTTGCGGAGGTGCTGCAACACCCTCAACCCATTGAGATGCATGAGGGGGTGCTGCATATCCGCGATGTTGAGGGACCAAGGAGGACCGGAAGCGTGGAGACAAGGCTCGAGGCAATGGAGCAACAAGTTTTCAAGTGTCAGGAGATGGTGGAGCGCGGACCTGACTCCAATCACATAATGATCACGGAGTTCACCAACAACCACAAGCTGGACACCAAGGACATTGGGGAGGCCATCTTCAAACTTCACGAGAAAATCGAGCACCTCCAAGCCCAGATCTATGACCTGCAAAACCAAAACTGTGAGTATGAACATAGAATCAAGAGGATGAGTTTGGCTGCAGATTTAAGGATCCCGGAGACTCGATCATCCTTGTATGATGGGGAGCCTATGCCTTGGAAGAGGGACGATGAGCCTACATCATCAACAACTCCTTCACCAGCAAAAGAGATATAATCAGATGGGTATGGGCACTCCCTTGGCAACTACCAAGCTTGGGGGAGGTGCCCCGGTATCGTATCACCATCACACTCCTATCTTTACCGTTTTTCTTAGTTCGATTCTTTTGGTAATATCTTGATCTAGTAGAATAAAGTTTTAGTACGATTTAGTTTTGAGTTTTGCTTTATGATCCTTCTATGTAATCGAGTCCGTGAGCTATATATAATAAAGATTAGCGTTGAGTCAATGGCTTGATTATTTTGCTATGATCTTGAGAGAATTAAAGAAAAGAGAAAGAATAAAAAGAAGTAAAGAGATCATATTGATCTTATGGAGAGTAATGACTTCACATATAAAGAGTATGATGAATAAAAGTTGTTGAGATTTGACAAACATAGTCTTGGTCATCGTTGCAATTAATAGGAAGTAATAAAGAAAGAGAGGTTTCACATATAAATATACAATCTTGGACATCTTTTATGATTGTGAGCACTCATTAAAGTATGACATGCTAAAGAATTGATGTTGGACAAGGAAGACAACGTAATGGGTTATGTTTTCTTATATCCGAAATAAAGTATATTGTCATGGATCATCCAACATGTTGAGCTTGCCTTTCCCTCTCATGCTAGCCAAATTCTTTGCACCAAGTAGAGATACTACTTGTGCTTCCGAATATCCTTAAACCCAGTTTTGCCATGAGTGTCCACCATACCTACCTATGGATTGAGTAAGATCCTTCAAGTAAGTTGTCATCGGTGCATGCAATAAAAATTGCTCTCCAAATATGTGTGATTTATTAGTGTGGAGAAAATAAGCTTTATACGATCTTGTGATGTGGAAGAAATAAAAGCGACGGACCGCATAATAAAGGTCCATATCACAAGTGGCAATATAAAGTGATGTTCTTTTGCATTAAGATTTCGTGCATCCAACCATGAAAGCGCATGACAACCTCTGCTTCCCTCTGCGAAGGGCCTATCTTTTACTTTTGTCTTATTCCTTATGCAAGAGTCATGGTGATCTTCACCTTTCCTTTTTACATTTTATCCTTTGGCAAGCACCTTGTGTTGGAAAGATCCTGATATATATATCCAATTGGATGTAAGTTAGCATGAATTATTATTGTTGACATTACCCTTGAGGTAAAAGGTTGGGAGGCAACACTATAAGCCCCTATCTTTCTCTGCGTCCGATTAAAACTCTATACCCATAAGTATTGCGTGAGTGTTAGCAATTATGAAAGACTAAATGATAGTTGAGTATGTGGACTTGCTAAAAAGCTCTTATATTGACTCTTTCCGATATTATGATAAATTGCAATTGCTTCAATGACTGAGATTATAGTTTTTTGGTTCTCAATGAAGTTTCTGATTCATACTTGACATTGTGAATAGATTATTACTTGAGCATAAGAAACCATATGACAATATCCATATATGTTGCTGTTATAAGAATAATCATGATGCCCTCATGTCCGTATTTTATTTTATCGACACCTCTATCTCTAAACATGTGGACATATTTATCGTTATCGGCTTCCGCTTGAGGAAAAGCGAGGTCTAAGCTTGGGGGAGTTGATACGTCCATTTTGCATCATGCTTTTATATCGATATTTATTGCATTATGGGCTGTTATTACACGTTATGTCACAATACTTATGCCCTTTCTCTCTTATTTTACAAGGTTTACATGAAGAGGGAGAATGCCGGCAACTGGAATTCTAGGCTGGAAAAGGAGCAAATATTAGAGACCTATTCTGCACAGCTCCAAAAGTCCAGAAACTTCACGGAAGTCATTTTTGGAATTAATAAAAAATACTGGCGAAAGAAAGTACCAGAGGGGCCCCACACCGTGGCCACGAGGGTGGGGGCGCGCCCTACCCCCCTGGGCGCGCCCCCTGCCTCGTGGACCCCCTGGCAGGCCTCCGGTGCCCATCTTGTGCTATATGAAGTCTTTTACCCTGGAAAAAATCATAAGCAAGCTTTCAGGAAGAAACTCCACCGCCACGAGGCGGAACCTTGGCGGAACCAATCTAGGGCTCCGGCAGAGCTGTTCTGCCGGGGAAACTTCCCTCCGGGAGGGGGGAATCATCGCCATCGTCATCACCAACGATCCTCTCATCGGGAGGGGGTCAATCTCCATCAACATCTTCACCAGCACCATCTTATCTCAAACCCTAGTTCATCTCTTGTATCCAATCTTTGTCCCAAAGCCTCAGATTGGTACTTGTGGGTTGCTAGTAGTGTCGATTACTCCTTGTAGTTGATGCTAGTTGGTTTATTTGGTGGAAGATCATATGTTCAGATCTATTATGCATATTAATATCCTTCTGATTATGAACATGAATATGCTTTGTGAGTAGTTACGTTTGTTCCTGAGGACATGGGAGAAGTCTTGCTATTAGTAGTCATGTGAATTTGGTATTCGTTCGATATTTTGATGAGATGTATGTTGTCTCTCCTCTAGTGGTGTTATGTGAACGTTGACTACATGACACTCCACCATTATTTGGGCCTAGAGGAAGGCATTGGGAAGTAATAAGTAGATAATGGGTTGCTAGAGTGACAGAAGCTTAAACCCTAGTTTATGCGTTGCTTCGTAAGGGGCTGATTTGGATCCATATGTTTCATGCTATGGTTAGGTTTACCTTAATACTTCTTTTGTAATTGCGGATTCTTTCAATAGGGGTTAATCATAAGTGGGATGCTTGTCCAAGAAAGGACAGCACCCAAGCACCAGTCCACCAACATACCAAATTATCAAAGTAACGAACGCGAATCATATGAGCGTGATGAAAACTAGCTTGACGATAATTCCCATGTGTGCTCGGGAGCGTTTTCCTTCATATAAGAAATTGTCCAGGCTTGTCCTTTGCTATGAAAAGGATTGGGCCATCTTGCTGCACCTTATTTACTTTCATTACTTGTTACCCGTTACAAATTACCTTATCACAAAACTATCTGTTACCGATTATTTCAGTGCTTGCAGAGAATACCTTGCTGAAAACCGCTTATCATTTCCTTCTGCTCCTCGTTGGGTTCGACACTCTTACTTATCGAAAGGACTACGATAGATCCCCTATACTTGTGGGTCATCAGAAACCAATCGGAAATCAACTTACAATCCCACTTACGCGAACATTGGCTTGGAGGGCAGAGCTGGCGTCATAAGCAGCCTTGCTGGTGTCATACACCAATTTCATCCGGTCCATCATCAGACCTGCTTGAATTAGGCCTCCTTGGCAGCTCCTACTTGGTCCTCTGGAATGTGATGCAGAGCAAACGAAGATGGTGGAACTGACGACATGGCTGGTGGAGCTGAAGCTTGAACTTGCGCAATCGGAGCAGGAGCCTGAGCAGTCGACGCCGAGGGTTGGTCAGTCAACAGAGGGTCAGGAAAAGAGACAGAAGTCCGTGCTGGATCACCAAGTTGCTGGACGACTGGCTCAGATGCCGAGTGAGTCACTTTGCTGGTTGGCACCATCCTGCTTGAAGTCCTACTCCTTGTCCCGGTGTCCCTTGGGGGCACGTCCTCATCATCATCATGAAGAAGTTGGATAACATTTGTCGGTGTTGCAGAACATTCGACCGTAAGAGTTCAGTTGACCACCAGAACAGTTAGTGAAGTAAGAGCATGGCTGTGGAGCTATACCTGCCCGAGAAGTGGCCGCGTCTGCAGTTTCTGCGTTGTCCTGCTCCTTATCAATATCCATGGACATCCCAGAAGTAGCAGCACTGAAAGTTCCCAACTTCACTCGGTCAAACAAGAAAAGAAGTTCCCAATCAAAATGAAAACAAGGAGAAGAAACAAACATTTACGCAGAAGCAACAGGAACATCCACCTTGATCTTGGGCAGGGCCTTCCGGGGCTTCGGTGGGACAACCTTGGCCTGCTTAGTGGCCTTCTCCGACGGATCTGGAGTCGAGGTCCGAGTGCGCTTAGGAACTTGCGTACTTGGTGGAACTGCCTTGCTGCGCCCACCTGCAGGATCTTGGGATTGTTTGGAACGACGCTCTGAGCGGGGCGGCGAGTCAACCTCCTCGCTGCTGCTCGAGTCTTCACTGTCATCTTCACTATCATCTCCGGATTGCCAGTCGGCGCTTCCACCTTCGCTTTCCACTCCCTCCTGGAGCTGCTCCCTGTTTGGCATCGAGTACATCTTGGTATAAATCTGCAACACGTGAGTTAACAAGTATCAGTCGGATTCAAGAGCAATTGCAGATCAGAACAAGAAAACACTCGGTTTTTTGAGCTTGACCTCTTCTGGCTCGTGGTCAGCGTCGAATGGCAGAACCCTCCTGGACCCCCTGGGGTTATCCTTGTTCCTAGTGATGCTTCGCAGCCACTGAGCCACCATTTCCTCGGCAACCTCCTCTGGGTGGACCCGAGTGGTGTCGTCAGTGCCCGAGTACATCCACATCGGATGGTCGCGGGCTTGGAGAGGCTGGATGCGTCGAATGAGGAACACCTCCAACAAATCCATGCCAGTCACACCCTCCCAGACTAAGTTAACGACCTGGTTGACTAAAAGGGATACCTCGCCTTTCTCCTCTGGGGTCACAATCAGTGAAGAAGGTTGGCGGAGTCGCTCCATAGTGAAAAGGGGGAGACCGGTCAACTGACCAGGAGTCGGGATGTCTTTGCAGTCGAACCAGGTCGACTGCCATCCTCTGACTGACTCGGAAAGGGTCATGGAAGGAAAAGTGCTTCTACCCCTAGTTTGAATCCCTAAACCCCCACACATTTGGATCACATGCATCTTTTCGTTAGTCGGATTTGCTTCCTTCACCATTTGAGAACCGCAAGTGAAGATGTGTTTGAAGAGACCCCAGTGCGGTTGGCAGCCCAAGAAGTTTTCACACAATGAGACGTACGCACCAAGATATGTGATTGTGTTTGGGGGGAAATGGTAAATTTGAGCACCGAAAAAGTTCAAGAAACCCCGAAAGAACGAATGCGGGGGAAGGGAAAAACGTCGATCAACATGGGTGGTGAGGAGGACACGCTCACTGCTACCTCTTGAGCACTGCGTTGGTTTTTCCCTTGAAGAGGAAAGGGTGATGCCGTAAAGTAGCGTAAGTATTTCCCTCAGTTTTTGAGAACCAAGGTATCAATCCAGTAGGAGACCACGCTCAAGTCCCACAACCCTACACAAACAAATAAGAACCTTGCAACCAACGCGATAAAGGGGTTGTCAATCCCTTCATGGCCACTTGCAAAAGTGAGATCTGATAGAGATGATAAGATAATATTTTTGGTATTTTTATGATAAAGATAAAAAGTAAAGATTGCAAAATAAAAATAGATTGGATACTTATATGATGGAAAATAGACCCAGGGGCCATAGGTTTCACTAGTGGCTTCTCTCAAGATAGCATAAGTATTACGGTGGGTGAACAAATTATTGTCGAGCAATTGATAGAATTGAGCATAGTTATGAGAATATCTAGGTATGATCATGTATATAGGCATCACGTCCGTGACAAGTAGACCAACTCCTGCCTGCATCTACTACCATTACTCCACACATCGGCCGCTATCCAGCATGCATCTAGAGTATTAAGTTCATAAGAACGGAGTAGAGCTTTAAGCAAGATGACATGATGTAGAGGGATAAACTCATGCAATATGATATAAACCCCATCTTTTTATCCTCGATTGCAACAATACAATACGTGTCGTTTCCCCTACTGTCACTGGGATCGAGCACCGCAAGATTGAACCCAAAGCTAAGCACTTCTCCCATTGCAAGAAAGATCAATCTAGTAGGCCAAACCAAACTGATAATTCGAAGAGACTTGCAAAGATAACCAATCATACATAAAATAATTCAGAGAAGATTCAAATATTGTTCATAGATAATCTTGATCATAAACCCACAATCCATCGGATCTCGACAAACACACCGCAAAAGAAGATTATATCGAATAGATCTCCAAGAGAATCATGGAGAACTTTGTATTGAGATCCAAAGAGAGAGAAGAAGCCATCTAGATAATAACTATGGACCCGAAGGTCTGAGGTAAACTACTCACACATCATCGGAGAGGCTATGGTGTTGATGTAGAAGCCCTCCGTGATCAATGCCCCCTCCGGCGGAACGCCGGAAAAGGCCCCAAGATGGGATCTCACGGGTACAGAAGGTTGCGGCGGTGGAAATAGGGTTTTGGCTCCTTTGCTGATGGTTTGGGGGTACGTAGGTATATATAGGAGGAAGAAGTAGGTCGGTGGAGCCACGAGGGGCCCACGAGGGTGGAGGGCGCGCCCAGGGGGGTAGGCGCGCCCCTCTGCCTCGTGGCCTCCTCGTTGATTGCTTGACGTCCACTCTAAGTCCTCTGGATCACGTTTGTTTTGAAAATCACGTTCCCGACGGTTTCATTCCGTTTGGACTCCGTTTGATATTCTTTTCCTTCAAAACACTGAAATAGGCACAAAAAACAGCAATTTGGGCTGGGCCTCCGGTTAATAGGTTAGTCCCAAAAATAATATAAAAGTGTATAATAAAGCCCATTAAACATCCAAAACAGAATATATAATAGCATGGAACAATCAAAAATTATAGATACGTTGGAGACGTATCAAGCATCCCCAAGCTTAATTCTTTCTCGTCCTCGAGTAGGTAAATGATAAAAACAGAATTTTTGATGTGGAATGCTTCTTAGCATAATTCTCAATGTAATTCTTTTTATTGTGGCATGAATATTTAGATCCGAAAGATTCAAGATAAAATTTTAGTGTTGACATAAAAACAATAATACTTCAAACATGCTAACCAAGCAATTATGTCTTATCAAAATAACATAGCCAAAGAAAGCTTATCCCTACAAAATCATATAGTTAGGCCATGCTTCAATTTCGTCACACAAACGTTCTCATCATGCATAACCCCGATGACAAGCCGAGCAATTGGTTCATACTTTTTAACGCGCTTCAGCCTTTTCAACTCTTATGAAATACATGAGCGTAAGCCATGGATATAGCACTATGGGTGGAATAAAGTATAATGATGGGGGTTATGTGAGAAGACAAAAAGGGAGAAAGTCTCACATTGACGTGACTAATCAATAGGCTATGGAGATGCCCATCAATTGATGTCAATGAGAGGAGTAGGGATTGCCATGCAACGGATGCACTAGAGCTATAAATATATGAAAGCTCAACAAAAGAAACTAAGTGGGTGTGCATCCAACTTGCTTGTTCACGAAGACCTAGGGCATTTTGAGGAAGCCCATCATTGGAATATACAAGCCAAGTTCTATAATGAAAAATTCCCACAAGTATATGAAAGTGATAACATAGGAGACTCTCTATCATGAAGATCACAGTGATACTTTGAAGCACAAGTGTGGAAAAAGGATAGTAACATTGTCCCTTCTCTCTTTTTCTCTCATTTTTTTGTTGGGCCTTCTCTTTTTTTTTCTTTGGCCTCTTTTTTTTATTCATAGTCCGGAATCTCATCCCGACTTGTGGGGGAATCATAGTCTCCATCATCCTTTCCTCACATGGGACAATGCTCTAATAAGGATGATCATCACACTTTTATTACTTACAACTCAACACTTAGATCAAAAATATGACTCTATGTGAATGCCTCCGGCGGTGTACCGGGATATGTAATGAATCAAGAGTGATACGTATGAAAAATTATGAATGGTGGCTTTGCCACAAATACTATGTCAACTACATGATCATGCAAAGCAATATGACAATGATGGAGCGTGTCATAATAAACGGAACGGTGGAAAGTTGCATGGCAATATATCTCGGAATGGCTATGGAAATGCCTTGATAGGTAGGTATGGTGGCTGTTTTGAGGAAGATATAAGGAGGTTTATGTGTGATAGAGCGTATCATATCACGGGGTTTGGATGCACCGGCGAAGTTTGCACAAACTCTCAAGGCGAGAAAGGGCAATGCACGGTACCGTAGAGGCTAGAAAATTGTGGAAGGTTGAGAGAGCGTATAATCCATGGACTCACATTAGTCATAAAGAACTCATATACTTACTGCAAAAGTTTATTAGCCCTCGAAGCAAAGTACTATGACGCATGCCCCTAGAGGGATAGATTGGTAGGAAAATACCATCGCTCGTCCCCGACCGCCACTCATAAGGAAAGCAATAAAGGAACACCTTGTGTGTCAAAATTGTCACACAACTTTTACCATACGTGCATGCTATGGGACTTGCCAACCTTAACACAAGTATTTCTCAATTTTACAATTACTCAACTAGCACACTCTAATATTACCCCCTTTACATCTCAAAACACTTATCAAGTATCAAACTTCTCATGATATTCAATGATCTCAATATGGGAGTTTTTATTATGCTCATCTTGGATGTCTATCATATTCGGATTAATTTCACAATTAAAGCAAATTACCATGCTGTTTAAGACTCTCAAAATAATATAATTGAAGCATGAGAGATCAATAATTTCTATAAAATAAAACACCACCGTGCTCTAAAAGCTATAAGTGAAGCACTAGAGCAAAAACTATATAGCTCAAAAGATATAAGTGAAGCACATAGAGTATTCTAACAAATTCCGAATCATGTGTGTCTCTCTCAAAAGGTGTGTACAGCAAGGATGATTGTGGTGAACTAACAAGCAAAGACTCAAATCATACAAGACGCTCCAAGCAAAACACATATCATGTGGTGAATAAAAATATAGCACCAAGTAAAGTTACCGATAGACGAAGACGAAAGAGGGGATGCCTTCCGGGGCATCCCCAAGCTTAGGCTTTTGGTTGTCCATGAATTTTACCTTGGGGTGCCTTGGGCATCCCCAAGCTTAGGCTCTTGCCAATCCTTGTTCCATAATCCATCAAATCTTTACCCAAAACTTGAAAACTTCACAACACAAAACTCAACAGAAAATCTCGTGAGCTCCGTTAGCGAAAGAAAACAAAACACCACTTCAAGGTACTGTAATTAACTCATTCTTTATTTATATTGATGTTAAACCTACTGTATTCCAACTTATCTATGGTTTATAAACTCTTTTACTAGCCATAGATTCATAAAAATAAGCAAACAACACACGAAAAACAGAATCTGTCAAAAACAGAACAGTCTGTAGTAATCTGTAACTAACGCAAACTTCTGGAACTCCAAAAATTCCACAAAAATAGGAAGACCTAGATAATTTGTTTATTGATCTACTGCAATTGGAATCAGTATTTTATCACGTTCTGGTGATTTTTAACAATTGTTTTCGTGAGCATAAAGTTTCTGGGATTTTCAGCAAGATCAAATAACTGTCATCCAAGAAGATCCTATAGGTTTAACTTGGCACAAACACTAATTAAAACACAAAACCACATCTAACCAGAGGCTAGATAAATTATTTATTACTAAACAGAACGAAAAATCAAGAAAATAAAATAAAATTGTGTTGCCTCCCAACAAGCGCTATCGTTTAACGCCCCTAGCTAGGCATAAGATTTCAACAATGCTCACACGAAAGACAAGAATTGAAGCACAAAGAGAGCATCATAAAACATGTGACAAACATATTTAAGTCTAACATACTTCCTATTCATAGGCATCTTATAGGCACACAAATTATCAAGGCAAGCAAAATCTAGCATATGCAAGGAAGCGGAAAGAAACAATAGCAATCTCAACATAACTAGAGGTAATTTAGTAACATGAAAATTCCTACAACCATATTTTTCTCTCTCATAATAATTACATGTAGGATCATAAGCAAATTCAACAATATAGCTATCACAAAACATATTCTTAACATGATCCACATGTATGCAAAGTTGACACTCCTCCAAAATAGTGGGATTAACATTAACTAAAGTCATGACCTCTCCAAACCCACTTTTATCAAAAACTTCATAAGATTGAACATTCTCCAAATATGTGGGATCTAAAGTTGACACTCTTCCAAACCCACTTTCAATATTATTACAAACATTATTATCAATCTCATATTCATCATGGGGTTTAAATAAATTTTCAAGATCATAAGAAGAATCACCCCAATCATGATCATTGCAACAAGTAGTAGACATAGCAAAACTAGCATCCCCAAGCTTAGGATTTTGCATATTATTAGCACAATTGACATCAATAGAATTTATAATAAAATCATTGCAATCATGCTTTTTAGTCAAAGATCTATCGTGAATCACTTTATAAAGCACTTCATCACAATTTCAGATTCACGAATTTCAAGCAAAACCTCATAAAGATAATCTAGTGCACTCAACTCACTAGCAATAGGTTCATCATAATTGGATCTCTTAAAGAGATTAGCAAGTGGATGAGGATCCATAAACTTTTAGCAAGCGAAGGTGCAAGCAAAAAGAAGGCACATGGTAACACAAGATCGAACGGAAGGAGGGCGAAGAAAAGGCAAATGTGAATTGGGGGAGAGGAAAACGAGAGGCAAATGGCAAATAATGTAATGCGAGGGATAAGAGTTTGTGATGGGTACTTGGTATGTATTGACTTGTGCGTAGACTCCCCGGCAACGGCGCCAGAAATCCTTCTTGCTACCTCTTGAGCACTGCGTTGGTTTTTCCCTTGAAGAGGAAAGGGTGATGCAGTAAAGTAGCGTAAGTATTTCCCTCAGTTTTTGAGAACCAAGGTATCAATCCAGTAGGAGACCATGCTCAAGTCCCACACACCTACACAAAAAATTAAGAACCTTGCAACCAACGCGATAAAGGGGTTGTCAATCCCTTCACGGCCACTTGCAAAAGTGAGATCTGATAGAGATGATAAGATAATATTTTTGGTATTTTTATGATAAAGATAAAAAGTAAAGATTGCAAAATAAAAATAGATTGGAAACTTATATGATGGAAAATAGACCCGGGGGCCATAGGTTTCACTAGTGGCTTCTCTCAAGATAGGATAAGTATTACGGTGGGTGAACAAATTACTGTCGAGCAATTGATAGAATTGAGCATAATTATGATAATATCTAGGTATGATCATGTATATAGGCATCACGTCCGTGACAAGTAGACCGACTCCTACCTGCATCTACTACTATTACTCCACACATCGACCGCTATCCAGCATGCATCTAGAGTATTAAGTTCATAAGAACGGAGTAACACTTTAAGCAAGATGACATGATGTAGAGGGATAAACTCATGCAATATGATATAAACCCCATCTTTTTATCCTCGATGGCAACAATACAATACGTGTCGTTTCCCCTACTGTCACTGGGATCGAGCACCGCAAGATTGAACCCAAAGCTAAGCACTTCTCCCATTGCAAGAAAGATCAATCTAGTAGGCCAAACCAAGCTGATAATTCCAAGAGACTTGCAAAGATAACCAATCATACATAAAAGAATTCAGAGAAGATTCAAATATTGTTCATAGATAATCTTGATCATAAACCCACAATTCATCAGATCTCGACAAACACACCGCAAAAGAAGATTACATCAAAAAGATCTCCAAGAGAATCGAGGAAACTTTGTATTGAGATCCAAAGAGAGAGAAGAAGCCATCTAGCTAATAACTATGGACCCGAAGGTCTGCGATAAACTACTCACACATCATCGGAGAGGCTATGGTGTTGATGTAGAAGCCCTCCGTGATCAATGCCCCCTCCGGCGGAGCGCTAGAAAAGGCCCCAAGATGGGATCTTACGGGTACAGAAGGTTGCGGCGGTGGAAATAGGGTTTTGGCTCCTCTGCTGATGGTTTGGGGTACGTAGGTATATATAGGAGGAAGAAGTAGGTCGGTGGAGCCACGAGGGGCCCACGAGGGTGGAGGGCGCGCCCAGGGGGGTAGGCGCGCCCCCCTTCCTCGTGGCCTCCTCGTTGATTGCTTGACGTCCACTCCAAGTCCTCTGGATCACGTTTGTTCCGAAAATCACGTTCCTGAAGGTTTCATTCCGTTTGGACTCCGTTTGATATTCTTTTCCTTCGAAACACTAAAATAGGCAAAAATACAGCAATTTGGGCTGGGCCTCTGGTTAATAGGTTAGTCCCAAAAATAATACAAAAGTGTATAATAAAGCCCATTAAACATCCAAAACAGAATATATAATAGCATGGAACAATCAAAAATTATAGATACATTAGAGACGTATCACTCACCCTCGCGCGGCTGAGGCTCGGATTCCCCCTCTGACAGCCTCCAAGATCCATCAAAAATCATGCCGTCAGTGGCGAGCCTCTCTAGATCCTCCCTCTCGATGGTGGAGCGGATCTTGTCCCGCTGGATCCAACTAGGTGGCAGACCGGATCGCGACGACGACCCCCGAGCCGTCTTCTTGCCCTTCGCCGCCGCCTTCTTCGCGCGCTCCATAGCCTCGGTCTTCTCCTTCCCCATGGCAACGGGATGCGTGCGAGGCAGACGGAAGCGTCGAGAGCAGAGAGATGCATGGTGGAGAAGCAGAGTAGAAGAGGACCGAATGAGGAGCATTGTGCATTGCATCGGCCCGAGCGCTCTCTATAGGGATGCTTCCAAGTGGCTGACCAGTGGGCCCAAGCGATCTTATCACATCCCACAACAGGCGGCACGGAGATCGAGGCGTCCCTGTCTTTTCGCTCTGTTTACTGCGGCACGCCCCGTCCCGCGCGCTTTTCCAAATTTTTGAATCCTGTGAGATCCGGGAACCGCAGAGCAATCAATTGCACAGAAGATTTCACACTCTAATTCACTCGAAGATGACCAGCATCGTTCACTCGACGACCTTTGATTTGATCATGGCTACTGAGACAAGGTTGAAGATTGAGCGTGATTTCCAGACTCCAGTGAAATGCCTCCGAAGCATGGAATCGAGTCAGAACCAACTTCAACCGTTCTTCACTCGGACCTCAATCCATTCGAGGGCTAATGACGATGACATGTACCTAGGGTAGGATCATAGGCCTGACCTAGATGCCCTACCCAAGGACACTGCCCTAGAGTCAAAGACATTCAAAGTACAGCAGAAGATACCGACTGAAATCACGTTGGAGTGCAATCCACTCGACCAGCTATTCCACTCGGATACCCCAATTCCACTCGACCAAGATAGAGCCATTCGACCGTACGAAGAATCACTCGGAGTACAGAAGATCTAAAGTCACCCCAGGATGGCAACAGTCAGGCGTTCACTCTGTAGTCTTAAAGGTCATTAATAGCCATTATAGCGGGAGTTACCAGTAATGCCCCTGTCTTAACTTACATTGAACCCTGTGTAACTGAGGGCTGGAGGGGTCTGGCGCACTCTATATAAGGTACCCCCTCCTCTGGCACAAGGGTTCGCACCCCCTGTAACTCACACTCATATTCCAGTCGACAAGCCTCCGGGCACCGAGACGTAGCGCTGTTACCTCCTCCGAGAGGGGCCTAAACTCGTAAACTCGCGTGTACAACCTTGTCGTAGCTAGGGCCTTGCCTCCTCCTACGTACCCCCTATTCTTACTGTCAGACTTACTCCCACGACAGGTCCTGCCTTCCATTGTACAAAATTTTGCGTGTCGTTTCCCAGCTCTTGAACACAGATACTTCCTCAAGCGCATACCTCCCTCAGGACCTTTAAAATTTCAGCGAATCGTTTCTAATACTAAAACCACGCTCCTTAGTATACTGGTTATAGAAAATGTAAGCCTCTCCTAGTGACCTGAACATCTTCCTCATGACCTTCCAATGCCTGTCCAATGAATCTTGCTGATATTCATCAAATCCGATGTCAAAATTAAACAGATCATCAACAACATGCTCATCCATCCCGCTAGGACCATCTACATCTCCTTGTAAATTAAGGCATAAAACCATGTATGTATGTTAGTTATTATTTTAATATATAGGGTATATAATGTATGTTAGTTTCAAAACTTACTTTGCTCGAGCTGTCATCATGAGATGCATGAACGTGCGATTTGTCACTTTCATCATCCACAATATTCCTCACAAAGTCCCCATCCGCGTCCATCTTCGCACATTTAAAAAAAATACATGTAAGCGCTCATGCGGTTATTATGTCATTTCTTCTCCTAATTTTTTTGAAACATACTTGGAGTGTGCTTTCAGCAAATGAATCATCTATATCCATATCATCATCATTATCGTCATGTCGCTGCATGATGCAAGAAAAACATATAAGTGTCCGTGCGGTTGATCGTATTTATGTTTTTATCAACATTGGTCACACTTACATTGCCACTATAAGATTCATCCAAACTCATGTAGTTCTCCTCACCAGGTTCGTCCATATTCAGTGACGAGGATCCATTGTCGTCGTTGTAATCATCGCCATCATAATCGCCCTCCTCCTCTATATATACATGTATAAAAAAAATTCTAAGATCAAGAACACCATGTAACATCATCCCTAAAATAATTAGTTCATCAAGCATAACAAAATTGATTAACACTATGTTCGCACATAGGTTACAGTCAAACCAACCTCTTGCATGGCGGCGAGGATGACAGATGGATCCATTTTGTCCGATGGCGAACGCGTCGACGGCGTGACGTTGTTGGCCGGCCGAGGCAGGCGTCGACGGTGTTAGGATGATGGCGGGTCGAGGCAGGAAGAGTCCGGGGAGGAAGGCGGCGATGAAGATTCACGGGTGGGCAGCCATCCGGGCGACGGCAAAGGAATGCAGCGGCAGCAGTAACGGCGGCAGGGCACGCGCTGCGGGCTTTTTGGGCGGTTACCTGGGAGATGTGGAGGGCGACGACGACTACATGGAGACAGCGGGTGGCGTGGAGACAGCGACGTGGATTCGTTTAGGGTTTAGGGTTACGACGGCGGGCGTCGGCGCCTTCCGTGACGGGTTTTTTTCCCACAACTATCGACGCGAACATGGAGACGTGCGGGCATACAGCGGCGATGTACGGCGACGGGTGCGGCATACGCGGGCGGGCGTACGGCGACGGGTGCGGAATACAAGGGCGGGCATACGACGACGCGGGCGGATGTACAGCATCGGGTGGGTATTCCTATACCTAATATGAAATGACCAGCCTACCCAATATACTGTTTTATGTGTGTGTGTGTGGTGGGTGGGGGGGGGGGGGGGTGGTTGTTGTTGTTGTGCCGAAGCACTCCCCGCTTTTCTTTCGTAACAGAGTGTCCATTGCCTCGTTGATTTGCCAGAAATCCCCTGCGGCAAGGCAATGGAAATGGAACTAGTTGAACACGACCATAATGTCACCCTTGATCGTGCCCCAACATGCCCTGAAGAAAGTGCCCATGAAACCATCCGGCCCCGACGCCTTCTCCGCCGACGACGCACACACTGTTGCCCACACCTCGACTTTAGAGAAAGGATTATCGATGCCGCAGTTCCCTGGCACAGGCATGTCGAGCTCATCCTAGTTGATTGTGCTCGGTCATGCTTCCCTCTGCCCTAGCAAAGATTCAAAGTGATCTTGCACAAATTTTGCTTTGTCCTCATGAAGTATTGCCTGCGTGCCCCTGCTGCAGATATTGGATGAAGTTTTTCGTTCATCTCGAGCAGATTTTTGCTTGTAAAAACGTTGTCTTTGCGTCCCGGGCCTTCAGCCAAGTTACCCGCGATGCTTGTCTCTTTCGCTCGCATTCCAACGCAGCCAGACTGACCACCTGCAGATTGAGCGCCTTTCCGAGCTAGAATTCCGACGGGGTCAGCGCCCTCTTTTCCTGGGCTACGTCAAGCCGCATAACAACTTCAGACGCCAGGTGGTACTGCAGGTTTGCATCGCTGAATAGGGCCTTCCCCCAGATCTTCAGGTCCACCACTATTCTCTCAAGCTTGGTTTTGATCCTTACGAGAGGGAAATCATGGTTTACTGGCCTCTCCCAAGCCCTTGCCACTGTCTGCTGAAACCGAGGGAAGCGCGGCCAAAAGTTTTCAAAACGAAAATGAACCTTTCTGCGAGGGGATGTGGCGTTGGCCAGAAGCAGCGGGCAGTGGTGGAAGCACGCCGTCGATGCCGCCATCAGCGTGTGCGCAGGGAAGAAAGCCTCCCATTCAGTGGTGCATAAAAATTGTTAATGCTAACGAAAGTGGGGTTTTGGTGCTCGTTGCTTCATGTGAATCTTCTATTTTTGCACTTTATCTCCCTTTGCCCCGCCCGATCAATCGCCGCTCGGAATTTTCCCATGATTCTTCTGTTTGTGATTGCATTGCTCTTGTCTCGTGCTTCGTAGATGATGTTGAAATCCCCGTTTATCAACCATGGTTGCCCTGGGGTGGAGCAGCCGTGGCCAGCTCGTGAAGGAAATCATCCTTCCTCGCCTCATCAGCCGGCCCATAATCTGTTGTTAGCCAGAAAGCGCTACTGGAGTGCAGCATGGTGGCCTCAGCAGTGATGGAAAAGCATCCCACCATGTGGGTGGCTAGGCCAACGACGGAGGAGTCCCAGAAGATGGCAGCCCCGCCGTGCGTCCCAATCGACGGGAGGGCGGCGCAACCATCCAGTGAACGACCGCCTATGTCTCGAACTAAGGCAGGGGTCCAGGCATCTATCTTTGTCTCCTGGAGGCAGAGAATGGTGAGCTTGTGCGCCCGCACGGCTTCATAGACCATGGCTCCCCTTGCAGGTGATTCAAGCCCCGCACATTCCAACTCATGATCTAACAACGATCGTCATTCATTTGGAAACGAGAGATTTCTTCGAAAGCCAATTTTACTAATAAAGATGATGAACATCAAAGTACACTTGCCCTGACTAACCGTGTCGCGCAATCACCAGTAGCGCCCAAACACATGTTGGCGACGAACTAACCTGCTAGCCCTAGTACAGTACATGATGATGAAACCTAACTCGATCCGATAGAAGGCCGGACGGCACCGGAGACTAAACCTACAGCTAACGAGCACTAACATGATCAGGCATGTCCTCCCTCCGCGTCGTCGGGGATGTTTTTTATTTGCATTCACGCCTTGGATTGGTTTCTTCAGCCCTTTTTCTATGTGTTTGTGTTCTATATGGCCGACATAAGACTCGACTTGTTAGATATTATAAGGGTGCCCTGTGGGTATTTGATCTTGCTCCCTGCCCCTCAACCCGCAGACGCACCGCCGGTTCTGCTAGATCCAGCGGGGGATCAGGCTCAACCCACGGATGCGCCCCCCGCTCTGCCTGCTCCACCAGTTGAAGTCCCTGCCATTTTGAACCCGCCCCAGGTTCCGTCATCCTTGGATCCACGTAGAAGGCCGGAGGATGTACTATCTAATGTCTTTTTCAGGAGCCGGAGAAAATGCATCTCAAGTATACCAATTAGTAGGTATGAGAGGATTAATGTCGGACAATCAAGGACAAATGATTGATTTACCTATTCAAGGCAATTTACGCGAGGGCCGGCGAGACTAGCCATGGCCTGTAGGGCTTCCACATCCAGACGTGTGAGCTTGGCAATGGTAAGGATGTCCTCCTCCAAGAGCGGCTCCTCGAACCGGTGAACCAAAGCTTCAGCCGCCTTGATAGTCTTCCTCTCCTAGGGGCCCAGGCCACCCATCTCCTTCACCAGCCTAAGCGAGGCGCGCCACGCCACTGGTACCGCGGAGCTATTGGCGGCCAGGCGCGCGCTCTGCCGCACGGGAACAGAGACCGCCCTCGACTGATTCCGCAGAAATATAGTAGGGGCTAATAAATATGAGTATATGATAAGAATATCCTATATGCCGCATTCTGCAGCAAGTAGTCGCGGCTTCATACAGAGCACGGCTCACCCAGGGCCAGCCCATTCGTGGTAGTTTAGTTTTGCGAGATAAAAAACCGCAAAAATAGTTTGGGCTAGGGATCGAACCGACCACCTCATGTAGACGTACAGGCCGCGCTACCCACCCCGACTGGCCCGTGTAAGTGAAAGAATAAAACCGCGAAACCTAAAGAACAAACAGCGGCGACAAAACTTACGACCGGTTCGCGGAATTTCAAAAAAAAAAATTTGTCCATTCTACTGGTTTTTTGGGGTTTCCTTCACTGTCCTTTTCTGTTCTTTTTCTTATTTCTTTATTTTAATTTTCTTTTTAAGCTTTTCGAAAATTTGAAATATTGTTCAGAATTATGAAAAATCTTCTTGTTGTAAAAAATTGTTCATTTTTTGAAATAATGTTCACATTTTCAAAATTTTGTTCACAATTTCAAAAAATGTTCCTGTTTTCACATTTTTTGTTACAATTCAAAAAGTTGTTCAAAAATTCGAAACTTCGTTCACATTTTTCAAAAATTTGTTCGCAATTTCCAAAAATGTTCGGAATTTTAAAATTTGTTCATACCTTCAAAAAATGTTCATAATTTTACAATTTTGTTCGCATTTTCGAAAATTGTTTGCAATGTTCGGAATTTCCAAAGAAAATCATCTGCGAAAATTTTTGGAGTTTCAAAATTTTGTTCGCATTTTTAAAATTTGGTCACATTTTCATAAAATATGTTCTGGATTTTAAATTTTGTTTGTGTTTTGCAAAAAAGTTTAGAATTTCATATTTTGTTTTCAAAATAATGTTTGGAATTTAAAATTTGTTCGTGTTTTCAAAAAAGTTTGTAGGTTCAAATTTCGTATGTTTTCCCGAAATTTGTTCAAATTTTAAAATTTTGTTCAGAATTTCAATTTTGTGTTCTTGTTTCTCAAAATGTGTTCCAATGTTTTCAAAGATTGTTTCGTGGTTTCAAAAAATTACTCGTATTTTCAAAAGAAATTGGAATTTAATAAATTGTATGTGTGTCTTATTTTCTTTGAGTAATGTGGAGTTACGCTGCTTCTCTTTTGTTATTTATACTTCGGCGATACCCACGTTTCACAACTAGTCAGTCAGCTAGACTTGTAGGGATGCTTCGTACTCAACAGCAGCTCTCCAGATCAAATCCTCGCCAACACATCTTTTTTTTGAGTTTTTGCGCCCGACCATACACTAACGGTTTGAGCCCAATCGGGCGAGGTCTGTGCGGACTGGCGACTATTTGCTAGTAGGGCATATACAATGGTTGATAAGATAGCCTTATCTTAAGTCTTGCATGTAATTTAGAGATGGCGAAAAAAATATACAATAAGTCATTTCTTAGCCTTATCTTCAATAACTAGCTATTCCTAAAGAAAACCGCTAGGCATCAGACTACTGATGCCTATCATTTTATCAGATCAGTAAAGAGGCGTTGAATTGGATCCCATCAGCCGTTGGATACGCAAGGCACCTTTCGTTGAGTCTTGCCAAAACTAAAACTAGTTAATGCCGATTACCTGTGGTTCGGTTGAGTCTTCCCAAAACTGAAACTAGTTAATGCTGATTACCTGTGATTCCGCTGCTGGATTTCAGCAGGTTCATTGATAGTCCTTTTAACGTAGGTCTCTAGTATAGTATGTAGATTGCTTCCATATAAATCGATGTTTCCTACATATAAATCGATGCTTTTTTTTGGATTGTTTTCTCCGTGCTTCATAATCTGCAATATGTGAAACCGTACATGTGGCAAACCCGGTGCATTTGATGCATTCATTTTTCTAATAGTGGAAGCATATCAATTTATTTTGCTTCTATTAGCTAGCAAATTTGCTTCCATATCAACTATATATTATTTCAATTTGTCCAATGTGACAATTTATTTTGCATCGTCTAGGCTTAATGCAGACGCCTTGCAATCTGGTATCTGCATCTGAATAAATAGAAATTTGCTTCCACATAATTTGTAATTTGCATCATAGAATTTGAAATCTGAAACATCTTTTCAACCTTGGTTACAGACTCTTACAAAGAAATTAAATCGGAATTTGTTCTCCAAAGAATATGGTATCTGCATTCGAATAAATATGAATTTGCTTCCAAAGAATTTGGAATTTGCATCCAAAGAAATGAGTATTTGCATCCATAGGATTTGGAATCTGAATCGAAAGAATTCAGAATTTGTTTTCTTGCAACAAAACTGATGCGTTGCTTCGAGAGATATATACTTTGCTTCTGAATCAACCTGATACTATTTTCATAGACAAGAAAAATTGCTTCCATACAAATATAGATTTGTTTCCATTAAAAAGAAAAAGAAAAACTACATCATATCAAATAACATGGGAAGTGCTTCCATGGTGATGATCATATGTCTCCGTTAAATATAGAATTTGCTTCTATGATGGTCAGTAAGCACCACACCATCTACTGCGATGACACGCGCTTCAATCAAAAGTGCGAGGACCTTGTCCCTTGCACTGTTTCCATGTGCTTCCTGCAACCAGAGTACATAAACATGTGACGGGTTAGCAAACTCCGATGAACAAATCCAAGAGATGGGGAAGAAAGAACTCAAGAACTACAATGCTTCAAACAATGGAAAACATTCCTTGCAAGGGGGATTGACACACTAACCTTCAACTCCGATCCGGGGCTCTCCAAAGAGGGAAACACCGGAGTGCACTGCTTGTTGTTCGGCCTTCTGGTGCTACTCCGACCTGGGAGGTAAACCGGCAAAGCAGCAATCAAGGAGGGGAGGTTGGGCTCGGCCATCTAATGCCAGGAAGGCGCACCTGCACACCTGCAATGTTGCCAGGGGGCACATCGATGGAGAGGAAAAAAGGGAGGAGCAGTGGAACGAACCTAAGCAGTGAGGTGGAGAGAAACGGAGGAACATACCTAACAAGGTGATGGGCGGCGCAATCATAGAGAAGGCGAGTAGTGTCATGGCGAGCTAGGGAGGTTCATGCGAGGGGGTCTTGGGATGGATTAACGGGAGAGTGATTAGCGGGATAGGATTATGCGGGTGGTTAGTAATGAGGCGATGTGATTTTTTTGTTTTGAAAACGACCAGATATAAGATGTATTGGCCGTGGGATTCAGCTAGAATGGACGGTAGTCCATTGGTCTGAGAGGGTGCTTCTGATCAGACTATAGATTATAAGTGTTTCCCATTCCTAAAAACGTGGTGAGATATATTGTGCTAAGAAATCATCTCTTGTTTTCTCTTAAATAAGAGAAGACAAGCCTTTTCTTACGAGTTCTCTCTCCTTTACCTTATCATTTATCGTACGTGACACTCTAAAGATAGCATCATTGTACATGCCCGTATATGTTATGCGCTAATAGCCGTAAAGATAACTGCCTGATTCTGTTATTGAAGCCATGTCCATGCACAGAAGCCCAGGAACCAACAAAAATAGCCCATCTACCCATGCCCATGTATAGAAGATAAATCGTGGTTGTATTCAAAAGAAAAAAGGACGATAAATCATGGTCTATTCAAGAAAACAAAAACGATAGATCGTTGACGCGGTCGTTCGTTCTGCTCTTGCCTCACGATTAGATCGATCGATCTATCTTCCTTAGAAAGAAAAAAAAAAGATCGATCGATCGATCTATCTCGCCGCCATAGCGTTAGGACTTCTGCCGCCGATCCCATGTCGATGACCTTGGAGTTGATTGCCAGCTTGTCGAGGCACCGGAGTAGCGGTGAATACGGCGGCTGCCACTGGTCGTCGTCCTTGCTCCGTTTGCGGCCGTCCACCACAACCAAATAATTAGGCAAGGTGCATACGAACATACACGATATTTTTCTATACCCGTCGCTGTCTCGGCTGTAATACTGGAGGCTCTAGGGAAGTCGGAGGAGAGAGCACTCATCTTGGGGTGGGCTTACTACTTACTAGTGGTTGGGACGCCACCCTGTGGTGCCGCTTGAGAGGAAGTTGTGCGCACGTTTTCATTTAAAAAATACATAGAGTCCTCGCCTTTGTCTAAAAAAACATCTCAAGAAAACAATTCTCACCTTCATCTAAAAAGAAGTAAAAAAAAGAAAAATTACCACAACAGCTACCAGCGAGTAGCACTTTGCATAACCCTCCATTTAAAAAAATACCAGAGGTCCTCATCTCCATGTAAAAAAATACATTTTAAAAATAATCCACACCTTCATCTAAAAAAATTGTAAAAGATTTTTCACCGCGGCCAACCAGCTTGCGCCACATGGATAGCTGGTTGGCCGCCAGCATAGGTCCTCATCTCCATCTAAAAATATGACATTTAAAAAATAATCCACACCTTCATCTAAAAAAATTACAAAACATTTCTCACCGCGGCCAGCCAGCTTGCGCCACGTGGCATAGCTGGTTGGCTGCCCTTCACGCGTAGCTTAATGTTTTTAATATGCTCAAATTCAAGTTCGAGCCGGTAGATACTATTGATTAACTAGAAAAAACTTAAGATAAAGAAGGTATAAATAAAAAGAAATGAAATAAAAAGAGAAAAAATCAGTTATGAAATGCGGTAATTCTTCTTTATTCTTCTAATTGATTGCAATTAAACTCGGCTCAGATTGAGCCAAATAAAAATAGATCATGATCCACAAACGATGAAAATCCCTCTTTTCCCTACCTCTATCTCGATGAGAGGAAACAAAAGCTCTTTTTACCTGTTGGGTAATCATTCGATTAAGTCTTAAATGAGCCCCTCTAAAGTTTGAGATTGTTGTTTTAATGTTGGGTCTGCTAGCTGGTTTATGTAAGAATCTTTAGCTTAATTGTATTTCATAACTAATGGATTGAGCAGCAGCTCGTAGACCGCCTGAAAAAGAATATTTATTATTTGAGCTATATCCTGCCATAAGAAGACCAATAGGAGCTATACTTGAAATGGCAATATAAAAGTTTTTCTTGTTGATGTAACCCCCTTTTGCTTTTGTTTCGCTATACTTCACTAGTTGAAGAAGAAATTATTTCTTTTCAGGCCAATTGACTCAATTTCAACTCTGTGCTACTACCCAAAATTTGGATCGAGACTGTAGAGCTATATATATTTTTGTTAGAAAAATAGCCAAACATATGTATTTGCTTATCAATTTGAAGTATTTTCTAGGAAACTATGAATTTTAGTATTTCAGATGACTTGTTATTGACACATTTCGAAACATATGTTAATACGATATTTCGGTTGATATACTTCCTCCGTCCCAAAATAAATGTCTCAAACTTACTACAACTTTGTACTCGAGTTAGTATAAAGTTGAGACACTTATTTTGGGACAAAGGAGTAACATCTTATACTTGTGATTGTCATTGCTCCCCCCCTCCATGTCTAAATTCTGGCTCCGCCCCTGCTCTCACACATCCACACTCCTGGCCGTCGGATTCTTCCGCTTGACCATTCATGTTCGTTCAATATGGTTGTTCTCATGCGTGTGTTGCTCTTGGGCTGACTTTCCTATTGGCCGCTACTCCCAAAAAAATCGAAGCCTTCCCGTTCACACATACAACCTAGCGTCCGATCCAAGTTGGACGGTCATGATACGACCAGGTATTTCCTCTCATTCCACCATGACTTATCGTCTCTCTTGTTCGACTCTCACCCTCAGTCTCTATCATGTCTTTCTCAGGGGGAATGTATCCGGTGCACCCACGTTTGTGGTACTATCGGTGCATCGGATGCCGTAGAACATTTTTAAAAATCTAAAAAAATCTAGCAAAATATGGATAGGTGGATGTGCGTATAGACCACAAGCCATAAACCAAAACATCTCACTAATCCTTCATGGTCTACACCGGGAAACCACAAGACCAACTACAACAAAGGGTGAGTTTGGCGAACCGAAGTCCTCTAAACTTCCCAACCCATTCTATAAGGAGGTTACTTACAATGTTTTTTCAATTTAGACCCTCACAGTCAGTTTCACTTAAACGATCACAAGTATTAATGTGTATGACCTTATGACACCTTTTCACTACTTAGCGCAAGTCCTTAAGGCTACACATAAATAAATTACTCACTCCCTATCTTAAAATTATTGCAAGGAACCCAACTATCATGTTTCAATTGATCTACAAGTTCATGCAAGTTTTTATTATACCACTCATCTATACCTATTATTTTTAGGACCAACATATAACTCATGCAAATTATCAATTACTATTCAACTCTCCAAAAAGATATAATTGAGGCAAGAGAGTCTGAATCTTTTATATAAGAACATAATATATCAATGTGCTCTAACATGTATAAGTGAAGTACAAGTGCAATGCCTCAACTCAAATAGACATAAGTGAAGATAAATTAGCATCCTTAAAATAAAAGACCAATGCATGTCTCTCAAAGAAGTGTGACGAGAACATAATGACTGTAGTGACCAGCAAACAAAACTAAAATAAAAGCAAAGGACTCTCCAAGTAAACCAATATCATGTGAACAAATAAAAACTTAGGTTCAACTGAAACATACCGATAATTATTGATGACGAAAGAGGGGATGCCTTCCGGGCCATCCCCAAGCTTAGACGCTTGAGTCTCCTTGGATATTACCTTGGGGTGCCTTGGGAATCCCCAAGCATAGGCTATTTCGGCTCCTTATTCATCTCATAACGACGTCTCCCCTCGATCTTAAAAACCACATCCACATAAAACTCAACCAAACTTGTGAGATAGGTTAGTACATATAAACTAAACCTCCCAATAATGTACCGCAAAGACAAGATGCATACTTATTTACAAGTAATTTATACTGTATCATATCATTCATAATTTATATTCCCCAATATGTTCCATGGAAACTCTAAAACGAATAGTCAAACAAAACATAACAATAACTTGTCAAAAATAGAACAATACGTAAAGATCAAATTTTAAACTATACTTATCTAACTCCAATTTTTTTTTGAAAAATTAGGAGGTGATAGAAAATTTGTAATGTCGTACTTTGTAAAAATGTAAGCAATTTCTCACATTCTAGTACAGAATTAAAATTCAGGCACTGGACACAGAAGTTTCTGTTTTTGCAGAGATCCTAACAAACATGCATTTGTGACATCCCAAATGCTTAACTTGGCACAAAGTTTAAAAGAAAGGATATAAACATAATAACTAAAGTTGCAATAGTTATTTAGATACACTAAATATGAAAAAATAATTAAAGATAAATATTGGGTTGCCTCCCAACAAGCGTTATTGTTTAATGCCTTTTAACTAGGCATAGTGCCAACTATCAAGTTTTAACATCATACAATTCTCAATATGGCAACGTGATTTCCTAGGAGGATTAGCCAGGATTCTATTAATAATAATACTCCTAGGCACAAAAGCCAAAATTTTAGTATCAAAGCTAGGTTCCTTTTTTACCTTTCTAAAAATGGGGTGTATGTTTATCATCTTTAAATCAACCTTCTCCTTACTAGAAGAAGCACGTAAGTTTGGTCTAGGCACCTTAGATACGTAAGTAAATTTTAAGTTCTTCTTTTTTAGATGTCTCCTCACTAGTTTTTATAGAAGAAAATGCTAAACCATAACATCTTCAACTTCCTCCAATTTATCAATTTTAGTGGGATTTTGTTCTACTCTATCGCTAAGTGGTTCTCTTTCCTTTAACAATTTTAAAGCACTTCCTACTGTAGAGCCCAACTTGGCAATTTGATTATGCATATTTTTATCCAATTCTTCATTAGTTGGCATTTTATTTTCAATAATATCCTATCTCTACATAAGATGTTCCAAGGTTATCTCAGCTTCATTAACCTTAATTGGTGGAGATCCAACTAAATTTCCCATAGCATTAAAGGCATCCAAAGTATGACTATTCAAGAAGTTTCCTTCGGTGATAGTATCAAGAACAAACCTATACCAAGTAGTAATACCAACATAAAAATTTCTAATAAGGATAATGGTTGGTTCCTTGCGAGTAGACCTATTTTGAGAACCACAAATTTTGTACCAAACATATTTTAAACTCTCTCCACCCCTTTGTTTAAAATTGAGCACTTCAAGCTCGGGTGTAGAGACAACAAGTGAAGAACTAGCCATGATAGCAAGACACAAGATACCAACAAAAAGGTATTTTTTGTATTTTGGAAAATTTTGGCAAGCAAAGATGAAAGCAAAGAAACAAGGAAAAGTAACTAGGCAACAAATAGAACAAATAAATATGGAGTTAGTGTGAAGGAACCTGATTTGGTAGAAGAAGACTCACCGGCAATAGCACCGGAAATTTCTGTGCTACTCCCGGAGGAGTCATTGGGTTTCCCCAAAGAGGAAGGGTGAAGTTATAGTAGCAAATTTTTGCCTCGGTTAAGAACCAAGATTATCGAACTAGTAGGAGCTTCTAAGCTAACAAGATAAAAAGCACCAGCACATAAAAAAATACTTGCACCCAACATGGCAAGAGGGTTGTCAAGCCCCTTGTTTTGCTAGTTACAAGATTAAAAGCAAATAGAGATGGATAGTCGTAAAGTGAAATGGCAAATAAAAGAGGAAATTTTGTAGAATAATGTGTTGATGGAGAATAGACCCGCGTACCATAGGTTCACTAGTGGCATCTCTCTCTCGAAATAGGTGAATGGCATGTTAAACATATTACAGTTGGGCGGTTGAAAAGATTGCAATATTTATGACTATGATCATTCATGACATAATCTCATATACGCATTACGTATGTGATAAGTAGACCGTTAATCCAAGTGCATCTAGTACTAATACTCCACCTAGAAACTGCTATCCAACATGCATCTCAAGGTATTATGTTTGCAAGAAATAGCGTATCGCAATAAGAAAGATGACATAATGTAGACATGAAGCAGTCAATCAATATGACAAAACCCCGTCGTTTTATCCTTACTGGCAACAATACAATATGTGTCCTGGCCCTTATTGTCACTGGGTAGAGCACCGCAAGATTGAACCCACTACAAA
Organism: Aegilops tauschii subsp. strangulata; assembly: GCF_002575655.3. Lineage (NCBI taxonomy): Eukaryota > Viridiplantae > Streptophyta > Magnoliopsida > Poales > Poaceae > Aegilops > Aegilops tauschii. The sequence continues at coordinate 185,014,787 of NC_053040.3, forward strand.
GTACTACTCCCACCGAAGAAATATCAATCGTACTTGGCCAAAGAGGATAGATAGATTGGAGAACATTAAAAAAGCTATTTAATTATGCAGCAAGAAAACCAAAATAAATTCAATTGAATTCAATGAAAAATCTGATCATAAAGTGACAATTCATCATGCCCCAACAAACACACTACCGATTATACCAAATTGCTCCTGATCAAGAACGAGAACATGGTATTGAAGATCCGAGAGAGAGAGAGAGAGAGAGAGAGAGAGAGTGAGTGAGTGAGAGAGAGAACCATCTAGCTAGTACCATGGATCAATAGGTCCTAAAGGAACTAATCACACATGTTCATGTAGGCAGCAAGGTTGATGAAGATGGCTCCGGCAACGGCTTCCTCCTCCAGCAGGGCTCCAGATGGGGTCTCTTTACAAGAGAGGCTTGCGGTGGCGATAAAATTCTTGTAGAGGTACGGTGAATAGTTTCACTATTTATAGGGAATTATGGCGATGGAATCAGGTCCAGGTGGTGCTTGTGGGCCCCACATGGACAAGGGGCGTGGCCACCCCCTGGTCACACCATCGGTCTATGTGGGCCCCTTGTGGCTTGTGTCGATCTCTCCCGAAGCTTCCTGCGTTTCTTGTTGCCCAAAAATCATGTTAAATCGACAACGTACTAATACGTCCCCATCATATCTATAATTTATAAATTGTTCATGCCATGTTTACACCAATTTTATATGGTTTTAGTATGATTTGAGAGGAACTAACCCGGACTGACGCTGTTTTTAGCAGAACTGCCGTGGTGCTGTTTTTGTGTGCAGAAATCAAAGTTCTCCAAATGCAACGGAACTTTTTGACGATTTAGAGGCACTAGAAGCTTCGTGGGAGGACCAGAAGAGCCAGGAGGTGGCCACAACCCACCAGGGAGAGCGAGCCCCCAGGTTCGCCCTGTTTTCTTGTGGGCCCCTCGTGGCCCATCTTGGCGTGAAACCAACGCCAAAAAATCCTATAAATACAGAAACCCCCAGAAATAACCCTAGATCAGAAGTTCCGCCGCCGCAAGCATCTGTAGCCACGAAAAAGCAATCTGGACCATGTTCCGGCACTCTGCCGGAGGGGGAAATCATCACTGGTGGCCATCTTCATCATCCTGGCGGCCATCATGATGAGGAGGCAGTAGTCCACCCTCAGCGCTGAGGGTTTGTGCCAGTAGCTATGTGTTTACTCTCTCTCTCTCTCTCTCTCTCTCTCTCTCTCTCTCGTGTTCTTGATTTGGCAGGATCTTGATGTGTCACGGGCTTTGTTAATATAGTTGGATCATATTGTGTTTTCCCCTCTCTATCTTGTGATGAATTGAGTTTTCCCTTTGAGATTTCGTTTTATCGGATTGAATACTTTTATGGATTTGAGAGCACTTGATATATGTCTTGTTATAAATACCCGTGGTGACAATGGGGTATCATATTGATTCACTTGATATATGTTTTGGCACTCAACTCGTGGATTCCCGAGGTGACATTCGGGTAATCTATACATAGGGGTTGATGCACGTTTTTGTCCTTATTTCTCCGGTAGAAATCTTGGGGCAATCTTTGAGGTTCTTTGTGTTGGATTGAGTATTATCAATCTGAAATTGTTTGATGCATATCGTATAATCAACTCAAGGATACTCGCAGTGACATTGGAGTATCTAGGCGACATTGGAGTTGGTTGATTTGTATCATATGGTGTTAATTTAGTATGAACTCTTAGATAGATCGATTGGAAAGGATAACTTGGTGTTATTTTAGTACGAACTCTTGGATAGATCGATCGGAAAGAATAACTTTGAGGTGGTTTCATACCCTACAAACAATTTCTTCTTATGTTCTCCGCTAGATAGGAACTTTGGAGTGATTCTTCATCGCATGTTGAGGGATGGTTATATGATCCAATTATATTAGCATTTTTGAGAGATTGCACTAACGAAAATACGGACCCTAGGCCTTTTCTAAGCATTACAATTCCATTTGTGCTCACTTTTGTTACTTGCCACCTTACTGTTTTTTATTTGTTACCATTACAAAAATCAATATCTACTATCATTACTACACTTGTATCACCATCTCTTCACCGAAGTAGTGCACCTATACAATTTACCATCGTATTTGGTGCGTTGGGGACACAAGAGACTTTTTGTTATTTGGTTGCAGGGTTGTTTAAGAGAGACCATATTCATCCTACGCCTCCCATGGATTGATAGACCTTACGTCATCCACTTGAGGGGAAATTGCTACTGTCCTACAAAACTCTGCGCTTGGAGGCCCAACACGAGTCTACAAGAATAAAGTTGCGTAGTAGACATCACGTACTTTGATCTCTGTAGATATTGATTTCCTGCGAAACCAATAACAAGAAGAAAACTGGAAGTGGAACTGGCACTGACACTAGGTTAAGAGGTTAGTCCATAAAAATAATATAAATTGCTAGGAAAAGTATATAAAAATGATAATATAATAGGATTAAACATTCAAAAATTATAGATATGTTTGATACGTATCACGAGTGTCCAGACCTCCACCATGCATGACTCTAACACCATCGGCCCACTCAGATTCCCCTTCTGGGCCACCTTTCTTTCACTCCACTCCTGCTACCCCTTGCTCTGTATCTGCAACCTCCTCGTCTAATGCCTCTCTTGTACCTCTCCGGCCTCCACCCTGGCATTGCCGAATGTCCGCAACCCCTATCTACCCACCTCGAACTACGTCGTTGTCCACCAAAATCCATCCATACGTAGGTACCCTCCACCCATGCGGATGCCGTCCATGGTGGACACCACACCTGGCAGGTGTTAGGTCAATGTAATTTAGCTTTGGGATTCCTATTTTCGTTTCCCTAGTTCCTTAGTTGTACTTAGTATTTCCCAACCGTCTTGGTTTTCCTCACTTTTACCCTTCACCCTCTACTTGAACCTCACAGATGCCTAGACAGAGCATTTCTGACGGGTCAAGCCCGTTGACCGTTACATGGATCAGTTCCTGACGAGTGGGACCATTAAAAATGTTGACGTGTGGGGCCTCTTAAAATGTTGACATGTCAACGGGCCCTTGCTAAAAAACAAACCCACTCCTCTCTCCGAATATCCATTTTTTAGCCCAGGCTCATCTGCACCCGGTGAAGAAAAAACTGAAAATAAATTCAAAAAATTACGATTTTTTTGCACGGAAGACAATTTAGTGCGTGAGGTGGGCTCCAAATTTCATATCTTTGGACACATGAGTTGCTCTAAAAAAGATAAATTGGGTCAGAAAATACATGAGCAGTAAAAAAATTCACAGACTCCAAATTAGTCTTTTTTTCTAAGAGCTACTCCCATGTCCAAATGATTTGAAATTTGGAGCGCACCTAATACATCAAATTATCTTCTATGCAAAAAATTGGATTTTTTTGAATTTTCTAATACTTTTTGGGAATTTTCTGCTCATCGCGGGTGCGGCTGAGCTTGGGCCACGAATCACCTCATCCTCCTGAAGGAAATATGCCCTAGAGGCAATAATAAAATTGTTATTTATATTTCCTTATATCATAATAAATGTTTATTATTCATGCTAGAATTGTATTAACCAGAAACTTAGTACACGTGTGAATACATAGACAAAACAGAGTGTCCCTAGTATGCCTCTACTTGACTAGCTCGTTAATCAAAGATGGTTAAGTTTCCTGACCATGGACATGTGCTGTCATTTGATGAATGGGATCAAATCATTAGGAGAATGATGTGATGGACAAGACCCATTCGTTAGCTTAGCATTATGATCATTACAGTTTCATTGCTACTGCTTTCTTCATGACTAATACATGTTCCTCTGACTATGAGATTATGCAACTCTTGAATACCGTAGGAACACCTTGTGTGCTATCAAATGTCACAACGTAACCGGGTGATTACAAAGATGCTCTACAAGTGTCTCGGATGGTGTCTGTTGGGTTGGTATAGATCGAGATTAGGATTTGTCACTCTGAGTATCAGAGAGGTATCTCTGGGCCCTCTCGGTGATGCACATCACTATAAGCCTTGCAAGCAATGTGACTAATGAGTTAGTTGCGGGATGACGCATTACGGAACGAGTAAAGAGACTTTCCGGTAACGAGATTGAACTGGGTATGATGATACCAACGACCGAATCTCGGGCAAGTAACATACCGATGACAAAGGGAACAACGTATGTTGTTATGCGGTTTGACCAACAAAGATCTTCGTAGAATATGTAGGAGCCAATATGAGCATCCAGGTTCCGCTATTGGTTATTGACTGGAGATGTGTCTCGGTCAAGTTTACATAGTTCTCAAACCCGTAGGGTCCGCACGCTTAACGTTCAATAACGATTTGTATTATATGAGTTATATGATTTGGTGAACGAATGTTGTTTGGAGTCCCGGATGAGATCACCGACATGCCGAGGAGTCTCGAAATGGTCGAGAGGTAAAGATTCATATATAGGACGATAGTATTCGGACACCGGAAGTGTTCTGGGGGTACCGGGTATGTATCGGGTCACCGGATGGGGTTCCGGGCACCCCCCGGCAAAGATATGGGCCTTCTTGGGCCAAGGGCAGGACAGACCAGCCCCTAGTGGGCTGTGGCGCCCCATATATGCCAAATAGGAGGAGAAGGAAGGAGGGGAAGGGAGAAAGGAAAGAGGAGGATTCGGCCTCCCCTTCCCTTCTCTGCCCCCTCTCTTTCCTCCCCCCTCCAATACTTTTGGAAGGGGGGAGGCCAAATTGGACAAGGCCCCCAAGTAGGATTCCTCCTACTTGGGTGCATCCTTGCTGCTCCCCTCCCCCTCCCACCTATATATACATGGGGAGGGGGCGCCTAGAACACACAACAAACATTGTTAGCCGTGTGTGGCGCCCGCCTCCAAAGTTTACATCTCCGGTCATATTCACGTAGTGCTTAGGCGAAGCCCTGCGCAGATTACTTCACCAGCACCGTCACCATGCCGTCGTGCTGACGGAATTCTCCCTGGACACTTTGCTGGGTCAAGAGTTCGAGGGACGTCATCGAGCTGAACGTGTGCAGAACTCGGAGGTGCCGTACGTTCGGTGCTTGGGTCGATCGGATCGTGAAGACGTTCGACTACATCAACCGCGTTAATTAACGCTTCCGCTTTCGGTCTACAAGGGTACATGGACACACTCTCCCCGCTCGTTGCTATGCTTCTCCTAGATAGATCTTGCGTGATTGTAGGGAAATTTTTGAAATACTACGTTCTCCAACAGTGGCATCCGAGCCAGGTTTTTCGGCGGTATTGTTGGATGAAGCGGCCCAGACCGACATTACATGACCGCGTTCATGAGACTGGTTCTACCGCCATGCTTCGCACACAGGTGGCTAGTGGGTGTCTATTTCTCCAACTTTAGTTGAATCGAGTGTGACTACGTCCGGTCCTTGTTGAAGGTTAAAACATCACACTTGACGAAAAATCGTTGTGGTTTTGATGCGTAGGTAAGAAAGGTAAGAACGGTTCTTGCTAAGCCCGTAGCAGCCACGTAAAACTTGCAACAACAAAGTAGAGGACGTCTAACTTGTTTTTGCAGGGATTGATGTGATGTGATATGGTCAAGACGTGATGATATATAAATTATTGTATGAGATGATCATGTTTTGTAACAGTTGTTGGCAACTGGCAGGAGCCATATGGTTGTCGCTTTATTGCATGAAATGCAATCGCCATGTAATTGCTTTACTTTATCACTAAGCGGTAGCGATAATCGTAGAAGCAATAGTTGGCGAGACAACAACGATGCTATGATGGAGATCAAGGTGTCAAGTTGGTGACGATGAAGATCACGACAGTGCTTTCGAGATGGAGATCAAAGGCACAAGATGATGATGGCCATATCATGTCACATATTTTGATTGCATGTGATGTTTATCCTTTATGCATCTTATTTTGCTTAGTACGGTGGTAGCATTATAAGATGATCCCTCACTAAATTTCAAGGTATAAGTGTTCTCCCTGAGTATGCACCGTTGCTACAGTTCGTCGTGCCGAGACACCACGTGATGATCGGGTGTGATAAGCTCTACGTTCACATACAACGGGTGCAAGCCAGTTTTGCACACGCAGAATACTCGGGTTAAACTTGACGAGCCTAGCATATGCAGATATGGCCTCGGAACACTGAGACCAAATGGTCGAGCGTGAATCATATAGTAGATATGATCAACATAGTGATGTTCACCATTGAAAATTACTCCATCTCACGTGATGATCGGACATGGTTTAGTTGATATGGATCATGTGATCACTTAGATGATTTGAGGGATGTCTATCTAAGTGGGAGTTCTTAAGTAATATGATTAATTGAACTTTAATTTATCATGAACTTAGTCCTGGTAGTATTTGCATAACTATGTTGTAGATCAATAGCTCGCGATGTAGCTCCCCGTTTATTTTTGATATGTTCCTAGAGAAAAACTATGTTGAAAGATGATAGTAGTAATGATGCGGACTAGGTCCGTGATCTAAGGATTATCCTCATTGCTGCACAGAAGAATTATGTCCTTGATGCACCGCTAGGTGACGGACCTATTGCAGGAGCAGATGCAGATGTTATGAACGTTTGGCAAGCTCGGTATGATAACTACTTGATAGTTTAGTGAGCCATGCTTTATGGCTTAGAGCGGGACTTCAAAAACGTTTTGAATGCCACGGAGCATATAAGATGTACCAAGAACTGAAATTGGTATTTCAGACTCATGCCCGAGTCGAGAGGTATGAGACCTCTGACAAGTACTTTGCCTACAAGATGGAGGAGAATAGCTCAACCAGTGAGCATGTGCTCAGATTGTTTGAGTACTACAATCGCTTGAATCAAGTGGGAGTTAATCTTCCAGATAAAATAGTGATTGACAGAGTTCTCTAGTCACTATCACCAAGTTACTGGAACTTCATGATGAACTATAATATGCAAGGGATGACGAAAATGATTCCTGAGCTCTTCGTGATGCTGAAATCAACGAAGGTAGAACTCAAGAAAAGCATCAAATGTTGATGGTTGACAAGACCACTAGTTTCAAGTAAAAGGGCAAGGGAAAGAAAGGGAACTTCAAGAAGAATAGCAAGCAAGTTGCCACTCCCATGAACAAGCCCAAAGCTAGACCCAAGCCTGAAACTGAGTGCTTCTACTGCGAAGGAAATGGTCATTGGAAGCGGAATTGCCCCAAATACTTGGCCGATAAGAAGGATGGCAAAGTGAACAAAAGTATATATGATATACATGTTATTGATGTGTACTTTACTAGTTTTCATAGTAGCCCCTGGGTATTTGATACTGGTTTAGTTGCTATGATTAGTAACTTGAAACAGGAGTTACAAAATGAACAAAGACTAGTTGAGGGCAAGGTGACGATGTGTGATGGAAATGATTCCAAGGTTGATAAGATCACCATCGCACACTCCCTTTACCTTCTGGATTAGTGTTGAACCTAAAATAAATGTTATTTGGTGTTTGCGTTGAGCATAATATGATTGGATCATGTTTATTGCAATACGGTTATTCATTTAAGTCAAAAAATAATTGTTATTTTGTTTACATGAATAAAACCTTCTGTGGTCATACACCCAAGGTGAATGGTTTATTGAATCTCGATCGTAGTAATACACATATTCATAATATTGATGCCAAAAGATGCAAAGTTGATAATGATAGTGCAACATATTTGTGGCACTGCCGTTTAGGTCATATTGGTGTAAAGCGCATGAATAAACTCCTTGTTGATGGGCTTTTGGAATCACTTGATTATGAATCACTTGATGCTTGCGAACCATGCCTCATGGGCAAGATCACTAAAACTCCGTTCTCCGGAACAATGGAGCGAGCAACTGACTTATTGGAAATAATACATACTGATGTATGCGATCCGATGAGTGTTGAGGCTCGCGGCGGGTATCGTTATTTTTCTGTCATTCACAGATGATTTGACCAGATATGGGTATATCTACTTGATGAAACATAAGTCTGAAACATTTGAAAAGTCAAAGAATTTCAGAGTGAAGTGGAAAATCATCGTAACAAGAAAATAAAGTTTCTACGATCTGATCGCGGAGAGGAATATTTGAGTTACGAGTTTGGTCTTCATTCGAAACAATGTGGAATAGTTTCACAACTCACGCCACCTAGAACACCATAGCGTAATGGTGTGTCTGAACATCATAACCGTACTTTATTAGATATGGTGCAATCTATGATGTCTCTTACCGATTTATCACTATCGTTTTGGGGTTATGCATTAGAGACAACAGCATTCACCTTAAATAGGGCACCATCTAAATCCGTTGAGACGACACCATATGAACTGTGGTTTGGCAAGAAACCCAAGTTATCATTTCTTAGAATTTGGGGCTGTGATGCTTATGTGAAAAAGCTTCAACCTGATAAGCTCGAACCCAAATCAGAGAAATGTGTCTTCATAGGATACCCAAAAGAAACTGTTGGGTACACCTTCTATCACAGATCCGAAGGCAAGATCTTTGTTGCTAAGACTGGATCCTTTCTAGAGAAGGAGTCTCTCTTGAAAGAAGTGTGTGGGAGGAAAGTAGAACTTGATGAGGTAGTTGTACCTTCTCCCTTATTGGAAAGTAGTTCATCACAGAAATCAGTTCAAGTGATTCCTACACCCATTAGTGAGGAAGCTAATGATGATGATCATGAAACTTCAGATCAGGTTACTACCGAACCTCGTAGGTCAACCAGAGTAAGATCCGCACCAGAGTGGTACGGTAATCCTGTTCTGGAAGTCATGTTGCTAGACCATGATGAACCTATGAACTATGAGGAAGCGATGATGAGCCCAGATTCCGACAGATGGCTTGAGGCCATGAAATCTGAGATGGGATCCATGCATGAGAAAAAAGGATGGACTTTGATTGACTTGCCCGATGATCGGCAAGCCATTGAGAATAAATGGATCTTCAAGAGGAAGACGGACGTTGATAGTAGTGTTACTATCTACAAAGCTCGAATTGTTGCAAAAAGGTTTTCGACAAGTTCAAGGTGTTGACTACAATAAGATTTTCTCACTCGTAGCGATGCTTAAGTCTGTCCGAATCATGTTAGCTATTGACACATTTTATGTAATCTGGCAAATGGATGTCAAAAATACATTCCTTAATGGATTTCTTAAAGAAGAGGTGTATATGATGCAACAAGAAGGTTTTGTCAATCCTAAAGGTGCTAGCAAAGTATGCAAGCTCCAGCGATCCATCTATGGACTGGTGCAAGCATCTCGGAGTTGGAATAAACGCTTTGATAAGTTGATGAAAGCATATAGTTTTATACAGACTTGCGGTGAAGCCTATATTTACAAGAAAGTGAGTGGGAGCACTACAAAATTTCTGATAAGTATATGTGAATGACATATTGTTGATCAGAAATAATGTAGAATTTTCTAGAAATCATAAAGGAGTGTTTGAAAGGAGTTTTTCAAAGAAAGACCTCCGTGAATCTGCTTACATATTGAGCATAAATATCTATAGAGATAGATCAAGACGGTTGATGTATTTTTTCAATGAGTACATACCTTGACAAGATTTTTAAGTAGTTCAAAATGGAACAGTCAAAGAAGGAGTTCTTGCCTGTGTTGCAAGGTGTGAAGTTGAGTAAAGACTCAAAACCTGACCACGACAGAAAATAGAAAGAGAATGAAAAGTCATTCCCTATGCCTCAGCCATAGGTTCTATGAAGTATGCTATGTTGTGTAACGGACCTATTGTGTACCTCACCAAGAGTTTGGCAAGAGGGTACAATAATGATCCAGGAGTGGATCACTGGACATCGGTCAAAATTATCCTTAGTGGAATAAGGATATGTTTTTTCTCGGTTATGGAGGTGACAAAAGTTCGTCGTAAAGAGTTATGTCGATGCAAGCTTTGACACCGATCTGGATGACACTGAGTCTCAATCTGGATACATATTGAAAGTGGGAGCAATTAGCTAGAGTAGCTCCGTACAGAGCATTGTAGACATAGAAAATTTGCAAAATACATACGGCTCTGAATGTGGCAGACCCGTTGAATAAATTTCTCTCACAAGCAAAACATGATCACTCTCTGGGTATTAATCACATAGCAATGTGAACTAGATTATTGACTCTAGTAAACCCTTTGGGTATTAGTCACATGGAGATGTGAACTAATCACATAAATATGTGAACTATTGGTGTTAAATCACATGACGATGTGAACTAGATTATTGACTCTAGTGCAAGTGGGAGACTGAAGGAAATATGCCCTAGAGGCAATAATAAAGTTGTTATTTATATTTCCTTATATCATGATAAATGTTTATTATTCATGCTAGAATTGTATTAACCAGAAACTTAGTACATGTGTGAATACATAGACAAAATAGAGTGTCCCTAGTATGCCTCTACTTGACTAGCTCATTAATCAAAGATGGTTAAGTTTCCTGACCATGGACATGTGTTGTCAGTTGATGAACGGGATCACATCATTAGGAGAATGATGTGATGGACCAGACCCATTCATTATGTTACCATTATGATCATTACAGTTTCATTTCTACTGCTTTCTTCATGACTTATAGATGTTCCTCTAACTATGAGATTATGCAACTCTTGAATACCGGAGGAACACCTTGTGTGCTATCAAACGTCACAACGTAACCGGGTGATTACAAAGATGCTCTACAGGTGTCTCGGATGGTGTTTGTTGGGTTGGTACAGATCGAGATTAGGATTTGTCACTCTGAGTATCGGAGAGGTATCTCTGGCCCCCCTCGGTAATGCACATCACTATAAGCCTTGCAAGCAATGTGACTAATGAGTTAGTTGCCGGATGACGCATTAAGGAACGAGTAAAGAGACTTTCCGGTAATGAGATTGAACTGGGTATGATGATATCGACGATCAAATCTCGAGCAAGTAACATACCGATGACAAAGGGAACAACGTATGTTGTTATGCGGTTTGACCGACAAAGATCTTTGTAGAATATGTAGGAGCCAATATGAGCATCCAGGTTCCGCTATTGGTTATTGACTGGAGATGTGTCTCGGTCAAGTTTACATAGTTCTCAAACCCGTAGGGTCCGCACGCTTAATGTTCGTTGACGATTTGTATTATATGAGTTATGTGATTTGGTGACCGAATGTTGTTCGGAGTCCCGGATGAGATTACCGACATGACGAGGAGTCTCGAAATGGTCGAGAGGTAAGGATTCATATATAGGACGATAGTATTCGGACACCGGAAGTGTTCTGGGGGTACCGGGTACGTATCGGGTCACCGGATGGGGTTCCGGGCACCCCCCGGCAAAGATATGGGCCTTCTTGGGCCAAGGGCGGGACAGACCAGCCCCTAGTGGGCTGTTGCGCCCCATATATGCCAAATAGGAGGAGAAGGAAGAAGGGGAAGGGAGAAAGGAAAGAGGAGGATTCGGCCTCCCCTTCCCTTCTCTCCCCCCTCTCTTTCCTTCCCCTCCAACACTTTTGGAAGGGGGGAGGCCGAATTGGACAAGGCCCACAAGTAGGATTCCTCGTACTTGGCCCCGTCCTTGCTTCTCCCCTCCCCCTCCCACCTATATATACATGGGGAGGGGGCGCCTAGAACACACAACAAACATTGTTAGCCGTGTGCGGCGCCCCCCTCCAAAGTTTACGCCTCGGGTCATATTCACGTAGTACTTAGGCGAAGCCCTGTGCGGATTACTTCACCATCACCATCACCATGCCGTCGTGCTGACGGAACTCTCCCTCGACACTTTGCTGGATCAAGAGTTCGAGGGACGTCATCGAGCTGAATGTGTGTAGAACTCAGAGGTGTCGTACGTTCGGTGCTTGGATCGGTCGGATCGTGAAGACGTTAGACTACATCAACCGCGTTACTTAACGCTTCCGCTTTCAGTCTACGAGGGTACGTGGACACACTCTCCCCGCTCGTTGCTATGCTTCTCCTAGATAGATCTTGCGTGATCGTAGGCAAATTTTTGAAATACTACGTTCCCCAACACCTCCTCTCTCTGTCTCGCTATTACATGTGGGACCAATAGAACAAAGGGAAATAGGAAGAAAAAAGCTCCCAAGCTCCTGGGCCATGCTGGTGGCCACTGGACATGGCGGAGGTGGCTGGAGGTAGCCCCCAGTCTCCCGCATCAAGGACACTCTTCTTGTTCCCGCCCTCGCTCGCACGCTCCCTCCACCTCTCTGCTCTCTCCTCTCGGCGAAACCCTAGCCCTTGCTAGGACGGAGTTCCGCGCGAGTCTCCGACCATCCTGATGAATTGAGATGACCTCCGAAACCGCCTCACCATCCTCTTCCATCCCGGTGAGTCGTATGTGCTTTGATGTAGTCTAACAACGGAATAGATTGCTTCGTCTCCGACTCCGGCCGCCGCAATTTTAAAAATAAGATTGAAAATTGAGCTTTTGCAATTTTCACATGAAATGGACCATATCCATGTCATATTTCCATATAAGGTGACGATATTTCGCATAAACATGGGGCTAACCATGCCAAACAAGATTGCCAAAGGGAGATTCCATAATTTTGTTATAAAAGTAAATTAGTCATTTTTCAAGTGCCAAAAATAAAAAAATTGTGAAGCAAGATACAAAATTGAACTTTTGCAATTTTCACATGAAATGAACCATATTGGAGGCCTACTACTGAAAGACCTTCAGTTTTTTTTGCTATATTACATTGATTAAATGAATTTCTAGACATTTACCAAAAGTAATTCAAAATTGAACTACAAGTGTGTTATAATTTGGTTGCAAAAAGTGGGAAAAACAATATTTTAAAGTACTTAGGAGGATTATTTGCAGTATTCACAGATGTTTTTTGAAAGATTCAACCCTTTTCTATGAATAGCCATGTTGACAATGTTAACCCGTTTTTGCAAAAAGTGAATGAAAATGAGGGAAAAAAAGAGTCAAAATGCAATCCTTTTGCATGGAGTCCTTTTATGTGTACTAATTTCAGGAAAAATGATAAACTAGGAACACAATGATTATTTTAAAAAGAGTGTTCATAAAATGGACTACCATCTATGAAGGTTCATGGCTTTCAAGCCAAATGACCAAGTTCATGGCTATATACATGTCATATTTTCATATAAGGTGACGATATTTGGCACAAACATAGGGCTTACCATGCCAAACAAGATTTCTAAAGGGAGATTCCAAAATTTTGTTATAAAAGTAAATAAATAATTTTTTAAGTGCCAAAAATTGTTTTTTTTGTGAAGCAAGTACCACACATAAGATTGAAAATCGAACCTTTTGGCACAAACATGGGGCTTACATGCCAAACAAGATTACCTTGGGAGGTTCTAGCTTTTTTGTTGTAAACATTAATTTTTCATTTTTCAAGTGCAAAAAGAGGTTTATTTTGTGTGAAGAAAGTAGCACAAATAAGATGCAAATGTTCACTTATCTATTTTTCACACAAAATAGACCATATTGCCAAAAGATTTTGGTTTTTTGAGCTTTTTTGCTATATTCCATTGATTATATGAATTTCATGACATTTAAAGAAAATAATTCAAAATTTTACTACAAGTGTGTTATAGTTTGCTCGAGAAAATTGGTAAAAATCATTTTCAAATAATCAAGTAGGATTGTATGTAGTATCCACAAAATAGTTGAAAGATTCAGAGATCAGCGCTTCGGTACCCAGGCTCATCTGCACCCATGCTGAAGAAAAAATACAAAACAAACACTATAAAAATTCAAAATATTCAAGGTCCGCTCCAAATTTCGTATCATTTGGACATCTAGGTAGCTCTCGACAAAATAGACAAATTTGGGTTTCATAAAAAAAATTACTACTCATGTACTGAGTTGACCTAATTTGTCTTTTTTGCTGAGAGCTACTCATATGTATAAATGATCTGAAATTTGGAATGCACCTCATGCATCAAATTATCTACCATACAGAAAAATTGGATTTTTAAATATATTTCTATATTTTTTATGAATTTGTTCTTGACCGGGTCCAGATGAGCCTGGGTGAGAAATGGATATTCGAAAGATTCAACACCTTTGCTATAAATAGGACTAAATACAAAATAAACTTAGGAACATGAATCAACTATACTGGATTTATAATTAATATTTATCAATTTCTTAAGTTGATTGCAAATTCAAAAAGGTATTCGACACGGTTTGCACTTAAAACCCGCACAGAGCAAGCCGACCCAATTACTTAAAACCCGCACTGAGCAGCGCTAAGGTGTCCAAGTGGGCCTACTCGTCAGGCTCTCATCCAAGGCCCACTCGTTAGGAACCCACCCAGGTAACAGTCAATAAGTTTGACCCAACAAAAACACTTCGTTTGGGCAGTTGTGAGGATAGGGTGAAGATAGGAGGGCAAAAGTGAGGCATGTTAAGGAGGCGGGGCAAAACTGAGTAGTGCTACGGAACCAGGGGCATGAAAATAGAAATCCCTTAAGCTTTTTTGTTGACCTTCTTGTTGTTTCATGGAGTAACCATGATGGCAGACTACGGTGATGGAGCATGAGTTGTTGTGCCATGTGTGGAAGGTCATATGAGCGGAATTTGTAGGCATGAGGGAAGGGGGCTCGAGCTTTTGGTGAAACATCCATGATTCCTTTCATGAGGAAAAGCACTTTGCGTCCTACGACTTGCACATGATCCATGAATGCAATGTGAAGTCGCTAGCTCCTCGCTGGTACACTATCTCCAACTCGGTCATGAAGTTTTGCAGTGTGATTGCACAATTGGAGACAAGGTGGCCCCTGGCTCCCCAATGATATGTCTCCAACGGATCTATAATTTTTTATTGTTCCATGCTGTTATATTATCAATCTTGGATGTTTTATAATCATTTTATAGTCATTTTATATCATTTTTTGGTACTAACCTATTGACATAGTGCCAAGTGCCAACTGCTGTTTTCTGCATGTTTTTTACATCGCAGGAAATCAATATCAGATGGAGTCCAAATGCCACGAAACTTTACGGAGAATTTTTATGGGCTAGAAGGAAAAGAATGGGCCCTGGCTGTGCCTGGGGGTGCCCCGAGGGAGGCACAACCCACCAGGGCGCGCCAGGAGGCCCAGGCGCGCCCTGGTGGGTTGTGCCCACCTTGGGTGCCCCCCGGACCGCCTCTTTGCTCTATAAATACCCCAATATTCCAGAAACCCTAAAGGCATCGACGAAATATTCATCCAGCCGCGGCAGAGTCTAGAACCACCAGATCCAATCTAGACACCATCTCGGATGGGGTTCACCACCTCCATTGGCGCCTCTCCGATGATGCGTGAGTAGTTCTTTGTAGACCATCGGGTCCGTAGTTAGTGGCTAGATGGCTTTCTCTCTCTCACTGGATTCTCAATACAATGGTCTCTTGGAGATCCATATGATGTAACACTTTTGCGATGTGTTTGTTGGGATCGACGAACTTTGAGTTTATGATCAGATCTATCTTTTTATATCCATGAAAGTCATTTGAGTTTCTTTGATCTCATATATGCATGATTTCTTATAGCCTCGTATTTCTTCTCCGATATTTGGGTTTTGTTTGGCCAACTTGATTTATTTATCTTGCAATGGGAAGAGGTGCTTTGTAGTGGGTTTGATCTTACGGTGCTTGATCCCAGTGATAGAAAGGGAACCGACACGTATGTATCGTTGCTACTAAGATTAAAACGATGGGGTCTATCTCTACATAGATATATCTTGTCTACATCATGTCATCATTCTTATTGCATTACTCCATTTTTCCATGAACTTAATACACTAGATGCATGCTGGATAGCGGTCGATGTGTGGAGTAATAGTAGTAGATGCAGGCAGGATTCGGTCTAGTAATCTTGGACGTGATGCCTATATAATGCTCATTGCCTGGATATTGTCATGATTATTCGAAGTTCTATCAATTGCCCAACAGTAATTTGTTTACCCACCGTTTGCTATTTTTCTCGAGAGAAGCCACTAGTGAAACCTACGGCCCCCGGGTCTTCCTTCTCATATATTTGCCTTTGCAATCTACTCTTTTTCCTTGCATTTATTTTCAGATCTATTAAACCAAAAATACAAATATACCTTGTTGCGTTTTATTTCTATTTATTTTATTTGCGATCTATCTTTCAATCTACTAAAAATTTGTCTCACCTCCTTTTGCCTATCTTGAGGCGCCGTTACCCGGAAGGGATTGACAACCCCTTTAACACGTCGGGTTGCGAGGATTTGTTAGCTGTGTGCAGGGGCTGTTTACGTTGTGTTGCTTGGTTCTCCTGCTGGTTCGATAACCTTGGTTTCATCACTGAGGGAAATACCTACCGTCACTGTGCTGCATCATCCCTTCCTCTTTGGGTAAATACCGACGTAGTTCTAGCAGATAGGAACTTTCTGGCGCCACTGCTAGGGAGTCATCAAAAGGAATTTCTGGCGCCATTGCCGGGGAGGATCTTCAACATATACCAGGTTCCTAATACAAATCTCATCTCCTCGCAATTTACATTATTTGCCATTTGCCTCTCATTTTCCTCTCCCCCACTTCACAAAACTTTGCCGTTTTATTCGCCTCTCTTTTTTGTTCACCGTTTTCTTGCCGGATCTGTTTTTAGTGCAATCTTGTTGTGTGGTCATCATGACTCAAGAGAACACCAAGTTATGTGATTTCTCATATACCAACAACAACGATTTTATCGGCACTCCGATTGCTCCTCCCGCCACTAGTGCGGAGTCTTGTGATATTAATACTGCTTTGCTGAATCTTGTTATGAAAGATCAATTTTCCGGTACTCCTAATGAGGATGTCGCGTCCCATCTTAATACATTCGTGGAATTATGTGATATGCAAAAGAGAAAAGATGTGGACAATGATGTTGTGAAGATGAAATTATTTCCTTTTTATTTGCGTGACTCTGCAAAAAATTGGTTCTCTTCTTTCCTCGCAATAGTATCGATTCTTGGAATAAGTGCAAAGATGCTTTTATCACTAAGTATTTTCCTCCCGAAAAAATTATTTCCCTTAGAACCCAGATCATGAATTTCAAGAAACTTGAACATGACCATGTTGCACAATCTTGGGAAATGATGAAAATGATGCTGAGGAATTGCCCAACTCATGGGTTAAATCTTTGGATGATCATACAATTTTTTTATGCGGGATTGAATTTTGTTTCTCGTAATCTTTTAGATTCCTCCGTTGGTGGTACTTTTAGGGAAATTACTTTGGGTGAATCCACCAAATTTCTTGATAATATCATGGCAAATTATTCACAATGACATACCGAAAGAGCTCCTACTAGTAAAAAAGTTAATTCGGTTGAAGAAATTTCTTCTTTGAGTGAAAAAGTTGATGCTCTTATGAAATTGGTTGCTAGTAGAAGTGCTCCTATTGATTTTAATGATATGCCTTTGTCTCTTGATTGAGCAAAATAGTGATGCCATAGATGTGAATTTTATCTCTCGAAATAATTTCAATAACAATGCTTATAGAGGTAATTTTAATCCTAGGCCTTTTCCTTGTAATTCCTCTAATAATTATGGTAATTCCTATGGAAATCAATCATATAATAATAATAGGAACACATCTGATCTTGAGAACAATATTAAAGAATTTATCAACACACAAATTTTTTTCAACACTTCCATAGAAGAAAAGTTGAGTAAGATTGATGATTTTTCTAGAAGTGTTGATAGAATTGCTCATGATGTGGAAAATCTCAAGATGAAAATTTTTGTGCCTAAAGTAGATGAATCAATTAAAGCTCTTTATGTTTCTATGGATGAAAGTAATAAAAGAACCGCTATTCTTAGAGCTAAAAGAGAATTTTTAGAAAAAGTGTTTTCTAGTGATTTCTTTCATAAAAGTGATGAAGATCTTAAAATGATTGGTGTTTCTTCTATTGATTCCTTGTTTAGTAAGTTAATATTGATGAAAAAGGGACTGGAGAAGAGTCAACTTTAGGTAGAAGGCGTCCCAATATTTTGGAGGGTGAAAATCTTGTTGAGAAAATTGATGAAAGTGGGTTTGGAGAGGTCAAAACTTTAACTAGTGATGTGCCCACTCTTTTGGATTACAATGACTTTAATTATGATAGTTGCTCTTTGGTTGATTGTATTTATTTGTTGCAATCCATGATAAATTCACCCCATGCCTATGAACAAAATAAAGCTTTTACTAAACATATTGTTGATGCTATGATGAAAGCTTTCAAAGAAAAATTGGGATTAGAAGTTTCAATTCCTAGAAAATTGCATGATTAATGGGAACCTACTATCAAAGTCAAGATTAAAAATTATGAGTGTTTTGCTTTGTGTGACTTGGGTGTTAGTGTTTCTACAATTCCGAAATCTTTATGTGATGTGCTTGGTCTTACTAATCTTGAAGAATGTTCTTCTAATTTGCACTTGGCAGATTCTACTATTAAAAATCCTATGGGAAGAATTAATTATGTTCTTATTCTTGCAAATAGGAATTATGTGCCCATAGATTGTATTGTTCTTGATATTGGTTGTAATCCGTCTTGTCCAATTATACTTGGTAGACCGTTATTACGCACTATCGGTGCCGTGATTGATATGAAAGAAGGCAATATTAAGTTCCAATTTCCTTTGAGGAAGGGTATGGAACACTTTCCTAGAACAAGAATTAAGCCACCTTACGAACCAAAGATGACAAAACTTAGATCCTTGCCTTATGCCTAGCTAAGAGCATAAAACTATAGCGCTTGTTGGGAGGCAACCCAATGAATAAATTATATTTTTTGCTTTTTGCTTTCTGTTCTTTAGTGTTAGAACAATTATGCTACTGTTATAATTGTGTTTTCTGTGTTTTAATTAGTGTTTGTGCCAAGTAGAACCGATAGGATCTTCTTGGGGGATAGTTGTTTGATCTTGCTGAAAAAGACAGAAACTTTGCGCTCACGAAAAGAATTCTCATTTTTTACCAGTAAGAGATTTTTTCTCTGATTCTTTATGTAGAAGATTAATATACAAATTACCCAGGCCGTCCTTTTTTTCAGAATTTTTGGAGTTCCAGAAGTTTTCGAAAAGTCAGATTGCTACAGACTGTTCTGTTTTGATGGCTCTATGGTTTTCTTTGATGAGTTTTTGCCATAGAAAAGTTGGAATACAGTAGATATAGTACAAAAATAAAATATGAATTGGTTTGATATAGTACTTATAGTAGCGGTTTGCTTTCTTATACTAACGGATCTCATGGAGGTTTTGTTGAGTTTTGTGTGATTGAGTTTTCAAGTTTTGGGTTATCTTATGATGGATGAAGGAAGGACAGAAGAGCCTAAGCTTGGGGATGCCCCGGCATCCAAGCTATTATCCAAAAATGAGCAACCAACTAAGCTCGGGGATGCCCCCGAGTGGCATCCCCGCTTTCTTCCAACGACCATCGGTATTTTACTCGAAACTATATTTTTATTCGTCACATGATATGTGTTTTCCTTGGAGCGTCTTGTAAGATATGAGTCTTTTCTTGATTTATTTTGTGTTTTAAGTCTTGATCCCTTGCTGGACACACCAATTTGAGAGAGTCAAAATTATGTCATGACTTGTTAGAATTTCTCTCTATGCTTCACTTAAATTTTTATGAGTAATGGACTTGCTCTAGTGCTTCACTTATAGCTTTTTTGAGCACGGTGTGCTTAGTATTTTTGAATAAATGCTCTCTTGCTTCACTTAGATTTATTTGAGAGTTAGTAAAATTTTCAAGAAATTCTCTCTTGCTTCACTTAAATCATTTTGAGAGAAAGAAAAAGTATTATGCTCATGATCTTCACTTATACTTGTTTGAGCTTATGAAAAGCAACACATGAAAATTAGTCCCAAAGTGATAGATATCCAAGAAGGATAAAATAAAAACTTTCATGAAGATCATTGGACAAAATAAACTTGATTCTTAGTAATAGTTTTGAGATATGATGATGTGATATGTGAGTTATGTTGATGAGTAATTATGCTTTAGTAAGAATATTGGTGTTAAGGTTTGTGATTCCCTATGCAAGAACGAAAGTCGATAGTCATGCAATGAAATTATATCCTACTTGTGGTACATTATTCGGTGTTATTTATGCTTAATGCTTGCTATGAGAGTGTCCTTTTCTTGGCTGGTCGCTTCTCAATCTTTTGCTAGCCTATATTTTGCACCAAGTATGATCTCTACTTGTGCATCCAAAATCCTTTAAACCAGTTTTGCCACATGAGTCCACTATATCTACCTATATGCGGTATTCTTTTGCCGTTCTAAGCAAATTTGCATGTGCCATCTCTAATTTTGAAAATAAACTTCTCTTTTGTGTGTTTGTTTCGTTCGCGGAGCGGTGAGGGGTGGCTAATATTTTCCATGCTAGATGTGTTATTCTCACGATGAGTGTTTATTCACTTGTCATTGCACGAGAGTAAGGCAAAGGTTTTAAGGATGCCCAGTCCCGAAATGCAAAAATGAATTTACTTTATGTTGTCAAATAATAAATTCCTTGGAAAGTGTTGGTATGGAGGGCAACCGTGGATACGGTTAGCCATGGAAAGTGAAAGTATGGTGGAAAAAGGAATAAACTTTATTTTCCGTTTGGGAACCGCCTATGATATACCTAGCATGGGAAGTGTTGGGAACTCTAATTCATTTTCGTTGGTGGGATGGACACACCTCATAAAATGTTTTTATCTCTAATTTTTTTCGCTTTGAGCTCTGGCACCTCTACAAATGCCTACTTCCCTCTGCGAAGGGCCTTTCTTTTACTTTATGCAATTTTTATTTTTGAGTCTCCATGTTCTCTTATAAAAGCACCAACTAGGAGGCAATATGATCATACTTTTTTTTTGACTGGGAATATGATCATACTTAAGTATTGGGTGTAGCTAATATTCGGGTGTGTTTCATGAATGGATCAATGGTTGAGCATGATAGGCTAGGAATAACTTATTTTACGCTGATATTTTGAAAGACATGGTTGCTTGTTGATACGCTTGAGTATCTAAATTATCATGTCAAAACTAGACTATTGCTTTGAATCACATAAAAATTCCAAATGTCCATGCTGGAAAGAAAAGAATATGCTATGACATGTTAGGCAGCATTCCACATCATTTTTTTTGTTTTTATCACTTACCTACTCGAGGACGAGCAGGAGTTAAGCTTGGGGATGCTGATACGTCTCCAACGTATCTATAATTTTTGATTGTTCCATGCTGTTATATTATCAATCTTGGATGTTTTATAATCATTTTATAGTCATTTTATATCATTTTTGGTACTAACCTTTGACATAGTCCCAAGTGCCAGTTGCTGTTTTCTGCATGTTTTTTACATCGCAAGAAATCAATATCAGACGGAGTCCAAATGCCATGAAACTTTATGGAGAATTTTTATGGGCCAGAAGGAATACAATGGGCCCTAGCTACGCCTGGGGGGTGCTCCGAGGGAGGCACAACCCACCAGGGCGCGCCAGGAGGCCCAGGCGCGCCCTGGTGGGTTGTGCCCACCTCGGGTGCCCCCGGGACTGCCTATTTGCTCAATAAATACCCCAATATTCTAGAAACCCTAAAGGCATCGACGGAATATTCATCCAGCCACCGCAGAGTCCAAAACCACCAGATCCAATCTAGACACCATCTCGGATGGGGTTCACCACCTCCATTGGTGCCTCTCCGATGATGCGTGAGTAGTTCTTTGTAGACCTTCGGGTCCGTAGTTAGTAGCTAGATGGCTTTCTCTCTCTCGCGGGATTCTCAATACAATGGTCTTTTGGAGATCCATATGATGTAACTCTTTTGCGGTGTGTTTGTTGGGATCGATAAACTTTGAGTTTATGATCAGATCTATCTTTTTATATCCATGAAAGCTATTTGAGTTTCTTTGATCTCTTATATGCATGATTGCTTATAGCCTCATATTTCTTCTCCAATATTTGGGTTTTGTTTGGCCAACTTGATCTATTTATCCTGCAATGGGAAGAGGTGCTTTGTAGTGGGTTCGATCTTACGGTGCTTGATCCCAGTGACAGAAAGGGAACCGACACGTATGTATCATTGCTACTAAGGATAAAACGATGGGGTCTATCTCTACATAGATAGATCTTGTCTACATCATGTCAACGTCCTTATTACATTACTCCGTTTTTCCATGAACTTAATACACTAGATGCATGCTGGATAGTGGTCGATGTGTGGAGTAATAGTAGTAGATGCAGGCAGGAGTCGGTCTAGTAATCTTGGACGTGATGCCTATATAATGATCATTGCCTGGATATTCTCATGATTATTCGAAGTTCTATCAATTGCTCAACAGTAATTTGTTTACCCACCATCTGCTATTTTTCTCGAGAGAAGCCACTAGTGAAACCTATGCCCCCCCGGGTCTTCCTTCTCATATATTTGCCTTTGCGATCTACTCTTTTTCCTTGCATTTATTTTCAGATCTATTAAACCAAAAATACAAAAATACCTTGCTGCGTTTTATTTCTATTTATTTTATTTGCAATCTATCTTTCAATCTACTACAAATTTGTGTCACGTCCGTTTGCCTATCTTGAGGCGCCGTTACCCGGAAGGGATTGACAACCCCTTTAACACGTTGGGTTGCGAGGATTTGTTATCTGTGTGCAGGGGTTGTTTACGTTGTGTTGCTTGGTTCTCCTATTGGTTCGATAACCTTGGTTTCATCACTGAGGGAAATACCTACCATCGCTGTGATGTATCATCCCTTCCTATTTGGGGAAATACCAACGTAGTTCTAGCAGACAGGAACTTTCTGGCACCACTGCTAGGGAGTCATCAATCAACCATGGAGCTCGTAAGTTTTTGCTTCTTGTTGCTCTACATGTTGGTCAATTCATTGATTCAGTCAATGTAGTAACTTGGTAATCATCACATTATATAGCCTAAATGCATTGTTGTCGTGTTGTACCATGAAACTGAGCACAAAACCTTTACGTTTGTTCATTTTTTGGATGAAACTCAAGGAGCACAATGCATGGGACGACCTGTGCCGATTCTGACTCGAGTATTGTTGAATTTGAAATCGATGAAGTCAACAAACTTGTTCAACATCTGATTATCTCAAATCTAATATTATATTTAAATTGTTCTTGTACTTGGGATATTTGCATGCTATTTATGGAAGTATTGTGCTATTTTCTATAATTATTTTGAGAGTTGCGGACTCATAAAAAATAGAGACGAATGTTTAGGGGATAGAGTTGGATGACTGGCTCCCATATTCGTGTCCGTGGACGAGTCTGGACTAGTCCATGGATAAATAGTATTTCCTCTTTGAGGGTCGGCGCTGGAGATGCCCTAAGAGCATATATAGTCGGACCTAGCACATCCGCCTCCCCTAAACGTCCGTGCACGCGCGAGACACGTTCGCGCACGCGTCGGACACGTCCGCGGACAATGACCGGTCACGACTCAAATGTCCGCGTCCACAACTGGGTACCTCATTAGTAACTCCTCAAATCCATTCAATTACATGCAATGTAATCTAAAACATCTCGATCCCACACATAGTGCCCGGATACTTCATCATGCATGCCACCGGACTACCATAAATTGGCATGCTCCTACTTCATCATACATGTCATCAGACTACCAAAAATTGGTATGTTCCACATAGAGCTATGGATAAAGTTCATCCATTGCTGCCCTTGTTGTCTTTGTCACAAAAGTAGCGATTGAAGGCGCAAAATTGATCGAGTCGGATCTACTCACTGATGGAGTTGTCTGATCCATCACTAGCTTCGTCCTTCTCCTCTTTCGGGGGAAGTCTGGCCATGGCACGGACTGCCCGGCTTTGCTCCCTTGCAAGGGCATCCTGTTAGGGCATATCCCTCTCTAAGTGGTTTTGGTGATTGATGACAATGCCTTTGCGGACTAATCGTGTGCATTGAAATTTCAGCTACTCCTTCGATTTGGCACAAGACGATTTCTGCCCCTCAGTGTTTAAAGTGAAGATGATGTTTTTTCCTTCGTTTCATTTTCGGTGGACTTCAGTCGTAGGATATTCCGTACTATCAAGAGGGTGTTAGTATCGGAGAGGTTAGGGTGGAATCATCATGTACACATCTCTTTTGCACCCCTACCTTGTTCCCGCATCTTTGGAGGATCCTTCATTGCCGTGGAAGTGGCATTGGAGAGGAACCTGCGGTAGTACCGTGGCTGGATGCGGCAATACCGCCAAGAGCAACAGGTGGTAGTACCGCCCAGAGCAACAGGCGGTAGTAACTCTCTAGTTCCGCTCTAGTACCGCCTCGACTTGGGACTTGCTGTTCTCGTGTCGGGTTCAGCGGCAGTAGCAGAAGCAGTAGGAGCGCTAGTACCGGACCTACCACCGCTGCTAGTGCCGCCTGAGGTTTTTCTCCTCTATCTCTTCTCCCTGTGCTCGTGTAAGCTGCTGAGCACGGTCCCAGCGGTAGTACCGCTGGGCCAAGCGGCAGTACCGCTGCGGCAAGTGGTAGTACCGCTTCCGTGAGCAGTAGTACCGCGCCTTGCGGGCTAAGAGTGGAGATAACGGTTGGATTGTTCCCCCCACTATAAAGGGGGTATTCTTCCTCAAGAAGACCTACCTCTTCCTACCCTAACTCCATTGTTGCTCCAAAAGCTCATTTTCGCCCGATCTCTCTCCCTAGCCAATCGAACTTGTTGATTTTCTAGCGATTGGTTGAGAAGGCCCACACTTCCACCAAGAGAAATTTGATTCCCCCCACTAATCCCTTGAGAATCTTGTTACTGTTGGGTGTTTGAGCACCATAGACGGTTGAGGTCACCTCTAAGCCACATTCCGTCGTGGCGAAGCTCCGTGGTGTTGTTCAGAGCCTCCAATCAAGTTGTGGAGATTGCCCCAACCTTGTTTGTAAAGGTTCGGTCGCCGCCTTCAAGGGCACTGATGACCCACAAGTATATGGGATCAATCGTCGTCCTTTCGATAAGTAAGAGTGTCAAACCCAACGAGGAGCAGAAGTAAATGACAAGTGGTTTTCATCAAGGTATTCTCTGCAAGCATGATGTCTACTACGCAACTTTATTCTTGTAGACACGTGTTGGGCCTCCAAGCGCAGAGTTCTGTAGGACAGTAGCAATTTTCCCTCAAGGGATGACCTAAGGTTTATCAATCCGTGGGAGGCGTAGGATGAAGATGGTCTCTCTCAAATGGACCTGCAATCAAATACAAGAAATCTCTTGTGTCCCCAACACACCCAATACAATGGCAATTTGTATAGGTGCACTAGTTCGGCGAAGAGATGGTGATAAAAGTGTAATATGGATGGCAGAAATATAATTTTATAATCTGAATAAATAAAAACAGCAAGGTAGCAAATAGTAAACAGGCATAAAAACGGTATTGCAATGCTTGAAAATGAGGCCTAGGGTCCGTACTTTCGCTAGTGCAATCTCTCAACAGTGCTAATATAATTGGATCATTTAACCACCCCTCAAAGTGCGATGAAAACCACTCCAAAGTTCCTATCTAGCGGAGATCATAAGAAGAAGAAATTATTTGTAGGGTACGAAACCACCTCGAAGTTATTCTTTTCGATCGATCTATCCAAGAGTTCGTACCAAAATAACACCAAATAATTTCAGATTCATAATACTCAATCCAACACAAAGAACCTGAAAGAGTGCCCCAAGATTTCTACCGAAGAAACAAAGACAAGAACGTGCATCAACCCCTATGTATAGATTACCCTAATGTCACCTCGGGAATCCGCGAGTTGAGTGCCAAAACATATATCAAGTGAATCAATACGATACCCCATTGTCACCACGAGTATTCATATGCAAGACATATATCAAGTGCTCTCAAATCCATAAAAGTATTCAATCCGATAACAACGAAATCTCAAAGGGAAAAACTCGATTCATCACAACAAGATAGAGAGGGGAAAACACCAAATGATCCGACTATATTAACAGAGCCCGCGATACATCAAGATCATGACATCTCAAGAACACGAGAGAGAGAGAGAGAGAGATTAAACACATAGCTACTGGTACAAACCCTCAGCCCCGAGGGTGGACTACTCCCTCCTCATCGTGGTGGCTGCCGGGATGACGAAGATGGCCACCGGAGATGATTCCCCCACTAGCAGGGTGACGGAACGGGGCATAGATTGGTTTTCGGTAGCTACAGAGTCTTGTGGCGGTGGAACATCCGATCTAGGTTAACCCCAATAGTTTTTGGAATATTTGGGAATTTATAGGGTAAAGAGGGGGTGCGGGAGGCCACCAAGGTGGGCACAACCCACCTGGGCATGTCCTGGTGGGTTGTGCCCCCCTCGGGGCACACCCCAGGTGCTTCTCTGGCCCACTGGTGGTCTTTTGGTCCCTAAAAAATCCACAAAAAGTTTCGCCGTGTTTGGAATCCATTTGATATTGATTTCCTGCGATGTAAAAAACAAGCAAAAACAGCAACTGCCACTGGGCACTGGGTCAATAGGTTAGTCCCAAAAATGATATAAAATTGCTATAAAATGATTGTAGAACATCCAAGAATGATAATAAAATAACATGAATACTTCATAAATTATAGATACGTTGGAGACGTATCAGTATCCCCAAGCTTAATTCCTACTCGTCCTCGAGTAGGTAAATGATAAAAGAAATAATATATGAAGTGTGAATGCTAGCAAAGTGCACAAGTTTGATCAATGACAATTTCAATCACTTTTCCTAGCATCATGACAACAACTATTTCTTATAAAATGTCTCATGTTTAAAGTAGCAACCAATTCACATGTTAAGGTTCAAACAATAAGTACTCTTGAAACTCAACAACCTATGTTCTCAGCACCAAGCAATTGCAATTCAACTTATTCAAAAGAGTCTAAATAAGAGCTCCACATGCTCAACCATCATGATTGCTAACACTCACTGCATACACATGAGCAAAACGTTTCAACCGGACACATAGAAAGATAGGGGCTTCTAATTTCGCCTCCCAACGTATTCACCTCAAGGGTGATGTCAACAATAATAACTCATGCTACCCATATCCAACTGGATATATGTTCCTAGATCTTTCCTCACCACATGATGCTTGCCAAAAGAGAAAAATAAAAAGGAATAGAGAGAAGAACTTTGACTCTTGCATGAAAGTAAATACATAAAAGTAAAAGATAGGCCCTTCGCAGAGGGAAGCAGAGGTTGCCATGCGCTTATTTGTTTGTATTCTCAACCCCTTAGTACAAAAGAACGTCATGTTATATTGCCCCTTATGATAGCAACCTTTATTGTGCAGTCTGTTGATTTTATTCTTTGCCATCACAAGTTCGTACAACGCTCAATTTTCTCTTACACTAAATGATCTAACACTTTTGGAAGCAATTTTTATTGCCTTATTGCACCGATGACAACTTACTTGAAGGATCTTATTCAATACTTAGGTAGGTATGGTGGACTCTTGAAAATATGATTTGGGTTTAAGGGGTCGTGGGCCGCACTGTGGCCATGCCCCGTCAGGTCGTCGTTATGTAGGAGTGGTTGTGGTCTTGGCCGGCTTCTAGGAGTCGGCGTCCTTCTTGGCCGGCTTCTTGGAGTCGGTGAGGCTGGGTCGCCTTCCGGGAGTCGGCTTTTAGTGGTAGCCGGCCTGGGAAGGCGGCCCAAATGCTTGGAGTGCTTGAAGGCCCAAAGGCCTGATAAATTTTCTGAAGAGCCAGGGGTAGCCGGTTTGGCTACCCGTGGCCACTTACTCCGACAACAATATAACTTCTATGTGAATATGAGCAAACATAAATCATTACGTTGTCTTCCTTGTCCAACGTCAACAACTTTGACATATAATATTTTTATGGGGGCTCACAATCACAAAAGATTTCCAAGATAGTGCATTTGCATGTGAAAGTTCTCTCCATTCTACTAATCATTCATGAATTGCTTGTATGACCAATAGTGTGAGTGTCAAGCCTCAAAAGATTTCACTTTCTAAAACCAATGTGAATGTACCACTAGGCATGATAAGATTTCAACTTCTTGACATTCAATTTATTCAACAATTTACTCATAGGATATAAGTGAAGCACAAGAGTAAATGACAAGCTACTCAAAAAAGATATAAGTGAAGATCAAGCGAGTAGTTATGTAAATGGGTAGCTATTTGAGGACTCTCTTTTATTTAAAAACTTTCAGATCTAAGTGTCTTATTAAAGCAGCAAGCAAAAAGAAAAACAAAATAAAATGACAATCCAAGAATAGCACACATCATGTGAAGAAGCAAAAACTTAGGCTCAACCAGTACTAACCGATAATTGTTGATGAAGAAAGGTGGATGCCTACCGGGGCATCCCCAAGCTTAGATGCTTGATACTTCTTGAAATATTATCTTGGGGTGCCTTGGGCATCCCCAAGCTTGAGCTTTTGTGTCTCCCTAATTCCTCTCATATCACGGTTTTCCTAAATCTCAAAAACTTCATCCACACAAAACTCAACAAGAACTCGTGAGATAAGTTAGTATAAACCAATGCAAAAACCTTATCATTATCTACTATAGCAAATCATTCAAATTATTATTCAAAATTGCACACTAAATGCCTCTGCATATTTAATACTCCTATCCTCAAACAGAATCATTAAACAAGCAAACATATGCAAACAATGCAAACATAACAGCAATCTGCCAGAACAGTACAGTCTGTAAAGAATGCAAGAGTATCAATACTTCTTAAGCTCCAAAAATTTATCAAAGCTTATTTTTCAAAAAATTTCAACATTTTATCACATTCCGACTTTTCTAGGGATTTTTTGCAACATCGATAAACTTTCTGTTTTGAAACAGCAACTCATATACTTGCAAGATAAGCATGGTAAAGGCTATCCTTGAAACTTTTATTGAAATAAAAGATGCAAAACATTATTCTAAATAACACAAAGCAAACCATAACAAGATAAATTGATGCTCCAAGCAAAACACATATCATGTGACGAATGAAAACATAGCTCCAAGTGAGGTTACCGATAATGTTGGAGACGAAAGAGGGGATGCCTTCCGGGGCATCCCTAAGCTTAGTTGCTTGAATCTTCCTTGAATATTACCTTGGTGTGCCTTGGGCATCCCCAATCTTAGGGTCTTGTCACTCCTTATTCTCCTCATATTGACATCTCACCCAAAACTTGAAAACTTCAATCACACAAAACTTAACGAAACTTTGTGAGATAGGTTAGTATGATAAAGAGCAAACCATTTCACTTTGGTACTGTCAAAGACAAGATTCATAATTGTTTCCACACAATGCCTACTATATCAAATTATTTCCACAATTTATATTGAGCAATATAAGCCATAGAAACTAGAAAACAAGCAAACTATGCATTGAAAACAGAATCTACCAAAAACAGAATAGTCTGTAGTAATCTGTACTCCAACCATATTTCTGCTACTCCAAAAATTCTGAAACAATAGGAAAACCTGGGTAATTTGTCTATTAATCTTCTGCAAAAAGAATCAGAATTTTATCACGCTTCTGTTAGAAATGAGAATTGTTTTCCTGAGCGCAAAAGTTTCTGTTTTTCAGCAATATCAAATCAACTATCACCGTAAGCCATCCCAAAGGTCTTACCTGGCACTTTATTGAAACGAAAGCGATAAAACATAATTACTACAGTAGCCTATTCATGTGATCACACAAAAACAATAGGTAAAAGTGTTGGGTTGTCTCCCAACAAATGCTTTTCTTTAATGCCTTTTAGCTAGGCATGATGATTTCAATGATGCTCGCATAAAAGATAAGAATTGAAACATAAAGAGAGCATCTTGAATCATAAGTTCCTCTCTCATAATAATTTTCAGTAGCATCATGAATAGATTCATCAATATAACCATCACATAAAGCATTATTTTCATGATCCAAAAGCATAGAACATTTATTACTCTCCACATAAGAAAATTTCTTCTTATTCACAATGGTGGGAGTATCATACGAAACTCGAATACTATAAAAATTTTCCACATTAAAAGAGTAATGTTCAGAAAAGGGTAATCATAACTATGACAAGTTTTATAAATATAATCATCACTACTTTTTATAACATAAGTACCATCACAATAATCATCATAAGTAGCAACTTTGTTCTCATCATAGATAGGAGGCATGCAATCATCATAGCAAATTTGATCATTCAAAGTAGGGGGGCTAAAAAGATCATCTTCATTAAACATAGCATCCACAAGCTTGGGACAAACATTAATTGCAGCAAATGAATTCTCAAACATTTCATTCTCATCAAACATAGCATCCCCAAGCTTGTGACTTGGCATATCATAAGCATAATCACGCTCATCATTAATAGTATGAATAGCACCAACGGTATAACAATTGCTATCATCATAATTTCCCAAGTTGGTGCCAAAAAAGATTTCCAAGATTATAAGAAGTATCATTATCTTACCAATCATAATCATCAGAACAAGCAATAGGCATAACAAAATCATCATTAATATCATCATCCTCCATCAACATATTTGATTTACTTTCATGAGGCACGATGGTGATGGGGGCAACATTATTTGGGAGAGATACCTTTTAACTCTATTCTTTCTTATTTTCTTCTTCTTCACCACACCATGTGTGGGTTTAATTAAATTTTTCAAGCTTCTCATTGATGATATTGATTGGATAGGAAGCTCCTCCTCGTTACCTGATTCATCATAATAAACACTAGGAGGGTATTGGGAAATATTTTCCCTTTCACTAGTACTCTCTTCATATTCTATTTGTTTTCTTTTCTTTAGATAGTTTGTAATATAAGGATTCTCAATGCTATTTACCGCACAAAACATATAAATTTCCTCAAGATCAAAATCAAGAAATCTCTCGAGATTAAAATTTGGAAAATCCTTAGTTATACATTTCGTTTCTTCATACCCCCAAAGAAGACTAAGCTCTTTATGATGCTCAAGGGTAATCAAGTTATCACAATTTTAGGACATGATTTGATCATGAAAGAATTTGCATTGGAGATTTAAATGACCACGTTCATTGCAAAGTCCACAAGGATGGCGAAAAAATTACATCTTTCAGCACAATCATCTTGCCTCTCTTGCAACTTTTAGTTTCTAAATATTTATGCTTCTTACAAAATCTATCTTCCCTTCTTGGTGTGCAATTGCACTCCCAATTCACTCCGCAAAAATTTACATGCTTATAAGAAACATTTTTCTCATGACTAGTGCTGTAATCATTAGCATTTTGGATATTCAAAGAATTCATACTAACAACATTGCAATCATGTTCATCATTAAAATATTTTGTGCCAAACATTTTATTGACTTCTTCTTCTAACAACTAAGCACAATTTTCCGATCAATCATTTTCAAGAAAGATATTATAAAGATGATCAATAATATGATGCAACCTCAATTCCAATTTTTTGTTGTTTTCTTTTATAAACCAAACTAGTGACAAAACAAGAAACTAAAAGATTCGACTGCAAGATCTAAAGATATACCTTCAAGCACTCACCTCCCCAGCAACGGCGCCAGAAAAGAGCTTGATATCTACTACACAACTTTATTCTTGTAGACACGTGTTGGGCCTCCAAGCGCAGAGTTTTGCAGGACAGTGGCGATTTTCCCTCAAGTGGATGAGCTAAGGTTTATCAATCCGTGGGAGGCGTAGGATGAAGATGGTCTCTCTCAAACGACCCTGCAATCGAATACAAGAAATCTCTTGTGTCCCCAAGACACCCAATACAATGGCAATTTGTATAGGTCTACTAGTTCGGCGAAGATATGGTGATAAAAGTGTAATATGGATGGTAGAAATATAATTTTATAATCTGAATAAATAAAAACAACAAGGTAGCAAATAGTAAACGGGCACAAAAATGGTATTGCAATGCTTGAAAATGAGGCCTAGGGTCCGTACTTTCGCTAGTGCAATCGCTCAACAGTGCTAATATACTGGGATCATTTAACCACCCCTCAAAGTGTGATGAAGAATCACTCCAAAGTTCCTATCTAGCAGAGAACATAAGAAGAAATTATTTGTAGGGTACGAAACCACCTCGAAGTTATTCTTTTCGATCGATCTATCCAAGAGTTCCTACTAAAATAACACCAAATATTTTCAGATTCATAATACTCAATCCAACACAAAGAACCTCAAAGAGTGCCCCAAGATTTCTACCGGAGAAACAAAGACAAGAACGTGCATCAACCCCTATGCGTAGATTACCCCAATGTCACCTCGGGAATCAATACGATACCCCATTGTCACCACGAGTATTCATATGCAATACATATACCAAGTGCTCTCAAATCCATAAAAGTATTCAATCCGATAACAACGAAATCTCAAAGGGAAAAACTCAATTCATCACAACAAGATAGAGAGGGGAAAACACCATATGATCCGACTATATTAACAAATCCCGCGATACATCAAGATCGTGACATCTCGAGAACACGCGCGCGCGAGAGAGAGAGAGAGATTAAACACATAGCTACTGGTACAAACCCTCAGCCCCGAGGGTGGACTACTCCCTCCTCATCGTGGTGGCCGCCGGGATGATGCAGATGGCCACCAGAGATGATTCCTCCCTCCGGCAGGTTGCCGAAACATGGTCTAGATTGCTTTTCGGTAGCTATACAGTCTTGTGGCGGCGGAACTTCTGATCTAGGTTAACCCCAAGGGTTTTTGGAATATTTGGAATTTATAGGGTAAAGAGGGGGTGAGAGAGGCCACCGAGGTGGGCACAACCCACCT
Source organism: Aegilops tauschii subsp. strangulata (assembly GCF_002575655.3). Lineage (NCBI taxonomy): Eukaryota > Viridiplantae > Streptophyta > Magnoliopsida > Poales > Poaceae > Aegilops > Aegilops tauschii. The sequence goes on from NC_053040.3 coordinate 185,047,467, forward strand.
GCCCTGGTGGGTTGTGGCCCCCTCGGGGCAGCCCCCAGGTGCTTCTCTGGCCCACTGGTGGTCTTCTGGTCCATAAAAAAATCCACAAAAAGTTCCGTGGTGTTTGGACTCCATTTGATATTGATTTCCTACGATGTAAAAAACAAGCAAAAAACAACAACTGGCACTGGGCACTGGGTCAATAGGTTAGTCCCAAAAATGATATAAATTTGCTATAAAATGATTGTAAAATATCCAAGAATGATAATAAAACAGCATGCATACTTAATAAATTATAGATACGTTGGAGACGTATCAAAGCACTGAAATTATAAGTAACGAGTAGTTTGATAGCAGTATAACTGGTAATGCGCATGTAATGATAACAACAAATAATATGCAGCAAGGTAGCCTAATCCTTTTATGACAAAGGACAGGCCAAAACGGTCTCTTATGATAAGCAAAGCGTTCTTGAGGGTACACGTGAATTTCATCTAGTCACTTTCATCATGTTGGTTTGATTCGTGTTCGCTACTTTGATAATTTGATATGTGGGTGGACCGGTGCTTAGGTGATGTTCTTACTTGAACAAACCTCCTAATTATGATTAACCTCCACGCAAGCATCTGCAATTACGATAAAATATTAATATAAAATCTAACCATAGCATTAAACTTTTGGATCCAAATCAGTCCCTTACGAAGTAGCACATAAACTAGGGTTTAATTAAGCTTTTGTCACTCTCGCAACCCATCATCTAATAACTACTCCACAATGCATTCCCTTATGCCCTAATAAGGTGAAGTGCCATGTAGTCGACGTTCACATGGCACAACTAAGGGAATCATAACATTCATACCATCAAAATATCGAACACATATCAAGTTCACCTGATTACTTGCAACAAGATTTCTCCCATGAACTCAAGAACAAAAGTAACTACTCACAAATGATAATCATCCTCAAGATCAGAGGGGTATTAAATAGCATAATGGATCCGAACTATAATCTTCCACCAAATAAACCATATAGTAATCAACTATAAGATGTAATCAACACTACTAGTCACCCACAAGCACCAACCTATATCGGGGATCATTGCATGGAAAACAAAAATTCTACGCACACGCAATGATCTATCCGTGGAGATGCATAGCAATGAGAGGGGAAGAGTTTGTCTACATACCCTCGTAGACCGTAAGCGGAAGCGTTTCACAATGCGGTTGATGTAGTCGAACTTTCTTCGCGATCCAACTGACCGAGCACCGAACGTACGACACATCCGTGTTCAGCACATGTTCAGCTCGGTGACGTCTACGCCTTCTTGATCCAGAAAGATGGCGAGGTAGTGGATGAGTTCCGATAGCATGACGGCATGGTGATGGTGATGGTGAGGCTATCTCCACAGGGCTTCGCCTAAGCACTACGAAAATATGACCGGGGGTGTAAACGGTGGAGGGGGCGCCCCACACGGCTAGCCAATTGTCTGTTGTGTGCTAGGCGCCCCTCCCACATATATATATGTGGGATGGAGTGAGGAGCAGCCAAAGAAGGCGCCCAAGTAGGAGGAATCGTACTTGGGGTCCCTCCCAAGCCACGCTCCCTTCCTTATTTGGAGTGCGGGGAAAGGCGGGGGACGGTGCCCCCCCTTTCCTTTCTCCCATGAGAGGGAAAGGCAGGAGGGGCTAGCCCTCCACCTTTTCCTTCCCTAGGGCTGGACAAACAAGGGAGGGGGCACACCAGCCCCTTGTGGGCTGGTATGTCCCCTCCTTTGGCCCATAAGGCCCATATTTTGCCGGGGGGTGACCCGATTCCTTCCCGGTACGTCCCGAAACACTTCCGGTGTCCAAATACCATTGTCCTATATATTAATCTTTACCTCTCGACCATTTCGAGACTCCTCGTAATGTCCATGATCTCATCCGGGTCTCCGAACAGAATTTGGGCACCAAAACATATAACTCATATAACACTATATCGTCAACGAACGTTAAGCATGCGGACCCTACGGGTTCGAGAACTATTTAGACATGACCGAGACACCTCTCCAGTAAATAACTAATAACGGAACCTGGATGCCCATATTGGCTCCTACATATTCTATGAAGATCTTTATCGGTCGAACCGGTATGACAACATACGTAATTCCGTTTGTCTATCGGTATGTTACTTGCACTACAAAAAAAACACTTCCGTGATGATACGTGTTTGTCACAGTAGGTCACGTTTTCTGTCATGCATGTACATCCATGATGATTTTATGACAGAATCAAGATAGTCGTACATGTGCTGTTGTAGAAATGTTCCATGGCATTACCAAAATTATCATCACGAAAGTGTCCACTTCCATGATGATAAATCGCGCGTCACAGAAGTGCTTTCGTCAAGGGTGACCGACACGTGGCATCCACCGTAACGGGTCGTCGTTAAGCTATCGGATCCGGTTTAGGATCCGATAACCCGTTAATAGCCCAAACCAATGGGAATTTTCCACGTGTAAAATTCTGATTGGTCGGAGGAAACACGTGTCAGCTCGTCAGTGGGTCACATAGGCGCCTATGATATGTCGACACGTGCGACGACCCACCACTGGCCCATTTAGCTTACAAAGGCCGGCCCATTTTACTTGGTCAAAAGTTCGCGGGCTGGCCCATGAAAAGCCTGTTAACTGTCTCTTCGCAAGTAGCCCATTTTAAGGCCCGGTAACTCACGGCCCATTAGGGCCTACCCGAAATCAGCCCAACAAAGTCTTGTGGGCCGTCGAATATAACACCAGCCCGTTTCACTTTCGGCCCATGTATGTCCCACGACGTCTTTCGGCCCATATGACTCCTTTCATATCTTTAGGCCCTTTAGAGGCCCACGGTGACTCTAGCCCATAATGAACAGTAAATTTCTTTGTACCCATGATTCACATGGGCCATTTCCAGCCCGTGTTATCTTTCGGCCTACAGACGACCCATACGTTCTTGGGCTCCTTTCTGGTCCTCGTTACCTCCGGCCCGTTACTGGCCTGTTACCCTAATGGGCCAAATTCGGCCCATGGCCAGAGTCGGCCCATTTGTGGCCTATTAACCCGTTGCACCGTTTCCAGCCCGTCCTATATTCTGGCCCATTAACGACCCGTTATGCCTGTGACAGAATTAAGCCTTGCAGACTAAGGCATAGCCTAGTGGTGGGAAGGAGCTGATGCCTTCCCGCCCACCCAGGTTCAAGGCATGGTACTTGCAATTTGGGTTTGTTGCACCAATTATACTGTAGGGGGTTCCCTTACGGTCTTTCTGTCAAAAGAACACAGAATTAACCCTTTGCTGTCCTCCGGCCTGTTAACAGCCCGTTACCGTGCTGGGACGATACCAATTACGCCCGCTAATGGCCCATGTAGGCCCTTTTATCCGACGGCCCGAGGCCCACCGATTCTACGGCCCTGTTGGAGGCCCATGGATCCTACGGCCTGTAGCAAGGTCAAGGTTACCACGGTCCGTATATGGCCCATGGTTGTTGCGGCCACTAGCAAACCAGGGAAAAAGAAGACTAGGAAATAAATAAGCCCGAAACTAACGCTAGGATATTAAGGCGATTGCACAGATTACATCCACTAGGCATCAAAGATCGCCACCAGTGCAAATATAGGGAACACCCTACACTATACAAAAATGGCTTGCTGTTTTCTTCAGCCGGTGGCTGCCTGTTAAGAACAAATTTTGTATCGCAACAAAACAAATCACAACTATAAAACAAAAGGTTGGCATAAAAGTTAACAGTCTGGCAGATAAATGCACCACCAAAAGTTCAGAAGCTCAGTTCATTTGACCTGACTGTTACGTTTTCATGATGTATTGTCCGATGGAGCACCATAACCTTCGCCTTCATTTCTCCTAGGCTCCTGAGCAACATAGCAAATGTCTGATAGTCTGGTTTCAAAACCATGCATATCTTGACGACAGTGAACAATGTCTGTCCTTGTTTCACAAAGGGTCTCTCTTAGGAAATGGACTTGTGTCTGGAGCACAGATATAACATTGTTTTGAGCTTGCATATCTTGATCATGAGGCAGTTTGGACAAGATTGCCTTAACAACCAACCCAGTATTACGCAGGATCGTGCTTTTGGCACTGTTAGTGGACAGGTACTGACCCACTGCAGCAAGAGCTGACATTGCGGTTATAGTTGCCTCGCCACCTTCAGAAGGTGGCGGTTCCACCATTTTTTCCATAGCTTGCTGAAAATTTCAGTTTTTACATTAGTAGTACCAGAACAGAAGATATTAAGGAGGCAGCAAAACCAAACAAAATAGCTTTGGTCTATATACATAACTTATTCTGGTGAACCCATGTAAAATATTAGTTGTATTTTACTGCAAAGTACATAATAAAACCAGGTTCCAAACATTGCATTGACGGCTAAGGATAAAGAGACAAAGTTTATAATACGGTAAGCATAGTATGACATCATTCATATCACAAATGACAACAGACAAACAGGCAATTGTAACATTGTGTGGGCAAGTCCAGCACAGAACTAGATTAGAGGTCATGATGAAAGGAACATCACTCCTCTCTTTTAAACCTTGTAAGGTGCAATGATACGCTAAGACAATTGTGTATAAAATTGAAAAGAATAAGACATGCGTAAATAGGACTTCAACATGTGATCTGATCACATATATATAATGTACCTAATACTTTGGATCAGACAAGTGTTTAACGAGGCATCTCCAGTCTTCATCCGATATATTTTCCACTGGAGATGTTTGGGCAAGTTCACTATTAGCCTTGCCTTCAAAGTGAGTTTTCCTCAAGTTATACCAATACTGTCGCTGAGCAGACTTGAAAACATGGGTGCAAGCTTGTCTGGTTGCATCATCTTGGCTATCCAACTTGAACATCATCTGTTGAAAATTATGGGAGTCTCATTATCAGCAACCTAGAAAGTATGGGACAGAGCAAGACGATATTACTAGTTTCCATACATAACCACACTTACAGATAAATGGTCGAGGAAGGTGTTGAACTGAGTTTCGTGTTTGTCATTCCTGTACTGAATCCATGTTGGGGGGATACGTACATGACACCTAACGACAACCGCTGCCTCTGATACTAACTTGGCAGACTCTGTAGCATCACGTGGCCTTTTTAAACCTGCCTCAAAATGGATCTCCATTCTTCCTCCTCTAGATTTAGTTAACCTATCGAGCATTATCCCTGATGTGTGTTCCTCTTGCGCCTAGGTGCTAGTTCAACAATGAACATAGGAAGTGTTAGTGTACATCAAACTGTGAGACTACATATAAAGAAGCATGCAACTGTAACTTGACTCCAGCAACTACCTTCTTGCTGTTGAAGCTCACAAAGTTCATCTGATCTTGCCAACTCATCTTTTGTCAAGAGTGCTTCGGAAGTAGTGTCAGGTGGCAAGGGAGCTTGGGAACATGATGCTAGCTCAGTTGACCAATGAGTAACTCGTGCAGCTAGTGGTACTGTGGAAGGTGTTGCAACAACTAGGGTTGTCTTTGCTTGTTTGGTGGTAGCTATTGGTTTCTGTTTGGTTTGTTCTGCAGCTCGCATAGCACGGGATACCTTGTTTGTACAATTTTCCACTGGACTTTGACCTTCTGTTGCACCATCAGTACCAGCAGAATCTGCAGGATTCTTCCGCTTCCTTTTCCCTATCATTCTATGTTCCTTCCTCTTTCTCTGTGCCATGTTAAGTCAAGCCGACAAGAAAAACGAATAACAATTTAGTTCTTCAGAACAAATTGATGCGTGATACAGACGAACTGAACTTTGATGTTAGACGACACATGATAGGAGGATGTAATATGTATGAAAAACAGGACGGCTTGAGATAACCAGAACTATGTTGTGTTATCTAAGCAGAAGACATTTCACTAAATTAGAAGCAATGCAATGGAAGGTAGACACGAGATGAAAGATGCTACAAATATCGCTCTGCCAAGTTAACAGCGTCTCATCATAAATGGAGTTTAAACAAATGTGAAGCAGTACAAGAAATAAATCATATGCAAGATGCAAACAACATCACACTACCAAGTTAAATGTCTCTCGTCATTAGTGCCATTGCATATTCACAGCTTATGATGTGTAAACTAAGGAGAAGGCATTTCACCAAATTAGAAGCATTGAAAGCTAGACACCATATGAAAGATGCAATGAATATCACTCTACCAAGTTAAAATTGTCTCGTCATAAGTGCCATTGCAAGAAATTAGAAGTAGTACAAGCTAGAAAAGAATGCGAGATGTAACCTATATCACACTCCCAAGTCAAACGTGTCTTATGATAAGTGATTGTTGCAGGTTAGACAACAGTAGTACTTTGATGTAAGAACATGGTGTGATAGACAAATATTTTATGTTCTAGAAACAAGAACACGTGTCTTATTCACATGTATAATGAGTAAAGTAAGCAGATGGAATTCAACAAAATTAGAAGCAATACAAGCTAGACATCATACATAACATGCAACCACATATAACAGTGCCAAGTTAGAGGGAGCACCTGTGATGGTGCACTAGGGGAGACGTGCTCATCATCAACACAGCTACGCTGACTGTCTATGCATGTGTTGTCTTGCAAATCTTCTTGGGGGGGTGGCGGAGTAGAATCTGTAGAGGCCCTCCGTTTGGAAGGATCACCTATTTCCGCTGCCTTGCTACTTTCCTTCCACTTTATTGATTTTGAATTTTCAAGTAAAACCGATAAGAAAAAGAAATAAGATTCACTCTTTAGAACTTATTCATGCATGGTACTGACAATCACTACTTTGATGTAAGGCAAACACATGATACCAGGATGGAATATGTACGAAAAACAGGACGGCATGGCATATTCACAACTGTTTGTGTAAACTAAGCAGAAGCCATTTCAACAAATAAGAAGCAATGCAAGCTAGACACCACATGAAAGATGCAACTAATATGACTCTGCCAAGTTAAAAGCGTCCCATCATAAATGGCGTTTCAACAAATTAGAAGCAGTGCTTGCTATAAATCATATGAAAGATGCAACTAATATCACACTGCATATACTAAAGGTGTCTCGTCATATTGATTCATGCAGAATACAAAAAAACAATAGTTTTATGTAAGGACATGCTTAATAGACAGATGTACTATGTACTAAAAACAGGAAGGCATGTCACATTAACAAGTATAATTATAAACTAAGTAAAATAGCACATTCAATTTTACCAGATTGGAAGAATTACAGTCTAGACACCATATGCAACATGCAACCACATATCACGCTGCCAAGTTAGAGAAAGCACCTGCGATGCTGGTGTAGGGGAAATGCGGTCATCATCTACGAATCTACGTTCACTATCTTCATCTAGCCTTGCTGTTTCTTGAGAATCATGTGGGGAGGCTGACACTGCATTCTTCAAAAGAGGATCTTTTCTCAAAGTAACCGACTGGGGTGACTGTCTCATCATAAGTGATTGATGAGGGATACACAAGAACATTAGTTTGATGTAAGAACATGGTTAATAGGCAAATGTACTAGTATGTACCAAAAATAGGAAGGCATGTCATATTCAAAGGTATAATGTGTAAGCTAAGCATATGCAATTTAACTAAATTGGAAGCAATACAAGCTAGATATCCGACTGGAGTGGTGAGCGTGATCGCCGAGGACCTGAGAGTCCGGTGGGAGGCGGGCTGCTTCGCCACCATCGTGGCTTTCTAGTTGGCTTCCAGGTGATGCCTGTCTGTGCTGGGCTTGTCACTAGCTCGGCCAGTGCCCTGACTAGCTATTTGTCTTCTGGTGCTCTCGGGATGGTGGTTCATGTAAAAATATCTTTCCTTATCTTAATAAAGACCGACTTCGGCCTTTTGCATACAAGCTAGACACGATATGCAGCATGCAACCACATATGACACCGCGAGGTTAAAGCAAGCACCTGGGATGGTGGTTCATCGCGAGCGAGGTCATCAACTCCAGAGCTACGTTTACCGTCTCCATCTGCTGACACTGCACCCTTTATAAGGCTGAAACGTGTCTGGCCTAGCCGCGTACCACGCTGGAGCGACTTCTCTCTTTTCTTTTCTGCTTCGGCAGCAGGGTCTGAAATACCCTTGCATAAAAACACAATAGTGAGAGTATGGGTGAAGTGTGTGCAGAACTAGTGCACTGTAAAAGTAGCACATAGCAGGTGGCTGAAAAATAAATGACAGGAGACATTGATAGCTCTACAACATTGCATGGCAAACAAAATTAGATTCTACTCCGTATCATTTTGTAATATATGAGCACAGGGATGGCCGGGAAATGCAGGTACTCCTCCAGCACACCACCACATGTGGTCCTATCAAAATAACAGTCTACTAAAAATAAATAGGTGAGTCAATTTTTTTATGAACCGTCCGATCTATAAGGAACGGGCAGATGGCCTTCGTCTACCTCCCGCCAGTCACTATTGACGATCTTTCTCGAACCGCCAGTGACCACCGGCATAGATCCCTGCCTCCGTCGCCCCGCCCTCCCCTCGACCTCACACCACCGCCATGCTTGGCAGCGCCCCCAAGCCATCCCTTTAATCCCGGTGGACCTCCAGATCGGGTGCCAGCAGCTCTAGGCCCCACACGCCCCTAAGATAAACATCGAGGCGCTGCTTCCCCGGCGTAATAGGCGGACTACACAAAAAATACACTTCCGTGTTGATACGTGTTTGTCATAGTAGGTCACATTTTCTGTCATGGATGTACATCCATGACGATTTTATGACAGAATCAAGATAGTCATACGTGTGCTGTCGTAGAAGTGTTCCATGACATTACCAAAATTACCATCACGGAAGTGTCCACTTCCATGACGATAAATCACGCGTCATAGAAGTGCTTTCGTCAAGGGTGACCGACATGTGGCATCCACCGTAACGGCTCGCCGTTAAGCTACCGGGTCCGGTTTTGGATCCGATAACCCATTAACAGCCCCAACCAATGGGGATTTTCCATGTGTAAAATCATCATTGGCTGGAGGAAACATGTGTCGGCTCACCGTTGAGATAGATGTCATCCACTCATTGGACCGAAGGCGCCTATGATACGTCACCATGTGGCATGACCCAACAGAGGCCCATTCTTGTGAAAAGGCCGGCCCATTTGACTTGGTCAAAAGGTGGCGGGCCGGCCCACGGAAAGCCTGTTAACGGCCTGTTCGCATATAGCCCATTTACAGCCCGCTAACCCAGGGCCCGTTACGACCTATCCGAATTAGGCCCAGTAGCGTCATCTAGGCCGTCTAATATGATTCCACCCTGTTTTAACTTCCGGCCCATGTATGGCCCATGACGTCTTTCGGCCCATATAAGGCCCTTTGTAACTCTTGGCCCATTAACGGCCCGTGGTGAAACTGGCTCGTAATGAACAATGTACCACTTTATACCCATTTACGGCCCATTATTCCATTGGGCCGTTTCCAGCCCATGTTATCTTTCGGCCTTCTCAGGGCCCATTTATTCTTGGGCTCATTTCCAGCATTCGTTTACTTACGGCCCGTTACTGTCATTTTCTGCTTGTGGGCCAAATTCAGCCCATGGTTACAGTCGGCCCATTTGTGGTCCGTTAATACGTTGGGCCATTTTCATAGCATCATCAAATACGTTCGATTAATGACGGCCCGTTATGGTCGGCCCATGAACGGACGATTCCAACTCTAGCCCGTTTACGACCATAATGCGGTCTGTTATTGGCCCATGTTTGGCCAATCGATCATACGGGCCGTAGAAGGCCCATTGATGATACGGCCCGTAGAAGGTCCATTGTGTCTACGGCCCGTAGAAGGCCCATTGTTTCCACGCCCCATAGAAGGCCCATTGTTTCTACGGCCCTTAGAGGGCCCATTGTTTCTACGGCCTGTAGGAGGCTCATGGTAACTACAGTAAATATGTAGCCCATGGTTATTGTGGCCTAGTTTTAAAAAATAGGTTATTGCGGCCACTAGCAAACCGCGGAAAAGAAATGCACTAACTACAAGCAAACAAATAAACAAGACAATAAGGAAATAAATAAGCAAGAAACTTACGCTAGGCTGTCACGGCTATTACACATATTACATCCAGTGGGCATCAAAGTTCGCCACCAGTGCAAATATAGGGAATAAAGAAGCATATCATATACACTGGTTGTCAAAGTTGGCGACCAGTGCAAATAAACGCCGCAGCAAAACAAGTCCAGAACTGAAACCACTTTAGAAGAGCTCAAGAAACAATATCCTGGGTACCCATAATGCTGGCAAGATTCTTAGCAAGCTTATTAACTTTCTCTTGTTTGGCGCTTAAATCCTCTAGCACTTGCAGTTGCTCCAGAAAGTATGCATCTGAATTCTGCAGGGACTTCCTCAGTCCTTCGGCTTCCTATCGCATAACATCTGATCGATGTCTTTCAACTTGAAGTTGAGACTCAAGAAGCTGAACTGATTCAGGCAGCGAGTTCGAAGAGCTGGTGCCAACAGTAGTAGCCAGTAACTCGAACACTACATCAAGACGAGACTTTGGGGTTGTCTCAGTGTCTTCAATATAGTTTTTATCAGCTTTCTTGGAGACCAACAGGGATGTCTCACTATCTTGAACCTTATCTACATTACTTCCATTACCATTGCATAACGGGGTACTCTTCTCCAATATTTTATCCGCGTTCTAAAAGAGAAACAAACAAACACATCACATGTTTACAATGTAGTATATGAAACTCATTTTGGTAAACCAGTTAGTAGTAAGGTGGATAGGATAACAGCATGAAACAAACATATATCTATGTAGTATGGTCACTGTATGGTCTATATCATTCTAGTTTATGTTGCCAAATCAAGATAGATATAGTTCGAATCATATCTATTTAAGACAAAGCAGCATAGACAGAATATAAGTGTGGGAAAGTACACAGCAATAACAACACTTGTAATGTGCATGGCATGAGAACATAACTATTTATTCAATTGAAACTGAAATCAACATAGAGCAAATTACAACAGCAAACACGTTAAAGAAACAGGTTTAAAACATACCTGTTGCGCCATTGGAGTTTCAATTGCATCCTTCAAATTTGAAATTAGTTGGTATGAGTAAATACAGTGATGCAAGAGCAAAGTAGTATGAACCATAGCTACGGAACCTGACCTGAGAACAATTCTTCTTCTGCTTTAAGCGTTGACTTGGGGTTCGGAGTGGTGGTCCTCGTGCTTTGGGCACTGCAGTTGCCTTACTTACTGCTCGTGTTTGGGTGCTCTGTGGTGGAGACGGTGTTTTATTAACTGGAACTGGATTACTATCTACTGGGGTTGGGGTTAGAAGGGGTGTAGCTGGTTCTCTGTCCAACTGGGTAGGGGTACAATCTGCGTGAGTCTGGGTTATGTGTGGTGGGGCTGGTTCTTGGGCAAGTACAACCGTGGTTCTATCTGCATCGACAGGTAGCACGATCTTTTCTGAAGACCATGTTTTTACTCCCACAGATACTGCCATCACCCCCTCCAATTGAAATGGCTGATAAACAAGAAAAGTAATTGAATGTACAGACATTGTAAGATAGACAGGTGCAATGGATAGTTGGGAAGAAAATAGGGCATGAAATAATTCACATTTATGTTGTCTAACCAAACAGAATAGCAGGACATAATTCACATATATGATGGCTAATTAAACAGGATAGCATGACACAATTTCACATGTATGATTGCTAACTAAACATGATAGAATGATATACTTCAAAATATGATGACTATGTAAACAGGATGACATGATATAACTATACGATGTGTCTATTAAAGTGGTTGGCATGCCATAAATCACAAACATGCCGTCGATGGAAACATGATGGCATGATATAATTCACGAATAGAATGACATAATTCAAAATATGATGACTATGTAAACATGATGAGATGACATAACTATATTATGTCTTTAGAAAATGGGTTGGCATGCCATAATTCAGATACATGCTGCCTATGTAAACATCATGGCATTATATAATTCAAATATATGACTTATATACTAAGCAAGTGAGCAGAGGGCAATCGCATATATGATGTGTCAACTAAGGAGATGGCATTCAATATTGTGTATATGATGTAAAAACTAAGCATTGTAGTACAACATATGCATGATATGAGTAATATAACCCTGCCAAGTTTGAGCATACACCTCAGGGGGATAATAGGACTGGTCATCTGCCTCTAAATCCTTCTCTGAAGAGCTATCTATAACCAGCAAGATATCTGCTTCAGCATGTAGCATTGTCTGCTCTGAAGACCTTGTTTTCACTCCAGATTTCTCCATCACCAATTCAAATGGCTGGTGCGCAGGAAGAGCAGTTGAATATACAAACATTGTCGACAAATGCAACGAGAAATACAAAAAAAGGACGGCATGATATAATTCACATATATGACGCTTGGCTAAACAGAATGGCATTGCATAATTCACATATATAATGCCTTGCAACAATATAGCATTGCATAATTCACATATATAATGTCTTGCAACAAGATGGCATTGCATAATTCACATATATGGTAATTAGACACTATATAGGTGGCATTCACACAAAGCATGTCTAAACTAAGCAAATGACATAGCAATGCAAGATACCATACGCACGATATGAGCAACATAACCTTGCCAAGTTAGAGCATGCACCTCGGGGGGGGGGGGGGGAATAGGACTGGTCATCTATCTCTGAATCCTCCTCCGAGGAGCTATCCGTAACCAGCAAGACATGCACTTCGTCAGATAGCATTGTCTGCTCTGAAGACCTTGTTTCCACTCCAGATTTTTCCATGACCGTGCCGAATGGTTGATGCACAGCAAGAGTAATTGAATGTACTAAAATTGTTGACAAATTTAACACGTAATAAAAAATGATGGCATGATATAATTCACATATAAGATGACTGGCTAACCAGGGTGGCATTGCAAAATTCACATATATGATGCCTGGCTAAACAAGATGGCATTGCATGGTTCACATATACGATAAAGAAACTAAACAGATGACATTGACACAAAGCATGTCTAAACTAAGCAGCTGACATATTTGATGTATAGAGTAAGCAATGCAAGGCACCATATGCATGATATTACCAACATCAGCATGCCAAGTTAGAGCGAAGACCTCAGGGGGTAAATAGGAGTGGTCTTCTCCTTCTGAATCCCCCTCAGAACAGTTATCTTCCTCTTGATTACGATCCGAAATGGGTGGAGGGGGGCTGCCTTTGCGCCCACCATGGAGCAACGTCTGCATGAAATTTTATTGCCACGCAAGGCTCATCTCTTTTGCTCTACATGTTCAGTTCCGTTGTGTACAATAACTGACATGCATAGGAGTAAAACATAGTGAGATTATGTAAGGAGAGCATGCACAAATCTAGAGTGATGGTAGCAAACTGTGGATAGACCTAAAACCAATGATAGCAGGTAGGTAATAGCTTTAGTTCAAAATACAGATAATGGCTCCTTTAATGTTTGTTTGCACCCAACATGAAACTCATAGTAGACACCCGAGATTAACCAGATAGTAGACAGATAGTACTGATTGCTGCCCCAATATGTACCCCACAACCATTTAAAAACTCAAGTTTCAGCATTAGTTGGGACCTGACTCGGAGTCTAATAGGTGAACACAACGATAAAGTAGCATGTCATCATATTAAGCGATGCATAACGTAAGAAGACACGGAAGAGTGTGACCTCTCTTGCGGACCCGTGTAGTCCTCAAGGTCATCTTCTCAGTTGATGATGGTAATGCAGCTGTCGTGGCTGCCGGCGGCGGGGAAGAAGATCTGAGGCAACAAAAGACAGTCTGGAGAGTGGATCCCTACTGTGGTGAACCCTTCCGTCGTTGGAGCAGCTGAACTGGGGTGGAACAGAACGCAACAGGAGGAGGACAAACCACACAAGTTTTTCTTTGACACATATCTATAACAGAAGTAATTGTGTAAGGGCTTGTTTGAATTTGAGGATTCTAACAATGCAGGGATAGGAAATAGACAGGAATAGGATAGGAATGCACGTGCAAAACGGAGAATTTAAAACACATGATTTCTGCCAATCTGGGTGTTTGATTCACAAGAATTGGAAGATCACATGATGCAAAGAAGCATGGTGAGATTAAGTCAAACCACAAGAAAATGTACGGTTATAATGCTATTATACTACTATCTGTTAGTCTTGTGCTTCATGAATAGGAATTTGAAAAGGAGGACAAGTGGAAATTAAAATTCCTACGGTTTTTCTTTCAAGGAGACACTAAAGGAACAAACCCTACAGTTTTCCTTTGCTCCATTCCTTTGAACCAAATTCATGAATAGTAATACATTAGGAAACTTTCCAATTCCTATGTTTTTCCTTCACTTTTCCTTTCAAGCACTGGCGATTATAGTAGGCAGGCTTGAGCAAGGAAAAGCCTACACTCAAAAAATGTTTTTGTGCTACTTCTATTACTTTGGACCCAGGTCACTGCCCTACTAGCTCAACTCCCAGGCCCATCGACAAATGCACAGCTCAAACGCGCAGAGATAAATAATGATGGCGTTCAAGAGAGTCCATCACAGATAGCTAAGTTGCCTGGTACCTCACTGCTTGTCATATAGTAGGATAAAATAATCGTATTTCACGTTACTACGTGTGCTCAGTGGACAATATATATAACATGTAGAGTAAAAAAGAGATGCAACAAGTGTACAACATCTTTGGCGAAGCCATGTCAGTCTCAGCGTGATTGGGTCGGTCGGTGAGGATGCTCCGGCTGACTTGGCTGTCGGAGGAGGGGAAGAAGATCTTAGGCGTCTGGAGATGGAGCCCAGGGTACTGCTCCGCTGTGATGGAGGGTTTCGTTGTTGGTGCAGCTCCGGTGAGTTGTACGACGCCGAGGCTGAAGCAGGACAAGAGAGACAATGTTAACCTGAGTGGAATTCTAATAGCATCTCCAATAGATGACGTAAAATACATAAACAAAAAGTGCTAGATGTAAAATACATCAGCCGCTCATCTCAACTTAACTGTCGAAACTGAATTTAACTGTCGAAACTGAACTTAACTGTTGAAACTGAATTTTGCTGTCGAAACTGGATTGTATTGTCGAAACTGAATGCACTAGTAGCAGAAAAGCAGTAGCAGCAACAGCGCGTGCGACAGCCAGGGCAGCTGGTCGTGTAGCAGCATCAGGTGAGGCTACACGTCAGTCAACTGACTTTTTCATCTCTGGTCAGTCGATTTTCCAGCCGTTGGATACGAAATCAAGGGACTGCAGTTCGTCTTCAACCTCCACTCACATGAGCCGCCAGCCACCACCGGCCAAAAAGCCTCCCCCCCGCCGCCCGCGACCGGCGATGCGCCACCCCGCCCGCCCCGAAACCACTCCCCACCGCCGGTCCGCCGCCGCCCCGGCCATCCCTCTAGGCCCCCCGTGCCGAGATTTTTCTCCGGCGATCCCCGCGCCACTGCCCCACCACCGCCAGCGACCACCGCCCCACCCTGAACCCTAAGATAGGTAGTGGGGTACCTCTCCGGCGAGCCCCCCTCCCCGCTACGGCTGGTTCTTCCTTAACTCCGGCGAGCCCCCCATCCCCTGAAAATCGACTGACCCAAAAGTCGATTTAGTCGACTGAAGTGTAGCTAAATCGGAGCAACATCGCAAGCAAGAGCAAGAGCGAGAGCAGCAATGCGAGCAAGAGGAAGAGCAATAGCAAGATCAGACAAGGCAGGGGACCGAGAGCAAGAGAAGAGTAGTAGCGCGAGTCAGAGCTCAAGCGGCAGCAGCTCCTACTGATGTGGACGTCGCCACCGAGGGAGCAACACCGTGGAGGAAGTGGTCGGCGACGCCGCCGTGGATGGAGCCACGCCATGTTGGCTCGGGACCGAGCGCCGGCAGCACCGTGAGATCGAATTAAGAAGAAAATGCAGTGATTAGTGTACAACCTCTTTGGTGGCGCCGATTAGGCCGCAGCTTCATCCGAGGAAACGGTGATGATGCTTCTCTTCTGGTGGTGCAGGTGAAGACGGCGGTGTGGGAATGGAGGTTGCGCGAAAGACAAGGGGAACGTCGGGGTTGCTCCTTGGAGGTCGAGGACGGGGTGGCTGAACCGGCGGGACGACGAGATCGACGACAGATCCTCATCCGGTATGGTGGATGAGGGACGTCGAGGTGTTGCTATGGACGACGTCGTCGGGGAAGAGGCTTCAGCTGTGTGGCAGACAGAGGAGGGTGTGGGGCTTCGCGGGTTGACCCTGAGTGGAATTGTAATAGCATCTCCAATAGATGACATAAAATACATAACCACAAACTGCTAGATGTAAAATACATCGGCCGCTCATCTCTGAACATAACTGTCAAAACTGAATTCAACTGTCGAAACTGAACTTAACTGTCGAAACTAAATTTGTTGTCGAAACTGAATTTTACTATCGAAACTGAACGCACTAGTAGCAGAAAAGCAGTAGCAGCAGCGCGTGCGAGAGCCGGGGCAGCTGGTCGTGTAGCAACATCAGTCGACTGACACCACCGGCCAAACCGCCGCCCGCCGCCGCCCGCGGCCGGCGGTGCGCAGCCTCGCCCGCCCCGAAATCACTCCCCACCACCGGTCCACCGCCACCCCGGCCATCCCTCTAGGCCCTCCGTGCCGAGCTTTTTCTCTAGCAATCCCTACGCCACCGCCCCCACCCTGAACCCTAAGATATATAGTGGGGTACCTCTCCGGCGAGCCCCCCTCCCCGCTGCGGCTGGTTCTTCCTTAACTCCGATGAGCCCCCCCCACCTCCTGAAAATTGACTGACCCAAAAGTTGATTCAGTCGGCTAAAGTGTAGCCAAATCGGAGCAGCATCACAAGCAAGAGCAAGAGCAGACGAGGCAGGGGACCAAGAGCAAGAGCAGAGTAGCAGCGCGAGCGAGAGCTAAAGCAGCAGCAGCTCCTACTCATGTGGACGTCGCCGCCGAGGGAGTGACACCGTGGAGGAAGTGGCTGGCGACGCCGTCGTGGATGGAGCCGCGCCATGTCGGCTCGGGACCGAGCGCCGGCAGCACCGTGAGATCGAATCAAAAAGAAAATGCGGGGATTAGTGTACAACCTCTTTGGTGGTGCCGATTCGGCCTCAGCTTCATCCGAGGAAATGGTGATGATGCTGCTCTTCCGGTGGTGCAGGTGAAGACGGCGGTGTGGGAACGGAGGTGGCGCGAAAGATGAGGGGAACATCGGGGCAGCTCCTTGGAGGTGCAGGACGGGGTGGCTGAACCGGCGGGACGACGAGATCGACGATGGATCCACATCCAGTACGGTGGATGAGGGACGTCGAGGTGTTGCTGTGGACGACATCGTCGGGGAAGAGGCTTTAGCTGGGTGGCGGACGGAGGAGGGTGTGGGGCTTCGCGGGTTTTCGCGGCCTCGGTGTACGAATGGGTGGGCGGATGGGATGGGTGTGGGGAACCATGGCTTAGGGACACCCTTGCCCGAAATCTGGGGTAAGTTACAAAAGTACCCCCACCAATTTGAGCTAGGCGGTTCTTTTGGTTCAGGGGTATCACGGGCATTTCGGTGTCGGGATTTCACAGGAGGTGGGATCTTTCACGCGCGTTGTAATTTCGGAATAGCAAGGCGCGGGTTGAGATGGAGGGAGTTGTCGGAGCACAACGAGACAAAGATATATGTTAAATATTTCGGGGTAACAAGGCGCGGGTTGAAGAGGCGGGAGTTTCGCAGCACGATAGACAGAGACGCAAGCTTGAAATTTCGGCATAACAAGGCACATCTTGAAATTTCAGGAGAACAAGCTTAACGTGTACCCCAAAAAAAGACAATTCGCACCTCATCACTAGAGAGAGCTATGTCCTGTTTTACTATATTACTAGAAATGCATTCAAATACAACAAAAAAATAGAAATATCGGGACAACAAACATAACGTGTACAGTACCAAAACAATTTGCACTTCCCTCAACAATAAAAAACAATGTGTGTTGTCTAGCATATGGACTAAATTTGAGTACATTTACCATGTTTGAATGGGATTGTACTCGGGTTAGTTATACAACCATCTAAATATTATCTTCACAACACATGACATGAATATAGGAGAAGTAAATTCCTATATAAATATGAACTACATGTACATACGATCTCAAATTCAAATATATGTATCCATTTTATGTTGAATTCAAATCATAGTACATGTATGCTCTAGCTAGATGTTTGGAATCTAAACCATGTATGATATACTACGTACAATGTGTTTAACACGCACAGCACACACACAAACACCATTTAGACTAGTAAGGTACACGTGCATTGCACGCATGAGATTTGGCAACCAAATTATGATAAATACCACATTATAGCATGTAAGCTTTGAGTCATATATGCATGATGTAGATGTTCGTTTAATTCTTATAGTTCATAATTTCATTCAAAATCATATAGTTTTTATAAGAAAGCTAATCTATTTTAAGATTCATGGAATTGTGCGTTGTAAGGCATATAGTAAAAACAAATAATGGCAAATCATGTAGAAAAACATTTGGGAAATTCTGATACGGAAGATTCTAGAACAAAGAAGAAGTGCTTGTGTTTTCACGTTTGTGCATTATTCTTAAGTTCAACCATGGAGTTTTCTAGATTGTACATGTGGCAAAATCTGGTGGAATCTAGATGACATCCAACGGCCAGTAGTGCTCAAATTTGCCATCTCCGCACCATCGGATTGGCGTCATCCAACGACCATCTTTCAAAGTTAAAGTTATCCGCACACTATGTAAAAATATAAAATATAAAATATAAATATATATATATATATAGGGGTATAGATATAGATATGTGATGCGAAAGCCACCCATCATCTCCAATTAGAATTGTGTGTCCATGCATGGATGCAATGTGGCCAGACGATGTCTGCCATCGGTATCTCAAATTCAAATCAGTCTGACCTTGTTCAATGTGTATATAGTACAACATGCTCATTTCCAAACCACACCGCCCATATCTCAGTTATATTCATGCATGCATGGGTTTCAAACATCATGATCACTTATTCAAATATTTGAATTCAACTTTACATTGATTATGACCTCACCTAGTCTTTTACACCCACACAGTCGTCTTCTCTTTATAATTGTACCACTAACGTTCTCTCGTGCATGCATGCACACACACTACCAGTCGGCATTATCCATCGCACATATGCAATCTTTTTCTTCAGGTCGGTCTCCCATTTATGCACACACACACACCTCCACCTCTCCATCATATCAGGCATTCTTTATCTCTCACGTGCATGCGCAATGATCGATGTTCCTCTATGTGTGTGTGTGTATATAGCTAGGTCTTTCATAGTTTTCCACACAAACCGATCAATCTATATATCTAGTGAGGTCTCACCCTCTTTCCCACGTCCACATCGATCAATCTATACCTCTCTATATAGGATTACATAGCTAATACACCCACATTAATTGTATATTCAACGTCCCCCTCTCATCATCCATGCCTTCCGCTTCATCTCTGAGACGCGCGCACAATGGCGAAGATAGGGGGCAGCAAGGGCCCTGCCCCCCTAACATCACTATATATCAAGGCTAATATGAATGTGATCATTCGACAATTGGTGGTAAAATGGTTTAAGTTGATGAACTGGCCCTCCTCGTAAAGGATTAGCAATGCTTGGCCCCCTAGCTCATTTATTTTTCATGGCTCCGCCATTGTGCGCAATAGCGCACGTTCTTGCCCCCTCTCTTTAAATATCGATCTCGCACTTGTGCACTCCTTCATAGTCTCCCTCCACTTGGCCCCTCGCACCATCTTCTAGCCCCCACCGGATTTTTGCACATGTACAATCTAGCAGACTCCATGGTTGAACTTAAGCATAATGCACAAACCTCAAAACACAAATGCTTCCCCTTTGTTCTACAATCTTCCGTATTATAACTTCCCAAACTTTTTTTCTAGTTGAATTGCCATTATTTGTTTTTACTTTATGCTTTACAACGCACAATTCCATGAATCATAAAATAAATTAAGGGCTTGTTTGATTCAAAGGATTCTCAAAGGAATTTTGGAGGATTCTAATCCTTAGGAATTTTTCCTATCTTGGTTGTTTGATTCGTAGGATTGTAAACCATAGGAATTTTTCCATAGGATTCATTTGCACTAGATTTCATAGGAAACATCCTATCCACTCAAACCTCTTTGAAAGAATCCTGCATTTTTTCTATGCACAATCAAACACTTGTACAATCCTGTAGGATTCAAGACGACATTCCACTCTAATCCCATGTTTTTCCTATTCCCGCGTTTTGGAAATCTTACGAATCAAAGAGGCCCTAGCTTTTTTATAAAAACTAATTGATTTTGAATGAGATGAACTATATGAATTAAACGAAGGTCTACATTAGGCATATATGACTCAGAGCTTACATGCTATAGTGTGGTATTTATTCATAATTTGGTTGCCAAATCTGATGCGTGCAATGCACGTGTACCTTACTAGTACTTCGAGTATGTGCAAAACACGTAAATTGGAATTCCAATGGCACGCTACACAGTGTCTCTCTTACAGTTCATGAAGCCACATGACACATGTGGAGGCGTTGTCGCGACCTCCTTGTGTGGATTGATCACAATGACGTGCTGCTGGTTCCAGAAGAATGTACTCGTCTTCTCTGAGCCACACTGGCGGTACATGCATGAAGCGAAGATGTGCACGCACGCCATGCACGCACTCATTCCCTCACACGGACACACGGGTACATGGGCGGACGCATTTTTGTACGAAGATCCACCCCATGTGATAATTTGACATGTGTAAAGTCCTTCACTTCTTGATGGTCAATTAATACAGCGCATGCAAATTGAGTGGACATGAGGGCGGAAGAAAGACATTACTACTCCACTGCGCGCATGCGAGTAGTTAAATCATGGGTTGCTAGTACTTCCATTGGTCTCCTTTGTATTTTGTGCCAATTTTTTTACCATATTTGTAAGTAACATAATATTTATGCATGTCATAAAAAGTGGCACAAAAAAAGGGGGCCAATAAACCAGGACGCAGGCAGCATGATCAATTTTTGCCAGGGCTACTATTGGTGGCCTTTGTATTTAAATATGGACGGAGTGGAGTAGTACTATCTTTATATTAGCCTCGTAGGGCTCTCCCAGTGCCTAGGCTCGCCTCCCCGCATCGCCTACTGGATCCCGCCATGGAGGATCCCGCCATGGATAATCCCTTAGAGCCCAGGATCCCGCGGGCTGCCCTCTCGCTGCGGCCCGCAGCACTGCCGCCTTTGAGCGAAACCCACATGTGTTTTAGAGGAGATCCATTTCTCTGGAATCATAGATCGGTGGCGCCGGAGGACATGCCAGGGCTGCGTTTCAGGTGGTGGGCAGCAAGGGCAAATCAGATCGAGGAAGCGTCGCATCGATTGGAGAGAAGTTCCAAGGAGCTGCGCCTGGCGTAGCACAAGGCGGAGGTGCAAGTCGATCTCAGGGGAGAGATGCTGAGGGATGTCAGCATCTGGCAGCGTCGCGTTGATTTCGAGCTAGGGCTAATGGCAGAGATCATATTCACGAAGTCGAATGCGGAGGAAAGAACGCGCATGCCTACGCAATGGCATGAGCAGCCGGTGCAACTGTTCAAATGGGCGGTAGGAGAAGCCAAATCCTGAGACCAGTTGCGGCAGCGCCGCTGGGCATGCATCATAGGCGAGGTGAGTTGCCCTCCTTCCCCACCAGCGATGCAGCGACCTAGTCGGTTGCTGCTGCAGTGAACTTTGAACGCCATGTCGGTTTGCAACCTTGACAATCACTCCATCTATATGTATTGAATTCCTGTGAAAATACTTGGTCGTTTGGAAAAAGATGGTAATTGATTTATCACTAGTTTTAGAATGCTTGGTCACGACAATCAACCGAAGCCACAACCAGAAGTCTCTATCGTGTAATACTTTACGATCGGTCGCACCAATAGACGGTCGGTCGCACCCGCGTCTCATCGAAGGGACACGCATCGGCTTGGTCTGACATGTACGACCAGTTACATCACTGACTTGTGCGACCGCATTTGAGTAGTGTAGTACTCACTCTATCTCAGTTTACAAGTCTTGCACGTGTACCTAGGTCATTAATTTGACCAACTTAATAAGAGGCATAGATTACGAAAAATATATCATTACAAACTTCAAATATTCTATTTTTTAATGATATATTTTTTTATGTTAAACAATTTATTTTATATAAGTTACATTGACGACCTAGATACACGTGCAAGCCTTGTAAACTGAGATGGAGGGAGTACTTGAAATTTATGTTGCACTAAACTCATCGGGAGCCATTTCGGGCCTCGAAACCAAAACCATCAATTAATCTTTACCTTGTTCCCATCACATTCGAAAGTACTAGTGCTACAATTAAGTGCAACCCTGCTCACACCTACTAGTACGTACCAAACCTGAACGTGTTCCCACTATGCAGGTTTTAGTACTAGTGCTAGTACTTAGGTTTTGAAAAGGGGAACTACCTAACTGGAAATTACTCTACCTTCCTCCTCATAAGTCCTTCTTCTTCATTCGTCCTTGCCATGGATGGTGTGCAGAGCTCTAGGTTGAGAACTACTCGTAACAAGGGAGCGGCAACCAAGGCTACAGAAAAAACAGGGCTCGCCGCCACGCAGAGACCTCGAAAGATCTCCCATGGGCAGGCGATGGCTCCTAGGAGCGCCCTAGCCGCGGAGGCGAACATGCCGAGCTGGCGGCACTAGAGCCGTTGTCCCTCGACGGCATACCCAATCAGCTCAATAAGCACCTCAATAAGCAGAAGGAGTTCATCCACGGCTTGGTGGAGCTGCTGAAGGAGAGCCTCACGACATGCCCGCTGAGCTCAATGAGCAGGGGGAGTTGACCGCCGGCTTGGTGATGCTGTTGAAGAAGAGCATTGCCTCGGAGAAGAAGGCGACCGGTGAAATCCTGCAACTTCAGGAGGACAAGGCGAAGCTCTGCCATGAGCTCGACCTGCGAGGAGAACGCCGGCTGGAAGAAGCTGCATGAGAATAGTAGTTCCTCGACGTAGATGATGTAGGCCCTCGTCATGAAATGGAAGGAGGAGTTGGCGAAGCTCCGCATCGAGCACCCGACTGCTGTCAAGGTACATAATGCGGCCGTGGAACAGGTGATGAAGGCTCGCGTCGAGAAATCGCGTGTCATGGACAGAATGAAGAAGATGGCGGAGGAGACGCGCAAGGAGATGGAGGTCGTGGAGGCGGCGAGCAACCCTTCATGTAGTGAGAGCAGCGCCCCAGACTTGTGTGTGCGTCTTCCTTCTTTTTTTTGGGGTGATAATCTTCCTTCTTCTTTTGCTCTTGTGTTTCTTCTTTTGCTTCGGGTGTTTCGCAGCACATGTCACGTTCTCTGCGAGGCATGAATAGAACAATGCTAACAATAAGATGACTAGCAAATTAGATCATTTTTTATCGCCATATGGCACTGAGCTGCCGTGTTTCATGCTCCTCCGTCATACTCCAGTAGAAAACTTGAGTATACCGCATGGTTCTTTGCTCCTCCTCAGGTCGTCGTCACATTTATACGAGCAGTCAAATCACAAGGCCCCGCCTTCCAGTAGTAATGAGCCGTAAAATCACAATGGCCCTCGCCTCTCGTGAAACCGACCAAGCTAGACTGCCCCGCCCTCTAGCCTTTTAAAAAATGTATACTTTTGTAAAGTAGTAGTATTGATGGATTGCGCCATGGAGCAAAACTAACAAGATGAAATTAAAGAAAAAAGGTGGTACATATAGAGAGCGCTCGTCGCCAAATTATGCATATAGTACTATTAAAAAGCTAGTACGTGCTTAAATGGGGTGCAAAATTCTATTAAAGAAATTAGCATACCTATTTAATTGTTGGGTTCTTATTATTTATGCCACTAGTTGTGTATCACTACTCAGTTTTGCCATTAGAAGTTACAACTACTCAAAAATGCCATCGATCCGTGAGATGCCTGCTCAAAAATGCAATTAGATATCTAAAAAATGCCATCATTAAGATGTTTGCTCACAAATGCCATTAGACATTGTTATTTTCACGTCAAACCCGTTGACCATGTTATATGAAAAAAATAAGCCGATTCTCACAATGATAAGTTTGGCCCCGCTTGTCAGGAGTAACCAAGCGAATAATTTTACAGGGAAATAAGAATGCTGTTGGGATCAAGTAGGCCCCATATTTTATTTTACTGTAGTGAGATAGAGGGAGAGCTGGCATGTTGGTCCATCAGTATTTATGTCATTATAACATGTCCAAATATATTTGAGTCACAATAATGGTGTCCACCACAACACACCACTCAAATAAAACTAGGCACCCTGAAATTCTTTGACAACTAAACTGCTGGCTATATGATGTTGGCCATATATATTCTACGTATATAATGCTAAGAAAAGAGTGGTAGTACTATACCAACTAAAAGATGAACTGTAAGAAATACTAGTATGTACGTACAGAAGAGTTAAAGTAACGAGAAGGAACATAACATAGTTCTGCTGGGGGCTCAGCACAACACACCCCTCAAATAAAACTAAGCACACCTGAAATTAAACTAAGCAACTAATCCAGTAGACACTGCATTAGAACCACCATGAGCAACAACACTGCCACCTTACTCGGACTCCTCGTCCACGTGCTCGACCTCGTCCTTGTCCCTCTTCCTCTTGGGCGATACCTCTTTGCTTGAACCGCACACATGGCTCTTGCTCTTCATCCAACCCTTGTAGATATTGAAACAAAGGTAGCCATCCATTGCAGCGTAGTGGATGTGCTCTATATCTAGTACATTCCACTCCCATGCATGATGAAACTTGAGCGAAGGTTTCTTCAGTGTACCGTACGAAGGATGAACCATGGCTCCTGCCAGGGGCATTGAAGGCTGATCACGGGAGGGCACCAACCCTTTCTTCTGGAGGTCGAAGGGGTTGCCTACAACGAGGTCTATCTGATCTAGGACTTCCATTTCGTTCTTAAAGTCTACAGTAAAGAATTTGACTCGGCCTCCCTTGAGGAAGTTCTTAAATTCCTCAAACTCAACATCGGCATGGCATATGTGGTAGACCAAGCATAAGTCGTGCACGCAAACCTGGATCACGGCGGGCTTCTTCTTCTCTGCCTCCTTTAGATTCTCCTCGCTTTCCAGGATTGCGGTGTACTCAACATCTAGCCCAGCGACCCACTCATCCTTTGAGTTTTCGAACATGCTTCTGAAGCGAGCAAGGCATCCTTTCACCGTCGCGTAAGAACAGGTGTAGATGACGTCGAAGTCATCGCCGGTGATGGTTCTAACCTTGTACTCTCCGCTGATCATGGAGATTTGGGACGCCATGGATTTGGAAGGAGGGTTAGGATTAGTGTAACTGCCGTAATGTGAAAGGATGGGACGACTAGAAGCAAACTGCCGTAATGTTAAAGGACGTTCGGGGACGAGTAGGAGCGAACTGCCAGCGGTTTTTGTAAAAATGCTGAGTGGGGCGTAAGAACGGCAGGGTAGTGGCTTGCCTGGTGGATAAATGGATTCATGCACAGTACTATGGGGGCCCAATTAGATGTCATGTCTACTCGACGCCCAATTAAATGGCTTTCGATGTCATGTCAAGCGTCGGGAAAATTACAGGTGATACGGAGCTTTCCATTCTGCCATGATACGGGCTTCCAAGAGCCCTTGGATCTGAGATAGAACGGTTGCATGGCGTGATTCTAGACCTATGGGTGAATATCCTATCCTGGAGGGTTATTCTACAAATTTTCAGCAACTTAGCATGCGACCGTTTGATCTCATATCCAAGGGCAGCCAGCAGCCTGTATCATGGCCGCTGTAACGCCCACGATGCGGCTATATCTCCCACGTGTCGAGGCACGACTTAGAGGCATAACCGCATAGTGGTTTTGTCGCAAGAAGGGTCATCTTCATACAATCCCATGTAATGAACAAGAATGGGATAAAGAGTTGGCTTACAATCGCCACTTCACACAATACATAAATATAAATCATACATCATCCAAAATACAAACATAGACCGACTACGGTCAAGATCCAAGTGAAAATAAGACAACCCCAAATGCTAGATCCCCGATCGTCCCAACTGGGCTCCACTACTGATCATCAGGAAAAGACACATTGTAACGACCACGTTCCTCATCGAACTCCCACTTGAGATCGACCCCATCATCTGCACTGGCATCGTCGGCACCTGCAACTGTTTTGGTAGAATCTGTGAGTCACGAGGACTCAGCAATCTCACACCCGCGAGATCAAGACTATTTAAGCTTATAGGAAAGGAAGGTGTAATGAGGTGGAGCTACAGCGACAATAAGCATATATGGTGGCTAACATACGCAAAAGAGAGCGAGAAGAGAAGCAACGGAACGGTCGTCATCTAGCAATGACCAAGAAGTGATCCTGAACTCCTACTTACGTCATACATAACTCAGACCGTGTTCACTTCCCGGACTCCGCCGAGAAGAGATCATCACGGCTACACCTGCAGTTGATGTATTTTAATTGGGTCAAGTGACAAGTTCTCTACAACCGGACATTAACAAATTCCCATCTGCCTCATAACCGCGGGCACGGCTTTCGAAAGATAATACCCTGCAGGGGTGTCCCAACTTAGCCCATCATAAGCTCTCACGGTCAACGAAGGATAAACCTTCTCCCGGAAAGACCCGATCAGTCTCAGAATCGCAGTTTACAAGACATTTCGACAATGGTAAAACAAGACCAGCAAAGCCCCCGAATGTGCCGACAAATCCCGATAGGAGCTGCACATATCTCATTCTCAGGGCACAACGGATGAGCCAGACGTCGGGTTGGCATAGACCCTGGTTGCCCAGGGGGCGCCGGACATCGCTCGGTTTGGGCCAGCACTCGAAGGAGCACTGGTCCGGGGGTGTAAAATAAAGATGACCCTCGGGCTCGCGAAAACCCGGGGGAAAAGGCTTAGGCGGCAAATGGTAAAACCAAAGTTGGGCCTTGCTGGAGGAGTTTTATTCAAGGCGAACTGTCAAGGGGGTCCCATAAATCACCCGACCGTGTAAGGAACGCAAACTCAAGGAACATAATCCCGGTATAACAGTAACTAGGGCGGCAAGAGTGGAACAAAACACCAGGCATAAGGCCGAGCCTTCCACCCTTTAGCAAATATATAGATGCATTAATTAAATAAGATATATTGTGATATCCCAACATATCCATGTTTCAACATGGAACCAACTTCAACTTCACCTGCAACTAGCAACGCTATAAGAGGGGCTGAGCAAAAGCGGTAACTTAGCCAAACAACGGTTTGCTAGGAAAGGATGGTTAGGGGCTGACATGGCAAATGGGAGACATGATATAGCAAGTGATAGGTAGCGTAGCATGGCAATAGAGCGAGCAACTAGCAAAGCAAAGATAGAAGTGATTTCGAGGGGTGGTCATCTTGCCTGCAAGGTTCTCAGAGTTGTCGAAAGCTTGATCCTCGTAAGCGTACTCGACAGGTTCCTCGTTCACGAACTCGTCTCCCAGCTCTACTCAAGACAAGAACACAAGCAACGGAACCACAATCAATCACGAGGAATGCACAAGCAACATGATGCAAAACATGTATGATATGCAAGATATGATGTGCGATGCATATGCGTGCTCCGGAAGGAAAAATGATGAACAAGGAAGTAACTTGGTAAACCAAGCATGCCACTGGAAAGATGAGATGATTTCGGTCGAAATCGATATAAAGATCACCGGAAACGGATGCACGATTTGCAAATGGCAAGCAAAACAAGAATGACACGAATCTGGGATTAACAGCATGATAGCACTTAAAATGCAATAAGTAACAACGCTACAGCACCCCAACATAGCAAAAAAGCATATGACAGTAATCTACAGGAGATGCTTGACAAATGATGAACACTGAGCTATGGCTAGTTCACAACATATCAAGCTCAAACAAGCATGGCAAAAGTGCAAAAGATAACAGGATCACAGACTTAGTGAAAAACTGGACATGGCAGAAAACAGCATCAGGTAGCAATGTTCAGAGCATGAAATCAACATGCTACAGGAACTTAACCTAGCAAAACAAGGCATCGCAGTATTCTACTATATGCATATGACAAAAGTCCCTTACTGACCATAATCCAAGAAGGACCAGAAGATATGATGGCAAGCATGTAAACATAGCAAGTTTCGTTATCAGGTTTCAGACTTAGCAGAAAACAGAGCATTGCAGAAATAATAATATGTAGGCCTCTTTGTGAGCTTGATGCACTCACTACAGGGCAATGAATGACAAAACAAGCAAACCTTCAGCAAGATGGCATGTTTATGAAGCTATCCATGGCAAGAACAAAAGCATATCATGTATGGATCAACTACAATAAGCTTGGCAAAATTGCATATCATGTTAAGAATCTGCCAGAAATATTTTATAGCAAAAGTAGAGAAAGATTGAGTCATGCTATGGCACTCCATAATTTCAAAGAAGGGCAGGAATAGATCAATTACAACGATAGATACAAAACATCCTTACTGAACATCTCCAAAATATGCATGGATCTCTCTGTAGCATCAAGTTTACATGGCAACAAAATAACAGCAGACAAGGACTTGGAGAAATCACAGAGTCCCTGAAATCAGAAACATTATGGAGCCTAGTTTGCATGCTTGTGCTAGTCACCACAGAGATCACAAAAATACAGGGCATACACCCTTGGAAAGATAGCATGGCATACAACAAAACACATGTAGAGCTCATGCCCATAAGATGCACAGATTTAATGATACAAAAATGACAAATCTCCCAAGTTCTGCTAAGAACCAGAAGATAACAGCAACTAGCCCTCTTCCAACAGATATTTGGGCATCAAGATGACCTCTAATGAACATGGTGCAATTGAACACAATGTAGAGAATCACGAGACGAACAATTTGACATATTACACGCCCGAATCGGAGCTACATGCAAGGAGTTATGCACTGAGGAACATGAGCACTTATCGTAAAAAAATCGAGGACTTAGGAACTTTTAGGGGTTCGAGAAGTCAATGCTCACAGAGTGGATCGAGATCTGAGGAGCTCCTCGAGCTCGGGCTCGCTGGCTCGGCCACCGGAGGATGGAGGGAAAGGGGCGGCGACCACCCGTGGCAGAGGAGGAGGCGAGGCCGGAGGACGGCGGAGCACGGCGCCGGGCGGCGAGGGGCGCCGGCGGGCACGGGCGCCGGCGGGCGCGGCGGGGCCGGCCGGCGGCGGGGCGGCGCGGCGCCGGCGCGGAGGCGGCGGGGCGAGGCGGAGGTCGGGCGGCGGCTCGGGGCCCGGTCGCGCGCGGGCGGGCCGGCCTCGGGCCCGGCGGGCCGCGGCGGCGCGGGGACGGCGGCGGTGACGTGTCGGCTTGCGATTCGTAGGGGCGCGGTGGCGGACGCATCCGGCTCCGCCCGGACGTGTCCGGCGGCGGAGAGGGACGAGGGTTAGGGTTGGACTGCGTTTCGTTTTTCAGGGGAGATGCAAATAAATAGGTAGAGGGAGCTAGGAGGCTCCAAATGAGGTGCGGTTTTCGCCCACACGATCGTGATCGAACGACCTAGAGCATGGAAGAGAGTTTGGTGGGTTTTGGGCTGGTTTTTGAGGGGGTTTTTGCTGGACACACAAATGGACTTTGCGGATGCCCGGTTAACCGTTGGAGTACCAAACGACCTCCAAATGGAACGAAACTTGACCGGTGGTCTCCGGGTGGTATAATAAGGCCACTTGACAAGCCTCGGTCCATTCCGAGAATGTTTGACACCCGCTCACGAAAGAAAACAAGAGGGGTGCACCGGAGGAGATAGGAGCGCCGGATTGCAAAACGGACAACGGGGAAAATGCTCGGATGCATGAGACGAACACGTATACAAATGCAATGCACATGATGACATGATATGAAATGCATGACATGACAAAATGCAAAACGAAAGACAAAACCCGACCACGGAGGGAATATCATAGCACATAGCCGAAAATGGCAAGAGTCGGAGTTACAAATATGGCAAGTCACATGCGGGGTGTTACAACACTCCACCACTATGAGAGGATCTCGTCCCGAGATCTAGGACTGAAAGAACTCCGGATATTCGGAACGGAGATGGTCCTCGCATTCCCAGGTGGCTTCCCGGTCGGAATGGTGCGACCACTTCACTTTCAGGAATTTAATTGACTTGTTGCGAGTCTTGCACTCAGTTTCTTCAAGAATAGCAACGGGGTGCTCATGATAAGACATATCTTCTTGGAGGTCAATCTCTTCGAAGTTGATAGTGCGCTCAGGTAGCAATGTTCAGAGCACGAAATCAACATGCTACAGGAACTTAACATAGGCATAAAGTCTGATGTTGGCATGTCATACATAGTCATCACTTAGTCACTCATACTACAACAAGGTTAGCTATAAGGTTGGCTATAAGAGTATTTTTTTTACTTCTCTCTATCTCTTTCTTCATAGTATTTATTGCATTTGCCAAGGAGTGACCTCTTCCAATGAAATGGTGGTTAGATGAGGTGCTAAGGGCATTAAATGGCTTAGAAACTCAAGTCCCCAATGCATTGGTGCTTAATTTTTTGTTGCTAAGTTTGTTTCATTTAATTAGCTATAGACTCAAAATTGTGTTTTCACCTAGGTACACGCGCTTAGCATCGTTTCTTCCTGGGGTCACCAAACTAGTCTCCCTGTTCTTAATTAACTTGTCACATCAGACTTTATGCCTATGTGGCAGGCTTAGCACCTGTAGGAGCAAGTACAATAGTGGGCTATAAGCCCGCTTTACATGGCATTTTTGCATATGTGGAGGAAAGAGGCAAGGAAAAAGTGGAGGAGTGCGCTCTCATGCAAGATCCAGCCTCTACATGGTGGAGCATTGGGAGAGGCACCTGTATGGAGGTGGTCAGGAATCGGGAGGCTCACGCCAGTCGTAGCGCCGCAGTTAAAATGATAATGGCAAGTCAAATCACGGGGCCCCACCTGTCCACCAGTAACTCGTTGTCAAATCACACAGCCCTACATTTGCAGCAGCCTACTCCCTCATCTTCTCGCGTCTCTGTCGAACCGACTAGGCGGAACTGCCCCGCCTACCGCGCGGGGAAAGCCCCGCCCTCGACTTTTAAATAGTACAGTATACTAATTTTGTATCCATGGATTGCGCCATGGAGCAAAGCCTGAAGAAAATGGACGTACACATGTATAGAGTATACAGCACGCCCGTCGCGTTCGCGTCGCACCCCAGACGGTCCGTCGGTCTGGCACGCCGCTCTCCGAATGGAACACGTGTCATATTGCGTCTGCACACACATGTGGGACCACAATTGAGAACCGACCATAGGCACACTCCCCGGCCCCGCAAGTCGGGTGAGTTAATAGAAGAGAGAGACGAGCGATAGTACTAGAGAAGTGTTGTACAGACGTTGGTGCCTGGACGCTCCCTGCAAGACACGGAAGATTAGTTTGTCCATGCTTGTGACCAGACTCCAGCAGACACGCCTGGATTGGCTATCGTCTACATATCGTGCAGGCTGTGTTGTACGGGGCTGTAGTTCTGGTTAGAATTCTAAAAAAAGGTTTCTTGTCATCTCGCAAAATTAGGTGTCATGTGCTTCGGATCACTGCGAGGGTTAAACAGCGACAACTGAGTTCCTCCAAGGGGCTAGTCATTGGGGGCACATGCACGAAGACTACTCGGCTGCCATCTAGGTCAAGCCGGCTATGTTAATTACGACATCTATCGATGGACCCCTTTTCTACGAGTTTATCTTTGATTTGAGCTTTGATCCTCGTCTAGTTTGTCCGCCGGGATTCATGTTGTCTCCTTTGGGCAGTGAGGTTGTCATGTGGTATTTTTTCGTGTTATATGTTATAATCCGGTGCTTCAGACCAAAATGACGACAACTGCGCCTCCGGGGCACGTGCATGAAGACTTCTCGATAGTCATTGACGAGGTCAAGCCGGCTCCGGTAGACAAAAGAAAACTAGTACTCCACTATATAGGCAGGAGCCTCCTTGCTTGCTTGCTAGTTTTGCTCTCTTCACACTGTCTCGTCCTCTCCAGATCTAAACACGACGGCGGTGGCCACACACTCTCTCTACTCACCACTGGTCATAGATCTAGTCAGATCCTCTCCGCCGGGGAAGGTGAGATGGTGCAATGTTCACGCGGTCTTCCTCGGCGATGGCTGATACCCACTGCCGGTGCATCCTGATCAGCGTGCCTTGCTGTTCTCTCCCAAGCACCGCTGGCTAGGGACGGCCTCCGACCCCTTCTTCCTCGTTGCCGTAGTGTGGGCAGATCCGGCCTCCCGCCGCCCACCTAGCGACATCCCGGCGACCCTCAGGTATAACTTCCTTCGAAACCGGCCTTGCTGTACTTCCCGAGCTCCTAACGTTGCGGCATTTGTATCTTTTACTATTTCTCAGGCCCCCTCGTAGATAGGATCGATCAGCTGTTCGAAAGCCACCTAAGTTTTTACTGTTAACAGGTAAAACTAGTTCATGCACTCGAATCTAGTAGTACTTGGTTCAAACAAGAAAGAAAGGGGGTGGGGGCGGGTGGGGGAAGATTTGTTACCTGAATCTAGGACCTGGTCGAAAGAGGAAAGAATGGGGGTGAAAAGTAGCAGAGACTGGCTATCCAACTGGTCTCTAGGTCTAATAGGGAAATAAAGGGAAACACAGTACAAACTCAATATAAACCCGATCTATTGGTTGAAAAAGGAAAGAAAGTGGGGACTGGGGGACAAGTCAACAGAGTAAGTCCAGCACTAGATTTGCTAGCCTCACACAGTATAAGGTGGCTATACCAGACAAAAATGGACCAACCCAGATATCTTGTCTGATGTTTGTTGCCCCAAGCCACTCTTATGTAATGCCACTGGTAAAATGTAGCAGTCGCACTGTTAAAAGTAAGGACACGTTAAACCAATGTTGTTTTCAATGTAATGCCTCCACTAATATGAATCAATGGCACTTTTTTATGTCCTGCTAAATTTCCCATTAAGATAAGTTGCTTCTTTTCGTTAGAAATGCAACTGTCGTGGTCCGCCTACTCTCCCGTGCCCAAATACCGACTCTGTAGCAGCTGTTAATGTAATGTTGCTGGTAAAATGAAGCAATGGCACCATTAAAGTAATGTCATATTTAACGGTTGTCATAGTTAATCCTAATGCCCACACTAATATCTAGCAATTGTGTTGCTTTAGGAATTGCTACTGTCCTTGTAGGATTGCCATTCAGATAAGGAACATGCTTATTTTCATTTGATGTATGTTTCATCACTTGTTAGTCACCCTCCTTTCCACCTTTTTTGTGCAAACAAACATATACATTTCACGCTTGATCTTAGTTGAACTGCACAAATGATATCCAAATTATAGTTGAACATTCTAGGAGCTTCACAACCAACCTTGATGTTGCTCAATTTTATTGCAACTAATGAAAAAGAAGCTATGTGGGTTTCGTTTTCTGATGGAAATGGAACCGGGGCTGGAGCCCTTTTCTTAAAAGAAGAAGAAGAAGAAGCTGCTAGCTCATGGGACATTGCTTCATTTTAGGTGAACTGCACCAAAAGGTCCCATGAATTGAGTCATCCATGTTGGTGACTGGTGTCATCCCTTCTACGATAGCGTTGACTGCAGATATGGTTCCCATCACGAGGTATGTTCCTTTTTGGTCTGACCATTTGCCAAAGATCCTGCATGTTGAGTCTGCTCTTGTGCTACTATTTTGGCACTACCATGATAAAGCAGTAATGTTATTATTTTGCACCTTAATCTAATGGCACTATTAATTTGAGGCAATGTTTTGGCACCGCTAGTGCCACTGATTTCTTTATATATCGAAAGAGGGGGTTTACTCTAATTTCATTAAAGAAACCCAACCATAGAAAACCATTATCCAACAACATCTCAGTGTAAGCGGGCAGTTATGCAACTACTACTAGAACGGACTGAGTACTTGCAGGAGACAAGTTCGCCACATAAGCTAGGCATGTAGGGGGATGCAGCACCAGCTCGACCAAGTTTGGATTACAACCCAATGCTACCGCAGAAACATCAGGGGGGGAGATAGGGACTGAAAGAGCCAGCTTCAGCATCCCAGCCTAAGCACCCCCGGCCTCCATCCTTGCGACGCACGATACACCTCGTTTGCCACCTGCTCGACCCTATTGTCACTGATAAAATGAAGTAATAATACAGTTAAAATAGAGTGATTGTCCTCTCTATCATTTAATTCCAATGTAGATAAAGAAAGTGCTTCTCTTTGTTAGTATATGTTTCATCAACTAGTCCCATTGTTAATGTTTAAGCGTTTCTGCAAACTGCGGTGCTTAATTTTAGTTGATGTGCAAAAAATTGAGATTGGAATGTCTCAAGGCCCCTCCTTGTACTACCACTGTACACTGATGTTCATCACTGGCAGAAGGTGTATCGGGGAGACTTAGGTCAATTTCCAGTATGAGGCGTACCGTATGAGGCGTCGCAGGGCCCATCTCGCCCTCGCGGCATGGCATACCATGATACTATGGAATATTTTCTTCTATTTATTCGTTTTTGTTTCATGAACTAGTGCCACTATAATGTAATCATGCTTTTTCATTATCTGTGTAAACAGAGTTATTCAGCTGCATTTTGGTGGAACTGCACAAATGTACGGATGGAACCGACATATATGCAGAGTGCGAGGTGTGCCAAGTAAAAATTACCAACACCAACCATGCTCCATGCACGCATTGGCATCCACCACCACCAGTGGGATGTGTGGTGCTCTCTGTGGATGGATCTTTCTCGGCAGAAAATCCGCTAACCAAATACTAGTAGCTTATATTGGCAGTTTTCTACGGAGTACTCTTTTCTGAAAGAAGCACCAATCTATTTTTCTTTATTTGTACACAGTGTCACAACTTTGACCCAAAGGTCCAGAGCTATTTTAGGGTGATTGGCATAGTACTCGAAGACTGATTGTAAGCATGATTTTCATTAGCTGTCACATTGATTGTAAGCATGAGCATATGGAAGATTAGGTTAGTGCAAAGCTTACCTTAAGCCCTACCGCCACCATTGAAATGAGGCGAGCGTCAAGGGAACCGTGGAGCACGGCGGGGAAGCAACATCGCGCCATCAGACCTCCTCTTGCGGTGGGAGAACGAATACTCCTGTGGCTCCGGCTGGCTCTGCACCTCACGAACGACACACTGTACTCAATCGATTCGTTATCCTCTGGGTGCTCGACCTTCGTCCTATACGCCCACCACCTCCGCCTGACTTTCGCCTCGGGCGAATCTGTCTGCTCCATGGCCCAGAGGAGATACTCGATGAACTCAAAGGACTGTGGCATGACTGCCGCCGAGGAGTACATCGCCGCCCTCATCGCCGCTGTCTCGCTCTTTCGCATACATTGCCACATGGCCCTCACCATCCTTGAAATCTCCCACTCATTATCAAACCAAGTAAGGATCTCCTTCAACCTGGCTAACTTTGCCTGGTCGCCGCCGGTGATCTGCCTGATTCGCTGCTACATCCTCTCCATAGATGTCCTTCTGAGTGGTCCGGTGCTAGCTTTGGAAGATGGGAGGAGAGACGGTGGTCTTTCAATAGAGAAGAGGGAGAGGAGAGATGGTGGTTTTGGAATGGAGATGAGAGGGGGTGGTTTTGCAATGGAGAAGAGGGAGAGGCGGGACAGTGGTTTTGGAATGGAGATGATGGAGAGGAGAGGAGGTGGTTTTGCAATGGAGAAGAGGGAGAGGAGCATGCGATAGTGATTTAGGATTGGACAAGAGGGCCGGCGCGCTGTGACTGGATCAAAATCAAAATCAATTTACCCTTCAATTAAGAAAGCGACCCCACATTATCTAGTCTCCCTTTTATTCTGGGTCATAATTGACCATGATTTTCACAAATAAAATATATGTTATACGTTGCAAAAATAATATAATTTGGAAGTACATTCAGATACGAACCAATCGATACAATTTTTGGTGACATGCATTCACATTTTGCTTGTGAAATACAGTACATGGTCAAACTTTGACCCAAAATACGCAAAACCAAAAAATACTTCCAAGACCAGCGCTGCTCCTCTCCTCTTAAACCACCGCCGCTCCTCTCTTGTTCCAATCTAAATCCAGCGCCGCTCCTCTCCTCTTCCATTTAAAAACCACCGCCCCTCCTCTCATGTTCCAATCCAAAACTAGTGTCGCTCCTCTCCCGTTCTAATCCAAAACCAGCGCTGCTCCTCTCC
Source organism: Aegilops tauschii subsp. strangulata (assembly GCF_002575655.3). NCBI lineage: Eukaryota > Viridiplantae > Streptophyta > Magnoliopsida > Poales > Poaceae > Aegilops > Aegilops tauschii. The sequence continues at coordinate 185,083,719 of NC_053040.3, forward strand.
TCTTCCATTCAAAAACCACCGCCGATGAGTGAAGGTGTTGTGGAGAAGTAGATCTATGGAGGAGTACAACCGATACATGAGCATCGCAGACGGCGACCTTGTGAAGCTAGCTAGGATGTTGAACATACAGTCTTGGTTTGACAACAAGGACCAACTAGCGGCGACGGCGACATCCATGGCCAAATATCTGCAACAGAGCGAAAAGGCGGCGATACTCCTGAATGGAGTCGCGCGGGAGTACATAGAGCTGCTCCTCTGGGCCATGGAGCAAACAGATTCACCGAATCCGATCGTGAGGGAGCGGTGGTGGGAGTATCGATCCCAGATGCAGCATCCACCAGAGATTGAAGGATCGAGCATCTACAGGGTGCCGTTTGTGAGGGTGTCATGCCAGAGCGAGCTGGCGGAGTCTTCGTCGACCGAACCCAACTGCAAGAGGAGAAAAGCAGTTGGCCCGACGACGCTTCCCTGCCATCCTCTCCTTCGCCATTCACATCGTCTCACAGCGCGGCTGTCTGCCACCGAGGAATAGGAGGGGACTGCCCCCCAGCCCAATAGTCGGGCAGGTTGTGAATTGTCAGGAGGAGCTTAGGGTTGTCAGTATTTGCAGGTTATGAATTGTGTTTTGTGTTGTGTATTTGAGTGTACTTTCAGATATGAATGTATTTTGAATTTCAGATTTGCAGTATTGAGCATATAAAGTATTTTATGAATTCTAGAGATTTATTTTTAGCACTTAAAAATGTAGTTTCATAGGAGTATAAAAGTGCAGACAATGTGATTCTCAGAGAATAAACTGCAAGTTTCAGTTTCAGATAAGAAACTGCAAGTTCAGTTTCAGATAAGAAACTGCAAGTTCAGTTTCAGATAAGAAACTGCAACTTTCAGAGGCAGAGCATTTATATTAACACGGCCTTTTCAAACAGTGTTAACATCATGTTGGAAGTTTTATTCATGGTCGAAAATGGAACTACCAGCAAGTTAACGTCATGGTGATCAACATTCATGCATAGCACATCTTCATATGATGCACAATAAAAAAGATATGCTATTTTCAAAATGCCCACACAATGTCGAGTGTGCGAAAAAACAGAGAAAACGAGGGACGAAGTTTTGGCAAGTGTTGGACGTGGTGTGCGTAGATGACAATGGGGACCCACATGTCAATAATGGCAGAGGCAAAAAATTTGGAGATATTTTCCCTGCATCAGGTGGAATCGAACTCGGGCCAAACAGCTATCGGGTAGTGTCACTTGGCCACTGGGCTAGTTCAGTACTTTCGTTACAAATAAGGCACTGCCTCAGGTGGTCCGATTTCCTCATGTGCCTTTGTGCGCTCGCCGCGGCGCCGCTGTCTGCCATTGTGAACACGCTGAACAAACGAGAGGAATCTGGAGAGGACTGTACGTGGAGAGGCGGACAATCGGGACCCACCAGGTCTATGGCCGTACACAAGCAAGTGCGTCATCAAAAAAATACTTCCTCCTAATGCTATACTGATGTTGGGGCCCATGGGTTTGTCAACATAGTTACATTTGTTTAGGTGCTTCAACATAGTTACTCTAGGAGATAAATTCACAACGAAGCTAGGGAGCTGGCAGGTATCATTTATTATCACTGGGCAGCAACTATCAGCTGGGTTTTGGGCTGCCCCGTCTAGGCTTTCTTTTTTAGCATGCGCAGCCCACGACATGCCGGTTTGTATTTTCTTGAGGGCCATCATGTATCGACTGGCCTATGGACCTCCCATCCGAGGTTTTATTTTTCCTGAAACATCGGCAGCCAATTTATGTATTTTTTGAAGAAAACACAGAGGTCTATTCTATTTTTCTATGTAAGGATAGCAACACCTGGTCCAACTTATGTTTCCCTTCTAACTATATTATATATATTTAAATTATTTTATATGTCATTATATATTATTTTTATTATCATCATATATTTAACAGATACTTACATATGTCAGAAAACAATATCCCACATCTTATTAACTTATAAAAATAATTTCTTAACAATAAAATCTTGGATTTTTTTGGCAACGAAAATCCTGGTGATTGTGTACAAAAACTTGGTAAGATTTAAGGACCAATGTAATAATAAATCAATTATTATTTAAATATATTTATAACAAAATGATCAACCCTTGTTTATTTTTTGATAACATTGTTGCGCCCAACCCAACATTATAATTAGAATCTGCCCAGCAAAATCGTGTATTTCGAGAAAGTGCAAATGGCCTGTAATTTTTTAGGAAAAAAATAAATGGGCCGCATGGACGCTACATTATTTGTTCACCCAGCCCAGCTAATGGACTGTAATTCTAAAAAAAATAGATCAAATTTACTGTAAATTCTGAAAAATGGGTTGAATACGTGCCACATTTTAGGAGGCTGAAATGTGGGCCAATAAGTCGAAGCCAACGCAAGTCGTTGTCAACTTAGTCAAAAAATGATTCTGACATCGTTAACCGTTGGATTTACATCCAACGACCGGCATCCATCTTCAATCTCTCGTCTTGTTCCTCCAGTGCCACCGGGACCACCTGCTCCCGCCTCCTACTCCTAGCAGCTTTGCTTAGCACGCTTCGCTGTGAAGCACTACCCCACCGTTGGCCAGGCCATCCCTCCACCCCTCATGTTCTTCTCCATCGACTGCCGAACCACACTGCACCAGAACCCCAGTACTGCAGGATGCTGCTAACGCGACACTACGATCAGAGACCCTTCAACGAAACTATGTGTGATGCCATAGTCGCAAACGGTGGTGTAAAAAAACCATCAAAAAAGGTGCAAAACGTTTGCGATGGAGGATGCATCAAACACAGTTTAGATTTTAGTTGCGTGTGCGATTCAGGGCATACGGTTCCGCTCAATTAACCATTTGCGATGAGGAGGAAAAAAAGAAATGGGCAGCCAGATGAAGGTGTGTGCGATGTACAACATACGGTTCACTCGGATGAACTATTTGTGATTAGGCAACACAAAAGAAATGGTTAGCCAGATCAAAGGTGTGTGCGATATACGGCATGCGGTTCACTCGGATGAACTGTTTGCGTTGAGACATGAGAACAGAAACGGTTCAAATGAACAAGATGTGTGTGATACGAGGCAAACAGTATGTAATAGGAAACGTGTGCGAAGACCGATAACAACACAGACGATTACTGCTAACAAGCCATGTGCTGTGAGCAAACGATTGCTAGTATACAATTGTGAGTGATTGATGAAAACATCACCGATGGGTCCCATTGTTTAGTCCATGTGCGATGTGATTTTCTTTGTCTGCACAACATCTACGCTCTGTCTACAGAGCATCAACATATATACTTAAAAAGACAGCGTTGCATAACCAAATTAAGCATACAATTACACAAGTGACTACACACATAACATTTCCACACACCAAAGAAAGCAATTACATGCATACTAAAGTAGAAGAAACGAGGATCTAATCATCTTCTCATTGTTGTGACGATGCTTGCCATTGCTCTGCTTCCGGCTGGATCCCTGGCCGTTTTGGGGAAGGAGGAACTTCCTCATGTCAACGATCCACATGTACATGTCGTAGCTCGTGTACTCCTTGGCCGCGTACACGACGTGAGCTTTGTCGAGTTTCTCCATCCAGGCCGAGTGCCAGGCACGCTTGTCCCTGTTGAACGAATCCTTCATGTCTTTGTAGTAGGGGTCGATGATGGCCTCGGTGAGGTGAACCAGTGAGTCCTTCTCATGCTCCTTGCTTCCCCAGATCTTGTATTGGCCCTGGATGTTGACAAGATTCTGGCAGGCGATGCCCGAATTTTCAAGCGCCTTTACATCGTTGGTGATGTTGAGCATAGCGAACATGTAGTGGGGCTTGTTGACAAACCTGGTGAAATGCTCGCAAGGCCTTGTGGGCAGGCAGTAGTGGTAGACGAGGACGTGGTGGCGCACGCACATCTGGGCGACGACGACCTTGGGACGAGACCCGGCACGAGTGCGGGTGTACTCGAGGTCGAACCCGACCACCTTGTACTTCTCTGCAGCAAGCAACAGCTCCATGATGTGGATGGAGTGCTCCACCCAGACCGGGCCGTTGGTGTACACCACCGAGAGGTCCATGAACCTTATGTGGTTGTCCACCACGACACGCATGGTGAACTGCTGCTCGTCGTCGGCAGCCGCTCGGAGCGCCATTGGAGTACCCTCTAAGAATTTCTCGTGGTGGGTGTGCTTCTTGCAATGGTGGGGCGCGATATGGCCACCTGTAATAAATGGGGGCCGGCCTATAATCGTCACGTCTTGTCACGACGTTCATAACAGAGGATTCCAGTGCATGCTTGACAACACCGCACCGCACGCGTGGGCTCGAAGAGGCGCCAAATGTATCGTCGGTGAGCCTATTCCCGCGCTACCACGCAAGCTTCCCGCGTGGCTAGTTTGGCCACGCGTCGTCTAGAAGAGGGACAAATCGTGGGCCTTTATTGTGTGGAATGACTTCGGTCATAAGTTTACCCTTGGGTGATGTGGTCAAAGTTACACAGAAGGGTGATCATGGACACTCGAGTGCAATAATTAATTCTGCGCTCTACAGTGCACACGATGGAAGAAACCAACTGTGTGAAATAATGTCGAAGATCGCAGTCGAGTTAGCTATACAGATCGTGTGCTGTGAGATCGACAAGGTAAACTGATTCGAGAATGGTTAATAAAATCTAAGACCATTGCATATTAAGGTCAAAATAGTGCTAGCAATATACGAGTCTCATACGATGCCATTTCAACGATTGTACCACAAAAGCTTGAAATGTTACAAGGTTCAAATTCCAGAGTTATATGGCTCAAATTCGAAGATTACAAGGTTCAGACTGATATTAGAAATGAAATTCAGCTCATCAGCTGCAAATGCTCGCGCTGATCCGCTGAACATGGATATGAGAGAGGTTCAAACTAATATCACCGCTTCTAAGTCTGGCTTCGAAACCTCACAATTTTTGCAAAGGGGTCAGCCACTGAGAAGTCACGTATGGGATTGACACGATGAGTTCCGATTACTCTGTCATCTGAAGTTCCAAAATGAAATTCAGCATTATTGGAGCCTACTCAGTTCTGCCACAAGCCCCGGCGCTGATCAACAAACCATTCATTTTTGTGAAATAAATGTAGGGCAAACCTCATTTCCTTCAGCACCCTTGCTCTGAGAACAAAGAACCTGGCGAATATAATCTCCGGTAAGGTCCCTCGGTAGGATTTCAAAGTAATTTCTGAGAGATGCAGATCTAGGCATTCGACGTGATTGTTATACTGTATCACATTATCCACCACTGGGCCTAATCTTATCTGCAAAAGAAGAAAACGTGTTAGTGTCTACATTCAGTTTTGAACATTACTACAGGCCTAGCTATTTGGTTTGCAGGATTTGTAAAATGCACTAACATGCCATCTTCGATCTGACATGATTAACATGGGTATTTGATTACATTCTAGAAAAATGTAGCCTTCTTCACAAGAGGTTGGAGTGGATGAAAAGTTCCCTAAGAAAACTAGTACAGATTAATCCAAAGGAGAAATGCTTATTGATTGTAACCATATGCATCAAGCAACCAATATGGGGGGGAACATGTATGTACTGAAATCCTCCAAAAGAACATTCAGAAATCGTAGTACATTGTCATTTTAAACTTGAAAAAAGGGGTCACAAATTGAACTCCCTTATGGTTAACATTTAATAGGAAACTAACATCACCTCGATATATAGCTTCTCTAGGCACGGAAAGCATCTCAAGAAACTGACAACTTGCTCCAGGTCAGGGCCGATAGATTCTAGTGCCAAGACCTTCACTTTGCGCAGTTTCGGGGTCAAGCTTGTCGGAATCATTTTCTGAGTGACAGACGAACAAACGTCTTCAAAATTAGAAATGATGTTAATTTGTAGAAGGAGAGGTAGAAGGCGGCTATTGTACCTGAACGGGTATGGATCCAATAACAAGTTCGGAGTATTTGTCAGACGAGTAGGCCACCACTGTCAATTATAGCGCAGAAATGACATTGATTCTTGTTGGACCTTCTTGATCAACTACAAGTAATCTCTCAAGTGCAGGTGTGTCCTGGATGCCCATACCGTGGTCCACATCTTGTGATGTCTTCCTGCCGCACCAACAACATACATAAATAGTCCGGAGAGTCATGGAGGTGATGTGGAAGGTACTCAACCCATTGATCGCCTGAAGATGAAGGTACTCGAGTGCAGTACAGCCACGGAGCAGGTGCTCCATATCACCCTTTGAGAGGCAGACGGCGACGAGCTCGAGGTGCTTCAGTCGTGGTAGAATAAGAGTGGGTGCATCATTAAGGGGCGGGAAATGGCAGTTCCTGAACTTGGCGACGCGTAGCGTGGGCGTGAGGCGGAGTGCTGACGTTGGCAGTGACCGCATATCCCATCATCAAAAGTGAGCTCCTCAAGCTGATCTAGGGCGGGGGATCGGAACCAGTCGTCAAGCTTGGCTCGGTCCTTGCCGTTGGAACGGAACTTGCCCATTCTAAGGCCTTTGGTTGGGCCAAGGTGACTGCCGAGGATCTGGGAGAACGCATCCAAGCTTTTGCGATAGCCATGGCAGAGCTCGTGGGTGTCGATGAGGTCGAGAGGGCTGGAGTTCCATAGGAGGCGCCACTGCCGGGAAAGGAGGGTTGTCCGTGCCCCATATTTGATTTGGAGGAGGGAGGTGATGACTCTCAACATATCATCGGGGAGGCTGCTGATTAAGTCTAGACCTGCTAGAGTCGCTTGCGGTTCTAGCTCGCCCCGCCTCCGCTTGTTGGCAGCCCCATTCTCCACCTCCGGAGTCTCCTTGTCAGCGGCGCTTTCTGATAGAAATGGGAGTACAGGGAATATTTAGTTAAAACAGGGCAATAGAAAAGTGTATTGGTAACTAGAAGTTATTAGGTAGGAATATAGTAAGAAAAGGGAATAACAATTGCTTGCTTATATACTACACAATTCATTTGACATTGTTGGGTAACTCAACATATGCAGATAGTTGAAAAGAAAACTTACTTCGAACAAAGTCTGGACGGATGATTTTGTCGGGAAAGTTAGCATATATCTCATGACCAGGCTGTGCAGTGCAATTTTAGTGTCAGCTTTCAGTACATAAAACTTTGCAATTTCATTCCAAAAGCCAGTGCCAAAATAGGAGTCACCACGTTCATCAAGTTTTACAGTAGCAACGATTGTTAATCCATGGTTTGTGTGCAGTATGACATTCGTGGAGCCTTGATCTATGTAAAGGGAAAAATTGTGCATTACATAATCTGTTGCATAGCGAGGGATGTCCTACAGATAATGGTAGGATTGTTAAAGAAAATATGGTAACATGCAAATATGGGCCCAAATTGAAAGAACTGTACATCAATTGAAATCGAAGGACAAAAATCTATAATTAAACAGATAGGGTAAACATGATGTCATGGAAAAATGAGAGTAATCGAAAGAACAATACATCATTAATTTGCCTAATATAGAAAGAAGAGGGGAAAAAATCCCCTTTGACATATATGGTGCATGTGGCACCTTTTATCCAAATGTAGCAATATTTAGAATATGTTCAGGAAAGTAGGCCATGCGAACTGATTTAGGGTGAGATTGAACATACCGCGCGCGTCCTCAAGTTATCTGATACGATGAGATGGAATCTCTGGCAGCGGTCGCAAAGTCCTGAAGTGTCGGCGCACTGTACATTCTATGAATGAAAGAAAACCCTCAAATCAACTCGAATAAAAATGAATTCATGGTGATTTCTGCCTGGTGATTAAAGGAGGCAGATGAACTGGGATAAGAGATGAGATAATATCTTGTTAAATTAGTTACCTTGTCGTCCATGAGAAAGAACCCTCAGTACGGCAGATTCCCCAACCGAGCGGAGCTGGGTCGACCGTGAGCAGCGTCGAGAAAGTCGATGGCGATAGGCGGCGGCAAGCGGAAGTGGCGAAATGCGGTGGGCTTTGCCGGCAGCCTGGCGGCAGCAGGCGTCAAGCTAAGTGTTTACCGCCGTTATAGGCGGTGCCATGGCATAGACGCGGAGGAGCTTGTGCAGGTGTGAATGGGGAAACGTACCAGAGGGGCCGAGGGGGTGGCGGGCGGGGTGAGGGTTTTTGTGACGTGGGGATGGTGAGGGTTTTCTTTTTCTTTTTTGAATTGGGTGGTGAGGGTTTTCTGTCCCACAAAGAATTTTGGGGGCGACGGTTTGCTAGAGGGAACCGTGTGTGATTGATGCAGCAGGAAAATAAAAGTCATTGCACACGGTTCCAATTTTGGGAACCATGTGTGATTGACGTACTACCTCCGTCCTGGTTTATTGGTCCCCCGTTGTAATTTTTACCAAAATTTGGCGAAATATTTTACGTACTCAGACATAGATAATAAGCGTACACGTACATAAGCATAGTTCAACCATAAGTACATAGTTCAACTGTCATTAAGCATACTCAAGCGTACATAGTTCGATCCATCCCACATCTCATCTCACAAGCGGCCGGCACAATCCTGAAGCGTCTCCAGGTACTCGGCGTACGCGCCGTGCGCCACCCTGCGAGAATACTTCTGCTTGAAGGAGCCAACGGCTCGTCCTCTTGCATGCGCCAGAACACTTAGATACGCGTCATGAGGCTTTTGGTTGCAAAATGGGCATCCATAGACGTCGTTCCAGGTCCTAATACGCATGTTATGCATTCCCGCATAAAGCTCCCTCAGGATTCGCCTCTTGTACCTCCTTTGGGCATCTTCATCCTCGCTGTCCACATCGTCAAACAACACCTATACAAATAGTAAAACAAATTTGGCATCAAATCACTGATTACATGCCATGAAGTAGGATTAGGAATTTATGGCTATTTATTTATACATATCCAGAGATTATGGTTCAATTTTTAAGCACAGTCGTCTATGTACAAACCAATCTTGAAGAAAATAATGGCACAAACATATGTAGGTCATTCAAAATCAATTGTCAAGTCCTGGCTAGGAATTATTAGCACGAACACTAACCCTAGTCGGATTACTAGCATAAATCATTTGCACAGATGAAACAACTAATCACTTATCACCTATACCATTCAAACAATCAATACACTACACGGGTCTAACGAAACTTACTCAGATTTCATGGATTGGGAGAACATAACCACAGGATTTATATTCTAAAAAGGGGGAGGCAGGAGTAACCAGAGAAACCCTATGATCTATTTGACACATAAGTGGGTATAGATGACTAACCAGCTGTCCGTCGCCGTCGGAGTCATTGCCGGAGTGGTCGCCGGAGTGGTCGTCGGAGTCGGTGTGGAACTCCGCCTCCCGCTGTGGAAGCTCGACGCCATCGACGATGTTAGGGTGCAACTATAACTCGCCGGCAGTGACGGCAACCTCTGTCTCCATCTCCACGCCGTGCTCCGGTGCTTTAGCAGCCCCGGCATCGCCACTCCCTCGGATGGGGCGCTTCGGCGGCATCCTCATACAGTGACGGCTTTGAGGACTGAGAGCGGCGTCGACTATGCAACCGGAGAGAGAGAGGATTGTGTGTGCGTAGCGAGGATGGGGGGTGCGGCCGCTCGGGCGCACCATTAATATGGAGTAGTGGGAGTTGTGGGAGAGAGGCGGGGGGCGGTCAAACTGATGGCTCGCCTCCCGGTGAGCCTGCTCACTGGACTGCTGGCATGCCTACCAAAGTTTCACACAGCTACTCGCACGCCTCCCGATGACACTGCGCAGTGAGCACGCCTCCGTCAATTCACACACCTGCACACATGCCTCCGCATCTGCCTGCGCGGCTGATACGTCCATTTTGCATCATGCTTTTATATCGATATTTATTGCATTATGGGGTGTTATTACACATTATGTCACAATACTTATGCCTATTCTCTCTTATTTTACAAGGTTTACATGAAGAGGGAGAATGCCGGCAGCTGGGATTCTGGGCTGGAAAAGGAGCAAATATTAGAGACCTATTCTACACAACTCCAAAAGTCCTAAAACTTCACGGAGGCACGTTTTGGAATATATAAAAAATACTGGAGAAAGAATCAACCAGAGGGGGCCCACACCCTGGCCACGAGGGGGCGCGCCCTACCCCCTGGGCGCGCCCCCCTATCTCGTGGGCTCCCTGGCAGGCCTCCGGTGCCCATCTTCTGCTATATGAAGTCTTTCGTCCCAGAAAAAATAGGGAGGAAGCTTTCGGGACGAAACACCGCTGCCACGAGGCGGAACCTGGCGAAACCAATCTAGGGCTCCGGCGGAGCTGTTCTGCCGGGGAAACATCCCTCCGGGAGGGGGAAATCATCACCATCGTCATCACCATCAATCCACTCATCGGGAGGGGGTCAATCTCCATCAACATCTTCACCAGCACCATCTCCTCTCAAACCCTAGTTCATCTCTTGTATCTAATCTTTGTCTCAAAACCTCAGATTGGTACCCGTGGGTTGCTAGTAGTGTTGATTACTCCTTGTAGTTGATCCTAGTTGCTTTATTTGGTGGAAGATCATATGTTCAGATCCTTTATGCATATTAATACCCCTCTGATTATGAACATGAATATGATTTTTGAGTAGTTACGTTTGTTCCTGAGGACATGGGAGAAGTCTTGCTAGAAGTAGTCATGTGAATTTGGTATTCGTTCGATATTTTAATGAGATGTATGTTGTCTCTCCTCTAGTAGTGTTATGTGAATGTCGACTACATGACACTTCACCATTATTTGGGCCTAGAGGAAGGCATTGGGAAGTAATAAGTAGATGATGGGTTGCTAGAGTGACAGAAGCTTAAACCCTACTTTATGCATTGCTTCGTAAGGGGCTGATTTGGATCCACATGTTTCATGCTATGGTTAGGTTTACCTTAATATTTCTTTTGTAGTTGCGGATGCTTGCAATAGGGGTTAATCATAAGTGGGATGCTTGTCCAAGGAAGGGCAGCACGCAAGCACCGGTCCACCCACATATCAAATTATCAAAGTAACGAACGCGAATCATATGAGCGTGATGAAAACTAGCTTGACGATAATTCCCATGTGTCCTCGGAAGCGCTTTCCTTTATATAAGAGTTTGTCCAGGCTTGTCCTTTGCTACAAAATGGATTGGGCCACCTTTCTGCACCTTGTTTACTTTTATTACTTGTTACCCGTTACAAATTGCCTTATCACAAAACTATCTGTTACCGATAATTTCAGTGCTTGCAGAGAATACCTTACTGAAAACCGCTTGTCATTTCCTTCTGCTCCTCGTTGGGTTCGACACTCTTACTTATCGAAAGGACTACGATAGATCCCCTATACTTGTGAGTCATCAAGACTCTTTTCTGGCGCCGTTGCCGGGGAGTGGAGCGCCTTTTGTAAGGAGAAAATTTATATAGTGTGCTGAAATTTGCTGTCACTTGTTACTTTGGAAAGTAATCCTTTGAGGGGCTTGTTCGGGGTATCTTTACCTCAACCTACTGAACCTACTGAAAATGTTCACTTTGAAATTCCTTCGGGTATGATAGAGAAACTGCTAGCTAATCCTTTTACAGGAGATGGAACATTGCATCCCGATTTGCACCTAATCTATGTGGAAGAAGTTTGTGGATTATTTAAGCTTGCAGGTATGCCTGAGGATGTTATCAAGAAGAAGGTCTTCCCTTCAACTTTGAAGGGAAAGGCATTGACATGGTTTAGGCTATGTGATGATATGGGATCATGGAACTACAACCGATTGAAATTGGAATTTCATCAGAAGTTTTATCCTATGCATCTTGTTCATCGTGATCGTAATTATATATATAATTTTTGGCCTCGCGAAGGAGAAAGCATCGCTCAAGCTTGGGGGAGGCTTAAGTCAATGTTATATTCATGCCCCAATCATGAGCTCTCAAGAGAAATTATTATTCAAAAAATTTATGCTCGGCTTTCTCTCAATAATCGCTCCATGCTCGGTACTTCTTGTACTGGTTCTTTTATGATGAAGACTATTGAATTCAAATGGGATTTATTGGAAAGAATTAAACAAAACTCTGAAGATTGGGATCTCGACGAAGGTAAGGATTCAGGTATAACACCTAAGTTTGATTGTGTTAAATCTTTTATGGATACCGATGTTTTCCGTGAATTTAGCACTAAATATGGACTTGACTCCGAGATAGTAGCTTCTTTCAGTGAATCATTTGCTACTCATGTTGATATCATCCTCCCATTGAAGTGAAAGTAGTTGAACCTATTAAAGTTGAAGAAAAGACTATCACTTATAATGTTGATCCTATTGTTCCTACCGCTTATATTGAGAAACCACCTTTCCCTGTTAGAATAAAGGATCATGCTAAAGCTTCAACTGTGGTTCGTAAGAGTAATACTAGAACACCCACACCCCCTGAGCAAATTAAAGTTGAAACTAGTATTGCTATGGTTAAAGATCTCTTGGCCGATAATAACGATGGGCATGTTATTTACTTCTGTAATGAAGCTGCTAGAATTGCTAGACCCGATACTAAGGGTAAACATAGACCTGTTCTTGGCATGCCTGTTGTTTCTGTTAAAATAGGAGATCATTGTTATCATGGCTTGTGTGATATGGGTGCTAGTGCAAGTGCAATACCTCATTCCTTATACAAAGAAATTATGCATGATATTGCACCTGCTGAGATAGAAGAGATAGATGTTACAATTAAGCTTGCCAATAGAGATACTATTTCACCAATTGGGATTGTTAGAGATGTTGAAGTCTTGTGTGGGAAAGTTAAATATCCTACTGATTTTCTTATTCTTGGCTCCCCACAAGATGACTTTTGTCCCATTATATTTGGTAGGCCCTTCTTGAATACTGTTAATGCTAAGATAGATTGCAAAAGGGATGTTGTTACTATTGGTTTAGGGGATATTTCTCATGAGTTTAATTTTGCTGAATTTCGTAGACAACACCATGATAAAGAATTGCCTAGTAAAGATGAAATTATTGGTCTTGCTTCTATTGTCGTGCCTCCTAATGATCCTTTAGAGCAATATTTGCTAGACCATGAAAATGATATGTTTATGAATGAAAGAAGGGAAATAGATGAAGTATTCTTTAAACAAGGACCTATCTTGAAACACAACTTGCCTGTTGAAATTCTAGGGGATCCTCCTCCACCCAAGTGTGATCCCGTGTTTGAGCTTAAACCATTACCTGATACTCTTAAATATGCTTATCTTGATGAAAAGAAGATATATCCTGTTATTATTAGTGCTAACCTTTCAGAGCAAGAAGAAGAGAAATTATTGAAAACTCTGAAGAAGCACCGTGCTGCTATTGGATATACTCTTGATGATCTTAAGGGCATTAGTCCCACTCTATGCCAACACAAAATAAAACTGGAGAAAGACACTAAACCAGTTGTTGATCACCAACGACGGTTAAATCCTAAGATGAAAGAATTGGTAAGAAAAGAAATACTAAAGCTTCTGGAGGCAGGTATAATTTATCCCCTTGCTGATAGTCAGTGGGTAAGTCATGTCCATTGTGTCCCTAAGAAGGGAGGCATTACTGTTGTTCCTAATGATAAATATGAATTGACCCCACAAACAATTGTTACAAGTTATAGAATGGTAATTGATTTCCGCAAACTAAATACTGCTACTAAAAAGGATCATTACCCTTTACCTTTTATTGATCAAATGCTAGAAAGATTCTCCAAACATATACATTTTTGCTTTCTAGATGGTTATTCTGGTTTCTCTCAAATACCTGTGTCAAAAGAGGATCAAGAAAAGACTACTTTTACTTGCCCTTTCGGTAGCTTTGCTTATAGACGTATGCCTTTTGGTTTATGCAATGCACCTGCTACCTTTCAAAGATGTATGACTGCTATATTCTCTGACTTTTGTGAAAAGATTGTTGAGGTTTTTATGGATGATTTCTCCACATATGGAACTTCTTTTGATGATTGCTTAAACAACCTTGATCGAGTTTTGCAGAGATGTGAAGAAACTAATCTTGTCTTGAATTGGGAAAAGTGCCACTTTATGGTTAATGAAGGTATTGTCTTGGGGCATAAAATTTCTGAAAGACGTATTGAAGTTGATAAAGCTAAAGTTGATGCTATTGAAAAGATGTCGTGTCCTAAGGACATTACAGGTATAAGAAGTTTCCTTGGTCATGCTGGTTTTTATAGGAGGTTCATTAAGGACTTCTCTAAAATTTCTAGGCCTCTGACTAATCTCTTACAAAAGATGTTCCTTTTGTATTTGATGATGATTGTGTAGAAGCATTTGAAATACTTAAGAAAGCTTTGATTTCTGCACCTATTGTTCAGCCTCCTGATTGGAATCTACCCTTTGAAATTATGTGTGATGCTAGTGATTATGCTGTAGGTGTTTTTCTAGGACAAAGAGTCAATAAGAAATTAAATGTTATCCAATATGCTAGTAAAACTCTAGACAGTGCCCAGAGAAATTATGCTACTACCAAAAAAGAATTCTTAGCAGTTGTATTTGCTTGTGATAAGTTCAGACCTTATATTGTTGATTCTAAAGTAACTGTTCACACTGATCATGCTGCTATTAAATATCTTATGGAAAAGAAAGATCCTAAACCTAGACTTATTAGATGGGTTCTCCTACTACAAGAATTTGATTTGCATATTATTGATAGAAAGGGAGCTGAGAACCCCGTTGCAGACAACTTGTCTAGGTTAGAGAATGTTCTTGATGACCCACTACCTATTGATGATAGCTTTCCTGATGAACAATTAGCTATCATAAATGCTTCTCGTACTGCTCCATGGTATGCTGATTTTGCTAATTACATTGTTGCTAAATTTATACCACCTAGTTTCACATACCAGCAAAATAAAAAGTTTTTCTATGATTTAAGACATTACTTCTGGGATGACCCACACCTTTATAAAGGAGTAGATGGTGTTATTAGACGTTGTGTACCTGAGCATGAACAGGAATAGATCCTACGCAAGTCTCACTCCGACGCTTATGGAGGACACCATGCTGGAGATAGAACTGCACATAAGGTATTGCATTGCGGTTTTTATTGGCATACTCTCTTCAAAGATGCCCGTAAGTTTGTCTTGTCTTGTGATGAATGTCAAAGAATTGGTAATATTAGTAGACGTCAAGAAATGCCTATGAACTATTCACTTGTTATTGAACCATTTGATGTTTGGGCTTTGATTATATGGGACCGTTTCCTTCCTCTAATGGGTATACACATATTTTAGTTGTTGGTTACGTTACTAAGTGGGTAGAAGCTATTCCAACTAGTAGTGCTGATCATAACACCTCTATTAAGATGCTTAAAGAAGTTATTCTTCCGAGGTTTGGAGTCCCTAGATACTTAATGACTGATGGTGGTTCGCATTTTATTCCTGGTGCTTTTCGTAAAATGCTTGCTAAGTATGATGTCAATCATAGAATTGCATCCCCCTATCACGCTCAGTCTAGTGGTCAAGTAGAACTTAGTAATAGGTAGCTCAAATTAATTTTGCAAAAGACTGTTAATAGATCTGGAAAGAATTAGTCCAAGAAACTTGATGCATTGTGGGCCTATAGAACTGCATATAAAAATCCTATGGTTATGTCTCCATATAAAATGGTTTATGGAAAAGCATGTCATTTACCTCTCGAACTAGAACATAAGGCATATTGGGACATTAAAGAGCTCAATTATGATTTCAAACTTGCTGGTGAGAAGAGACTATTTGACATTAGCTCACTTGATGAATGGAGAACCCAGGCCTATGAGAATGCCAAATTGTTTAAAGAAAAAGTTAAAAGATGGCATGACAAAAGGATACAAAAGCGTGAGTTTAATGTAGGTGATTATGTTTTGCTATACAACTCTCGTTTAAGATTTTTTGCAGGAAAACTCCTCTCTAAATGGGAAGGTCCTTACGTTATCAAGGAGGTCTATCGTTCTGGTGCCATAAAAATCAACAACTTCAAAGGCACAAATCCGAAGGTGGTGAACGGTCAAAGAATCAAACATTATATCTCAGGTAATCCAATAAATGTTGAAACCAATGTTATTGAAACCGTGACCCTGGAGGAGTACATAAGGGACATTTTCCAGAACGTTTCAGACTCCGAAAAGGAATATGTATGTGGTACGGTAAGTAAATCGACTCCAAAACAGTTCTAATAGCAATTTTTCTCCGTTTTGGAATATGTAAGAAAATAGGAAAATAAGAAGTAGCCCGGGAAGGACACGAGGCGTCCACGAGGGTGGAGGGCGCGCCCTACCCCCTGGGCGCGCCCCCTGCCTCGTGGGCACCTCGTGTGCCTTCCGGACCTCGTTTTCTTGCACGATACTTCTTTTGGTCGGTAAAAATTCATTATATAATCTCCTGAAGGTTTTGACCACCGTACCACGCAAATATCCTCTGTTTTTGTTTCGAGCTGTTCCTACCGCAGATTAGAGCAAGATGTCTTCTCAAGAGTTAGTCGGGGAGAGTCGGGTGTCTCATCTGACACCGGGACCAGGAGCAAACAGTGATGCTGACCACTTTGGGCCATCAACGGAGGAAGAGATGGAGGCCGACTTGAAAATGATAGATGCCATGGAAGAGGATCAATAAGTTACTTCTCGTTTCCGAGCTGGATTCACGATGGGGGAACTACGTAGCTCAACTATTCCAAACTCGGTCATCCCTTCCAATGTTAGATTTCTTTCTTATGAAAATATGAAAAAGAGTGTTACTTGTTCTCCCGCAGCTATGCAACACCCATGGGTGAAAGGAGCTTTAGCCGTCACAGGCAGGCTCCGTAAGGAAATAATGGACCTCAAACAGCAAGTCAATAAGCTCGAGGGAGATAATCATATCCTCAGGGGCATCATCGCCAAGAATATCACATCACCACCTCCGAAGGAGACATAATCACATGGGTATGGGCACTCCCCTTGGCGACTGCCAAGCTTGGGGGAGGTGCCCCGGTATCGTATCACCATCACACTCCTATCTTTACCTTTTTGTTAGTTCGATCCTTTTGGTAATACCTTGATCTAGTAGAATAAAGTTTTAGTATGATCTAGTCTTGAGTTTTGCTTTATGATCCTTCTATGTAATCGAGTTCATGAGCTATATATAATAAAGATTAGTTTTGAGTCAAGGGCTTGGTTATCTTGCTATGATCTTAAGGGAATAAAAATAAAAGAGAAGAGAAAGAATAAAAAGAATTAAAGAGATCACATTGATCTTATGGAGAGTAATGACTTCACATATAAAAGAGTATGATGAATTAAAGTTGTTGAGAGTTGACAAACATAGTTTTGGTCATCGTTGCAATTAATAGGAAGTAATAAAGAAAGAGAGGTTTTCACATATAAATATACTATCTTGGACATCTTTTATGATTGTGAGCACTCATTAAAATATGACATGCTAAAAAGTTGATGTTGGACAAGGAAGACAACGTAACGGGTTATGTTTTCTTATATCCGAAATAAAGTATATTGTCATGGATTGTCCAACATGTTGGGCTTGCCTATCCCCCTCATGCCAGCCAAATTCTTTACACCAAGTAGAGATACTACTTGTGCTTCCAAATAACCTTAAACCCAGTTTGGCCATGAGTGTCCACCATGCCTACCTATGGATTGAGTAAGATTGTGACGCCCCCGATTTGACCGTACACTAATCATGCACGCAAATGTGTACGATCAAGATCAGGGACTCACGGGAAGATATCACAACACAACTCTACAACATAAATAAGTCATACAAGCATCATAATACAAGCCAGGGGCCTCGAGGGCTCGAATACAAGTGCTCGATCATAGACGAGTCAAGGGAAGTAATAATATCTGAGTACAGACATAAGTTAAACAAGTTTGCCTTAAGAAGGCTAGCACAAACTGGGATACAGATCGAACGAGGCGTAGGCCTCCTGCCTGGGATCCTCCTAACTACTCCTGGTCGTCGTCAGCGGGCTGCACGTAGTAGTAGGCTCCTCCGGTGTAGTAGGAGTCGTCGTCGACGGTGGCGTCTGGCTCCAGGGCTCCAGCATCTGGTTGCGACAACCAGGTAGAAAGGAAAGGGGGAAAAGAGGGAGAAAAGCAACCGTGAGTACTCATCCAAAGTACTCGCAAGCAAGGAGCTACAATACATATGCATGGGTATATGTGTAAAGGGTCATATCGGTGGACTGAACTGCAGAATGCCAGAATAAGAAGGGGATAGCTAATCCTGTCGAAGACTACGCTTCTGGCCATCTCCATCTTGTAGCATGTAGAAGAGAGTAGATTGAAGTCCTCCAAGTAGCATCGCATAGCATAATCCTACCCGGCGATCCCCTCCTCGTCGCCCTGTTAGAGAGCGATCATCGGGTTGTATCTGGCACTTGGAAGGGTGTGTTTTATTAAGTATCCAGTTCAAGTTGTCATAAGGTCAAGGTACAACTCCGAGTCGTCCTTTTACCGAGGGACACGGCTAATCGAATAGATAAACTTCCCTGCAGGGGTGCACCACATAACCCAACACGCTCGATCCCCTTTGGCCGGACACACTTTCCTGGGTCATGCCCGGCCTCGGAAGATCAACACGTCGCAGCCCCACCTAGGCTCAACAGAGAGGTCAGCACACCGGTCTAAACCCTATGCGCGCAGGGGTCTGGGCCCATCGCCCATTGCACACCTGCACGTTGCGTACACGGCCAGAAGCAGACCTAGCCCCCTTAATACAAGCGCGAGCTTACGGTCCAATGCGGTGCGCGCCACTCAGTCGTTGACGTCAAAAAGAGCTTCGGCTGATACCACGACGTCGAGTGCCCATAACTGTTCCTGCGTAGTTGGTTAGTGCGTATAGACCAAATGGCCAGACTCAGATCAAATACCAAGAACTCGTTAAGCGTGTTAAGTATCCGCGAACGCCGACCAAGGCCGGGCCCACCTCTCTCCTAGGTAGTCTCAACCTGCCCTGTCGCTCCACCACAAAGTAACAGTCGGGGGCCGTCGGAAACAAAGGCCCACCTCTACCGGGATGGAGCCACCTGTCCTTTCAGCCCCCTCATCAGTAGCACTTGCGGGTACTCCACGAGCCGACCCGACTTTAGTCACCACATGTGTCATGTATATAGTATATAAGTATATACCCGTGATCACCGCCCAAGTGATCACGGCCCGATAGTATAGCACAGTAGACGGACAAGAATGTAGGGCCATTGATGGAAAACTAGCATCCTATACTAAGCAGTAGGATAGCAGGTAAGGGAAACAACTGTAGCGACAATGACAGGCTATGCAACAGAATAGGATTAACCGAAAGCAGTAACATGCTAGACTACTCTAATGCAAGCAGTAGAGAGTAGAGTAGGCGATATCTGGTGATCAAGGGGGGGGGGGCTTGCCTGGTTGCTCTGGCAAGTAGGAGGGGTCGTCAACTCCGTAGTCGAACTGGGCAGCAGCTGCGTCGGTCTCGTAGTCTACCGGAGAGAAGAGGGGGAAGAAATAGTAAATACAATGCAAACATAAGCATGACGATGCGTGACATGACAATGAGCGGTGCTAGGTGTGCCCTAACGCGGCAGTAGGTGGTACCGGCGAAGGGGGGAACATCCGGGAAAGTATTCCCGATGTTTCGCGTTTTTGGACAGACGGACCGGAGGAGGAAAGTTCCATGTTCTCTATGCTAGGAACGTGTGGCTGACAAATGGACTACGTATTCAGATTCGTCTCGTCGTTCTGAGCAACTTTCATGTACAGAGTTTTTCCATCTGAGCTACGGTTTATTTTATATTAAATTATAAAGATTTAAGTCATTTTTAGAATTTAATAAATTAATTTAATTCGAAATTTAATTAATGCATCAGCATGACGTCATGAGTCAACATTGACCGTTGACCTGGTCAACCTGACAGGTGGGTCCCACCTGTCAGGGGCTGTTAGCTAATTAACAGTAGTTAATTAGGTTAATTAATTATTAAGTTTATTAATCTTAATTAGTAAATATTAACAGGATTAATTAAGTTAATTAATTATCTTTATTATTTATTTATTTATTTTTATTTATTTAATTTTTTTAAATCATTTCTTTATTACGTTCTGGGCGCGAGGGCCCACCTGTTTGTGGCCCATAGGGGGTTCGGGCCCAGGGGCAGTGGCTCAGGGGCGCGGGGCCCCACCTGGTAGTGGCCCAAGGGCCACAGGCGGGCGCGGGCGCGGCGCGCGTGTGCGTGGGCGACGGGCGCCCGTAGCCTGCCCGGGGCAGGGCGGGGTCGTGGCCATGGCGGGGGTTTGGCGCAGCGGGGCACGAGGGCCACGGCGGCCGGAGGCGGGGCGAGCGTCGTGCGGGGCGGAGGAAGTGGCCGCGGGGCAAAGTGGCAGAGGCGACGGTGGTCGCAGGCGAGCACGGGATGGAGTGGCGGGTGCGGCGCGGCGGGGAGCGCGGCCGAGCGCGCGCGCGGGGCGCGGTGACCGCGGCGTGTGCGCGCTGGACAGGGGGGTGCGCGGCAGGCGACGAGACTGCAGAGGCGAGGCGGAGCGACGGCGGCCGGACACAGCCACGGCGGGCGCGTGCGGGCACGCACTGGCGGGGCGTGGGGAAGAGGAGAAGGAGGGGGGTCCTCACGGGGGGGGGGGGGGCGCGGGGTCTGGGGCAGCGGGGCTCGGGGTAGAAGGCGGGGACGACGGCGTGGAGGAGGCAGACCGACGAGGTTGCTCCGGCGACGTCGTCGTGCGGCGAGGGCGTGGCGGCGTCAGGCGGCGTCGGTGTTCGGGCGGCGAGCGGCGGCCTCCAGGGTCGGGGAGGTGACGAGGCGGTCCGGCGGGAAGGTGGCGTCCGCGAGGTGGTGGTGAGACGAGGCGGCAACGTCGGAGGCTGGCGCGGCGACCGCGGGGTCGGGCGCTGTGGGGGGTTCCTTCCCCCGATCCCGATGTGGATCGGGGAGGGGGAGAGAGACGTGGGGGAGGAGTGGGGGTGTGCGGTTGTGGGCTAGGGTTTCGGGGGTATGGGTGGATAAGGGAGTGAGGGGGGAGTGGGTGGCCGGTTGGGCCAGGTGGGGCGGCCAGGCGGCCTGGTGGCCTGCTGGGCCGTGGCCCAGTTGGGCCGGGGGGTTTGCCCCTTTGTTTTCCCTTTTTTTCTTTTGTTTACTTTTCCTGTTAATTAGTTTTGCTATTTTATTTACTACACATTTTAGTTTTGTTCATTATAAAAACAGCACCTAATGTAGTATTACTAGTTATACCACTGCCAATAGTAGTTAGGCATTTAATTAAAAATAGTTTGTAACCTTATATCTTAAAGGTATTTAATTAATTGTTCTAGTTGCTGTTTTAGTTAATTTAGAGCATTTAAATATTTTATAAACATGTGGTTTCTCCACCATTACTACTTACGGTTTATTTGACACAACCCGGACATTTTAGTTTTAGTTTTTGAAAACTTTTGTTGTTTGCCTTTAATTCAATTTGAAGTTGGATCAGTTTTGAATTAACGCGAGATTAACAAGAGTAATCGAAGTGACATGGCATCATTACCAGAGGGTTACTGTAGCTTGATTACCCGGGCGTCACAATTCTCCTCCACTACAAGAAATCTCGTCCCGAGATTTAAGAGGGGAGTACGGGGAAAAGTTCTGGTTACGGAATTCTAACGAATCTTCTCGGTCCTGGTTGCTCTTCTCGAAGAAGTTGATCCGTTACGTTGATGTCTTCATTTTTCCTGCTCAAGGTCATCATGATGAAGCTGGCATCCTTCTTCGGGAACTCCATCGTACTTACGAAGGACAAGGGGTGACTTCGGAATAACAGACCTCTGAACGGTTGACTATCTGGTTGATAACATCGGGGAAGGTGGCGGAAAGTAACTCTTGAATGGAAACTTAAGACAATATCGAGAGCAAGGTAAGTAGGTACCATGAGAAGTTTCGAGCGGGTGAATCGTTCGTTGCCTGAAACAAAGTGTGAAAGGGGTTCAAGCAGCGAGAGTAAGTATTGCGTCTGATACCAGAATAGATCAGTAGGACGGTGGTCCGTGAATTACATATGAGGCCACGCGCGATGAATAAATTTGGGAACAGGGGGTGCACAGGAGAGTCAGGTTTTGATCCTGTGGAACTGTGGGTTATGGGCCCACCATGTGGTTAAAGTAGGAAGGGCGGTGACATCTTGCACGATCATGATAGCAAGGCATGTCAGAGGGTAGCCTGTCAGTTATATGTCAGCAACATCGTCGGTACCAAGGGCGAGGGACGAAGAGAAGCATTTTCCTGCTCGTTGAAACGAGGCGGACCAATAGGCAAAGTTCTCGTCCATCGGTGGTTACCGGAATGTCACCAACAATAGTAACAGGGTCTTACTGACAGAGTTGTACACCGAGGTGTTTGCACAAGTAGGGAATTAATACTGCTTAGATCATAATGATCACCAGAAACGTTAAGCCAACCAATGGAAAGGAAAATATGATTATCAGATTAAACAGAACAATGGAAAGGAAAATGTGTTTAAACACATATTTCAGGGGGTATATCCTTCCCAAGGACAATGGTTAGAAGAGAACCATTTAGGTTAGGGAAGAGGAAGTTCATGACATTACCCAAAGAACGGTGTTTAATTGATAACGAAAATTTAGCATTGTGCTTCAAATGTTTTTATTGAAGATCGGAGTAACACAGACATGCTTCGAGATAGCATTGACATGGTCATTAGGTAAGATCAGGCTATGGATACACAAAGGATCCATCAGGAACAACTTATAGAGTAAGTCTTACAATTTCCTCATGGAAGAATAGCTAACCTTGCTAAAAAGGGAAAACTTATAACAATAGGTCCTCCGGCCAGGTGGGTTAGGCATGACATCACCTTATCGGGTCATAAATAGACCAATGTTATAACTCTTGGAAATATGTTCCAACCATCATATTTGACCGAGATTCAGATCTGATTGGTGTCAGGATAACTCAGACTCAGGATGCCTGAGAAGAAAGGTGCAACACAAATTGTCGAAACGACATCGAAGATTCTCGGGAGATGAACTATGGAAGCGAGTTCCGAACAAGGGTTCATCATTAAATCAAGGAGAGGTGAGGAGGTGACTGATTGACTCAGCGACAATCCATTGAGATTTCCAAAAGATGGATTTCCAGAACTATGTGCACAAGGAGATAACATTAGCTAGATCGAATGACTTAATGATGTATGCTCGAGGAAAACATACACAATTAAACATTGGTTGAAAGGTGCACCCGAATATGGGCTTAGGTAGCATGATCAAGGTTAGAATGGTGATTCGATAACCAATACACAAGGAATGAACTATCCTTCATTAACTTACAAGCAATAGGGTTGCTGGAAGTTTTGAATTTTACACATCACAATTCATTTGTGGGTACTTAGGTTAAAATCAACATGGGGACCAAGAACTGAATGTAGACGGCAAGATGTATTACTATATCAAGAATTCTAAAGAGGTGGTGAAATTGTCACGACATTCTTGATATAAAATTTGGTAATACTCCAAAGTAAAGAGGAACAAATGCTGGATAGCAAGGATCTCAAGGTATAACACATAACACGAACAAGTTTGTGTTGGAGGGAAGGCAGTAAAGTGGCCGATGATAACACAAATCATCAAGGGAAAGGATGGTCTTTCTCATCATGAATTCAATCGATATTCTGGAAGGACTCAGAATGCTCATGATGATCACGACACATTTGTCGAGAGATTCCATGAAGATGCAATCGCTCGGCGATGACATCAAGTCAAAGGAATGATGAAGCGAAAGGTTATTGGAACCCTGGGTACGACACAAACTCGGAATCAAGCTTGTTGTTCAAGGCGAAATGGTATGACGAGGAAAGTCGGCGTAAGCTTAGCTCATCGTCAAAAATCGTGCTTCGGAAAGAAGGACCAGATAGCACAGTTAAAAAGTTGCATGATAATGATATAGCCGATCAGGCTAGGAATGACTTGAAGGGTTATTAAATCATAAGCAACGAAAATTACTTAGAGTTATTGAATCGGAGTGCGGAATCGATTCACTTAACGGTGTTCTCGAGTGACTAATAACTTAGAACCCGAGGGAAATTGGAATTGGCGAGAATAATAGTTGACGAAGAACTCATAAGAAGTCATGTAGTTCCGTGGTATTCTTGAGATACCAGAGTGTAATGCTCGACGGTAGATCAAAGTAGAGGTTGGACTGGGGTATTGCTCTGCAGAAGACAAGTGCTCAGCTTGTATGAGAAATGGTATTTAAAGGAGAACATGGTCGGAACCACGATTGCAAAAGGCCAGATCCCAGATATAAGATGAACTTATACCAAGGGAATAATTAATTTAAGAGAAGCTTTTAATGATAAGATCTACATCGTGTCCATGGGCATGAACACAAAGTTCAAGGTCGACTCCCACTTCTCCAATGCATATCCTTTCATTTACTTCTCGCGTTCGATGAAGTTGTAGTGTTGAAATTTTATATGGCAAAATACCAGAAGAGTATGACTCGTGAAAACTTTCGAGTTCACACATATTAAGGAAGGCATAGGTTCAAGCCATCGGGGCTTCTTAGAACATATACCACGAACTTCAGAAGTAGATAACACAAGCTCAAAAGTAGAGCATGGTTGACAAAGCAGAGGATACAATTTACTGAACGCAATGTGTATTAAGGAAAGAACTTCTCGAGGTTTTTGCATACGAAAGATACTGTCGGATGATATTCCAACAAAGGATCCGACGGTCCATAGCGGAGCTGATCTGAGTATCGGCACACAACCAGAGGAAGAAACAATGTGAAGGCATTGGATTATAGAAGCAACTACCTAATTCAAAGCTCACATGTAAAGGAATTATAGTTACCAAATCAAAGGATCAGAAGCAAATGCTCTGATTAAGGATGGATAACTTGAGTAATCTTAGGGGTACAAACGACGAAAATTTGATTGGTCGATAACCAGTTCACGTTTCAAATGACGTCTGAGCCAGAAGGTTGAATTCTAGGCTCTGATTGAGGATTGCGAGCATTCGCAACAAATTGATCAACGGACTCAAAATGATAATGACAAGAGATGCCAATAAGATTACGAGACTTAAGATTAATCATAATGCAAGTAAGCAAGAATTTCAAGAGCAAAAGGCTCCTGAGGATTTTCGGAAGATCGAATGGTATTTTGAATACTTTTGTGAAATACTTGAATCAACTGGGGATGAGCGGATACTCGATAAGGGCGAGAAATTATCCGTAGGGGTATTCAGGTGACAAAGAACAGCAAGGTAGTAAGCACGAAGGATTCTCGGAACAACAGAGAGAATTTCGGGGTATCTTGTAATAACAAGATCAACTGGGAAACATTGTATGAATGGCGAGTATACGTGGTTATCCATAGGAGTTTATCGATGAAAGGGAATTGCAGAAGCGACGAACACAAGTTCTCGTGTTATCAGCGGAGATTATCTTCAGGGTCTTCACGTGCAGCAGACGATCATCAGTAATAAGGGGCTCTCCGAGTGAAAGTGATAACGAGATCCTAATGTTAGATTTAGCAAAATTCACTTAACCCGAATAGAAGAGAGATCAGAGTCCCAGAGTATAGGCAAGGAGTAAAAGATCCTAATACCACCCAATGGCGACGTGGGCCCGTAAGCCACACAGCCATGTCAGTAAAAGTTTTTCAACGACTAGACTCGACTTCGGCCAAGGAGTTGGAAAGGGGGATTCCTACAGGCAGTCGGCTCTGATACCAACTTGTGATGCCCCCGTGTTTGACCGTACACTAATCATGCACGCAAATGTGTACGATCAAGATCAGGGACTCACGGGAAGATATCACAACACAACTCTACAACATAAATAAGTCATACAAGCATCATAATACAAGCCAGGGGCCTCGAGGGCAGGAATACAAGTGCTCGATCATAGACGAGTCAGCGGAAGCAATAATATCTGAGTACAGACATAAGTTAAACAAGTTTGCCTTAAGAAGGCTAGCACAAACTGGGATACAGATCGAACGAGGCGCAGGCCTCCTGCCTGGGATCCTCCTAACTACTCCTGGTCGTCGTCAGCGGGCTGCACGTAGTAGTAGGCTCCTCCGGTGTAGTAGGAGTCGCCGTCGACGGTGGCGTCTGGCTCCAGGGCTCGAGCATCTGGTTGCGACAACCAGGTAGAAAGGAAAGGGGGAAAAGAGGGAGAAAAGCAACCGTGAGTACTCATCCAAAGTACTCGCAAGCAAGGAGCTACACTACATATGCATGGGTATATGTGTAAAGGGTCATATCGGTGGACTGAACTGCAGAATGCCAGAATAAGAGGGGAATAGCAAATCCTGTCGAAGACTACGCTTCTGGCCATCTCCATCTTGTAGCATGTAGAAGAGAGTAGATTGAAGTCCTCCAAGTAGCATCGCATAGCATAATCCTACCCGGCGATCCCCTCCTCGTCGCCCTGTTAGAGAGCGATCACCGGGTTGTATCTGGCACTTGGGAGGGTGTGTTTTATTAAGTATCCAGTTCTAGTTGTCATAAGGTCAAGGTACAACTCTGGGTCGTCCTTTTACCGAGGGACACGGCTATTTGAATAGATAAACTTCCCTGCAGGGGTGCACCACATAACCCAACACGCTCGATCCCCTTTGGCCGGACACACTTTCCTGGGTCATGCCCGGCCTCGGAAGATCAACACGTCGCAGCCCCACCTAGGCTCAACAAAGAGGTCAGCACGCCGGTCTAAACCCTATGCATGCAGGGGTCTGGGCCCATTGCACACCTGCACGTTGCGTACGCGGCCGGAAGCAGACCTAGCCCCCTTAATACAAGCACGAGCTTACGGTCCAATGCGGCGCGCGCCACTCAGTCGCTGAAGTCAAAAAGAGCTTCGGCTGATACCATGACGTCGAGTGCCCATAACTGTTCCCGCGTAGTTGGTTAGTGCGTATAGACCAAATGGCCAGACTCAGATCAAATACCAAGAACTCGTTAAGCGTGTTAAGTATCCGTGAACGCCGACCAGGGCCAGGCCCACCTCTCTCCTAGGTAGTCTCAACCTGCCCTGTCGCTCCGCCACAAAGTAACAGTCGGGGGCCGTCGGAAACCCAGGCCCACCTCTACCAGGATGGAGCCACCTGTCCTTTCAGCCCCCTCATCAGTAGCACTTGCGGGTACTCAACGAGCCGACCCGACTTTAGTCACCACATGTGTAATGTATATAGTATATAAGTATATACCCGTGATCACCGCCCAGGTGATCACGGCCCGATAGTATAGCACAGCAGACGGATATGAATGTAGGGCCACTGATGGAAAACTAGCATCCTATACTAAGCAGTAGGATAGCAGGTAAGGGAAACAACTGTAGCAACAATGACAGGCTATGCAACAGAATAGGATTAACCGAAAGCAGTAACATGCTACACTACTCTAATGAAAGCAATAGAGAGTAGAGTAGGCGATATCTGGTGATCAAGGGGGGGCTTGCCTGGTTGCTCTGGCAAGTAGGAGGGGTCGTCAACTCCGTAGTCGAACTGGGCAGCAGCAGCGTCGGTCTCGTAGTCTACCGGAGAGAAGAGGGGGGAAGAAACAGTAAATACAATGCAAACATAAGCATGACGATGCGTGACATGACAATGAGCGGTGCTAGGTGTGCCCTAACGCGGCAGTAGGTGGTACCGGCGAAGGGGGGAACATCCGGGAAAGTATTCCCGATGTTTCGCGTTTTCGGACAAACGGACCGGAGGGGGAAAGTTCCATGTTCGCTACGCTAGGAAAATGTGGCTGACAAATGGACTACGTATTCGGATTCGTCTCGTCATTCTGAGCAACTTTCATGTACAAAGTTTTTCCATCCGACCTACGGTTTATTTTATATTAAATTATAAAGATTTAAGTCATTTTTAGAATTTAATAAATTAATTTAATTCGAAATTTAATTAATGCATCAGCATGACGTCAGCAGTCAACGTTGACCGTTGACCTGGTCAACCTAACAGGTGGGTCCCACCTGTCAGGGGCTGTTAGCTAATTAACAGTAGTTAATTAGGTTAATTAATTATTAAGTTAATTAATCTTAATTAGTTAATATTAACAGGATCAATTAAGTTAATTAATTATCTTTATTATTTATTTATTTATTTTTATTAATTTATTTTTTTAATCATTTTTTTATTACGTTCTAGGCGCGGGGGCCCACCTGTCTGTGGCCCATAGGGGGTTCGGGCCCAGGGGCAGTGGCTCAGGGGCGCGGGGCCCCACCTGGTAGTGGCCCAAGGGCCACAGGCGGGTGCGGGCGCGGCGCGCGTGTGCTTGGGCGACGGGCGCCCATAGCCTGCCCGGGGCAGGGCGGGGCCGTGGCCATGGCGGGGGTTTGCCGCAGCGGGGCACGAGGGCCACGGCAGCCGGAGGCGGGGCGAGCGCCGTGCGGGGCGGACGAAGTGGCCGCGGGGCAAAGTGGCAGAGGCGACGGTGGTCGCAGGCGAGCACGGGATGGAGGGGCGGGTGCGGCGCGGCGGTGAGCGCGGCCGAGCGCGCGCGCGGGGCGCGGCGACCGCGACGTGTGCGCGCTGGACAGGGGGTGCGCGGCAGGCGACTGGACTGCAGAGGCGGGGCGGAGCGAGGGCGGCCAGACACAGCCACAGCGGGCGCGTGCGGGCACACACTGGCGGGGCGTGGGGAAGAGGAGAAGGAGGGGGGTCCTCACGGGGGGGGGGGGGGGGCGGGGTCTGGTGCAGCGGGGCTCGGGGTGGAAGGCGGGGACGACGGCGTGGAGGAGGCAGACCGGCGAGGTTGCTCCGGCGACGTCGTCGTGCGGCGAGGGCGAGGCGGCGTCGGTGTTCGGGCGGCAAGCGGCGGCCTCCGGGGTCGGGGAGGTGATGAGGCGGTCCGGCGGGAAGGTGGCGTCCGCGAGGTGGTGGTGAGACGAGGCGGCGACCGCGGGGCCGGGCGCCGTGGGGGATTCCTTCCCCCGATCCTGATCTTGATCGGGGAGGGGGAGAGATGTGGGGGAGGAGTGGGGGTGTGCGGTTGTGGGCTAGGGTTTCGGGGGTATGGGTGGATAAGGGAGTGAGGGGGGAGTGGGTGGCCGGTTGGGCCAGGTGGGGCGGCCGGGCGGCCTGCTGGGCCGTGGCCCAGTTGGGCCGGGGGGGTTTGCCCCTTTTTTCCCTTTTTTCTTTTGTTTACTTTTTCTGTTAATTAGTTTTGCTATTTTATTTACTACACATTTTAGTTTTGTTCATTATAAAAACAGCACCTAATGTAGTATTACTAGTTATAGCACTGCCAATACTAGTTAGGCATTTAATTAAAAATAGTTTGTAACCTTATATCTTGAAGGTATTTAATTAATTGTTCTAGTTGCTGTTTTAGTTAATTTAGAGCATTTAAATATTTTATAAACATGTGGTTTCTCCACCACTACTACTTACGATTTATTTGACACAACCCGGACATTTTAGTTTTAGTTTTTGAAAACTTTTGTTGTTTGCCTTTAATTCAATTTGAAGTTGGATCAGTTTTGAATTAACGCGAGATTAACAAGAGTAATCGAAGTGACATGGCATCATTACCAGAGGGTTACTGTAGCTTGATTACCCGGGCGTCACAAAGATCCTTCAAGTAAGTTGTCATCGTTGCATGCAATAAAAATTGCTCTCTAAATATGTATGATTTATTAGTGTGGAGAAAATAAGCTTTATACGATCTTGTGATATGGAAGCAATAAAAACGACGGACTGCATAATAAAGGTCCATATCATAAGTGGCAATATAAAGTGACGTTCTTTTGCATTAAGATAGGCCCTTCCTCTGCTTCCCTCTACGAAGTGCCTATCTTTTACTTTTGTCTTATACCTTATACAAGAGTCATGGTGATCTTCACCTTTCCTTTTTACATTTTATCCTTTGGCAAGCGCATTGTGTTGGAAAGATCCTGATATATATATCCAATTGGATGTAAGTTAGCATGAACTATTATTGTTGACATTACCCTTGAGGTAAAAGGTTGGGAGGCAACACTATAAGCCACTATCTTTCTCTTTGTCCGATTAAAACTCCATATCCATAAGTATTGCGTGAGTGTTAGCAATTGTGAAAGACTAAATGATAGTTGAGTATGTGGACTTGCTAAAAAGCTCTTATATTGACTCTTTCCGATGTTATGATAAATTGAATTGCTTCAATGACTGAGATTATAGTTTGTTGGTTCTCAATGAAGTTTCTGATTCATACTTGACATTGTGAATAGATTGTTACATTAGCATAAGAAATCATATGACAATATATATATATATATTTGTTGCTGTTATAATAATGATCATGAGGCCCTCATGTCCGTACTTTATTTTATCGACACCACTATCTCTAAACATGTGGACATATTTTTCATTATCGGCTTCCGCTTGAGGACAAGCGAGGTCTAAGCTTGGGGGAGTTGATATGTCCATTTTGCATCATGCTTTTATATCGATATTTATTGCATTATGGGGTGTTATTACACATTATGTCACAATACTTATGCCTATTCTCTCTTATTTTACAAGGTTTACATGAAGAGGGAGAATGTCGGCAGCTGGGATTCTGGGCTGGAAAAGGAGCAAATATTAGAGACCTATTCTGCACAACTCCAAAAGTCCTGAAACTTCACATAGGCACGTTTTGGAATATATATAAAAAATACTGGAGAAAGAATCAACCAGAGGGGGCCCACACCCTGGCCACGAGGGTGGGGGTGCGCCCCCATGTCTCGTGGGCCCCCTGGTAGGCCTCCGGTGCCCATCTTCTGCTATATGAAGTCTTTCATCCCAGAAAAAATAGGGAGGAAGCTTTCGGGATGAAACACCGCTGCCACGAGGCGGAACCTGGCGTAACCAATCTAGGGCTCCGGCGGAGCTGTTCTGCTGGGGAACATCCCTCGGGGAGGGGGAAATCATCACCATCATCATCACCATCAATCCTCTCATCGGGAGGGGGTCAATCTCCATCAACATCACCAGCACCATCTCCTCTCAAACCCTAGTTCATCTCTTGTATCCAATCTTTGTCTCAAAACCTCATATTGGTACCTGTGGGTTGCTAGTAGGGTTGATTACTCCTTGTAGTTGATACTCTAGTTGGTTTATTTGGTGGAAGATCATATGTTCAGATCCTTTATGCATATTAATACCCCTCTGGTTATGAACATGAATATTATTTGTGAGTAGTTACGTTTGTTCCTGAGGACATGGGAGAAGTCTTGCTATAAGTAGTCATGTGAATTTGGTATTCGTTCGATATTTTGATGAGATGTATGTTGTCTCTCCTCTAGTGGTGTTATTCTAACGTCGACTACATGAGACTTCACCATTATTTGGGCCTAGAGGAAGGCATTGGGAAGTAATAAGTAGATGATGGGTTGCTAGAGTGACAGAAGCTTAAACCCTAGTTTATGCGTTGCTTCGTAAGGGGCTGATTTGGATCCACATGTTTCATGCTATGGTTAGGTTTACCTTAATACTTCTTTTGTAGTAGCGGATGCTTGCAATAGGGGTTAATCATAAGTGGGATGCTTGTCCAAGGAAGGGCAGCACCCAAGCGCCGGTCCACCCACATATCAAATTATCAAAGTAACGAACGCGAATCATATGAGCGTGATGAAAACTAGCTTGACGATAATTCCCATGTGTCCTCAGGAGCGCTTTCCTTTATATAAGAGTTTGTCCGGTCTTGTCCTTTGCTACAAAAAGGATTGGGCCACCTTGTTGTACCTTGTTTACTTTTATTACTTGTTACCCGTTACAAATTGCCTTATCACAAAACTAGCTGTTACCGATAATTTCAGTGCTTGCAGAGAATACCTTACTGAAAACCGCTTGTCATTTCCTTCTGATCCTCGTTGGGTTCGACACTCTTACTTATCGAAAGGATTACGATAGATCCCCTATACTTGTGGGTCATCAGTGGCAGACTGCTCGCATGCGTCCCGTCAACTCATGCCTGCTCGCACGCCACACGGGTCGCACGGCGGCACGTATATTGTTTTTCTATTTGGATGATTAATGTTGCCGCTTTATTGCTTAACCGGAGCATGGCACGTATCCATTGTTGGTCTAACGCTCACGGTTTGAATAAATAATCCGTTTGGGATATTGGTTCCCAATTATTAATAATCTCCCGTCTGTAATTAGATAAAGATTACATCAAAACTGGTCTCAAATTTGACAAAAAAAAGTACAATGCCACTTTGTATTGGTGTCCATATGACAACACGATAAGTTTCATGAACTTCAAATAAGTTTTGGATGTACTAGAATTTAAAAATCAAGATTCTCAATGTTTGAAATTTGTTGCACGGGGAGTAAACATGCACCCAGTGAGACACATGTGTTTTTGCAATCCATTTAGGTGCACTGTCACGTGTGCATGTAGCTCAAATTTCATTTTTGCACATTATACCCGTAGAAAATCAATCAATCAATGTACTAAAACATCTTAATGATCTCTGTGATTTTTTTGAAATTAAAATGTCCCTCCTTTGGTAACATGTATGTTCACCGCGGGATAATTAATTTAACATGCATCGTAGTTGCGGTGGATTCGCGGTGTGTGTGTGGGTGTGTGCGTCTGGGGGTGGCGGGTGGCTCGCAGTGCACTACAAGTTGTGAGCCACCGTGTGGGTTGGCCGTTTTGTTAGGCAGGCCGGTGCCACATCAGAGTCATGAAATCGTTATTCAAAACATTACACAACCCTTTCATACATAAATGTTTTGGCCACATGCAGTCGATGGTTGTCCTACACGACACTCAATACTCGCGTGTGACGCTTTCTGTGGGCCCGCGAGGTCGTCGTCCATCACTTTGACGAACAGCCAGCAGTGAGGTTAACTTGGCCAGCAAGGTAGAATCTTTTTTGTTTGTGTTATGGTGGTATATAGTACGCGTCGAAGAGGTGGGAGGGGACTAGCATATATACTATACGTATGCGTCCGTGAACAAGTACGCCTCACTCAGTGTCGGGACTTTTTGGTTACCGAGGCATGTGCCAC
The DNA here is from genome assembly GCF_002575655.3 of Aegilops tauschii subsp. strangulata. Lineage (NCBI taxonomy): Eukaryota > Viridiplantae > Streptophyta > Magnoliopsida > Poales > Poaceae > Aegilops > Aegilops tauschii. The sequence goes on from NC_053040.3 coordinate 185,116,646, forward strand.
ATCAAAATTGTGAAATTGGTTATTCAAACATCACACAACACCTTTTTGGGCCACATGCATATCCTAGCTAGGACACTCACGTGTGACGCTTCCATATGTGGGCCCACGAGGCCATCGTTGATGCATGCATGCGTCACTTTGACCTACATCGGGAGAGGTTAATTAATTTCACCATCGATGAGGATTCTTTTGGGTTGTACATATATTACGGCAGGAGCATATATAGTATGCGGTGAAGAGGGGGGAAGGGGACCATCATATGTAGTACTCTTGATATGAACCTCACTCTGTGTGGGTGCATGGTTTACGGTTTTTGAGGCATGTGGCACATCAAAGTTGTGCATTTTGGGTATTCAACATATATATGTTTGGCCTACATGCAAAGCGGTGGTGGTTGTACTCTCTCACCCACTTAAGCGGTTAACAGCGATATCGATGCTTTCCATCTGTGGGCCCGCTTGGTCCATCACTATTTTTTGCCTAACAACAAGAGAGGTTAATTTGACTTAGGAGGGGATTATTATTTTTGCTCTAGGATGACAATGCATGATACAGTTTGAGCACACACACATGCATGTGTACGCATGAATCCCACCCATCGAGTCGAAGTGGCTAGTACAACGACACATCATGAACCGATCTCGCTCTGTGCGGGGAGCTAATGCACGATTTTTGACAGACGCGCCACATCAATGTTGTGCATTCAAACATGCATGCACGCATCACCTCCATACATATGCATGTAGTGGTTGCCTTCGAACGATACACTCCGTCGCGTGGTTATCGGCGACAAGCCTATATATTCATGGGCCCGCGTGGACATCCATGATCACCTTGACCAACAACAAGATAGGTTACCATGGTGGATTCTTCATTTGGTTCGTGTTATCGTAGTATAGGTCATGGTGAGATTCAGACCTAATTAAGTTTGAGCGCATATACTATGCACGCATGCATGCACGAATCCCTGTCGTTGGCTTGAAGTGTGGTGTAACATACAGATACATCGTGAACCTAACCCTCACTCAGTTTGGGGATTTCTAGTTCGAAATCACGGTGCCACATCAAATTTGTTCCATTGTTACTCAAAAACACACCTCCCCATACATATGTTTGGGCCACACGCATGCAGTGCTTGTCTTTGGGGACTAGCTACTTGCGTGATTATTGGCGAGCTAGCCCATCTCCGGGGTCGGATGGACGTCCTTCACTTTGATCAACAACAAGAGAGAGGTTGTACGGCCAAGGTGGATTATTCTTGGTCCGTTTTACGATCCATCTTGGTGAGATATATGCCTCTCTGGCCCACCGACTGAAAGTGTGTGTGTGGGGGGTTGCTACTTCGCACTTTGCTAGGTGAACCTCGGTTGGGGGGGCATGCATTCATAGCTTAGGATTACCTTCGTGGCAACACGAGGGGGGTGGGGGCTGCTAGCTACTTCGCACTTTGCTAGGTGAACCTCAGTTGGGGGAGGGGGCATGCGTATTCATAACTTAGGATTTCCTTCGTGCCAACACGAGGGGGGGCTGCTAGCTACTTCGCACTTTGCAAGTGAACCTCGGTTGGGGGGGCATGCATTCATAGCTTAGGATATCCTTCGTGCCGACATGAGGGAGGGGTGGCTGCTAGCTACTTCGACTTTGCTAGGGTGAACCTCGATTGGGGGGGGGCATGCATTCATAGCTCAGGATTCCCTTCGTGCCGATACAAGGGAGGGGGCTTCTAGCTACTTCGCACTTTGCTAGGTGAACCTCGGTTGGGGGGGGGCATGCATTCATAACTTAGGAATCCCTTCGTACCGACACGAGGGAGGGGGCTGCCAGCTACTTCGCACTTTGCTAGGTGAACCTTGGTTGGGGGGCATGCATAGGATTCCCTTCGTGCCGACACGAGGGAGGGGGGCTGCTAGCTACTTCGCAGTTTGCTAGGTGAATGAACCTCGGTTGGGGGGGCATGCATTCATAGCTTAGGATTCCCTTCGTGCCGACACGAGGGAGGAGGGGGGCCGCTAGCTACTTCGCACTTTGCTAGGTGAATGAACCTCGGATGGGGGGCATGCATTCATAGCTTAGGATTCCCTTCGTGCCGACACGAGGGAGGAGGGGGGCTGCTAGCTACTTCGCACTTTGCTAGGTGAATGAATCTCGGTTGGGGGGGCATGCATTCATATCTTAGGATTCCCTTCGTGCCGACACGAGGGAGGAGGGGGGCTGCTAGCTACTTCGCACTTTGCTAGGTGAATGAACCTCGGTTGGGGGGGCATGCATTCATAGCTTAGGATTCCCTTCGTGCCGACACGAGGGAGGAGGGGGGCTGCTAGCTACTTCGCACTTTGCTAGGTGAACCTCGGTTGGGGGGGGAGGGGGCATGCATTCATAGCTTAGGATTCCCTTCATGCCGGCATGGGGGGGTAGGGGCAAGCAATACCGTGCGCTTTGCGAGAGAGGTGCCACATCGAAATTGCATTTGGTATTTGAAAATCAAACCACCCTTTTGATACATAAATTTGGTCCACATGCAAGTGTGTTCGTGTTCTGACCCTCTCCCGCGTCATTTTTCGCCAAATTTATGAACATTACAAGTCGGATGACGCAACAGACACGGTTCACTCAAACTAATCGTGTGCCACGCCGGTGCACCTTTCACGCACACATCCGCACAGTACATTGGGCTCCATGAGGCTCCCCCTCTCAAATATCTGCCCGCCTCGAGGGTTTTTCTATTTCATAACACACGGTTGTTATCTCCGGACTGTGTGCGATGTTTCTTGTTCCCAATCCCGCCTGCATCCGTAGAAAAGATCTGCCCGCCTCGAGGGTTTTTCTATTTCATAACACATGGTTGTTATCTCCGGACCGTGTGCGATGCACTATCATCAAAATTTTCAATAGCCCGGCAGTTCGCTCCCGTGTTTGACTCCCGCGTAGTAAAAATTTCAGTACCCGCGTCATTTCCTCAAACACCCCGCGCCCCCCTCCACACACACACACACACACACACACACACCAAAACCTCCTCGGGCGTGCGCGCGCGCACACACACACCCTCCCTTGCTCGAAACCCTAGCAAGGTCCCCGCCGCCGCTGCCGCCGCCGCCGCAAGGCCTCCATTGTCAACATCTGCCAGTTTGCCCGTGCAGCTTACCCACCGGTCTCCATACCCAGGACCGCCCTGAGTTTCTTAGATGACGCCTGCCAAACGCCCCCTTTCCCATAGATCCCCATCCCCATCCCCATCCCTCACTCCAGAGCGTCGCAGCCTAAGCCCGGCTACGCTTCCTGTGGAGCTCGAGGAGCGACTGGCCCAAAAGAGGTGTATAGCGGTCTCTTCGCCTGACGTCGCCGAGGAAGCTGACGACCATTACTGGCGGTAGGCACTCAAGCAGCCGGCTAGAGTATGCGGGCATGTCTCGTCCGCCGGCTACGACATCGAGGTCATCGACAGCGACGGCCTGAGGCGGGCTGTGTCACAGGTTACGTAGCCCACCCCCAACCCCTCGGGTTCAACCGCCGTCGATCTCATCCATGGCCCCGCCGATGAATCCTCTGGCTCGCTATCAACAATTTGCCATTCTACATCGCCATTGAGCCCCTTTTGTCATTTCTGAAGGACATGTTCTACGACGCTGGCTTGGGATCCAAAACTTCCAAGTCAGACCTCATCGACAGCGACCACGAGGAGGCACCCTCTCCGGCTCTTCCAAGGGGAAAGAGCCCATCTGCTCTTCCAAGGGGAAAGCGCCCGTCTGCGACATCAGGGAGGGCACCCTACAGCTGTGCTCTTCCAAGGGGAAGGAGCCCATCTGCGACAACATGGAGCGCATCCAGGTTCCGTGCTCTTCCCACGGGAACGAGCCCACCCGTGACAAGTGAGGAAACCCATGATTTGTTTTGCCATGCCTCTTCACAGGGGGAAACCCATGATTTGTTTGGTCGAGTCCCTTTTGTAGTGTAGTGAGATTATGTTCAGTTTTAATTGCTATATCTGGTTGTTTGTAGTATGCCTTGTTTATTTCAGTTGTTCACAATGTGATGCTCTAGATGTGCAATTATTTATTGTGCAGTACATTTCATCAATCCAGTTTTAAACATACCGATAGGAATGCATATATTTGCTTGCTGTTAAGCCTGTTATAGCTAGCATATGCCTCTTTTAAAGTTTTTTCATTGTTCGGTTGTTTGTAGTTAGCATATGTTTAGTTTCAAATGCTATGTTTGGTTATTCATAGTATGCCTTGTTTATTCCAGTTTTTCACAACGTGATGTTCTATATGTGCAAGTATGAACTGTGTAGTTCTATTTCATCAGTACCAGTTTCAACAATACCACTATGAATGACTACATTTGGTTGCAGCATCTTGTAGTTAACACGCCTTTCCATTTTTATTTAACCATAACCAGTGTACTTAGACCGGCACAATACCAATTTGAATGACTATGTTTGCTTGTTGTTAAATGTTAGGCATGTTGCAGTTAGCACACCTTTCCACTTGTTTTGCTTTACTAGCGTGCTTAAACCTACACACTTAAGCTATCTTTTGGAGATTATTTTGTCTGTCATGTATAATTTTGGTTGATGCTTAGCCTGTTGTGCTTAACATGCTTCTCGATGTACCTACACAGGACAATTTTGGGAACGACTGCTGTTTTCCATCGAGGTTAGTTTCATCCCATGGCTTATATCTGCTCACTGTTCAGGATATCCGTAGCTGGTACCATATAGGCCGGCGGCTGATAAGGGACTAATCGGTGAATCGGACTTTTAACTTAATATATCTGCAACCCATTTTTCGTTAGGTTAACTAGGGCCATATGTAATATATCTGAGGCTACATAGCAACATGCACTGTACTTAATGTCTAAATATGCAATCGTAGGCTACATAGCAACAAGGAAGAGTGTTACATTAATGTTCTAATGATGTCTAGATATACGTAGAAGAGCAGCAGTAGCAACAGCAACAACACAGCCCTGTTTGGATACTCAACTTAGCTAGAGGTTAGAGTTAGTTTCTATCTCATTACTAACCCTGAACTAACTCCATCTAAAGAGTTGTTTGGATGGCAGGGTTAGATCGACAATAAATGCACTAGGAGAACTTGCTCCAATTAGCACCTCTTGGGTTGGATAGTTTTTTTTGGGTGGGTTATAGATGCAACTAGCTCAAACTAGCCCTCATGTTTAGATATACTTTAGGGATATTTGAGCCCGAACTAGCTCAAACTAACTGTAACCCATGGATACATCAGCAGTTAATCAGCCGATAATTTGTAAGAATGAACTAAACTCCTTCCGGCCCATAATATAAGATGTTAATTCATCTAATATGTGAGCATATTGGATGTTATAAGATACTCCCTCCGTTCCTAAATATTTGTCTTTTTAGAGATTTCAAATGGACTACCACATACAGATGTAGAAAGACATATTATAAAAGAGTGTTGTACTACATCATTGTGCAATTGATGTTTAGCTTCTAATATTAACTAGGTGCTTTTAGGTACATATGTCATTGGTAAAGATCCGCGTTTCAACCCTTTCTGCGTATGGGGCAATGAGATATCGATGAACCAGCATCAAGTGAGGAAGCTGATAAGGATTGTTAATAAAATGGGTCCAAAGATGGCAATTAAACTATTTATTTACACTTTATGCAAGACAACAACGAACTGCAGGATGGTAAGTAAGAACTCTGCAGCCTTCTTTTTACTACCCATAATGAGTTGTGTTAGATGACAATGTCTGAATCTTTTTCCTTTGCAGTGGTGGCCAAAGCAGTTTACTCAAGATTACCTCTCAAACTACATGATCGGTGGGCATGCAAAGGTTAAAGTATTTCTACCAGAACATGATGATTATCTAGATGTTTTCATGAAGACCGTGAAGGATAGGCGGTCGGCCATCACAAGGGGTTGGACTAGAGTCGTGCGTGCCTTCTGCATGGAGGAGGACATAATATGGGCATTCCGCTTCTCCTTGTTTAGCAACCAGAATATATTTCACCTCTTTCTTTACCATCTTTAATAGTATAAGTATACAACTGTGATTCATCATTCTTTATTGGGATAATTAGATTTATGCCCCTAGTTGTGTCCCACTCATCTGTTTTACCCCTAATTCCCAAAAGTCACCGGTTCTGTCCAAGTCACTTTGATCCTCTTATGCTTTTGCCCTTTGACCGTTTGACCGTCAGTTTGAAAACTTCATAACTAATTCATACAAAATAAAAAAAATTGCAAATAAGATACTAAAATGTTCAGAAAAACATCACCTATATGTCAGTGTCATTTGCATTCATGAAAAAAGTGTTGGAAAGTGCACATCCGAGTTTTAGCTCTTTTGATACCACCATGAATAGTAAACTCTAAAAAATTCAAAAAAAATATGGTGGCAAAGAACGACAAGTGTTCTAAGTGCTTGCCAAGTTTCATTAGGGAACTACATTCGTGGAAGTCATGGCAAAAAAATAATCTATTTTGGAGTGTTGATTGTTTTTCTTGCCGCGGCACCCACGAATGTTATTCCCTGATGAAACTTGCAGGCACTTAAAACATTTGTCATTCTTTGCCACCAAATTATTTTTGAATTCTTTGTAACTTCTTTAGATTTTACTATTCATGGTGGTAGCATATGAGCTAAAACTCGAATGGGCACTTTCCAACACTTTTTTCATGAATGCAAATGACACTGACATATAGGTGATGTTTTTCTGAACATTTTGGTATCTTATTTGCATTTTTCTGATTTAGGATGAATTAGTTATGAAGTTTTCAAATTGACGGTCAAACGGTCAAAGGGCAAAAGCATAAGAGGAGCAAAGTGATTTGGACAGAACCGGTGACTTTTGGGAATTACGGGTAAAACAGACGAGTGGGACACAACTAGGGGCATAAATCTAATTATCCCTTCTTTATTTGGTTCTTATGTAATTCTTGAACATATGTACCTATGAATCGAATAATGCATTGGTTGTTTGAACCTGATGGATATGAATGAAGCTGTAGCATACATTCAAATTAAAATCCAAATCCGGTACAATTTGGAAAAGCAGCAATTAAATTACGGTGAAATTACACTCTCCAGGTTGTTACGGCACACACGGTTGGTAAAACAAAAACGTTTGTGATATGCACCATAATCTGAGACGGTTCACAGAGAGGAAACATGTGCAAGCATGCACACGGTTGCCGTTTGCAAAGCATGTGCGATGTCAAACAATATCACAAACGGTGCGGGCAAACTAAACATTTGTGTTAGTTGCCTTGTTGTACACAATTCGCAACCATGAATTGTTTCTGATGAAGTATGCATCGTAAACGTTGCACCACAGAATAGCGTGTGCGATAGTTGTCGTGTACAATGATGTTACAACAGTCCGATGTTTCGTAATCCTGTCCGACACTCGTATGACGATTACCTAATCTTATTAACAGTGAACCATTTGTGATGGGCCGCACATCATACAAGTTGTATAATAGTGAACCGTTTGTGATGGGCCGCGCATCGTAAACGTAGCACCATAGAATACCGACTGCGATGGAAATGCGAGCAAAAACGATTAGGAGTACTGTAGGGGCCCTATCCCCAACGGTTTCTGGGTCGTGCGGGAAGGACCCCCCCTATCGCCCACACTCACTTGGCGATGGTTCCAAGTGCCGTCGCGGAAAGGGGTTAAAAATCGTTTGTTTAGGACCAACGTGGACCAGTTCCAGTTAACCCTCGTACACCTCTCCGTCTGCGACTCTACTCCCACGTCTTCCCATCTCCGGCTCGTTGTTGTCCGGGGCCTCGCCATCGTCCACCACCTTGGATGCGCTCGGCGCAGAGTGGTCAGCGTGGTCAATGAACGACATCCATCGGAAGTAGACTGTGCGTGCAGAGGGTGACAGCTGGGTCCACGGCCGCACGCAAGGAAATGTCTCCTTATTACGCGCAAAAGAATGATTCCTCCACCTGACAGCTGGGACCCACCGGAAGGGCCTCTGTATATCGCGAAAAAACGTTCCCCCCGCTGACAGGTCGGACCCACCAGCTATATCTTCGCACGCAAGGAAGTGCCTCCTTATTACGCACAAAAAAATGAATGCCCCCCTTGCTAGTTGGGACCCACCATAGTGGGAGGCTGACTAGTGGGCCTACTAAGTTGACGATGACGGAGGGCTTTGTCAACTTAGTCAATATGAACAATTCTAGCTCCAGTGATTGTACGATGTCCATCCAACGACCATAGTGCTTCTTCAAGCTCTGGTCTTCTTGCTCCAGCCGCCCAAAGCAGCGCCGGTCGTGCCGCCTGCTCCTGCCTCCCATGGCCGGCTGTGCTGCCACGGAGGCCTTATCGCCCCTACTACTCCCACCGCTGGCCAGGCCCTACGGCGATGGCAGCCTCACACCGCAGCCGAACCAATGAACCCTCGTACTCCTCTCGGTGTGGGCATCCACTACCGCGTCTTCCCCGACTCCGCGTCGTCCCCTTACTAGGCCTCACCGTCGTCCACTGCCTTGGTCAATGTGGTCAACGACCGACTTCCATCGGAAGAGTACTGTACGTGGAGAGGCTGACAGCTATGTCCATGGCCGCACACAAGAAAATGCCTCCTTATTACTCGCAAAATAACGATTCCTCCACCTGACAGAAGGGACCCACCGGACGGGCCACCGTATTTCACAAAAAAAAACGTTTCCCCCCTGACTGCTGGGACCCACCAGCTACATATTTGCACACAAGGAAGTGCGTCCATATTACAGGCAAAAAAATGATTCGCCCCCCTGACTGCTGGGACCCACCAGCTACATCTTCGCACGCAAGGAAGTGCCTGACAGTTGGGACCCACCTGGTCGAAGCATACGTAGCGTTGTCATTTTGGTCGTGAACGTGTACGTACATATGATCGGTCTGTCTGCAGGCTGTAGCGATGAACCGTGGCCGTGTAAGGAAGGGGACGTATTGTAGTAGAGGCGCGCACGTGTCGTAGTAGAAGCATGCACGTAGCATGTACACGTACGTACAACGGCCAGGGTGCAAGAAAGTAAATACGGCCACGTACGTACATACGGGCGGGGTCTCGAACACCTACTCGCGCATATGTATGGCCATGGCTCATGTATATGGCTGGGTCGGAACAGAGAAACTGCATCGTCATCGTGTTCATGGGGAGGCAACGGAATGCGTCGTGTTCATTGGGAGGCAACGGAACACGTGTTGTTCATCGGGAGCCAACCGGCTTGGACGAAATAGCCGATGGAAACGAGGCCTGGCGTACCGCAGAACGGAGGAAACGGCCTTGTGTTCGACCGGCGACAGTCGAAACGGGATCCTGTTCATCGGGAGGGGTCTAGCGTACCGCAAAACGGAGGAAACGAACTTCTCTTGGTCAAAATTGGGTCCTGTTGATTGGGACGGGTGTGGCGTACCGCAAAACGGAGGAAACGGATTTGTGTTGGAGCGCTACGGTCGAAACGGGGGTCCTGTTCATCGGGAGGGGTGTGGTGTACCACAAAACGGGACTCCACGGGATACTGTTCATCGCCACCGTCGACCTCCTCCAGCCTCCACGGGCCACTGTTCATCCACCGTGGACCTCCTCCATCCTCCACCTATCACTGTTCATCCACGAGCTCCTGTTCATCCAGCCTCCACCGCGCGCTCCTCCACCGGCTACTGTTCAACCAGCCCTCTCCACGGGGTCCTGTTCAACCACCCCTCCATGAGCTACTGTTCATCCAGCCCTCCATCGGCTACTGTTCAACCAGCCCTCCACCGGCTACTGTTCAACCTTCCCTCCACGGGGTCCTGTTCATCCAGCCCACCACGGGGTCCTGTTCATCCACCCCCCAACTGGCTCGATCGATCGGGGTACTGTTCATCTAGCGGCAACACCACGGGGGCCTGTTCATCCAACCCCCACCGAGAATTGTTCATCTAGTCAAGAGGCAACAGGTTCGATCGGCTTCAGTTAGCAGCAGTAGCGAAGGAATCGCTCGATCGGGTTCAGTTAGCAACCATCGATCGATCGCTCTGGTTCAGTAACGCGTAGCCTGCAGTGCAATCGCTCGGGTTCAGTAGGCGAACGCCTCGCTCGGGTTCAGTTAGATCCCAACGCCTCGCACCCACGCGCGTACGTGTACGAGAGAAACGTGCATCGCTCGGCCCCCGACCACTCACTGTAATCGGGAACTCCCTGATATTTTCCTCGCCCTCGCTTCTACCACGGGTTTTTCCATCATGGACGGCCAAAAGAATGTCATGTAGCTGCGTCTCCGGCCCGCCCAGGACGAAAAGCCCATTTTCTGTCATGATGTTTTCCCATAGAAGTAGGAGAACACCACATCTATGATGATACCGGGTTTTGTCACAATTATCGTCATAGAAGTGTCATATGTATGACAGAAAAAAAAATCGTTCGGCCCAAAATGTCACGGATGTGTCTTTTTTTTGTAGTGCTAGCGCCAGTTACACCGTGGAATGCTTCCGTTAATTGGGAATCAACTGACCAGCAATAGAAATCCAGGGGGCGACGGACCTCTAGCTAAGGTGAAATAGTACATGAGGAGAAACCTTGTGCATCGCGAGTTACTAGGAACATCTAGTATCAAGAAGAAGCGATCAACTAGTGTCTTCTGTGGGATGAATACCGTGCAAGCACACACGTAAGATTTGCACGAATAAGGGAAGAGGAGAACCATTTCCGGTTGCCAGTGTTGTGTCCTTCATATGTCGCGGCAATGTTCTTCTTTTTGCCGGGGGAACCGATGTTTTGGAGGAGGGTGCACCCTTGGACGAACCCATGGCCAAATTGTTGACTGTGTTGCCGTGGCCATATGTCGGCAAAGGGGAAGCAGATCCGAGGCGGCGAAGGACGGCGTAGAAGGAACAGCTCCGGTGCGGTGGACGGTGGCAAAGTTGGAGCGGCAGCGGTGAGGCGCAGGAAGGCGTGGTTTAACTGGTTCGGGTACGGACAACTTGGCCTGGGCTTCAACTTCTAGCCATGGAGGGCGTTGCGGTTGATGTTGCAGTGGACGACGACGTCGGGGTATCGGCTCCAGCGTGATGGAGGAGGGCGCCGGTTGATGGGTGGGATGGGGTGGCGGACGGAGGACGCCGGGGTTTCGTGGCTGGTGGACAGGTAGTTTTGGCGCCCATGGAGTACGAATGGGTAATCGGACGGGAGGGGGGCGGGGGCGGGGGGAGCTAAGGGAGAACCATGTTTCGGTCTGGGACGCACTTGTTTTTGGCGTTTTTGAACAGATGGGATGCTCTTGTTTGAAATTTGGGGAAAGTACAAAGTTTGCCCCCCTCTTAAATTTCGGACCTACTACGGGTTGGGGGTAGGATGGTAATCCCAGGTGTCCCAAATAGTGGGCGGGAGCGATTTCGGCCGTGCGCATGTGTGCTTTGGCAGCCATTGTGTATGAATGTTTTTCGGAGGCGGTTGTGTGGCGTCTAGAAGAAGCTACAAACCTACCCCGGTTTAGACCTGTGGACATCGGGCCGGTAAGTTTCACGGGTCAAAGTTAGAAAAGTAATTTCATTCTATCAAACATTGGTCTCACGTGGTTTCGGGCGAGTAGAGGCTCTTTTGGCGCTTCGTTCGAAATTTTGAAACAGAAGCATTCACGTTTAAAGTACTCTTGAACTTTGAGGATTGACCTAAATAGACAAGTTAAATTTGACCTTGTATGTTTGAAAACCTCATTAAATTATCCGCTTCTTTTTGAAATTTTGACACTTGAAAATCCTATAACTACGATTATTCTGGAATGGAGGAGCTAAATTTGAATCTATTTTGTACACGACTATATATGCTATTATGTACAAAAGCAAAGCAAAGATTGGTGCCCCCATAATTTAGGTATGATTCACAAATGCCATGATATCGAATTCAAATAATTGAATGGACTTCATGTTTATTCGAATTTTTTAAACCACCTTAAGTTGAGTTCAAATGTATGATAGTTCATAGTTAGCTATTTATAATGCTCATTGTGTAACTTCCATATGTATAATGTGTTTTACACACAACATGAACTATACTCACATTTATATTCGATTGCTAAAGCAATGCATTGTCTGGAGTTCAAAATACTAACTACGTGGATCAATTATGTCGAATAATAACATAGACATGCTGAAATTCGATAGAATCTAGATGTCTGATGGATCAATGACCGGTCCTTACGCGAATTGCAAATATCATGATCCCATCCTAATATTTGGATACAATCTATATCTTTAATCAATGTGTACATCAGTCTTTTACGTGTAGTTTCACTCTCCATCTGTGGTCTCTCACACATGCTCACACACTCTCTCCCGAGGTGTCTTTCTCGCAGGCATGCTCTCGATATAACCCTCCCTCCCTCTCCTAACCATTTACGACTGTTTTCACTAACCTTTAGCAAAAGCACTCTCCCTCTCACAAGCATACACATGCACAATCCCCATCGACCCATTTCTATATACATAGACCTGCCTATGTGTCTAATGTACGCACACTATCTTTAGGCCTGTCTCTCACGCATTGTCTCACACCTCTCTTCCTAATCGACAAGTATGATTCTAGCAGAGCATTATGTAGGATGCCCCTTAAAGTTAGGTTGGATGAATAGTAATATCAGAGATAAGGGGTTACCTTAGTCCGAGGACCTAGGGATACAAATCCTAGCCAGCTTTGTCAGCGGACACAGAGTCCTTCAGGATTCTGCAATCTTTATCTTGTATGACTAGTCATCCATGGGTCTCCCTAAATGCGTCACGGGCCGACCAATGTGGCGCAGGACGGAACCGAACCAAGGGCCTCACCTCGGCCCAACGGACCTCACGCGGTGACACACCCTCTGCCCCCAGGTCTCGTTATCTTCTCACACCCACACATACCAACATAGACACCACACACAAAAAATTCTCCTTGTGCCTATATCCCCTCCCCCCTTGCATATACACACTCCAGGGAATCTCTCGTTGTGACATCATATTCGTCTCTCTCTCTCTCTCTAGACCTCTCTCATTTGTCGTGCTATCTCTCCCAGGCCCCCCCCCACCGGCCCCTCTATCCATGCCTCTCTCGAATACGTAATACACACACATACCTCTCTAGGCCCTGCCAAATACATCAACTACACATTCACACATGTTACATCGCGTACCCCATTGATCTAAAAAGCCCTCTCTTCACGTTTATTTCGCATACAACATTCCTTTTGAATAAAGTGTGGCCAAAAAATTATTTTAGAATTTCTACATATATACAACATTACAAAGTTATATGGAGGAGTATGAACGTTAATTTGCATTGCATGGTGCCCACAATGATATTTATTCCGCACTGTGAATTTTTTATATTTTTATACTATACATAAAGTTAGTCATAATAAAGAGAAACGAAGACCATCTCTCTCTCCATCGGATACACCCCCTCTACGCCCCTTTCACGTACGCACACAAACTATCTCCAGGTCCTCTAAAAGTACGCCCCCAGCACATTCACGCATGTTTCATCTTTCTCTCGCGATATATACAATGACGATCATTGTATTTGAAGCGAAAGCATGATACGTACATTGGACTTCAGAATCCACTCATTACGGTCACCATTTATGTTTTGGGGTTATTATACAGTCACGGGCTCACCGTGCAACTCTGTATTTGCTCAAGACACGACTAGTTGACCGGTTAAACGCTCCACGTGGCACCTCTAGTGTTGCATCACATTATCTCACTACCAATGGGCCCACCTATCGGCTTGTATCTACTTTACACTCTTATAAAAAACATAGTTGGTGATGATGGTGTGCCTGCCATCCTGTAATATTGGTCGTCCGATTTATATCTGGCGGATAGGAAGGAAACTATGGAAATTTTGCAAAAAGATACCTACACACCTCTCCTCATTTGCAAATAAGGCCTTCCCTCGTTCATCCTTTTCTCTCACAAGATAAACTAGTAATACAAATGCATCTTGATGTTATGTGCAACGCACGGGCATCTTGCTAGTAAGAATGAAAACAAACGACAAAAAAATATTGGACGATGGTTCGAAGTCATGACCGCGGGCACAGCGGACAAGGTGGCCTTGTATTGGTATGCTGAGCCGTCTGTTTTAACACACATGAGCTGGTGTGGTGATTATACACACACGCACACATGCACACAACCTGCATGCACACAACACTCACACGAACACATGCAGCCACGCATGCATGGAACACTCACACGTATACATGCAGCCATGCACGCACGCAACACTCACACGCACACACGCCCGCATGCATGCATGCACACACCACCCGACCAACACACACTCTCACGCTCAAGTGCTCAACCTACACGTGCATGCACACACATCAGGCCCTGACAGACACATACACAACCAGGTGGTTCCCACGCACGGGTCGGAGTCTTGTTGCGCCTGCATAAATTTGTGTTTATCTAACCTTTTTCCTATGCAAACTGATGGGTGGGACCCACAAGGAACATGGTCAATTTAACTAGTCAACATGGTGCCATGCAAACTATTTGGCCGGTCAACAGAGTGCAATGCGATGCTGAACGGTGAGCAAGTGGCCATATAATCACCGCAAAACATATAAAGTGACCGTAATGAGCGTATTCTGAAGTCTGGTGACCGTATTACGCTTTTCTCTCTGTAGGCCCTCCAAAACTACATCTCTACACGTTCTCGCATGTTACATCTAACAACTATGCAATACAGCACTACTACTACACTCTAACACAATAAATCATATGTGTTTTTAGTTATACTAGATATCATATTGTTAATTATTCAGTTTGCATACATTAAAATTGCCTTTGAAATGTATGGCCAATATCATCTACCGCGCGGGAAAAATCCGGCCCTTTCCTGTTTAATCGGGTTTGTATCGATGGATCGTGCGAAACAACAAAACTATAGTACTATAGTAATATATACAATACAAGTAACAGTTCACTGGGCCGCCATGTCGTGTCGTCCTCCGTCGTAAGAGTGGAGCGCTCGCTTTCCTAAATGTTCTAGTCCCTTTCGCCGACATGTGGGACATCAAACTACCGGGTCCACGTGCCATACCGACATACAGTGCAGAGCAGCAGGGGTGAAGCACCCCAGTCATGTTGCCGACGTAGTAATGAGCAATGAGGCGTCAAATCACAAAGCTGCACCTTTCCCGCAGTTAAGTTGCAGGGACGAAGTAATAATGCTAAAAAATAAGTTGGAGGGACGAAGCAACCATCATTTCACTTGTTGCTTAATCCGCTTCTCCCTCATCTTCTTCAAGTTAACCACGTGTTGCTTCTCCCGTTGTTCTACCTCATGTGGGACATGGATCGGCTTGGTAAAGCACTGAGACGTGAGACCGCATGTTAGCAAACTGCCAGGCCAACGTCCTCTAAAAATAAGAAACCTCCCCCGCCATCCGCGCGGAAAAATCACCTCCTTTTTACTAATCTTGATTCTATAATTTTTTAGATCAATATAATTGAGATTTGTATAGATAGCACACAGGAGCAAAACCAAGTGGTATGGTTAAGGGCATCCACAATGTGTAGCCAAATGTGAAAATAGCTTTTGGCATTGATGGGAACCATTATGGACGGTGCTGCCAAAGCCAAAAGGATGGAACCGAAGCTCCCTGATTGATTGATTGAAGGAATAGAAAAATGCAACGTCTCTCCTCTTTCTCCCGTGCTTGGACGCATGTACAGTATAGAGCACAGAGTCTACTCCCATGTCCCTTCTATCACAAATCACAAAGCAGTGAGGCGTCAAATCACAAAGCACGGACGAAGCGACCATCATTTCACTCTTTGCTGACTCCGCTTCTCCATCGTCTTCTTCGAGAAACCACCTCACCGCACTAAGCTGGACGGACGACGCTATTGTGTACTAGTAGTACATTTACGCGTCCTGTGGTTCAACGGACTACCTGGGTGCAAATAAGACGGTTGTCTCGGCTTGCAGGTGGCACTTGCGAACGACTTACCATGGTCTCCCTCAATGGTGTTCTCCGTCGAACGCACTTCACCAAACCACAACGTTCGAGATATCGTCGACGTCACCGCAATGGGGAAGGAAGTCAAATAGTTAGTACCTCCATTGTTTAGTAAACAAGGCCAGTATATCAAAATTACAATTTGCAAAAGGCCACTAACACTAATCGAGGCAAAATTGATGGGGTTTGGCTCGTACTAGCAACCAAGGACATTAATATACCCTTGCATGCATGCGGAAGTGAGAAGGTTGGTTTGCACGGCGCTGCATTAATCAAGCGATGAGGAATGAGATGGTTAGCTCTTTGGGCCTTGGAGAAAAAATATGCATTAATTGACACGTCAAACGAGGATTTGTATCGATTAATCCCCTGAAGGAAAATCCCGCCTTTCTTTTTTAACACTAGTACTCCGAGTGCGTACGTACTTGTATCCTGTTTGGGTCTACGACTTGCATTGCCATACTTTGCCACACATTTTTGCCAAGCTTGCCTAAAGTTTTCAAAATGAAAAGGAGGTACACTTGCGCACGGCTGTCGCGGTCGCACCGCACCCTAACACAGTCGCTCATGCACGCCGCGGTCGCATCGCACCCTCACACAGTCGCTCTTGCACACCGCAAACCCAACCAAGGGAACACACACCTCACTGACACGTGCTACCACATATGAACAAACCAAACTCAGCCATCCTACCGCTGACACATAATTTTCGTTCAAACAGTATGTTTATCCAACCGCATGTTGGGGAGGATCCGTACGGCCCGTGCGGTGGTCTGTTGGCGAAGAAGAAGAGGTGAGGAAGAAGGGTTAGGAGACGAAGGATATTCATCCAACCGCCTGAAATGGTAGACTGACCCAAATGATGAAAGTCAGGCAACTTGCATAACAATATATGTTTTTACACAGCAAAAGATCCCTAAAAACAACAACATAAAGAAAAACTATCACTGCTTGCAGAACGAGACGGCCTTGTCGTCTTTGGCTGCCGGCGCGAACCAGCCGTAGCTGCCGACGTGTGTCTCCGCACTATGGTTGTCCTCGGCCTCTAGCTACTCGTTCACGTGGAGCGTGAGGGCGCTCTGCACGGACGAGAGCACCACCCGGTTCAAGTCCAGGATGTCCGGTTCCGCCTGCAGGAGGGCCTCGATGGCAGCGGCATCCACGCGCTCCATGTCGAGTTGAGACTCCGCTGCCCGGTTCAAGTCCAGGATGTCCGGTTCCGCCTGCCGGAGGGCCTCGATGGCAGCGGCATCCGCGCGCACCGTGTCGAGTTGAGCCGCCGCCACCCAGTTCAAGTCCAGGACGTCCGGTTCCGCCTGCAGGAGGGCCTCGATGGCAGCGGCATCCGCGCGCTCCGCATCAAGTTGAGCCTCCGCCGCCCGGCTCACATCCACGACATCCGGTTCCGCCTACAGGAGAGCCTCGATGGTAGCAGCATGCACGCGCTCCGCGTCGAGTTGAGCCTCTGCCTCCCGGTCCTCCTTTAGTATCGCCAGGTTGAACCGCTGGTCCGCCTGCACCATGGGGGACCCGGACGCCGGCACGAAGTCGACGTCCATCGTCTCATACCCATCAGGGGCCTTCTGCACCGCGAACTCCACCATGAACATTGGATCGGCTTCCTCCGCCTCGTAGCTTGGCTCTAGAGAACTCGGGGATTGGCCCGCCGCAAAGCAAGCTTGGGAACGGAGGTCTGTGGAGCCGACCGCCGCCGTGATTTCTGCGCGATGCTCCGGCGTCAGCATCTTGTAGTACGTGATCTTGCGGCGCACCATGGCTTTCCGGTGAACTAGGGGACGCTTGATGCGGGCTAGGGGATCGAAAGGTGGGGGAATGGGCTGGAGAGGAGGTGTGGTTTTGGGGCAGTGGCTGTCGTAGGCCGAGCAGCGAAGGTTCTGGTGTGAATAGTGGTTTCAGTGACGACCGGTCAATCGGTTTTGACCGTACATCGCTCTTGTTGTGTTCGCATTGCACCCCGGCACGCTGGACCCTCCACGTCGCTCACCGAATGGAACGCGCTTCGTCTTGCATTTTCGCTCGCTTATGGGACCGCAGTTGAGAGCAAACCGCCGTCCCTCCCCCTCCCCCGCCCGTGTCATTTATACTACCACTCCCTCCGTTTTATGCGGAGTAAATAAAAACAAAGGGAGTATACTACGGATGAGGATCCCTTGTCGTGGCCGAACCCATTGAGTAACTGACATGCGGGGCCTAGCAAGCATGGGGTCTGCCAGTAAGTGATCAAAGGGGAGGGTAAGGCAGGGATACTACGTCAGAGGATCCACTTCCACTACTACTCCCTCCTTCCATCTACTATACAGGGCCTAATGCGTTTTTCGAGGCTAACTTTGACCAAATGTTAGAGTAATAATATATGACATGCAACTTACACAAAGCATACAATCAAATTCGTATGTGAAAGGAGCTTCTAATGATATAATTTTCACATTATACATCTCATGTACTATTAATCTTGTCAATAGTCAAAGGCGGTTTTGAAAAACGCATTAGAGCATGGTTAATAATATAGCGAGCCGATGGCTATAAGGAACTGGCATGTCATCTATAGCCATCATCTATATGCACTCATACAATAGTGTGGGCTATAAGGTTGGCTATTTCCCGCAAAAAAATAAGGTTGGCTATTGTATTAGTACTTTTTTCCATCTCCTCTCTATCTCTTTCTTCGTATTTATTGTATTTACCTAGGAATGCGTATATAGCTAGGCTCTTGCATGAGAGCTCACTCCCCTTAATTTTTCACATCTCTCTCCTCCACATAGGCAAAATTGCCATGTAAGTTGGCTCTTAGAATGTCTATTAGGTTGGCTCTAAGCATTTAATATTTGCATGAGCAAGGTATATGATTGGAAGAGATTTGCATGCATACTATTTTTTCTTGATCTATGTGTTATAGCCGGGCTGTAGAATAATAGCCCGCTTAACTCTCTCTCCTCTCTTCTCACTCCTTCAAGTAGGATTTTAATGACATGACAAGTCTTATAGCCTGCTGACTAAGCCTTATTAGACTTGCTCTTAGGCCCTATATAAATGGAAGGAGGGAGTACTATGAGCACTGCATACTCTACTACAGATGTTGTCAGTACTCCACTAGTACTATTGGACAGGGAGCTTAAAAAAGTTACTATTGGACTAGCTATACGTGGCGAAATCCTAGTAGGAAGAGCATGCACGAGAACAAGCACATTCACGTGGTTCAAAACAAATTGGAAACTATCTTTGTTTGAATACAAATCTAGGAGTACGTACGAATCTGAAAATATTGGTTGGGCGTTGTTGAATGTTGATACTTTTTCTGTATATTTGATCAAAGTAGAGATACTTTGACTACACATAAAACATATATGTAAACTAGAAAGGATCGGAGGGAGTATATTGTACGTTCAAAAGCGAAACGAACATTGAATACCCTTTATATATGATTTGCGGATGCTATGATCACCGGTTCAAATTTTGAATCCGCCTTAGGTATCACACATGCACCCACTCGTTTTTTCTCGATTTATCTCGGGGTCCGGAGATCGATTGAAAGAGGACTAGGGTGGGTACAATACCTCTGTTTCGCTTATGAACGTACAATATACTCCCTCTGATCCCCATAGACCCCCCCCCCCCCGTGGGTCATTCTATCATAGAAACAGACCAAACCTTTATCTCCCTGCACGACACGCAATTAATCTCTCAACATCAATCGATCTCGTCAAGATGTGTCGGGGCATGAACCGAGTGGGATGTCAAAACTAAGACGGGAAGCGACACGTAGTGGAGGCAAAGTGAAACTTTAAATGAACCGTTTGTTTGTATGCATGTCGGACAAATTACAACATTGGAAATACAAGCATGGTCTAGGCCCACATGCGAATGATACTCAGCGGAATGTTCAAATGATGCATGCAGGAGGATGGACTCGACCGGAGGGCGGCATGATCGATGGAGAAGAGGGTTGGAGAGGAATGAGAAATAAGCAACGCCACATGATTATACTTGAGCAGCTCAAATAAACAATAAGTTGTCTCGTTTTCCCTTCCGCCTTGGTCACGGAGTAAGATACTCCCTCTGTTTTTATTTACTCTGGATATTAGGTTTGACTGAAGTCAAACTTCTTAAAATTTGACCAAATTTATTGAAAACTAGCAAGATGCCCGTGCCTTGCACGGAAGATCAAGATCTTGTGGGAGAAAAGGATGAATGAGGGAAGGCCTTATCTGCAAATGTGGAGAGGAGTGCGGGTAAATTGTCATAGTTTCCTTCCTATCCGTTAGATATAGATCGGACAACCTATATTGCAGGATGGCAGGCACACCATCATCACCAACTCTGCTTTTTATCTACACTAGCAAGATGCCCGTGCGTTGCACGGAACATCTAGATGCATTTGTATGAGTAGTTTATCTTGTGAGAGAAAAGGATGAAGGAGGGAAGTCCTTATTTGCAAATGTGGAGACCAGTGTGGGTATTTTTTTGCAAAATTGCCATAGTTTCCTTCCTATCCGTCAGATATAAATCAGACGGACTCTTATAAAAAACAGAGTTGGTGATGATGGTGTGCCTGTCATCCTGCAATATAGGTCGTCCGATTTATATCTGACGGGTAGGAAGGAAACTATGACAATTTTGCAAAAAGGTACCCACACACCTCTCCACATTTGCAAATAAGGCCTTCCCTCGTTCATCCTTTTCTCTCACATGATAAACTAGTCATACAAATGCATCTTGATGTTACGTGCAACGCACGGGCATCTTGTTAGTAAGAGTAGAAATATGAACATTTACAATAGCAAATATATATGATGTGAAAGTATATTCAATAATGAATCTAATGGTATTGATTTGTTATTCTATATGTTATTATTTCTGTCTATAAACTTTTTCAAAGTTACAAAGTTTGACTTTGAGCAAAGCTAAAATGCGGAGTAAATAAAAACTAAGGGAGTACGCAGGGACTAGTATAGTTACTACTATCGTAACATGGTAAGGTTGGACCCCTAAATGCGGGCTCGGACCGGGCACACCTCAATTATTCTTTCAAACGGTCGGACACCTACATTTAGCACACCGTCCGGCTACTTAATCAAGTGTTATGCTTCACTACTTGAAAAGGAAAAGGGTGGTACCGTACCCAAAACCACCACACTTGGGGCTAGGGTAACAACTTGGTACTGTACCACATTTGAACCAGGGCACAAAAACGACATGTTCTGCGCCTAAAGCGCAACGCGGAGCACTGACACTCGAATATGGCCGGGAAAACAGGGAAACCGACATGTGGGGCACACCTACCGGGACGACGTGATGCAGACTAGTCCAATGGAGGAGCTGGCCCACGAACTCCTCGCCACCGGCAACCGTTCATGTGGGTCGAGGGTGCCAGCAACGTGGCGCATCTCCAGCACCGCCTCTGGACAGGGCGACCACGGTGAGCGACACGCTCATCGTCACTAGACACGGTCAGTTTCAGTGTGCCGAGGGTGGCATTAGCGCTGTGGCACGACCACCAGATCAACACCCAGCTCGTCGAGGATGCACGGGGCGTCGAAGTGCGCGTGCGCCGCGACGCGTCCGCGGAGTGGTGTAGCACGGCCAACTGCATCCCCAGGACCTGAGACCATGCCTGGTCGTCTTGCTTTTTCAATGACATGTGGGGTCGCATTTGAGCAAAGGGCATCTCCAACATTGCCACGACCGCAAGTGACTACCCTGGCACACAAAAAAGCCTCGTCCCTCACGCCGTCGCGCAGGGCATTCCAGACGGCGCCAGCTGCCCGCATTCATGCCGTCCGTCTGTATGCCGTCGTTAAGAGGCTCGGTGCCCGAGGAACCAACTCCGGTGACTTAATGACGCGCTTGGACGCTTTGGCCTCACCGGAATGCGCTACTTAAAGCGGCAATTCCCAACTAACATCCACACCATAGCGCATCGTCCTACTACCTGACACCACATCTGCCATGACCGCGAGCGCGAACGTTCTGCGGGAGAGCTTGTCTTCGGGGATGAAGCTCGAGGTCACCGCCATCGCTCAAGTCGCCGCTCGCGACGCAATAGCGGCGTAGCCGGACGCGGACACGACCGCACAAGCGGTGACCATGCTGGCGGCCGACGACGGAAGCACCGTCAGCCACGCGTCCTACTTGCCGCCGTCCAACGTCCGGCACCGCCGAGGTCAGGGACTCTGTCACATCCCTAGTCTGGTATGCACTTAGGCTAGCTAGATATGCTGCATCATGTCTAAATTTCATTTAAAGTTGAATTGGGGATGACCAAACCCTAGCACCAAATGAATTCAAGTAGGTTCAAAATAAAAATATTTTCAATGAACCCAAAATGCCCTTAGAAATGTTCATGATTTTTGATAAAGGTGAAAACCTCTGCCAGAAATGATGAGCATATTTATTGGCCATTTATGCATTTTTGAGCTAAACCATACTGTATTTGAATTGGAGCATTTAATGCCTATAAATATTTTAAATGCTTCAATACTTCTGAAAACAATTGGGGGCTGTTGGAAATAATTCAAATAGTGCCCACAATTTTTATCAGGATTTTACAAAATGAGTTAGTAATTTTACTAATTCAAAACAGATCAAATAAATAGAAAACATAAAGTAAAGAGAGAGAGAGAGGAGAGTACCTGAGCCACTTACCTGGCCTGCACTGTGTTGGCCCAACACTGTTGGCCCAGCCCATCTCTCTCCCTTGTCCTCTTCCAGCTCACGCCAGAAGGACTGGAGCGCGCGTGCCCGGCGCGCGCAGCCACACGCCGGCACCTCCACCCTGCCTGCGTGCTCCCTCGTCGCCCTGGATCTCCCTCGCGGCGCCACGACACCCCCTCGACGCCTCGACCTCTCCCTCGAGCTCATCCCCTCCTCTGTCTCCCTCACGCGCGTCCACACGAACACAGCCGTCGCCGCCGCTCGCCACCACCGCGGCCACCGCCTCCCCCCTCGCCTCACCGACGCACCCAGAAGCTCCGCCACTTCGTCCTCGACCCCCTCGCTGAGCTACACAACGCCGGACGCCTCGAAGCGCCGCCGCCGACGCCTTCTTCTTCCTCGGGTCGCCGAGATCGCCTCCGCCGCCCCGCTCGCTTCGGACCTCCTCCGAGCTCGCCGTAGCCTCTGCTGCAACTACTGTGAGCTCACGGACCTACTCCCCTTCCTCTCCTACTCGCGTTCATGCTCTAGCTTCGTTCCCCATCTCCGCCGAAGCTCGCCGCCGCCATTGCTAACGAGCTCCGTGCTCCCGAGCTCGGCGGCTCGCCCGAGCATCACCAGCGTGCTCGCCGCGCTCCTGTGAACCTGAAGCACCCACGGGTTCGCCCTGCCGTGCCCTGTAGCGCCATCTCCGCCGTTGCCCGAGCTCCGGCCGCCGCCCAAGTGGTCGCCACCGTAGTTCCCGACCTCCCCTCGCCCAGCCGCCTGCTCCGTTGGATGCGGTGCATGTCCAGCAGCCCGTAGGGCCAAACCCCGAGCCCAATGGTCGCCGGATGGCAAAACCCGACGCCTCCGCCGTGCGGAATGCTTGCCGCCGGCCATATTCCGGCGAGGCTGACGTGCCGACATCATTAGCGGCTAATGACGCCACTAACTAACCCCCCTAGCTCACTGACAGACGGGCCCCGCCCTTAATTAACCACAGGGTTATTTTCTGTTTAAATTAAGCTAATGCCGTGGACCCCACATGTCAGCTTTGACTTTGGTCAAGTCAACGTTGACCGGTCCCACTTGTCATCCACCCAAACCAGCAAGTGACACTGACATGCGGGCCCCACCGTCCAGGTTTGACCTGGACCGCCCAGTTGACCTGCTGATGTCACTTTGATGTAATGCTGACGCTATAAATCATTTTCTGGATTTATTCTTATACAGAAAATTCCAGAAAATCCTATAAACTTCTAAAAATCATAGAAAATAATCTAGAACTCAGATTGAAAAGATTTATATATGAAAAATTATCAGAAAAATCCAATCTATCCATTTATGCTACTTTCATGCATGAAAAACCAACTTATACCTGCTGTATAAGTGAAAACATTCAAATTTCACCTTAAATGCTCAAACTAGAGTTTGCATTTGAACCTTTGGTTCAAATGGACTCCCTTGCACTTGTTGCTAGCTGCATTAGCTCAATTCACAGCATATTGCCATGTCACATTCATGCATCATATCGTTGCATTGCATTGATTGGTTTTCCTCTCTGTTGCCGGTATTTGTTCCCCTTGGTAGACGTTGTTCCGACGCTGTGATCGTTGACACTAATGAAGACTCAATGCTATCTTCAGAAGTGCCAGGCAAGCAAACCCCCTTGTTCATTTCGATACAATCCCACTCTCTCGCTCCTGCTCTCTTTTACTGCATTAGGACAACAACGCTTCAACTGTTACTTGCTGCGGTAGCTGAACCCCTTTATCCTCTGCATGACCTGTCATTTCCACAGTAAATAGATGAAACCCACTAGCATGAGTAGGAGTTGTTTGAGCCCTGGTGTGCCTACTCATTCATGCTTGTTTGTCATGCCTGCTATTGCTTAGAGTTGAGTCAGGTCTGATTCATCGGGAATGAATTGGAATTTGGTGAACATGTCCTACTGTTGAGAGCCAAGTGTGTGAACACGATTTGGTAAAGGTAGCGGTGAGAGGCCATGTAGGAGTACATGGTGGGTTGTCTCATTGAAACCGTCCTCGGGAACTGAGTTCTGTGTTTGTGATCCATGAACAGTTACTACCACGCATTGGAATGCTTAAGTGCCCCTCTCGACTTATTAATCAACCTGATCTCTGTCCAGGAGTTGCAACTAGTTTCTGGTGTTTGTAGGTAGTGTTAGTAGTCTACCAAGTGGCACCCGGTACAGGTGGGCTTGGGACAGACTAGGCACACGTGGCCTGGTGTACCGAGTGGCACCCGGATGGTGGGCTCGGGAACCCTGCACACATCGTTTGGGGCCGTGAGCGACACCCCGGCCGGATCTCCTTGCGGATGGAACCCGAATAGGCGATAAACCTGGACTAGAGACTTGTGTGGTTAGTCAGGTCGTGGCCGACTCCCTCGCCAGGCTTCCGCCTGAAGGTTGCCGAGGTACACGAGGTGTACATGGTGGTAAGTGGCGAGAGCGTGTGTGACGAAGTACACCCCTGCAGGGTTAATATGATCTATTCGAATAGCCGTGTCCGCGGTAAAGGACTTCTGGGTTGCCTATAACAGTTCATAGACAAGTGAAAGTGGATACTCTAAAATGCGCAAGATAAGCGTGAGTGCTATGGATGGCGTTCTCGTAGGAAGACGGGAGCGGATCCATAGTGGTGTATTGATATGGTGAATATGTGGACTCGTGTGCGCCACCTCAAAAGAGTTACTTGCAGTCGTAGTTCAGGATAGCCACCGAGTCAAAGCTGGCTTGCTGCAGTTAAACTCCACCACCCCTTTTGTTGATACCGATGCATATGTAGATAGTTCTGATGTAAGTCTTGCTGGGTACATTTGTACTCACGTTTGCTTATTTTATGTTTTGCAGAGAGACGTCAGTCTCGCTAGTAGTTCCGTGTGGACTTCGACGTTTAGCTTGTTACCTCAGCTACGATCTTGTGCCCTCGGCAGGGTCTGGTAGATAGTCAGGCTTCTCAGCCTTTTTCATTTATAGATGTCTGTACTCAGACATGTTAAGCTTCCGCATGTGTTTTGACTTGTATGCTCTGAATGTTGGGTCATGAGACCCATGTTTGTAATATCTGGCTCTTCGGAGCCTAATGAATAAATACTCTGAGTCGTAGAGTCTTGTTGTGATGCCATGTTGTATTTGCACATATCGAGCATATTGTGTGTATGATTGAAATGCTTGGTATGTGTGGGATCCGACAATCTAGTTGTCTATCCTTAGCAGCCTCTCTTATGGGGAAATGTAGTCTAGTGCCTCCTTGAGCCATAGTAGTCCACTACAGCCCGGTTCACCGGAGTCCTGCTAGCCGAGCACTACTGCTCTGGACACTTGACTGGCCGGCATGTGTTTCATATCGTTCCTGTGTCTGTCCCTTCGGGGAAATGTCACGCGGTGACATCCGGAGTCCTGCCTAGCCTGCTACAGCCCGGGTTCCCGGAGTCCTGTTAGCCTAGTGCTACAGCCCGGATTCGCACGCTGTTGACCGACACGTTCGATGTTGATTCATGTATGCCTGTCCCCATACGTTAGTGCCGCTTTGGGTTCACGACTAGCCATGTCGGCCCGGGTTCTCTGTCATATGGATGCTAGCGACATTGTCATATACGTGAGCCAAAAGGCGCAAACGGTCCCGGGCCATGGTAAGGCGACACCCGTGGGAGTACCGTGCGTGAGGCCGCAAAGTGATATGAGGTGTTACAGGCTAGATTGGTGTGACTCGGAATCGGGGTCCCGACAGCTTTGGTATCAGAGCCTGACTGCCTGTAGGTTTACGAAGCCAAACTGGTCGAAGTTGAGTCTAGAAATGCTTTAGTTATATAAGGGAATTGATTGTGGAAGGGAACGTAAGGCTCTTTTACTCCTTTACCTTATAGCCTTCTGATCTGAGTCACCCTCTTCTCTTCTGCGGGGATTAAGAACTAGGCTTCTCATCTTTCTATCAGGATCACGTGTTACTAATCCGTAGACTCGTAGGATTGTTGGTTTCAAGCCTCAGTTCAGTTTCTACTACTTCCATGAGTTGACAGTTCATCCCAGAACCTTGTTATGATGTTGAGTGGTTATGCCACCATTTTGCAGGATATCTCAAATCCTTTTGAGCATTCACAGCTGTTATGCTGTCCGAGTCACCCCAAGTTTCTAAATAGTCTAATGCATTTGCAAATCCTTTCCGTCCGTTCCCGATGTTCCTTTGGGCCAGATTAACCACACTAATCGTTGAGTTGAGGTACTCTGTTGCCTTGACATATATGTTGGAGTTATTATTATGACCCTAGGTGTCTTAGAAGACCACTTAGCAATCTAGCAATGCTTGCATCCCCAGTGTGATGATTCTGGCCATTACTCTCGAAAGCATCCCGTGATGCCACTTAGTTAGTAGGCATTCTATTCCCGGGTTTCTGAACTCGAGATTCACCCTACTTACTTCATGTTGATAGTGTTGCTAGTTCCTTTAGGATATTAGTAACCTTTGTGATAGTCTTCGAGGTCCGTGGTATCTCATTCTTCCAATACCATGAACCATTATGGCAGAAGTTCTTTTAACCAAAAGATCACAACTAGAGCGCTCTTGAGGAGTTCTCCATTCTGCATTGTGAATCTGCCAGTGCTACCTTTCTGCATGGATTATCTGGAAGAAATATGTTGAACTTGTTTGACATACTAAATTTATGCATCCACAACTCAGATAATCATATGTTCTTTGGGGTTGTCCCTCTTTAGCTGTATTCCGACCTTCATCTATCAATTGATAGTCAAGGGTATGTGTGCGATCGTGTTCATCGATGTGTACTATCCTTGTGGCCCGTCAAGCCGTTCTATTTCAGAATGACTAGGAGAAACAAACTGCAAAACCTCGTCCATATCTAGGATTGGGTCAAAGCAAGTGTATTCCGCAGGCCAAAATGCCAATCCAGCTTTTGCTCTGCTCTACCTTGGAGCGTCACCATCTTTATGTCAAGAGTGTCATGAGAATTGCACCACCTCTTATGAATTCTTGATTAAGTGATACTTCTCGCCATCATTATTCATTCCTCGGTTCCGTGTTGTCACAACCGGAATACCGACAAGTGAATCGTGATGTGTGAAATCAATACTCTGAGCAACTCGTTGCTTGGTAGTTAATGGCAATACCCTCATTCTTAGCGTGTTGGTTGTTCAATCATCATCCGGAGGTTGATCGTGTTACCTAGTCCAGTTTCCTGGTGCACTCTTCGGTCAACGAGTTAGGATTGTATCAATTCCTCGCCCTTTTTGATCACATCGTCTTGCCCTGAAAAGCAAGATTGTTCTCGAGCTTAGTAACATATCGGTGGTTTGTGATTTTCTGATTATCTTCTCGGAAGTATCACCAGGTTGTTTCCTGACTGTTATGTTGAGCTCGTGATCAAGTTGGTTTCCTGTAAACCACCCCTTCTCCAAGAATCCGTGTTGGATACCCCTGAGCTAGTTGGTCAAGCTAAACAACAGCTTGGAGAGTTGGAAGATAAAAGCTTGCCTGGCTTAGTTCTTTCCAAAGGATATCTCTTGTGTGTGTGTTTGTCGTAGAAAGATAATTTCTTCATCGATTGGTCCTCGTGATCAATTAATGGACCTATCATCTTAACCAAACTTTGATTTGAGTATGGGCTATCATCAAATCAAATCAGAACCAATGATGTTCGTAATGTTGTCCTACTCGTGGTTGATTCCTCGAGCATACACCATTACATCTTTTGGGTCTGACCAATGCTATTCCCGTGTTTACTTAATTTTGGAACTCCATCTATATGGAAGCCTGGATGGATTGTTGTTGAGCTCATTGACAACATTTCCATCTTGTCCATGATTTTGTTGAGCATTAAGCTAGTGTTGGAAACTTTTATAAGCATTATCTTCGTGTCCCGCTCATGAAGCATATGTTTGGATGAAGAAGATACTTCCTCTAATTCACATGCACTTGATGTAAGTTGCCGCCGAGAATTAGAGAAAGTTTGTTTTGCTTCCTCTGGAATCATCCCAAGTAAGTTATGCATGTGTGAAGTATTCTATGGTCTGTTAGACTAATCATCTTCGTTCCATATGAATTCCGTAGCACCTCGAGCCACTAACTGATTTGTTCAAGGAGAAGAAGTTCCTTCATAAGAGCTAGTCATATGACTTATGCAAGGACTTCGTTATCCGCGATGACGGTTCCCCACCTGAACTCGGCAGTGTTTTATTATAAGACTACCACGTGGTCATGCTTGTCTTGGATAGCGTGTTCACAGGTTTGTAGCGGAACCAGCTCATGTTTTGGAGCTTGCTATCGTAGTTCATGCCCCGAGAATCTCGCAACGTCATCTCGTCGAATTGCGTTGCAAACTTTCATTTTTCTTTCTAGACCTGATGAGTCTGGAATATCCCGACACCAACCAGATCTGAATCTCAGGCAGATGTGATGGTTGAACGTTTCCCAAGAACTATACTAATGGTCTCTCTGTTACCGGTAAGTGGATGTCGTGGCCAACACACCCAGCCGGAAGACCTATTATTGTAGTATCTTGATTGAGAAAGTTGGCCACCTCCCCATAAGGATTTCGTAGGATTTGCTCCCTAGTTGTTCCTTATGGATCCTTTGCATTCCGAAGTCCGACCACTACTTGATGGCTATGTTGATGCTTTAAGCATGACCGTAGTAACCAGTACATCAAGGAGAACATTAGAAGCGGAGTGCCAAATGTCTCTCGGTCGATCATCCAGATTTTGCTCCCTTGGCTTCGCTAAGGTGAAATCTGAGAAAGTGTTGTCCTCCTTTGCACCTGCATCCTCCATCACCGTTCATTATGGTAGTATGATGTGTTGCCAGGATCCTCGGCACGGATGTTGGTAAAACCTTGATGAATATGGAAATGCTCAAGTTCATGAAAGCACGCGCAGTCACTAGGTTATGTCCTTGGTATCAACTGGAATGTGCCTTCC
The DNA here is from genome assembly GCF_002575655.3 of Aegilops tauschii subsp. strangulata. Taxonomy (NCBI): domain Eukaryota; kingdom Viridiplantae; phylum Streptophyta; class Magnoliopsida; order Poales; family Poaceae; genus Aegilops; species Aegilops tauschii. The sequence continues at coordinate 185,146,239 of NC_053040.3, forward strand.
ATTTGCCGAGTTGTTCTATAACCATAGTTTCCTTTCCAAATTGAGTGTGCCATTCTTTTGAATTCTTTCAAACGATCATTTGTAAATTGCCTTACGCTGGTAGAAAGAGTTTCAATGATCTTTGTATCAAAAGTAATTATTTTTGTCACTTAAGGGAAGAATTCTACGAGTCACCTTTCCTAAGGTGCCCCGTTATGGAGTCATGGTAATTAACTCCTCGCTGATTTGGAACCCATGCACCATACTATCTAAGCGTGGGATTGTTGCCCACCAAATCAAACCTCATCGTTTGTTCTTCCATCCCTCTCGACGTGTTTTGTGTCTCAACTCGAGATGTTTCAACATCTCATTCCGTGAGTTGGTCTTGTATAGCTCGATCTTCGAGAAGATCAATCCTGTAGAGTTTCCCTCTCTTCCGTCATCATAGCTGGATGAAGCTCTCGAAAGAAAAGATGTCAAGATCAAGATGATGCAATGAATCAACATCTTCGAGAAGAACAATTGGATCGTGAAGATTATGTTAGTTTGCGTTCCCCTTTCATCTAACCCTACGCTTGAATCTCGGGACGAGATTTTTGTTTAGTGGGGGTGAGTTGTCACATCCCTAGTCTGGTATGCACTTAGGCTAGCTAGATATGTTGCATCATGTCTAAATTTCATTTAAAGTTGAATTGGGGATGACCAAACCCTAGCACCAAATGAATTCAAGTAGGTTCAAAATAAAAATATTTTCAATGAACCCAAAATGCCCTTAGAAATGTTCATGATTTTTGATAAAGGTGAAAACCTCTGCCAGAAATGATGAGCATATTTATTGGCCATTTATGGATTTTTGAGCTAAATCATACTGTATTTGAATTGGAGCATTTAATGCCTATAAATATTTTAAATGCTTCAATACTTCTGAAAACAATTGGGGGCTGTTGGAAATAATTCAAATAGTGCCCACAATTTTTATCAGGATTTTACAAAATGAGTTAGTAATTTTACTAATTCAAAACAGATCAAATAAATAGAAAACATAAAGTAAAGAGAGAGAGAGGAGAGTACCTGAGCCACTTACCTGGCCTGCACTGTGTTGGCCCAACACTGTTGGCCCAGCCCATCTCTCTCCCTTGTCCTCTTCCAGCTCACGCCAGAAGGACTGGAGCGCGCGTGCCCGGCGCGCGCAGCCACACGCCGGCCACCTCCACCCTGCCTGCGTGCTCCCTCGTCGCCCTGGATCTCCCTCGCGGCGCCACGACACCACCTCGACGCCTCGACCTCTCCCTCGAGCTCATCCCCTCCTCTGTCTCCCTCACGCGCGTCCACCCGAACACAGCCGTCGCCGCCGCTCGCCACCACCGCGGCCACCGCCTCCCCCCTCGCCTCACCGACGCGCCCAGAAGCTCCGCCACTTCGTCCTCGACCCCCTCGCTGAGCTACACAACGCCGGAAGCCTCGAAGCGCCCCCGCCGATGCCTTCTTCTTCCTCGGGTCGCCGAGATCGCCTCCGCCGCCCCGCTCGCTTCGGACCTCCTCCGAGCTCGCCGTAGCCTCTGCTGCAACTACTGTGAGCTCACGGACCTACTCCCCTTCCTCTCCTACTCGCGTTCATGCTCTAGCTTCGTTCCCCATCTCCGCCGAAGCTCGCCGCCGCCATTGCTAACGAGCTCCGTGCTCCCGAGCTCGGCGGCTCGCCCGAGCATCACCAGCGTGCTCGCCGCGCTCCTGTGAACCTGAAGCACCCACGGGTTCGCCCTGCCGTGCCCTGTAGCGCCATCTCCGCCGTTGCCCGAGCTCCGGCCGCCGCCCAAGTGGTCGCCACCGTAGTTCCCGACCTCCCCTCGCCCAGCCGCCTGCTCCGTTGGATGCGGTGCACGTCCAGCAGCCCGTAGGGCCAAACCCCGAGCCCAATGGTCGCCGGATGGCAAAACCCGACGCCTCCGCCGTGCGGAATGCTTGCCGCCGGCCATATTCCGGCGAGGCTGACGTGGCGACATCATTAGCGGCTAATGACGCCACTAACTAACCCCCCCTAGCTCACTGACAGACGGGCCCCGCCCTTAATTAACCAGAGGGTTATTTCCTGTTTAAATTAAGCTAATGCCATGGACCCCACATGTCAGCTTTGACTTTGGTCAAGTCAACGTTGACCGGTCCCACTTGTCATCCACCCAAACCAGCCAGTGACACTGACATGCGGGCCCCACCGTCCAGGTTTGACCTGGACCGCCCAGTTGACCTGCTGATGTCACTGTGATGTAATGCTGACGCTATAAATCATTTTCTGGATTTATTCTTATACAGAAAATTCCAGAAAATCCTATAAACTTCTAAAAATCATAGAAAATAATCTATAACTCAGATTGAAAAGATTTATATATGAAAAATTATCAGAAAAATCCAATCTATCCATTTATGCTACTTTCATGCATGAAAAACCAACTTATACCTGCTGTATAAGTGAAAACATTCAAATGGCACCTTAAATGCTGAAACTAGAGTTTGCATTTGAACCTTTGGTTCAAATGGACTCCCTTGCACTTGTTGCTAGCTGCATTAGCTCAATTCACAGCATATTGCCATGTCACATTCATGCATCATATCGTTGCATTGCATTGATTGGTTTTCCTCTCTGTTGCCGGTATTTGTTCCCCTTGGTAGACGTTGTTTCGACGCTGTGATCGTTGACACTAATGAAGACTCAATGCTATCTTCAGAAGTGCCAGGCAAGCAAACCCCCTTGTTCATTTCGATACAATCCCACTCTCTCGCTCCTGCTCTCTTTTACTGCATTAGGACAACAACGCTTCAACTGTTACTTGCTGCGGTAGCTGAACCCCTTTATCCTCTGCATGACCTGTCATTTCCACAGTAAATAGATGAAACCCACTAGCATGAGTAGGAGTTGTTTGAGCCCTGGTGTGCCTACTCATTCATGCTTGTTTGTCATGCCTGCTATTGCTTAGAGTTGAGTCAGGTCTGATTCATCGGGAATGAATTGGAATTTGGTGAACATGTCCTACTGTTGAGAGCCAAGTGTGTGAACACGATTTGGTAAAGGTAGCGGTGAGAGGCCATGTAGGAGTACATGGTGGGTTGTCTCATTGAAACCGTCCTCGGGAACTGCGTTCTGTGTTTGTGATCCATGAACAGTTACTACCACGCATTGGAATGCTTAAGTGCCCCTCTCGACTTATTAATCAACCTGATCTCTGTCCAGGAGTTGCAACTAGTTTCTGGTGTTTGTAGGTAGTGTTAGTAGTCTACCAAGTGGCACCCGGTACAGGTGGGCTTGGGACAGACTAGGCACACGTGGCCTGGTGTACCGAGTGGCACCCGGATGGTGGGCTCGGGAACCCTGCACACATCGTTTGGGGCCGTGAGCGACACCCCGGCCGGATCTCCTTGCGGATGGAACCCGAATAGGCGATAAACCTGGACTAGAGACTTGTGTGGTTAGTCAGGTCGTGGCCGACTCCCTCGCCAGGCTTCCGCCTGAAGGTTGCCGAGGTACACGAGGTGTACATGGTGGTAAGTGGCGAGAGCGTGTGTGACGAAGTACACCCCTGCAGGGTTAATATGATCTATTCGAATAGCCGTGTCCGCGGTGAAGGACTTCTGGGTTGCCTATAACAGTTCATAGACAAGTGAAAGTGGATACTCTAAAATGCGCAAGATAAGCGTGAGTGCTATGGATGGCGTTCTCGTAGGAAGACGGGAGCGGATCCATAGTGGTGTATTGATATGGTGAATATGTGGACTCGTGTGCGCCACCTCAAAAGAGTTACTTGCAGTCGTAGTTCAGGATAGCCACCGAGTCAAAGCTGGCTTGCTGCAGTTAAACTCCACCACCCCTTTTGTTGATACCGATGCATATGTAGATAGTTCTGATGTAAGTCTTGCTGGGTACATTTGTACTCACGTTTGCTTATTTTATGTTTTGCAGAGAGACGTCAGTCTCGCTAGTAGTTCCGTGTGGACTTCGACGTTTAGCTTGTTACCTCAGCTACGATCTTGTGCCCTCGGCAGGGTCTGGTAGATAGTCAGGCTTCTCAGCCTTTTTCATTTATAGATGTCTGTACTCAGACATGTTAAGCTTCCGCATGTGTTTTGACTTGTATGCTCTGAATGTTGGGTCATGAGACCCATGTTTGTAATATCTGGCTCTTCGGAGCCTAATGAATAAATACTCTGAGTCGTAGAGTCTTGTTGTGATGCCATGTTGTATTTGCACTATCGAGCATATTGTGTGTATGATTGAAATGCTTGGTATGTGTGGGATCCGACAATCTAGTTGTCTATCCTTAGCAGCCTCTCTTATGGGGAAATGTAGTCTAGTGCCTCCTTGAGCCATAGTAGTCCGCTACAGCCCGGTTCACCGGAGTCCTGCTAGCCCAGCACTACTGCTCTGGACACTTGACTGGCCGGCATGTGTTTCATATCGTTCCTGTGTCTGTCCCTTCGGGGAAATGTCACGCGGTGACATCCGGAGTCCTGCCTAGCCTGCTACAGCCCGGGTTCCCGGAGTCCTGTTAGCCTAGTGCTACAGCCCGGATTCGCACGCTGCTGACCGGCACGTTCGATGTTGATTCATGTATGCCTGTCCCCATACGTTAGTGCCGCTTTGGGTTCACGACTAGCCATGTCGGCCCGGGTTCTCTGTCATATGGATGCTAGCGACATTGTCATATACGTGAGCCAAAAGGCGCAAACGGTCCCGGGCCATGGTAAGGCGACACCCGTGGGAGTACCGTGCGTGAGGCCGCAAAGTGATATGAGGTGTTACAGGCTAGATCGGTGTGACTCGGAATCGGGGTCCCGACAGACTCCTCCGAGGATAGTAGGGCATGGGAGGCGGCAGGGCATGGTGTGCCAACTGGCCGGTCCGTCTCCCGTGTTCTACTCTTCCTCACCGAAGACCGCACCTTCGTCTTGAAACCCGCCCCCGTACATGGAGATCGCAGATGGAGGACGTCGGTCGCCATTGTAGAATAGGTTTAGGGTCAGGTTTCTTTTATTTTTCTATCCTATAAAAGTTCAAAATGTAATGAAAATCTGTCGTGTTTGCATTAATCTTGGCCGGTGTATATAAACTTTCACAATAATATAGTATATTGTAGGAGTACTAGCAAGATGCCCATGTGCCGCTGAGGGAGTCCTGGATTAGGGGGTCCTCGGACAGCCGGACTATATACTTTAGCCGGACTGTTGGACTATGAAGATACAAGATTGAAGACTTCGTCCCGTGTCCGGATGGGACTCTCCTTGGCGTGGAAGGCAAGCTTGGCAATACGGATATGTAGATCTCCTCCCTTGTAACCGACTCTGTGTAACCCTAGCCCCCTCCGGTGTCTATATAAACCGGAGGGTTTAGTCCGTAGGACAACAACAATCATACCATAGGCTAGCTTCTAGGGTTTAGCCTCTACGATCTTGTGGTAGATCAACTCTTGTGATACTCATATCATCCAGATCAATCAAGCAGGAAGTAGGGTATTACCTCCATCGAGAGGGCCCGAACCTGGGTAAACATCGTGTCCCCCGCCTCCTGTTACCATCCGCCTTAGACGCACAGTTCCGGACCCCCTACCCGAGATCCGCCGGTTTTGACACCGACATTGGTGCTTTCATTGAGAGTTCCACTGTGTCGTCATCATAAGGCTGGATGGCTCGTCTCGTTGTCAAGGACAACATCACCTCTGGGGGAGCCCTGGCTATGGGCCAAACTCTCCGACTAGGCGGTTTCGTCATGACCACCCGTTCGGCCGCTGCGCCGACGATGACTTCTGGGGTCATCGAAAACAGCCTCCACGTCGGCTCGGAATTCGCTGAACAGTTGGATCCAATGGAGCTCTCTTCCTTGAACGAGCTCTTGGATCGCATCGCTGCCTTGGGATTTGCAACAGACTATGATCAGATCGGGCTTAAACCCGACCAAAGGGAGATTAACTCGTCGTCGGTCACCCATCAGATAGCGGTGGTGGAGGAGCAATGCAGCGATTCTCCCTCTATCTTGAGGACAAACTATGTCCAGATTCCCGAGCTCTCCGAGCCGGATACCCGTCTACGGGAGGACATGGCCCAAGCCTTGAACCTAGAATCGGACAGCGGGCCAGACCTATTGGGCAACATCCCGGAGCCCGAACTGCCAAGCTCGGAAACTCCTCCGCCCCTGGGTTTCAGATCGGGTCAGGGTTCGGACCTAAATCCACCCACCCACCCAGATATAAGTGATCTTTCCCACATTAGACAAGAGCCCCAAGAGACAGTACACCACTATTGGGCCAGATTCCTCCTTGTAATGAGCAAGGTGAAGGACTGTCGCGAGGAAGACGCAATTTCATTCTTTTGCAAAAATTGCACGGACAGGGGAATCATCAACGCCATAAGTCGACGTGACATAGCACACTTCGCTGACTTGGCGGCCATAGTACGGAAGTACTGTGCAATGGAAAGCGCCTGGAAAACCCAAACAAAATTTTGGGATCCTCCGGCTCTCACAAAACCCCCCCGTCCGAACTAAAAGGGTGTCCTCTCGTAAGTCACCCGATTCAATTACAAAGAAACAAAAGCCCACTACAGGGCGTGGAACCATATTGGAGGGATGGCTTAATGGGCCGTGCAAAATTCACAGTACAGCGGGTACCATGCCAACACACAGCCTTAGAGCGTGTTGGGTACTCCGGCAGGTGGCCAAGAGCGGTGAGGATCTCCTCATCAACAATACCGCAGAGCACCATCCCGTGGAAAACAACAATACAATATTGACAGTCTTTGAGACCTTCGCCTCAAATAATAGGCGTAAGCGAGCACTCCGTAGCCTTGCCGAAGTCTGCCACGTGGCAGCAATAAATCCATGGAGCGATACGGCTATCACCTTCAATGCCAGTGACGAACCTAAATTCCGAACAGCCCGAGCACCAGCCGCCTTGGTCCTTAGTCCAATTGTGGATGGCTTCCGGCTTACTAAAGTGCTCATGGACGGCGGCAGCGGATTAAACCTCATCTATGAGGAGACTCTTCGAAAAATGGAAATAGACAAAAGCCGCATTGAGCAAAGCAGCACGACCTTCAGAGGAATCATCCCTAGTCGGGATGCACGATGTGCTGGGAAAATCACACTAGATGTGGTATTCGGCATGCCGGAGACTTATAGGTCCGAAGAAATCACATTCCAAGTGGCCCCGTTCAATAGCGGATACCACACCCTTCTAGGGCGGGAGGCATTCACGATCTTCCACGCTCTACCCCATTACGGGTACATGAAGCTCAAAATGCCTGGGCCCAATAGAATCATCACTCTAGCTAGTGATCCGGACATAGCACTCCGCGCCGAAAATAAGACAGCTGCACTGGCCCTCGAGGCGTTATCCGAAGCCCTCGCGACCGAAGAATTAACTGCGCTGCGCTCCACAGTGGACAGGGACGACGTGATACTCGATAAAAGATCCAAGTCCACCTCTTTTAAACCAGCAGATGAAATAGTCAAATTCCAAGTCCATCCAACGGATCCTACAAAAATAGCATCCATGGGGGTACAGTTAAACCCCACAGTAGACACCGCGCTACGGGAGTTCTGGCGCGCGAATTGGGACATCTTCGCCTGGCATCCTTCAGACATGCCGGGAATCCCACGCAGGCTGGCCGAGCATAGCCTTAACATCCTAAAGGGATTCAAGCCGGTCAAGCAAACTCTTCGGCGCTTCTCTGAGCCTAAGCGACAAGCCATGGGAGAGGAGCTAGCCAAGTTACTGGAGGCCGAATTCATCTGAGAAATTAAACATCCTGACTGGCTAGCAAACCTAGTGATGGTACCAAAGAAGGACAAATCCTGGCGCCTATGTGTCGACTTCAAGGACCTTAACAAGGCTTGCCCCAAGAATCCCTTCCCCCTCCCTCGCATCGATCAAATTATCGACGCTACCGCAGGACACGACTCATTGTGTTTCCTCGACGCATATTTCGGATACCATCAAATTAAGATGGCGGAGTCCGATCAAGCCACAACGACATTTATCACTCCATACGTCCCCTTCTGTTTTAACACCATGCCTTTCGGGCTCAAAAACGCCGGTGCAACCTATCAACGCATGATTCAGACATGCTTGGAGACACAGATCGGCAAAACAGTGGAGGCATACGTAGACGATGTGGTCATTAAAACCAGACACGTTGAATCCTTATTAGATGACTTGAGGCTCACGTTCGACAATCTCCGAACATACGACATTAAGCTCAATCTGGAAAAATGCGTCTTCAGCGTGCCCGCCGGAAAGCTCTTAGGCTTCATCGTCTCCAACAGAGGAATCGAAGCAAATCCGACTAAAATCCGAGCTCTGTCACAGTTGGCCATCCCAACAGACCTCAAGCAAATCCAGAAACTAACTGGATGTGTGGCTGCCTTAAGCCGCTTCATCTCCCGATTAGGAGAAAAGGCACTGCCCCTTTATCGCCTTCCTCGACGCACCGAACACTTCGAGTGGGCGGATGCGGCCACGGCCGGATTAGAGGAAATAAAAGCCATTTTGGCCACAAAACCAATCTTGGTCGCGCCAAATGTCGGCGAACCAATGCTGTTATATATAGCGGCAACACACCAAGTTGTAAGCGCGGTACTCGTCGTCGAACGAGAGACGGACGGACATAAATTCCCGCTTCAAAAGCCAGTATACTATGTATCCACTGTCCTCACTCCATGCAAATCACGGTACCCACATTATCAAAAGATAGCATACGCGGTCTTCATGGCATCTCGGAAACTATGACACTACTTTCAAGAGTGTTCAATTACGGTGGCCTCTGAAGTACCACTCAACGACATAATAAACAACCGTGAGGCCATGGGACGGATTGCTAAATGGGCTATTGAGCTCCTCCCTTTTGACATAATATACAAACCACGGCGAGCCATTAAGTCACAAGTACTGGCTGATTTCGTCGCCGAATGGACAGAAGCCGAACTCCCTAAAGAGTACGACGCGTACTCCAATTAGATCATGCACTTTGACGGCTCTAAACTGCTGGCTGGTCTAGGGGCTGGCGTCGTCCTGACATCCCCCGCCGGAGATACAGTCCAATACGTACTCCAAATACTATACACAGACTCCAACAATACAGCAGAATATGAGGCCCTGTTACATGGTCTCCGGATGGCAGTCTCCATGGGCATTCAACGCCTGGAGGTGCGTGGGGACTCGAACCTTGCAATATCTCAAATAAATGGAGACTTTGATGCCAAGGATCAAAAAATGGCGGATTATCGCAACGCCGTCCTCAAAATGTCGGCTCGGTTCGAGGGGCTTGAATTCCACCATGTGGTCTGGGAAAACAATCAGGCGGCAGATATCCTCGCCCGCATCGGCACTAAGCGCGACCCTGTCCCACCTAATATCTTCTTGGAAAGGCTATTTAAGCCATCCGTGGTATGGGAAGGAGAGACCGGTAACAATAGTCCGGACCCGGCCACAACGCCAGACACCGAACACTCTGGCGTAATCGGAGGCTCTGCCACCGAAATAACACCTTCGGCCCACGTGATTATGGCCGTCATCGCCCTGTGGACAGAACCTTTCTTGGCTTACCTAACTAGGCAGGAACTACCTGAGGACCCAAACGAGGCACGTTGCATTGTGCGACGGTCTAAAGCCTACAAGGTCCACGAGGGAGAGCTTTATAAGAAAAGCGCTACCGGAGTCCTTCAAAGGTGCATCTCCGAAGAGTAAGGACGGTAACTTTTGGCAGAAATTCATGCTGGACTTGGCGGCCACCACGCCGCAGCTCGGGCCCTTGTAAGCAAGGCCTTCCGTACAGGTTTTTATTGGCCGATAGCCCGGGAAAACGCACAGGACCTCGTTCAACGTTGTGTCGGTTGCCAGCTCTTCGCAAACCAAAGCCATATGCCACCTACCGCTCTCCAAACAATCCCCATCACTTGGCCCTTTGCGGTCTGGGGGCTTGATATGGTCGGACCCCTTAAAGGGGGCAGCCATAAGAAAAAATACCTATTGGTCATGGTGGACAAATTCACCAAATGGATAGAAGCCAAACCAGTTAAAACGGCCGAATCCGGACCAGTGATAGATTTCATATCCGGGGTTGTACACCGTTATGGCGTTCCCCACAGCATCATCACCGATAACGGCTCGAACTTTACAGCCGACGAGGTAAAACTTTGGTGCAGCAACATGGGCATCAAGCTCGATTATGCTTCTGTCTATCACCCGCAAACTAACGGTCAAGTCGAGCGAGCAAATGGTCTTATCATGAGTGGCATTAAACCCAGATTAGTGCGATCCTTGAAGGAATCTGATACGCACTGGGTAGAGGAGCTCGACTCCGTACTATGGAGGCTGCGGACCATGCCAAATCGCACTACCGGATACACACCGTTTTTTATGGTGTACGACGCAGAGGCGGTGCTGCCCTGCGACATAATTCATGACTCACCTAGAGTGCGCATGTATGAAGAGAAAGAAGCCGAGCTTGATCGGCAGGACAGTTTGGACGCCCTGGAGGAGGAGCGTGACATGGCAAAAGCCTGTTCCGCATTCTATCAGCAATAGGCTGGAAGGTATCAAAGCAGAGAAGTACAGGCCAAAACTTATAACATTGGCGAACTCGTTCTACGCTTACCGAGAAGAAAAAGAACAAGCTCAAGCCCAAATGGGAAGGTCCCTTCGTTATTGACCAAGTTCTGACCGGTGGAGCGTACTATCTGCGGGATGCATCAGACAATCGACTCGAGCCAAACCCATGGAATGCAGCCAGATTCCGAAGGTTCTACGCCTAGTACCGGACTCTATGTTCGTCTCCTTACCACTGTCAATTTTTTATATATTCGTTATCTATCTTTTCTTTCTTTCTTTCTTCCCTTTTTTCTTTAAGGCCTTAAAAGGCTAAAATGTGTCTTGGCTACACAATCTTGACGCGCTAGCCGCGCTCATGATACCTGGGGGCTTCTTATACAGAAGCTTAATATAGCTACGTTCCGGGCTCTATGCCCCACACATCTGTTACTTTTCACATGTACCTTTTTTCGCCATTATATGCATCGATATGACTTAAGCTTTGGCCAAGCTAGGTTGACTGGCTCTTGTGTTTATGCCCTACGTTCCCATTAATTCGGCTAGGGGATAAGGGGAGCACCTCTGCGATTGTTACTGCCGGGTTAGCCGGATGTGTACCTCAGACTGGGTGAAGCCGAAAGCTAGCGTTCTTAAGGGAGTATTCGGTCGGTGAACAAAAGACGATTTTTATTTATTGTACCACATGCCCCCAGATGTTTATATCCTGTGTCTTTTTTTCGCAGTTCGAACATGCACATTAATGCATGCATACCCAGGGAAAGGAACCCTTAACGGAACTATTCTCCCTGGAAGATGTTTCTTACTATTCATGTAATATAACATAGCTAGTTGGGTACTTGTCTGTTCAAGCACTTATGACCCCTACGTCTGGTTTCCATGCATACCCCGGTTTTTACATAACTGAGCAGGTATTCAGATACACTCCGGACTATCGGGTCCGGAGGTCGAAGCAAAAAGGTCCGCCATGACAAATGATTTACAATCCGGCTAGGGACAATATATGTCACTTGAAGTACACAGTCATTTGGACTGACTAAATTCTTCTTCCATACCATCCAACAGGCTGTCTAGCCTACAGTCCTGTTGGGAATACTTTGGGGCTAATTCTACCTTGTCATACACCAAACTGACAGGGATCTCTTTCCCATCAGACCCCACAGGTCCGACCTCGGCCATGTGGTTCGGGTCAGCCTTGGTATATCGCGTCTTCACCATGGCCCAGGCTTCCCTTGCACCTTGTCGGCAGGCTGATATCTTCCATATTCGGAAGCGCCGCCGCGCTCCCTTGAGCTTCTCTACAAGCTCCCCCATTCCTCCTGGCAGGGAGGCGGATGGCCACAAGGCTTGGGCAATGCCCTGCATCACCTGTCGAACTTGTTCGTGCAGTTGTGAGAGCTCTGGCAGAAGATCGCCTGTAGACCCGGGCATCTCCTCCGCGGGACGACCCGTCAGCATACCTACAGATATAACTCTGTCAGCCGGTTTCTTTGCCGAACTCTTTAAAGGTTCGTTCAAGCACTTACTAAACCTGCCGCGTCGAAGCCTCTTATTCTCCTTTACGGAGTCAGCAAGCTGGGCTCGAACATCTTTCAGTTCAACGCCTAGCCGGGTATTGGCGTCTTGGAGATTGTTTTTCTCCCGCCTAACCGTGTAAGCACGCGCTTGCCAGCCTTTAGCTGTCGGTTAGCATGTTGCTCATCCCCTCGTACGACCTCCGGATTCACTCCAAAGTCATCTGCAAAATCTATTGTTAGATTCGCACGCATGCCGCATACTACCTGGTACATGACATTCTTTGCAATGGAAACAAGTGTTACCAGATGGGGCCTTCTTGGACTCCTTCACTGCGGCAACTACGGCCTGAAGCTGGGCTTTGCACTCCTCCGGCTCTTGAGACAACTGGGTATTCTTCTCCGTAAGAACCTATGCAAACAATGATCCTTAAATCAGTTGTGCCAACTGTTTCAAGTCTCAGGGGCTACTGATATACATAATTATTAGATTTTCTTACCCGTATATCCTTTACATACTGGTCCGTGGTTCTGGCAAGACCATTTGGAGCAGCTCGGATGTACGCGTCTCCTAAGTTGAAGGCATCAAATGCCTCTTGGGAGAAACAAGCGTCGCGGAGTACGGCCCGGCGACGCCTGTGATTCATGGCGCTCTCCACTTCGGAAGTCGTAGCGGACAGCCTATCCACATCCTCTGTAGGAGGAACATCTGGTGTTGGCCCTATGTTAGTGTCCGCCTCTAAGTCCGGCCCCGGAGCCCGACTGGTGGAGGCGTGGCCGGCAACCTCTCCAAATATAGTCCGGCGAGCGTTTTTCCTACTAGGAAACAGGGGCGTTATTATATTTTAAAAGACGACAACCACGGAGCGGGGTTCTTTTTCATACCTCTGCGACGGCGTCTCAGTCCTGACCGCCTTCCTTTTAAGCCTACCCGGCTTCGGTGCCCCTTGTTGGTGAGTCACTGCGGGTTCGGCATGGCGTCCTGAGGGCCTTCCCTGTAAGACACCATATGTGTGCGGTGGGTGAAGTGCAGAAAAAAGGGATCCTTCTTGGAAGTTAGGACTATGATGGCCACCATGGCACCGTCGCAGCTCAATTGATAGAACTTCCTATCGATAAGCTCCACAAATGTGTCCGGATCTTTTTCGAGTCCGGGGTCGAGGGCCCGGTCAGGGTCCTCCGGTTGTGGGGCGGGCTGTGGACCTCCCTTACTGCTTTTCGCAGTTCCTACTATGAAATGGCAAGGTAAATACTTATGACGAAGAATGCGGGAAGGTCTGGAGTAAAAAGTAGCAGCTCTCCCAGCTTGGAGGGTTGTACATGGAGAATCCATCCTGTGGCTTAATGCGGATGAATTCCTCTTCCTCTCCTTTGTAGAAATCGGACAAATTTTTTGCTAGAGCAGCGACTGAGTCCGGTCCCTTACGACCGCAGCGGGTGGTATCATCTTCTCCGTTGAAGTGCCACATGGGTTGCCCCCGATATTGAAGTGGCTGCACCCCCCGCATTATACATATTGACATAACCTCGATTACTGTCAATCCTGACTGGGCCAGCGTCTGTATCTAACCCATCAGGTAAAGGACTTCCCCGTTATCTTCCTCCTGCGGGCTCCGAGGGCGCCAGCTGTGGCGTTTCTTCAAGGGAGCACTGTCGAACTCAGGAAGGCCCATACGAATAGGGTCCGGAAGGGGAACATCCTCCATATAAAACCACTCCGAGGGCCAGTCTTCGGATGTCTTCTTTGGAGTACTGGACAGGTATCCGGTCCCGGCGATGCGCCATATTTCGGCTCCGCCCACTTGATATATTGACCCCTCCAGTGTACGGGGTACGAGGCAGAATAGCCTCTTCCATAGCTCGAAATGAGCTTCGCAGCCTAAAAACAGCTCGCAAAGGGCAACGTAGCCAGCAATGTGTAATATGGAGGCGGGAGTAAAATTATGCAACTGGAGGCCGTAGAACTCCAGGAGCCCGCGGAGGAACGGATGGATTGGAAATCCGAGCCCCCTTAATAAGTAAGGGACAAGGCATACCCGCTCCCCCATGGATGGGTTGGGAAAGCTCTCCGCTTGCTCCCCGCCGTTGTAGGTGGCGAGTCCGGCTCGAACGGGGACCATATACGCTGGAGGGATGAATCCTTGGGTCTGTAACTCTACTAATTGGCTGTGAGGGACGGAACACTTCTTCCAATTGCCTGGCCTAGGGCTACGGGAGCGAGAGGAGGAGCTACGATGGCCGGCCATGATGGGATGGACTTTTTTGGGCGCGCTCCGATGGATACTCGCTGTGGGAGGATGGTGTGATCTGGATCTGAGGATGCCCGTCTCTTTAAATATACGATTTACTTACATGGTTAGGGTGGCAAGTGTAAAAATGCCCCGACTTCTCACATTCGCTCGACACGTGGAGGACAGCCATTATTAGGCGCAGAAGCCAAGGAGTGCAACATTCATGGGAAGTCGGACACTACTCGACAGGCACTCAGAATTTGGAGGAGAACCCGCCTTGCAATGCCGATGACAATCTACGCGCCGGACTCAACGTCATTGAAGCCTGGTTTGGGGGCTACTGAGGGAGTCCTGGATTAGGGGGTCCTCAGACAGCCGGACTATATACTTTAGTCGGACTGTTGGACTATGAAGATACAACATTGAAGACTTCGTCCCGTGTCCGGATGGGACTCTCCTTGGCGTGGAAGGCAAGCTTGGCAATATGGATATGTAGATCTCCTCCCTTGTAACCGACTCTGTGTAACCCTAGCCCCCTCCGGTGTCTATATAAACCGGAGGGTTTAGTCCGTAGGACAACAACAATCATACCATAGGCTAGCTTCTAGGGTTTAGCCTCTACGATCTCGTGGTAGATCAACTCTTGTAATACTCATATCATCAAGATCAATCAAGCAGGAAGTAGGGTATTACCTCCATCGAGAGGGCCCGAACCTGGGTAAACATCATGTCCCCCGCCTCCTGTTACCATCCGCCTTAGACGCATAGTTCGGGACCCCCTACCCGAGATCCGCCGGTTTTGACACCGACAGCCGGCGTTCTGGGAATGGGGGTCCCCAGACTTGCCTTCCTGCGGCCCATAGCGTGGCTCCACTACCGGGCTGGTATGTCCCATCTTCGTCAGCAAACACTCAAGACCCTCGCGAGGGGCCAAGCCTCGTGAGGTGGATGATGCAAGACCTCCTCAGGGGCGGCCTCACTAGGCTGGCTCGCGAGGAGCGGAGAGATCAAGGCAAGGGGCACCTCGCGAGGTCCGCATGACGTGAGCCATGCCGACCAAGGCCAGGCGGGCGCCAGCGGGCGCAGAGTACTTGTTTCCTCTTTGGTGCTAATGGAGCAGGCGCAGGCGAGGAGTCCCGAGGCATCAGGCAAAGGTTTCCATATCTGTGCAACAAGACCAAGACCAGCAGGACGGCAGGACGGAGGTCATCGTGGAGCCCACGGCGTCGTCACCACCAGAGCCATTTGTAGGTGAAGACCACCTTTTGGCAGGATAACTTGTACTAGTTGTCCCCCTTTGAATTGGCCGTTGTGGGATCCCTTCCCGCCTAACATTTGGGAAGAGGACCGGGGCCTCTATAAATAGGACTAGCAACCACCGTAGAAGGTAACTGATCTTGGATCAGATCCGTTCCATCCACACACGCACAAGCTCACCGAGCTCAAGAACACCTCTCCTCAGGATGTTGTTCTTCCCTTGTACTTGTTCATCCCCAGCCTACACGGCAATCCACCACACCACACTAGAGTAGGGTATTACACCACATCGGTGGCCTGAACCAGTATAAACTCTTGTGTCCCTTGTTCCTCTGGTTCGGCGAGCTAGGCTTTGAGATCGTGGTGAGAGCGTGAGCTAGGGGGGAGAGATCCACCCCAGAGTTTGAACCTCAAGGGTTTTGCCGGAACCCGTAATCCGACATTTGGCGTGCCAGGTAGGGGTGCGCTGAAGCTTTTCTTCCATCGATCCACGCTCCACCGCTCCACCCCGTCCATGACAGACTCACGTTGAGCTCGTGCCGAGCGTCGGGCCGCCCTGGCCGCCCATGTCGCTCAGACAGCTCTTGTCGGCGGGCCTTCCCAACGCCGCCACCAGCCCGATGGGAAACGAGCAGCAAGCATCTTCGCTGCACCCCTCTGTGCGGCGCCGCATCGCCACCCTATCGCTGACTCCGGCCGGCTCATCGTCCCACGCTCGTCGCGCACCCACGGACGCGCAGGCCGCGCTTCTCATGGCGCGCGAGCTCCTGCGCTACCGCCTCGTCGACGACCTCTACGAGGACTGGCTGGACCGCATTGCCAAGCTTGTAAGTGCCGCTGGGGGCTCCCCTGCGCCATCTCTCTCGCTGCCTCGCCCTCCCCCAGCTGTGGGCGATGTAGCCCATGGAGCGCCTCCACCGCCTCCGTGCCAAGACGGCGTCTTGTCGCCAAGACGCGCGGCCCCTTGTCGCAACCCGCCGCGCCGGGTGCCCGCGCACGAAGAAGGAAGCTGCCAAGAAGTTCCCCGACCGCAAGAAGACGCCCCTACACTCCTGGCGCCACACCGTCAAGACCGCATGCCGCCCGCGACGGCGGTGCGTGGGCATCAGGAACAAGCTCTGCCCCTGTGACGGGCCCTGGTGGCCACAGCGGGCTGTCGCGCCTTCACTCCGGAGCTGCGTAGTGTCGCCTAGTCGGGCAAGTTCAAGCCGGACGTGCCCCCGCGCTATGATGGCACCCCAGACCCTGCGGAGTTCTTGCAGCTCTACGAGCTGAACATCGAGGCGGCCAATGGCGACGAGAAAGTCATGGCGAACTGGTTTCCCATGGCTCTCAAGGACGGTGCTCGCTCATCGCTCCTGAATCTGCCCCGGGGGTCCATCTCCTCCTGGGGTGAAATGCGCGACCGCTTCGTCGCCAACTTCCAGGGCACTCGCGACTACCCTCCGGCCGCGGGTGACCTACGCCGTGATGTCTACTACGCAACCTTCTTCTTCTAGACGTTGTTGGGCCTCCAAGTGCAGAGGTTTGTAGGCAGTAGAAAATTTCCCTCAAGTGGATGACCTAAGGTTTATCAATCCGTGGGAGGCATAGGATGAAGATGGTCTCTCTCAAGCAACCCTGCAACCAAATAACAAAGAGTCTCTTGTGTCCCCAACACACCCAATACAATGGTAAATTGTATAGGTGCACTAGTTCAGCGAAGAGATGGTGATACAAGTGCAATATGGATGGTAGATATAGGTTTTTGTAATATGAAAATATAAAAGCAAGGTAACAAGTAATAACAGTGAGCGTAAACGGTATTGCAATGCTAGGACACAAGGCCTAGGGTTCATACTTTCACTAGTGCAAGTTCTCTCAACAATAATAACATAATTGGATCATATAACTATCCCTCAACATGCAACAAAGAGTCACTCCAAAGTCACTAATAGCGGAGAACAAACAAAGAGATTATGGTAGGGTACAAAACCACCTCAAAGTTATCCTTTCTAATCGATCTATTCAAGAGTCCGTAGTAAAATAACATGAAGCTATTCTTTCCGTTCGATCTATCATAGAGTTCGTACTAGAATAACACCTTAAGACACAAATCAACCAAAACCCTAATGTCACCTGGATACTCCAATGTCACCTCAAGTATCCGTGGGTTTGATTATACGATATGCATCACACAATCTCAGATTCATCTATTCAAACCAACACAAAGTACTTCAAAGAGTGCCCCAAAGTTTCTACCGGAGAGTCAAGACGAAAACGTGTGCCAACCCCTATGCATAAGTTCACAAGGTCACTGAACCCACAAGTTGATCACCAAAACATACATCAAGTGGATCACGTGATATCCCATTGTCACCACGGATAAGCACATGCAAGGCATCCATAAAGTGTTCTCAAATCCTTAAAGACTCAATCCGATAAGATAACTTCAAAGGGAAAACTCAATCCATTACAAGAGAGTAGAGGGGGAGAAACATCATAAGATCCAACTATAATAGCAAAGCTCGCGATACATCAAGATCGTGCCAAATCAAGAACATGAGAGAGAGAGAGAGATCAAACACATAGCTATTGGTACATACCCTCAGCCCCGAGGGTGAACTACTCCCTCCTCGTCATGGAGAGCGCCGGGATGATGAAGATGGCCACCGGTGAGGGATCCCCCCTCCTGCAGGGTGCCGGAACAGGGTCCCGATTGGTTTTTGGTGGCTCTTGCGGCGGCGGAACTCCCGATCTATTCTGTTCCCTGATGTTTTTAGGGTATATGGATATATATAGGCGAAAGAAGTCGGTCAGGGGAGCCACGAGGGGCCTACGAGGGTGGGGGCGCGCCCAGGGGGCAGGCGCGCCTCCCTGCCTTGTGGCCACCTCGAAGCTTCCTTGACTTCAACTCCAAGTCTCCTGAATCACATTCGTTCCAAAAATCACGCTCCCGAAGGTTTCATTCCGTTTGGACTCCGTTTGATATTCCTTTTCTTCGAAATACTGAAATAGGCAAAAAAACAGCAATTTGAGCTGGGCCTCCGGTTAATAGGTTAGTCCCAAAAAATAATATAAGAGCGCATATAAAGCCCATAAACATCCAAAAGAGATAATATAATAGCATGAATACTTCATAAATTATAGATACGTTGGAGACGTATCAGCATTACCAAGCTTAATTCCTGCTCGTCCTCGAGTAGGTAAATGATAATAGAAATAATTTATGAAGTGTGAATGCTAGTAGGTGCACAAGTTTGATCAATGATAATTTCAATCATATTTCTAGCATCATTATATATCATAACAGTAGCTCATCTCATAAAGCTTCTCATGATCAAGTAACAAACTATTCACACGTTAAAGTATAGATCATAAACCTTCTTGAAAACTAACAAACCGTGTTATTAGTCATCAAACAATTACAATTCATCTTATTTTCAGGAAGAGTCTATGTCAGAGCTTTGATTTAGCAAACTCCACATACTCAACTATCATTTAGTCTTTCACAATTGCTAACACTCATGTGATATTTATAGGTTCAAAGTTTTAATCGGACACAGAGAAAGATAGGGGCTTATAGATTCACCTCCCAACCTTTTACCTCAAGGGTAATGTCAACAATAATAGTTCATGATAACTTACATCCAATTGGATATATATATCAGGATCTTTCCAACACAATGTGCTTGCCAAAGGATAAAATGTAAAAAGGAAAGGTGAAGACCACCATGACTCTTGCATAAGGTAGAAGATAAAAGTAAAAGATAGGCCCTTCACAGAGGGAAGCAGAGGTTGTCATGCAATTTTAAGGTTGGATGCACAAAATCTTAATGCAAAAGAACGTCACTTTATATTGCCACTTGTGATATGGACCTTGATTATGCAGTCCATCGCTTTTATTGCTTCCATATCACAAGATCGTATAAAGCTTATTTTCTCCACACTAATGGATCATACATATTTAGAGAGCAATTTTTATTGCAAGTACCGATGACAACTTACTTGAAGGATCTTACTCAATCCATAGGTAGGTATGATGGACTCTTATGGCAAAACTCGTTTTAAGGGATATTCGGAAGCACAAGTAGTATCTCTACTTGGTGCAAAGAATTTGGCTAGCATGAGGGGGAAAGGCAAGCTCAGCATGTTGGATAATCCATGACAATATATTTTATTTCAGATATAAGAAAACATAACCCATTACGTTGTCTTCCTTGTCCAACATCAACCTTTTAGCATGTCATATTTTAATGGGTGCTCACAATTGCAAAAGATGTCCAGGATAGTATGTTTATATGTGAAATCTCTCTTCCTTCAATATTCTTTCATGAATTGTTCAAGTGACCAATACAATGTTTGCGAACCTTCAATAAATTTACCACCTCTACTTCTTATATGTGAAGTCATTACTCCCAATGGGATAAGCATATGAAACATATATAATTTTAGATTTATGACATTCAAATCATTCAACCATTTACTCATAGGATATAAGTGAGGCACATGAGTAAATGACAAACTACTCCAAAAAGATATAAGTGAAGATCAATGAGTAGTCAAATAATTATGTAGCTTTGTGAAGACTCTCTCTCTCTCTTTTAAGAATTTTAGATCTTGATAGTTTATTCAAACAGCAAGCAAATACTACCAAAATAAAATGACACTCCAAGAATGGCAAACATCACGTGAAGAAGCAAAAACTTAGGATCAATCAAAACTAACCGATAGTTGTTGAAGAAGAAAGGTGGGATGCCAACCGGGGCATCCCCAAGCTTAGATGCTTGAGACTTCTTGAAATATTATCTTGGGATGCCTTGTGTGACGCCCCGAGACCGACGCTTCAGACGCCTTTCATGTTTTTCGCTATCGTCGTGTGTATTCTTTTGTTTGCTGTATTCATGCATGTTACATTGTTGTTTGCCTATGCATATGTCCCATGTATCATCACCTCTCCCTTCCTTCTTCCTCATGTTTTTGCAAGTGACATATTTCCCTCCTCCATTAATGTTCATTTATTTCCTGATGATCTTACTCCGTGCCTTATACCTCTCTGTCAAATATCATCCATTTTGGAGTTGTTTTGTTAGGGTTCAAAAATGGCTCAAGTTTGAATCAATTTCAAACTTGAATTATTTTTCTGTCCTTAAAAATGCCCAAAGAAATTTATTCAAATTCTACACAAATTCGGGACTCCAGGGATATTCTCATATCTCTCCAAACCCTTGCCGTATTCCTGTTTTTTTGGTCTTTATTTTTCTGTCTGAAGAAAAAATAAAAGAAAGAAGAAGCAATACCGCAGAAGCAGCCCACCTGCCACTTACCTGTCTGATTTCAGCCCAATAAACCCATCAGAGACGATCCCTCCTGTTCTTCTCCTACCTCCTGTACGGCAGGCCATCAGGAGGCTCCACGTCGGCGCTTCGGCTGATTTGACGGCCGGTAGCTCCCCTAGCCTCCTATAAAACTTCTCCAAACCCTACCCTAGCCTCTCCTCTCTCCATTTCCCCCTCTCCCTGCCGCCGCCACCAGGTAGGTCGTCCACCATAGCCGTCGCCCTGGACGAGGAGAGCTTAAGCTCGTCCCCGGCCTGAACACCTCCGTCGTCTGTGTTGCTGCCACGGGGAGAGAACCCCGACCCTCTTCGTCGTCTTCCTCACCCTCGCCACGCGACCATGAGGACCTTGAAGGCTTCTTCCTCGTCGTATGCTTCTCTGCTTCCTCTTCTTCACGGAACCGGCGGAGTCCCCGTCAGCGCCCTCCTCCTCCGTCCCCGGTCAGCCTCGACCTCGTACAACTCCAGCAACACCCCCACGGTGAAGCTCTGCTCCTCCCCATCTCTCTCTCCGGTCCCGTTGTCCGCATGTCCGTCGATCCGCGCAACCCCGAGGCCGTCCGCCATGGCCAACCAGGGGAGCGAGTTCAAGCTCGTGCCTTGCCTCTTCCGCACACACCTCGCAGCACACACGCATCTCACTCGCGAGCTCCGTTGCCTGCTTCGACCTGTAACCACCATGACCGAGACAAGCTCCTGCTCGTCCTCGGTTTGCAGTACCCGTAGCCTTGTGCGTATGCCCGCAGCAGCCGCCGCTTAGTTCGTCCGCACGCACACCCTTTTCCGCACACCCGCTGATGCCTAGCAGCAGAGTTCGGCGCCGCGTTCGCTCGCCGCTGCCCTGAGCTTTCTCGGCGTAGCCATGGCTGAAGCTCGCCACTTCTGTTGTTCGGTTATGAAGGAAGCCACCTCCTTATGCGCACAACACACGCAGCAGCGCAACCGGTTAGTCTTGTGCTTCGCTTTTGTCACCCAGGCGACCAGGGATCAAATCCCCACGGGCACATTATTTGCCATCAATTTTTGCCTTACCAGATCAAGCCTTGTTCTTGTTCTTCTTCTGTCAAGTCCAGTATCCATCACAAATATTCTAGGCGAGCTGGTCAGCGCGCTCTGTTTTCAACTGTGAGGTGCTGGGTTCGATTCCCAGGCATCCCAATTTTGCCCTGTCTCCTCTTATTTATCTTTTTTTGCACACCACACAGCCAGCCACTTAGGCCTCATTCGCTTCTGGGCCGCTGCACTGCGCTGCAATCCGGCCCGTGCATATTTTTTTCCACTCTGTGATTTTGGCATATTTCCAGTGCATGCATATTTGCAGAAATGCCATTAATTTGCTTTGCTCATATATAAATATCCATGTATCATAATAAAGCATGTAATATATGTAAAATGCTTAGGATTTCATGTACTTTCATAATATGCTGCTTTCTTCCATGTTTAAAATGTCTAAATGTGCTGTTTAAATTAATTTGCATAAATAGCATGTTAAAATACTTTATTTCATAACTAAATAACCGTAGCTCCATTTTAAATAAACTTTATATGTAAATGGGATAGAAAAATACATAGATTAACTTGCTGCACTTTATTTTGCTGTTTAACAACATTAAAATTGTGTATAGGGCAGAACAGTATCAAATTTAAAATATGGACATGAGGTTTTTCCGGAATTGTTGTTTATTGTTTCCGGCCTCATTTAACTTGCTTAAATAGTTAGTTTACTTATGCTTCACCCTCTTGCCTTGTTAATCAATATTTAACATTGTTAGGTACATAAACGAGAGAAAACTAAATAATTGATGTGGTGTTTCGTCAATATGCAACTTGTTACATATTGAGCTCCACTTAATTTGTAGTATTGTTTGTGCACTTTGCCATGCCATGCCTCTTTAAACCGGACATGCATCATACTTGATTGTGCATCATGCCATGTGTATGTGGTGGTTGTTTACTATGTTGTTTGTTTCTTTCTGGGTTGCTTCTCTCGCTAGCTTCGGTTTTGTTCCGGAGTTGTGAGGATTCGTTCGACTACGTCCGTTTGTCTTCTTCATGGACTCGTTCTTCTTCCTTGCGGGATTTCAGGCAAGATGACCATACCCTCGAAATCACTTCTATCTTTGCTTGCTAATTGTTCGCTCTATTGCTATGCCGCGCTACCTACCACTCGTTATATCATGCCTCCCATATTGCCATGAACCTCTAACCTTTTTTCACCCTTCCTAGCAAACCGTTGTTTGGCTATGTTACCGCTTTTGCTCAGCCCCTCTTATAGCGTGTTAGTTGCAGGTGAAGTTCAAGATTGCTCCATGTTGGAACATGTTTATGTTGGGATATCACAATATCTCTTATCTTAATTAATGCATCTATATACTTGGTAAAGGGTGGAAGGCTCGGCCTTATGCCTGGTGTTTTGTTCCACTCTTGCCGCCCTAGTTTCCATAATACCGGTGTTATGTTCCTTGATTTTGCATTCCTTACGCGGTTGGGTGATTTACGGGGCCCCCTTGACAGTTCGCTTTGAATAAAACTCCTCCAGCAAGGCCCAACCTTGGTTTTACCATTTGCCTACCTAAGCCTTTTTCCCTTGGGTTCTGCAGACTCAAGGGTCATCTTTATTTTAACCCCCCCCCCCGGGCCAGTGCTCCTCCGAGTGTTGGTCCAAACTAGAGCCCTTTGCAGCGCCACCTCGGGAAACTTGAGGCCTGGTTTTAGTTGTACGGACTGCTCATCCGGTGTGCCCTGAGAACGAGATATGTGCAGCTCCTATCGGGATTTGTCGGCACATTCGGGTGGTCTTGCTGGACTTGTTTTACCATTGTCGAAATGTCTTGTAACCGGGATTCCGAGACTGATCGGGTCTTCTCGGGAGAAGGTTTATCCTTCGTTGACCATGAGAGCTTATAATGGGCTAAGTTGGGACACCCCTGCAGGGTATTATCTTTCGAAAGCCGTGCCCGCGGTTATGTGGCAGATGGGAATTTGTTAATGTCCAGTTGTAGAGAACTTGACACTCGACTTAACTAAAATACATCAACCGCGTGTGTAGCCGTGATGGTCTCTTCTCGGCAGAGTCCGGGAAGTGAACACGGTTCTTGTGTTATGGTTGTGCGTAAGTAGGAGTTCAGGATCACTTCTTGATCATTACTAGTTGATGACCATTCCGTTGCTCCTCTTCTCGCTCTTATTTGCGTATGTTGGCCACCATACATGCTAGTGCTTGCTGCAGCTCCACCTCACTACCCTTTCCTTCCTATCAGCTTAAATAGTCTTGATCTCGCGGGTGTGAGATTGCTGAGTCCTCGTGACTCACCAGATACTTCCAAACAGTTGCAGGTGCCGACGATACCAGTGCAGATGACGCAACCGAGCTCAAGTGGGAGCTCGATGAGGACCTTGGTCGCTACTATGTTTCGTTTCCCGATGATCAGTAGTGGAGCCCAGTTGGGACGATCGGGGATCTAGCATTTGGGGTTGTCTTCTTTTATTTTGGTTCCATAGTCGGACCTATGTGTGTACTCTGATTGATGTATGATTTATTTATGTATTGTGTGAAGTGGCGACTGTAAGCCAACTCTTTATCCCATTCTTGTTCATTACATGGGATTGTGTGAAGATGACCCTTCTTGCGACTAAACCACAATGCGGTTATGCCTCTAAGTCGTGCCTCAACACGTGGGAGATATAGCCGCATCGTGGGGTTACACCTTGGGCATCCCCAAGCTTGAGCTTTTGTGTCTCCTTAATTCCTCTCATATCACGGTCTCCCTAAATCTCAAAAGCTTCATCCACACAAAACTCAACAAGAACTCATGAGATAAGTTAGTATAAACCAATACAAAAACCTTATCATACTCTACTGTAGAAAATCACTAAAATTATTATTCAACATTGCATACTAAATGCCTCTGCATATTTAATAGTCCTATCCTCAAATAGAATCATTAAACAAGCAAACATATGCAATCAATGCAAACATAACAGCAATCTGCCTAAATAGGACAGTCTGTAAAGAATGCAGCAAGATCCATACTTCCCTAGCTCCAAAAATTATGAGAGAAAATTCCCACTGTAGTAAATTTATCAGATCTTATTATGAAAAAGGTTTCAACATTTTATCACATTCTGACTTTTCTAAAGAATTTTTGCAACAGCAGTAAACTTTCTGTTTTCAAACAGCAACATCAAGACTTCTAAAATAGGCATAGTAAAGGCTATCAATGCCACTTTTATTGAAATAAAAGATGCAAAACATTGTTCTAAATAACAGCAAGCAGATCTTAACAAAATAAATTGACGCTCCAAGCAAAACACATATCATGTGGTGAATAAAAATATAGCTCCAAGTAAAGATACCAATGAATGAAGACGAAAGAGGGGATGCCTTCCGGGGCATCCCCAAAGCTTTGGCTCTTGGTTTTCCTTGAATATTACCTTGGGGTGCCTTGGGCATCCCCAATCTTAGGCTATTTCCACTCCTTATTCCATAGTCCATCAAGTCTTTACCCAAAACATGAAAACTTCACAACACAAAACTCAAAAGAAAACTCGTAAGCTCCGTTAGTATAAGAAAATAAATCCATCACTTAGGTACTGTTGTGAACTCATTCTAAATTCATATTGGTGTAATATATACTGCATTCCAACTTATCTATGGTTCATACCCTCCGATACTACTCATAGATTCATCGAAATAAGCAAACAACACATAGAAAACAGAATCTGTCAAAAACAGAACAGTCTGTAGTAATCTGTATCATTCGAATACTTCTGCTCCAAAAGTTCTGAAATAAATTGGTGGACCTGAGGAATTTGTCTAGTAATCATCTGAAAAAATAATCAACTAAATAGCAATCTCCAGTAAAAAGTTGTAGCTAAACTCGTGAGCGCTAAAGTTTCTGTTTTTTATAGCAAGATCATAA
This sequence comes from Aegilops tauschii subsp. strangulata, assembly GCF_002575655.3. Classification (NCBI taxonomy): domain Eukaryota; kingdom Viridiplantae; phylum Streptophyta; class Magnoliopsida; order Poales; family Poaceae; genus Aegilops; species Aegilops tauschii. Next base: position 185,172,048 of record NC_053040.3, read on the forward strand.
AGACTTCACCCAAGCCTTCCCAAAGGTTCTACTTGGCACAAACACTAATTAAAACATAAAACCACATCTAAACAGAAGCTAGATGGATTATTTATTCCTAAACAGAACCAAAAATCAAGAAACTAAAATAAAATTGGATTGCCTCCCAACAAGCGCTAACGTTTAACGCCCCTAGCTAGGCATGATGATTTCAATGATGCTCACATAAGACATAAGAACTGAAACATAAAGAGAGCATGATGAAGAATATGACTAGCACATTTAAGTCTAACCAACTTCCTATGCATAGGGATTTTGTGAGCAAACAACTTATGGGAAGAATAATCAACTAGCATAGGAAAGCAAAACAAGCATAACTTCAAAACTTTAAGCACATAGAGAGGAAACTTGATATTATTGCAATTCCTACAAGCATATATTCCTACCTCATAATAATTTTCAGTAGCATCATGAATGAATTCAACAATATAACCAGCACATAAAGCATTATTTTCATGATGTACAAGCATAGAATTTTTATTACTCTCCACATAAACAAATTTCTTCTCATGAATAGTAGTGGGAGCAAACTCAACAAAATAACTATCATGTGAAGCATAATCCAATTGAAAATTAAAATCATGATGACAAGTTTCATGGTTATCTTTATTCTTTATAGCATACGTGTCATCACAATAGTCATCATAAATAGGAGGCATGCTTTCATCATAATAAATTTGCTCATCAAAACTTGGGGGACAAAAAATATCATCTTCATCAAACATAGCTTCCCCAATCTTGTGGCTTTGCATATCATTAGCATCATGGGTATTCAAGGAATTCATACAAACAACATTGCAATCATGCTCATCATTCAAAAATTTAGTGCCAAACATTCTAATGCATTCTTCTTCTAGCACTTGAGCACAATTTTCCTTCCCATCATTTTCACGAAACATATTAAGAAGATGAAGCGTATGAGGTAAACTCAATTCCATTTTTTTGTAGTTTTCTTTTATAGAGTAAACTAGTGATAAAACAAGAAACTAAAAGATTCGATTGCAAGATCTAAAGATATACCTTCAAGCACTCACCTCCCCGGCAACGGCGCCAGAAAATAGCTTGATGTCTACTACGCAACCTTCTTCTTGTAGACGTTGTTGGGCCTCCAAGTGCAGAGGTTTGTAGGACAGTAGCAAATTTCCCTCAAGTGGATGACCTAAGGTTTATCAATCCGTGGGAGGCGTAGGATGAATATGGTCTCTCTCAAGCAACCCTGCAACCAAATAACAAAGAGTCTCTTGTGTCCCCAACACACCCAATACAATGGTAAATTGTATAGGCGCACTAGTTCGGCGAAGAGATGGTGATACAAGTGCAATATGGATGGTAGATATAGGTTTTTGTAATCTGAAAATATAAAAACAGCAAGGTAACAAGTAATAACAGTGAGCGTAAACGGTAATGCAATGCTAGGAAACAAGGCCTAGGGTTCATACTTTCACTAGTGCAAGTTCTCTCAACAATAATAACATAATTGGATCATATAACTATCCCTCAACATGCAACAAAGAGTCACTCCAAAGTCACTAATAGCGGAGAACAAACGAAGAGATTATGGTAGGGTACGAAACCACCTCAAAGTTATCCTTTCTGATCGATCTATTCAAGAGTCCGTAGTAAAATAACATGAAGCTATTCTTTCCGTTCGATCTATCATAGAGTTCGTACTAGAATAACACCTTAAGACACAAATCAACAAAAACCCTAATGTCACCTAGATACTCCAATGTCACCTCAAGTATCCGTGGGTATGATTATACGATATGCATCACACAAGCTCAGATTCATCTATTCAGACCAACACAAAGTACTTCAAAGAGTGTTGTAAGTGCATCTAGTGCCCCTTAGTGATTTTGGTGTATTGAAGACTTATAGGTTAAGGGACTAATGTGTTTATGAGTGTACACAGGTCTATAAGTCTATGAGGAGTTTGATATTTACAGTGAAAGTCGACCCCTAAAAATGAAGTTCTTCGACTGAAGACTTTGGATTTCTGAAGACTTTGAAAGTGAAGAAATTGGTGTGACCTTGAAGACTTGGTATTCATTTGAGGAACATGAAGCGTGAAGACTTTTGTTTTTGTAGTTTCATTTTCTCTTTCTTGACTCATAGGAAACACCGTACTGTTAAAGGGGGTCGAGGAAATACTAAGGAAAAATTTCCATGTGATGCTCAACTCAAAATCCTACACCTACCAATCCCTTCGAGTGAAGCCATTGGAAATCTCATACAGTTCAGTCATATTCTTCAGTGACAGAGACGAAGTTCTTCTGGTCTCTGAGGAATTTGTTCTGACTGAGGAGTTAGGAATTCACCAGTGCGGATTGCCTACACAGTGAGGAACATGATAGCCCTAAGGAATTTGATACTCAAATTTCCGACCGTTGCTGTGCTATGCGCCAGCTGTCCCAAAATATCTACCCATCTAACGGTCATATCATTGAAGGGCATTTATGTCTTACCATGTCAGGCTGCTCCCTAGGCTATAAATAGCCGCCCCCTACAACCACTAGCTGGTTGGCTGCTCCGAGAGAAACTGACACTTGTCATTTGAGAGCATCCCATCCTCCGAGGACTTTGAGCGAAAATCATCAAGTGAGGAAAAACCAAACCCAAACACCTACAAACCCAAAGTGATTGAGCATCACTGAAGAGATTGATCCTGCGTGGATCCGACGCTTGTTACCTTTGAAGACTGTGCTTCTTCCAGACGGTTAGGCGTCATGGTCTAGAGCATCCAAGAGGAAACTGTGGATCGCCGAGTGACCGAGTTTGTGAAGGTTCGGAAGTCACCTGAAGACTTACCACGAGTGATTGAGCGAGGTCTGTGTGACCTTAGCTCAAGGAGAATACGGTGAGGACTGTGTGTCCGAGACTGTGTGTCCTCAGGTTTAAATACCTAGCCGCTCCAACCAGATGTACAACTGAGACAGCAGTTGGAACTGGTCTACCAAATCAGTGTCTTCACCAAGCTTACTAGTTCTATTTCCTCAGCTCTTTCATTTCCTCATTACTGTGTTGTGTGCTTGTCATATCTGTGTTTGAAGACTTTGACTGAAGACTTCCTCAATTTCCTCAGTTCAATTTCTTCAGTCTGTTTGTCTTCATCCTGTGTTATCCTGTGTTTACGCTTTCTGTACTCTGTGCTTGTCTTCATTTCATCATGATGACCATGCTTGTGTTCTGCTATGCATACTTTTGAGTACTTATTCTGCTGCAAGTAGTTCTTCGCTAAGGAATTTCCTCACAGGCAAATTCCTCAGTGAAGAATTCATAAAATCGCCTATTCACCCCCCTCTAGTCGATATAACACACTTTCAAGTGCCCCAAAGTTTCTACCGGAGAGTCAAGACGAAAACGTGTGCCAACCCCTATGCATAACTTCACAAGGTCACTGAACCCGCAAGTTGATCACCAAAACATACATCAAGTGAATCACGTGATATCCCATTGTCACCACAGATAAGCACATGCAAGACATACATAAAGTGTTCTCAAATCCTTAAAGACTCAATCCGATAAGATAACTTCAAAGGGAAAACTCAATCCATTACAAGAGAGTAGAGGGGGAGAAACATCATAAGATCCAACTATAATAGCAAAGCTCGTGATACATCAAGATCGTGCCAAATCAAGAACACGAGAGAGAGAGAGAGATCAAACACATAGCTACTGGTACATACCCTTAGCCCCGAGGGTGAACTACTCCCTCCTCGTCATGGAGAGTGTCGGGATGATGAAGATGGCCACCGGTGAGGGATTCCCCCCTCTGGCAGGGTGCCGGAACAGGGTCCCGATTGGTTTTTGGTGGCTACAGAGGCTTGCGGCGGCGGAACTCCCGATCTATTCTGTTCCACGATGTTTTTAAGGTATATGGATATATATAGGCGAAAGAAGTCAGTCAGGGGAGCCACGATGGGCCCACAAGGGTGGGGGCGCGCCTCCCTACCTCGTGGCCACCTCGAAGCTTCCTTGACTTCAACTCCAAGTCTCCTGGATCACATTCGTTCCAAAAATCACGCTCCCGAAGGTTTCATTCCGTTTGGACTCCGTTTGATATTCCTTTTTTCGAAATACTGAAATAGGCAAAAAAACAGCAATTTGGGCTGGGCCTCCAGTTAATAGGTTAGTCCCAAAAAATAATATAAGAGCGCATAATAAAGCCCATAAACATCCAAAACAGATAATATAATAGCATCAATACTTCATAAATTATAGATACGTTGGAGATGTATCACGCCGGATCAAGCAGCAACCAGAAGAGACCCTACAGAAGTACGTCAAGTGCTTTAATAGCGTTCGCCTCAAGATCCCCAGGGTGACGGACGAGGCCATCATTTCAGCATTCTCTGATGGCGTCCGCGACGTTAAGATGAAGGAGGAGCTCGCCATTCACGAGGAGTTATGCACGGCTCTGGAGATGTTCAACATGGAGACCAAGTGTGCAAGAGCTGAGGAGGGGCGCCTCTCCCTCCTCGAGCTCCCTGCTGCCGACCCAGGAGAGAAGAAAACCAAGGGCAAGGACGTGAAGTGCAAGGGGGTAGCCGTGCTCGCGGCAGAGCCAGACACGAAGCTTGGCCGGGACCACACCGAGTCGTCTAAGAGTAGTCGTCCGTTCTGCGCCTTCCGCAACGTACACAGCCACAACACCAATGACTGCCAGGAGCTCAAGGCCATCCGAGATGGACGCTTCGACACCCCGAGCGCGGCGACCGGGGCTACGGCCGAGGAGGAGGACGAAGTGGTGGATGCTGGGACGACCGCGGCCCCCTTCAGGAGTGGCGCGACCGACCTCGCGAGGACCACTGGCAGGACCAGCCTCGTGAGGGTGCCTGGAGGGACCAGCCTCGTGAGGACCGTCCTCAGGGCAATCCTGGCCTCCCTGCGTTGCCGCCACCGCCAAGAAGGAATGACGACCACCATCAGGACGAGGGGGCTGGGGGCTTTCAGGAGCCGCGCGCTATCGCTTGCATCTTGGGTGGTGCTCAGGCCCCAGCTTCCCAGCGCATCTTCAAGCAGTTGGCTCGTGAGGTGAACGAGGCCCTTCCCAGGCTCGAGGCCACGCGCCCGCTTAGGTGGTCCAAGTGCACCATCACCTTCAGCTCGTCAGACCAGCTCAAGTGCGCGGCTACTGCCGGCGCCCTCCCGATGCTTTGCTCACCCGTCATTAGCAATGTTCAAGTCACCAAGACCCTCATCGACGGTGGTGCAGGGCTCAATGTCCTGTCCGTTGAGACATTCGACAGCCTCCAAGTGCCATACGATCAGATACAACCTACCAAGCCTTTCTCAGGGGTGACCGACGGCTCCACCACCCTGATAGGGCAGGTCCGCCTCCCTGTCACCTTCGGCCAACGCAACAACTACCGCACCGAGCTCATTCACTTCGACGTCGCCCACATCCGTCTGCCGTACAACGCCATCCTTGGGTATCCAGCATTGGCCAAGTTCATGGCAGTGACCCATCACGGCTACAACGTCCTCAAAATGCTAGGAAGCGGCGGAGTCATCACGGTCCCCTGCGAAGAAAGAGATGCGGTGTGCTCCCTGTAGCGCGCCTTCCAAGCCACAGCTATCGAAGACCCCAACAACAAAGGCACCCTGTACCCTCCTGAGGCCATCCCCAAGAAGAAGCAGCTACTCCACCCGGGGCCTCAGGAGAGTGGCGTCTCCAGTGGCACCCCCTCAGGATCCGCGCCCTCAGCTGGGGCGCCCGCTTCCCTCGCATAAGAAGGCGCGCCCGGCGCCCTCCTCGCGCAAGGCTCGGGGGCTGTCTTCTGGAGGGCCTCAGACCTAGCCAGCATCACGAGGGAGGCGCTCGGGCACCATGTGGAGGCGTGCTTCACCGCACGTTTCCCCCAGGAGGGCATTGGGCGAGGAGTGCCCGGTGCTCAGGAGTTCATCGTCAAGGCGACCCAGAAGCTTCAAGAGGCAAGGAACATACACGGTGACCACCGCCCACCACCCGGCGCAGCTCCCCATCCCGGCGAGGACGGCGGGCTGCGCATCTATGTCGACATTCCAGGGCTCAATAGGGCCGCATCTCAAGAGCGCTTTTGGCCTTCGCGTGTTGGGCAGTGCGAGGGTCCACCTCACAGCTATGTTCGCATGACATTTGGCCTGCCGAACGCGACTGTCACCTTTGAGTGCCGCTTGGGGAGCATCCTGGCAGCTCAGGAGGCCAGGCATCACGCAGTCCTGGCGGACATGGGGACGGTCCTCAAGGAACCACCGGAGCCCCCGGAGCCTCCTGAGGCTCAGGGCCCTGGTGGCTCGTGAGGAGCGACACCTTCAGTGCGCACCAACAACTACCTCAACAGTCCTTCGGCAATGGAACCAGGTGACATTTTCCGGTTCACTCAGTTGGGAGCACCCCTCGGGCTGCATCATTCCCAGGCCGCACGGGCCTGTCCCTGCGGCATGTATCTTTTCGCATCTTTAGCTTACTCTGTTGGGGGCGCCCAACGGGCTGCATCATCCCCAGGCCGCTCGGGTCCGTCCCAGTGGCATGTATCGTTCTCGCATCTATCTAAGCTAGTCTGTCTCTTTGCTTGAGTCATTTCATGGTTATTACCTAGTCGGTTGTTCCCATCGCGGCCTCCCGCGTTGCTGGTCGGCCTTTTGCTCATTCCGCAACAAGGGCTACTCATGCTGGCACGGCGCTTGTGCTCGGGTCAGTCCCTGCAACGCTGACAAATCTAAGCAGTCGAGCCCTGGCTCGCGGCACGCCCCGCGCATGTCACCTCACCAGGCCCTCAATGCCTTCATCTTCTTGCGGAACGACCAGTGGCAGACCGGCAAGAGCGGTTGCAATCTGTATCCCTTCTCGCACTAACCTGCAGGAACCTCCCGAGGATGACGGCGGGCGGTACCGCGGGCTCCTTCTTTTACCATGCAATTTGCTTGTGTGTTAAAGGGGGGGCTCCTAAGCATCGCGACTCAGGAGCTCTTACTGGCTCTCCAACCCTCACCCCCTGGCCTTGACCACGGCATCGCGACCTGGCATACCAGCGGCGGCTGAGCTCGCTCGTGGGTCGGGACCCGAGGACGTAGAGCACACAAAAGGGCATGAAAAAGAGAGGGAAGCTCGCACGGGCCTAACCCGGCTACACTATAGCCATTGACGCACGAATCTGGCGCTGCACAAGGAATCAGCTCTGGACTGCTAAGATAAGTTTCGTACTCGGGTCGGCCAAGCGCTGTGGCATAGGATTCCCATCTCTTGCAGCCTTGCTACAGCGACGCCGCCTTCCTTTCCTACTTCCAGGAAGCTGCTTGCACGCTAAAGGGGACCTCTTGAGCATCACGCCTCGGGAGCTCTTACTGGACCTCGGGCCGCTCACCTCTTGGCCTTGACCACGGCATCGCGGCCTGGCATACCAGCGATGGCTGCAGCCCACCTGGGGACCGGGACCTATCAGCGTAGAGCACCAAGCTACCGCGAGGATGGAAAGGGGGGATTGAGCCGAAGCAAGACACGCAGTCATAAATCTCCATAATAAGGACCGCATTAACAAAAGGCACTATAGATCCTTTACACGCCCCCATGGGGTTCATCTCAATTCCTCATAGGGAACAAAAGGAGAAGGTTTCTAGGAGCCATATCTACAAGCATCGCCGCCGATGCCATCATCACAGTGGGCCATGGGAGGCTGACGCCAACCCCATCCAAATCAACGGCGGCGACGGGTGGACGCCGCTGCTGCGCCCCAGGCACGGCGAGAGCTCGGTGGCACATAGCTGTCGCCGCTTGTCTCCGGAGTCTCGTAGGGCTCGGGAGAGTCGCTGGACTCCCAAGTGTTGTTGCTGCTGTCGAACGGGCTGCCGGTGGGGCCGGTAGGAGGCCCGTCTCCTGCCGCTCGCCGTCCCGACGGCCTCCTCCAGGGCAGCACTTCAGGCCGCGGCCTTTCTCATCGAAGATTTCGAAGAACATCGTGGAAGCGCCATCGTACTCGAAGTGGATGGCGAGGGCACCCTCCGGTCAGCAAGCTCGGGCGACCTCGCCCCATCCGTGGGTCATGAAGATCTTGCCCGAAGAGACGACCTCAACCTCCGCCCCCATCGCCGGGGCGTCACACGCGGCATGCTGCAGCCACAGCTCAAGTGGACCCCTCGGCGGCATCTCGGTGGAGAAGAATTGCGGGAAGCGAATCCAAGAGCGCGGAGGCGTTGCCGCCCACACCACGAGTTCACGCGAAGAGCCCTCGGCGTGGGTTCCTAGGGCGGTGGCCCGCAACACCGGCGCCGGTTGCTGCCTCCTTCTCCGGGGCCCTCTGCCTGGGCGTACAGGGGCAGCGGGTAGCCGGGGGGAGGCTGTCTGTACCATGGCCTCATCACCTCCGGCCTCACGACGACGTCGCGGGAGCGGGCCAGCCTCTTCTTCGGCGGGAGAGGCCCTTGCTCTTTGCGGGGAGCTTGCCCCTTTTTAGCAGTAGAAAACCTCCGTATCGGTCCATGAGTATCGCAGCAAGGGAAAGGAGAAGAAGCGGGTAGAGTGAAGGAAGAAATAAGCAATGGGGGCTCCGCCCCCTCCCCATTTATAGCAAGGAGGAGGCCAACCGTCGACCGCCACGATCGAAGGTAATGATGGTTTTTCTTCTGCATGCAGCAGGGACTTATCAAGTCGGGCAGTTGCTGAGGCAGCGTGGGGAAGCGAAGACGCCCACGTCCCACCAATTGCCACACGTCAATCAAGGCCGCAAGTGGTTGGGGCCCGTGGCGCTCCGCACTTGCCTCTTGGCTTCGCCTCGAAGCCAAGTCCGAGCGCGCCTTGGGCCCGGGGGCTACTCTCGGCGTTCTGGGAACGGGGGTCCCCAGACTTGCCTGCCTGTGGCCCACAGTGTGGCTCCACTACCGGCTTGGTACGACCCATCTTCGTCAGCAAACACTCAAGACCCTCGCGAGGGCCCAAGCCTCACGAGGCGGACGATGCAAGACCTCCTCAGGGGCGGCCTCACTAGGCTGGCTCGCGAGGAGTGGAGAGATCAAGGGAAGGGGCACCTGACGAGGTCCGCATGATGTGAGCCATGACGACCAAGGCCAGGCGGGCATACTCGTTTCCTCTTTGGTGCTAAAGGAGTAGGCGCAGGCGAGGAGTCCCGAAGCATCAGGAAAAGGTTTCCATATCGGTGCAACAAGACCAAGACCAGCAGGACGGCATGACGGAGGTCATCGTGGAGCTCATGGCATCGTCACCACCACAGCCTTTTGCAGGAGAAGACCACCTTTTGGCAGGATAGCTTGTACTAGCTGTCCCCCTTCGAATTGGCCGTTGTGGGATCCCTTCCCGCCTAATATTTGGGAAGAGGACCGGGGCCTCTATAAAGAGGACTAGCCACCACCGTAGAAGGCAACTGATCTTGGATCAGATCCATTCCATCCACACATGCACAAGCTCACCAAGCTCAAGAACACCTCTCCTCAGGAGGCTGTTCTTCCCTTGTACTTGTTCATCCCCAGCCTACACGGCAATCCACTACACCACACTAGAGTAGGGTATTACACCACATCGGTGGCCCGAACCAGTATAAACTCTTGTGTCCCTTGTTCCTCGGGTTCGGTGAGCTAGGCTTTGAGATCGTGGTGAGAGCGTGAGCTAGGGGGAGAGAGATCTTCATGCGCACCCCAGAGTTCGAACCTCAAGGGTTTTGCCGGAACCCGTAATCCGACACCGTGCGTTGCACGGAACATCAAGATCTTGTGGGAGAAAAGGATGAACGAGGGAAGGCCTTATCTTAAAATGTGGAGAGGAGTGCGGCTAAATTGTCATAGTTTCCTTCCTATATGTTAGATATAGATCGGACGGCCTATATAGCAGGATGGCAGGCACACCATCATCACCAACTTTGCTTTTTATTAAACCGAGACAAAGCTAACATGCGAAGTAAATAAACACATAGGGTCTACATACACAATTTATCTTAGGCATTCCAATAGTACGTCCACTATACATTCACGCATTTCACATCTTTCTACATCTACAGGAACCTACGAAAGGGTTAACATAATTGCCTCTCTCTCTCTCCTCCCTTATTTTCATGGTGCTGGGCCCCTCCCTCCCCCAATCTACAATCAACAGCTCACACGTTTCACATTATGTTAATTACGTAACTGGGATTACGTAGGTGTAGCATTACTCATCCTAAAAAACCCAACTAAGCCAACCTCCCAGCATATCGCGTGGGAAAAGACCCGGCCACGCCATTTTAGTAGGGATTACCGGATTACTAGTAGTACTATCGATCGATCGCGCGAAGCACCAAGTTTTTTTTATGGGGCGAAGCACCTAGTTTAAAAGGAAAAAAGGCGGTACACTCACAGCACCCCTGTCGCGGTCGCATTGCACCCCACACACGTTCGGTCCTGCACACAGCTCACGCAAACGGAACGGGCTTCGGCTTGCCTCTTCACTGACACGTGGGACTACACTTGGGGAAACCGACCATGCGCCGAACTCCCCCTGCCCACCGCGCGAAAATCCCCGCCCCCCAAATTCCCCCCAAATCCCAAATTCAACCGCCCTTCGGCCAACCAGCCAATAATATTCCCCAAACCCCCCTCCCCCCATCCCCCTCCACTCCATTCGCTCCGCCAAAGCCGCCCTCCCCGCCGCGCCGATACGTCGACGCCGCAGTTCGTCGAGGGGACGCACAGCGATCCTCTCGCTCCCACAGTACGCTCTCGTAGACTGTCGTCCTCTAGTCGCGCCGCCACCGCTGGCGACGTTCTTGTGGAGGCGCACGGCGGTCAGTGCCGCCACCGCTGGCGACGTTCGTGTGGAGACGCACGGTGGTCAGCTTCTCCCACGGTACGCGCATTCTAGACTGAGGCCCCGTGCATGACGGTGTAGTGCTGAATGTTAGCTGATAGACGCTGTTAATCTCACTATTTGCCGAAGTATTTTACAGTCAATATGCTCTGCTTAAGAAGCTTCCTTGCCCTGTTCTGCACTCAATCTGCTTAGCTGAGATGGCATGCCAAGCCCGATTAGTTGCTAAAATATCCTGCCATATATTTATTGTGACGTAGATTGCCATGGTCTAGTAGCCAATCTGTTAGGTGAAATATGCCCTAGAGGCAATAATAAAGTTATTATTTATTTCCTTATTTCATGATAAATGTTTATTATTCATGCTAGAATTGTATTAACCGGAAACATAATACATGTGTGAATACATAGACAAACATAATGTCACTAGTATGCCTCTACTTGACTAGCTCATTGATCAAAGATGGTTAAGTTTCTTAACCATAGACATGAGTTGTCATTTGATAAACGGGATCACATCATTAGGAGAATGATGTGATTGACTTGACCCATTCTATTAGCTTAGCACTTGATCGTTTTAGTTTACTGCTATTGCTTTCTTCATAACTTATACATGTTCCTATGACTATGAGATTATGCAACTCCCGATTGCCGGAAGAACACTTTGTGTGCTACCAAACGTCACAACGTAACTGGGTGATCATAAAGGTGCTCTACAGGTGTCTCCGATGGTACTTGTTGAGTTGGCATAGATCGAGACTAGGATTTGTCACTCCGATTGTGGAGAGGTATCTCTGGGCCCTCTCGGTAATGCACATCACTATAAGCCTTGCAAGCAATGCAACTAATGAGTTAGTTGCGGGATGATGCATTACAGAACGAGTAAAGAGACTTGCCGGTAACGAGATTGAGCTAGGCATTGAGATACCGACGATCGAATCTCGGGCAAGTAACATACCGATGACAAAGGGAACAACGAATGTTGTTATGCGGTTTGATCGATAAAGATCTTCATAGAATATGTAGGAACCAATATGAGCATCCAGGTTCCGCTATTGGTTATTGACCGGAGACGTGTCTCGGTCATGTCTACATAGTTCTCGAACCCGTAGGGTCCGCACGCTTAAAGTTCTGTGACGATCGGTATTATGAGTTTTTGTGTTTTGATGTACCGAAGGTAGTTCAGAGTCCCGGATGTGATCATGAACATGACGAGGAGTCTCGAAATGGTCGAGACGTAAAGATCGATATATTGGACAACTATGTTCGGACACCGGAAGTGTTTCGGGAGGTTTCGGACATATACCGGAGTACCGGGGGGGTTACCGGAACCTCCCGGGGAGTATATTGGGCCTAGTGGGCACTAGTGGGAGAAGAGGAGGGGTGGCCAGGGCAGCCGCGCGCCCCCTCCCCCTCTAGTCCGAATTGGACAAGGAGGGGGGCGGCGCCCCCCTTTCCTTCTCTCCTTCTCTCCCTTCCTTGTCCTCTCCTACTCCTACTTGGAAGGAGGGAGTCCTACTCCCGGTGGGAGTAGGACTCCTCATGGGGCGTGCCATAGGAGGCCGGCTCCCTCCCCCTCCTCCACTCCTTTATATACGGGGAGGGGGGCACACCTTGGAGACACAACAATTGATCATTGATCTCTTAGCCGTGTGCGGTGCCCCACTCCACCATAATCCATCTTGGTAATATCGTAGCGGTGCTTAGGCGAAGCCCTGCGTCGGTAGCATCATCATCACCGTCACCACGCCGTCATGCTGACGAAGCTCTTCCCCGAAGCTCTACTGGATCGTGAGTTCGTGGGACGTCACCGAGCTGAACGTGTGCTGAACGCGGAGGTGCCGTACGTTTGGTACTGAGGATCGGTCGATCATGAAGACGTACGACTACATCAACCGCGTTGTTATAACGCTTCCGCTTATGGTCTATGAGGGTACATAGACGACACTCTCCCCCCTCGTTGCTATGCATCACCATGATCTTGCGTGTGCATAGGAATTTTTTTGAAATTACTACGTACCCCAACAGTGGCATCCGAGCCAGGTTTATGCGTAGATGTTATATGTACAAGTAGTACACAAGTGAGTTGTGGGCGAGACAAGTCATACTGCTTACCAGCATGTCATACTTTGGCTCGGTGGTATTGTTGGATGAAGTGGCCCGGACCGACATTACGCGTACACTTACACGTGACTGGTTCTACCGACGTGCTTCGCACACAGGTGGTTGGCGGGTGTCAGTTTCTCCAACTTTAGTTGAACCGAGTGTGACTACGCCCGGTCCTTGTTGAAGGTTAAAACAGCACTAACTTGACGAAATATCGTTGTGGTTTTGATGCGTAGGTAAGAACGGTTCTTGCTCAGCCCGTAGCAGCCACGTAAAACTTGTAACAACAAAGTAGAGGACGTCTAACTTGTTTTTGCAGGGCATGTTGTGATGTGACATGGTCAAGGCATGGTGCTATATTTTTTGTATGAGATGATCATGTTTTGTAACGGAGTTATCGGCAACTGGCAGGAGCCATATGGTTGTCACTTTATTGTATGCAATGCAATCGCCCTGTAATTGCTTTACTTTATCACTAAGCGGTAGCGATAGTCGTAGAAGCAATAGTTGGCGAGACGACAACGATGCTACGATGGAGATCAAGGTGTCGCGCCGGTGACGATGGTGATCATGACGGTGCTTTGGAGATGGAGATCTAAGGCACAAGATGATGATGGCCATATCATATCACTTATATTGATTGCATGTGATGTTTATCCTTTATGCATCTTATTCTCCTTGATTGACAGTAGCATTATAAGATGATCTCTCACTAAATTTCAAGGTACAAGTGTTCTCCCTGAGTATTCACCGTTGCCAAAGTTCATCGTGCCGAGACACCACGTGATGATCGGGTGTGATAAGCTCTACGTTCATATACAACGGGTGCAAGCCAGCTTTGCACACGCATAAATACTCGGGTCAAACTTGACGAGCCTAGCCTATGCAGATATGGCCTCGGAACACTGAGACCGAAAGGTCAAGCGTGAATCATATAGTAGATATGATCAACATAGTGATGTTCACCACTGAAAACTACTCCATCTCATGTGATGATCGGACATGGTTTAGTTGATATGGATCACGTGATCACTTAGATGATTAGAGGGATGTCTATCTAAGTGGGAGTTCTTAAATATGATTAATTGAACTTTAATTTATCATGAACTTAGTACCTGATAGTATTTTGCTTGTCTATGTTGTTGTAGATAGATGGCCCGTGCTGTTGTTCCGTTGAATTTTAATGCGTTCCTTGAGAAAGCAAAGTTGAAAGATGATGGTAGCAATTACACGGACTGGGTCCGTAACTTGAGGATTATCCTCATTGCTGCACAGAAGAATTATGTCCTGGAAGCACCGCTGGGTGCCAAACCCGCTGCAGGAGCAACGCCAGATGTTATGAACGTCTGGCAGAGCAAAGCTGATGACTACTCGATAGTTCTGTGTGCCATGCTTTACGGCTTAGAACCGGGACTTCAACGACGTTTTGAACGTCATGGAGCATATGAGATGTTTCAGGAGTTGAAGTTAATATTTCAAGCAAATGCCCAGATTGAGAGATATGAAGTCTCCAATAAGTTCTATAGCTGCAAGATGGAGGAGAATAGTTCTGTCAGTGAGCATATACTCAAAATGTCTGGGTATAACAATCACTTGATTCAACTGGGAGTTAATCTTCCGGATGATAGTGTCATTGACAGAATTCTTCAATCACTGCCACCAAGCTACAAGAGCTTCATGATGAACTATAATATGCAAGGGATGGATAAGACAATTCCCGAGCTCTTTGCAATGCTAAAGGCTGCGGAGGTAGAAATCAAGAAAGAGCATAAAGTGTTGATGGTCAACAAGACCACCAGTTTCAAGAAAAAGGGTAAAGGGAAGAAGAAGGGGAACTTCAAGAAGAATGGCAAACAAGTTGCTGCTCAAGAGAAGAAACCCAAGTCTGGACCTAAGCCTGAGACTGAGTGCTTCTACTTCAAAGGAACTGGCCACTGGAAGCGGAACTGCCCCAAGTATTTGGCGGATAAGAAGGATGGCAAGGTGAACAAAGGTATATGTGATATACATGTTATTGATGTGTATCTTACTAAAGCTCGCAGTAGCACCTGGGTATTTGATACTGGTTCTGTTGCTAATATTTGCAACTCGAAACAGGGACTACGGATTAAGCGAAGATTGGCTAAGGACGAGGTGACGATGCGCGTGGGAAATGGTTCCAAAGTCGATGTGATCGCGGTCGGCACGCTGCCTCTACATCTACCTTCGGGATTAGTTTTAGACCTGAATAATTGTTATTTGGTGCCAGCGTTGATCATGAACATTATATGTGGATCTTGTTTGATGCGAGCTAGTTATACATTTAAATCTGAAAATAATGGTTGTTCTATTTATATGAGTAATATATCTTTTATGGTCATGCACCCTTGAAGAGTGGTCTATTTTTAATGAATCTCGATAGTAGTAATACACATATTCATAATGTTGAAGCCCAAAGATGCAGAGTTGATAATGATAGTGCAACTTATTTGTGGCACTGCCGTTTAGGTCATATTGGTGTAAAGCGCATGAAGAAACTCCATTCTGATGGACTTTTGGAATCACTTGATTATGAATCACTTGGTACTTGCGAACCATGCCTCATGGGCAAAATGACTAAAACGTCGTTCTCCGGAACAACGGGGCGAGCAACAGATTTGTTGGAAATCATACATACTGATGTATGTGGTCCGATGAATATTGAGGCTCGCGGCGGATATCGTTATTTTCTCACCTTCGCAGATGATTTGAGCAGATACGGGTATATCTACTTAATGAAACATAAGTCTGAAACATTTGAAAAGTTCAAAGAATTTCAGAGTGAAGTGGAAAATCATCGTAACAAGAAAATAAAGTTTCTACGATCTGATCGTGGAGGAGAATATTTGAGTTACGAGTTTAGTCTTCATTTGAAACAATGCGAAATAGTTTCGCAACTCACGCCACCCGGAACACCACAGCGAAATGGTGTGTCCAAACGTCGTAATTGTACTTTACTGGATATGGAACGATCTATGATGTCTCTTATCGATTTACCGCTATCGTTTTGGGGTTATTCTTTAGAGACGGCTGCATTCACGTTAAATAGGGCACCATCTAAATCCGTTGAGATGACGCCTTATGAACTATGGTTTGGCAAGAAACCAAAGTTACCGTTTCTTAAAGTTTGGGGCTGCGATGCTTATGTGAAAAAGCTTCAACCTGATAAGCTCGAACCCAAGTTGGAGAAATGTGTCTTCATAGGATAACCAAAGGAGACTGTTGGGTACACCTTCTATCACAGATCGGAAGGCAAGACATTCGTTGCTAAAAATGGATCCTTTCTAGTGAGGGAGTTTCTCTCGAAAGAAGTGAGTGGGAGGAAAGTAGAACTTGATGAGGTAACTGTACCTGCTCCCTTATTGGAGAGTAGTTCATCACAGAAACTGGTTCCCGTGACACCTACACCAATTAGTGAGGAAGCTAATGATGATGATCATGAAACTTCAGATCAAGTTACTACCGAACTTCGTAGGTCAACCAGAGTAAGATCCGCACCAGAGTGGTACGGTAATCCTGTTCTGGGGGTCATGTTACTTGACCATGACGAACCTACGAACTATGAGGAAGCGATGATGAGCCCAGATTCCGCAAAATGGCTTGAAGCCATGAAATCTGAGATGGGATCCATGTATGGGAACAAAGTGTGGACTTTGGTTGACTTACCCGATGATCGGCAAGCCGTCGAGAATAAATGGATCTTCAAGAAGAAGACTAACGTTGATGGTAATATTACTGTCTACAAAGCTTGACTTGTTGCGAAAGGTCTTCGACAAGTTCCAGGGGTTGACTACGATGAGACTTTCTCACCCGTAGCGAGGCTTAAGTCTGTCCGAATCATGTTAGCAATTGCCGCATTTTATGATTATGAAATTTGGCAAATGGATGTCAAAACTGCATTCCTGAATGGATTTCTGGAAGAAGAGTTGTATATGATGCAACCAGAAGGTTTTGTCGATCCAAAGGGTGCTGACAAAGTGTGCAAGCTCCAGTCATCCATTTATGGACTAGTGCAAGCCTCTCGGAGTTGGAATAAACGTTTTGATAGTGTGATCAAAGCATATGGTTTTATACAGACTTTTGGAGAAGCCTGTATTTACAAGAAAGTGAGTGGGAGCTCTGTAGCATTTCTAATATTATATGTGGATGACATATTGTTGATTGGAAATGATATAGAATTTATGGATAGCATAAAAGGATACTTGAATAAGAGTTTTTCAATGAAAGACCTCGGTGAAGCTGCTTACATATTGGGCATCAAGATCTATAGAGATAGATCAAGACGCTTAATTGGACTTTCACAAAGCACATACCTTGACAAAGTTTTGAAAAAGTTCAAAATGGATCAAGCAAAGAAAGGGTTCTTGCCTGTGTTACAAGGTGTGAAGTTGAGTAAGACTCAATGCCCGACCACTGCAAAAGATAGAGAGAAAATGAAAAGTGTTCCCTATGCTTCAGCCATAGGCTCTATCATGTATGCAATGCTGTGTACCAGACCTGATGTGTGCCTTGCTATTAGTTTAGTTGGGAGGTACCAAAGTAATCCAGGAGTGGATCACTGGACAGCGGTCAAGAACATCCTGAAATACCTGAAAAGGACTAAGGATATATTTCTTGTGTATGGAGGTGACAAAGAGCTCGTCGTAAATGGTTACGTCGATGCAAGCTTTGACACTGATCCGGATGATTCTAAATCGCAAACCGGATACGTGTTTATATTAAACGATGGAGCTGTCAGTTGGAGCAGTTCTAAACAAAGCGTCGTGGCGGGATCTACGTGTGAAGCGGAGTATATAGCTGCTTCGGAAGCAGCAAATGAAGGAGTCTGGATGAAGGAGTTCATATCCGATCTAGGTGTCATACCTAGTGCATCGGGTCCAATGAAAATCTTTTGTGACAATACTGGTGCAATTGCCTTGGCAAAGGAATCCAGATTTCATAAGAGAACCAAACACATCAAGAGGCGGTTCAATTCCATCCGCGATCAAGTCCAGGTGGGAGACATAGAGATTTGCAAGATACATACAGATCTGAATGTTGTAGACCCGTTGACTAAGCCTCTCTCACGAGCAAAACATGATCAGCACCAAGGCTCCATGGGTGTTGGAATTATTACTGTGTAATCTAGATTATTGACTCTAGTGCAAGTGGGAGACTGAAGGAAATATGCCCTACAGGCAATAATAAAGTTACTATTTATTTCCTTATTTCATGATAAATGTTTATTATTCATGCTAGAATTGTATTAACCGGAAACATAATACATGTGTGAATACATAGACAAACATAATGTCACTAGTATGCCTCTACTTGACTAGCTCGTTGATCAAAGATGGTTAAGTTTCCTAACCATAGACATGAGTTGTCATTTGATAAACCGGATCACATCATTAGGAGAATGATGTGATTGACTTGACCCATTCCGTTAGCTTAGCACTTGATCGTTTTAGTTTACTGCTATTGCTTTCTTCATAACTTATACATGTTCCTATGACTATGAGATTATGCAACTCCCGATTACCAGAAGAACACTTTGTGAGCTACCAAATGTCACAACATAACTGGGTGATCATAAAGGTGGTCTACAGGTGTCTCTGATAGTACTTGTTGAGTTGGCATAGATCAAGACTAGTATTTGTCACTCCGATTGTCGGAGAGGTATCTCTGGGCCCTCTCGGTAATGCACATCACTATAAGCCTTGCAAGCAATGCAACTAATGAGTTAGTTGCGGGATGATGCATTACGGAACGAGTAAAGAGACTTGCCGGTAACGAGATTGAGCTAGGTAATGAGATACCGACGATCGAATCTCGGGCAAGTAACATACCGATGACAAAGGGAACAACGTATGTTGTTATGCGGTTTGACCGATAAAGATCTTCGTAGAATATGTAGGAACCAATATGAGCATCCAGGTTCCGCTATTGGTTATTGACCGGAGACGTCTCTCGGTCATGTCAACATAGTTCTCGAACCCGTAGGTAGTTCGGAGTCCCGGATGGGATCACGGACATGACGAGGAGTCTCGAAATGATCGAGACGTAAAGATCGATATATTGGACGACTATGTTCGGACACCGGAAGTGTTTCGGGAGGTTTCGAACATATACCGGAGTACCGGGGGGGTTATCGGAGCCTCCCAGGGAGTATATTGGGCCTAATGGGCCCTAGTGGGAGAAGAGGAGGGGCGGCCAAGGCAGCTGCGCACCCCTCCCCATCTAGTCCGAATTGGACAAGGAGGGGGGCGGCGCCCCCCTTTCCTTCTCTCCTTCTCTCCCTTCCTTCTCCTCTCCTACTCCTACTTGGAAGGGGGGTCCTACTCCCGGTGGGAGTTTGACTCCTCATGGGGCGCGCCATAGGAGGCTGGCCCCCTCCCCCTCCTCCACTCCTTTATATACGGGGAGGGGGCACCCCTTGGAGACACAACAATTGATCACTGATCTCTTAGCCGTGTGCGGTGCCCCCCTCCACCATAATCCATCTCGGTAATATCATAGCGGTGCTTAGGTGAAGCCCTACGTTGGTAGCATCATCATCACCGTCACCACGCCGTCATGTTAACGCAGCTCTTCCCCGAATCTCTACTGGATCGTGAGTTCGTGGGACGTCACTGAGCTGAATGTGTGCTGAACCCGGAGGTGTCGTACGTTCGGTACTGAGGATCGGTCAATCGTGAAGACGTACGACTACATCAACCGTGTTGTTATAATGCTTCCGCTTATGGTCTACGAGGGTACGTAGACGACACTCTCCCCTCTTGTTGCTATGCATCACCATGATCTTGCGTGTGCGTAGGAAAAAATTTGAAATTACTATGTTCCCCAACACTCTGCCCATGTAGCAGTTGTATGAATTTAGTTACAAGACCCTAGTCAACTATGCAAAATCATCTACACTTGTATGGGATGTCGGTCACATATACTAGGTGGGTTCATCATGGTGAAGCTGTGAATGTCAATGTTACTGACTACATGGAAGCAACAGATCACCATCTTGATCTGCCTGATGCTCAGGTGGAAGAGGAGGAGGAGGTGGTGGTGGCGGAGCCAGTGAGTTTGACCAACATTGAAACAATGCTACGAAATGCTTCTGAATTTCGTGAACTTTCACCTGCAGATGAAAAATGGTGGGCCCGCATGTTGGAACAATGCAACGTGGCTGTCACCCCAGGAAATAAGCTGTCAGTATTCTCAGCTATGGTCACCTTTCTTCAGGTGAAGACATCTGAGCGGATGACCAACAAATCATTCGATGTGATGCTGGCTGCTTTCCGCAAAGCTTTCCAAGATGTGTCTGAGCTGCCACACACCTACAGTAAAATGAAGTATTTCCTTCGTGCAGTTGGAATTGGATATGATATGTCCAGGTTTGTAAGAATAATTATGTTCTGTTCCAGAAGGATTATCCCAACTTAAGTGAATGCCCCAAATGCAAATCATCAAGATGGGAAGATGGCGATGCTGTAAAGAGGATTCCTCATAATGTTCTGAGACATTTTCCAATTATACCAAGATTGCAGAGGTTGTTTCATGATGCTGAAACAAGAGAGGATGTACTGTGGCATTAGGAACCAGGAGTACAGATACAAAAATGTAATGAGCCATCCATCTCATGGTAGTGAGTGGAAAAGCTTCATTGAGAAACACAAAAAGTTTGCTGCTGACCCGAGAAACATTAGACTTGGCTTAGCTTCAGATGGATTTAACCCATTTGGCCACCAGAGCGCCACATATAGCATGTGGCCAGTGCTTGTTATCCCTTACAACATGCCTCCAAATGTCTGCACCAAAGAATCAAACTACATGATGGCTTGCTCATCCCAGGTCCAAAAAGTCCTGGAAAGGATTTTGATTTATTCATGGAGCCTCTTGTGGAGGAACTTCAACAGCTATGGAGGGGTGCTCTCACTCGAGACCTATATAGTAGCCCACCAGCTGATTTCTTTCTACGTGCTGTTATAATTTGGTGCATCCATGATTATCCGGCTTTGGGCACTATGTCAGGGCGAACGACACATGGTTACAATGCATGTGTTCGCTGTGATAGGAATCCGCTGTCATACGCAATACTTAGCAAGATCTGTTACATTGGACACCGCCGTTTCCTTGCCAAGGACAAGCTGCGTCCTACAAAATACCGAAGACATGTGTTCAATGCAAAGCATGAAAACCATGATGCAGCAAAGAGGGTCACCGCCGATGAGTTGCAATTGGAATTAGAGAAGATCAGACATATTACACCAGGAAACCATCCTGGTAATGGTAGCGGGAAAAGGAAGCATGGCAGGGCAGAAGAAAGATTATTGTTTACCCACAGGTCCACTTTGTGGGACTTGGAGTATTGGAAAGATTTGGATCTGCGGCATAATCTTGATGTGATGCACATCGAGAAAAATATATATGACAGCATTATCGACACACTTCTTAATATTGAAGGCAAGACGAAAGATACCTTAAAATCTAGGATTGATTTGACACACCTGGGTATCAGACAGGATTCGTAGGTGCAAGATGAAGGTAAACCACGGGATATGGCACCAGCTGTGTACGTCTTGGACAAGGTAAAAAGAAAAGAATTATGCAAGGTCCTATCATGTGTGAGATTCCCACATGGATTTGCTTCCAACCCTGAAAGGAGAGTCGGTGCAGATGGAAACAAGGTACAGGGGTTGAAAACTCATGACTGCCACGTCCTACTTCAAAGGGTTTTACCTGTTATCCTTAGAGAATTGGGCCGCCCTCACTTATACAGAGCGGTTGTAGAGTTGGGACAATTCTTCAGGGAACTCTGCAGTAGAAATATTAGGGTAGATGCTTTGGAGCGTCTTAGAGACAAGATACCAACTATCCAATGCGACCTTGAGAAGATATATCCTCCGGCCTTCTTTGATGTGATGGTGCATTTGGCTATTCATCTACCTGATGAGGCACTACTTAGAGGTCCAGTACAGTATGGCTGGATGTACCCTATTGAAAGGCGGCTAGGCACTTTCAAGGGCTATGTTAGGAACAGTGCTAGACTCGAGAGTTCCATTGCAGAGGCCTACATATATTGCTACAGAAGTGTTGACATTTTGCTCAAAATACATTGAAACAGCTGATCAGCTTAGCAAAGAGGTGGGTGAAGACAATCCCGAGCTCAATGTTTTCGATTATTCTGTTCGAGTTACAGGGAAGAGTCGACAAGAGGACAACCCTAAAGATTTGGACAAAATGGTTTGGTATGTGTTGAATAACTGTCCTGAGATACTACCTTATATCAAGTAAGTGCTAAGGACTGTAGCTTATACATCGTAATCTACTAAACTTGTAGCACATTCTTATATATTTAGATGTTTGACGCGATCACTATGTTGTGCAGCATCTACAAAAAGGAGTTACTGCCACAAAATCCAAGAATCTTTGACAAACTGGTTATGGCAGGATTTGCGAAATGGTTCAAGAGCCATCTAAGCTTTTGAATTGCACTGTCAGTTTTTTTTAATATATTGAGTACATAAGATGATTAGCTTGTCTATTTTCTAACCATAGGTTAAGAAGATGCGGGAGATGGGCAGGGAGTTGATGATGCCCTTTACGCACTAGCAATGGGTCCTGATACTCGGGTAAGACATTATGAATCTTGCGTTGTTGGAGATATACGCTACAACACCCTTGCACGCGACGAAGGCAGGAAGACACAAAATAGTGCCATCATGAGCACGGATACGTACAACAGAGAGACAACTGAAATGTATGCTAACATAACAGACATTCTTCAGTATAGGGGATCATCAATGTGTGGTTCTGTTGTGCTGTCGTTGGTATAACCTGTTTTCCAGGATCGCAAAACCCAGAGCTGATGATTATTTCAAATCCATCAATGTCAAGGCGGCGTACCAGACCAACGAGCCTTTTATTTTGGCAAATCAAGCAACACAGATATTTTTCTTGGAAGACACATTTGCACGTAGCGATGACTGGAGAGTATTGCAAAGGTTTGAGCAGAGGAATTCGTTTAATGAAGTTGCACAACAAGATGATGCTTACACCGCTCCTGATGTACAAGATTCCACAGATGTTCCTCATATCTTTGAGAACCATCATGTCAATGACGCTGGCGACAAGATTACCTATCGTGTTGTGGACATACAAGAGTTGATCAAGAAGAAGCCAACGTTCGAGGACATTGAGGATGAAGAGGAAGATGACACTCCGGGGAATTACGATTCAGACTGATACACATGGAGAAGATGTTGACGCTGCTGCTGCAGATGATGATTAGATTGCTTTTGTCGTATTTTCCTGTCAGAAGACGTTTTTTATCTACTATGTGAAATTGTGTTTGCTATGACAACTGAAACCTGATGAATGTGTTGTTTAGTATTTTGATGTGAGAACATCACTTGTTATGTATGTTCATTTGTGTTTGGTGAATGTATGACGAATAAAACATGATGACATTGTTGTTTAGTTGTACTCATATTTGGCTGTGAAACTTGAATTTGATGACATAGTTTGTTGTTGGACTGCAATTTGCTCGACGTCTTCGAATGGGAACAAAGCTGACCCGATAGGGCCTCTTCTAATTTATTTATTTATTACCAAAAGGGCCTCTGCTATTTATTTATTTATTTATGAGCAAAAGGGGATACCCCCGGATTTCCGTTAATAGAAATCATTAGATGTTCACAGCACTACGCCTAGCCTGCTACACAGGTTTCATTCATGACTAGTTTCAGCAAAGTGCTCATGTCATAGCCACTGAATACATCACGAGTGCTACATACACTGCAAATAAAGGGACAATCATCCTACAGAGCACATCGATTATGCCCATTATCTTCACAAGCTCTTTCATCTCCTCATTGTTGTCAAGGTCGTTCAGCAGCTGTTGCTTGGCCATGATCAGAGGAACTGCATCTTTAACCTTCTGCTCTGCGTCTTCCTCTTCTGCCGTTCCTTCAGTTACTTGTCCAACACCCCAACCTGCTGGTATTGGGATTCCTTGGCTAACCAAATAATCAGCGTAGTTGCATTCCCCCACATCAGCAACTTCCCAGAAATACAAATCACATGAATCTTCCCTTTTCTGCACGAATCAAATTGGAAGATCATCAACCAAACTATTAAAAAAATTATTATTACCCCATGATTCGGGCATTTGTAGAAGACTCGGCCAGGGTTGAGGATTGTGGTTGAGATGCGACGGATGACTTTGTGTGATTTGCGGCAGTGGCACCACACCAATGGTAGCGGGTTGTGATGAGCAACCAACTGTGGTGTGTGTGCCGACGGGGGTGTGATGAGACCCACAGGTGATGGTACGGGTGGCGACTTGGCGCATATCTGGTTGTTGCCTGCTGAAGAGCAGGTGGACGAGCAGCTAGCGGACATGGTTGCTGCGGCCAGAGCTTCTGATGCTAGGCAGAGTAAGTAGAGAAGAGGAGAAGCGAACGTTGGATATGTTAGTTTCATTACTTGCAGAGTAGCATAGCACCATATATAGTCATAGTCTAGGTTTGGATTCGATCCAGCTACAGGAGCACGTCTCTCTTTTTTTAAAACTTGGCAACGTCTCTTTACTGGTGCACTAGCTTGTTCTGTACGCCTTCTCAAGTATTTGATTTTCTTTTATTTTTTGCGAGGAAGGAAGGAGGACAAAATTGAGAGTTCCTGGGACTCGAACCCAAGACCTCTCGGTTGAAAACCAAGGGTGCTAGTCAGTTAGGTGGCGAACGTTCCCTAGGAGGAGGATGGCAGACGAACGCATTTTCCTCGCAGTTTTAGTTGCGACGCAAGATCGAAGGATCGCAGTTCCGGGAATGTTATCAAGCGAACGAGCCCAGTTTTTCTTTTCTTCATATATATAAAAAAGTATGCTACGTGGTGTCAGCTTAGTCAACAAACGATTGTGCCAACCTTGACCGTTGGATTGACATTCAATGTCTGTCGTGTTTCTTCAGTCTCTTCTTCCTCCAGCCACCAAAGCCAAACCAGCGCCGGCGGAACCGCCTGCTCCCGCATCCCACAGCTGTGCTGCCGCGCATGCATCGTGGCCACATCGCACCCTAAAACTCTGCGCATCTTCCCCGGTCCTGTTCGTTCCCGTCCGAGGCCTCACCATTGTCCTCCGCCTTGGTTCGCTCGCCGCAGCGCCGCCCTCCGGTGTTGTCAACATGGTCAACAACCGTGAGGAATAAGGAGATGACTGTACATGGTGAGGATGACAGTAGGGACCCAGCAGCGCGTGAAGTAATTTTGCTTTTTCGGGACGGAGAAAGGTATCAACTGGGTTGTTCGGGAGCTGTGGCCCATCTAGCCCAGGATTTTATTTCATATGTTTAGCACATGACCAGCCCAGTTTGTTTTTTCCTTTCTGAAAATGGCTAGCCCAGCTATTTTGTTCTTTTGCAGAATAACCAACGTAGGCCTACTTGCTTTTCGACGCCCTGCTGGGCCGAAAATCTTTCAAGACGAGGAGGGATGCATTTTGCCCAGAAAATGGGCTATAAGTAATAAGAAATGGGCTATAAGTAATATTAAATGGGCTGTAAAATGAAAAAATACAGCAAACACGCAATTAGTTCCAAAATACTTTTCTCTTTTGGATTTTGATATTTTAAATTTCATTGTTTTTGTGCGGGTAAAATTTCATTGGATTTAAGTTAAGGTATGTTTAGTTTTTAAATTAATTTGAATTTGGCTAGAAATTTTGGGTTGTATGCTGTTTGGGACAAATTTGAAGGCTGGCTTGTGGGTCTACTAGGTTGACGTGTACGAAAGGCTTTGTCAACTTAGTCCACAAACGATTCTAGCAGCAGTGACCGTTGGATGTTAATCCAATGGCCATGTTGCTTCTTCAATATCTGATCTTCTTGCTCCAGCCGCCCAAACCAGCGTCGGTGGGACTGCCTACTCTCGCCTCCCGTGGCCGGCTGTGCTGCCGCACAGGCCGCACCGCCCCACCCTACTCCATCGCTGGCCAGGCCATTCCTCTATTCACCCACACCTCCTGTTATTTTCCGACGATGGCAGCCGGACCAGTAAACCCTCGTACTCACCACCGCGTGGGCAACCACTACCGAGTCTTCCCCGGCTCTGTGTTGTTCCCTTCCTAGGCCACGCCGTCGTCCACCGCCCTGGTGCTCTCGGTGCCCCATGGCCAACGTGGTCAACGAACGACAGACATCGGACGTGGATTGTACGTGGAGAGGCTCACAGCTGGGTCCACGGCCGCACACAAGGAAATGCCTCCTTATTACGCGCAAAATAATGATTCCTCCACCTGACATCTGGGACTGATACGTCTCCGTCGTATCTACTTTTCCAAACACTTTTGCCCTTGTTTTGGACTCTAACTTGCATGATTTGAATGGAACTAACCCGGACTGACGCTGTTTTCAGCAGAATTGCAATGGTGTTATTTTTGTGCAGAAATAAAAGTTCTCGGAATGACCTGAAAATCAACGGAGATTATTTTTGGAAATAATAAAAAATACTGGCAAAAGAATCAAGGCCAGGGGGCCCACACCCTGTCCACGAGGGTGAGGGCGCGCCTGCCCCCCTCGGCGCGCCCCCTGCCTCGTGGGCCCCCTGGAGCTCCACCGACCTCAACTCCAACTCTACATATTCGTGTTCGGGGAGAAAAAATCAGAGAGAAGGATTCATCGCGTTTTATGATACGGAGCCGCCGCCAAGCCCTAATCTCTCTCGGGAGGGCTAATCTGGAGTCTGTTCGGGGCTCCGGAGAGGGGAATCCGTCTCCATCGTCATCATCAACCATCCTCCATCACCAATTTCATGATGCTCACCGCCATGCATGAGTAATTCCATCGTAGGCTTGCTGGACGGTGATGGGTTGGATGAGATTTATCATGTAATCGAGTTAGTTTTGTTAGGGTTTGATCCCTAGTATCCACTATGTTCTGAGATTGATGTTGCTATGACTTTGCTATGCTTAATGCTTGTCACTAGGGCCCGAGTGCCATGATTTCAGATCTGAACCTATTATGTTTTCATGAATATGTGAGTCCTTCATCCTATCTTGCAAGTCTATTGTCACCTACTATGTGTTATGATCTGGCAACCCCGAAGTGACAATAATCGGGACCACTCCCGGGGATGACTGTAGTTTGAGGAGTTTCATGTATTCACTATGTGTTGATGCTTTGGTCCGGTACTCTATTAAAAGGAGGCCTTAATATCCCTTAGTTTCCGTTAGGACCCCGCTGCCACGATAGGGTAGGACAAAAGATGTCATGCAAGTTCTTTTCCATAAGCACGTATGACTATATTCGGAATACATGCCTACATTACATTGATGAATTGGAGCTAGTTCTGTGTCACCCTATGTTATAACTGTTGCATGAATAATCGCATCTGACATAATTCTCCATCACCACGAGCTTTTCACATATTGTTCTTCGCTTAGTTACTTTACCGTTGCCACTGTTACAATCACTACAAAACTATCACTGTTACCTTTGCCACCGTTACCGTTACTTCCATATTACTTTGCTACTAAATACTTTGCTGCAGATACTAAGTTATCCAGGTGGTTGAATTGACAACTCAACTACTAATACTTGAGAATATTCTTTGGCTCCCCTTGTGTCGAATCAATAAATTTGGGTTGAATACTCTACCCTCGAAAACTGTTGCGATCCCCTATACTTGTGGGTTATCAAGACTATTTTCTGGCGCCGTTGCCGGGGAGCATAGCTCTATTCTTTGAGTCACTTGGGATTTATATCTGCTGGTCACTGTGAAGAACTTGAAAGACAAGAAAACAAAAATTTATCCCTCAACTACGAGGGGAGGTAAGGAACTGCCATCTAGCTCTGCACTTGATTCACCTTCCGTTTTGAGTAAGCTTGCGACACCTAAACCTGCTTCTGCTATTAATTTTGATATGTCGCATGTTATTGATGATGCCACTTCTGCTATGCGTGATACTTATGATGAAACTACTTCTATGCTTGATACTACTATGTGACTTGGTGAATTTCTTGATGAACAACTTGCTAGGGCTAGAGAGAATGAAATTATTGAAACTGATAATATTGATGAAAGTGATGATGAAGATTCTCCCCCTAAATATGAATTGCTTGTTGTGCCTGAGGGCTATGTTATGGATGAAGAAACTGCTAGAGACTTTCTTGCTTGCAATGATAGAAGTGATCTTAAGAAATTATTAGCTAAGCTTAAAGAAAAATCTTTGAATGCTAGAATGAAATATGATCCTGCTTATGCTACTTCACCTATCTTTATTACTGATAAGGATTATGAGTTCTCTGTCGACCCTGATATAATTACTTTGGTTGAATCTGATCCTTTCTATGGCTATGAATCTGAAACTGTTGTGGCACATCTTACTAAATTAAATGATATAGCCACCCTGTTCACTAATGAAGAGAAAACTCGCTACTATTATATCCTTAAGATATTTCCGTTCTCATTAAAGGGTGATGCTAAGATATGGTTTAATTCTCTTGATCCTGGTTGTGTGCGTAGTCCCCAGGATATGATTTATTACTTCTCTGCTAAATATTTCCCTGCTCATAAGAAACAAGCTGCTTTAAGGGAAATATATAATTTTGTGCAAATTGAAGAAGAGAGTCTCCCAAAAGCTTGGGGGAGGCTTCTCCAATTACTTAATGCTTTGCCTGATCATCCTCTCAAGAAAAATGAAATACTTGATATCTTTTATAATGGACTAACTGATGCTTCCAGAGACCACTTGGATAGTTGTGCTGGTTCTGTTTTCAGGGAAAGAACTGTTGATGAAGCTGAAATTCTATTGAATAATATGTGGACCAATGAAAATAATTGGACACTTCCTGAACCAACTCCTAAGCCAACTCCAAAGAAAAGGGGTGTTCTATTTCTCAGTCCCGAAGATATGCAAGAGGCAAAGAAATCTATGAAAGAAAAAGGTATAAAAGCTGAGGATGTTAAGAATTTACCTCCTGTTGAAAAAATACGTGGTCTAAATTTGCCGCCTGTCGAAGAAATACATGGTCCTGATAACCCGACACAGGTAGTAAAGGTAAATTCTCTCTATAGATATGATAAAGCTAAAATCCCGCCTACTAAGTTTGCTAGTCAATGCTTAGATGAGTTTGATAATTTTATGGTTAAACAAGAAGATTTCAATGCTTATGTTGGTAGAGAATTAAAACGCAATCCTTATATGATTGAACACTTGGGTGATTATATGTCTAGAGTTAAAGGTGAACTTAAACTCATTAGTAAACATGCTTCTATGGTTACCACTCAAGTAGAGCAAGTACTTAAAGCTCAGAATGATCTGCTCAATGAATTGAATAGTAAGAATAATGATTTTGCTGTTAGAGTTGCAACTAGAGGGGGTAAAATGACTCAAGAACCTTTGTATCCTGAGGGCCACCCTAAGAGAATTGAGCAGGATTCTCAGAGAACTAATGTTGATGCACCTAGCCCTTCTAAAAAGAAGAAAAAGAAAAATGATAGGACTTTGCATGCTTCTAGTGAACCTGTTGTAGACACACCTGAGAATCCCATTGATATTTCTATTTCTGATGCTGAAACACAATCTGGAAATGAACATGGACCTAGTGATAGTGTTAATGATGATGTTCATGTTGATGCTCAACCTAGTAATGATAATGATGTAGAAACTGAACCTGCTGTTGGTCTTGATAACCCACAATCAAAGAATCAACATTGTGATAAGAGAGACTTTGTTGCTAGGAAGCATGGTAAAGAAAAAGAACCATGGGTTCAAAAACCCATGCCTTTTCCTCCCAAACCATCCAAGAAAAAGGATGATGAGGATTTTGAGCGCTTTGCTGAAATGATTAGACCTATCTTTTTGCGTATGCGTTTTACTGATATGATTAAAATGAATACGTATGCTAAGTATATGAAAGAAATTGTTACAAATAAAAGAAAGATATTGGAAGCTGAAATTTCCACCATGCTTGCTAATTATACTTGTAAGGGTGGAATACCTAAGAAACTTGGAGATCCAGGAGTACCGACTATACCATGCTCCATTAAAAGAAACTATGTTAAAACTGCTTTATGTGATCTTGGAGCCGGTGTTATGCCTCTCCCTTTATATCGTAGACTTGATTTGAATAAGTTGACACCTACTGAAATATCTTTGCAAATGGCCGATAAATCAACTACCATACCTGTCGGTATTTGTGAGGATGTGCCTGTTGTAGTTGCAGACGTTACTATTTTAACGGACTTTGTTATTCTTGATATTCCCGAGGATGATAGTATGTCTATTATTCTTGGAAGACCCTTTTTGAATACTATGGGGGTTGTTATTGATTGCAATAAAGGCAATGTCACTTTTCATGTTAATGGTAATGAGCATACGGTACACTTTCCAAGGAAACAACCTCAAGTCCTTAGTATCAATTCTATTGGAAAAAATCCATCGATTATTATTGGAGGTTTTGAATTTCCTCTTCCTACTGTCAAGAAGAAATATGATATTCTTATTATTGGGGATGTGCATATCCCCGCTGAGGTAACATAGTGTTATTCTAAATTTCTCCAGTTTCATGTTATTCGAAATGAGTTTGTTAACAAGACCTGATCAACCTTGTTAGTGGATTCCTTTTGATGAGCCTGAGATGGATGGAGTTAGAAGGCACAACCTTCTGTACCCTCCTTTTACTTTCTGTTATTTAGATTAAATACAGCAAAATTAGTATTTTTCTATCAGTTTTCTGAATTATCCATGCAATAAAAAAATACCCCGAAAATAAAAGTTCTCCAAATGCCCCGAAATTGAAATATGATTTTTTCTAGAATATTTGAGAATATCTGGCACTGAGAACGCAGCAGGGGAGCAAGCACCTGGCCACGAGGGTCCAGGGCGTGCCCCCTGCCTCGTGGACCCATGGTGGCTCCCCTCCACTTATTCCAGCAACCACACACTCCTTCCTCCCAAAAAAATCACCAACCAGCTCAAGCACGAGTTCTTGCTCATTTTGTTGTCATTTTCGATCTCCTTGCTCAAGGCACGTCTCACAAAACTGCTTTGGGGGATTGTTCCTCAGTATGTCACTCCTCCAATGGTCCAATTAGTTTTTGTTCTAGTGCTCTATTCATTGCAAATTTTTGCTGCTTAGGTGACCCTGTTCTTGATCTTGCATGTCAAATTTATTTGGTCCCAAGTAGTTCTAATGCATGATATAGTCTCTAGGCACTTGTGGGAGTAGTTGCTATCAATTTTGTTGAGTTTGGTTCACTTTTATTTTGAGTCACTAAAAATTTCAGAAATTTTTCAGAGGAAGAAATATGTTTTGGAAAATGTACCAAGGTGGTCCTTCAAGGAAGCAAGGACCCAGGCTCGCAATACGCGACGCGGACGATGAACCACCGAGGGAAGCTCAAGTGCGGGCTTGTGAATGGCCGTCAGAGGACTTTACGGATCGAGCAGGAATCAAGGAAGAATTTAACGCATATGTGTGTAATGCTGATCTTGAGAGCTTCGAGGCAGATAAGTGCCGCCAGTACCACTATCTCACTAATTCCTTTGTGAGAAGGTTTGAATTTTCATCATCACGCAATTCTCAAACTGTCATGTTTGATCTTTATGAAAATTCTTATACTATGGAGTTAGAGGATTTTAATACTGCTTGCAAACTTCCACAATGGGGTAGCACTAGTGAGCCTCGCAAATCTGAGTTTAGAGATTTTCTTACTAGTATAACTGTGGGGGAATCTAGAGATATAACACAAGCTACCATAGGGAACATTCATTTTCCTGCTATACATTATTTTGTTCTCTTCATAGGTAGGTGCATAAATGGTAAGGATGAAGCATGTCACATGTGTGTCCCTGACCTCACTGTTCTCAGGAGTGCTGTATTAGGAGATAAACATTATAATTTGGGAGCCATTGTTGCACGTAGGTTGCATAATAATAAAATTAGTGGAGATTTCTTTGGTGGAATTTATGCAACCCGTTTAGCTAATTTTCTTGGTGTACCCATACGTGAGTATGATATTGAGTTGCCTCCTGTTTATTTAGATTATGAGGCTATGGTTCATCATCAATTTGTTGAGAGGAACGATCAGTTCCTCCAGTACCAACTAATCTTTAACAGACGACACACCTATCACGTCGCTCTCCCTGCTCCTACTTTCTTTGACTTCCAGGCAAAAGGGAGACATGTTATAATCAGGGAGGAGGCGAATAAGTACGAGAGGAGGACTGAGACAGCTTGCCTCCATGCTGCAGCCCACGATGCAATAGCCGCTGCCTCTCAGTACGACCCCAACTACAGCTTTGGATATCTGCCAGGCCATCCGTGGCCATAGACCAACTTAGGCCAAAATCCTAAGCTTGGGGGAGTACGTGTTTCTCACCGACATTACATTCATATCCACACAGTCATGCTAGCTGTCGATGCTCACACTTTTTCACTGTAATATCCATGCTAGTTTATTTTTCTTTTCTCGCTTTCTTTGTGTGTTTAATAAACCTTAAGAGAAACAAAAAAATTAGTTGTAGCCTTTAGCTAGTTTACTTTTCATGCTGTAGTAATAATTAAAAAGAAAACCCAAAAAGATTTCTTGTTCTTCTTTTGCTTGTTGGGAGCTTTCCCGTGTAAATAGTTTTATTTCTTTTCTTTTCTTTGGGGGTCGATAGGAGAAGACTATAATGAAAATGTTGAAGTGGCTCTTATATACATTATTGTTGATTTAACCAAGAGCCCATATTTTCTTGTCTTCTCCTTTGTATTGAATGCCTGCAGATTCCAGCTTAGTCCAATGCACGTGCACTATTATTATTATTCACATCGTTCGGTCGTGCAAGTGAAAGGCAATAATGACGATATATGATGAACTGATTGAGATGAGAAAAGTTGGTATGAACTCGACCTCTCTTGTTTTTGTAAATATGATTAGTTCATCGTTCCTGATTCAGCCTATTATGAATAAACATGTTTGCAATGACAATTAGAGATTATAGTTGCTTATGCCATGCTTAATCAGCTAGGAGTTTATAATGGTTTATCTTGCATGCCAACATGCTATTAAAATGGTTGTGACATGGTATGATAGGGTGGTATCCTCCTTTGAATGATTCGAGTGACTTGACTTGGCACATGTTCACACATGTAGTTGAAATAAAATCAACACAGCCTCCACGATATTTATGATCATGGTGGATTATATCCTACTCATGCTTGCACTCAATGTTTATTAATTTTAATGCATGTTCATGACTGTTGTCACTCTCTAGTTGGTCGCTTCCTAGTCTTTTTCTAGCCTTCACTTGTACTAAGCGGGAATACTGCTTGTGCATCCAATCCCTTAAACCCCAAAGTTATTCCATATGAGTCCAATATACCTTCCTATATATGCGGTATCTACCTGCTGTTCCAAGTAAATTTGTATGTGCCAAACTCTAAACCTTCAAATGAAATTATGTTTTGTATGCTCGAATAGCTCATGTATCAACTAGGGTTGTCTGTATCTTCCATGCTAGGCGGGTTATTCTCAAGAGGATCACTCACGAGCAAATGGCTGGTCACCGGGATGCCCAGTCCCATGCTTTATGCAAATCAAATCAAAATAATTCCAAACAAAACTCCCCTGGGATTCTTGTTAGTTGGAGGCACTCGTTGTTTCGAGCAAGCCATGGATTGATGCTTGTTGGTGGAGGGGGAGTATAAACTTTACCATTCTGTTTGGGAACCGCCTATAATGTGTGTAGCATGGAAGATATCGCCATCTCTCGGTTGTTATGTTGACAATGAAAGTATGCCGCTCAAAATATTATTTATCTCTGCTTTAAAATCGAGCTCTGGCACCTCTACAAATCCATGCTTCCCTCTGCAAAGGGCCTATCTATTTACTTTTATGTTGAGCCATCACCCTCTTATTAAAAAGCACCAGCTAGAGAGCACCGCTGTCATTTGCATCCAATACTATTAATTTATATTGGGTATGACTATGACTGGATCTCTTTTACCATGAATTACAATCTTTAGTCAGTCCTTGATCTTTAAATGTGCTCTGCATTTATGTTTTGCGGTCTCAGAAAGGGCTAGCGAGATACCATCTTGTTATATCATATCATGATTGTTTTGAGAAATTGTTGTCATCCGAGATTTATTATTATTGCTCGCTAGTTGATTATGCCATTGACATGAGTAAACATGAGACCTAAGTGTTATTGTGAATATGGTTAGTCATAATCTTTGCTGAAAACTTGAATGATGTCTTTACATATTTACAACAACAAGAGCAAACAGAGTTTGTAAAAGTTTTTCTTTATCACTTTCAGTTTATCAACTGAATTGCTTGAGGACAAGCAAAGGTTTAAGCTTGGGGGAGTTGATACGTCTCCGTCGTATCTACTTTTCCAAACACTTTTGCCCTTGTTTTGGACTCTAACTTGCATGATTTGAATGGAACTAACCCGGACTGACGATGTTTTCACCAGAATTGCCATGGTGTTATTTTTGTGCATAAATAAAAGTTCTCGGAATGACATGAAAATCAACGGAGATTATTTTTGGAAATAATAAAAAATACTGGCGAAAGAATGAAGGCCAGGGGGGCCCACACCCTGTCCACGAGGGTGGGGGCGTGCCTGCCCCCCTGGGCGCGCCCCCCTGCCTCGTGGGCCCCCTAGAGCTCCACCGACCTCAACTCCAACTCTATATATTCGTGTTTGGGGAGAAAAAATCATAGAGAACGATTCATCGCGTTTTACGATACGGAGCCGCCGCCAAGCCCTAATCTCTCTCGGGAGGGCTGATCTGGAGTCCGTTCGGGGCTCCGGAGAGGGGAATCCGTCGCCATCGTTATCATCAACCATCCTCCATCACCAATTTCATGATGCTCACCGCCGTGCGTGAGTAATTCCATCCTAGGCTTGCTGGACGGTGATGGGTTGGATGAGATTTATCACGTAATCGAGTTAGTTTTGTTAGGGTTTGATCCCTAGTATCCACTATGTTCTGAGATTGTTGTTGCTATGACTTTGCTATGCTTAATGCTTGTCACTAGGGCCCGAGTGCCATGATTTCAGATCTGAACCTATTATGTTTTCATGAATACATGTGTGTTCTTGATCCTATCTTGCAAGTCTATAGTCACCTACTATGTGTTATGATCCGGCAACCCCGAAGTGACAATAATCGGGACCACTCCCAGGGATGACCGTAGTTTGAGGAGTTCATGTATTCACTATGTGTTAATGCTTTGGTCCGGTACTCTATTAAAAGGAGGCCTTAATATCCCTTAGTTTCCGTTAGGACCCCGCTGCCACGGGAGGGTAGGACAAAAGATGTCATGCAAGTTCTTTTCCATAAGCACGTATGACTATATTCGGAATACATGCCTACATTACATTGATGAATTGGAGCTAGTTCTGTGTCACCCTATGTTATAACTGTTGCATGAATAATTGCATCCGGCATAATTCTCCATCAGCGATCCAATGCCTACGAGCTTTTTCACATATTGTTCTTCGCTTAGTTACTTTACCGTTGCTGAGGGAGTCTTGGATTAGGGGGCTTTAGAGCCTATACAGCCAAAAAATAAAACGGCCGATGAGCCGGATCGACCACCCCGTGGCCGCGATAGGGCGGCTAACGAT
The DNA here is from genome assembly GCF_002575655.3 of Aegilops tauschii subsp. strangulata. Classification (NCBI taxonomy): domain Eukaryota; kingdom Viridiplantae; phylum Streptophyta; class Magnoliopsida; order Poales; family Poaceae; genus Aegilops; species Aegilops tauschii. Next base: position 185,207,585 of record NC_053040.3, read on the forward strand.
GTCGGTATGACCAGGTCCATCTACGGATCTAGGAAGCGCACTCCGGCACAGAATCAAAACCGAACACTACAACCGTCAGAACGTCATGACACATCCAAGTACAGGGGTGCTGTGCACCCCCTATGCTTCACCGATGAGGTGCTGGATCACGAATTTCTAGAGGGATTCAAGCCCGTGAACATAGAGGCGTACGACGGAACGACAGACCCTGGGGTCTGGATCGAGGACTTTATCCTTCATATCCATATGGCTCGTGGAGATGATCTCCACGCCATCAAATACTTGCACCTCAAGTTGAAAGGACCAGCCAGGCACTGGCTGAAGAGCCTCCCCGAAAACTCAATCGGAAGTTGGGAAGAGCTTGAGGATGCTTTTCGGGCTAATTTTCAAGGGACCTATGTCCAACCTCCGGATGCAGACGATTTAAGTCATATAATTCAACAGCCCGGAGAGTCAGCCCGAAAGCTTTGGAATAGATTCCTCACTAAGAAGAATCAGATCGTCGACTGCCCGGACGCCGAAGCTTTAGCGGCTTTCAAACACAGTGTCCGGGACGAATGGCTCGCCAGACACCTCGGCCAGGAAAAACCAAGGACAATGGCAGCCCTAACAAGCCTTATGACCCGCTTTTGCGCGGGCGAAGATAGTTGGCTGGCCCGTAGCGGCACCAGCGACCCAGGCACATCCGAAGTCAGGGACGGTAATGGAAAACCATGACGCAATAAAAGTAAGCGTCGAAACAATGAAGACAGCCCAGACAACACGGCGGTAAACGCCGGATTCAGGGGCTCTCGACCCGGTCAACGGAAGAAGCCATTTAAAAGCAGCAGAGATGGACCGTCCAGCCTAAACAAGATTCTAGACAGATTATGTTAGATTCATGGCACGTCCGACAAACCTGCGAATCACACCAACAGAGAATGCTGGGTTTTCAAGAAGGCCGGTAAGCTAAACGCCGAACACAAGGGGAGGGAGACACCAAGTGAAGACGAGGATGAGCCTCGCCAGCAAAACACTAGGGGACATAAAAAGTTCCCACCAGAGCTCAAAACAGCGAACATGATTCACGTGACGAAGAAGAGGAGCAAACACGCACTCCGAGACGTATGCGCCGTAGAGCCCGTCACCCCCAAGTTCAACCCTTGGTCGGCCCGCCCGATCAATTTTGATCGCATGGATAGCCCGACCAATGTCCGGCACGGAGGATCGGCTGCCTTGGTGCTAGACCCAATAATCAACGGATACCATCTCACCCGAGTCCTTATGGATGGCAGCAGTAGTCTTAATCTGATATATTAGGACACAGTCCACAAAATGGGGATAGACCCAACGAGAATTAGCCAAAACAATACTACCTTTAAAGGAGTAATACCAGGCCCAGAGGCCCGCTGCACGGGCTCTCTCGTACTAGAGGTTGTATTCGGTTCTCCCGACAACTTCCGAAGTGAAAACTTAACCTTCGACATCGCTCCATTCCGAAGCGGCTATCAAGCACTACTCGGAAGAACGGCCTTCGCTCATTTTAATGCAGTACCGCATTACGCTTATCTTAAGCTTAAGATGTCGGTCCACGCGGCATCAATAGTTAGCGGAAACATCGAGCGTTCCTTACGCGCGAAAGAATGTGCGGCGGCTTTAGCAGCCGAACACTAAATGGCCTCTCCAACTAGCATAAACGACCGGTCGTCAAGACCGCGGACACGGCTAGACGAGTCCGGCGCACCACTAGCTGTAACAGCTTAGATAAACCTGAGATTGGGTTGATGAATATACCCCCATATATGGTGCTAGGGGCTTCCCGCATGTAAAAAAGGCTACAGTTCGGCTCGACCTTATTTATATTGAATTTTAATGGTTTATTAAGATTAACCAATTTTTCGCACGACAACTTTCACCTAAGTTCTTCTCTTTTAACAGATGATAATCGTGTTACACCCTTCCAGGATACGGCACAACGGAGACACAGGCGCAGACGTGCAGCAGGGCCCCGCTCAAAGGTTTCTTTTTAGATTAAGACCCTGTGTAAACCTTTCTTACTGTCTCTTGTTGCTTCACACCCTCCGGATACTCAACACAACCGAGAGGGATGCTGGCGTTATCGGCATTTCACCACATCAGACTAATGCACGTACCTGGAAATTCAGGGTTCATTATCAAGGGCGTTACTCAGCCCGGTATATGTTGTAAAGACCGAATACCTTAGGGAGTGTTCAGCGTCGCGAGTTTGGCCTTATATGCATCAGCTCCGAATCATGTCTTTGGTCAATAGTTGGGTTTGCCCGGCTCCCGTGTTTTGCTACCTTACGTTCCGCTTTATCGGCTAAGGTGGCACCGGGAGAACTACTGCGATTGTGCCCTGGTTCATCTGGACGAGCACCTCAGTAGAGAAAGCCGAAAACTGACTGTCATGATAAAGCGCGAAACTGGTCAACCACTCGATGACTCATCGGAATCTTCGCAATTCCTCCGCATTAATGAAGGACCGGTTTCCCGGTCATGTATGTACGCGCACCGTATTCGGATAGATGCGGAAGTACCAGGGGCTATATAGTAGCCCCACCGTCAAACTCCTATGGCTAAGTGAAAGTGTTAAAGCAATATAGTCTGATTGCCTTGTTCGCCGCGCTATCACCTCCTTAATGGACCAAGACGTTGGATCAAGTGTGAACACGCGCTTTTTCGAACACCCCCGCATTATATGCGTGGGGGCTGAAGCCGACGACTGCAAACTTTCAGGTTATATACATACATAAACGGCCGCACAGGAGGCATCATAATACTTTCAGGCAAAAAGTATAAACATAGCCTTGATAATCCAAATAACATTGTTTTTACAATCGGGATACATGTCACACGAACATGATACTCTTCGAGCACTGAGCCTCTATCAAACGAGCACCTTCTAGGACTTCTTCAAAATAGTGCTCGGCCGAAACCTGGCCTACGGCCGGATTCTGGGTTACAATAGCGGTGGCCTTCATCTCTGCCCAGTATGTCTTGACACGGGCAAGAGCCATCCGCGCACCCTCTATGCACGCTGACCTCTTTACAGCGTCGATATGCGGCACAGCACCAAGAAATCGTTGCACTAAACCAAAATAACTATTCGGCCTTGGTCCTTCCAGCCAAAGATGATCCACAACAGACCTCATGGCAAGCCTGGACAACCTATGGAGCTCGGCCCACTCGGCCATTTGCTCATTTAACAGTAGCGGACGCGCTGGAGCACTGAACTGCGACTGGAACAACTTTTCCACTTCGTGATCTTTTTGATCTCTGAAAAACTCGGTCGCATTAGCAGCACTCGCTGCCAAATCCAAGTACGCGTCTGCAGAACTCCATAATTGATCCAGAAGGGCATACTTAGGATCTCCGAACTCGTCCGCAACGAAAAGGGCTTCCCAGCCGTGATATCTCCGGCTTGACGTAGCTCCTCCTTCGCCGCTCTGATTTTAGAGCGGGTTTCCTTGGCTGCTACCATGGCTTTCTCCAGGTCCGCCGTCTTCGTTCGGTTTTCCCTTTCAAGAAGCTCATAACGGTCAGCGGCATCTTTCAACTCAACAGCCATCTTGGCCATTTTCTCTTTGCTCTGGCGATGCGCAGCCTGTTCGGCTCTTAACTCTTCGACCGCCTTTAGGGCGGACGCATCACTCCTCCTGGCTTGTTCCTTGGCTCGGGCAAGTTCCGCCCAAAGGGTCTCCACTGCGGCAGCTCCATCTGTAGTCACAGCATATTATAGATACTAGCATCATGCTCCTCTTAATATATGTTGACCACCGAAGAATACATACCCTGTGCCTCATCAAGCCGCCTGTTTACAAGCACGATGTCGGCATCTGCCGCATCAAGTTGCCGCTTCAGTTCGGCAAACTCACCAGTCCGGCTGGCCACCGGACCTTCAGCCGCTTGCACATGAAAGCGGCATGATCATTACCTCGGACTATGATCCTTTGTTTGCCGCCTTTTTCGACAGCAACCAGAGTCTCAGGGGCTACTATCTGCATAGGGCACACCTAGCGTGTGCGGTACCGTAAAAAATATACATATTACTTTGCGTACCTCAAAGCCTCTCAGCAGGCTCATAAAAGCTTCATGCAACCCACTCTCGGCAGATGAAATCCTCTCAACCACCGTACCCATTAAAGTACGATGCGCCTCTGAGATAGCCGCTTGCTCCAAAAGACCCATTAGTGTGTCCGGTCGCGCACCGGACAGTCCCGGACTCTTTCTGATGTTCTCCTTAGGAGCCGAATACTCCAGACTTCGGGTGGCCGAAGGGTTACCTTCTGGCCTTGGTGGATCAGGAGAAATCCTACGTGACGACACCTCTGGGTTGCCCGCCTCATGAGGCGAGGAGGCACGGGGAGGCGTTTCGCTCTCCATCATCTTCGGAAGAAGATCCCCCGAAGACGAACTCTGTTGAGAAGGGCTATGATCCAAACTGCAAGACATACGTCTCGGTTATTGTCCTCAGAGATGAAGCCGTATATATTTACTATAAAGTACTCTTGTTTACTTACAGCTCGGTGGAGGGCTGGGCCCCTTGCGGGCACTGTGCGGTAAGGATGCCCTCCGGAGCAGGGCCCCCTGGTGAAGGTTTCTTCCCTCGTTTGGAAACCATTGTTTCCAAGTCTTCAGAGGCGGTCCTCTTCCTTCCTTGGGGAGAGGGAACTTTAGATTCTTCTCCCCAGTTATACTCCTTCGTGGAGGCACTAATTCCCCCAGTTTGGATGAATAATGAGTGAGGCCCGCTTTCGGCTTCTTTATTCCTCCCTTTATCTTCCCCTGATGGCGCTTGATAAGGCGCAAGCTCAAGCATCCTGGCTAGTACAGGATCCGGTGAGCCTTCGGGAAGGGGGCCCAAACACCTGATCATCTTCGCCTTTTTTATCCAGTCCTGGTCAAAGAGCGACTTTTTAGAATGATGTTGTGATAAATAAAAACACAGCGTGTTTGGCCGCAGAATTACTTACCTGGGTATCTGGACGATTGCAGTTTAGACCTGCATCCTCGGTGGTGTCCGGACACTTTATTCGTGGTCCGAAGAACAATTCATACATCCCTTCGGGCATCACGCCGAAGAATTGCTGAATAGTTCGCGGTCCTTCTGGGTTGAACTCCCACATACGGAGAGGTCGATGTTGGCATGGCAGGACCCGACGAACTAGCATGACCTGCATTACCTTGACAAGGCTGACATCTCTCTCGAGGAGATCTCGGATGCGACTCTGCAGTGTCTACACGTCATTAACCGGCCCCCAGTCCAGCCCCTTGTTGATCCACGACGCCAGTCGTGGCGGGGGGGCGAACGGAAGGCTGGGGCAGCTGCCCACTTAGTACTTCGGGGAGCCATGATGTAAAACCACTCCCGCTGCCATAAGTTGGACATCTCCGGGAAGGAACCCCATGGCCATAAAGCATCGGTGCCTTTTCTTATTATGGCACCTCCGCACTCTGCGTGTCGCCCATCGATCATCCTCGGCTTCACGTTGAAGGTCTTGAGCCATAAGCCGAAGTGTGGGGTGATGCGGAGGATGGCTTCACACACGACGATGAACGATGAGATGTGAAGGATGGAATCCGGAGCCAGATCATGGAAATCGAGCCTGTAGTAGAACATAAGCCCTCTAACAAAGGGATCAAGACTAAAGCCTAGCCCTCGGAGGAAGTGGGAAACAAATACGACACTCTCCTTGGGTTCGGGAGTGGGAATGACCTGCCCTTGAGCAGGGAGCCTATGCGAGATTTAGGCGGTCAGATACCTGGCTTCTCTTAGCTTCTTCATGTCCTCCTCTGTGACGGAGGAGGCCACCCACCGGCCTTGAAGGTTGGATCTGGACATGATTGAAGGTCCGAAGCGCTTGGCCTCCGCCTTGAGTGCTGGAATTCGAGGTGGGAGAAGGGAAAGATCGAGCGCGAGAAGAAAAGGACAAGCCTTGGCCCCTTTATAAAGAGGGTGAATATCAAGCGCCCTCCGCACGACCGTTTGGAACTTACCTCAAATCGAGGAGTCATACCAGCGGGCACGATTGGGTTACCCACACCCGTATTGATGAGAATCCCGTGAAAAGAGGGACATGATCTCTGCTTCGACAAGACGTGCCAATAAAACCGCCTCGCTACACGTGCAGTGGCAGGCTCGGAAAAACGATTGGTCATGACCAGACCACGGCAGAACGTCACGTTATGGAAAGCTGTCAGCAGATTAGATTTGTGGAAATATTATTCTCTCTACGGTGGTATGTGGAATTTGTTTTGCAGAGCCGGACACTATCCTTGTGTTCAAAATCTTCTATGGAGTATTCGGAGGAGGAACCCGCCTTGCAATGTCGAAGACAATCTGCGCGTCGGGCTCGTCGTCATTGAAGCCTGGTTCAGGGGCTACTAAGGGAGTCCTGGATTTGGGGGTCCTCGGACTGCCGGACTATATACTTTGGCCGGACTGTTGGACTGTGAAGATACAAGATTGAAGACTTCGTCCCGTGTCCGGATGGGACTCTCCTTGGCGTGGAAGGTAAGCTTGGCAATTCGGATATGTAGATCTCCTCCCTTGTAACCGACTCTGTGTAACCCTAGCCCCCTCCGGTGTCTATATAAACCGGAGGGTTTAGTCCGTAGGACAACAACAATCATAATCATAGGATAGCTTCTAGGGTTTAGCCTCTACAATCTCGTGGTAGATCAACTCTTGTAATAATCATATCATCAAGATCAATCAAGCAAGAAGTAGGGTATTACCTCCATCGAGAGGGCCCGAACCTGGGTAAACATTGTGTTCCCTGCCTCCTGTTACCATCCGCCTTAGACGCACAGTTCGGGACCCCCTACCCGAGATTCGCCAGTTTTGACACCGACAGTTGCCACTGTTACAATCACTACAAAACTATCACTGTTACCTTTGCCACCGTTACTGTTAGTTCCATATTACTTTGCTACTAAATACTTTGCTGCAGATACTAAGTTATCCAGGTGTGGTTGAATTGACAACTCAACTGCTAATACTTGAGAATATTCTTTGGCTCCCCTTGTGTCGAATCAATAAATTTGGGTTGAATACTCTACCCTTGAAAACTGTTGCGATCGCCTATACTTGTGGGTTATCAGGGACACACTTGAAGGGCCTCTGTATTACGCGAAAAAACATTCCCCCGTTGACAGGTCGGACCCACCAGCTATATCTTCGCACGCTAGGAAGTGCCTCCTTATTACGCACAAAAAATGAATACTCCCCCTGCTAGCTGGGACCTAGCATAGTGGGAGGCTGACATGTGGACCTACTAAGTTGACGGGGACAGAGGGCTTTGTCAACTTAGTCAATATGAACGATTCTAGCTCCAGTGACCGTACGATGTCCATCCAACGGCCATAGTGCTTCTTCAACCTCTGGTCTTCTTGCTCCAGCCGCCCAAAGTAGCGTCGGTCGTGCCGCCTGCTCCTGCCTCCCGTAGCCGGCTATGCTACCGCGGAGGCCTCACCGCCCCCTACTACTCCCACCGCTGGCCAGGCCCTGCGACGATGGCAGCCTCACACCGCAGCCGAACCAGTGAACCCTCGTACTCCTCTCCGCGTGGGCATCCACTGTCGCGTCTTCCCCGGCTCCGCGTCGTCCCCTTCCTAGGCCTCGCCGTTGTCCACCGCCTTGGTGCTCTCGGTGCGGCTTGGTCAATGTGGTCAATGAAGGACTTCCATCGAAAGAGTACTGCACGTGGAGAGGCTGACAGCTGGGTCCACGGTCGTAGCAAGGAAGTGCCTCCTTATTACGGGAAAATAATGATTCCTCCACATGACAGCAGGGACCCACCGGACGGGCCACCGTATTTCATGAAAAAAAAAATTCCCCCTGACTGCTGGGACCCACCAGCTACATCTTTGCACGCAAGGAAGTGCCTGATAGTCGGTACCCACCTGGTCGAAGCGTACGTAGCGTTGTCATTCTGGTCGCAAATGTGTACGTACATACTGGTCGATGTAGAGGCGCGCACGTGTCATAGTAGAGGCGCGCACGTGTGCTACCTCTTGAGCACTGCATTGGTTTTCCCTTGAAGAGGAAAGGGTGATGCAGTAAAGTAGCGTAAGTATTTCCCTCAGTTTTTGAGAACCAAGGTATCAATCCTGTAGGAGATCGCACACGAGTCCCTTGCGCCTACACAAACAAATAAGAACCTCGCAACCAACGAGATAAAGGGGTTGTCAATCCCTCAACGGTCACTTACGAGAGTGAGATCTGATAGATATGATAAGATAATATTTTTGGTATTTTTATGATAAAGAGAAATAAAGATGCAAAGTAAAATAAAAGGCAAAAGAAATAACTAAGTGTTGGAAGATTAATATGATGGAAAATAGACCCGGGGGCCATAGGTTTCACTAGTGGCTTCTCTCAAGAGCATAAGTATTACGGTGGGTGAACAAATTACTGTTGAGCAATTGATAGAATTGAGCATAGTTATGAGAATATCTAGGTATGATCATGTATATAGGCATCACGTCCGTGACAAGTAGACCGACTCCTGCCTGCATCTACTACTATTACTCCACACATCGACCGCTATCCAGCATGCATCTAGAGTATTAAGTTCATAAGAACAGAGTAACGCTTTAAGCAAGATGACATGATGTAGAGGGATAAACTCATGCAATATGATATAAACCCCATCTTGTTATCCTCGATGGCAACAATACAATACGTGCCTTGCTGCCCCTGCTGTCACTGGGAAAGGACACCGCAAGATTGAACCCAAAGCTAAGCACTTCTCCCATTGCAAGAAAGATCAATCTAGTAGGCCAAACCAAACTGATAATTCAAAGAGACTTGCAAAGATAACCAATCATACATAAAAGAATTCAGAGGAGATTCAAATAGTGTTCATAGATAAACTTGATCATAAACCCACAATTCATCGGTCTCAACAAACACACCCGAAAAGAAGATTACATCGAATAGATCTCCACGAGAATCGTGGAGAACTTTGTATTGAGATCCAAAGAGAGAGAAGAAGCCATCTAGATAATAACTATGGACCCGAAGGTCTGAGGTAAACTACTCACACATCATCGGAGAGGCTATGGTGTTGATGTAGAAGCCCTCCGTGATCAATGCCCCCTCCGGCGGAGCGCCGAAAAAGGCCCCAAGATGGCATCTCACGGGTACAGAAGGTTGCGGCGGTGGAATTAGGTTTTTGGCTTTGTATCTGATAGTTTGGGGGTACGTAGGTATATATAGGAGGAAGAAGTACGTCGGTGGAGCAGCGTGGGCCCCACGAGGGTGGAGGGCGCGCCTAGGGGGGTAGGCGTGCCCCCTGCCTCATGCTCTCCTGGTTGATTTCTTGACGTGGACTCCAAGTCCTCTGGATCACGTTTGTTTCGGAAATCACGTTCCCGAAGGTTTCATTCCGTTTGGACTCCGTTTGATATTCTTTTTCAGCGAAACATTGAAATAGGAAAAAAAACAGCAATTTGGGTTGGGCCTCCGGTTAATAGGTTAGTCCCAAAAATAATATAAAAGTCTATAATAAAGCCCATTAACATCCAAAATAGAATATTATATAGCATGGAACAATCAAAAATTATAGATACGTTGGAGACGTATCAAGCATCCCCAAGCTTAATTCCTGCTCGTCCTCGAGTAGGTAAATGATAAAAATAGAATTTTTGATGTGGAATGCTACTTAGCATAATTTTCAATGTAATTCTCTTAATTGTGGTATGAATATTCAGATCCGAAAGATTCAAGACAAAAGTTTAATATTGACATAAAAAATAATAATACTTCAAGCATACTAACTAAGAAATTATGTCTTCTCGAAATAACATGGCCAAAGAAAGTTATCCCTACAAAATCATATAGTCTGGCTATGCTCTATCTTCACCACACAAAGTATTTAAATCATGCACAACCCCGATGACAAGCCAAGCAATTGTTTCATACTTTTGGTCTTCTCAAACTTTTTCAATCTTCACGCAATACATGAGTGTGAGCCATGGATATAGCACTATATGTGGAATAGAATGGTGGTTGTGGAGAAGACAAAAAGGAGAATATAGTCTCACATCAACTAGGCGTATCAACGGGCTATGGAGATGTCAATAGATATCAATGTGAGTGAGTAGGGATTGCCATGCAACGGATGCACTAGAGCTATAAGTATATGAAAGCTCAACAAAAGAAACTAAGTGGGTGTGCATCCAACTCGCTTGCTCACGAAGACCTAGGGCACTTTGAGGAAGCCCATCATTGGAATATACAAGCCAAGTTCTATAATGAAAAATTCCCACTAGTATATGAAAGTGATATCATAGGAGACTCTCTATCATGAAGATCATGGTGCTAATTTGAAGCACAAGTGTGGTAAAAGGATAGTAACATTGTGCCTTCTCTCTTTTTCTCTCATTTTTTTATTTGGGCCTTTTCTCTTTTTTTTATGGACTTTTTTCGTCCGCAGTCTCATCCCGACTTGTGGGGGAATCATAGTCTCCATCATCCTTTCCTCACTTGGGACAATGCTCTAAAAATGATGATAATCACACTTTTATTTACTTACAACTCAACAATTACAACTCAATACAACAACAATAACAACAACAACAACAACAACAACAACAACAACAACAACAACAACAACAACAACAACAACAACAACAACAACAACAACAACAACAACAACAACAACAACAACAACAACAACAACAAAGCCTTTAGTCCCAAACAAGTTGGGGTAGGCTAGAGGTGAAACCCATAAGATCTCGCAACCAACTCATGGCTCTGGCACATGGATAGCAAGCTTCCACGCACCCCTGTCCATAGCTAGCTCTTTGGCGATACTCCAATCCTTCAGGTCTCTCTTAATGGACTCCTCCCATGTCAAATTCGGTCTACCCCGCCCTCTCTTGACATTCTCCGCACGCTTTAGCCATCCGCTATGCACTGGAGCTTCTGGAGGCCTGCGCTGAATATGCCCAAACCATCTCAGACGATGTTGGACAAGCTTCTCTTCAATCGGTGCTACCCCAACTCTATCTCGTATATCATCATTCCGGATTCGATCCTTCCTCGTGTGGCCACACATCCATCTCAACATACGCATCTCCGCCACACCTAACTGTTGAACATGTCGCCTTTTAGTCGGGCAACACTCAGCGCCATACAACATTGCGGGTCGAACCGCCGTCCTGTAGAACTTGCCTTTTAGCTTTTGTGGCACTCTCTTGTCACAGAGAATGCCAGAAGCTTGGCGCCACTTCATCCATCCGGTTTTGATTCGATGGTTCACATCTTCATCAATACCCCCATCCTCCTGCAGCATTGACCCCAAATACCGAAAGGTGTCCTTCTGGGGTACCACCTGGCCATCAAGGCTAACCTCCTCTTCCTCACACCTAGTAGTACTGAAACCGCACATCATGTACTCAGTTTTAGTTCTACTAAGCCTAAACCCTTTCGATTCCAAGGTTTGTCTCCATAACTCTAACTTTCTATTTACTCCCGTCCGACTATCGTCAACTAGCACCACATCATCCGCAAAAGAGCATACACCATGGGATATCTCCTTGTATATCCCTTGTGACCTCATCCATCACCAATGCAAAAAGATAAGGGCTCAAAGCTGACCCTTGATGCAGTCCTATCTTAATCGGGAAGTCATCAGTGTTGACATCACTTGTTCGAACACTTGTCACAACATTATCGTACATGTCCTTGATGAGGGTAATGTACTTTGCTGGGACTTTGTGTTTCTCCAAGGCCCACCACATGACATTCCGTGGTATCTTATCATAGGCCTTCTCCAAGTCAATGAACACCATATGCAAGTCCTTCTTTTGCTCCCTATATCTCTCCATAAGTTGTCGTGCCAAGAAAATGGCTTCCATGGTCGACCTCCCAGGCATGAAACCAAACTGATCTTTGGTCACGCTTGTCATTCTTCTTAAGCGATGCTCAATGACTCTCTCCCATAGCTTCATTGTATGGCTCATCAGCTTAATTCCACGGTAATTAGTACAACTCTGAACATCCCCCTTGTTCTTGAAGATTGGTACTAACAATTACAACTCAATACTTAGAACAAAATATGACTCTATGTGAATGCCTCCGTCGGTGTATCGGGATATGCAATGAATCAAGAGTGACATGTATGAAAGAATTATGAACGGTGGCTTTGCCACAAATACGATGTCAACTACATGATCATGCGAAGCAATATGACAATGATGGAGCGTGTCATAGTAAACGGAACGGTGGTAAGTTGCATGGCAATATATCTCGGAATGGCTATGGAAATGCCATGATAGGTAGGTATGGTGGCTGTTTTGAGGAAGGTATATGGTGGGTGTTTGATACCGGTGAAAAGTGCGCGGTATTAGAGAGGCTAGCAATGGTGGAAGGAAGAGAGTGCGTATAATCCATGGACTCAACATTAGTCATAAAGAACTCATATATTTATTGCAAAAATCTACAAGTTATCAAAGCAAAATATTATGCGCATGCTCCTAGGGGGATAGATTGGTAGGAAAAGACCATCACTCGTCCCCGACCGCCACTCATAAGGAAGACAATCAATAAATAAATCATGCTCCGACTTCATCACATAACGGTTCACCATACGTGCATGTTACGGGAATCACAAACTTTAACACAAGTATTCCTCAAATCCACAACTACTCAACTAGCATGACTCTAATATCACCATCTTTATATCTCAAAACAATTATCAAGCATCAAACTTCTCATAGTATTCAACACACTCATAAGATAATTTATACTAATCTTGGATGCCTATTACTTTAGGACTAATTTCTCAATTTAAGCAAATTACCATGTTGTTTTGTAGGACTCTCAAAATAATATAAGTGAAGCATGAGAGAACAATAGTTTCTATAAAACAAATCCACCACCGTGCCCTAAAAGATATAAGTGAAGCACTAGAGCAAAAACTACATAGCTCAAAAGATATAAGTGAAGCACATATAGTATTCTAACAAATTCTGAATCATGTGTGTCTCTCTCAATAGGTGTGTACAGCAAGGATGATTGTGGCAAAATAACAAATAAAGATTCAAATAATACAAGATGCTCCAAGCAAAACACATATCATGTGGTGAATAAAAATATAGCTCCAAGTAAAGTTACCGATGGAAGTAGACGAAAGAGGGGATGCCTTCCGGGGCATCCCCAAGCTTTGGCTTTTTGGTGTCCTTAGATTATCTTGGGGTGCCATGGGCATCCCCAAGCTTAGGCTCTTGCCACTCCTTGTTCCATAATCCATCAAATATTTTACCTAAAACATGAAAACTTCACAACACAAAACTTAACAGAAAATCTCGTCAGCTCCGTTAGCGAAAGAAAACAAAACACCACTTCAAGGTACTGTAATGAACTCATTATTTATTTATATGGGTGTTAAACCTACTGTATTCCAACTTCTCTATGGTTTATAAACTATTTTACTAGCCATAGATTCATCAAAATAAGCAAACAACACACGAAAAACAGAATCTGTCAAAAACAGAACAGTCTGTAGTAATCTGTAACTAAAGCAAACTTATGGAACTCCAAAAACTCTACCAAAATAGGAAGACCTAGACAATTTGTTTATTGATCTGCTGCAATTGGAATCAGTATTTTATCACGTTCTGGTGATTTTTAACAATTGTTTTCGTGAACAGACAGTTTCTGGAATTTTCAGCAAGATCAAATAACTATCATCCAAGAAGATCCTATAGGTTTAACTTGGCACAAACACTAATTAAAACATAAAAACAAATCTAACCAGAGGCTATATCAAATATTTATTCCTAAACAGAAGCAAAAAGTAAAAAAACTAAAATAAAATTGGGTTGCCTCCCAACAACCGCTATCGTTTAAACGCCCCTAGCTAGGCATAAAAGCAAGGATAGATCTAGGTGTTGCCATCTTTGGTAGGCAATCCATAAGTGGCTCTCATAATAGATTCATAAGGTAATTTTATTTTCTTTCTAGGGAAGTGTTCCATGCCTTTCCATAACGGAAATTGGAATCTAATATTCCCTTCCTTCATATCAATGATTGCACCAATCGTTCTAAAGAAAGGTCTACCAAGAATAATAGGACATTAAGGATTGCAATCTATATCAAGAACAATAAAATCTACGGGCACATAATTCCTATTTGCAACAATAAGAACATCATTAATTCTTCACATAGGTTTTTTAATAGTGGAATCCGCAAGGTGTAAGTTTAAAGAGCAATCATCAAATTCGCGGAAACCTAACAAATCACACAAAGTTTTTGGAATCGTGGAAACACTAGCACCCAAATCACACAAAGCATAGCATTCATGATTTTTAATTTTAATTTTAATAGTAGGTTCCCACTCATCATAAAGTTTTCTAGGGATAGAAACTTCCAACTCAAGTTTTTCTTCATAAGATTGCATCAAAGCATCAACGATATGTTTGGTAAAAGCTTTATGTTGACTATAAGCATGCGGAGAATTTAGCACGGATTGCAACAAGGAAATACAATCTATAAAAGAGCAATTATCATAATTAAATTCCTTGAAATCCAAAATAGTGGGTTCATTGATATCTAAAGTTTTAACTTCTTCAATCTCACTTTTATCAATTTTAGCATGAAGATCTAAAAACTCCGAATTTTTGGAACGCCTTCTAGGTAAAGGTGGATCATATTCAGTCCCATCATTATCAAGATTCATATTGCAAAACAAAGATTTAATAGGAGACACATCAATAACTTTTTGATCTTCATCTTTATTTTCATAGAAACTAGAAGAACACACTTTCACAAAGCAATCTTTCTTAGCACGCATCCTAGCGGTTCTTTCTTTGCACTCATCAATGGAAATTCCCATGGCTTTGAGAGACTCATTGATATCATGCTTAGGTGGAATAGATCTAAGTTTCAAAGAATCAACATCAAGAGAAATTCTATCAACGTTCCTAGCCAATTCATCAATCTTAGGCAACTTTTCTTCAACCAAAGCATTGAAATTCTTTTGCGAATTTATAAATTATTTAACATTAGTCTCAAATTCAGAGGGCATCTTATTAAAATTTCCATAAGAGTTGTTGTAGGAATTACCATAATTATTAGAGGAATTACTAGGATACAGCCTAGGATTAAAGTTTCCTCTATACGCGTTGTTACCAAAATTATTCCTACCAAAAAAATTCACATCCATAGATTCATTATTATTCTCAATCAAAGTAGACAAAGGCATATCATTAGGATCAGAAGAAACACTCTTAGTAGCAAATAATTTCATAAGTTCATCCATCTTTCCACTCAAAAATCAATTTCTTCTATCGCATGCACTTTTTTACTATTAGATCTTTTGGTGTGCCATTGAGAATAATTAACCATAATATTATCTAGGAGTTTAGTAGCTTCTCCTAAAGTGATTTCCATAAAAGTGCCTCCCGCGGCCGAGTCTAAAAGATTTCTAGAAGCAAAATTCAATCCGGCATAAAAAAATTGTATAATCATCCAAAGATTCAAACCATGTGTAGGGCAATTACGTATCAATAATTTCATCCTCTTCCAAGCTTGTGCAACATGTTCATGATCAAGTTGCTTAAAATTCATAATATCGTTTCTAAGAGAGATGATTTTAGCGGAAGGGAAATACTTAGAGATAAAAGCATCTTTGCACTTATTCCATGAATCAATACTGTTTTTAGGCAAAGATGAAAACCAAACTTTAGCACGATCTCTAAGCGAAAAAGGAAATAGCTTCAATTTAACAATATCATTGTCCACATCTTTCTTCTTTTGCATATCACACAAATCAACGAAGCTATTTAGATGGGTAGCGGCATCTTCACTAGGAAGGCCGGCGAATTGATCTTTTGTAACAAGATTCAACAAAGCAACATTAATTTCACAAGATTCAGTATCGGTAAGAGGAGCAATCGGAGTGCTAAGAAAATCATTATTGTTGGTATTGGTAAAGTCACACAATTTGGTATTATCTTGAGCCATCGTGACAAACAAGCAATCCAACACACGAGCAAACAAGAAGCAAGCCAAAAAGAGGCGAACGGAAAAGAGAGGGCGAATAAAACGGCAACGGTGAAGTGGGGCAGAGGAAAACGAGAGGCAAATGGCAAATAATGTAATGTGAGGGATAATAGTTTGTGATGGGTACTTGGTATGTCTTGACTTGACTTGACTTGGCGCGAATCTCCCCAGCAACGGCGCCAGAAATAATTCTTGCTACCTCTTGAGCACTGCGTTGGTTTTCCCTTGAAGAGGAAAGGGTGATACAGTAAAGTAGCGTAAGTATTTCCCTCAGTTTTTGAGAACCAAGGTATCAATCCAGTAGGAGATCATGCACGAGTCCCTTGCACCCACACAAACAAATAAGAACCTCGCAACCAACGCGATAAAGGTGTTGTCAGTCCCTCAACGGTCACTTACGAGAGTGAGATCTGATAGATATGACAAGATAATATTTTTGGTATTTTTATGATAAAGAGAAATAAAGATGCAAAGTAAAATAAAAGGCAAAAGAAATAACTAAGTGTTGGAAGATTAATATGATGGAAAATAGACCCGGGGGCCATAGGTTTCACTAGTGGCTTCTCTCAAGAGCATAAGTATTACGGTAGGTGAACAAATTACTGTTGAGCAATTGATAGAATTGAGCATAGTTATGAGAATATCTAGGTATGATCATGTATATAGGCATCACGTCCGTGACAAGTAGACCGACTCCTGCCTGCATCTACTACTATTACTCCACACATCGACCGCTATCCAGCATGCATCTAGAGTATTAAATCCATAAGAACAGAGTAACACTTTAAGCAAGATGACATGATGTAGAGGGATAAACTCATGCAATATGATATAAACCCCATCTTGTTATCCTCGATGGCAACAATACAATACGTGCCTTGCTGCCCCTGCTGTCACTGGGAAAGGACACCGCAAGATTGAACCCAAAGCTAAGCACTTCTCCCATTGCAAGAAAGATCAATCTAGTAGGCCAAACCAAACTGATAATTCGAAGAGACTTGCAAAGATAACCAGTCATACATAAAAGAATTCAAAGGAGATTCAAATATTGTTCATAGATAAACTTGATCATAAACCCACAATTCATCGGTCTCAACAAACACACCGCAAAAGAAGATTACATCGAATAGATCTCCACGAGAATCATGGAGAACTTTGTATTGAGATCCAAAGAGAGAGAAGAAGCCATCTAGCTAATAACTATGGACCCGAAGGTCTGAGGTAAACTACTCACACATCATCGGAGAGGCTATGGTGTTGATGTAGAAGCCCTCCGTGATCAATGCCCCCTCCGGCGGAGCGCCGGAAAAGAGCCCAAGATGGGATCTCACGGGTACAGAAGGTTGCGGCGGTGGAATTAGGTTTCTGACTCCGTATCTGATATCTGGGGGTACGTAGGTATATATAGGAGGAAGAAGTACGTCGGTGGAGCAACGTGGGCCCCACGAGGGTGGAGGGTGCGCCCAGGGGGTAGGCGCGCCCCCTGCCTCGTGCTCTCCTGGTTGATTTCTTGACGTGGACTCCAAGTCCTCTGGATCACGTTTGTTCCGAAAATCACGTCCCCGAAGGTTTCATTCCGTTTGGACTCCGTTTGATATTCTTTTTCTGCGAAACACTGAAATAGGCAAAAAATAGCAATTTGGGCTGGGCCTCCAGTTAATAGGTTAGTCCCAAAAATAATATAAAAGTGTATAATAAAGCCCATTAACATCCAAAACAGAATATAATATAGCATGGAACAATCAAAAATTATAGATACATTGGAGACGTATCAACGTGTCATAGTAGAGGCGCGCACGTAGCATGTACATGTATGTACAGCGGCCAGGGTGCAAGAAAGTAAATACAGCCACATACGTACATACGGGCAGGGTCTCAAACTCCTACACGCGCATAGGTATGGCCAGGGCTCGTGTACATGGCTGGGTCGGAACGGAGAAACTGCGTCGTCGTCGTGTTCATCGGGGCCAACCGGCTGGGTCGGAATGGAATGCGTCGTCGTGTTCATCGGGAGCCAACCGGCTTGGACGGAATAGTCGATGGAAACGAGGCCTCGCGTACCGCAGAATGGAGGAAATGGCCTTGTGTTCGACCGGCCACGGTCGAAGCGGGATCCTGTTCATCGGGAGGGGTCTGGCATACTGCAAAATGGAGGAAACTGACTTCTCTTGGACCTCCTATGGTCAAAACGGGGTCCTGTTGATCGGGAGGGGTGTGGCGTACCGCAAAACGGAGGAAACAGACTTGTTTTGGAGCGCTACAGTCGAAACGGGGGTCTTGTTCATCGGATGGGTGTGGCGTACCGCAAAACGGGACTCCACGGGATACTATTCATCTCCACCGTCGACCTCCTCCAGCCTCCACGGGCTATTGTTCACCCAACGTCGACCTCCTCCAGCCTCCACCTACGACTGTTCATCCACGGGCTCCTGTTCATCCATCCTCCATCGCTCCTCCACCGGCTACTGTTCAACCCAGCCCACTCCACGGGGTCCTATTCAACCAGCCCTCCACGGGCTACTGTTCATCCAGCCCACCATCGGCTACTGTTCAACCAGCCTTCCATGGGGTCCTGTTCATCCAGCCCTCCACGGTGTCCTGTTCATCCACCCCCAACCGGCTCGATCGGGGTCTTGTTCATCCAGCGGCAACGACCTCTACTACCACGGGGTCCTGTTCATCCAGTGCCCCACCAGGAACTGTTCATCCAGCCCCCCCAACAACGCTCACTGTTCATCCAGAGGCAGCATCGATCGGCTTCAGTTAGCAGCAGTAGCGAAGTAATCGCTCGATCGGGTTCAGTTAACAGCCATCGATCGATCGCTCGGGTTCAGTAACGCGTAGCCTGCAGTGCAATCGCTCGGGTTCAGTTAGAGCCCAATGCCTCGCTCGGGTTCAGTTAGAGCCCAACGCCTCGCTCGGGTTCAGTTAGAGGCCAACGCCTCACACACACGCGCGTACGTGTACAAGAGAAATGTGCATCGCTCGGCCCCAACCACCCACCATAACCGGGAACTCCCCGATATTTTCCTCGCCCTCGCTTCTACCACGGTTTTTTTCCGTCCATGGACGGCCCAAACAATGTCATGCAGCTGCGTCTCCGGCCCGCCCAGGATGAAAAGCCCATTTTCTGTCATGATTTTTTTGTCATAGAAGTAGGAGCCCACCACATCTGTGATGATACCGGGTTTTGTCACAATTATCGCCAGAGAAGTGTCATAAGCATGGCAGAAAAAAAATTCGTTCGGCCCAAAATGTCACGGATGTGTCTTTTTTTGTAGTGTTGCCCGAGATTCAATCATCGGTGTCTTCATACCTAGTTCAATCTCGTTACCGGCAAGTCTATTTACTCGTTCCATAATAAATCACCTCGTGACTAACTCCTTAGTCGTTTGCTTGCAAGCTTATGATGTGTATTACCGAGAGGGCCCAGAGATACCTCTCCGATACTCGGAGTGACCAATCCTAATCTCGATCTATGCCAACTCAACAAACACCTTCGGAGAGACCTGTAGAGCATCTTCATAATCACCCAGTTACGTTGTGCGTTTGATAGCACATAAGTCATTCCTCCGGTATCCGGGAGTTTCATAATCTCATAGTCGAAGAAATATGTATTTGACATGAAGAAAGCAATAGCAATAAAACTGAACGATCATTATGCTAAGCTAACAAATGGGTCTTTTCCATCACATCATTCTCCTAATGATGTGATCCCCTTATCAAATGACAACACATGTCTATGGTTAGGAAACCTTAACCATCTTTGATCAATGAGCTAGTCTAGTAGAGGCTTACTAGGGACACGGTATTTGTTTATGTATTCACACATGTATTTAAGTTTCCGATCAATAGAATTCTAGCATGAACAATAAACCTTTATCGTGAATAAGGAAATATAATATAAAATAAAAACTTTATTATTGCCTCTAGGGCATATTTCCTTCAGTCTCCCACTTGCACTAGAGTCAATAATCTAGTTCACATCACCATGTCATTTAACACCCATAGTTCACATCGCCATGTGACCAACACCCCAAGAGTTTACTAGAGTCAATAATCTAGTTCACATCGCCATGTGATTAACACCCAAAGAGCACTAAGGTGTGATAATGTTTTGCTTGTGAGAGAAGTTTAGTCAACAGGTCTGACACATTCAGATCCGTATGTATTTTGCAAATTTCTATGTCTACAACGCTCTGCATGGAGCTATCCTTAGCTAATTGCTCCCACATTCAATATGTATGAAGATTGATACTCATAGTCATACGAATCGGTGTCACAGCTTGCATCGACGTAACTCTTTACGACGAACTCTTTATCACCTCCATAACCGAGAAAATATTTCCTTAGTTCTCTAAGGATAATTTTGACCGATGTCCAGTGATCTACTCCTAGATCACTATTGTACCCCCTTGCCAAACTCATGGAAAGGCACACAATAGGTCTGGTACACAGCATGGCATACTTTATAGAACCTACGGCTGAGGCATAGGGAATGACTTTCATTCTCTCTCTATCTTCTGTCGTGGTCGGGCTTTGAGTCTTACTCAACTTCACACCTTGCAACACAGGCAAGAACCCTTTCTTTGACTGATCCATTTTGAACTTCTTCAAAACCTTGTGAAGGTATGTGCTTTGTGAAAGTCCTATGAAGCGTCTCGATCTATCCCTATAGATTTTGATGCCCAATATATAAGTAGCTTCACCAAGGTCTTTCATTGAAAAATTCTTATTCAAGTATCCTTTTATGATATCCACAAATTCTATATCATTTCCAATCGATAATACGTCATCCACATCTAATATCAGAAATGCTACAGAGCTCCCACTCACTTTCTTGTAAATACAGGCTTCATCATAAGTCTGTATAAAACCATATGCTTTGATCACCTCATCAAAGTGTATATTCCAACTCCGAGATGCTTGCACAAGTCCATAGATGGATCGCTGGAGCTTGCACACTTTGTTAGCACCTTTAGGATTGACAAAACCTTCTGGTTGCATCATATACAAATCTTCTTTAAGAAATCCATTAAGGAATGCAGTTTTGACGTCCATTTGCCAGATTTCAGAATCATAAAATGCGGCAATTGCTAACATGATTTGGACGGACTTAAGCATCGCTACGGATGAGAAAGTCTCATCGTAGTCAACCCCTTGAACTTGTCAAAAACCTTTTGCGACAAGTCGAGCTTTGTAGATAGCAACATTACCATCAACGTCAGTCTTCTTCTTGAAGATCCATTTATTCAATATGGCTTGCCAATCACCGGGCAAGTCCACCAAAGTCCACACTATGTTCTCTTACATGAATCCTATCTCAGATTTCATGGCCTCAAGCCATCTGTCGTAATTTGGGCTCATCATAGCTTCTTCATAGTTCGTAGGTTCGCCTTGGTCTAATAACATGACTTCCAGAATAGGATTACTGTACCACTCTGGTGCGGATCATGCTCTGGTTGACCTACGAGGTTTAGTAGCAACTTGATCTGAAGTTTCATGATCATTATCATTTGCTTCCTCTCTAGTTGGTGTAGGCATCACGGGAACGGATTTCTCTGATGTGTTACTTTCCAATTCTAGAGAAGGTACAATTACCTATCAAGTTCTACTTTCCTCCCACTCACTTCTTTCGAGAGAAACTCCTTTTCTAGAAAGGTTCCATTCTTGGCAACAAAGATCTTGCCTTCGGATCTGTGGTAGAAGGTGTACCCAATTGTTTCCTTAGGGTATCCTATGAAGACGCAATTCTCCGATTTGGGTTCGAGCTTATCAGGATGAAGCCTTTTGACATAAGTGTCGCAACCCCAAACTTGAAGAAACGACAACTTAGGTTTCTAGCCAAACCATAGTTCATATGGTGTCGTCTCAACGGATTTAGATAGTACCCTATTTAACATGAATGCAGCTGTCTTTAATGCATAACCCGAAAACGATAGTGGCAAATCGGTAAGAGACATCATAGAATGCACCATATCTAATAAAGTACGATTCTGACGTTTGGAGACACCATTACGCTGTGGTGTTCCAGGTGGCCTGAGTTGTGAAACTATTCCACATTGTTTTAAATGAAGGCCAAACTCATAACTCAAATATTTGCCTCTGTGATCAGATCGTAGAAACTTTATTTTCTTATTACAATGACTCTCCACTTCACTCTGAAATTCTTTGAACTTTTCAAATGTTTCAAACTTGTGTTTCATCAAGTAGATATACCCATACCTACTCAAATCATCTGTGAAGATTCTACTTCTTGAGCTTTCGTCAGTTTTTTCCTTGAAGAGGAAAGGGTGATGCAGCAAAGTAGAGATAAGTATTTCCCTCAGTTTGAGAACCAAGGTATCAATCCAGTAGGAGACAACACACAAATCACCAATACCTGCACAAATAATCAAACAACTTGCACCCAACGCGATAAAGGGGTTGTCAATCCCTTCACGGTCACTTGCAAACGTGAGATCTAATAGAGATAGATGAAACGAAACAAAAGGTAAGGTAATTATTTTTGCTATTTTTGGTTTAGATTGGAAAGTAAAAGATTGCAAAATAGTAGATCGAAAACTTATATGATGGAAAGTAGACCCGGGGGCCATAGGTTTCACTAGAGGCTTCTCTCAAGATAGCAAATAATACGGTGGGTGAACAAATTAGTGTCGACCAATTGATAGAAAAGTGCAAAGTTATGACGATATCTAAGGCAATGACTATGAAATATAGGCATCACGTCCATGTCAAGTAGACCGAAATGATTCTGCATCTACTACTATTACTCCGCACATCGACTGACTCCTGCCTGCATCTAGAGTATTAAGTTCATGAAGAACAGAGTAACACATTAAGTAAGATGACATGATGTAGAGGAATAAACTCAAGAAAAATATGATCTAAACCCCATCTTTTTATCCTCGATGGCAATAACACAATACGTGCCTTCCTGCCCCTACTGTCACTGGGAAAGGACACCGCAAGATTGAACCCAAAGCTAAGCATTTCTCCCATTGCAAGCAAAATCAATCTAGTTGGCCAAACCAAACCGATAGTTCGAAGAGAATTACAAAGATACCAAATCATGCATAAAAGAATTCAGGGAAGATTCAAATAATATTCATAGATAAGCTGATCATAAATCCACAATTCATCGGATCTCGACAAACACACCACAAAATAAGATTACAATGGATAGATCTCCAAGAACATCGAGGAGAACATGGTATTGAGAATCAAAGAGAGAGAATAAGCCATCCAGGTACTAGCTATGGACCCGTAGGTCTGAGGTAAACTACTCACGCTTCATCGGAAGGGCAATAGTGTTGATGTAGAAGCCCTTCGTGTTCGAATCCTCCTCCAGCAGGATGCCGGAAAAGGCCCCTAGATGGGATCTCATGGGTACCGAAGGTTGCGGCGGTGGAAAGTATTTTCGTGGATACTTCTGGTGGTTTGGGAATATATGTGAATATATAGGAGCAAGATCTAGGTGAGGGGGTCACCGAGGGGCCCACAAGGTAGGGGCGCACCCTACCCCCTGGGCATGCCCTCCACGCTTGTGGCCGCCTCGTGGCTCTTCTGATTTGCACTCCAACTCTCCTGGGTGTCTTCTGGTCCAAGAAAAATCATCACGAAGGTTTTATTCCATTTGGAGTCCGTTTGGTATTCCTTTTCTGTGAAACTCTAAAATAAGAAAAAAAAACAGAAACTGGCACTAGGCTCTAGGTTAATAGGTTAGTCCCAAAAATAATATAAAATATCATATTAATACCTATAAAACATTCAAAACAGATAATATAATAGCATGGAACAATAAAAAATTATAGATACGTTGGAGATGTATCAAGCATCCCCAAGCTTAATTCCTGCTCGTCCTCGAGTAGGTAAATGATAAAAGCATAATTTTTGATGTGGAATGCTACCTAACATATTTATCCATGTAATTTTTCTTTATTGTGGCATGAATGTTCGGATCGATAAGATTCAAAACAAAAGTTTAATATTGACATAAAAACAATAATACCTCAAGCATACTAACAAGGCAATTATGTCTTCTCAAAATAACATGGCCAAAGAAAGCTTATCCCTACAAAACATATAGTCTGGCTATGCTCCATCTTCATCACAGAAAATATTCAAATCATGCACAACCCCGATGACAAGCCAAGCAATTGTTTCATACTTTTGTTGTTCTCAAATGTTTTCAACTTTCACGTAATACATGAGCGTGAGCCATAGACATAGCACTATAGGTGGAATAGAATATGGTGGCTGTGGAGAGGACAAAAAAAGGAGATAGTCTCACATCAATTAGGCATATCAACGGGCTATGGAGATGCCCATCAATAGATATCAATGTGAGTGAGTAGGGATTTCCATGCAACGGATGCACTAGAGCTATAAGTTTATGAAAGCTCAAAAAGAAACTAAGTGGGTGTGCATCCAACTCGCTTGCTCACGAAGACCTAGGGCAATTTGAGGAAGCCCATCATTGGAATATACAAGCCAAGTTCTATAATGAAAGATTCCCACTAGTATATGAAAGTGACAACATATGAGACTCTCTATCATGAAGATCATGGTGCTACTTTGAAGCACAAGTGTGGTAAAAGGATAGTAACATTGCCCCTTCTCTCTTTTCTCTCATTTTTTTAAGGACGCGTCTAGCGAGCAGCCGTGCGCTCGCTAGCGCTCCTCGGCAGCCGGCTGTATTAGGAAAATTTATGTCCCATCACCAGATTAGGAAAGTCCGCTTGATCCCTGGGAGACCAAAATCGAAAAGCATCATCCAACGCACTCCCCTTCACGCTGGCCCAAGTTCGTTTCCATGTGCTCTACCATGTGCCAGTAATAAAGCAAAAAAGGCAATTAATTGCATTCCAAAAAAATTCAAAAAGCAATAACTTTCGAATTACATGTCGGAATTAAAATCCGTTTTCACCGTTATAACTCTCGCGACAAGATCTTTAAAACTAGACCCCATTTATATATGTTTCCATGAACTTTTTTCATTGCCAACTGGTTGTACTAGATGGTGCAACTTTTATACTATGAGATGCAACTATTTTTTAAACCAACTTTTGTGCTACCACAATCAACTATAATACTGTGTGGTGCAATTTTAGCGCTACATGAACTAACTTCACGTAATGAGCAACTATAATGTGGTGGAATCACCTCCCGCGTCTTATTACTGACACATGAAAAAAATACAAATATATATATATATATATATATATATATATATATATATATATATATATATAAGAGAGCACGTATAGAGTCTTATTTCACACATAATGCAGAAGAACCTGTGTCACTGTAGCAAAAGAAAAAGAAAAAACATATTGTAGGTACTATGAAAATATAACTACCAACTAGACAAGAAGTATATTTTTTCTTTAATCTTTCCACACAGTAGTATATGTGACTTTGTAGCTTAGAATTGTGTGCAAAAATCTACATCAGTTCATCCACCCCCATAACCTGTAAAACCTGCACATGATGCAAAAAAAGAAGCTTGAGAAAAAATGAACCAACTCTAGTTGTATTTGTGCAACTTAACCAGTACAAGTGTGCAACTGACAACACTCCCGTATCCATCTACTTGTGAGGTTTGAATTTCAGTAGTTGGCATCATCAACTCATATAAAAGTAGAAGATGCCAACTCAGATAATTTCAGATTCATTTTGGTTTTAGCTAAAAATCTGTATGCAGAATTCCAAAAAAAACTTTATTGGCTGTTGTGCAACTACATCATCTATTTTGTGCAACTGCAAGTACTCTTGCATGCAAATCATGTTGCATGTTTGTGTAGCTATGTAATAATTTTTGAACTGAGGAACATGATGAATTTAGCCTATCTAAACACAAGAAAATAGACAAAATAGTGAATTTAACATATTATAATCTTCTGAATAAGTAGTACAACTATATTCAAGTGCATTTGCACACCTAGAAAATCATATGCATGTGAACACATGAGGATGCCAACTACTGAATGGTTCTTGTGCAACTAAAGAAGATGAAGATGCCAACTCATGTGGCACTGTTGTGAAACTATTAAAAAAATTGGGGATGCCAACTCCTGATTGGTTCTTGTGCAACTAAAATAGTTGCGGATGCCAACTCATGTGATATTATTATGAGACTATTCAAAAAGTAGAGACTGCCAACTCCCAAATGGTTCTGGTGCAACTATGAAAGTTAAGGATGTCAACTCGTATGATACTGTTGTGCAACTATTTGAAACGTTGAGGATACCAACTCCTAATTGATTTGCGTACAACTATAAAAGTTCAGGGTGCCAACACCTAGCTGGTTCTTTTGCAACTGTGCAAAAAATAATATCCCAGGTTTCTTTGCGTAGAAAAAAATCCTAATGCCATTTTATGTTACCTCGGCAGCAGCTGCAGACGGTGTGCCAACTCCAGCTACAACTCCAACCTGCGTGGTCGCCTTCCGTTTCCACCGTTTCACGAAGCGGAATGGGTCACCAACCTCAAGGATGCATGGAAAAAGTTACTTGTGTGTGTGTGCAAAAAAGGGAAAGCACCCACACTGCTTGCTCGATACTCATGTTTTTGAGTTGAACGAATAGTCACGACTAGTCGATGAGTCATAACTAGAAGTCGACTCAAACACCTCGACTAGATCGGCACGGCATGAATCGTCAAGTGTCGCTATCCCAGAACGACTCGTCGAGTCAAAAACCTTGCACGATACTTACCTCATCATTCTCTGCCTCCCCATCGATATCAGGATGACGTGGCTACCGCTTGGCGGGCTGTTTCGGGTTCCGCCGAGAAGAATTGTTTACGGCCCCTGCATAGCCAAACAAAACATAGAATATGGTCAGGAAATCCCCCCAAAAATAGTTATTATAATTTCAAAACAAAAATTCTACAAGGATAAATGAAAAATGATGAAAAAAGCAGACATACCCCTCCTTCACTAGGAGTCGTATCTCCTTCTACAACCATTTTTGGTCTGTGAAAAGAAAAGCGAACAAACAAATTAGTCGAAGCAACCAAATGTATTAAAGAGTAAAAATGAGCAAAAACAATTGATATCAAAAAAATGCCATGAGGTAAGCAAGTAATGTTGATTTTTCAAAGCACACCTACAAAACAAAATAAAATGTGTGCAACTTGATGCACTGTATGGCCAACAGGTCACACATGAGTGTGCAACCAAAAAATCAGCATACACACTGCATGGTCATGATTTAGGCATTGGAGCCAAAACTAAACTAATTGTCAACCAACTATATAGCCCTTCCCTGTACAACTGCATAAGTGTGACTAAGCCAGCTAGGATATGTACTGCCTTGATTTGCAAACTCATGTATGAACGCATACCCTTGTGACAACAGAGCACACATGAGTGTCCAACCAAAAGAACACACATACTGCTTGAACATGGTTTACACAATGTATCCATCTGAATACCATTGCTTGTGCAACTGGTTAGCCCTCACTGTGCAACTTCATAAGTTGGCTAGCCAACTGAGATTTGTATATGCATGATCCAACTACATTTGCGTTTCTGTGCAACTATGACAACAAACTAGCCAACTCGTTACTTGTATGCATGCAAGAAAACAGAGAAACCACACACATGATCCAACTACATTTGCGTTTCTGTGCAACTATGACAACAAACTAGCCAACTCATTACTTGTATGCATGCAAGAAAACAGAGAAACCACACAGATGCATTTTGAGAGGATTGAGCAATAACATTAGAACTATCCTCTCGGTACCCTTATGTACTTCCCTCTTCCTATTCCAACTCAAATCGCCGCCCAAAAACCAAAACATACAAACGTTACAGTGGTAGATGACTAAAGAAAACACTTATTTCACCACCCAATCATTCAGTTTCTCCAAGGAAGATGAAACACACATAGAATTGGACTAGTTTGCTCCAGTCATGTATTGAGTAGTAGACTAGCACTAAATTAGAAAAAGGAAAACAAGCATTAAAAATGTAAATATAAACTAGACTCGTGTATCAGGACTACTAGCAAATACTACTACATTGTATTGACATGCAGGCACCTAGAATCGCTAGGCTATGATAGTCCAGTCAACGAATTCCCGACGAGAAGGTGTCAATGCTTCTCTCACGGGACCCTTCTGCCTGAATCATGCCAGAATCGCTGTCGGCGCTGGGACCTGACACTGCCGCACCTCCGCTCAACAGATCATGACGCCGGAAAGACCACATCAGACACCACCACCACCGGAGGCTGCTCCATCTCCGCCAGTGTGACACAGACATCAGACGCCACCATGACCAGAGGATCCTCCACATCCGCCATCACGGCGTCCAGGCGCGTGGAGGAGGTCATCAAATAGCAAGCAGATGGGGGGGGGGGGGTAGTGGGCTCAGTCGAAGCCGGAGAGGAAGGATCTCAACCAGCCTCGGGCAGAGGAAGGAGACGACGGGCGCATCCCGTCGACGACGGCAGGGCACGACAAGTCAGCAACGATGGGGCTGGATCTGGTTGCCCAGGGAGCACGGGGCAGTTGGAGAGGATGCCATGGTGGAGTAGGCTGGTGGTGGTGCGGCCAAGACAACCGTCGTGGTGGTGGTGCGACGTCGACCTCAGGGTAGAGCCACGCCGGGGTGGTCCTCCCCTCCTCCGATCCGCCGATGGAGCGTGGTGGCCGGTTAGTGGGAGGCTCCTGGTGGTCGGCGTTGAGGGGAGAGGCTGGCGAGCCCCCTCTGATCCAGATCCGTGGGGAAGAGTGAGAGAGAGAATAGAAAGAGAGA
This sequence comes from Aegilops tauschii subsp. strangulata, assembly GCF_002575655.3. Classification (NCBI taxonomy): domain Eukaryota; kingdom Viridiplantae; phylum Streptophyta; class Magnoliopsida; order Poales; family Poaceae; genus Aegilops; species Aegilops tauschii. Next base: position 185,236,369 of record NC_053040.3, read on the forward strand.
CGCGGGTGCTGCGGGGAAGACAGAGAGAGGCTGTCGGTGGGGTGGGCCGGGACCTTGTCAGATAGCGCTTGTGATGGCCGGATCGTGCGGCCGCGAGCCGGCCGCTTGATGTCTCCAAATAGTGCGTATGCACTTTTTAGATTTTAGGTTTTTTTAATGGGCCTTCTCTCATTTTTTTCCTATTTTTTTGTCTGGAGTCTCATCCCGACTTGTCACTACTAGGGAAAAGCTTATAGACAGACGCTTACTAGTAGCGCGGGTTTATACCCCTCGCTACGGCTACTTACTAGTAGCGCGGGTTTTTACCCCTCGCTACTACTAAATTGACAGTAATAGCGCTGATATTTACCCCTCACTACTACTAAGCGGTCTCTACCGTACCCCCGGGACATGCCATATTAGTAACGAGGGATATAAACCCACGCTACTACTAAGTGAATAGCTATAGCGCAGGTAAGATACCCACGCTGCTACCACTGAGCGTATCCCTCCCTTGCCGCACCACTCCCACCCCGATCCTAAAGAAAAGAAATTCCACTCCCACCCGACCAAACTCTCTCTCTCTCCAACCTCACCCCCACCTGAGTTGACTCATCTCCCCCACGACCTCCTCGCCGCCGCCAGCACCCACACCGGCCGGTTCCGGCGAGCTCCGGCCTCGCGGAATACGCCCCCAAGCACCCCAAGCTCCGCCCCTCCCTCCCCTCCTCCCAGATCCGTGCCTCAAGGCCTGCACCCTTGCCTTGAGGCGGCGAGGGGGAAGGCGGCGGCGGAGAGGCAAACGGCGAGGAGGAGCAGCACGCGGCTCTTCCACCCAACGGCCGCGGAGTCGTCGGTGCGGGCCGTCAGCCTCACCGAGAAGAGGAGCAGCACGGCGGCAAGGACGACGAGGGAGAGGAGGTGGTGGCTGAGGACGAGGCGCGTGTACAGGTCCCTCCCGCAGGCGCTGTCGGGGCGGAAGGCGTTTCCGATGACGAAGAAAGCGGTGAGATTAATCCTGAGCTGCTCCCTAGCAGCGGTGAGAATCCTGAGCTGTTTCAGAACTTCAGATCTCCAATCATCTCGCTATCCCTCAGTATAATATATTCTTTTTCAATCGAGGATATGCAATTTTTCTTGAGTTGCTGAAGACATTGGGGTATGCCTCCGGTTAATTAGCCTGAGCTAAGGGAAAATGTTTAGCCTGCGAACTTAACATACATGCAGTATGCATGTGCCCTCCATGGCAGAAACTGCCATTTTTTGTTACACAAGAGTCCATGTTGGCTGAGTGGTGGATCATTTAGAACCGTCTAGTTCAGTCCCTGCCTGTTTATGAGCTTCACATGGCCTCCCTTCATGGCAGTTTCTGAAGGCAGGACAAACCATGTGAAAATGAGAACAGATGTACGGACATGGTTCTGTACAGGTGTTAGGTAAGTGTTTTTGCTGATTGTGTGAAATTTTGCAGGTACTGGTTGCATGCTATATTAATGCTTTGGACGAAATTACATTATTCGTCACCCCTGCTCAGCTCAGAGAGGTACCTCATCCCGTGGTCCCCTAATCTCTGAATCTCAATGCTTTGGACAAAATTACATTATGAAACTTATATGCAGTAAGGCCTAGATTGGCAGTGTAGTTTTTAAAATACCGCAGTATTCGAAAAATTCGGCATCATGTTTAACTAGTGTGGAGCATACTATGCAGAGGCCTAGTTTGCCATGTTGATAATTGTGCTTTCAAGTTACAAACCAAGCTGTCAGTTTGAGAAAAAAGAGGTCTGGACCGCTTTTTCTAGAAGTTAGAAAAAAACATTGTATCAGGAATACAAGTGAATATGAAACTACTGTTGTTGGTTTAGCCAAACACCTCACAGTTTTCAAACTACAGTTTTGTAGAAACCATAGTATTCTGATTGAGCTAAGCTAGCAGTGTATCTTCACCTGTGGGAATCAAGGTGCATATGCTCCTTGTCTTTTTTCACTTTCTAGACTAGATTGAATAACTGGAATTGCCAATCAACTGTAAAAAATAAATTTAATTACCAATCTGCACGCACAAGACATATATCTTTCTCATCATTTTAAACATTAACCATTGATACTCCATGTATACATTTTCTGAGAATTACTTCATATATGTAGGCTGGCAGCGGCGTTCACAAATCACCACGGAGAAAGTAAAGATCTCGAGAGGATTCCGTTTGTTTGCTCTATGTATTGTCTTTCGAAGCGCAGGAAAAAAAACACAAAAAAATGCTAGTTCATTTTACTGCCTTTTGTAGCAAAAGAAAATGAAAATCACAAAAAAAATGTTTGTTTCTCTGCCTTTTGTAGTAATGGAGAATGAAAGTCACAAAAAAAGTTTGTTTTCAGGGTCGAGTAGTCTGTTGGTTTGTTGTTCACTCAGAAATGTTTTTGGTTTTGGGGGGGTCGATGTGTACATTGTGCATCAGCATACACTGCTAGCTGCCCATGGAGATCAGCACTAATGAATACACAAATCCTGGTTGTTCTTTCATCTAGGATGCTTATGCCGTCCAGAGCAATGAGCATGGAATAGCAGCTCGAGACAGAGGCGCGTTTCATTGGGAACTTATTCCGGTGTGTGCATTATTTGAGGACCCCAAAACTCTTCTTCTGTATGAAATATTGTCTCTTAGTACCAGTATGCTATCACAATCTTGACTAAAGCATTTGAATTTAAGCTAGTAGATATTGATCTTTGTGATCGAAGTGTGTCTGTTTAATACCTCTAAACTCGCAATTTCATTCAGAATTATGATACTTCTTAGTGTAGCATTGTAGCTTTATTTTTAAACAATCAGATTACCTTTGGTATGCAGCATCAGCCAAACTATGCTGTATATCTTTAGTAGTAAATGTATCATCTTAAGAGTGTACTAAAGCTATATTAATTCGTAGCTCGAATTTTAGGCTTTCTCCATGGTTAATGTAAGTTATGTAAAGCAATGTTTACTTGGAAGTGTAACTGTAGTGCCATTCTCATCTTTTAATGTACAACGACGGTGCTGCTGCACTTGTACTAGTCAGTAGGGAGAAAGCTAAGAACCTTGGCCTTCAAGTTCTTGCAAGGACAAGAGGGTATGCTGATGTTGCTCAGGTAAATCTTACATGCCTCGTAATTAATCATTGTTGGTGAAACAAATGTCATTTGAGAAATCTCGGCCTATTGTTCTTGTTAATGAATACGGTTACCAACATTATCCTTTCCTGTGTCTCAAAACTATCAACCTGACTCATAGAATGATCTTTTTCTTTAGGATTTATGGTTATTTTTTCTTTTTTCTTGTTATTATGCATTACTATGAGTTCATTGTATTAAGATTCCTTACATCTTCAGGCACCTGAGCTATTTACAGAAGGAGGGGACCCGGCGTTCTTCACGGCTCGCGGCAGTGTCTACCTTTGATTCATTCGTGCAACAAGGAGGGGACCCGCCCTTCTTCATGTCTCGTGCAACAAGGACCAGCCTCCGGATGTTACTATTGATTCGTGTGCATGTTTTAAAAAGTAAGAAAATACCCTACTGGATTTGGACGCTGACGAGCACTGACAAGTTTTCACTTTCCCGACGTGGCCGCAGGGGTGGGTGTTGTGTTCTCCAACCACTCGGAAGTGGACTTCGCCGTGAAGCCCGGCAACTGCGTCGCACAGATGATCGTCCAGGTGAATGCGACGCCGGAGGTCACGGAGGTGGAGGACCTCGATACCATCGCTTCGGGGGGGGGGGGGGGGGGGGGATTCGGGTCCACCGGTGTCTGAACTCCGAGCCTACATCTAGAGAAGTGGTATGTTTAGGCTCCTGGTGAAACACTAGGAATGGTACCCACATTTGGTTGTGTGCCTTTACTGTTAAATGGAATCTCGTGTGTGCCTTTACTGTTAAATGGAATCTCGTGATCTCTTCCCGTTGAGATGTTCAATGTTGCATCCATGAACGTGCAAGTGTTAAAATGGTCCTGTGACCTTAATTTATTTTGCACTGGACGTGTCTCTGTTCTTCATCCATGAATATTGCATCTAATTTTTATTTCTTTAATTCATAATTTTTTTAGTAGTAGCGTGGGGGGAAATGTGCGCTTACTAGTATTTATGATACTAGTAGCGTGTGGTATAATAGATGCGCTACTACTACTTTGTTATTAGTAGCACGGGTTCCAAATAGTAGTAGCGTGGGTGGCACCCGCGCTACTACTAAGAAGTTAGTAGTAGCGCGGGTGCCACCCATGCTACTACTAACTTTTAACTGTAGCGCGATACTAGTAGCGCGGGTACCCACGCTACTAGTAGCCAATTTACCGGCGCTACTAGTAGCCTTTTCCCTAGTAGTGTGTGGGGGAATCATAGTCTCCATCATCCTTTTCTCACATGGTACAATGCTTTAATAACGAAGATCATCACATTTTTATTACTTACAACTCAAGAATTACAACTCGATACTTAAAACAAAATATGACTCTATATGAATGCCTCCGGCGGTGTACCGGGATGTGTAATGAATCAAGAGTGGCATGTATGAAAGAATTATGAATGCTGGCTTTGCCACAAATATAATGTCAACTACATGATCATGCAAAGCAATATGATAATGATGAAGAATGTCATAATAAACGGAACGGTGGAAAGTTGCATGGCAATATATCTCGGAATGGCTATGGAAATGCCATAATTGGTAGGTATGGTGGCTGTTTTGAGGAAGGTATATGGTGGGTATATGGTACTGGCGAAAGCTGCGCGGTACTAGAGAGGCTAGCAATGGTCGAAGGGTGAGAGCGTATAATCCATGGACTCAACATTAGTCATAAAGAAATGACATACTTATTGCAAAAATCTATTAGTTATAGAAACGAAGTACTACGCACGTGCTCCTTGGGGGATAGATTGGTAGGAAAAGACAATCGCTCGTTCCCGACCACCACCCATAAGGAAGACAATCAATAAATAAATCATGCTCCGACTTAGTCACATAACGGTACATCATACGTGCATGCTACGGGAATCACAAACTTTAACACAAGTATTTCTACTGTCCACAATTACTCACTAGCATGACTCTAATATCACCATCTCTATATCTCAAAACAATCATAAGGAATCAAACTTCTCATAGTATTCAATGCATTTTATACGAAAGTTTTTATTTTACCCCTCTTGGATGTCTATCATATTAAGACTAAATTTATAACCAAAGAAAATTAACATGCTATTTAGAGACTCTCAAAATAATATAAGTGAAGCATAAGAGTTCAATAATTTCTATAAGATAAAGCCACTGCCGTGCTCTAAAACAATATAAGTGAAGCACAAGAGCCAAATTGCCTAGCTCAAAAGATATAAGTGAAGCACATAGAGTATTCTAATAAATCACGATTCATGTGTGTCCCTCTCAAAAGGTGTGTACAACAAGGATGATTGTGGCAAACTAAAAAGCAAATACTCATGCCATACAAGACGCTCCAAGCAAAACACATATCATGTGGTGAATAAAAATATAGCCTCAAGTAAAGTTACCGATAGACGAAGGCGAAAGAGGGGATGCCCGGGGTGCCTTGGGCATCCCCAAGCTTAGGCTCTTGCCACTCCTTATTGCATAGTCCATCAAATCCTTACCCAGAACTTAAAAACTTCACAACCCAAAACTCAACAGAAAATCTCATAAGCTCTGTTAGTATAAGAAAATAAATCACCGCATTTGGTACTGTTGTGAACTCATTCTTTATTTATATTGGTGTAATATCTACTATATTCCAACTTTTCCATGGTTCATACCCTCGATACTACCCATAGATTCATCAAAATAGGCAAACAACACATAGAAGACATAATCTGTCAAAAACAGAACAGTCTGTAGTAATCTGTAACTCTCGAATACTTCTGTAACTCCAAGAAATCTGGACAATTAGGAAAACCTGAGAAATTTGTTTATTAATCTTCTGCAAAAAGAATCAGTATTTTATCTGGCTTCTGTTAAAAACGAGAATTATTTTCCTGAGCGCAAAAGTTTCTGTTTTTCAGCAAGATCAAATCAACTATCACCGTAAGCCATCCCAAAGGTCTTACTTGGCACAAACACTAATTAAAACACAAAACCACATTTAAACAGAGGATATATGAATTATTTGTTGAAAAACAGAAGCAAAAGGCAAAGAGCAAAAATAAAATTGGGTTGCCTCCCAACAAGCGCTATTGTTTAACGCCCTTAGCTAGGCATAAAAACACAAATTGATGATTGTTCTTTAAATTTGCATCTTGCGGATTCCACTATTAAGAAACCTATGGGAAGGATTAATGATGTTATTATTGTTGCAAATATGAATTATTTGCCTGTAGATTTCATTGTTCTTGATATAGATTGCAATCCTACATGTCCTATTATTCTTGGTAGACCTTTCCTTAGAACAATTGGTGCAATTATAGATATGAAAGAAGGAAACATTAGATTTCAATTTCCGTTAAGGAAGGGCATGAAACACTTTCCAAGAAAGAAAATTAAATTGCCATATTAATCTATTATGAGAGCTACCTATGTATTGCATACCAAAGATGACAATACCTAGATCTATTCACGAAAACCTAACACATCACATAAAGTTTTTGGAATCGTGGAAACGCTAGCACCCAGATCACACAAAGCATGGCACTCATAATCTTTAATCTTAGGGAAAACTTTGTTTTTGCCACTCTAGCTTTTGACCACTTTGCTTATGCCACTCTAGAATTTGACATTTCACTTTTGCTTCTCTTAGTTTTTGACAATACATCACAATTGCCATTCTGTGGCAAAATCAATAATTTTTTAGTGGCAATTGTGATAATTGCCAAAATCTAAGAGTGGCAAAAGTGAAACGAAAAACTATTGCTTTTGCCATGAAATGGTATTTGTGATGTATTGTCAAAAGCTAAGAGTGGCAAAAGTGAAATGTCAAATTCTAGAGTGGCATAACCAAAGTGGGCAAAAGTTAGAGTGGCAAAAACAAAGTTTTCCCTTAATCTTAATCTTAATAGTAGGTTCCACTCATCATAAAGTTTTCTAGGGATAGAAACTTCCAATTCAAGCTTTTCTTCAAAAGATTGCATCATAACATCAACGATATGTTCGGTAAAAGCTTTGTTTTTATTATAAGCATGAGGAGAATTCAACATGGATTGCAATAAGAATGTAGCGATCCGACCTCAGACGGTCAAATCTCTGTGTTCAGTGTCATCCCTGGGTCGGTAATGCTGACACACATAATACTCGAAGGATTTATAAAAGAGTAGCAATCACACACTTATTACATCGAATGTCTCAAAAGAGAACTTATTACAATGAATATGGCTTAAGGCCATCTAATACGATAACAGCGGAAGGCTTGGAAGATAAAGTGAGTCCATCAACTCCAACGGCATAGCTGAGTGCATGACAAACGACCTATGGCACCTTACTCGTCGTCTGAAAAGTCTGCAACATGATACGTTGCAGCCCGAAAATGGGTCAGCACATGGAATATGCTGGCAATATAACACAGTATAGCAATGAACAGATAAATACTATCACTACATGCATATATGGCTGGTGGAGGCTCTAAGGTTATATGTTTTTGCGAAAAGCCAATTTTTCCCTACCACAAAGGAATATATTTTATTTAACTATCATGGTGGTTGAAACAAAGAGAATGGTACCCCCATCTCAATCCCAATTAGAAAGTAATTATCAACCCAACAGATTAATTTAGAGTGATGAGATCAGCATGATAATCCAAGAACCAGATACTCAAGATGTCCATAACCGGGGACACGGCTAACCATGATTAGTTTTGTACACTCTGTAGAGGTTTGCGCACTTTTCCCCACAAGACTCGATCTCCTCCGTTGGATTTCTCGCACTACATGGTGTTTGAGAAATGGATGACCGAGACACAGTCTTTCAGAAGCATTAACTCTAACCCCGTGTAGATAGTACCAACCTACATCCCCTACATCTGCTAGCCTACCACTGGAAGAGGTCACGCAACATACTCAACTGTGCCAGAGCCCATAATGGCTTGTGGCTGCACACGGAAGTTTCTAGCAAGAATAATCTTATGATCACTTTGAGCCTGGGCGGCGGACCATAGGAGGATCACACGGTATAACCCCGGGATCTCCTAGGACAACACTGGTATAACCCCAGGTGCCCAAAACCAACAATCCACCCAGATGTGTATTAAAGTTGCCACCTTAAATTGAACCATTAATTAATAATCTCACATCTGTCATGGATTCACTCAAACCCAATCCACGTCTACGAGCATAGCATGGCAATATAAGCACAACGTAGAAATAACTCCCAAGGGTTTGATAATAAAACAGGTAATAGGTTCTACCTCATCATCTACTTCCCAATACCCACATGTTAATCACATCCTAATCATGCAATGTTTGAGGATTGTAACTAGTGCATAAAAACTGGGTATGAAAAGAGTATGATCAATGTGTTACTTGCCTTGCTGACGATCCGCAAAACCTAGTGACTCGTAGTAGCACGCTTCGCACTCCGGGAATTCTACCGCAAACAAACAATAGCATACATAAGCAATCAAGCAAATATGCATGGGTAAAACTCAAATAAGAAGATCTAACCAGAAAGTTCAACTGAAGAACTCCGGTTTGCAAAAAGAATCAAATCAAACGGGGCAACGAAACTCAAACTGCGAAAGAAACAAGGTCTGATTACTAATCTGGACTAAAGTCAAATTTTACAGTACCAAAAATCTTGTTCAAGTTGATTAAACAGAAAGAGGGCTTCGAGACGAAGATCTAGGCGCTTGAATCGCCTGATTCCGATAAACGAGCAAAAAGATAAACTAAAACGAAGATCAGGACAGAAATCGCGATCGAAAATAATCGCGGAAAAACCCTGGAAAAAGAAAAACTGACGAATAGGCTAACGAACGAACGTTCGCTGTCTGTGACTAACGGGTGAATAACGTTCGTTAAAACGAACGTATGGACGAACGTCCGCTATTTAACTAAACCGGGAAAAATCGAAACAAAACCGATCTAAAATAAAAAAACGAGATCTAGGGTTTTCGAAATAAAACCGATCGGTTTTCTTACGAAAACCGGCAGCGGCGGCCGCTACCTCCGGCGACGGATGGCGAGACGGCGGCGCGGCTCCAGCAACTCCGGCGGCGGCGCGGGACGCGGCGGCGGGGTGGTGCGGCGGCGGGCGACGCGAGGCGGCGGCGTCGGCAGCGATGGCGCGGATCGGGCTAGGGTTTGGGGTGCGGTGGGGTGGGCTGGCGGTTCGGGGCTGCGGCTCTTAAAGGGCCGGCCGGGTCAATGTCCCAGGCGGACACGGCCCGGTAAGGCGGTTCGTTTTTTTTATAAATATTTCGACGCGCAGAAAAATGATTAAAAGAAATACTAAACGGACTCCAAAAATACAGAAATAAATTTTCACGGTCCTCTAATAAAATTGCGGACAAAGTGAGCATTTATTTGGGCCTCTAATGCAATTTTGAAAAACGCATATTTTTCCTAATTCAGATAAAATTGCAATAAACTCCAAATAAAATTTATTTATTGATTTTAATATTTTTCCTCCAATATTTCGTTTATTTTGGAGAAACTCTCATATACTTTAATATGAAATATTTTTGGAGAGAAAAATTATTTAAAACCAAAATGATCCTTGTTTCAATATTTGATAAAATTCAAATATGAAAACGTGAAATCCCCAACTCTCTCCGTGGGTCCTTGAGTTGCTTAGAATTTTGAGGATCGCGAAACGAAATGCAATAAAATATGATATGCATGAATGACCTATGTATAACATTCCAAATTGAAAATTTGGGATGTTACAAACCTACCCCCCTTAAGATGAATCTCGTCCCCGAGATTCGGGTTGGCTAGAAAATAGGTGTGGGTGGTCCTTGCGTAGATCATCCTCTCGTTCCCAAGTGGCTTCCTCCTCGGTATGGTGGCTCCACTGAACTTTGCAAAACTTGATAACCTTGCTGCGAGTAACTCGGCTGGCAACCTCGAGAATCTTGACAGGTTTCTCCTCATATGTCAAATCACTATCCAACTGAATTGCTTCCAGGGGCACTGTATCTCTCAAAGGAATATCGGCCATCTCTGAATGGCACTTCTTCAACTGGGAAACGTGAAACGCATCATGAACTCCCGACAGTCCTCCAGGTAACTCCAACTTGTAGGGAACCTCTCACATGCGTTCCAAAACATGGTACAGTCCTACAAATCTCAGGGCTAACTTTCCCTTAACTCCAAAACATTTAACTCCTCGTAGTGGTGACACACGGAGATATGTTCTGTCTCCAATTTCATAGACTACCTCCTTGCATTTTGAATCTGCATAACTCTTCTGTTTGGACTGAGCTACCTTCAGTCTATCTTGAATTAGCTTAACCTTCTCTTCTGACTCTTTAATCAAATCCGGACCAAACAACTAACGGTCTCCTACTTCATCCCACATCAACGGTGTTCTGCACCTTCTTCCATACAAAGCTTCGAAATGTGCCATCTTCAAACTGGCCTGGTAACTGTTGTTGTAGGAGAACTCCGCGTACGGCAAATTGTCATCCCAACTAGATCCATAATCTAATGCACAAGCTCTTAACATGTCCTCCAGAATCTGATTGACTCTCTCGGTCTGTCCATCTGTCTGCGGGTGAAAAGCTGTACTGAACTCCAGCCTGGTACCCAAGGTCTGGTGCAGCTGGTGCCAAAACTTTGAAGTAAACTGTGTTCCTCTATCTGATACGATGGTCCTCGGAACTCCGTGCAGACATACGATCCTGGTCATATATATCTTGGCCAGCTTTGCACTTGTATATGTGGTCTTCACTGGGATAAAGTGAGCCACTTTGGTCAAACGATCCACTACTACCCAGATAGAATCATATCATGATCGGGTCCTGGGCAATCCGGTGATAAAATCCATGCCAAGCTTGTCCCACTTCCATTCGGGTATCGGCATAGGTTGCAGTAGTCCTGCTGGCTTCTGATGTTCTGCCTTCACTCTCTGACATACATCACATACGACTACATACTCGGCAATATCCTTCTTCATTCCAGTCCACCAGAAACGCTCCTTCAAATCCAAATACATCTTGGTGTTTCCGGGGTGTATCGAGTATGGCGAGTCATGAGCTTCCTGAAGTATCAACTTCCTTATCTCTGCATTATTGGGCACATAAACACGGTCCTCAAACCACAAGGTGTCGTGCTCATCCTCACGAAGACCTTTGGCTTTTCCTTCACTCATCTTCTCCTTTATTTCAGCAATTTCTTTGTCATCCTTCTGAGCTTCTCAAATCTTTCCCAATAACGTTGATTGAACCTCCAATGATGCAACAAAACCTCGAGGGACTATCTCCAAATGTAGCTCCCTGAGATCTTCTACTAACTCCTTTGGCAATCCTCCGTTTACGAGGGTATTGACATAACTCTCCGGGCTGAAAGCGTCTGCTACGACATTGGCCTTTCCTGGATGATAGTGCAACTTCATATCATAATCCTTCATGAGCTCCAATCATCTCCTTTGCCTGAGGTTCAGCTCCTTCTGGGTAAAAATCTACTTCAAACTCTTCACTACAAAAAAAATACACTTCCGTGATGATACGTGTTTGTCACAGTAGGTCGCGTTTTTTGTCATGCATGTACATCCATGACAAATTTATGACAGAATCAAGATAGTCATACCTGTGCTGTCGTAGAAGTGTTCCATGACATTACCAAAATTATCATCACGGAAGTGTCCACTTCCATGACGATAAATCACGCGTCACAGAAGTGCTTTCGTCAAGGGTGACCGACACGTGGCATCGACCGTAACGGAACGCTGTTAAGCTATCGGGTCCGGTTTTGGATCCGATAACCCGTTAACAGCCCCAACCAATGGGGATTTTCCATGTGTAAAATCATCATTGGCTGGAGGAAACACGTGTCGGCTCACCGTTGGGACAGATGTCATCCACTCATTGGACACAAAGCACCTATGATACGTCGACACGTGGCATGGCCCAACAGAGGCCCATTCCTGTGAAAAGGCCGGCCCGTTTGACTTGGTCAAAAGGTGGCGGGCCGGCCCACGACAAGCCTGTTAACGGCCTGTTCGCATATAGCCCATTTACAGCCCGCTAACCCAGGGCCCGTTTACGACCTATCCGAATTAGGCCTAGTAGCGTCATCTGGGCCGTCCAATATAATTCCAGCCCGTTTTAACTTCCGGCCCATGTATGGCCCATGACGTCTTTTGGCCCATCTGAGGCCCTTAGTAACCCTCGGCCCGTTAATGGCCCGTGGTAAAACTGGCCCGTGATGAACAGTGTATCACTTTATACCCATTGACGGCCCATTATACCGTTGGGCCGTTTCTAGCCCATGTTATCTTTCGGCCTTCTCAGGGCCCATTTATTCTTTGGCTCATTTCCAGCATTCGTTTACTTACGACCCGTTACAGGCCTTTTCTGCTTATGGGCCAAATTCAGCCCGTGGAGTCAGCCCGTTTGTGGCCCGTTAATCTGTTGAGCCATTTTCATAGCATCATCAAATACGGCCGTTTAACGGCCCGTTATGGTTAGCCCATAAAACGTACGATTTCCACTCTAGCCCGTTTACGACCCCTTATATGGCCCGTACAAGTCCCATAGATGAGATGGCCCGTAGAAGGCTGACAGCTGGGTCCACGGCCGCAGCAAGGAAGTGCCTCCTTATTACGTGCAAAATAATTATTCCTCCACTTGACAGCGGGGACCCACCGGACGGGCCACCGTATTTCGCGAAAAAAACGTTTTCCCCTGACTGCTGGGACCCACCAGCTACATCTTCGCACGCAAGGAACTGCGTCCGGGTAAAAAAAAACGATTCGCCCCCCTGACTGCTGGGACCCACCAGCTACATCTTCGCAGGCAAGGAAGTGCCTGACAGTCGGGACCCACCTGGTCGAAGCGTACGGAGCGTTGTCATTCTGGTCGCGAACGTGTACGTACATACTGGTCGATGTAGAGGCGTGCACGTGTCGTAGTAGAGGCGCGCACGTAGCATGTACACGTACGTACAGCGGCCAGTGTGCAAGAAAGAAAATACGGCCACGTACGTACATACGGGCAGGGTCTCCAACGCCTACTCACGCATACGTACGGCCAGGGCTCGTGTACATGGCTGGGTCGGAATGGAGAAAAAGCGTCGTCGTCGTGTTCATGGGGAGCCAACCGGCTGGGTCAGAACGGAATGCGTCGTCGTGTTCATCGGGAGGGCTTGGACGGAACAGCCTATGGAAACGAGGCCTGGTGTACCGCAGAGCGAAGGAAACGGCCTTGTGTTCGACCAGCCACGTTCGAAACGGGATCTTGTTCATCGGGAGGGGTCTGGCGTACCGCAAAACGGAGGAAACGGACCTCCTACGGTTGAAACGGGGGTCCTGTTGATCGGGAGGGGTGTGGCATACCGCAAAACAGAGGAAACGGACTTGTGTTGGAGCACTACGGTCGAAACAGGGGTCTTGTTCATCGGGAGGGGTGTGGCGTACCGCAAAACAGGACTCCACGGGATACTGTTCATCTCCACCGTCGACCCCCTCCAGCCTCCACGGGCTACTGTTCATCCACCGTCGACCTCCTCCAGCCTCCACCTGCGACTGTTTATCCACGAGCTCCTGTTCATCCAGCCTCCACCGCGCGCTACTCCACCGGCTACTGTTCAACCAGCCCTCTCCACAGGCTCCTGTTCAACCACCCCTCCACGGGCTATTGTTCATCCTGCCCTCCACCGTCTACTGTTCATCCTGCCCTCCACGGGGTCCTGTTCATCTAGCCCCAACCGGCTCGATCGATCGGGGTACTGTTCATCCAGAGGCAACACCACGGGGTCCTGTTCATCCACCCCCACCGGGAACTGTTCATCCAATCCCCCCCGCAATGCTCACTGTTCATCCAGAGGCAGCATCGATCGGCTTCAGTTAGCAGCAGCAGCGAAGGAATCGCTTGATCGGGTTTAGTTAACAGCCATCGATCGATCGCTCGGGTTCAGTAACGCGTAGCCTGTAGTGCAATCGCTCGGGTTCAGTTAGAGCCCAACGCCTCGCTCGGGTTCAGTTAGAGCCCAACGCCTCGCACACACGCGCGTACGTACAAGAGAAACGCGCATCGCTCGGCCCCCGACCACCCACCGTAACCGGGGACTCCCCGATATTTTCCGCGCCCTCGCTTCTACCATGTTTTTTCCGTCATGGACGGCCCAAAGAATGTCATGCAGCTGCGTCTCCGGCCCGCCTAGGATGAAAAGCCCATTTTCTGTCATAGAAGTAGGACCCCACCACATCTATGATGATACCGGGTTTTGTCACAATTATCTTCATAGAAGTGTCATAAGTATGACAGAAAAGATTTTCGTTCGGCCCAAAATGTGATGGATGTGTCTTTTTTTGTAGTGCTTGTGATTCGTGTACACATCGCAACAGTTTCCAATAAGAAAATTTCTCCAGGTCTTGAGCGCATGCACTACGACTGCTAACTCCAAATCACGCGTGGCATAATTCAACTCATGCAGTCGAAGTTGTCTTGAAGCATATGAAACAACTCTTCCGTCTTGCATAAGTACTCCTCCAAGTCCTAAGCGAGAGGCGTCACAATACACTTGGAAATCCTTGTGTATATCAGGCAGAATCAGCACTGGGGCTATAGTCAAACGTTTCTTCAACTCCTGGAAACTTGCTTCACATTCTTCAGTCCACTGGAACTTGGTGTCCTTCTACACAGAGGCGGAACCAGGATTTCTCAAAGCCTAGGGCTAAACTCAACTGACTATCTCAAAAAAAAAAACTAACTGACTAAATATAAGTCAAATACTCCTAATTAGGGAGGACTTGCTTAATCTGAGGTCATCATTTCTTCACCAGCAATACCGGAAGGACTTGGATCTGCAAACATAAAATAGCATATCTAAGATCAAGACACTTGACATAGACTAAGTCAATTGTTCGTATGAAATTTGTAAAAAATGAAATGAGAGAACATATTATACCATTAAAACGAAGACCATGAGGTAGTAGCCCCTTTCGTTTCCTCATTTTTGATAGCAGTGTATAATCTTAATATCATCAACGCTTGCAAATACATCGCGTTCAATATAGCACACCAATGTAAGTTTGGCTAATATAAAGGAAGTAGGGAAAACAAAATTAGAAGATAGGCTACAAATTACCTGGGCAGTGTGCGGTGGGTGGGCGCCTCTGTGCCTGCGCTACAATTTAGAACTAGACTAGATGGAGAAGAATAAGAGGCGGGTGGTCACGACGCCGGACCCGGCGGGGAATCGCGTGTTGAGGACGGCGGCGGCGCAGGGCATGGGCGCTCCTTCGAGCGAGGCGAGGCGAGGGTTTCTCTGTTGCCGGTTAGGCGAGGAATTTTCTTTCTTTCTTGACTTTTTTGAGCCGCTTTCTTCCTTGACTTGATTGACTAACGATCGGGCTACGGATCACAGATCGAAGCGTCAACCGTCGTCTAGTGCGTGATCGGGTTCTCGGTTCTGATCGATTGGTGGAGTTGGGCTAACGGGCTGAAGACTTGTACATCTATGTGAAGACTGGGGCTGGGCTTCTGTGTATGACAATTTCTGAAAAATTTGCTGCTATGTTATACGTACTAGTTGGGCCACGCCTGGGGCTACAGCCCCAGTTGCCCCAGGCCTGATTTCGCCCCTGCTTCTACAACAATACCGTCATAGGCTTCGCAATCTTGGAGAAATTTTCAATGAATCTTCGGTAGTATCCCGCGAGTCCAAGAAAACTGCGGATCTCTCCAACTGAGGTGGTTGCCAACCACTCAGTGACGGACCTTGGTGGGATCCACTGCTATACCTTCCCCTGATATAACATGTCCAAGAAATCCAACTTCCTTCAACCAAAACTCACATTTGTTTAACTTGGCATATAATTGATGTTCCCTGAGCTTCTCGAGAACTAAACGAAAATGCTCCTTGTGTTCCTCTTCATTCTTCGAGTATACCAAGATATCATCAATGAACACCACGACAAACTTATCCAACAACTCCATGAACACCTTGTTCATCATACTCATGAAATAGGCAGGGGCGTTAGTCAGTCCAAATGACATAACCGTATACTCATATAACCCATACCTCGTGGTGAAAGATGTTTTAGGTATGTCCTTTTCTCGAATCTTCAGCTGGTGATATCCTGATCGCAGATCGATCTTGTAACATCCCAAATTTCCAATTTGGAATGTTATACATAGATCATCATTGCATATCATGTTTTATTGCATTTTGACAAATCCTCGATAAATCCTAAGCAACTCAAGGACCCTCGGAGAGAGTTGGGGATTTTCTCGAATTTTCAAATTTGATTTTCATCAAATAATAAGACGAGGATTTTGGTTTAAATTATTTTTCTCTCCGGAAAAATATTTCATTTTAAATAAACGAGAGGAGAAAATATGACTTCTCCAAAACAATTGAAATACTGGAGGAAAACTGTTAAACTCATTATTTGGAATTTATTTGGATGTTATTTGCAATTTTTAGTGCATTAAAAATATTGCATGTTTTCAAAATATTTATTTTGAATTAAAAAAATGTTCACCCTATTCTGGATTTTCTAACTAGACGGGGAAAATTTATTTCATATTTTTCTGATTTTTATTTATTTTTCTACGTAATGTTTTCGCGGAACTTATTTAAAAAAAAATCCGCCCGCGCGCCGACTGGGCCAAAGGCCCAGCCGACGGCCCAGCCCCGCCGCCCCGTCGTGTCCGCCCCGGAGACGGGATCGCCGCCCGAGTCCTGGCCGGCTACGCCGCCCGCCGCCCTTGCCCCCTCCCCAAGGCACCGGACCCCCCTCCTTAAATACCCCCCTCTCTTTCTCTCACCACCGCCGCCGCTGGAGCCCTCACCGCCGAGCCCCGCCGCCGCCCGCAACACGCCCCGCCGCCGCCGTAGCGCCGCGCCGCCGCCGCCGGGAGCCGCCGCCCTCGCCTCGCCCGCCCCTCGCCGAGCCCCGCACCCCGCCGCCCGAGTTCGCCGCCCCGCCGGAGCCCCTCGCCGGAGCCCGACGAGGTACTGCCGCCGCCCGTTGACTTTGCCGGTTTTCGTTTAAAAAAAACCCTTCGTTAAAAAAAACCCTAAATCAGTTTTTTTTCGGTTTTATTATTTTTCGAGCGTTCACCGAACCGTTCGTTTAGACGAACGCGTTCGTCGGTTTTTCTCTGTTAACGAACGTTCGTTCTTTAACCGTTCGTCCATTTTTCTTTTTCGTCGGAGTTTTCTCATTATTTTCTCAGATTCGATTTCTGATCGAATTTTCGAATCTGTTTAACTTCTCGCTCGTTTATCGGAATCAGGCGATTCAAGCGCCTAGAGTTTCGTCTCGAAATTCTCTTTCCGTTTAACCTACTCAAACAAGTTTTTGCTACAGTAAAATTTGACATAGATCCAGATTAGTAAACGAAGTTTCTTTCTTTCGCTGTTTGACTTTCGTTGCTTCTTTCGAGTGGATTCTTTTTGCAAACCGGAGTTCTTAAGTTGGATTTTCTGGTTGGATCTTTCATTCGAGTTTTACCTGTGCATGAGATGAGTACTAATTGTATGCTTGTTTGTTTGCGATAGAGTACCCGGAGTGTGCCGCTTGTTACTTCGAATCGCTAGGTTTTGCGGGTCATCAGCAAGGCAAGTAACACTTTGATCATACCTTTCCATACCCAGTTTTATTGCATTAGATCTAGTCCTCAAACATTGCATGACTAGGATCTAATTAAATTGTGGGTATTGGGAAGTAGTTGAGGTAGAACCTATTACCTGTTTTCTTATCAAACCCTTGGGAGTTACTTCTACGTTGCTTTTATTATTGCCATGCTATGCTCGTAGACGTGGATTGGGTTTGAGTGAAATTCATGACAGATGTGAGATTGTTAATTAATGGTTTACTTAAGGTGGCAACTTAAACTCACATCTGGGTGGATTGAGGTACCTGGGTATTCCAGGATTGCCTGTTTTTCTTTTGGACCGCCACCCAGGTTCAAAGGGATCATGAGATTATTCATGCTAGAAACTTCCGTGTGCAGCCGCAAGCTATTATGGGCTCTAGCATAGTTGACTAAGTTGTGTGAACTCTTACAGTGGTAGACTAGCAGATGTAGGGGAAAGTAGGTGTAACTGTCTACCCATACGTAAGGTGCAAACACTTCTGAAGGACTGTGTCTTGGTCATCCGTTACTCAAACACCATGTAGTGCGAGTAATCCAACGGAGGAGATCAAGTCTTGTGGGGAAAAGTGCACAAACCTCTGCAGAGTGTACAAACTAATCATGGTTAGCCGTGTCCCCGGTTATGGACAACTTGAGTATCTAGTACTTGGATTATCATATGAATCTCATCACTATGTTACTTCTAATTAATTTTGTTGGGTTATTGATGACCTTTTAATTGGGATTGAGATGCTGTCAACCATCTCAATGTTTCACAACCACCATGATAGTTAAATAAAATTTATTCCTTTGAAGTAGGATAAAATTGGCTTTTCGCAAAACTGTAACCATAGAGCTTTCCACCAGCCATATATGCATGTAGTATAGCATTGTCATTGTTCATTATTCTCTATGTGTTACATTGCCAGCATATTCTATGT
The DNA here is from genome assembly GCF_002575655.3 of Aegilops tauschii subsp. strangulata. Lineage (NCBI taxonomy): Eukaryota > Viridiplantae > Streptophyta > Magnoliopsida > Poales > Poaceae > Aegilops > Aegilops tauschii. Next base: position 185,255,002 of record NC_053040.3, read on the forward strand.
GCTGACCCGTTTTCGGGCTGCAACGTTTCATGTTGCAGACTTTTCAGACGACGAGTAAGGTGCCTTAGGTCGTGGTCTTATACTCAGTGATGCCGCTGGAGTTGATGGACTCACTTATCTTCCAAGTCTTCTGCTGTTATCGTTTTAGATGGCCTTAAGCCATGTTTATCATACTTAATCTCTTCGGAGATATTCGATGTAATAAGTGTGTGATTGCTACTCTGTTATAAATCCTCCATTTGTACTGTGCGTGTCAGCATTACTGATCCAGGGATGACACTGGTGCACAGCAGCACAGACCATTTGAGGTCTGGTCGCTACAGATCTTCGAAAACACTTTTGCTCCTTGCAGTTGGTCGAACAAATCATTGATCATCGGTAGTGGGTACTTGTTCTTGATCGTCACTTCATTCAACGCACAATAATCAACAACCATCCTCAATGATCCATCCTTCTTCTCGACCAAAAGTACTGGGGCTCCCCGTGGTGATGAACTTCGTCGAATGTAACCTTTCTCCAACAACTCTTTAATCTGCTGCTTAATTTCCTCCAGATCATTTGCGGGCATCCGGTATGGTCTCTTCGATATCGGTCTGGTGCCTGGCAATAGCTCTATCAAAAACTCGATGTCTCGATCAGGCGGCATGCCTGGTAACTCCTCTGGAAATACATCGGGGTAATCCTTCACTACAGGCACTTCCTCCTGAACAACTCCCGTGAGAGAATTTACTTGAGTCCTCCTAGGCGCATGCCTAGATACATACTTAATCATTTTTCCCTCTGGGGTGGTGAGTAGAATAGACCTACTAGCACAGTCAATGTTTCCTCCATACTTCGATAACCAATCCATTCCCAGTAGCACATCCAATCCTTGTGACTCCAGAATTATTAGGTCTGAGGGGAAAACATGGCTGCCAATGGTTAAGGGTAACCGATCGCACCATCGGCTGGCCATATACTCTGCACCGGGTGAGCTTACTAGCAAGGGTGTCCTAAGGGCTAAGGTGGGTAACTTAAACTTGTCCACAAATCCCCTTGAAATGTATGAATGTGATGCACCCGTATCAAATAAAACAAGGGCGGTAAATGCCTTAACCAAAAACTTACCGATAACTGCATCAGGCTGTTCTTCAACCTCCTCCACGTTCACGTGGTTCACTTGTCCCCTGTTGAAAGGGTTGGGTTTCTTCCCAGCGCTTCCATTGCCATTTCTGTTCTTCAATTCCGGACAATCGTTGGCGTAGTGCCCAGTCTTCCCGCACTTGAAACAGGTAATGTGATTTTGATCCTTCTTGGCGGGTGCGGCTGGGTTAGAGCGGTTCTGATTGCTGCCTGCTCCATTCCCGTTTCCATTCTTGGGGCCACTGTGGTTATGCGAACTCCCTCCATTGTGAGTGTGGCCTCCATGGTTATGGGTCAATCCTCCCGAGTTCGGGGTGAAACGAGGCTTCTGCTGAGCTCCTGAATTGTACTTCCCTTGTCCATTCTTCCTTTTGCGGCTCTCAATCTGCTGCTGCTTCCCTTCCATCATAAGAGCCTTATCAACCAACTCCTGGTAGTTGTTAAATGTTGCCACCATTAACTGCATGCTCATCTCATCATTCAGCCCCTCCATAAACTTCTCCTGCTTCGCGGGATCTGTGGCCACATCATCAGGGGCATAACGAGATAGCTTACTAAACTCATCTACGTACTGTGCCACAGTACGATTTCCCTGGTGCAAGTTGCGAAACTCACGCTTCTTCATGCTCATAGCTCCAGTTGAGACATGGGCTGTGCGGAATGCTTGCTGAAACTGATCCCAAGTGATATTGGCTATAGGGAAAGTGGCTGTGTAATTCTGCCACCATGAGGCTGCTGGTCCATCCAATTGGTGTGCGGCGAAACGCACCTTCTTCGCATCTGTGCAACCTGCGGTGGTCAACTCCCTTCCAATCTTGCGTAGCCAGTCATCCGCAACTATTGACTCGGTGCTACTAGAAAACACCGGCGGCTGCAACCTCAGAAAACGAGCTAAGTTGTCAACTGGAGGTGGTGGTGGCGGGTTGTTATTGTTGTTGTTGTTGTTGCCTTGGTTCTGGACTAATATCTGCATCAAGGCATTCTGCTGCTGGATCAACTGGGTTATCTCCGGTGGGAAGACAAATCCGGTGTCACGTCTCGGAGGCATCTGATGGGTTTAGAGGGGAGAGATTAGAATAGAAATGAGGTCTAGTGAGAAAGCACTACCCATATGCACATGAGACAAACACAATCATATCATATCACTCAATCAATCAAGCAAGGGCATACAATCGGTCTAGAACTAATGTTACAAAAGTGCTCAGACTACTACTATATACATGGGCAAGGACTACTAATCATATGGTGGTCATTCTAGAAATTTTGATCGGTGGAAGACTCCATGATATCTGCTCCAGCTTCGTCTTCATAATCATCATCACTACCATCAGGGTCGGAGTCGGTGTCGTCGATGATGATGTAGTCTTCACAGCGAATTTCCTTGGGTTCGTTGTCTTCTCCTCCTGGCGTGGGGTCTCCCAAGAATACTCCTATCTTTCTTATCAGGTCGTGATTCTTCTCCACGAGTATCGTCATTTCCTCCTCATATCCATCGCGTGTAGACTTGATTTCCCCTTCTAGCTCTGTGATCCTAGTCATCGCCTTCTTCAAATCTAACATGCTTGAGCACATCTGGTTCTCCTAGCGTCAAATGTGCTGGTTTAACTCCTGGATGAAAGCTGCAATGGACCTGTCCTTCCTGGTGCTGATCATCTCCCACTGCTCAACTCGACGCCCACATATCTGGTAGATAGTGTCCTTCAACTCCTGTTTGTAGATTTCTCCAATACGTCCCATCGCAATGTGGGTTGCCATGCTTTTGCCTAGACTCCAGGTGGGTGCATCAAAGGAAAACTCTATTGGCTCAGTGACTGGCGTGAGTGTCCTTCCTGGAACTTGAACTCGAATCATCCATCGCTCCTCTTCTGGTAAAGTGGCGGTGTAGGTCCCGGTGAAGCTTGGTATTCCAATGTTCAGGTATCTAGTAACTTCCTTCAAGTGTCGTCCAAAGGGCGTGTCTTTATCTGGTTGTGCAAACTTGTTCCTCGAGTCCGTCATCCTAAAGAGTAGAAAATGGAGAGGAGTCAGAAATGAGTAGAGAAGAGTGACCTATGGCTTTTTCTTAGTGGTCGTGTCCTATATTCAGCGTGTGCTCTGATACCATTGTAGCGACCCGACCTCAGACGGTCAAGTCTCCGTGCTTAAGTGTCATCCCTGGATCGGTATGCTGACACACACAGTACTCGAGGATTTATAACAGAGGTAAATCACATGTATAAAATAACGTAAATACTATTACCTCAATCCAAATAGCGGAAGTAACAACAAGGTTGTGGATTCCCATCAACACCAAAGGCAAAGTTGAGTGTAGCAATCGTAACCCTAACGTATCACTTACTCGTCGAAAGATCCTGCAACATGAGACGTTGCAGCCACAAAGGGTCAGTACATTGAATGTACTGGCAAATTCACACCATAGGATAATGATGAATAATAGCTATCACTACATGCATATTTGGCTGGTGGAAAAGCTCTATGGTTATAAATGTTTTGCGAAAAGCCAATTTTTCCCTACTGCAAAGGAATATATTTTATTTAACTACAAAGTTGGTTGATAAATATTGAGAAGGTTCCTCCAACTCAATCCCAAAATAATAGTCATTAACCCAATCAAATTAATTAAATAAAGTGTTGAGATCAACATGATAATCCAAGAACCAGATACTCAAGATGTCCATAACCGGGGACACGGCTAATCATTATTAGTTTGTACACTCTGCAGAGGTTTACGCACTTTTCCCCACAAGACTCGATATCCTCCGTTGGATTTCTCGCACTACATGGTGTTTGAGAAACGGATGACCGAGACACAGTCTTTCAGAAACATTAACTCTTTACTCCGGGCAGACCATACCAACCTACATCCCTCTACCTGCCGATCCACCTCTTCAAGAGCTCATGCAACCTACTCAACTATGCTAGAGCCCATAATAGCTTGTGGCTGCACACGGAAGTTTCTAGCATGAATAATCTTATGATCCCTTTGAGCCTGGGTGGCGAACCGTAGGATGATCACACGGGTCCTCCGGGATATCCTAGGACAACGCTGGATTCTCCAGGTGCCCGCAACCAATCCACCCAGATGTGTATTAAAGTAGCCACCTTTAGTTGAACCATTAAGTAACCAATCTCACATCTGTCATGGAATACACTCGAACCCAATCCACGTCTACGAGCACAACATAGCAATATAAACATAACGTAGTAGTAACTCCCAAGGTTTGAATGCAGGGCAATAGGTTCCTACCTCATCAACTACTTCCCAATACCCACATGTTATCAATCCTACTCATGCAACGTTTGAGGGTGAAACTAATGCATAAAAACTGGGTATGAAAGGGATATGATCAAAGTGTGAACTTGCCTACAATGTTGATGAAGACGATTCGCACTCAATACTCTTGATAGTTCTACTCGTCACACTCTGGTCAATCTATCATAAGCAAGCAATAGTAACCACACATAAGCAATCACTCAAAAGATCGGGAAGAACGAAGAAGACAATTCGGAAAGCATCAAAACCAATCAAATAACTCTTGCAACATAAAACAATTTCTAACAGTACCAAAACTATGTGAATTTGGCCTTATCAGAAAGTTTAGGTCAAGAGCTTTAATTTGCAAAAAGAAACAACTCAATCGGAGGTATAAAACTCAAGTTATGATCAAACGAAGTTTGAATACAAATGTGTTTGAATTCAAATTTTAAAAGTTTCAAAAACATGTTCAAGTTGTTTAACTGGATAGAGGAGATCATAACGAAGAAGTGGGCGTTGGTTTTGGTGGATTTGGACAAACGAGTAAAAAGTAGTGATCGTTTGAAAACAGGGGCCAATCTGTAAATAAAATATTCACAAACGGGTCCCTAGCAGAAAGCTAAAATAAAAGGAAAAAGTCTAAATAGTGAGCGTTCGTTACCGAATGCTAACGAACGAAATCGTTTGCTACCAAACCTAACGGACGAATGTCCACAAATTAAACTAACCTAAATAACTAAACCGATTAAAATAAAATAAAAAACCGAAAAGAAAAACCGGGTCGAGCGGCGGTTTATACCGGTTCGCGAGAATAAACCGGCGGCGGCGGATCCGATCGAGCTCCGGCGAGGGCGGCACGGCTCCGGCGAGCGGGGCGGGGCAAGGCAGCGGCTCCAGTGCAGAACGGCGGCGAGGGGCAAGGGCAGCGCGGGGATCGGCGCGGTGGCGTAGGCGAGCGGCGAGGGGAGGCGGCGAGTTGCGGGAGATGCAGCGGCGGCGCGGTGCGCGCGAGATGCGGCGGCGACGGAAAGCGAGGAGCGGCGCGGGAAGAGGAGCGCGCTATTTAAGGGCCGGGGCGGCGGACGGCTTGCGGGAGGGGCAAGAAGAGTCCGGGGCGGACACGAACGCCGAGGTCGGCGCTCGGGAGGCGTGCGGCGGCCGGTCTCCTGCGCGAGGAGGGAGACAGCGTGGTCGGCTGGGCTGGGCTGGCGACGCGGTCGGCTGGGCCCTGAGCCGGCCCAGTCGGCGGCGGAGTTTTTTTTAAAACATTTTTCCAAACAAAAAGAATAAAATAAAAATAAATAAAAAATATTATATAGGCATATAATATATCAAAATTTTCAGAAAAAGATTTTCTACAATGTGAACATTTTGTATCATCAAATAAAATACCCAAAAATTCAAATAAATCAAACAGTGCTACTGCTATAATAAAATCCAATAAATGTTATTTTAAAAATACCAAAATGCTTTCAAATTTATTTATCTCCAATTTTCTGATGTAGGGAATCATGTTACCCTAATTTCCATATATTTTATTTTTGGAGAAAAATAATTTGAATAAAAACCAAATAACTCCAAATTGAAAATAATTTCCAAAATGGACTTTAAATTTGATCTTTGAAACTCTCAACTCATATTTCATATAATTAGAAGAAGTCATTTTATCTTCTCTCGTGAAAATCATTGAGTTGCATAAAGTTTCAGAATTGGAAATATTTTCAAATGAAATTCAAATATTTTCAACACCCCTTGTCATTTAAATAAATGGAAGAAGTCATGTCATCTTCTCTCTAGGGTTTTGTGGTGAAAATAATTTGAATTCACGGAGATCATAAAAGCAAAAATGAAAGTTTGGGAAAGTCCTTTTATTCCCTCTCATTTAACTTTCAAAAAGTTTCGAATTTCACTCAATCAATCAAACAATCAATCAAATCTATCTATTTATTATAACATTCCAAAATTTAGAATTTTGGGATGTTACAAACCTACCACCCTTAAAATGAATCTCGTCCTCGAGATTCGGAGAGGCTAGAAAGAAATAGGTTAGGTTTGGGGGTCTTCTCAAAATCCATCGATCATCTCAGGGGATCTGGGGTGCTACCACCCTTAGAAACATCGTTACGGTCCCATCCATGCTTATATACTCCATCCTTATTCTTGACAGGGCCGGCCTTCTTAGATTCTCGGGAAAATTCCTTCTCTGAGCTCTTCCGGTAGTGGCATAACCTTTTCCTCAATACTTCTGTCCTTTCATCTTGGTAAGGTTCTTCCATGACTGGGTCTTCTTAGCTGACAGGTCTGGCGCCAATACTAAACAACTATCAATATCTCATGGTGGTCAACGATTTATGGTTTCTCCTGCAGGAAATGGGTCTGGGTTGAACCTCACCGTATAACCTACGGTTGGCAACAACTGCCGTGTACAAGGGAAAAATTATCATACCATTCTAAGGTTTAAACAAGGTTTAATCGTCGTCTCTCTACTATAGGTAAGTCACTCAGATTTACCATCCCACATAGCAAGGCGAATAATAAGAGTAAGTCGGTATGGTGATCAATCCATCCCGCACCCAAATCATTACCTTGTATACGGTTTAGCGAATCTCGCCTTCTAACACTCGGTCATCCTCACAAGCATTGCAGAATTTCTCTTGTCGACGAACCAAGTTCGGATAAATCCATTGATTCTGCAAGCCAAACAAACATCTATCGTTCCTTCACAACTCTCAGGTTTTGCGTAAACTCCTATAAGATCATCTGTCTATAAGGTCGAACTCTCTTCCAGGGTTTTTCCTTCAGCAAGAGTGTGCTTGCTTCTTGGCAGGTCCTGGGGCCTGTGGGTTATGGCCCATCTCATCACTTGTAAACCTTGAACTCATTATTGGGCAACTGATCATTATTCCAACATCCAACTTCTAGCATTCTTAAATCCATCCAATTGTAGTGTCTTCCTTCCTTCTATTGGTACCAAACTAAGACGTGATTACTCAGACTCATCACGAAGTTACAATTGCTCCATATTACCAACATTCTACCTCCTTTATATCCAATAATACTTCATCTCTTCATATCCTTCGGGCATCCCACATATCGAGATAAAACTCGTACTTACTCCGTCTGAAGTCCATTTCGTGGAATATCATTATCCTTTCCAGGGTCAAATCTCCTCATAGGGTACTACCACCCTTAAAATTGCACAAACTCATCCATAGACCATATTTCTCATATCCTCGAAAATGGTCAAAATCTTTCTCCCTAGAGTAACAACTCATAAAATCCATATCAGTACCAACAATGCTAACTTTATTGATTCTCCAACGATTTCAATCCCCTGCATTTCCATTACATGCCTTAACTCATCGCCTCAATATAAAGGAAGTGTTCTCACTTCTACTACTATACAGACACAACTATTTATCCCAAGTCTCCTTCTCTTTGGGACAATCTCTAGCAAAGTGCCCTGCTTCATTACAACGAAAACATATTACTTCCGACAAGTCTCGAGGTTTCCTTATGATTACATAGCCTCCTTGGGTCCTCGGCTTTCCTTTTTGGGCAACTGCAGAAGTAGTGCCCCGACTCCTTGCACCTGAAACAGGTGATATGACTCAGGTCTTTCCTGGAATCCAATCTACTTCTCTTCCTGGACTTTTCCGTTCCAATCAGGGCTCGTATTTCCTGTGGGTCATACTCTACTTCCTCCGTCGGGAATTCTACTAGATCCCCATTCAGACAATTCTGGGAGATGTGTCCTTCTTCTCCACATGAATAGCAAGACTTGGTGTAGGGTTTAATTGGGTCATCTTCGGGTGTGTCCTCCACCTCTTTCTTCATCACAGATTCCTCTAAAAATTCCATGAGGGCTCCTTTCATTGCTTCTTTCTTCTGCTGGATAGTTCTTTGTACCATGGGGTAAATGTGACACTGAGCAGGGTAGTGGGTAGTCCCTTCACACAAGAAACAAGTGATCTGCCTTGTTGGGCATTCTTCAGCTAGGTGACTTCCTTCACATTTAGGGCATTCATCCTTGTGTTCCTTATGGTTGTGTCCTATTTCTCCACAAAGCTTGCATGCACAAGTTTTCTTCATATCCTTTCCATAAGGCTTCAATTTCTGGGACACAAACCGAGACTTTAGCAAAGTCAACTTAAATCCTTTCCAAGTGGTTACTCCTTGCCATCCATTGATGGTTTGGTACATCCTCCACCAAGTAGCAGCACCTCTTTCAAAGCACTGAAGAGCATGCTGGGCCATATCCTTTCCGACTATAGGGTTGTTCTCCATATGATCCTCCATGTTCTGAATCCATCGGCCCGTCTCCAATTGACTCATCGGTCCAGCAAATACAAGCTCATCTCCATTCATCCTCTAATGGGTACATGGGTTTGGGGTGAGATAAGAGAGAGAGGGATACACACAATACAAACAATAGTTTTGAAAAGACTGATTTTTATTGTGGCTGTCGGAAAAACATCAAACAAATGACAACTCACAATCGTCGCATCTAACGTAGGTATATAACAGGGGTTTGGTCTTCTAAGGTCAATAAATCTTCAAAGTCACCAAACTCTTCAGGTCTTGTTCATGTCTCCGATGGCTTCTTCCGGTTGTGCTTGTACTTCACAAATTCTTTTGCCAGATCATCTCTGTTGACGTCCTTTAATATTTCTGGAGTTGCGTTCCAACTTCTGGATTTCAACATCCTTGGCATGAACCATGGTCCTACTGTCCTTCAATTCCTGACGAATCCCCGGTATCTCGAGGTTTTGCTCCTCCAGCTTGGCTACTTTCAGCTTCTGGGTCCTGAGTTCTTCATGAACTACTTCCTTGCCAAATACGGCTTCCTGAAGGTCCATCTTAAAACTCCTGATGTAATAGTCCAAATCCTGGTGATACACCAGCTAAGGTTAAAACTTCATCTTTTGATGATTAGGTGTTCCATTAGCCCTTTGTCAACCAATCCTTCCAACGGAATGCATGCTTAACTCAGCACGGTGACACTGGCATAAGTGGGCGATAACATCATGGATAGCAGTGTCTATACGCATCGTCTCTTCCATGGGCTATCATTCCATAGCTGATATCCCCTGCCTTGGGGCTTTCTTGACAAAACTTTGAGTTCTAATGCTCCATGTTCCAATCTTTCTCCGATGCACCTTGATCTCGGGTATTGACAGCTTCCATAGTCTGCCAAGTTCCATAAGGGTAGCCTTCCTAGGTCATGCAAATCTAGAAATTGTTCTGAGCCTTCAATTCTCATAGTCTTCGGAGTCTTCAACCGTCGTAGTTTCCATTACTATAATGCATGGTAAAATCCTCTTCATTTCAAAGTGGTCTTAGTTGTCCGATATCTTGTACTTCTTGGAGTGGTCTCATCCGTCAATTCTTCGCATGGTCAAAAGGGGAAAGGGGTATAGTCCCACTAAAGGGAATATTTGAATAAGCTCAGAAGAGAAGAGAGGTAAAAGGTCTTTTTGAAAAAGGAAAGTTTTAGAGAAAATCCGTCCTATGGGCTTGCCAGTTTCTAGGGTCACGTCCTACAGTCAACATGTGCTCTGATACCATCTTGTAGCGACCCGACCTCAGACGGTCAAGTCTCTGTGCTTAAGTGTCATCCCTGGATCGGTATGCTGACACACACAATACTCGAGGATTTATAACAGAGGCAAATAACATGTATAAAATAACGTAAATACTATTACCTCAATCCAAATAGCGAAAGTAACAACAAGGTTGTGGATTCCCATCAACACCAACGGCAAAGTTGAGTGTAGAAATCGTAACCCTAACGTATCACTTACTCGTCGTAAGATCCTACAACATGAGACGTTGCAGCCACAAATGGCCAGTACATTGAATGTACTGGCAAATTCACACCATATGATAATGATGAATAATAGCTATCACTACATGCATGTTTGGCTGGTGGAAAAGCTCTATGGTTATAAATGTTTTGCGAAAAGCCAATTTTTCCCTACTGCAAAGGAATATATTTTATTTAACTACAAAGTTGGTTGATAAATATTGAGAAGGTTCCTCCAACTCAATCCCAAAATAATAGTCATTAACCCAATCCAATTAATTAAATAAAGTGTTGAGATCAACATGATAATCCAAGAACCAGATACTCAAGATGTCCATAACCGGGGACACGGCTAATCATTATTAGTTTGTACACTCTACAGAGGTTTGCGCACTTTTCCCCACAAGACCCGATCTCCTCCGTTGGATTTCTCGCACTACATGGTGTTTGAGAAACGGATGACCGAGACACAGTCTTTCAGAAACATTAACTCTTTACTCCGGGCAGACCATACCAACCTACATCCCTCTACCTGCTAATCCACCTCTTCAAGAGCTCATTCAACCTACTCAACTATGCTAGAGCCCATAATAGCTTGTGGCTGCACACGGAAGTTTCTAGCATGAATAATCTTATGATCCCTTTGAGCCTGGGTGGCGAACCGTAGGATGATCACACGGGTCGTCCGGGATATCCTAGGACAACACTGGATTCTCCAGGTGCCCGCAACCAATCCACCCAGATGTGTATTAAATTAGCCACCTTAAGTTGAACCATTAAGTAAACAATCTCACATCTGTCATGGAATACACTCGAACCCAATCCACGTCTACGAGCATAACATAGCAATATAAGCATAACGTAATAGTAACTCCCAAGGTTTGAATGCTGGGCAATAGGTTCCTACCTCATCAACTACTTCCCAATACCCACATGTTATCAATCCTACTCATGCAACGTTTGAGGGTGAAACTAATGCATAAAAACTGGGTATGAAAGGGATATGATCAAAGTGTGAACTTGCCTGCAATGTTGATGAAGATGATTCGCACTCAACACTCTTGATAGTTCTACTCGTCACACTCCGGTCAATCTATCGTAAGCAAGCAATAGTAACCACACATAAGCAATCACTCAAAAGATCGGGAAGAACGAAGAAGACAATTTGGAAAGCATCAAAACCAATCAAATAACTCTTGCAACATAAAACAGTTTCTAACAGTACCAAAACTATGTGAATTTGGCCTTATCAGAAAGTTTAGGTCAAGAGCTTTAATTTGCAAAAAGAATCAACTCAATCGGAGGTATAAAACTCAAGTTATGATCAAACGAAGTTTGAATACAAATCTGTTTGAATTCAAATTTTAAAACTTTCAAAAACATGTTCAAGTTGTTTTACTGGATAGAGGAGATCATAACGAAGAAGTGGGAATTGGTTTCGTTGGATTTGGACAAACGAGTAAAAAGTAGTGATCGTTTAAAAAATAGGGGCCAATCTGTAAATAAAATATTCACAAATGGGTCCCTGGCAGAAAACTAAAATAAAAGGAAAAAAGTCTAAATAGCGAGCGTTCGTTACCTAACGCTAACGAACGAAATCATTTGCTACCGAACCTAACGGACGAACGTCCACAAATTAAATTAACCTAAATAACTAAACCGATTAAAATAAAATAAAAAAACCGAAAAGAAAAACCGGGTCGAGCGGCGGTTTATACCGGTTCGCGAGAATAAACCGGCGGCGGCGGATCCGATCGAGCTCCGGCGAGGGCGGCGTGGCTCCGGCGAGCGGGGCGGGGCAAGGCGGCGGCTCAAGCGCAGAACGACGGCGAGGGGCAAGGGCAGCGCGTGGAGCGGCGCGGTGGCGCAGGCGAGCAGTGAGGGGAGGCGGCGACCTGCGGGAGATGTGGCGGCGACGGAAAGCGAGGAGCAGCACGGGGCGAGGAGCGCGCTATTTAAGGACCGGGGCGGCGGACGGCTTACGGGAGGGGCAAGGAGAGTCCGGGGCGGACACGAATGCCGAGGTCGGCGCTCGGGAGGCGTGCGGCGGCCGGTCTCCTGCACGAGGAGGTAGACGGCGCGGTCGGCTGGGCCCTGAGCCGGCCGAGTCTGCGGCGGAGTTTCTTTTTTTAAACATTTTTCCAAACAAAAAGAATAAAAGCAAAATAAATAAAAAATATTATATAGGCATATAATATATCAAAATTTTCAGAAAAAGATTTTCTACAACGTGAACATTTTTCTATCATCATGTAAAATACACAAAAATTAAAATAAATCAAACAGTGCTATTGCTATAATAAAATCCAATAAAAGTTATTTTAAAATACCAAAATGCTTTCAAATTTATTTATCTCCAATTTTCTGATGTAGGGAATCATGTTACCCTAATTTCCTTATATTTTATTTTTGGAGAAAAATAATTTGAATAAAAACCAACTAACTCCAAATTGAAAATAATTTCCAAAAAAGACTTTAAATTTGATATTTGAAACTCTCAACTCATATTTCATATAATTTGAAGAAGTCATTTTATCTTCTCTCATGAAAATCATTGAGTTGCATAAAGTTTCAGAATTGGAAATATTTTCAAATGAAATTCAAATATTTTCAACACCCCTTCTCATTTAAATAAATGGAAGAAGTCATGTCATCTTCTCTCCAGGGTTTTGTGGTGAAAAGAGTTTGAATTCACGGAGATCATAAAAGAAAAAATGAAAGTTTGGGAAAGTCCTTTTATTCCCTCTCATTTAACTTTCAAAAAGTTTCGAATTTCACTCAATTTCACGCAATCAATCAAACAATCAATCAAATCTATCTATTTATTATAACATTCCAAAATTTAGAATTTTGGGATGTTACAACCGTCTTGTAGCGATCTGACCTCAGACGGTCAAATCTGTGTGTTCAGTGTCATCCCTGGATCGGTAATGCTGACACACACAGTACTCGAAGGATTTATAACAGAGTAGCAATCACACTCTTATTACATCGAATGTCTCAAAAGAGAACTTATTACAATGAATATGGCTTAAGGCCATCTAATACGATAACAGCGGAAGGCTTGGAAGATAAAGTGAGTCCATCAACTCCAACGGCATAGCTGAGTGCATGACAAACGACCTATGGCACCTTACTCGTCGTCTGAAAAGTCTGCAACATGATATGTTGCAGCCCGAAAATGGGTTAGCACATGGAATATGCTGGCAATATAACACAGTAGAGCAATGAATAGGTCACGCAACGTATCATGTTTTTCAGAAGCATTAACTCTAACCCTGGGTAGACAGTACCAACCTACATCCCCTACATCTGCTAGCCTACCACTGGAAGAGGTCACGCAACATACTGAACTATGCCAGAGCCCATAATGGCTTGTGGCTTCACACGGAAGTTTCTAGAATGAATAATCTTATGATCGCTTTGAGCCTGGGTGGCGGACCATAGGAGGATCACACGGTATAACCCCGGGATCTCCTAGGACAACACTGGTATAACCCAGGTGCCCAAAACCAACAATCCACCCAGATGTGTATTAAAGTTGCCACCTTAAATTGAACCATTAATTAATAATCTCACATCTGTCATGGATTCACTCAAATCCAATCCATGTTTACGAGCATAGCATGGCAATATAAGCATAACATAGAAATAACTCCCAAGGGTTTGATAATAAAACATGTAATAGGTTCTACCTCATCATCTACTTCCCAATACCCACATGTTAATCACATCCTAATCATGCAATGTTTGAGGATTGTAACTAATGCATAAAAACTGGGTATGAAAAGAGTATGATCAATGTGTTACTTGCCTTGCTGACGATCCGCAAAACCTAGTGACTCGTAGTAGCACGCTTCGCACTCCAGGAATTCTACCGCAAACAAACAATAGAATACATAAGCAATCAAGCAAAGATGCACGGGTAAAACTCAAATAAGAAGATCTAACTAGAAAGTTCAACTGAAGAACTCCGGTTTGCAAAAAGAATCAAATCAAACGGAGCAACGAAACTCAAACTGCGAAAGAAACAAGGTCCGATTACTAATCTGGACTAAAGTCAAATTTTACAGTACCAAAATCTTGTTCAAGTTGATTAAACATAAAGAGGGCTTCGATACGAAGATCTAGTCGCTTGAATCGCCTGATTCCGATAAACGAGCGAAAAGATAAACTAACACGAAGATCAGGGCAGAAATCGCGATCGAAAATAATCGCGAAAAAACACTGGAAAAAGAAAAACTGACGAACAGGCTAACGAACGTTCGCTGTCTGTGACTAACGGGTGAACAGCGTTCGTTAAAACGAATGTACAGATGAACGTCCGCTATTTAACTAAACCGGGAAAAACCGAAACAATACCGATCTAAAATAAAAAACGAGATCTAGGGTTTCCGAAATAAAGCGATCGGTTTTCTCGCGAAAACCGGCGGCGGCGGCTACCTCCGGTGACGGACGGCGAGACGGCGGCGGGATAGCGGCGCGGCTCCGGCGGCGGCGCGGGACGCGGCGGCGGGGTGGTCCGGCGGCGGGCGACGCGAGGCGGCGGCGTCGGCAGTGGCGGCGTCGATCGAGCCCGGGTTTGGGGTGCGGTGGGGTGGGATGGCGGCTCGGGGCTGCGGCTCTTAAAGGGCCGGCCGGGTCAGTGTCCCAGGCGGACACGGCCCGGTAAGGCGGTTCGTTTTTTTAAATATTCTTACACGGAGAAAAACGATTAAAAAAATACTAAACAGACTCCAAAAATCCTGAAATAAATTTTCACGGTGCTCTAATAAAATTGCGAACAAATGAACATTTATTTGGGCCTCTAATGCAATTTTGAAAAACGCATATTTTTCCCAATTCAGATAAAATTGCAATAAACTCCAAATAAAATTTATTTATTGATTTTAATATTTTTCCACCAATATTTCGTTTATTTTGGAGAAGTCATATTATCTCCTCTCATATACTTTAATACGAAATATTTTTGGAGAGAAAAATTATTTAAAACCAAAATGATCCTTCTTTTAATGTTTGATAAAATTCAAATATGAAAACGTGAAATCCCCAACTCTCTCCGTGGGTCCTTGAGTTGCTTAGAATTTCGATCGCGAAACGAAATGCAATAAAATATGATATGCATGAATGACCTATGTATAACATTCCAAATTGAAAATTTGGGATGTTACAAAGAAAATACAATCTATTAAAGAACAATTATCATAATTAAATTCCTTGAAATCCAAAAGAGTGGGTTCATTGCTACTTAAAGTTTTGACCTCTCCAATCCCACTTTTATCAATTTTTGCATCAAGATCTAAAAACTCCGAATCATTGGGACGCCTTTTAAGTAAAGTTGACTCATCTCCAGTCCCATATTTATCAAGATTTACATTGGAAAACAAAGATTCAATAGGAGTCACATCAATCACTTTACGATCTTCATCATTATTTTCACGGAAACTAGAAGAACACGTTTTTACAAACCAATCTCGCTTAGCATGCATCTTAGCGGTTCTTTCTTTGCACTCATCAATGGAAATTCTCATAGCCTTGAGAGACTCATTGATATCATGCTTTGGTGGAATAGATCTACGTTTCAAAGAGTCAACATCAAGAGAAATTCTATCCACGTTCCTAGCCAAATGATCAATCTTAAGCAATTTTCCTTCAACCAAAACATTGAAATTCTTTTGCGAACTCATAAATTCTTTAACACTATTCTCAAAATCAGAGGGCATCTTATTATAATTTCCATAAGATTTTTTCTAAGAATTACCATAATTATTAGAGGAATTACTAGTGGAAGATCTTTCGGTGTGTCATTGAGAATAATTAACCATAATATTATCTAGGAGTTTAGTAGCTTCTCCTAAAGTAATTTCCATAAAAGTACCTCCCGCGGCCAAATCTAAAAAATTTCTAGAAGCAAAATTCAATCCGGCATAATTTTTTTGTTTAATCATCCACAAATTCAAGCCATGCATGTGTAGGGCAATTTTGTATCATCAATTTCATCCTCTCCCAAGATTGTGCAACATGTTCATGATCAAGTTGCTTAAAATTCATAATATTGTTCCTAAGGGAGATGATCTTAGCGGGAGAAAAATACTTGGAAATAAAAGTATCTTTACACTTATTCCATGAATCAATACTATTTTTAGGCAAAGATGAAAACCAAGTTTTAGCACGATCTCGAAGTGAGATTGGAAATAGCTTCAATTTAACAATATCATTATCCACATCTTTTTTCTTTTGCATATCACACAACTCAACGAAATTATTCAGATGGGTTGCGGCATCTTCACTAGGAAGGCCGGAAAATTGATCTTTCATAACAAGATTCAGCAAAGCGGCATTAATTTCATAAGATTCCGCGCTAGTGGCGGGAGCAATCGGAGTACTAATAAAATCGTTACTATTGCTGTTGGAAAAGTCACACAATTTGGTATTCTCTTGAGCCATCGTGACAAAGCAATCCAACACACGAGCACACAAAAAGCAAACGAAGAAGATGAACGAAAGAGGGACGAAGAAAAAGGCAAATCTTTTCAAAAATCGTTTTAGAAGTGGGGGAGAGGAAAACGAGAGGCAAATGGCAAATAATGTAATGCAAGAGATGAGAGTTTATGATGGGTACTTGGTATGTCTTGACTTGGCATAGATCTCCCCGGCAACGGCGCCAGAAATTCTTCCTGCTACTTCTTTAGCTTGCGTTGGTTTTTTCCTTGAAGAGGAAAGGGTGATGCAGCAAAGTAGAGATAAGTATTTCCCTCAGTTTGAGAACCAAGGTATCAATCCAGTAGGAGACAACACACAAATCACCAACACCTGCACAAACAATCAAACAACTTGCACCCAACGCGATAAAGGGGTTGTCAATCCCTTCATGGTCACTTGCAAAAGTGAGATCTAATAGAGATAGATGAAACTAAACAAAAGGTAAGGTAAATATTTTGGTATTTTTGGTTTATAGATCGGAAAGTAAAAGATTGCAAAATAGTAGATCAGAAACTTATATGATGGAAAGTAGACCCAGGGGCCATAGGTTTCACTAGAGTCTTCTCTTAAGATAGCAAATAATACTGTGGGTGAACAAATTACTGTCGACCAATTGATAGAAAAGCGCAAAGTTATGATGATATCTAAGGCAATGATTATGAAATATAGGCATCACGTCCGTGTCAAGTAGACCGAAACGATTCTGCATCTATTACTATTACTCCACACATCGACCGACTCCTGCCTGCATCTAGAGTATTAAGTTCCTGAAGAATAGAGTAACGCATTAAGTAAGATGACATGATGTAGAGGAATAAACTCAAGCAATATGATGTAAAACCCATTTTTTTATCCTCGATGGCAACAATACAATACGTGCCTTGCTGCCCCTACTGTCACTCGGAAAGGACACCGCAAGATTGAACCCAAAGCTAAGCACTTCTCCTACTGCAAGAAAAACCAATCTAGTTGGCCAAACCAAACCGATAGTTCGAAGAGAATTACAAAGATACCAAATCATGCATAAAAGAATTCAGAGAAGATTCAAATAATATTCATAGATAAGTTGATCATAAATCCACAATTCAACGGATCTTAGAAAACACACCACAAAAGAATATTACATCGGATTGATCTCCAAGAACATCGGGGAGAACATGGTATTGAGAATCAAAGAGAGAGAAGAACCCATCTAGCTACTAGCTATGGACCCGTAGGTCTGAGGTAAACTACTCACGCTTCATCGGAAGGGCAATAGAGTTGACGTAGAAGCCCTCCGAGATTGAATCCCCCTCCACCAAGATGCCAGAAAAGGCCCCTAGATGGGATCTCACGGGTACAGAAGGTTTCGGCGATGGAAAAAGTGTTTTCATGGATACTTATGGTGGTTTGAGAATATATGTGAATATATAGGAGGAAGATCTAGGTCAGGGGGTCACCGAGGGGCCCAGAAGGTAGGGGGCGCGCCTTCCACCCTTGTGGTCGCCTCGTGGCTCTTCTGACTTGCACTCTAGGTCTCCAAGGTGTCTTCTCGTCCAAGAAAAATCATCGTGAAGGTTTTATTCCGTTTGGACTCCGTTTGGTATTCCTTTTGTGTGAAACTCTAAAACTAGGAAAAAAACAGAAACCGGCACTGGGCTCTAGGTTAATAGGTTAGTCCCAAAAACAATATAAAATAGCATATTAATGCATATAAAACATCCAAAAGAGATAATATAATAGCATGGAACAATAAAAAATTATGTTGGAGATGTATCAAATGCAGAAAATAACGATACTCGCCACGTGCTTCAACACTCATCGGACCGCATACATCGGTATGTATTATTTCCAGTAAGTCATTAGCTCGCTCCATTGTTCTAGAGAAGGGAGTTTTAGTCATCTTGCCCATGGTTTGCAAGTATCCAATGATTCATAATCAAGTGATTCCAAAATCCCATCTGCATGGAGTTTCTTCATGCGCTTTACACCAATATGACCTAAACGGCAGTGCCACAAGCATGTTGCACTATCATTATTAACTTTGCATCTTTTGGCATTAATATTATGAATATGTGTATCACTACGGTCGAGATTCAATAAACCATTCACATTGGGTGTATGACCATAGAAGGTTTTATTCATGTAAATAGAACAACAATTATTCTTGGACTTAAATGAATAACCGTATTGCAATAAACATGATCAAATCACATTCATGCTCAACGCAAACACCAAATAACATCTATTTAGGTTCAAAACTAATCACGAAGGTAGAGGGAGTGTGCGATGGTGATCGTATCAACCTTGGAGTCACTTCCAACACACATCATCACCTCGCCCTTAACTAGTCTGTGTTTATTCTGCAACTCCTGTTTCAAGTTACTAATCTTAGCAACTGAACCGGTATCAAATACCCAGGGGCTACTATTAATACTAGTAAGGCACACATCAATAACATGTATATCAAATATACCTTTGTTCACTTTGCCATCCTTCTTATCCGCCAAGTATTTGGGGCAGTTCCGTTTCCAGTGACCATTTCCTTTGTAGTAGAGGCACTCAGTTTCAGGCTTGGGTCCATCTTTGGGTTTCTTCATGGGAGCGGTAACTTGCTTGCCATTCTTCTTGAAGTTCCCTCTCTTTCCCTTGCCCTTTTTTCTTGAAACTAGTGGTCTTTTTAACCATCAACACTTGATGCTCTTTCTTGATTTCTACCATCGCCAATTTCAGCATCGCGAAGAGCTCAGGAATCATTTCGTCATCCCTTGCATATTATTGTTCATCACGAAGTTCTAGTAGCTTGGTGATAGTGACTAGAGAGCTCTGTCAATCACTATCTTATCTGGAAGATTAACTCCCACTTGATTCAAACAATTGTAGTACCCAGACATCCTGAGTTCATGCTCACTAGCTGAGCTATTCTCCTCCATCTTGTAGGAAAAGTATTTGTCGGAGGTCTCATACCTCTTGACACGGGCATGAATCTGAAATACCAATTTTCAGCTCTTGGAACATCTCATATGCTCCGTGGCGTTCAAAACGTTTTTGAAATCCCGGTTCTAAGCCGTAAAGCATGGCGCACTAAACTATTTATGTAGTCATCATTTCGAGCTTGCCAAACGTTCATAACGTCAACATCTGCTCCTGCAATAGGTCTGTCACCTAGCGGTGCATCAAGGACATAATTCTTTTGTGCAGCAATGATGATAATCCTCAGATCACGGACGCAGACCGCTTTATTGCTACCATCATCTTTCAACTTAGTTTTCTCTAGGAACATATCAAAAATAAGGGAGCTACAACATGAGCTATTGATCTATAACATAATTTGCAAATACTATTAGGACTAAGTTCATGATAAATTAAGTTCAATTAATCAAATTACTAAAGAACACCCACTTAAATAAACATCCCTCAAGTTATCTAAGTGATATGTGATCCAAATCAACTAACCCATGTTCGATCATCACGTGAGATGGGGTAGTCATCAATGGTGAACATCTCTATGTTGATCATATCTACTATATGACTCACGTTCGACCTTTCGGTCTCCAGTGTTCCGAGGCCATGTCTGTACATGCTAGGCTCGTCAAGTTTAACCCAAGTATTCTGCATGTGCAAAACTGTCTTACACCCGTTGTATGTGAACGTAGAGTCTATCACACCTGATCATCACATGGTGTCTCGAAACGACGAACTGTAGCAGCAGTGCATACTCTGGGAGAACACTTCTACCTTGAAATTTAGTGAAGGGATCATCTTATAATGCTACCATTGTTCTAAGCAAAATAAGATGCATATAAGATAAACATCACATGCAATCAAAAATATGTGACATGATATGGCCATCATCATCTTGTGCTTTTGATATCCATCTCCAAAGCATCATTATGATCTCCATCGTCACTGGATCGACACCTTGATCTCCATCATTGCGTCGTGGTCATCTCGCCAACTATTGCTTCTACAACTATTGCTAACTCATAGCGATAAAGTAAAGCAATTACATGGCGTTTGCATTTCATACAATAAAGAGACAACCATAAGGCTCCTACCGGTTGCCGATAACTCACAAAACATGATCATCTCATACAATAATGTATATCACAGCATGTATTGACCATATCACGTCACAACATGCCCTGCAAAAATAAGTTAGACGTCCTCTACTTTGTTGTTGCAAGTTTTACGTGGCTGCTACGAGCTTCTAGCAAGAACCGTTCTTACCTACGGGAAAAACCACAACGGTGATTCGTCAAGTTTGCCGTTTTAACCTTCTTCAAGGACCGACCGTAGTAAATTTGACTCAACTAAAGTAGGAAAAACAGACACCCGCCAACCACCTTTATGCAAAACTAGTTGCATGTCAGTCAGTGGAACCGGTCTCATGTGCGTGGACATGTAAGGTTGGTCCGGGTCGCTTCATCCCACAATATCGCCGAATCAAAATAAGACATTGGTGGTAAGCAGTATGACTAAAACCGCCCACAACTCTTTGTGTTCTACTCATGCATATCATCTACGCATAGACCTAGCTCGGATGCCACTCTTGGGAATCGTTGCAAGGAAAAAAAAATTCTACGCACACGCAATGATCTATTCATGGAGATGCATAGAAACAAGAGGGGAGAGTGTGTCTACATACCCTCGTAGACCGTAAGCGGAAACGTTTCACAATGCGGTTGATGTAGTCGAACTTTCTACGCGATCCAACCGATCGAGCACTGATAACCCACAAGTATAGGGGATCGCAACAGTTTTCGAGGGTAGAGTATTCAACCCAAATTTATTGATTTGACACAAGGGGAGCCAAAGAATATTCTCAAGTATTAGCAGTTGAGTTGTCAATTCAACCACACCTGGATAACTTAATATCTGCAGCAAAGTATTTAGTAGCAAAGTAATATGATAGTAGCGGTAACGGTGGCAAAAGTAATAGTAGCAGTTTTGTAGCAAGCGTAACAGTGGCAACGGAAAAGTAACTAAGCAAAGAGCAATATGTGAAAAGCTCGTAGGCATTGGACCGGTGATGGAGAATTATGTCGGATGCGATTCCTCATGCAATAGTTATAACATAGTGTGACACAGAACTAGCTCCAATTCATCAATGTAATTTAGGCATGTATTCCGAATATAGTCATACATGCTTATTGAAAAGAACTTGCATGACATCTTTTGTCCTACCCTCCCATGGCAGCGGGGTCCTATTGGAAACTAAGGGATATTAAGGCCTCCTTTTAATAGAGTACCTGACCAAAGCATTAACACTTAGTGAATACATTAACTCCTCAAACTACGGTCATCACCGGTAAGTATCCCGATTATTGTCACTTCGGGGTTAACGGATCATAACACATAATAGGTGACTATAGACTTGCAAGATAGGATCAAGAACTCACATATACTCATGAAAACATAATCGGTTCAGATCTGAAATCATGGCACTCGGGCCCTAGTGACAAGCATTAAGCATAGCAAAGTCATAGCAACATCAATCTCAGAAAATAGTGGATACTAGGGATCAAACCCTAACAAAACTAACTCGATTACATGGTAAATCTCATCCAACCCATCACCGTCCAGCAAGCCTACGATCGAATTACTCACGCACAGCGGTGAGCATCATGAAATTGGTGATGGAGGAAGGTTGATGATGATGATGGCGACGGATTCCCCTCTCCGGAGCCCCGAACGGACTCCAGATCAGCCCTCCCGAGAGAGATTAGGGCTTGGCGGCGGCTCCATATCGTAAAATGTGATGAATCCTTCTCTCTGGTTTTTTCTCCCCGAACGTGAATATATAGAGTTGGAGTTGAGGTCGGTGGAGCTCCAGGGGGCCCATGAGGTAGGGGGCGCGCCCAGGGGGGTAGGCTCACCCCCACCCTCGTGGGCAGGGTGTGGGCCCCTGGCCTTGATTCTTTCACCAGTATTTTTTATATATTCCAAAAACATTCTCCGTGAAGTTTCAGGTCATTCTGAGAACTTTTATTTTTGCACAAAAATAACACCACAGCAATTCTGCTGAAAACAGCGTCAGTCCTTGTTAGTTCCATTCAAATCATGCAAGTTAGAGCCCGAAACAAGGGCAAAAGTGTTTGGAAAAGTAGATACGATGGAGACGTATCACCTCCCCCAAGCTTAAACATTTGCTTGTCCTCAAGCAATTCATTTGACAAACTGAAAGTGATAAAGTAATACTTTTACAAACTCTGTTTGCTCTTGTTGTTGTAAATATGTAAAGCTAGCATTCAAGTTTTCAGCAAAGGTTATAAACTAACCATATTCACAATAACATTTAGGTCTCATGTTTACTCATATCAATGGCATAATCAACTAGCGAGCAATAGTAATAAATCTCGGATGACAAAACTTTCTCAAAACAATCATAATATGATATAAAAAGATGGTATCTCGCTAGCCCTTTCTGAGACCACAAAACATAAATGCAGAGCACCTCTGAAGATCAAGGACTGACTAAACATTGTAATTCATGGTAAAAGAGCTCCAGTCATACTAAATATAAATTAATAGTAATGGATGCAAATGAGACCTGTGCTCTCCAGCTGGTGCTTTTTAATAAGAGGATGATGACTCAACATAAAAGTAAATAGATAGGCTCTTCGCAGAGGGAAACAGGGATTTGTAGAGGTGCCAGAGCTCATCTTTGAAATAGAGATAAATAATATTTTGAGCGGCATACTTTCATTGTCAACATAACTACCGAGAGATCTCGATATCTTCCATGCTACACACATTATAGGCGGTTCCCAAACTGAATGGTAAAGCTTATACTTCCCCTCCACCAACAAGCGTCAATCCATGGCTGGCCCGAAACAACGGGTGCCTCCAACTAACAACAGTCCTGGGGGAGTTTTGTTTGCAATTATGTTGATTTGATTTGAGCATGGGACTGGGCATCCCGGTGACCAGCCATTTTCTCGTGAATGAGGAGCGGAGTCCAATCCTCTTGAGAATAACCCGCCTAGCATGGAAGATACAGACAGCCCTAGTTGATACATGAGCTATTCGAGCATACAAAACAGAATTTCATTTGAAGGTTTAGAGTTTGGCACATACAAATTTACTTGGAACGGCAGGTAGATACTGCATATAGGAAGGTATGGTGGACTCATATGGAATAACTGGGATTTATGGAAGTGGATGCACAAGCAGTATTCCCTCTTAGTACAAGTGAAGGCTAGAAAGAGACTAAGAAGCGACCAACTAGAGAGCGACAACAGTCATGAACATGAATTAAAATTAATAAACATTGAGTGCAAGCATGAGTAGGATATAATCCACCATGAACATAAATATCGTGGAGGCTATGTTGATTTGTTTCAACTACATGTGTGAACATGTGCCAAGTCAAGTCACTCGAATCATTCAAAGGAGGATACCACCCTATCATACCACATCACAACCATTTTAATAGCATGTTGGCACGCAAGGTAAACCATTATAAACTCCTAGCTAATTAAGCTTGGTATAAGCAGCTATAATCTCTAATTGTCATTGCAAACATGTTTCATTCATAATAGGCTGAATCAGGAACGATGAACTAATCATATTTACAAAAACAAGAGAGGTCGAGTTCATACCAGCTTTTCTCATCTCAATCAGTCCATCGTATATCATCATTATTGCCTTTCACTTGCACGACCGAACGGTGTGGATAATAATAGTGCACGTGCATTGGACTAAGCTGGAATCTGCGAGCATTTAATACAAAGGAGAAGACAAGGTAACATGGGCTCTTTGTTAAGTCAAAAATAATGCATATAAGAGCCACTTCAACATTTTAATTATGGTCTTCTCCTCTCGACCCCCAAAGAACAAGAAAAGAAATAAAACTTACACGGGAAAGCTCCCAACAAGCAAAAGAAGAACAAGAAATCTTTTTGGGTTTCTTTTAATTATTACTACTACAAGCATGGAAAGTAAACTAGCTATAAGCTACAACTAATTGTTGTTGGTTTTTCGTAAGGTTATCCAAACACACAAGAAGAAAGCGAGAAAAAGAAAATAAACTAGCATGGATAGTACAATCAAAAAGTATGAGCACTAACAACTAGAATGAGTGTGTGCACATGAATGTAATGTCGGTGAGAAATACGTACTCCCCCAAGCTTAGGCTTTTGGCCTAAGTTGGTCTATGCCCATGGATCAAAGTGGTCCTCTCCAGTGTACTGAGGAGAATCCTCGGGGTGCCACTGGTTAGCGATCTCCTTCGGATCCCACTGATAAACAGACTGACAGTGAGGATCAAGTGGTGGCTCCGGCTCAGGCTCTGGAGCTCATGTTAGGCTCCGGTAGGCATGAATGGCCTCCGACAGAACAAGGTACATGTATGAAAATATATTGAACAAAGAAGGAGCAGGCAAGGTAATAGTCTCAAAGTAATTTTTATCAAATATCAGTCTATAGTTAAGCATCTTTTTCTTATTCTTAACAATAAAATCATGTGTTACCGTACTCTTATAGTCTAGAAAAATAGGAGGCAACAACTTTTCCTCTTTCTCATAGTGTCTAATAGGTATCTCAAAATATTTAGCAAGACGCGAAGCAAAGATACCTCCAAAGATGGGACCCTTCGTACGGTTCAGATTTAACCGCTTAGCAACAATAGCGCCTAAACTAAAAGTGGTATCACGAAACAAAGCATGGCGCAGAATAACAATATCAGGGGCACTAAGATTTCCATAGTTCCCGCGACCAATTAAGCATTTCCTAGCAAATATTGCAAAGTAACATAGAACAGGAAAGTGTATGCTAGTAATTCTTGCATCGGAAACCTTCCTCGTCTCCCCTACAAAAATCATATCAATAAACCCTTCCACATCGTTACGATGTGGTTCCTTTATGCTGCCCTCAAAGGGCAACTTGCAAACCTCACAAAAGTCATAAAGTGACATCTCCTTATACTCATCGTATAAATAAAAATCCACCGAAGGTGGTGATCTCCTAGCATGGAAATGAAAATTTTGCACAAATATATTAGTGAGTAGGAGATACTGATCGAGCTGGTCGTGGAGGAAGTTGGTGAGGCCTGCATTCTCAGCCAAATAATAAAAATCATCATGAATCCCGGCTGCTCTCAAGAACTCGTCACAAGGCCATTCACACGGCCGAACCTCCGCGGTGTGAGGGAGATTATATTTGGGCTTCTTATCCTCTTCACTTTGTTTATCCTTCGAGCTTCGGCTCGAAGATCCCCTCAATAATCTCTTCATCATTTTCTGAAAATTTCTGAAATTTTTAGTGACTCAAAATAAAGTGAACCAAACTCAACAATATTGATAGCAACTACTCCCACAAGTGCCTAGAGACTATATCATGCATTAAAACTACTTTGGACCAAATAAATTTGACATGCAAGCTCAAGAACAGGGTCACCTAAGCAGCAAAACATTGCAATAAATAAAGCACTAGAA
This sequence comes from Aegilops tauschii subsp. strangulata, assembly GCF_002575655.3. Taxonomy (NCBI): domain Eukaryota; kingdom Viridiplantae; phylum Streptophyta; class Magnoliopsida; order Poales; family Poaceae; genus Aegilops; species Aegilops tauschii. The sequence goes on from NC_053040.3 coordinate 185,281,085, forward strand.
CAAAAACTAATTGGACCATTGGAGGAGTCACATACCGAAGAACAATCCCCCAAAGCAGTTTTGTGAGTGGAGCTTTGAGCAAGGAGATCGACAATCGTAGCAAAACGAGCTAGAACACGAGTTTGAGCTGTGTGGTGATTTTTTCTGGAGGAAGACGAAGTGTGTGGGTGCTGGAATAAGTGGAGGAGGGACACCAGGGGCCCACGAGGCAGGGGGCGCGCCCAGGGGGGTGGGCGCGCCCTGCACCCTCGTGGCCAGGTGGCCGCCCCCTCTGATGTGTTCTCAGTGCCTATAATTCTTAAATATTCTAGAAAAAAAACATATTTCAATTTCGGGGCATTTGGAGAACTTTTATTTTCGAGGTATTTTTCATTGCAAGGATAAATCAGAAAACAGACAGAAAATACTATGTTTGCTTTATTTAATCTAAATAACAGAAAGTAAAAGGAGGGTACAGAAAGTTGTGCTTTCTAACTTCATCCATCTCATGCTCATCAAAAGGATTCCACTAACAAGGTTGATCAAGTCTTCTTAACAAACTCATTCCGAATCGCATGAAACCGGAGAATTTTAGAATAGCACTAGGTTACCTCAACGGGGATATGCACATCCCCAACAATAAGAATATCATATTTTTTCTTGACAGTAGGAAGAGGAAATTCAAAACCTCCAATAGTAATCGTTGGAATTTTTCCAATAGAATTGATACTATGGACTTGAGGTTGTTTGCTCGGAAAGTGTACCGTATGCTCATTACCATTAACATGAAAAGTTCCATTGCCTTTGTTGCAATCAATAACAGCCCCTGCAGTATTCAAAAAGGGTCTACCAAGGATAATCGACATACTATCGTCCTCGGGAATATCAAGAATAACAAAGACGGTTAAAATAGTAATGTTTGCAACCACAACAGGCACATCCTCACAAATACCGACAGGTATAACAGTTGATTTATTGGCCATTTGCAAAGATATTTCAGTAGGTGTCAACTTATTCAAATCAAGTCTACGATATAAAGAGAGAGGCATAACACTAACACCGGCTCCAAGATCACATAAAGCAGTTTTAACATAGTTTCTTTTAATGGAGCATGGTATAGTTGGTACTCCTGGATCTCCTAGTTTCTTAGGTATTCCACCTTAAAAAGTATAATTAGCAAGCATGGTGGAAATTTCAGCTTCCGATATCTTTCTTTTATTTGTAACAATATCTTCCATATACTTAGCATAAGGATTCATTTTAAGCATATCAGTTAAACGCATACGCAAAAAGATAGGTCTAATCATTTCAGCAAAGCGCTCAAAATCCTCATCATCCTTTTTCTTGGATGGTTTAGGAGGAAAAGGCATGGGTTTCTGAACCCATGGTTCTCTTTCTTTACCGTGCTTCCTAGCAACGAAGTCTCTCTTATCATAATGTTGATTCTTTGATTGTGGGTTATCAAGATCAACAGCAGGTTCATTTTCTACATCATTGTTATTGCTAGGTTGAGCATCAACATGAACATCATCATTAATATTAGCACTAGGTTCATGTTCATTACCAGATTGTGTTTCAGCATCAGAAATAGAAATATCATTGGGATTCTCATTTTACCTCCTCTAGTCATAACTCTAACAGCATTATCATTCTTCTTATTATTTAATTCATTGAGCAAATCATTCTGAGCCTTAAGTACTTGTTCTACTTGAGTGGTAACCATGGAGGCATGTTTACTAATGAGTTTAAGTTCACCTTTAACTCTAGACATATAATCACTCAAGTGTTCAATCATATAAGCATTACGTTTCAATTGTCTACCAACATAAGCATTGAAGTTTTCTTGTTTAACAATAAAATTATCGAACTCATCTAAGCATTGGCTAGCAGACTTATAACGAGGAATATCACCTTCATCAAATCTATAGAGAGAATTTACCTTTACTACCTGTGTCAGGTTATCAAGACCATGTATTTCTTCAATAGGTGGTAAATTCTTAACATCTTCAGCTTTAATACCCTTTTCTTTCATAGATTTCTTTACCTCTTGCATATCTTCAGGACTGAGAAATAGAATACCCCTTTTCTTCGGAGTTGGCTTAGGAGTTGGTTCAGGAAGCATCCAATTATTTTCATTAGTCAACATATTATTCAATAGCAATTCAGCTTGATCAACAGTTCTTTCCCTGAAAACACAACCAGCACAACTATCCAGGTGGTCTCTGGAAGCATCAGTTAGTCCATTATAAAAGATATCAAGTATTTCATTTATCTTGAGGGGATGATCAGGCAAAGCATTAAGTAATCAGAGAAGCCTCCCCCAAGCTTGTGGGAGACTCTCTTCTTCAATTTGCACAAAATTATATATTTCCCTTAAGGCAGCTTGTTTCTTATGAGCGGGGAAATATTTAGCAAAGAAGTAATAAATCATATCCCGGGGACTACGCACACAACCAGGATCAAGGGAATTAAACCATGTTTTAGCATCACCCTTTAATGAGAACGGAAATATTTTAAGGATATAGTAGTAACGAGTTTTCTCATCATTAGTGAATAGGGTAGCTATATCATTTAATTTAGTAAGATGTGCCACAACAGTTTCAAATTCATAGCCATAAAAAGGATTAGATTCAACCAAAGTAATTATCTCAGGGTCAACAGAGAAATCATAATCCTTATAAGAAATACAGATAGGTGAATTAGCAAAAGCAGGGTCATATTTCATTCTAGCATTCAAAGATTTTTCTTTCAGCTTAGCTAATAATTTCTTAAGATCATATCTATCATTGCAAGCAAGAAAGTCTCTAGCAGTTTCTTCATCCATAACATAATCCTCAGGCACAACATGCAATTCATATCTAGGGGAAGAATCTTCATCATCACTTTCATCAATATTATCAGTTTCAATAATTTCATTCTCTCTAGCCCTAGCAAGTTGTTCATCAAGAAATTCACCTAATGGCACAGTAGTATCAAGCATAGAAGTAGTTTCATCATAAGCATCATGCATAGCAGAAGTGGCATCATCAATAACATGCAACATATCAGAATTAATAGCAGAAGCAGGTTTAGGTGTCGCAAGTTTATTGAAAACAGAAGGTGAATCAAGTGCAGAGCTAGATGGCAGTTCTTTACCTCCCATCGTAGTTGAGGGAAAAATCTTAGTTCTTCCATCTTTCAAGTTCCTCATAGTGATCAACAGATATAAATCCCAAGTGACTCAAAGAATAGAGCTATGCTCCTCGGCAACGGCGCCAGAAAATAGTCTTGATAACCCACAAGTATAGGGGATCGCAACAGTTTTCGAGGGTAGAGTATTCAGCCCAAATTTATTGATTCGACACAAGGGGAGCCAAGGAATATTCTCAAGTATTAGCAGTTGAGTTGTCAATTCAACCACACCTGGATAAATTAATATCTGCAGAGAGTATTTAGTAGCAAAGTAATATGATAGTAGCGGTAACGGTGGCAAAAGTAATAGTAGCAGTTTTGTAGCAAGCGTAACAGTGGCAACGGAAAAGTAACTAAGCAAAGAGCAATATGTGAAAAGCTCGTAGGCATTGGATTGGTGATGGAGAATTATGTCGGATGCGATTCCTCATGCAATAGTTATAACATAGGGTGACACAGAACTAGCTCCAATTCATCAATGTGATGTAGGCATGTATTCCGAATATAGTCATACGTGCTTATGGAAAAGAACTTGCATGACATCTTTTGTCCTACCCTCCCGTGGCAGCGGGGTCCTATTGGAAACTAAGGGATATTAAGGCCTCATTTGAATAGAGTACCGGACCAAAGCATTAACACGTAGTGAATACATGAACTCCTCAAACTACAGTCAGCACTAATAAGTATCCCGATTATTGTCACTTCGGGGTTAACGGATCATAACACATAATAGGTGACTATAGACTTGCAAGATAGGATCAAGAACTCACATATACTCATGAAAACATAATAGGTTCAGATCTGAAATCATGGCACTCGGGCCCTAGTGACAAGCATTAAGCATAGCAAAGTCATAGCAACATCAATCTCAGAACATAGTAGATACTAGGGATCAAACCCTAACAAAACTAACTCGATTACATGGTAAATCTCATCCAACCCATCACCGTCCAGCAAGCCTACGATGGAAATACTCATGCACGGCGGTGAGCATCATGAAATTGGTGATGGAGGAAGGTTGATGATGACGATGGCGATGGATTCCCCTCTCCGGAGCCCCGAACGGACTCCAGATCAGCCCTCCCGAGAGAGATTAGGGCTTGGCGGCGGCTCCGTATCATAAAACGTGATGAATCCTTCTCTCTGGTTTTTTCTCCCTGAACGTGAATATATAGAGTTGGAGTTGAGGTCGGTGGAGCTCCAGGGGGCCCACGAGGCAGGGGGCGCGCTAGGCGCACCCCCACCCTCGTGGGCAGGGTGTGGGCCCTCTAGCCTTGATTCTGTCACCAGTATTTTTTATATATTCCAAAAACATTCTCCGTGAAGTTTCAGGTCATTCGGAGAACTTTTATTTTTGCACAAAAATAACACCACAGCAATTCTGTTGAAAACAACGTCAGTCCTTGTTAGTTCCATTCAAATCATGCAAGTTAGAGTCCAAAACAAGGGCAAAAGTGTTTGGAAAAGTAGATACGATGGAGACGTATCAACTCCCCCAAGCTTAAACCTTTGCTTGTCCTCAAGCTATTCATTTGAAAAACTGAAAGTGATAAAGTAAAACTTTTACAAACTCTGTTTGCTCTTGTTGTTGTAAATATGTAAAGCCAGCATTCAAGTTTTTAGCAAAGATTATAAACTAACCATATTCACAATAACATTTAAGTCTCATGTTTACTCATATCTATGGCATAATCAACTAGCGAGCAATAATAATAAATCTCGGATGACAAAACTTTCTCAAAACAATCATAATATGATATAACAAGATGGTATCTCGCTAGCCCCTTCTGAGACCGCAAAACATAAATGCAGAGCACCTCTAAAGATCAAGGACTGACTAAACATTGTAATTCATGGTAAAAGAGATCCAGTCATAGTCATACTCAATATAAATTAATAGTAATGGATGCAAATGAGACCTGTGCTCTCCAACTGGTGCTTTTTAATAAGAGGATGATGACTCAACATAAAAGTAAATAGATAGGCTCTTCGCAGAGGGAAGCAGGGATTTGTAGAGGTGCCAGATCTCATCTTTGAAATAGAGATAAATAATATTTTGAGCGGCATACTTTCATTGTCAACATAACTACCGAGAGATCTCGATATCTTCCATGCTACACACATTATAGGTGGTTCGCAAACTGAATGGTAAAGTTTGTACTTCCCTACCACCAACAAGCGTCAATCCATGGCTGGCCCGAAACAACGGGTGCCTCCAACTAACAACAGTCCTGGGGGAGTTTTGTTTGCAATTATGTTGATTTGATTTGAGCATGGGACTGGGCATCCCGGTGACCAGCCATTTTCTCGTGAATGAGGAGCGGAGTCCAATCCTCTTGAGAATAACCCGCCTAGTATGGAAGATACATACATCCCTAGTTGATACATGAGCTATTCGAGCATACAAAACAGAATTTCATTTGAAGGTTTAGAGTTTGGCACATACAAATTTACTTGGAACGGTAGGTAGATACCACATATAGGAAGGTATGGTGGACTCATATGGAATAACTTTGGGGTTTATGGAAGTGGATGCACAAGTAGTATTCCCTCTTAGTACAAGTGAAGGCTAGAAAGAGACTGAGAAGCGACCAACTAGAGAGCGACAACAGTCATGAACATGCATTAAAATAATAAACATTAAGTGCAAGCATGAGTAGGATATAATCCACCATGAACATAAATATCGTGGAGGCTGTGTTGATTTTGTTTCAACTACATGTGTGAACATGTGCCAAGTCAAGTCACTCGAATCATTCAAAGGAGGATACGACCCTATCATACCACATCACAACCATTTTAATAGCATGTTGGCACGCAAGGTAAACGATTATAAACTCCTAGCTAATTAAACATTCATATCTAGGGGGAGAATCTTCATCATCACTTTCATCAATATTATCGGTTTCAGTAATTTCATTCTCTCTAGCCCTAGCAAGTTGTTCATCAAGAAATTCACCTAATGGCACAGTAGTATCAAGCATAGAAGTAGTTTCATCATAAGCATCATGCATAGCAAAAGTGGCATCATTAATAACATGCAACATATCAGAATTAATAGTAGAAGCAGGTTTAGGTGTCGCAAGTTTATTGAAAACAGAAGGTGAATCAAGTGCAGAGCTAGATGGCAGTTCTTTACCTCCCCTCGTAGTTGAGGGAAAAATCTTAGTTCTTTCATCTTTCAAGTTCCTCATAGTGATCAACAGATATAAATCCCAAGTGACTCAAAGAATAGAGCTATGCTCCCCGGCAACGGCGCCAGAAAATAGTCTTGATAACCCACAAGTATAGGGGATCGCAACCGTTTTTGAGGGTAGAGTATTGAACCCAAATTTATTAATTCGACACAAGGGGAGCCAAAGAATATTCTCAAGCATTAGCAGTTGAGTTGTCAATTCCACCACACCTGGATAACTTAATATCTGCAGCAAAGTATTTAGTAGCAAAGTAATATGATAGTAGCGGTAACGGTGGCAAAAGTAATAGTAGCAGTTTTGTAGCAAGCGTAACAGTGGCAATGGAAAAGTAACTAAGCAAAGAGCAATATGTGAAAAGCTCGTAGGCATTGGATCGATGATGGAGAATTATGTCGGATGCGATTCCTCATGCAATAGTTATTACATAGGGTGACATAGAACTAGCTCCAATTCATCAATGTAAGGTAGGCATGTATTCCGAATATAGTCATACGTGCTTATGGAAAAGAACTTGCATGACATCTTTTGTCCTACCCTCCCGTGGCAGCGGGGTCCTATTGGAAACTAAGGGATATTAAGGCCTCCTTTTAATAGAGTACCTGACCAAAGCATTAACACTTAGTGAATACATGAACTCCTCAAACTACGGTCATCACCGGTAAGTATCCCGATTATTGTCACTTCGGGGTTAACGGATCATAACACATAATAGGTGACTATAGACTTGCAAGATAGGATCAAGAACTCACATATATTCATGAAAACATAATAGGTTCAGATCTAAAATCATGGCACTCAGGCCCTAGTGACAAGCATTAAGCATAGCAAAGTCATAGCAACATCAATCTCAGAACATAGTGTATACTAGGGATCATAACCTAACAAAACTAACTTGATTACATGGTAGATCTCATCCAACCCATCACCGTCCAGCAAGCCTATGATTGAATTACTCACGCACGGAAGTGAGCATCATGAAATTGGTGATGGAGGAAGGTTGATGATGACGATGGCGACGAATTCCCCTCTCCGGAGCCCCGAACGGACTCCAGACCAGCCCTCCCGAGAGAGATTAGGGCTTGGCGGCGGCTCCGTATCGTAAAATGCGATGAATCCTTCTCTCTGGGTTTTTTCTCCCTGAACGTGAATATATAGAGTTGGAGTTGAGGTCGGTGGATCTCCAGGGGGCCCACGAGGCAGGGGGCGTGCCCAGGGGGGTAGGCGCACCCCCACCCTCGTGGACAGGGTGTGGGCCCCCTGGCCTTGATTCTTTCGCCAGTATTTTTTATATATTCCAAAAATATTCTCCGTGAAGTTTTAGGTCATTCCGAGAACTTTTATTTCTGCACAAAAATAACACCACGGTAATTCTGCTGAAAACAGCGTCAGTCCGGGTTAGTTCCATTCAAATCATGCAAGTTAGAGTCCGAAACAAGGGCGAAAGTGTTTGGAAAAGTAGATACGATTGAGACGTATCAAGCACCGAACGTACGACACCTCCGTGTTCAGCACAGGTTCAGCTCGGTGACGTCCGCGCCTTTTTGATCCAGCAATATGGCGAGGTAGTGGATGAGTTCCGATAGCACGACGGCATGGTGACGGTGATGGTGAAGCTATCTCTGCAGGGCTTCGCCTAAGCACAACGAAAATATGACCGGGGGTGTAAACGGTGGAGGGGGCGCCGCACACGGCTAGGCAATAGTCTGTTGTGTGCTAGTGTAAGTGCATCTATTGCCCCTTAGTGATTTTGGTGTATTGAAGACTTATAGGTTAAGGGACTAATGTGTTTGTGAGTGTACACAGGTCTATAAGTCTATGAGGAGTTTGATATATACAGAGAAAGTCGATCCCTAAAATGAATGTCTTCAACTGAAGACTTTGGCATTTTGAAGACTTTGAAAGTGAAGAAATTGGTGTGACCGTGAAGACTTGATATTCATGCAAGGAACATGAAGCATGAAGACTTTTGTTTTCGTAGTTTCATTTTCTCTTTCTCGAGTCATAGGAAACACCGTACTGTTAAAGGGGGTCGAGGAAAAACTAAGGAAAAGTTTCCAAGTGATGCTCATCTCAAAATCCTACACCTACCAATCCCTTCGAGTGAAGCCATTGGAAATCTCATACAGTTCAGTCAATTTCTTCAGTGACAGAGACGAAGTTCTACTGCTCTCTGAGGAATTTGTTCTAACTGAGGAGGTAGGAATTCGCGAGTGCGGATTGCCTACAAGTGAGGAACATGATAGCCCTGAGGAATTTGAACCTCAAATTTCCGACCGTTGTTGTGTTATGCGCAAGCTGTCCCAAAATATCTTACCCACCTAACGGTGATATCATTGAAGGGCGTTTATGTCTTATCATGTTGGGCTGCTCCCTAGGCTATAAATAGCCGCCCCCTACAACCACTAGCTGGTTGGCTGCTCCAAGAGAAACTGACACTTTTCATTGAGAGCAACCCATCCTCCGAGGACTTTGAGTGAAAATCATCAAGTGAGGAAAACCCAAACCCAAACACCTACAAACCCAAAGTGATTGAGCATCACTGAAAAGATTGTTCCTGTGTGGATCCGACGCTTGTTACCTTTGAAGACTGTGCATCTTCCAGACGGTTAGGCGTCATGGTCTAGAGCATCCAAGAGGAAATTGTGGATCGTCGAGTGACCGAGTTTGTGAAGGTTTGCAAGTCACCTGAAGACTTACCACGAGTGATTGGGCGAGGTCTGTGTGACCTTAGCTCAAGGAGAATATGGTGAGGACTATGTGTCCTCAGGTTTAAATACCTAGCCGCTCCAACCAGACGTATGACTGTCACAATGATATGTGGGTGGACCAGTGCTTTGGTACTTCCCTTCCTTGGACAAGCATCCCACTTATGATTAACCCCTCTCACAAGCATCCGCAACTACGAAAGAAGAATTAAGGTAAAGCTAACCATAGCATGAAGCATATGGATCCAAATCAGCCCCTTACAAAGCAACGCATAAACTAGGGTGTAAGCTTCTGTCACTCTCACTACAAAAAAAGACACATCCATGACATTTTGGGCCGAACGAAATTTTTTTCTGTCATACTTATGACACTTCTATGACAATAATTGTGACAAAACCCGGTATCATCATAGATGTGGTGGGGTCCTACTTCTATGACAAAAAATCATGACAGAAAATGGGTTTTCGTCCTGGGCGGGCCGGAGACGCAGTTGCATGACATTCTTTGGGCCGTCCATGATGGAAAAAACCGTGGTAGAAGCGAGGGCGAGGAAAATATCGGGGAGTTCTCGGTTACGGTGGCTGGTCGGGGGCCGAGCGATGCGCGTTTCTCTCATACGTACGCGCGTGTGTGTGAGGCGTTGGGCTCTAACTGAACCCGAGCGAGGCGTTGATATCTAACTGAACCCGAGAGATTGCATTGCAGGCTACGCGTTACTGAACCCGAGCGATCGATCGATCCCTTGCTATTAACTGAACCCGAGTGTGATTCCTTCGCTACTGCTGCTAACTGAAGCCGACCGATGCTGCCTCTGGATGAACAGTGAGCGTTGTTGAGGGGGTTTGGATGAACAATTCCCAGTGGGGGGTTGGATGAACAGGACCCGGTGGTAGTAGAGGCCGTTGCCGCTGGATGAACAGTATCCTGATCGATCGAGCCGGTGGATGAACAGGACCCCGTGGAGGGCTGGATGAACAGGACCCCGTGGAGGGCTGGTTGAACAGTAGCCGGTGGAGGGCTGGTTGAACAGTAGCCGATGGAGGGCTGGATGAACAGTAGCCCGTGGAGGGGTGGTTGAACAGGACCCCGTGGAGAGGGCTGGTTGAACAGTAGCCGGTGGAGGCTGGATGAACAGGAGCCCATGGATGAACAGTCGCAGGTGGAGGCTGGAGGAGGTCGACGGTGGATGAATAGTAGCCCGTGGAGGCAGTCGACGGTGGAGATGAACAATATCCCGTGGTGTCCCGTTTTGCGGTACGCCACACCCCTCCCGATGAACAGGACCCCCGTTTTGACCATAGCGCTCCAACACAAGTCCGTTTCCTCCGTTTTGCGGTACGCCACACCCCTTCCGATCAATAGGACCCCGTTTCCACCATAGGAGGTCAGTTTCCTCCGTTTTTCGGTACGCCATACCCCTCCCGATGAACAGGATCCCGTTTCCACCGTGGCCGGACGAACACAAGGCCGTTTCCTCCATTCTGTGGTACGCCAGGCCTCGTTTCCATCGCCTGTTCCGTCCAAGCCGGTTGGCCCCCGATGAACAACACGTGTTCCGTTGCCTCCCAATGAACACGAGGCATCCCGTTGGCTCCCCATGAACACGACGACGACGCAGTTTCTCCGTTCAGACCCAGCCACAGCCATGTACACGAGCCCTGGCCGTATGTATGCACGAGTAGGCGTTCGAGACCCCGCCCGTATGTACGTACGTGGTCGTATTTACTTTCTTGCAACATGGCCGTTGTACGTACGTGTACATGCTACGTGCGCGCCTCTACTATGACATGTGCCCTTCCTTACACGGCCACGGTTCATCGTTGTAGCCTACAGACAGATCGATCGTATGTACGTACACGTTCGCGACCAGAATGACAACGCTACGTACGCTTCGACCAGGTGGGTCCCGACTATCAGGCACTTCCTTGCGTGCGAAGATGTAGCTGGTGGGTCCCAGCAGTCAGGGGGGAAACGTTTTTTTGTGCAATACGGTGGCCCGTCCGGTGGGTCCCTGCTGTCAGGTGGAGGAATCATTATTTTGCATGTAATAAGGAGGCACTTCCATGCTGCGGCCGTGGACCCAACTGTCAGCCTCTCCGCATACAGTACTCTTCCGATAGAAGTCGTTCCTTGACCACGTTGACCACGCCGCGCTGAGAGCACCAGTGCGGTGGACGACGGTGAGGCCTAGGAAGGGGACGACGCGGAGCCGGGGAAGACGCGGCAGTGGAATCCCACGCGGAGAGGAGTACGAGGGTTCACTGGTTCGGCTGTGGTGTGAGGCTGCCGTCGTCGCAGGGCCTGGCCAACGATGGGAGTAGTAGGGGGCGGTGAGGCCTCCACAGCAGCATAGCCGGCCATGGGAGGCAGGAGCAGGCGGCACGATCGGCGCTTCTCTGGGCGGGTGGAGCAAGAAGACCAGAGGTTGAAGAAGCACTACGGCCGTTGGATGGACATCGTACGGTCACTGGAGCTAGAATCGTTCATATTGACTAAGTTGACAAAGCCCTCCGTCCCCGTCAACTTAGTAGGCCGACAAGTCAGCCTCCCACTATGCTGGGTCCCAGCTAGCAGGGGGAGTATTCATTTCTTTGTGCGCAATAAGGAGGCACTTCTTGCGTGCGAAGATATAGCTGGTGGGTCCAAGCTGTCAGCGGGGGGAACATATTTTTTGCGAAATACAGAGGCCCTTCCGGTGGGTCCCAGTTGTCAGGTGGAGGAATTATTATTTTGCGCGTAATAAGGAGGCATTTCCTTGGGTGCGGCCGTGGACCCAGCTGTCAGCCTCTCCACGTACAGTCCACTTCCGATGGATGTCGTTCGTTGACCACGCCGCGCCGAGAGCACGAGGGCGGTGGACGACGGCGAGGCCTACGAAGGGGACGACACGGAGCTGGGGAAGACACGACAGTGGCTGCCCACGCGGTGGGGAGTACGAGGGTTGACTGGTTCGGCTGCCGTCGCCGGAGAATAAGAGTAGGTGTGGGTGAGTAGAGGGATGGCTAGGCCAGCAATGGGAGTATGGTGGGGCGGTCAGGCCTGCGTGGCAGCATAGCCGGCCGCGGGAGGAGGGAGCAGGCAGTCCCGCCGGCGCTTGTTTGAGAGGCTGGAGCAGGAAGAGCAGAGATTGAAGAAGCACGATGGCCGTTGGATGGACATCCAACAGTCATTGCTTATGCGTCAACCTTTTTTTTAGGAAAGCCTCAAATCTGTGGGAAACTGCATACATCCCATCTGCCATTATTTCTAATAATTTATAGCCGATTTGCTAATTCTTAAGGTTTTTTTGGAGCCCATATTCTTTTTGTTAGCATTACAACCCATATTGTAGTCACGGTTAAAAAATTATACAAAAATTTGCACATTTCGGTGCGGTCCAAACCGTTTTTAATCCCGAAATTTCGAGTCACATTCAAACTGATTTTAAAAATAAATGTAAAGGTTTTTTTGGAGCCCATATTCTTTTTGTTAGCATTACAACCCATATTGTAGTCACGGTTAAAAAATTATACAAAAATTTGCACATTTCGGTGCGGTCCAAACCGTTTTTAATCCCGAAATTTCGAGTCACATTCAAACTGATTCTAAAAATAAATGTATATCAATATAAAATCCAACAAATTTTCCACGCATAAAAATCAATGCAATTTAAAATCTCGAAATGAATAAATAAATAAATTTGAAACTAATTGTCGGTTTGATGTGTTTTAAAAATGTACAACCGATTTCTCATTTCTGATAGGCCATTTTCTCGGCCAGCCGAATGAAGCTCTCCTCATCTTGAAAGTTTGCAGCCCAACAGGCCTGACAAAGCGACTTTCTTGACAAATCACAAAAAAACTGGGCTAGCCATTTTCAGAAAGAATAAAAAAACTACTGGGCCGGTCTGTGGTAAACATAAACGAAAAGGCTGTCTAGACAAGCCAGAGTGCCCCGCACAGCCCAGTGGACACCCTGCTTCCGTCTCAAAAACAAATTAGATAAATGCCACTGCAATTATGGCGATTCAAAAAAATGCCAATGCAATTTTCAAACTTTGAAAAATGCCACTACAATTTTTGCAAACTTTGAAAAACGCCACTGCAATTTGCAAACTTTGAAAAACGCCACTCCAGACTTCGAAAAATGCCACTGGAAATGGCATGAAATGGCATTTTTCAAAGTTTGGAAATTGCAGTGGCATTTCTTGGAATCACCAGATTTGGAGTGGCATTTATCAAATTAACCCAAAACAAAAATAACTGGGCGACTTGCTGGGTCCCTGGTGTCAGTCGCTCGTTGTGCAATTCTCTCGTTTATTGACTACGTTGACAATGGCATGGGACCCAGATGTCAGAAATCCATTAGGAGGAGCCATTTTTTATTGGCTTGAAATAAGGAGGCACTTGCTTGCGTACTGCCATGACCTTGGTGGATCCCCGCTGTCATCCTCTCCATGTACAATCATCTCCTGATTGTGTACGCGTCAACCTGGTAGGCCCACAAGTCAGCCTCTAAACCTGTGGCGGACAAATACAACCCATTTAAAAAAATAACAGCCCATTCCATACGTTCAAACGGAAAGTTCAACATTCAGAGCAAAGTAACAGGTCAGATCCAGATATAGAGTACTGAACTTCCACGTTGACAACCATCATAGCCAAGTTAACTCTCTACTCCCACTAATACTCTAGTAGTGTACAAGTACTAACTTACTCTTAGCTAACTAGATGATGCCAGCCGCCATCTGCGGTACACGCTAAACGCCGGCACCGGCGTCCTCCGCCTCGCGTCGGACTTGCCAGAGGTGCGATAGGGCGCATTGCTCGCACGCGTTGGCCCTTTCCATGCCGGCGTGGTCCACCGAAGCTTCGGCTTCTAAGCGGGAAACCCACTTGACGAGCTTGTAGTAAAATTCGGCGTCGTGAACGCGTGCGTGCCCGACAGCCTCCAGGGCTATTTGACGGGCGCCCGTAGTCAGCCCAGTTGCGGGTGCTCTGCTCGCGACTCAGAGTGTCGGTGCACTGCTGCTCCATGTCCCGCTAGCGGCGCAAATCAGCAATACGCTGCTCCTTCGCTAGGCGGTCGCGCTCCAACAACTCCTCATACTCCGCATTGCCATCTAAAGACCGATAGAATGCCTCCTCCCTCTGTCTGTGTTCCGATGAAAAACCGAACACTAGTTCCGGCGGTGACCGCCTCCGCCGTCGCCTATCGCGGACGGGCGGGGGCATGGCGGACGTGGCGAGAGCGAGGATAAGTGGCGAGCGACGTCGGGCCAGTGGGGGCTTATGAGGATAGGGCGAGTTGGGTAATGGTGCCACCGGAGAAGCCCGGGAAACAGTAATTGTAGGCAGAAGGTAGGCGAACTAGCGTGTCGCGAGAAACGCGACGGTCATTGCGGTCATTGGAATTCAATGCATAAGCAGGCATGGCTTAGCGCGCCAGCTTGCCGTGGAAAACTAGAAAAACTAAAATTATGACTATGGCGTCCCGTCCCGTCAGTGGTGCGTCCCGTCCGTGTTGTGTCACACACCGGCATGACAGTCAAACGAGTGCAATCGAATCATCCTGATGAGGTACTCCCTCCTTGTCAAAAATGATTCCACCACTCATCATCTACCTTGGTTGGTTAGATTTTTGAATTAAGCCCTGCAAACCAGAAAGGAGGTAGTATGTGCGTGATCCGCTATTTATCCGTGTAGGATCGAGTAGGTCAGATAGTGTACGTGTAGGATCGAGTAGGTCGGATGGTGTACGTGTATGACCGCATTAGCTGATGAACGTTAGCTGGGAGATAGGGCATTTGCGAACGTTTTTGCTTGCAGTTTCTTCAGATTCGCATGGCATTTTCTTCAGAGCGGCTTGTCAGTTTCTTCAGAGGTAGGCATTTTTATTCAAAAAACTGCCACTTCGGATCTTGCGTCGCAACTAAAACTGCCAGAAGCGCATTAGTAGGCTAGCTAGTGATCGATCAGTAACTTGTAAACACTGAGCGAACAGAAATAAGGAACTGTTAGTAACTTGTAAACACCGAGAACACAGAAATAAGGATCATGCTGTGCACAGCAGTAAGAGTCGATCCGTTCGAAATGTTCACATGAGACTCACATGCCTAGCACTGTAATATGTTCACATTAGTAGCCCAAATTCAAAACCAACTAGTACGATTCCCATACATAAGATCAACATGTTAATGCATCTCAATGATTCACATGTCATATACAAATATGTAGCTCCAAAAGCAAAGATCTAGAAAAAACATCTGTTCTTCCTACTAACATGGACACTTCTCTTGGCCAACATTCAGTACAGACTGAAAGACAAATTTGTTTGTGAAGTCTACAATTCCTCTTGCAAATGTAAGTGGTTTCACCAACAGCTGGAACCATGACAATGAACCACACATGATGGAGGAACATCCACTGCAATATGATTTGGTCTTCTCTCGATCACACGGCGAGACGATTTCGGAATATAAACTTTAACTTAGGCAAAATAATGCCCATTGTATAATCAGACCAAAGCAATGAAGCACCTAATGTTGGCCAATAAATAGTGCAGTACTACTTTTCCGCAGTCCATGAAGTGACTATCCAATCTTTCTGTGTCTATTTTCAAATGGCACTGCTTGTAGTGACTATACTATTCTCTTGTGCAGTTCAACCGAAATTGCGGTCACTTTGTTGGTTTGCCAAACAGCAACGGGCAGACATCTCTGTCTGCACAAATATCAAGCAGCTAGTAAACGTATACCCCACCTTGTATTTTCGGTTTAAACACATCTCTTCCGCTTAGCATCTGTCATGTTTTGCACTGGACAATTTGATACAATCATGTTTTGCCCTGGACAATTTCATAATGAATTGATTTGCAGGTTCAGAGCAGAAATATAGTGTAACGCCCCGGATGTAACTTTCCATATTTGTAACTCCAACTCTTGCCATTTTCGGCTATGTGTAATGATATTTCATTCGTGGTCGGGTTTTGTATTTATTTTTGCATTTTGTTCATGTCATGCATTGCATATCATGTCATCATGTGCATCTCATTTGCGTACGTGTTCGTCTCATGCATCCGAGCATTTTCCCCGTTGTTCGTTTTGCAATCCGACACTCCCACACGCACCGGCGCACCCCTCTTGTCTCTTTTCATGAGCGGGTGTTAAACGTACTCGGAATGGACCGAGGTTTGCCAAGTGGCCTTGGTACACCACCGGTAGACCACCTATCAAGTTTCGTTCCATTTGGAGGTCGTTTGATGCTCCAACGGTTAACCGGGTAACCGCAAAGGCTTTTTGTGTGTTGCAGCCAAACACCCCTCCAAACAGCCCAATAACCCATCTAAGCCCCCTCCATGCTCTCGGTCGTTCGATCACGATCGTGTGGGCGAAAACCGCACTCCATTTGGAGTCTCCTAGCTCCTTCTACCTATAAATATGTGCATCTCCCCCCAAATCCCGGGTCCCGAAACCCTAGCCGCGCCTCTCTCCGCCGCCGGACACGTCCGGATCGGGCCGGACACGTCCGCTGCTGCGCTCGCGCCAACCAGAACCCGCCACGTGGCGCGCCTGCCTTCCTTCGCCGCCGGCCCGCGAGCCCGCGACAGGCCCCCCGAGCCCATCTGCGTCGCCGCCAGGTCCCGCGCCTCCCACGCCCTCGCCGCCCCGCCGGCGATCTCCGGCGACCCCGCCGCCTCGCTCCGGCCGCCGCCCGAGTTCGCCGCCGCGCCGGTGCGCCGCCGCCGTCGCCCAGGTCGCCGCCCCCGCGCCGCACGGCCTCCATCGGCGCCGGATCCGGCCAGATCCGGCCGGCCTCCCCCCTCTCCGGCGAGCCTCGTCCCCTCCGGCCTCCTCCTCTCCATCTCCGGCGAGATCCAGCCCCGCCTCGGCATCCGTGCCAAAGTCAACCCCAGATCCGCGAGGTGAAATTCCTCCAAGTCCCCGGATTTGTAATATTATGTGGCTCTGTTCATCGCATCATATCTCCTTGCATACTGCTCCGTTTCATGCGCATGATATATCGAAATGTTCACCACGAGATGCTCTTCATTTTGTTCCATTCTGACATGCTTGTTTGAGTCCATCTTGAGGCCCAAATCTCTGATGCAAGAGTGCTATATGTTGTTTACTGCTGTTACTTATCAGAACTTGATGTTTTGTTATTTTTGTTGCATTTGATGTGTGCATCTTATGAGTATGAGCCCTACATGTGTTTTGATTTATGCCATGCCATATTTACAGGGGTATATGCCATGTATTTTTGTAATCTTTGTGGTGACTAGCACAAGCATGCAAACTAGGCTTCGTGATGTTTCTGTTTTCAGGGACTTAGGATTTTGCTAAGTCCTTTACCTGCTGTTATTTTGTTGCCATGTATCCATGTGGCTACAGTGAGATCCATGCTTATTTTGAGTATGTTCAGTAAGGATGTTTTGGACATATGGTTATGGTCTACCCATCCATGCCCCTGTTTGCAATTATGGAGTGCCCTAGCATGTCTCAATCTTGCTCTAATTTTGCTATAAAATGTTCCTGACAGAATGTTAGCATGATATTTAATTTTGCCATGGATGTTGCTAGTGATGCATACATTGTATGAACTTTCTCTTGCCATGGTTAGCTTCACGAACATGCCATCTTGCTGTTGGCATGCTTGTTTTATCATGAATTTCTTTGTGATGAGTGAATCGAGCTCACAAAGATGCCTTCATAATTCTGTTAATGCCATGCTCTGTTTTCTGCTAAGTCTGAAACCTGTTAACGAAACTTGCTATGTTTACATGGGTGCCATCTTATCTTCTGCTCCTTTTTGGCTCATGGTCAGTAAGGGATTTTTGTTCTATGCATTTAGTAGGTTCATGCCATGCCTTGTTTTGCTATGATAAGTTCCTGTAGCATATTGATTGCTTGCTCTGAACATTGCTACCTGATGCTGTTTCAGCCATGTTCAGTATTTTCACCAAGTCTGTGAAGCGGATATCTTTTGCACTTTTGCCATGCTTGTTTGAACCTGTTATTGTGTGATCTAGCTGTAGCTCAGTGTTCATCTTTTGGCAAGCATCTCTTGTAGATCACTTACATATGATTGTTTGCTATGATGGGGTGCTGTAGCATAGTTTATTGATGTATTCTAAGTGCTATCATGCTGCTTCGCAGAATTGTGTCATTCTTGTTTTGCTTGCCATTTGCAAACTGTGCATCCGTTTCCGGTGATCCTTATATCGATTTCGACCGAAATCATCTCATCTTTCCAGTGGCATACTTGGTTTGCCAATTTGATGCCTTGTTCATCTTTTCCCTTCCGGAGCACGCATATGCATCGCATATCACATTTCTCATATCATGCATGTATTGCATCATGTTGCTTGTGCATTTCCCGTGATTGATTGTGGTTCCATTGCTTGTGTTCTTGCTGTGGGTAGAGCCGGGAGACGAGTTCGTGAACGAGGAACCTGTTGAGTACACTTACGAGGATCAAGCTTTCGACAACTCTGAGAACCTTGCAGGCAAGATGACCATACCCTCGAAATCACTTCTATCTTTGCTTTGCTAGTTGTTCGCTCTATTGCTATGCTGCGCTACCTACCACTTGCTATATCATGACTCCCATATTGCCATGTCAAGCCTCTAACCACCCTTTCCTAGCAAACCGTTGTTTGGCTAAGTTACCGCTTTTGCTCAGCCCTTCTTATAGCGTTGCTAGTTGCAGGTGAAGTTGAAGTTGGTTCCATGTTGGAACATCGATATTTTGGGATATCACAATATCTCTTATTTATTTAATGCATCTATATATTTGGTAAAGGGTGGAAGGCTCGGCTTTATGCCTGGTGTTTTGTTCCACTCTTGCCGCTCTAGTTTCCGTCATACCGGTGTTATGTTCCTTGATTTTGCGTCCCTTACGCGGTTGGGTGATTTATGGGACCCCCTTGACAGTTCGCCTTGAATAAAACTCCTCCAGCAAGGCCCAACCTTGGTTTTACATTTGCCTACCTAAGCCTTTTTCCCTTGGGTTTTCGCGAGCCCAAGGGTCATATTTATTTACCCCCCCGGGCCAGTGTTCCTTCGAGTGCTGGCCCAAACTGAGCGATGTCCGGCGCCCCCTGGGCAACCAGGGTCTATGCCAACCCGACGTCTGGCTCATCCGGTGTGCCCTGAGAACGAGATATGTGCAGCTCCTATCGGGATTTGTCGGCACATTCGGGTGGCTTTGCTGGTCTTGTTTTACCATTATCAAAATGTCTTGTAAACCTGGATTCCGGGACTGATCGGGTCTTCCCGGGAGAAGGTTTATCCTTCGTTGACCGTGAGAGCATATAATGGGCTAAGTTGGGACACCCCTGCAGGGTATTATCTTTCGAAAGCCGTGCCCGCGGTTATGTGGCAGATGGGAATTTGTTAATGTCCGGTTGTAGAGAACTTGACACTTGATTTAATTAAAATACATCAACCGTGTGTGTAGCCGTGATGGTCTCTTTTCGGCGGAGTCCAGGAAGTGAACACGGTTTGGGTCATGTATGAACGTAAGCAGTTTCAGGATCACTTCTTGATCACCTCTAGCTTCGCGACCTTTGCGTTGCTTCTCTTCTCGCTCCCATTTGCGTATGTTAGCCACCATATGCTTAGTGCTTGCTGCAGCTCCACCTCATTACCCCATCCTTTTCCTATAAGCTTAAATAGTCTTGATCTCACGGGTGTGAGATTGCCGAGTCCTCGTGACTCACAGATTCTACCAAAACAGTTGCAGGTGCCGACGATACCAGTGCAGGTGACGCAACCGAGCTCAAGTGGGAGTTCGACGAGGAACATGGTCGTTACTATGTTTCGTTTCCGGATGATCAGTAGTGGAGCCCAGTTGGGACGATCGGGCATCTAGCATTTGGGGTTATCTTATTTTCATTTGGATTTGACCATAGTCGGTCTATGTGTGGATTTTGGATGATGTATGAATTTAATTTATGTATTTTGTGAAGTGGCGATTGTAAGACAACTCTCTTTATCCCATTCTTGTTCATTACATGGGATTGTGTGAAGATGACCCTTCTTGCGACAATACCTACAATGCGGTTATGCCTCTAAGTCGTGCCTCGACACGTGGGAGATATAGCCGCATCGTGGGCGTTACATATAGCGCCTATTCTTCATCATACCAAGGATATCCATGTTCGCAGTGATGGAAGAGGTGAAATCGATACAACCGAAATTGAGCAACCAATCATTGAATCCTGTCCTGCACCTCCAATGTAGGTCCACCCTGCCAATAAATTCACATGCAAACCACTAGTATTACTATCTAATGATAGTACAAAAAGAGTAGCAAACCATGTACCTTCGTAATGAACAGCTCATAGTGCCACCAATTGGATATAAAGGTTTGGAAGAAAACATGCTCCTAATGTTGAACCATTTGGACTTTTTGTGCAGTTCCACTAAAATCAAGCATCCCTGTTTGCATAGATATTGAAAGTGTGATTACTATAAAAGTGGCACTAGTTGAAGCATAGACTCACAAATATAAGCATTCCAATTTCTAAATGGGAAAAGGTAGCAAGACTGTTTCTAACCACCTGTTTGAAGGAATAAATAAGGCAACAACGGCTGATGTCAGGAAGGCATATATAGTTCTTTCTGAAAGAATGATCGATTCCTGACCTTTCCTCTTCTTTTAAGCATATTTTGTGCAGTTCAACTATAATAAAATGCCATCACCACCTTGACAATTCAGTGACACTGTACAAAAGGAAATGACTTAACATTACATCATGATGTCAGGTATGTAGTCGACAGGCATGAGACAAACATACAGACCTCCTCCGATAACATAATGAACATTAATTTTAACAAAGGTGTGACTAGCTTTACCGGGATAATTTGAGTGAACTCTACACCCTCTGTTCCTTAATATAAGACGTTTTCACAGTTCAATTTAAAGTACCCAACGTCTAGTATTTAGAAAAACAGGTAGTAGTTTTCTTGACCACATATCTGGGAAAGCTTGCCACACTTTATTTATGTCCATACGCTAATGCAACACCATTCGAATAGTACAAATATACAATAATCCAGTGGCTAGTGCAACAGTAGAGTAGTTATTTTATTACAGGGTACAGTACAATGGTTTTACTGAACAGATTTCAATAAACTCTAGCACTGCAAGATTTCTATAAGAATTAACAATACAAAATGTAAAGGTAACAAGTTTCAACATTGGTATACTAGCTATGCATGAGCATTAATACAAATACAAAAGTCTGAAGGTAACTAGCATTATTAACTAATGACAGTATAAAAAAATTGCAAACCATGTACCTTCAAGGTAAATATCATTTCGAACTCGAGGGGACCTAAAAATTGCTATCCCAATCTTGATAATCGGTCAAACATAAAAACTTGATCGAACGAATCAAGAGAACAGCCGGAGGAGGAGGTGCCCACTCTTGACCTTTCCTCTTGACACTGTACAAAAAAATTGACTTATCTCATGAAAGTGAGGTATGTAATCTATAAGCATTAATAGTGCAAAAATCTGAAGGTAGTAACAAGATTCATCGTTGGTATACTGGTTGTGCAACAACATTAGAATGCCTTCACTGAAAAATCTTTAATACATCCAACCAATAACTAACCCTGAAATAATCCAGTGACATTACACTACTAGGGAAAATCTTATACACAGAATCTTAGCAGCAGCGCGGCACAAAAAGAGGCGCTACCGCTAATTAGCAGTAGCGAGGTTAGGAAAAGCGCGCTACTGATGTAAATTTAGCAGTAGCACGTGATGTCTAAACCGCGCTGCTACAAAAATCCACCGACAGTACACAACAACCTAAGTTTACCAGCAACGCGGCGTCACGATGCGCGCTACTGCTAATGCAATAGCGCGCTTTTTAGTCACGTCGCTGCTGCTAAATTTGAAATTGTCCACACGGTTGGCCCGTTTAGCAGTAGCGCGTGTGAGAAAAGCGCGCTGCTGCTACACTCTTAGCAGTAGCGCATTTTTCCTCCCGCGCTACTGCTAAGACGCAGCACCCCACCACCTTTTTCCACCCGTCCTCCCCTCCCCCATCTCCTCTCCTCCCTTTCCCCTACCTCCCACATCCTCCCTCTCTCACTCTTCTTTTTCCTCAATACTTCTCCCCCCATTACTCTCCCTCTTCTACCTACCTTTCTCTCTCTTCATTCCTAGCTAACTACACCACCTCCATTAATGCATCTCCTTTCTCTTTTTCCTTCCCCCTCCACTAGTTGAAGTTGTCTCCTCCCAAATTAGCTAGCTAGGTAGATGTAGCATTTAGTTAAGTGACCTATTTGCCCCCTAACTAGATCTATCTTTGTCAAGAAGAGCTTTGTGCACTTTTGATCTCCCTACATCATCATCTCCACTGTGTGCTCAATCTCGAGATAGAGGTGATTAAAATTTCATGCTTTTGCAAAATGGAAATATGTGTATGTGTGTGTGATATGATAATTGGGCAATATGATGGAAATTGTGTGTGTGGCATGTGTTGACGCCAAATTGTGCTTTTGAGTTGCCTATGTTTTGCCAAAATGTCGATTTATTTCCGTTTCGGCGAATTCCGGGCAAACTCTAGACCTATATATGTCCTATTTTTATGGAAGGTCATATCGAATTTTTGTATGACTTTGATGCATGCACACATTTTTATAATCAATTTGTTTATTATTACCGTGTAGACGTTCATGATGGTCAGTGGAACGATGGTGGACAGGTGGTTGCGGTCGGCGGTGCAGGACATGAAAGAAAATAACCGGACAGATGTTTTATGTCCGTGTCGAAAATGCAAAGGAATAGTTTGGCTCGACCCCTATGATGATGGTCGTGTCGAAGCGCACCTGCTCATGACTGGTTTCATGGATGGCTATACTCGATGGATAATTGAAGATGAGGATGACGATGTTGAGGACAAAGATGGGGCAGGCAATGATGACATGGGGCAAGACGAAGAGATGATCGATAATGGCGGCGGGGAAGAGGCCGGACATGGCGGCGGAGAAGGGGCCAGACATGGCGGAGTAGAAGGGGCCGGACATGGCGGCAGAGAGAACGTGGACTCCACGCAGCAGAGTTCGTCGGTACTAAGTTCAATCGTGCGGGACCCTCATGTTCAAGCACTACTTCGCAAGGAGACGAGTACTGAGAGAGCTGCTTCTAGAGAGGAGGCTAAGCTGGAGCAACTTGTGGTAGACTCGAACACTCCATTGTATGATGGTTGCAATCCTGAGGTGACCCACTTGAGTTTCACGCTCCAACTCCTGAAGACGAAGGCTAAAAACAAATGGACCGACACTAGCCTCGATGAGCATCTCAAGTACCTAAAGGATGTTCTCCCCGCGGGGAATCCATGTCCTACTAGTGTTGATGAGGCCAAGAAGATCGTGTGCCCTCTTGATCTGCCGCATGTTAGATGCCATGCATGCATCAACGATTGCATAATTTATCAGAAGGAGCACGCGGAAAAAACAAGCTGTCCGGTGTGCAATGCTTCTCGATACAAGAAGGCCGGGAAGAAATGTCCCCATAAAGTTGTATGGTACTTACCGATCACTCCCCATCTCCAGCGGTATTTCGTAGATCCCAAGGAAGCAAAGCTAATGCGCTGGCACGGGGAGAGGAAGAAGCCCGACGATGGAGATGATCCGAAGCTGAGACACGTGAAGGATGGAAGCCAGTGGAGAGCGTTGAACAGCTTCTATCAGTATTTCGAAAGTGATGCAAGGAACATCGTGCTCGGCGCGTGTACCGATGGCATGAATCCGTTTGGCAACCAGAACACCAACCATAGCACATGGCCATTGTTTGTATGGATGTACAACCTCCCCCCTGGTTGTGCATGAAGTCGAACTACATTCACATGAGCATGCTTATTCAAGGGCCGAAACAACCAGGAAATAATATTAATTTGTATCTGGGGCTACTTCAAGGGAAGTTAGACACTTTATGGAAAACACTGGCCAAGACATGGGACGCCAACAAAGGTGAGTATTTCTACATGAGAGCCGCGCTGATCACGACGGTGCACGACTATCTCGGTTACGGATATGTCGCAGGCCAAGTGTGCCATGGATATTGCGGATGCACGCGGTGCATGGATGATACGACGTCTCAGCAGCTAACGTCAAGGAAAGATGGCGGGTCTGGGAAAATCGTGTACATGGGGCATCGAAGATGGCTCGAACAAGACGACCCGTGGAGAAACCGTGGAGATCTATTCAATGGTCACGCTGAGCATCGAGGACCTCCACGTAAGCGGAGCGGTGCCGAAATCGATGAGCTGTTGAAAAACTAGGAGTGCCCCGCGTCGGGAAAGACGATGAAAAAGGCGCCGGAGCCGCTGCTGAAGGTATGGAAGACGAGGTCTGTGTTCTGGGACTTGGAGTACTGGCACAAACTCGATACACCTCATTGCCTTGATCAAATGCACATCTGTTAGAATGTCCTTGAGAGTTCACTCGCGAAACTGATGAACATGCCGGATAAGACCAAGGATGGGCCGAAGGCAAGAAAAGACTTGCAAGATTTGAATATAAGGGAAGATCTGCACATTCCTCCTCGTAAACAGTCAAATGAGACAGAGACGGAGACAGAGGCTCGGGAGAAGAAGGGCAAGAAAATAAAGAAAGAGGATTATTGCCCCCCTTCTTGCTTCACCTTAAGTCAGGCTAAGATCGATCAATTCTTTAAGTGCCTTACCGGAGTCAAAGTTAGTTCCGGTTACTATGGCAAGATAAGCAGATATCTAGACACGGACAAGAAAAGGCTCAGCGGGATGAAGTCCCATGACTGTCATGTGATGATGACGAAGATACTACCTGTTGCCCTTAGAGGGATAATGGACAAGCACGTCCGTGACACGCTTATTGGTCTCTACAACTTTTTTGACGTCATCTCTCGAAAGTCGATCAGTCTGAAGCAGCTCCGAAGGCTACAGGAAGAGATCGTTGTGATACTGAATGAGCTTGAGATGTACTTCCCGCCCGCGTTCTTTGACGTGATGGTGCATCTGTGTGTCCATATTGTGGACGACATAATAGACTTGGGGCCGTCATTTCTGCACAACATGATGTCGTTTGAGTGGATGAATGGGATAATCAAAGGATTCGTTCGTAACATGTCCCGTCCGGATGGAAGCATCGTCCAGGGCTATCTGACACAAGAGTGCATCTCTTTCTGCGAGAATTTTCTATATGGCGCAGACCAGCCGCCTAATGTTAGTGTTGGTTTGCCCGTTAACAAGCACGATGGGAGGCTCGAAGGAGAAGGTCACTCCAACGGTCGTAGGGAACTGCACGTGGCATACTCAGATCGACGCAGCAACTTTGACATAGCAAACTTGGTAGTGCTACAACACCTAGACGAGGTAGATCCTTTCGTGGCACTGCACAAAGAAATTATCGCAAAGAAGTATCGTGACCGGGGGGTATGCGGGACGGACGCCGAAGTTACTAGAGAGCACAAGTCCACTTTCCTGCATTGGTTCAAAGAGCATATTATTGCTAATCCCCCGGAGGAGGGCTCTAAGGACGGATTGCTCATATACACCTTAGCACATGGCCCCTCGCCCAACCTCCTAACCTATCAGGCATACGATATCAATGGATACACGTTCTACACGGAGGCCAAACATATGGACAGTGATGATCAGAACTCAGGGGTGACGATGGAATGCATGACCGGCAGCGACAATGGCGCAAGTGAAAGATTTTACGGAAGGGTCAAGGAGATCTGGGAGCTTGACTACTCTGGACTGCACAACACGACGATGTTCCGTGACGGATGGGTTAAGAATGTCGAAAGAGAAAACCGTAATTTCTCTACCATGACTATACCCGACGCTAAGAGCGCTACCGTGAACGCTATCGCAAAAAATGAGCCATGGGTACACGCTAAGCACGTGACACAATGCTTCTTCATGACCGACCCACACAATCCCAGCCGTGTTGTCGTGGGGAGAGGCAAAAGGAACATCATTGGAATGGATGGAGTCACCAACGAGGAAGACTACGATCAGTACGGCAACCCAATGAGGGAGGATGATGATGATGATGAAGTATACATCAAAAGAAGAATCAATACTACATTACCTAAGAAAAATCGTACTCCATGGAAAAGGCAAAGTCACAATGAGGGGCTCAATTATTCTTCAACGAACAAGAAGGGAAAGAAGCTGACTCAAAAACGAAAACGTCAACGCTGAGGAACCGTATGTTATCGGTCAAATGATGTAATATATATGTTCCTATTTTGTATACACACTTAGCCATTATTATGCATGGGTCCAATGATGTAATATATATGTTCCTATTTTGTATACATATTTAACCGTCAAATGATGCAATATATATCGCCTTCAATTCCCTTCGTTAACTGCTCTCGAAAAAAAAGTGAGAGAAAATAAAGGAAAAGAAAATAGAAGGAAACAAACAGGAAAACTGTTATATAGGTACTGGTTATAGCAGCAGCGCTTTTTTGAGAAAAGAGCTACAGCTAGTCAAGGTAGTAGTAGCAGTTTCTACACGAAACCGCTATAGCTACCTGGAGTAGCTATAACGCGTTTTGCCTAAACGCGCTACTACTATGCCCACTTAACCCCGAAATCCCCACTCCTCTCTTCATCCCGCCTCTTTTCCCCCAAATCCCCACACTATCTCTTCCCCCGTCGCGCCGCCGGAGCCCTCGCCGCGCCTCTGCGCTCGCCCCCGACCCCGATGCCGACCGACCCCGGCGCCGGCTCCGGCCCCCGACCACGACCCCGGCTCCGGCGCTCGCCCACGGCCCCGGCCCCGACCGTGACCCCGAGCCCCGACCCCGACCCCGGCCCCGACCCTAGCGATCGCCCATGGCCCCGGCCCCGACCCCGACCCCGGCCCCGGCGCTCGACCCCGACCCTGACCCCTCCCAACCTCGGTTGTCGTCGGGCCTGCACCCTCTGTAAGCCCCCCACCTCTCCTCCTCTCTCTGGTAGCTAGGTTTTTTGGTTAATTTAGTTAGGTTTTAGTTAGGGCAGATGGTTAATTAGGTTATATATTTAGTTATGAATTTAGCTAGGTTTTTTCTTCAAATTCTATATTTTTCTTCCTTTTATATGCAAACTTGAACTGGACATGTGATATGTGGACATGTGATGTTTTGGACATGTCATATTTGGAAATTTTGACATGTCATTTGCACATGATGATTATGTGCAGGGTAAATGATCCGAGTGGCCTATGATACGCCGGAATGTTGATTCATTTCCGTTCCGGTGAATTTCAGGCGCTCGATATGTCCATTTTTAGCAAAGGTCATGCCGAAATTTTCCATGAATTTTGGCATGATTTGTGCTAGATAGTAGGCATATCAAGTGCTGGGAAACGACATTCCAGCAAACATAGATTTCTTTTTTATGTCATTTCTCATTTTTTTTCTTAGTTTTAGAATTAAACGAGGAGACTTAATCATAGGAAACATGTCGAACAACGAAGAAACTGGGCCTTCTCACCAAGATGCAAACGAGATGGATTATGAGGGTGAACAAGAGTACCTCGACTTTTTGACTGCTAAGAAAATGCAAAGTCAAGGTTTGCAGGTCGGCCTCGATGATGGTACTGATGCCAACATCGACACCGACGGATGGCGGCGCCGGCACCGATGGCGGCGCCGGCACCGATGGCGGCGCCGAGACGGATGGCAGCGTCGAGACAGGCGGGGAAGGTACCGGCGAGGAAGATACCGGCGGGGAAGGTACCGGCACCGATGCCGCTACCGAAAAGAAGAAGCAGGGGATACGAAAACCTAACAAACTAGGGATTGGACGACTGGTGATCACAAACATGGCACCTGGCAAGTTTGAGCCATTAGAGCCGGAAGAACCTCGCAAGTGCTATGGGAACCAAGTAGGATCCATCCTACGGGAATGCGCGAGCATCAACGACGATGACTTAAGGAGTAAAGAACATTTGACGCAGTTGTTCCTGACGAAGTTGCACAAGAGATTCAAGTTCCCCGACCGAGATGATAACATAGAAGAACCGTGGGATGATCCAAAGATGAAAAGATTAACAATCACGTCATGGGCATGTTCAGCAATGATTTGGCCTCCAGGAAAGGGAGGGTGAAACGAGCTATTGAGGCTGAGGAACCCCTGTCCAAGATTCTGGAGGAAAATCCGACACTTACGGAAGAGGAGTTCGAAAAGTTCAAGGACACTTGCGCTACCGAGGCAGCCAAGTCTAAGGCTGCGAAATTCAAGAGCCTTCAGAAAAGGAACACGGGGAAGCATCGCCTCGGAAGCCGTGGCTACCTCGGTAAAAGGCCCATATGGGATAAGGAGGACGTGGAACGTGAAGCCGCGAGTATCCAGACCCCTTCGGGAAGTTCACCAACCCCTTGGAGCGTGACGTCATCAGGGCCCGCTACAAGTGGGACAAGGAAAAGAAGGTTTTTTACACGGACCAGATCACGAGGAAATTGATGAGACTACTGGTAATTATTCTTTTACCACCTTACATTTAGCTCCAGATCTAGTCGACTACACATTCCTAAACGGTTCACGCTTCTTCTGCAGGAGAAGCAACACCAGCTTGCAGCCGAAATCCCTACTTCTCCGATGAGGCCCAAGTGGGACACCCCTCTCAACCGGGCCTTGAACGAACTTAAGCGACTCCCTTTGGGCCAGCGGCCACAATATGGTCGTGTGCACGATGCTGGAGACGGCGCCACGTGGAAGGTGTTTTACAACAAGGGCCCAGAGGCCAAGAAGCAGAAAAAGAAGTTTAGTCAGGCGGACATCAACGAGAAGGTGAAGCTTGCGGTCGAGAAAAAAGCAGCTGAGGACGCGAAAAAACAGCCGAGGAGAAAAATGAGTTGCTACAGCAGGCAGTCAATGCAGCTGTAACTGCCTGCAGAAATGATTTCGCTACTAACTTGGTTCCAGCTATCATCAACTGGACGAAGGAAAATCCAGACAAGATGGTACATGATTTCCCGTTGCCCAGTTTCGTCGGGAGCAACTCCGTGAACAACAACACCACCGCACCATCACTTGCTCATGCAACCGGGGCTCCTCTCGCAGTCGCTCCCGCTCATAGCAGCCCGTCCTCAGTCTCTGGCGCGCTAGGTGGGCCTTCGTCTTTGGCTGAGCTCGACGCCCTCATGGTAATTACATGTCGCACCAACATATATATATATATATATATATAGAATATTCCATTTTCATTGCCTTTCGGATGTTTTACGCCACAGACATGTGTTTGCAGGCCGAAGAAACCCCGTGCACCATACTCTACTTGATCAAAGGCCAGAAGGTGGACGTGGGAAAGGGGATGATAATGAACCCCTTGCAACCCACGTTCCACAACCACCCGATCCGCGCTGGGCACTTCAGAGTTAACTTATCCAGTGTGAAATCGGAGCACGAGCATTTGCCTCCTCCAGTACAGCCTGTGGGAGAGGACGACGAGACCCCACCGCGGATTGGAAGCTGCAAGGGTTGGGTGCTGCTATGGCCGAAGAATCTTTTTTGTCTGGAGCCGGCCGAGAGCACACCAATAACCACACATCAACAACCATGTGCGGAGACCACCACCCCGCCTACGCAATTACCAGCTCCTGTAGTGCCTGGCGAGAGCGGCGGACGACGTGATGTAGGGGGTGCAATAGTACTGGCTGATGTAATCGGTCATGTAGAACATAGAATGGATGATGAGACGGAGGTCGACCCAATGGGTTTGCACAATACAACGCGTATGACTGTGACATAGATATGATGAGTCAACCATATGACGAATCGGGCTATCAGCATGCTAATGAGGATATGGATTATCTGCCCGGGCAGGAAGGTCGTAGCAGGGATTGCAAAAAGTCTCTCTTCATGAAATCCTCACAGGACACGCCTGAAGATGCCACCTCAACACAGGCTCAACTAGCCGAGGGTCGTACATTGCTTAGCCCGGGAACACTGGGGCAGGGGTTAAGGAAGGGTCTGGAAGGTGTGCCCAAGAAAAAGGAGAGGAAGAGATCGGGGAAGATAGCTGCCTCCAAACAAGCCAGAGCACATAGCAGCCAGATGATGGATTTTGAAGAGCGTGTACCCGTGAAAGGTGCGGCCATGTTCCATCTCACGGGCGAGCCGATGCTACCGTCGAAACCGCTGGAGGCACTATCAGGGGATCTCAGGAGACTGCACGACCATGTGCTGTCGACTGAGAAAAGCCTACTAGCCTCGAAGGATCCAGGATATCCGACATACGTGGCTCGTGTGCCTGTGCCTGAGGGGAAGTGCTACGTCGACACACGGCCTGCGGAGGTGTTCTTCCTGCGGTTTGACCATATCTTTGAGATGTTTCTGACAAGGCGGCTCGATTTTACAATCGTCCGCCTTTTTGTGCTACATATGAGCTCTGTCATGAAGAGAGAAGAAGTCTCGCAAATCTGTGTGGCAGATCCGTACTACATGCATGAGTCTTTCTTGAGTCTCGGCGACTTTGAGCATGAAACTTCTAGGAACTACCTCCAAAACTTCATGGTACAGAGTAAGTACCAGGAAATTGTCCTCCTGCCTTATCATCCAAAGTAAGTCAGTTCCGGACAACCCTTTCGTACATTTCAATCATTCCTTCCCGCTCATATGGAGAATAATTTGAGGTGTCTTTTCCCCGCAGCAACGGGCGCGCCGTCCTTATCGTTCTTTACCCGCGAGTCTCCCACGCCGTGTATTTCGACCCTTCCAGAGACTACGAGAAGAAGGACTACACCCACATAATGAATATTCTAGATGATGCTCTCCAAGGCTTCATCATTAGAGGTGGCCACATGCATATCAGGAAACAAAGGAACAAGAAGATGGGTTTCGCGCATAAAACTAACTTCTGCTGCATCCATGTCCCAAAACCAAGCAAGAAGGATGGATTCTACATCCTCCATCTCATGATTGAGTTCAACACGGATCACCAAAAGCTTCGCATGACAAGCATAAATGATGATCATATCCACAAGTGGCTAGAATCTCATGGAGAAGCGGATTATAAACTTAGAGATGACTTCTTTCGCATCCAAAGGGACATTGCAACGATCATCATGAAAGAAGTCATCGATGAGAAGGGGATGTTCCACCACGGCCCTATATCGCGAGCTCACGTACGAACTCGCATAGGCATGCAACGTCAAGACTTCACGCCGTTCAAGAAGCTAGGGTCCATCCTCGATGATATGGAAGGATGGAACTTCTAGTGATTTACGATGCCGATGATGATGATATGTGTCGGTTGAACTTGTATACTTTCTGTAGCGATGAAACTTTGTGATGTCCACGGTCCCTGCCGAACTTGCGTAACGCTACTTTGTTTGTTTGGGTACGACGACCTGCGTACCTCTAGCTAATTAGTTTGCATACTGTATGTTGCATCTAGTTGCTCATTAACCCTTTTTTTGGTGTTGCTCTAATATATTTTGTTGCATATGATTGTACATCCTCTTGATGAACATGCATCTCTAACAGGTACCTAGTTTCTTGATGGCGAGATGGCGGTGCTATGTCGTGTACAAAGGGAAGGTTCCGGGGGTGCATAACGAGTGGCCTGAGTGTCAGGTGCAAGTGAATGGGGTCTCGGGTGCCAGCCATAAAGGCTTCAAAAGCAGACAAGAAGGAGAAGCTAGTTACTTGAGGTTCACGCTAGCGCGAGAGAGGATTCGTAACCGCCGCCTCATGTACTGCATAGTTCCGCTCTCACTCATAGTGATAGCTCTTCTCGCGTATACCATTGTTTAGATGGATGACGTTGTAGTTGCAAGTATTCGAAACTTGCATGTATTGCTATTTTCGAGATGATGACGAGATACCACTTTGTGTTGGATGATGATTATGATGAGACTATTTGTATGTATATGCTATGATTACATTTGTCGTCTCGCAGCCATTTGTATGTGTATCATGATGACATTTGTATCTGCTAAAGATTCTTGTATAAAGCCTGTTCAAATACAAAACAAATATGCAAAACTACTAAAATTAGCAGTAGCGAGTGGAGAAAAGTTAGCAGCAGCGCCACAGTAGCAGTAGCGCGTCCAGGCAAAGCGCGCTAAAGCTATTAGCAGTAGCGAGCTTCCACGAAGCGCGCTGCTGCTACACTTGTATAGCAGTAGCGCGGGTGTGCACGCGCTACTGCTACGGGTTAGCTGTAGCACCTTATTAGTAGCGCCGGTCCCCGCGCTACTGATATACCTAGAACCCGCGCGGTTGCTAGCCTTTTCCCTAGTAGTGTTAAATGGCATTGCTTAAATTTATCGTTGGCATTAGACTGAGTGCGGCATTAGTTAAATGTGGCATCACTTTAGCAGTAGCATTGCTTTACTTGACTGCTGGCGTTATACTAACAGCAAAAAAATGGCAATAAGAGCATGGGAGGCCCATTTAGATAGTGGGCGCACCAGTACGATGTACCTCCACGGATGCATAGAGTGGTGAGGGATGTATGGTTGCCCAGAGCAACAAATATCCAGGCAGCATATCTGGATTACATCCCATTTTTGTGCTCTTTAGCCAACTTTTTCCTTTGTGAGAACAACAAACCGATCGACCTGGTCATTCTCTATTGCGTTGTCATGCCTTTCTACCCTTCTTCAACCAAGAGACACGAGACTCGTTCCTTAGCTACTGATTTTCCCCTTTTCAACCTAGATGCGGGTTCGATGCCTACTCTCTTGGACAGTACAGCCTCCCTTCCTTTGCTTATTCAACCCAGACATGGATTAGTCTGCATGAAGTAGGGTTTCCTTTAATAGTGCAAATTAAGGTTTTTGTCTGCGTGACCAGCAGAGCAAAGGATAGCAAATTGGGAAGATGGTGGAGTGGAAAAAGATCCACATGCAGCGACGTGGCAGATGGCGCAATAGAACAAGGGTATGGTTCGAAAAGAGGTAGCATACCTGAGGGTCGGCGGGAAGTGGCTTCGCTCGTGGTCGTCGTCCTCCGCAGACACTACGACAACGAGCTTGGGGACGGAGGCCATCCCGCGCGGGTGCTAGGTCTGAGAGGACGGCCTTGTCATTAGTGCGTGACCTTGCTCCCCGACGAGGAGTGTGTCAACGCTACACGTCCTTTTCTTCCCCGACGGATCTGTGACCACCGGTGAGGAGGGAGAGAGAGGTCATCTTTTTTAGATCTGGAGAGAGGGTGATACTGTGAGAAGCAAGTGGGTAGCCCTTAGCAAGAAAGCGCTAAAACTCCAGCCTATATATCTTTTTTATACTACTAGTACTAAAGGTGGGGTAGTGGTACAGTAGTTTATATTTTCTCTGCATACAGTACCAGTTAGTCGTGCTTCAAAACTGAACGGCATGCCATTAAAAAAATAAAGTCGAGAAATAATGCGGCACTTCGGGCCAACGCGGCCAGATCGCATTTTGCACGAGAAATGACACACCATGTTTCATTGACATGTGGTCCCATTCCAACATGTCAGTGAGACAACGGTGAGTCCTTTTGTACAATTTCCAAACGGACGTCTATGTAGGTCGGGGCGCCTCTTTGTGTACCATGGCAACCGTCCACCGCCTCTTCGCCTTCCACTCTCGATTTGGAACTGCTGTCCCATGCTCTTCCTCCCTCCTCCATTTGCCTTCACCCTTCCTCTGCCATTGTTCGATCATCTTCTCCATGGAGGGAACAGGCCGGAAAAGACCATGTTATTCTTGCCCCGATCTGAAAGATGATGTGGTGGAGGAACTCATTGATCGGTGCAACGTCATCACCTCGGCTAGCATGGCAACTTGTGAATGTGTACACTCGTCAGCGGATTCCACTTCCAAAAATCTCAGAGTGCCCTGAGGTTGAGCACACAGGTGATCTACGTACGTTCAAATATGATCATGGTGGCTGTCGTCTACGGAAGATAGCAATTTGTCCAGTTCCCAACCACTCTTGGAATTACGAGAACTATGAAGTTGTTGCTATCTTCGATAAGCTTGTTGCCGTCGTTACTGATTCCACGGTTCATCCATGGATATTGCTCAAAAATCAGTTTCTGTACACGGATGAGTACTGTGATGCAATTGAATACGAGGATCTTGTGTTTGTTGGCACCACTCGTGGCACTGTTTTTTTCATGGGATCCTCGTAGTTTCGGTACATTTGTCTTCCACCATAATTATAATTGTTTCATCCACATGCATGCGGGTTAGCAAGTTTCCCTTTACTAATTAACCTTATTATGTTTCCAAGGTCCTGTGCACATTCCACTACCTATAGTTGAAAATTTTTATAACCAAGGGGGAGATGACGATGGTGATGATCACAAGCATGAGGATGAGCAGAACTTATATACTCAGTGGCGCTTGGCAACTAATTCCGATGGATCACCTCTTCTTGTCTGTATATAGTGCACTGAGATTGTTACTACTGAGGGAGCACGTGTTGTCTCCCATGGTCGCCCTCTCCGGACCTATTCCAACACCCGTTGCAGGGTATTCGGGATGGATAGTAGTGTGCTAGTGCCTACACCTTCTCCCTGGTTCAGTATTGATAGTCTTGGAGAAAACTCGCTCTTCCTTGGACCAAACTATCCAATGATGGTGAAAGGCGATCCAGCTGCTGTTGATGCAACGTTACTACCATTTATGAGAAGCAACTATATCTATACCTCGGACATTGCGGTGGTTCCCTACCCTGGTCCTGATATATGCCGCTTCAGCCTAGATGATCAGTCCTGCGTTGCTCTCGATATTAACAATAGCTGGCCCTTCCCAGAGCACCTATGGTTCAAAGCAAGCGTTTCCAATGCCGAGGATTGGTTGAGTTGAAGTTCATTTCATTGCTTGTTATTTGTTGTGTGATGAAAACTTCAGTATTTACTAGAATGTTTTGTTGGAAATAATCTATTCCAACATGTATCCTCGTTGTCGTTGTGTGTTGATGACTTGTTGTATGTAATGAATGGTACATTTGCAAATGCATGTCATAGACTCAATTTATGAATGGTTTTCGAGTCACTTCTTGGAGTGTGAATACCGTAGTAGTATAGCCAGCATCCGGTTAGTATATGAAGTTGTCACATCACATAGAGCCATCCTAATATTGGAGTATGCTAGCCCTCCACCGGCGCGCCACTTCAAATGGCGGACGAAGTGAGAGGTCGCGTCACCTTGTGTCCAGATCTGAGATACCACGTGTACCAGATGAATCACTCCAAGTTCGACCACCGTGATGCTAGGTGCGAGCCGAGGAACACTGTTGGAGAGACCCCCCTCATAATTTTCCTACATTGGTCGTTTGATTCATAGGATAGAATGCTATAGGATTTTTTCCTATGTAATCATGTTTTAATTGGCAATCTAGCATCCATTCCAACTTTTGTTTCACTTCCTTTGTTCCTACGAAGAGAGTACTTGCTCTAAATGATGTGCCGCTGCAAGAGCCTCCTAATTAACCATGCTCTAAAAATGTGGACCAACTTTGGCTATAGTAGTACTGTACTAGGTTAGTAGGTGACCTTGCGCTTGGCTCTTCTCCTCTTCCGGAAGTCCAACAATAATGATGGTACCACAGTAGTACTTCTGGCAATCTGACACCAAATGAACTGCTGCACGCCCACCGCTTGTAAGCATAAGTTTCTCCTCGTGCTGCGAGCCACCACGCACGCGTTGGCGAGGGAGAAGGCATAGTAAGCAAGCTTCTCGTTGTTCTGCGAGTTGACGGGACACATCAAAGTTACATATTTATTAGTACTCTCTTCAAAAAGGGCCGACCATGTCCATGGCTACCATCCCGTGCTCTGTCATTGAGTATCTGCACTATTCACGTGCCATCGAGGAGAAAAAATATTGTGTAGTACTAGGTGCCATCAAAGTGCACGACTCACTTAAGCACTGCATATCTCCACTTTCTTGCATGACACGCCACCTTGATGCTAGATGTCCAGCGTGTCATGGAGGCATATAGTATGATTTTTAAAATGGAGGAATATAGATGTCCTGCGTGTCGGCAAAAGGATGGACAAAGCTCATGTCTTAAATGAAAGAGTGGAAGAACATAGATTCCCGACGACTGAGAAGGAGCAACAAACCTCGCAGTAGAGCGTCTGCACTCATAATATTTTATATTATTCAGCGATATAAAATCAACCAAATCTCTCCACGTTCCTATACCATTCTATAGTATGAGAATAACTTTGAACGTAAGCCATTGATTCACTCTATCCAATGGTCATAGTTGGAAAATCCAAACAAGACCAAGCATTGGATCAACTCTTTTAGCACTTAGATTGTTGCCGCCTGCCCACCTAGCCCACCTATATATCCGCTCACGTGTGATGACCACAGGAGCTATCCACTCAGATTGTATGTTAAAAAAATAAAGGTCGATAACTAATGCGGCACCTCGGGCCAACGCGGCCAGATCGTATTTTACATGAGAAATTACACACCATGTTTCGTTGACATGTGGTCCCGTTCAAACATGGCAGTGAGATGACGGCGAGTCCTTTTGTACAATTTCTGAACGAACGTGTAGGCTGGGGCGCCTCTTCGTGTACCGTGGAAAACTGGCAACCGTCCACCGACTCTTCGCCTTTCCCTCTCGATTTGGAACTGCTGTCGCACACTCTTCCTCCCTCCTCCATTTGCCTTCACCCTTCCTTCTGCCATTGTTCGATCGTCTTCTCCATGGAGGGAACAGGCCGGAAACGACCACATTATTCTTGCCCCGATCTGAAAGATGACGTGGTGGAGGAACTCATTGATCTGTGCGACGTCATCACCTCGGCTAGCATGGCAAGTTCATTCAAGACCATTCTCGACTCAACTAATAACATCATTACAAGGAACCCAAGGGTCCAGGAGCGTTTTGATCTCCCCTATCTTCTTCGCCATGACCCTGCTGACTGGCGCGGGGACGAGGGAAGCCTCGCCTTGTGCAAGTTGATGCCGCTTGATAATGATACGTATGATGTTAAAAGATGCCATCGCTTGAGGGCAAGGCTTGGGCAGGCGCAAATGGAGATTGGGTTGTTTATATTGGGTACAACTGCGAGTGGAAACTTGTGAATGTGTACACTCGTCACCGGGTTCCACTTCCAAAAATCTCAGACTACCCAGAGGTTGAGCACACCAGTATTCTACGCACATTCAAATACGATCATGGTGACTGTCTTCTACGGAAGATAGCAATTTTTCGAGTTCCCAACCGCTCTTGGCATTACAGGAACTATGGAGTTGTTGCTATCTTCGACAAGCTTGTTGCCGTCCTTCGTGGTTCGACTGGATGGATATTGCTCAAAAATCAGTTTCTATACACGGATGTGTACTGTGATGCAATTCAATACGAGGGTCTTGTGTTTGCTGCCACCACTCGTGGCACTGTTTTTTGCATGGGATCCTCGTAGTTTCGGTACGTTTGTCTTCCACCGTAATTATAATTGTTTCATCCACATGCATGCGAGTTAGCAAGTTTCCCTTTACTAATTAACCTTCTTCTTGTGTTTCCAAGGTCCTGTGAACATTCCACCACCTATACTTGAAAAAATTTATAACCAAGGGGGAGATGATGATGGTGATGACCACGAGCATGAGGACGAGGAGGGCCCATATACTCAGTGGTGCCTGGCAACTTATTCCGATGGATCACCCCTTCTTGTCTGTATACAGCCCACTGCTGATGTTACTACTAAGGAAGCAGGTGTTGTCTCCCATGGTCGCACTCTCCGGACCTATTCCAACACCCGTTGCATGGTATTCGGGTTGGATACTAGTGTGCTAGCGCCAACACCTTCTCCCAGGTACAGTATTGATAGTCTTGGAGAAAACTCGCTCTTCCTTGGACAAAACTATCCAATGATGGTGAAAGGCCATCCAACTGCTGTTGACACAATGTTACTACCATTTATGAGAAGCAACTGTATCTATACCTCGAACATTGCGGTGGTTCCCTACCCTGGTCGTGATATAGTAGGTCGCTTCAGCCTGGATGATCAGTCATGCGTTGGTCTCGAGATTGACAGTAGCTGGCCCTTCCCAGAGAATCACTTGTGGTTCAAAGCAAGCGTTTCCAGCGCCGAGGATTGGTTCAGTTGAAGTTCATTTCATTGCTTGCTATTTGTTGTGTGATGAAAACTTTAGTATTTATAATGTATCCTCGTTGTCGTTGTGGGTTGATGACCTGTTGTATGTAATAAAACGATATGCCTGTGATAAACTTACTAAATTTATGAATGGCTTTCGAGTCGCTTCTCTGAGTGGGTGCTGCGACGAGGCAAAAAATATTTTTCTAATACATAATTGTATGTGCATTGCAATAGGTTATCGGATGAGGCCAATCAACAATAGTACACTGTTTGTACTAGCTTCACATGCTGCACTATCTCTACGTCTACGTACGTAATACAACAAGTTCTAAAACTTGAGACCAGCCACCCACCCTCACAAAGAACACTTTTTAACCTAGCACATACTCCAGGAAATTTGGCCACAGTGTGAGGTGGGCCATATGTTAATGTGCTCGTTGTACGTAAACAGCACCTCAAATCCTCGATACTACTACTATTATATACTAGTAGGGTGGCGTGGGCCAGGACAAGCATTCACGTCCAGGAGTATGGCACACACCACCAGCACGACTTCCATCTGACACCATATTTCTTGGAGTCCGTGCTACAACTATCTCTTCAACCTCGTCGTTTCTCTAACTCAGCCATCACGCGGCGGGCGAGGTGGGGGTTTTCCAATAGTCGGTTTCCTCAACTACGGTCCCACTTGTAAGGCCAACTCCAACGCACGACCCCAAACGTCCGGGCCATTTCTCGGATGCGGTGGCCATGCGCCCAACGTGCGGATGCATCCCGGCCGCGTACATTTTTCTTTGCAAACACATATCTTTTCTTCATCATTGATTTTTAGTACATGGAAATAAATCACCAAAATTTGACTAGAAAAGCAAGACCAAAGAAAACAAGAACCACAAGAATACATTTTACAAGATATCCAACTTCCATAACTGCTCCTGTAAGTTGGATTAGTGCCTTCTCAATGCATTCATTGTTGATCTACGGAGGCTCGATCTTGCGTGCTTCTTTCTTCTTCGAGTGTAAAGAAGTAGACGTTGCTTCCTCGCATCTAGTCTCATGTCTAGCCTCTATTCTATCAACAAGTGCACTAGTCTCATCTCTAGCCTCTATGCTAGCTAAAAGTGCTACAACATCTACTAAATTGCGCTCTATCAATATATCGATGTACTCTTCTTCCCAATACCAAAACTTGCATCCATTCTACACAATAAAATTTTAAGTTAGCACAAGTCTAATCCGAGAGCACAACCGAAGCTAAAGTAGCACATACCCCATCGGTTGAGCACTTGACGAACACCCATCCGGGATGT
The DNA here is from genome assembly GCF_002575655.3 of Aegilops tauschii subsp. strangulata. NCBI lineage: Eukaryota > Viridiplantae > Streptophyta > Magnoliopsida > Poales > Poaceae > Aegilops > Aegilops tauschii. The sequence goes on from NC_053040.3 coordinate 185,320,477, forward strand.
TCTGGCGTTGTAGACACGCGGCGCAAGACCTTCTTTGGGCAGTCGTCGCACTTAATGAGTGGCAACGGTGCGCCGACGAGCTTTTGGGCCAGCACCGAGCCCGACCAACCGCCATTCATGTATCTGCCGGCGGACCGCCGACGGTGTAGATCCGAGCGGCTAGAGGAGGAGTCAGTACTTGCATGCGGCCTTGCCGGGGCCTTCCGGCCCGGTGCCCGGCCAGTCCATGGCGCGGCGCGGCCTCCCACAACCGGCCAGATCCGCTCCAAATCCGGCCGCCGAGTGCGCAAAACACGTAGCCGTGGTGGGGTAGCTCTGGGGCGTCGAGGGTAAGGGGGCTGAGCGAGCGCGCGTCCCCTAGCGGCGTGGCGGACAAACCGTGTGGGGGTGCCAAGTGGCTTCGCTCATGTGGGGGACGGAAGCCATCCCGCGCGGGCGCTAGGTCTGACAGGACGGCCTTGTCGTCAGTGTGTAACCTCTGTGGCAACCGTCCGCTCCCCACTAGCCTTGTCGTCAATGTTTTGGTGGAACTAATCTATAATCCAACATGTATCCTCGTTGTCATTGTGTGTTGATGACTTGTTGTATGTAATGAATGGTACATTTGCATATGCATGTCATAAACTCAAGTTATAAATGGTTTTTCACTCACTTCTTGGAGTGTTAGTGCCATAGTAGTATAGCCAGCATCCGTAGTAGTATGAAGTTGCCACATCACATAGAGCCAACAAATAGTTAGGTGTTGCATGGAGGCCGAGAAATATGGTGATAGCGTGACTGCGTGAGGCAGGCTTGTACGTAGTATGATGTACGCACAGGGCTTGTCGTGTTTCCTACTCCTTCGGTCTGCCTCCTTTTGCCGACACGTGGGACATCCAGCATCGAGGTCGTGTCATGCAAGAAAATGGAGTGGTAGTTGAAGCCACGTGATGTGCATCTTGGGTTAAACTGTAAATAGAATCTTACTACTCTTGAGTAACTCCAAAAGCGGCCACCAAAGATCTTTATTGGATTTGTTTTTCATCACCAGCACGTCGAGGTGAAAGATGTGCAGGTTCAGTGGGTCCTCTTGCGTTTTCACTGACATGTGGGACCGCATGTGAGCAAACAGACGATGGGCTCCGCGCGTCTGCTGGCTGGCTGAGAAGAGAGATAGAGGAGGGCTGAACACGGACTCCAGGAAATTTGTTGTACGTAACCAGCACATCGATATAGGCTCCATATAGTGGGGTGGCATGGGCCATAACTAGCATTCACGTCTAGCAGTACGACACACGCCACCCACACGAGTCCCATCCGACACCAATTTTCTTGGAGTCCATGCTACAACCATCTCTTCTCCCTCCTGTTTTCTCAGCCATCGCGTGCTGGGCGGGGTGGGGGTTTGCCGATAGTTGGTTTGCTCAACTGCGGTCCCACTTGTAAGTGAAAATGCAACACAGCATGCATTCCCCCTTGAGCGGCGTGCCGGACCAACCATGTGGGCAGCGGGGTGCGACGCGAACACGACAAGCTTTTCCTTTTGAACTTGTAACTTGTAAAATTTGGTTCTGCTCCATGGCGCGACCGATAGATAGAAATAACGATTTTCCCTAGAGTGATGAGAAGTTAGGTTCTGGCGCGGTTCATGCATGGAGTACGTACAAAAATTATGAAGTTGATGCGAAAGGTAAGATAATTACTAGTAGTACCATATACTACTACATGGATTTGACGGAAAGATAAAGATACATACGGATCCATCAACGACATCCTCACGCCCTAGTGCGCCGGGTCACGAACCGACGTGTGAGGAGCAGCGGCATTGGCGGCGAGCTTAACGTGCTTCTGAACAATGCCGTCCAAGGTTGCCCTGCGGGTCAAGAAGGCCAGCGACCTATCATCCTCCTCTGGCACGTAGTAGTCCTTGTGGATGATTTGCGCGTAGACATGGGTGATTATGTCGACGGTGTCTTGCTGCACCAGGTGCTGTGTGGTGAGCGCGACCTCGAGGTGGACATTCTCTGGCACGACGCCGGGCAGTCACAGGGCCACCAGTGTGTCGAAGAGGTTGTCACCATAGAGGCCGTTGAGGGTGGCGGGCATCGCAGAGCCTGGGCGCGTGGGCTAGAGGCGTACGTTAAGGTATTCCGCGAGCTTCTTGACGACGGTGAACTCGTCGAGGAAGCCGACGAGGACCTTGTCGAACAAGGAGACGAAGCTGTCATCCAAGCGGCCTCTCACCCTGGCGGCCTCAAGCACGACCTGGAGACGTTCCTCGGTGCCGGGCCGCAGGCTGGCGTCGTGGACCATCTGGCACAGCCGGCTGATGCTCGCGCTCATTGCCTCCATGGGTCTAGCTTCTAGTCAACTGATCTTGCGATTGGAGTGGTCACTCTTGCCCTTGGTTAGGGTGCGTAGGTGCGTAGGATTTCTTAGATTGGACTGGCGGGGAGCCTTTATGTGAGAAGTGCAGACTGCGTTGAATTCACATGCGTGTTGGCCATCTACTCCTCGGCCCTCTACTGCACCTGCCTTTGGTTGTATGATAGGCGGGCCAGCCACCTGTTAGGCCCACGTGTCATACAACCAAAGGCAGGTGCAGTAAGTCAATGAAGCTGCGTCCCCCCTCCGTGCCGGTGCAGTATAGTCATCTCACCGGACCTCTAGTTTGGGCCAAACGAGAGAACTTTGATGTTTACTGGTTTATTGGTCCCCTTTGCATTTTGTGCCAAGTTTTGACCTTTGATTTAGCTAATAAAATGTTCATGCATGTAACCAAAAATGTTGTGTAATCCCAAAACACTTAGGCACGATACATTAACTCCCTCCTCATTTCTTATTTTGTGACATATCAACCAATGAGAGATGTGGGTCGTGCATGCTTTCAATGACTTGATACTACCAAACATGACATGCAGTGGTTAGTTCATTGCATGTAATCCTATTAATTAGCAAAAAGACATTAAGTTCTCTCGCCGATAGGAATAAAACAATACACCATGTATTTATTTACAGAGGGAGTAGTACATTTTTTGTGACATGCATTACTAGATATTGCTAGTCAAATACTAAATCCAGATGGACGTGGTAGTACTACTAAATCCAGACGGTGGTGCTAGTACTAGTAGTAGTACTACCAATGTACTAGTAGCACTATACTACCCGTTGGTCAAATTATTACGTGCTTCTCTTCACAGTGAAGTGACAAGACCCTGCGCCGGAGATGACACCTGAGTATAGGCGCCGTGTTTGGCATACCATAGTCAGCCTCACCATCTGCAGTAACTATCATCATGGCTGTAGAGCTAGCCTGCTTACAAATAGCCGTGTTCGACATAATTTCCCGTGCATAGATGCCCGTGCATTGCGCGGAACACCAAGATTGGGGGTGGACGGCGCCGGCAGCGGCCATCGAGCCAGATTTTTCCATGGCCTTCTAGATGTGGTTGGGAGGAGATAAGGCTGATTGTGAAAGACAAGGAGTTGTTTTGAAAATAGGGAACAAGTGCGGGCATCTTTTTGCAAAACTGGAGAAGTTTGGTTTGTATGCGTCAGAGCTAGATCCGACGGCTATTGGTGAAAGATGGCAGGCACAACATCATCACCAACTCAGGACCTCTTTGATTCACAGGATTTTGAAAACGCAGGAATAGGACATGGCAATATTACAAGTTTCAAACTGATATTACAAATGTTAGGAGTAATGCTGCACCTACGAAGAGCGAATTATTAGGAAGTTTACGTAAGAACTTTCGTTACTTTAGGTGGATGCAGCATTATCGTACAAACTAAAATCCACCGCCCTGACAAGTCACTAATGGGCAAATAAATTTTCGAGTCTCTGGCCACTTGATGTGTCAAAGACAAATTCAGCTTCTGCGGAGACTTTGTCATTTAGGCTTAGACGCTTGCGGTGATCAGCACGCCATTCATTGTTGCGCCAGAGAACGCCAAACCTCATTACCTTGAGCACACTTGCCTCCAGAACAAAGAACCTGGACAATTTAATCTCATATGTGCTGCCTCGGTAGTCGATCAAATCAATTTCTGTAAGATGGAGATCAAGGCATTCGATGAGATTGTTATAGTGCAACACATTTTTTACTTTTGGGTCTTTTTTATCTGCAAAAGAAGAGAACATATTAGAGCAGCTAGCTGTATAAGATTGCCGTGTCATCAAGAGGTACCAATATCATTCGCTCATATGATAGGGTTGGCTGGCTAGTGATATTCTCTCTCTCTCTCTCTCTCTCTCTCTCTCTCTCTCCTCTCATTTACCTAGGAGCACGTGAAGAGCTTGGGCATTTGTTGCCTTCCACTATGTGGCCGATGCATTTCTCAAAAGTATGCCACATAATACGCATCGATGTCAAATCAAAAGATTTTGGCACCACTCTCGCGATGTAAGAGAGTTGGCACCGCTGTGCACACAGACCCACATGTATAAACAAATCAATCAAACCAACTACACCAGCCTCTCACTCTCCCAAACAAGTGTTTTTTATTTCCTCAGTCCTCTCTCTCCCACGCAAGTGTTTTTTCATTGCGTGAGTTAATTTGGCACCGGAGCAAAGTAGGTGATCCAGATTGGGGCACCAGGTGAGCAATGGAGGGGCATCGATGCCAAATGCATCACAAGTGAATTTGGCATGTGTTTTGGCCTACATAGTGGAGGCCGTTATAGCCCACTTTTGTACTACCTCATATTTAGTGTAAAATTTTGACCATAGATTTACCTAAGAAAAGCCAATGCATGTCACCAAAAATTATACCATTTGAAATTATGTTCAAATACGAATCCAACGATATAATTTTTAGTGACATGCATTAACATTTTGTCAGTTAAATCTATGGTCAAATTTTGATACTACAAAATAGGAAGAGTAAACCAGGACGGAGGTAGTACTTGCTCTTAGGGTAACCACAGAGTTACTAGTCTAAGTTACTTTCCACTATGACTAGCCTAGGCTACTATAGTAGTACAACAAAAAAAGATGCAAGTGATCACATGAGAAAAAATACTAAAAACATTTATCTAGGTGCAGTGCGTAGATGCAATTTTGAACACTACACTTGTCATCGTAATTTGGGAAAATTACGAAATAATTGAGCTACGTTGTGATTACCGTTTACTAATAGGAAAGAAGTTTCACCTCGATGAGTAGCTTCTCCGTGCACGGAAAGCATGTAAGGAATCCAACAACTTCATCCAGATTGGGGCCGATAGATTTTATTGCCAAGATCTTCACTGTGCGCATAGACTGGGTCAAGCTTCTGGGAATCATTTTCTGGAAGACGGTCGTAAATACATCAAGAAGAAATTTAAAACTGTGAATTTCAAGAAGACGGAGAAGAAGATGAGTGTTGTACCTGAACGAGTACGGATCCAATAAAGAGTTCGGAGAATTTGGCAGATGAGTACACCAACGCTGTCAATTTCGGCGCATCAATGACCCAGATTTTTGTTGGACCTTCTAGATCAGATACAAGCAATCTCTCAAAGAGAGGCGCATTCTCAATGACCATAACATGGAACAGCTGGAGTGATCTCTTCCCAATTGATGTCTTGTTGCGGAGCCAGCAAGACACAAAAATCCATCGGAGATTCGTCGAGGCGATGTGGAGGCTAGTGAACCCGTGGATCTGCTCAAGACGAAGGTACTCGAGCGCAGTACAGCTGCGGAGCAGGTGGTCCATTGCCTGCTTCGAGATGCCAACGTCGAAGAGGTCGAGCTGCTTGAGTTGAGGGAGAAGAAGGGCGGGCACGACATTAATCTGGGGAAGATAGCAGGAGCTGAAGCTGGCGCGGCGCAGTGTTGGCGTGAGGCGGAGCGCGGACGGCGGCAGAGAGCGATATCGTCCAGCTTCAAAGCTGAGCTCCTCGAGCTGATCTAGGGTGGGGGATAAGAACCACTCGTCAAACTTGGCTTGGACGTTGCAGTTGGTACTGAACATGCGGATGTCAAGGAGTCTGGCTGGCCCAGGGTGCGATGAAAGATTCTTGGAGACTACGGCCATGCATTTGCAATCCCCGTCGCAGAGGGAGCTGTCGACGGTGAGGTTGAGGGGGACGCGGCGCCAGAGGGGGCGCCACCGCCGGGAGAGCAGGGCGGTCCACACGGCAGATTTGGTAGGCAGGAGGCCGATAATGACGAGCAGCATGTCGTCGGGGAGGCTGCTGATGAAGTCCAGTCTCGCCGGATGCGGTTTTGGCTCGAGTCGCCTCCGCTTGTTGGCTACCTCGCCGTCCATCTCAACCGGCGGCGACGCCGGTGTACACGTGTGCTGGTCTGTGTTGTGTCTTGGCCTGCTGGGTGTGCGCGAGTGCGTCCTTCTGTGCATGACGCCGCGTAGTGGTGAATTGTGCACGAGTGCGTCCTTCACGCGGAAGAAGTGTGTCCTCAATGCGCCCTCAATTTACTAGCATGTGGGGTGCTACCCCGAGTGGTTTCAACTTTGTTTACTTCACCGCGTGTCAGATGGGCCTCTAGTTTACTTATTTTCACCCACCGCCACATGGGCATCACACGAAGATAGAGAACACGAGCTAACGAGGCAGCATGTGGACTGGTTGACCGGTCAACTAAGCAATATACGGAGCTATACGCTGACACGGTGAGCGTATAATCCGTCGGTATAGAGAGTTCGAGTGAGAGGGGAGGCCCGTGAGAGATACTCCCTCCGTTCCAAAATAGATGACTCAACTTTGTACTAACTTTATACTAAAGTTGAGTCATCTATTTTGGAACGGAGGGAGTAGCTGAGAGAGAGAGAGAGAGAGCTACTCCCTCCGTTCGATAATGTAGTGCCAACATTTTTTTTAAAGTCAAACTTTTGAAACTTTGGCCAAGTTTATAAAGGAATTACTTATATCTACAATACCAAATATAAATGATAGTATGAAGCAAGTACATGTTGCGATGAATCTAATGATCGTTCCAGATGTAAATGTTTTTCTCCACATATACCTGGTCAAACTTTTCTGAGGTTTGACTTTTCAAAACATCCATATGCTTATGGACGTGAGAGAGTCCCTAACTAGAGAGAGAGAGAGAGAGAGAGTGTGTGTGAAATAGAAAGAGTGAGTGAAAAAAGTGTGTGTGCATGTGTGAAAGAGACATGGACAACAAATGATAAAAGTAGAGAAAAGGCGTGTGTGTCTTATGCAAACATATCACACATGCATCTTCGACAACAGAAGCAAGGTGAGGAGATAGTGTGTTGTTGTTTGCAACCAAGAGAGAAAGACCCCTAGCACGTGGCCAACAGGGGTCTGACAAGCAAGGGAGAGAGGTCGAGAGAGATGTACGGAGAAAATGCAGACATGGGGAGGAGAGACCGTATGTTTGTGATAGAGAGATTCCCTGGAGATCGTGATGGGACTACATGGGTGGGAGATCGGACAAGGTGTGTGCGCGATAGAAGATACCCCGAGAGATATCAAGATAGACGTATGGATGGAAGGAGACAATACGTGTGTTCCTGATGGCTAGTGAGAGATAATCATACTTAGGGGGGAGTGTGTGCGCCTATGATGGAGTGAGGGATTATGGTACTTAGGGGGGTGCGTGTCACATAGAGAGAGAACAAGGGCGGAGAATGTTGGATGGGTCTATATGTAGCGCGAGCGAGACATGTGTATTTGTGAACCAGTGAGATATAAAGTTTGAGAGAGATAGAGGAGCCCCAATAAGGCTGAGTGGTGCATCAGATAGCTGAGAGGGGGAAAGAGATATTCCATCCGCTCGATAATGCAGTGCATGTAAATTTTTTTAGAAGTCGAACTTTGGAAACATTGATCAGGTTTACGCAAATGTTATTTATATCTACAATACCAAAGATACATCATATGAAACTACATCTCATGATGAATCTAATGGTATATGTTTGTCGTTCTAGATGTAAATGTTTTTCTCCACGTACATGGTCAAACTGTGTGATGTTTGACTTTTCAATAAATCTATATGCTATGGACCGAAGAGAGTGCCTAAGTCGAGACAGATCAAGTGCGTGTGAAGGAGAATGGGTGAGTGTGCAAAAAGAGTATGTGTGTGAAAGAGAAAGGGACAACAAATGATAAATTAGAGAGAGAGTGTGTGTTTTTTCGTTTCTTGTGCAAACATATCACGCATGCATCTCCGAGATAGAAAAGCGAGGTGAGGAGATACACGAAGATAGCTAGTGCATGATTGTTTGCAACGGAGAGAGACACCCCTATAGCACATGTCCAATAGAGGTCTGGCCAACAAGGAAAAAAGGTCGAGAGGGACACATGGAGAACATGGACGCATGGGGAGGGAGAGAGGGTTTGTTTGTGATAGAGAGATCCCCTCGAGATCGTGAGGGGACTTATATGGGTGGGAGATCGAGGGAGGTGCGTGCGAGATAGAAAGATGCCCCGAGAGAAATCGAGATAGACCATGCACATGTTTGTGATGGAGACTAAGATTAGCTAGTCATATACATATAGGGGGGACTGGGTGTGCCTACATTTGAGTGAGAGACCATCATACTTGGCTAGGCATAAGATTGTGTGTGTGTGCGTGTGAGATGGAGAGAGAACGAGGGAGAGAGATAAAGTTTTAGATGGGTCTATCTAGTGCGAGTGAGATATGCATGTGTATGTGTGACGCAGGTAGATGGAGAGTTTGAGAGAGAGGGAAGAGCTCCGAGACGACAGAGTGGTGCGTGAGAGAGTTACGGGCAATGAGCCAAGGAATTTGTGTGTGTACAATGAGTGCACCGAAGATATTTAGCTTGGACTAGAGAATCATACATAGTGTGCGAGAGAGACCTATAGATGGAGTATATATGCATGCGAACAAGAAAGACCCCCCCCCCACACACACACAAAGAGAGAGAGAGAGAGAGAGACGGAGAGAGACAGAGAGAGGGAGAGGGACCAACAAGGTTCGTGTGTTGGATGCGTGCGACAGAATTGAAGATTGTCGGCGAGAGAGAGAGAGAGAGAGAGAGAGAGAGAGGGAGCAGGAGTCCGGGAGAGGGGGAGGTCGCGTTTTATGCATCAAAGACTGATAGAAACCATGTTTCGATATAAACTTGCATTCAAATATTTAAATTGGAGAACATGTTGTCCGCAATCCACACATGAACGGAGATATGCGTATATCAAACAAGTTCATTAATTTGACTCTCAACATGTTCATGGAGTACTATAATACTGTACAACATGCTACTCGATTGAGGTGTTTAATTTTGGATTTAGTTCACTATTTTGACCTGGTGAACGAGCTATTTCATTGAATCGAGATATTTCATTTTGGGTTTGATTCCTGTTTTTGAGTGGGTCAACTATTTGTCATATAGTAAATCGCTAGCAACGAGCATGTAAAAACACATTACTCCCGAGCATCTTCTCTCCATCTAAAAAAGAAGGGGCAAGCTAATATTTCAAAATTTGATTCGAATCGACTTGGTAAGGTACACGTGGATGCTTGTTCTCCCAAAATTTGAATGAACCGTTAAACACCCTCTGCTCGATGAAATTCGCCCGAGCAAATAAATGGGAGACGCGAAATTACCGGCCTATGTGGGTGATACGTCTTCGTCGTATCTACTTTTCCAAACATTTTTGCCCTTGTTTTGGACTCTAACTTGCATGATTTGAATGGAACTAACTCGGACTGACGTTGTTTTCAGCAGAATTGCCATGGTGTTATTTTTGTGCAGAAACAAAAGTTCTCGGAATGACCTGAAACTTCACGGAGATTATTTTTGGAAATAATAAAAAATATTGGTGAAAGAATCAAGGCTAGGGGCCCACACCCTTTCCACAAGGGTGGGGGGCACGCCTGGCCCCCCTGGGCACGCCCCCTGCCTCGTGGGCCCCCTGGAGCTCCACCGACCTCAACTCCAACTCTATACATTCGTGTTCGGGGAGAAAAAATCAGAGAGAACGATTCATCGCGTTTTATGATATGGAGCCGCCGCCAAGCCCTAAACTCTCTCGGGAGGGCTGATCTGGAGTCCGTTCGGGGCTCGGGAGAGGGGAATCCGTCGCCATCGTCATAATCAACCATCCTCCATCACCAATTTCATGATGCTCACCGCCGTGCGTGAGTAATTCCATCGTAGGCTTGCTGGACGGTGATGGGTTGGATGAGATTTATCATGTCATCGAGTTAGTTTTGTTAGGGTTTGATCCCTAGTATCCACTATGTTCTGAGATTGATGTTGCTATGACTTTGCTATGCTTAATGCTTGTCACTAGGGACCAAGTGCCATGATTTCAGATCTGAACCTATTATGTTTTTATGAATATATATGAGTTCTTGATCCTATCTTGCAATTCTATAGTCACCTACTATGAGTTATGATCTGTCAACCCCGAAGTGACAATAATCGGGACCACTCCCGGTGATGACCGTAGTTTGAGGAGTTCATGTATTCACTATGTGTTAATGCTTTGGTCTGGTACTCTATTAAAAGGAGGCCTTAATATCCCTTAGTTTCCTATAGGACCCTGCTGCCACGGGAGGGTAGGACAAAAGATGTCATGCAAGTTCTTTTCCATAAGCACGTATGACTATATTCGGAATACATGCCAAAATTATATTGATGAATTGGAGCTAGTTCTGTGTCACCCTATGTTATGACTGTTACATGATGAACCGCATCCGGCATAATTCTCCATCACCGATCCAATGCCTACGAGATTTTCACGTATTGTTGTTCGCTTATTTACTTTACTGTTGCCACTGTTACAATCACTACAATACTGCTACTGTCACCTTTGCCACTGTTACCGTTACTTCCATGTTAATCTGCTACTAAATACTTTGCTACAGATATTAAGTTATTCAGATGTGGTTGAATTGACAACTCAACTACTAATACTTGAGAATATTCTTTGGCTCCCCTTGAGTTGAATCAATAAATTTGGGTTGAATACTCTACCCTCGAAAACTGTTGCGACCCCCTATACTTGTGGCTTATCAACACTATTTTCTGGCGCCGTTGCCGGGGAGCATAGCTCTATTCTTTGAGTGACTTGGGATTTATATCTGCTGGTCACTATGAAGAACTTGAAAGATGAGAAAACCAAAATTTATCCCTCAACTACGAGGGGAGGTAAGGAACTGCCATCTAGCTCTGCACTTGATTCACCTTCTGTTTTGAGTAAGCTTGCGACACCTAAACCTGCTTCTGCTATTAATTCTGATATGTCGCATGTTATTGATGATGCCACTTCTGCTATGCATGATACTTATGATGAAACTACTTCTATGCTTGATACTACTGTGCCACTTGGTGAATTTCTTGATGAACAACTTGCTAGGGCTAGAGAGAATGAAATTATTGAAAGTGATAATATTGATGAAAGTGATGATGAAGATTCTCCCCCTAGATATGAATTTCCTGTTGTGCCTGAGGGCTATGTTATGGATGAAGAAACTGCTAGAGACTTTCTTGCTTGCAATGATAGGAGTGATCTTAAGAAATTACTAGCTAAACTGAAACAAAAAACTCTGAATGCTAGAATGAAACATGATCCTGCTTATGCTACTTCACCTATCTTTGTTAGTGATAAGGATTATGAATTCTCTGTCGACCTTGATATAATTACTTTGGTTGAATCTGATCCTTTCTATGGCTATGAATCTGAAACTGTTGTGGCACATCTTACTAAATTAAATGATATAGCCACCCTGTTCACTAATGATGAGAAAACTCGCTACTACTATATCCTTAAAATATTTCCATTCTCATTAAAGGGTGATGCTAAAATATGGTTTAATTCTCTTGATCATGGTTGTGTGCGTAGTCCCCAGGATATGATTTATTACTTCTCTGCCAAATATTTCCCTGCTCATAAGAAACAAGCTGCTTTAAGGTAAATATATAATTTTGTGCAAATTGAAGAAGAGAGTCTCCCACAAGCTTGGGGGAGGCTTCTCCAATTACATAATGCTTTGCGTGATCATCCTCTAAAGAAAAATGAAATACTTGATATCTTTTATAATGTACAAACCGATGCTTCCAGAGACCACCTGGATAGTTGTGCTGGTTGTGTTTTCAGGGAAAGAACTGTTGATCAAGCTGAAATTCTATTGAATAATATGTTGACCAATAAAAATAATTGGACACTTCCTGAACCAACTCCTAAGCCAACTCCGAAGAAAAGGGGTATTCTATTTCTCGGTCCTGAAGATATGCAAGAGGCAAAGAAATCTATGAAGGAAAAGGGTATAAAAGCTGAAGATGTTAAGAATTTACCACCTGTTGAAGAAATACATGGTCTTAATTCATCACCTATTGAAGAAACACATGGTCTTGATAACCCGACACAGGTAGTAAAGGTAAATTCTCTCTATAGATATGATAAAGCTGAAATCCCTCCTACTAAGTTTGTTAGCCAATGTTTGGATGATTTTGACAACTTTATGGTTAAACACGAAGATTTCAATGCTTATTTTGGTAGACAACTTAAACAAAATGCTTATATGATTGAACACTTGAGTGATTATATGTCTAGAGTTAAAGGTGAACTTAAACTCATTAGTAAACATGCTTCTATGGTTACCACTCAAGTAGAACAAGTACTTAAAGCTCAAAATGATTTGCTCAATGAATTGAATAGTAAGAAAAATGATAATGCCGTTAGAGTTGTGACTAGAGGGGGTAAAATGACTCAGGAACCTTTGTATCCTGAAGGCCACCCTAAGAGAATTGAGCAAGATTCTCAGAGAACTAATGTAGATGCACCTAGTCCTTCTAAGAGGAAGAAAAAGAGAAATGATAGGACTTTGCATGCTTCTAGTGAACCTGTTGCTGACACACCTGAGAATCCCAATGATATTTCTATTTCTGATGCTGAAACACAATCTGGTAATGAACATGAACCTAATGATAATGTTAATGATGATGTTCATGTTGACGCTCAACCTAGTAATGACAATGATGTAGAAATTGAACCTGCTGTTGATCTTGATAACCCACAATCAAAGAATCAATGTTATGATAAGAGATACTTTGTTTCTAGGAAGCACGGTAAAGAAAGAGAACCATGGGTTCAGAAACCCATGCCTTTTCCTCCCAAACCATCCAAGAAAAAGGATGATGAGGATTTTGAGCGCTTTGCTGAAATGATTAGACCTATCTTTTTGCGTATGCGTTTGACTGATATGCTCAAAATGAATCCTTATGCTAAGTATATGAAGGATATTGTTACAAATAAGAGAAAGATACCAGAAGCTGAAATTTCCACCATGCTTGCTAATTATACTTTTAAGGGTGGAATACCTAAGAAACTTGGAGATCCAGGAGTACCAACTATACCATGCTCCATTAAAAGAAACTATGTTAGAACTGCTTTATGTGATCTTGGAGCCGGTGTTAGTGTTATGCCTCTCTCTTTATATCGTAGACTTGATTTGAATAAGTTGACACCTACTGAAATATCTTTGCAAATGGCTGATAAATCAACTGCTATACCTGTCGGCATATGTGAGGATGTGCCTGTTGTAGTTGCAAACGTTACTATTTTAACGGACTTTGTTATTCTTGATATTCCCGAGGACAATAGTATGTCTATTATTCTTGGAAGACTCTTTTTGAATACTGCAGGGGCTGTTATTGATTGCAACAAAGGCAATGTCACTTTTCGTGTTAATGGAAATGAGCATACGGTACACTTTCCAAGGAAACAACCTCAAGTCCACAGTATCAATTCTATTGGAAAAATTCCATCGATTATTTTTTGAGGTTTTGAATTTCCTCTTCCTACTGTCAAGAAGAAATATGATATTATTATTATTGGGGAAGTCCATATCCCCGTTGAGGTAACATAGTGTTATTCGAAATTTCTCCGGTTTTATGCAATTCGAAATGAGTTTGTTAACAAGACCTGATCAACCTTGTTAGTGGATTCCTTTTGATGAGCATGGGATGGATGAAGTTAGAAAGCACAACCTTCTGTACCCACCTTTTACTTTCTGTTATTTAGATGAAATAAAGCAAAAATGGTATTTTCTGCCAGTTTTCTGAATTATCCGTGCAATAAAAATACCCCAAAAATAAAAGTTCTCCAAATGCCCCGAAATTGAAATATGATTTTTTCTAGAATATTTGAGAATATCTGGCACTGAGAACATAGCAGGGGGAGCAGGCACCTGGCCACGAGGGTCCAGGGCGCGCCCCTGCCTCGTGGGCCCATGTTGGCTCCCCTCCACTTATTCCTGCACCCACACACTCCTTCCTCCCAAAAAAATCACCAACCAGCTCAAGCACGAGTTCTAGCTCATTTTGCTGCGATTTTCGATCTCCTTGCTCAAAGCACCTCTCACAAAACTGCTTTGGGGGATTGTTCCTTGGTATGTGACTCCTCCAATGGTCCAATTAGTTTCTGTTCTAGTGCTTTATTCATTGCAAATTTTTGCTGCCTAGGTGACCCTGTTCTTGAGCTTGCATGTCAAATTTATATGGTCCCAAGTTGTTCTAATGCATGATATAGTCTCTAGGAACTTGTGGGAGTAGTTGCTATCAATTTTGTTGAGTTTGGTTCACTTTTATTTGAAGTTACTAAAAATTTCAGAAATTTTCAGAAAATGATGAAGAGATTTTTGAGGGGGTCTTCGAGCCGAAGCTCGAAGGATAAGCAAAGTGAAGAAGAAGAGAGGCGCAAGTATAATCTCCCTCGCACCACGGAAGTTCGGCCATGTGAATGGCCTTGTGATGATTTCTTGAGAGCAGCCGGGATTTATGATGATTTTTATGAATTGGCTGAGAATGCAGGCCTCACCGACTTCCTCCACGACCAACGTGAACAGTATCTCTTACTCACCAATATCTTTGTGCAAAATTTTCATTTCCATTCTAGGAGGTCACCACCTTCGGTGGATTTTTATTTATATGATGAGTATAAGGAGATGACCCTTCGTGAATTTTGTGAGGTTTGCAAGTTGCCATTTCCGGGCAGCGTAGAGGAACCACATCGTGACGATGTGGAGGGGTTTATTGATACAATTGCTATAGGGGAAACTAGGAAAGTTTACGATGCATGAATCACTAGCATACATTTTCCCGTTTTACGTTACTTTGCATTATTTGCTAGTAGATGCTTAATTGGTCGCGGAAACTCTAGCAACCTAAGTGCCCCTGATATTGTTATTTTGTGCCATGCCTTGTTTCATGATGATTCATTTAGTATGGGCGCTATTGTTGCAAAGCGGTTAAATCTTAACCGTACTAAGGGCCCCATCTTGGGAGGCATCTTCGCCTCGCGCCTCGCTGCGTAGTACAACATACCTATTAGGCATTATGAGAAGGAAGAAAAATTGTTGCCTACTGTTCTTCTAGATTACAAGAGTATGGTTGCACATGATTTCATTGTTAAGAACAGAAAAAAGGAGCTTAACTATAGACTGTTGTTTGATAAAAATCACCCTTAGACTATTACCTTGCATGTTCCTTCCTTGTTTGATTTAACTGCAGGCGAGTACCTTGTTCCGTTGGAGGCCGTTCACGCCTACCGGAACCCCACCTCAGCTATAGAGCTAGATCCTGAACCACAATTTGTTCCTCCACGCCAATCTGTTTACCAATGGAATCCGGAGGAGATGGCCAGCCAGTGGCAACCTGGGGCTTCTTCACAGTACGACCCCAACTATAACTTTGGATATCCGCCAGGCCAGCCGTGGCCATAGACCAACTTAGGCCAAAAGCCTAAGATTGGGGGAGTACGTATTTCTCACCGACATTACATTTATGTTCACACACTCATGCTAGTTGTCGGTGCTCATACTCTTTCACTGTAATATCCATGCTAGTTTATTTTCCTTTTTATGCTTTCTTCTTGTGTGTTTGATAAACCTTAAGAAAAACAAAAAAAATTAGTTGTATCTTTTAGCTAGTTTACTTTCTTGCTTGTAGTAACAATTAAAAGAAAACCCAAAAAGATTTCATGTTCTTCTTTTGCTTGTTGGGAGCTTTCCCGTGTAAATAGTTTTATGTCTTTTCTTTTCTTTGGGGGTCTAGAGGAGAGACCATAATGAAAATGTTGTAGTGGCTCTTATATGCATTATTGTTGATTTAACCAAGAGCCCATATTGCCTTGTCTTCTCCTGTTTATTGAATGCTTGCAGATTCCAGCTTAGTCCAATGCACGTGCACTATTATTATTCACTTCGTTCGGTCGTGCAAGTGAAAGGCAATAATGACGATATATGATGAATTGATTGAGATGAGAAAAGCTGGTATGAACTCGACCTCTCTTGTTTTTGTAAATATGATTAGTTCATCGTTCCTGATTCAACCTATTATGAATAAACATGTTTGCAATGACAACTAGAGATTATAGTTGCTTATTCCATGCTTAATTAGCTAGGAGTTTATAATGGTTTACCTTGCATGCCAACATGCTATTAAACTGGTTGTGATGTGGTATGATAGGGTGGTATCCTCCTTTGAATGATTCGAGTGACTTGACTTGGCACATGTTCACGCATGTAGTTGAAACAAAATCAACATAGCCTTCACGGTATTTATGTTCATGGTGGATTATATCCTACTCATGCTTGCACCCAAGGTTTATTAATTTTAATGCATGTTCATGACTGTTGTCACTCTCTAGTCGGTCGCTTCCCAGTCTTTTGCTAGCCTTCACTTGTACTAAGCGGGAATACTACTTGAACATCCAATCCCTTAAACCCCAAAGTTATTCCATATGAGTCCACTATACCTTCCTATATATGCGGTATCTACCTGCCGTTCCAAGTAAATTTGTATGTGCCAAACTCTAAACCTTCAAATGAAATTATGTTTTGTATGCTCGAATAGCTCATGTATCAACTAGGGTTGTCTGTATCTTCCATGCTAGGCGGGTTATTCTCAAGAGGAGTGGACTCCGCTCCTCACTCACGAGAAAATGGCTGGTCACCGGGATGCCCAGTCCCATGCTTTATGCAAATCAAATCAAAATAATTGCAAACAAAACTCCCCCGGGACTCTTGTTAGTTGGAGGCACTCGTTGTTTCGAGCAAGCCATGGGCTGGAGAGCACCGCTATCATTTGCATCCTCGACAAATCCCTGCTTCCCTCTGCAAAGGGCCTATCTATTTACTTTTATGTTGAGTCATCACCCTCTTATTAAAAAGCACCAGCTGGAGAGCACCGCTATCATTTGCATCCATTACTATTAATTTATATTGGGTATGACTATGACTGGATCTCTTTTACCATGAATTACAATGTTTAGTCAGTCCTTGAGCTTTAAAGGTGCTCTGCATTTATGTTTTGCGGTCTCAGAAATGGCTAGTGAGATACCATCTTGTTATATCATATCATGATTGTTTTGAGAAAGTGTTGTCATCCGAGATTTATTATTATTGCTCGCTAGTTGATTATGCCATTGACATGAGTAAACATGAGACCTAAGTGTTATTGTGAATATGGTTAGTCATAATCTTTGCTGAAAACTTGAATGCTGGCTTTACATATTTACAACAACAAGAGCAAATAGAGTTTGTAAAAGTTTTTCTTTATCACTTTCAGTTTATCAACTGAATTACTTGAGGACAAGAAAGGTTTAAGCTTGGGGGAGTTGATACGTCTTCGTCGTGTCTACTTTTCCAAACAGTTTTGCCCTTGTTTTGGACTCTAACTTGCATGATTTGAATGGAACTAACCCGGACTGACGCTGTTTTCAGTAGAATTGCCATGGTGTTATTTTTGTGCAGAATTTTTTTTCTCGGAATGACCTGAAACTTCACGGATATTATTTTTGGAAATAATAAAAAATACTGGCGAAAAAGAATCAAGGCCAGGGGCCCACACCCTTTCCACGAGGGTGGGGTTGCCCCCTTGCCTCGTGGGCCCCCTGGAGCTCCATCGAGCTCAACTCCAACTCTATATTTTCGTGTTCGGGGAGAAAAAAATCAGAGAGAAGGATTCATCGCGTTTTACGATACGGAGCCGCCGCCAAGCCCTAAACTCTCTCGGGAGGGCTGATCTGGAGTCCGTTCGGGTCTCCAGAGAGGGAATCCGTCGCCATCATCATCATCAACCATCCTCCATCACCAATTTCATGATGCTCACCACCGTGCGTGAGTAATTCCATCATAGGCTTGCTGGACGGTGATAGGTTGGATGAGATTTATCATGTAATCTAGTTAGTTTTGTTAGGGTTTGATCCCTAGCATCCACTATGCTCTGAGATTGATGTTGCTATGCTTAATGCTTGTCACTAGGGCCCGAGTGCCATGATTTCAGATCTGAACCTATTATGTTTTTATGAATATATATGAGTTCTTGATCCTATCTTGCAAGTCTATAGTCACCTACTATGAGTTATGATCTGGCAACCCCGAAGTGACAATAATCGGGACCACTCCCGATGATGACCATAGTTTGAGGAGTTCATGTATTCACTATGTGTTAATGCTTTGGTCCGGTACTCTATGAAAAGGAGGCCTTAATGTCCCTTAGTTTCCAATAGGACCCTGCTGCCACGGGAGGGTAGGACAAAAGATGTCATGCAAGTTCTTTTCCATAAACACGTATGACTATATTCGGAATACATGCCTACATTATATTGATGAATTGGAGCTAGTTCTGTGTCACCCTATGTTATGATTGTTACATGATGAACCGCATCCGGCATAATTCTCCATCACTGATCCAATGCCTACGAGCTTTTCACATATTGTTCTTCACTTATTTACTTTACCGTTCCCACTATTACAATCACTACAATACTGCTACTGTTACATTTGCCACTGTTACCATTACTTCCATACTACTTTGCTACTAAATACTTTGCTGCAGATATTAAGTTATCCAGGTGTGGTTGAATTGACAACTCAACTGCTAATACTTGAGAATATTCTTTGGCTCCCCTTGAGTCGAATCAATAAATTTGGGTTGAATACTCTACCCTCGAAAACTGTTGCGATCCCCTATACTTGTGGGTTATCAGTGGGACACGCATCAATTGGCCCATTATACATCGAGGGTAGGTTCGTAACTTCATCCAAGTGCGCCTTCTCCTCGTCGGAAATGACATGTGCCGAATAATTCATAAACCATGGTCGGCAAAACACCCTCTCCTCGCCCGAAATAGCTCGCGCCCATTATTTCAAAACACGCTCTCCTCACCCGAAATCGCTCCTAGGCTGCCGGTTGGCTGGTGTCTAACGTAAGGGTGCGGGGGCGCAAGTTCACCGCGGAAGCAGCGCTTAGATGGCTATCTTAGAGTTGCGTGGGTTGAAGGTACTGCCGCTGCCGGATCTGGATGACGGCGAGTCTTTGTGGATTGGCCCGGGGACGGTGCAACCATGGCAGTGCGGTGGGGCGGGGAGCAGGGTTTTGGTCGGGGCTACGGACGGCGGAGGCAGGCTGCTCTGCCGGTGGTCGCTGGCTCTTTGGGGAAGATTCCGAACAATGTCAGCCGGGAGGCACAAGACGGCTATCAAGCCATCCGACGTGATCGGACAATACCAAAATAAAATAAAATTGTGTGACCCCAATTTAGTCTTCAGTCAACAGACGTGTGACCACTCTCATACCTTGCTGTTGATATCTTAGGGTATTTCTTCAGATCAGAGAGATGTGTCATTCTTAACATTATGCAATTTCTGCATCTTCAGCCACACCGTCTTCCGACTCACCGCAGCTACTCCAACAAGGGAAGCATGCACCAGAAGGGAGCTATAGTCCCCACTCAATAGTTCCCTGCATCGAATGCGCGTGCCCGACATGGACAGCCACAACAACTGCAGGGCCATCGACAAGTCAGCACATGATGCTCACTCATATGGATGGCGGCCAGATAGGTTGTACCCTCATCTTACTTGTGTGCAACATTTATGGCTTTGTTATTCATCTAAGCATTGAAAATAGATTATCACATTTCACTGTATATTCATGCTGATCTCTTACGGGTCTTGTTCAGGAGTTAACGATGTTCCTTAGTTCAGCTAAGAGACTTGTTCTTTAGGTGACGATGTTCCATAGTTATCATCCATCAGCCAATGCTATCCCATAGGCTGGTGATTATAGTATTATACAACTTCTAGTATAACCTATGTTGTTCCTTAATACTTTTGTGTGCCATCTAGTTAATCTCGAGTACAAACGATACATATTCTGTAGCTTTCATCTATGTTCTCCCTTTAGTTTTTGAAACCTGTTGCTGCTAGCTAACCCCAGTCCTACTATATATGTCATCTCCTACAGGCACTAATTAACATAAATATAACTACTAGTTGTCTTCCATGCATGTCAGATATAATTGCACACATTGATTTATCCACAAGAACCTCACGGAGCAATGTAACGGCCAAGAAACTTGGCGTCAATGATACCCAATATGATGGAACATGTAAAGGCAGTTCTTCACAAGACTTGCAGAAAGATGATGAATCCTATTCACCCCATAAGGTCCTTGCTCTAACTTGGCCCTTGATATGGGTACAACATGCATATAATGTCCTGGAGTGCATCTACTCTGTTGCAATGCCTTGTGCTTCGCCTGCTGATCATGCATGTAAATATGGCATGCTTTCCTGTTTTTCAATACCTATTCCATTAATGATAACATGTTTTCAAATTCAAGTATTGTCATTCTACTCTATCGCAATGCCATATGCTTAGTTTGGACATCGTGCTTCTCAATATCTTATGCATTGTTATTCATCAGTATGTACTTCACCTGTCTACCATACCATGTTCTTTTTTTTACATTGAAGTGTTGTTCTAGTGGTCTCTTGTAATGCTATCTTAGTTTCCCAATCATACACGCATCTGTTGCCTTAGTGTTTTTCTGCAATGTATTCTGCTAGCATACAATTTTACATTCAAGTAGTGTTTTTTGTACACTGTTGTCCTGTCGTATCCCTAGCTCTTACATCATACTCCCTCCGTCCGGATGTCGCAGAAATGGATAAAACTGGATGTATCTAGAACTGAAATACGCCTAGACCCATCCATTTATTTCTGGATGGAGGGAATACATGTCAATATGTCATGCCTTTCTATTCTTCAGTACCTATTCTATCTCTGCTGTAGCATGTTTTATAATTGAAGCACCATTCTTCTATATAAGGCATGCAAGGGGAAGATGGCTATGTTAGAATCTGAAGGGTTACAAACCAGGTCTTTGCAAAAGATCCAAACGCCAGGAGATAATAAACCAACTCTAGTTTTCATAGATACTGCTCTAGCACAGAGAAACCCAACTCCCACTGATAATAAGCAGATTCCAGTGGCCAAAGAACTAGTCCGCTCCAGTCCAACAAAAATATGTCAACTCCATACTAAGAAGCATGTGCGTATCCTCGCATCATGAAATTTTATAGCATTCTGATCATATGTTCTACATGTTTCTTACCCATCTCTCTTTTAGAAAATAAGGTTAAACTATAGAATATTCTCTCCATTGGGATCGTATTCGAGGAAAGTATCTTGCAGGTATTCTCTGTGCTCCAATGCTGATGTAAGTACCTGGTGTATATCACTATATTTTTACATCAGCATGTATTTTGTTAATCGGTGCGAATCCAACCTTTATCTGACCTATATTCAGTTGTAGCAAAATGTTAAAGGCGACAATGTTGATTTTTGTAAGGAAAACTGCCTGGTAGTTTTGCATACTGAGCTGCATGAGTGTACTATCTCATATCATGCACATTACTGAATTGTAGTGCTGCTCTGGTTGCCCATTCATTCATTGTGTCAATGTTCCTTTCGTATTAACTTACCTGGCTGATGATAGATGTGCCATATTGTGTTAATTTGGTGTAGGTTGGTGTGGTCTGGTCGCCCAAACGTTCGTTGTGTCAATGTTGCTTTCCTATTATCTGACCTCGCCAATGGTAGCAATGCTAGTGTGTTAATTTGGTGCAGGCTGCTGAAGATAAGAAGACAACCTCTGAAAACAGCAAGGCAACCCCATTGTTTCTTTTCAATAAATCTAGGCCATGTAATATGCCAATAACTCATGATTAATCTGTTCGGTTCCCCTCCTAATTTATGTTATGATGCAGTGGTCGAGACACTCTCCACTATGAATAATACAAGCCTGCCAAAATCGCCATCTGAATCTATTCAGTTTCCTCTGTCTCAAATGCAACGGAAAAAATGTATGTTTGTGAACCAATTAATGGCTGAAGCAATGATGGAAATGGTGCAGGAATCAGAGCAGCACATTCGTGCGCAACAACAACTGATCAATGTTTTCAGAGACAGTGTAGCAAAGCAGCAAGAACTTGCCCACATGCTTATGGGCATCATCCGCGCTGAGCTTGCAGATTGTGACGTTGTAGATCGTTAGGTTCTGTTCATTTATTTGCACTGGCATCAATCTTTGATTGCCCAGTGGATGTAATTTCCTGTAATATATGTTGGATGTGCAACGTTTTTCCCTGTATGCCGTACCTTTGCTTGATCGGTTTTGCTCCTGTGCATAATTGCTCGTCGTAATGGGCTCAAATTATCTAATTGGGCCTAAAGACATGTACGAACTTCAGTGGGCCCATTAAGTTAATGGGCCGTTACCAGGCCGAAAGTTAATGGTCGGCCCTCTTACCTATCGGGTCGTTAACAGGCCGACATCGAAGCGAGCAACAGGTGGGCCCATTTGATTTCACGGGCCGTTAACAGGCCGTTACTAAGGTCGGGCTACATATGGCCCAACTATGCTGTGGGCCTTTAGCAGGCCGAAAGAGGCAGCGGGCTCGTACTGGACCATGAAGAGCATGGGCCGCTAAGAGGCGGAAAGTCAGGTCGCACTGTAAATGGCCCAACTGTGTTGTGGGCCTTTAGCAGGCCGAAAGAGAAACCAGGCTGGTATTGGACCATGAAGAGCATGGGCCGTTAAAAGGCCAAAACTCACGTCCGACTACAAATGGCTCAAATCATTTATGGGTCGTCAACAGGCTGAAAGACACACCGGGCCGGGAATTGGCCCAACACTTAAATGGGTCGCTAAAAGGCCAAAACTAAGGTCTGACTACAAATGGCCCAACTCATTTATGGGCCGTCAACAGGCTGAAAGACACACCGGGCCGGAAATTGCCCCAACACTTAAATGGGTCGCTAAAAGGCCGAAAGATGGACATCCTAAAAATTGGCCCATCCCTTGAATGGCCCGTTAACAGGCCGAATCACATCGGGCCAATATCGAGCCCAAATATATAGCGGGCTATTAACGGGCTCGAACTGACGATGGGCTGCAATGGTGTCAAATCTTTAACGGGCCGTTGATGGGCCGAATTGGCACATCTCATATGAGCCGTGGGCTTAAATGGACCTGACACAAGTTGGCCTTATATGGGCTGGCCTACTAATTTTTACTGGGCCGACCTTTTTCACCGGAATGGGCCACTGTTGGGCCGTGCCACGTGTCGACCTATCATAGGCGCCTCATGTCCAATGAATGGATGACATCTGTCCCAACGGTGAGCCAACACGTGTTTCCTCCAGCCAATGAGAATTTTACACGTGGAAAATCCGCATTGGTCCGGGCTGTTAGCGGGTTATCGGATCCAAAACTGGACCCGATAGCTTAACGGCGTCCCGTTATGGTGGATGCCACGTGTCGGTCACCCTTGACGAAAGCACTTCCATGATGCGCGATTTATCGTCATGGAAGTGGCCACTTCCATGATGATAATTTTGGTAATGTCATGGAACACTTCTACGACAGCACAGGTATGACTATCTTGATTCTGTCATAAAATTGTCATTGATGTACATGCATGACAGAAAACGTGACCTACTGTGACAAACACGTATCATCATGGAAGTGCCTTTTTTTGTAGTGTCTAGCAACCCATCATCTACTTATTACTTCCCAATGCCTTCCCCTAGGCACAAACAATGGTGAAGTGTCATTTAGTCGACATTCACATAACACCACTAGAGGAAAGACAACATACATCTCATCAAAATATCGAACGAATACCAAATTCACATGACTACTTATAACAAGACTTCTCCCATGTCCTTAGGAACAAATGTAGCTACTCACAAATCATATTCATGTTCATAATCAGAGGGGTATTAATATGCATAAAGGATCTGAACATATGATCTTCCACCGAATAAACCAACTAGCATCAACTACAAGGAGTAATCAACACTACTAGTAACCCACAGGTACCAATCTGAGGTTTTGAGACAAAGATCGGATACAAGAGATGAACTAGGGTTCGAGAGGAGATGGTGCTGGTGAAGATGTTGATGGAGATTGACCCCCTCCCGATGAGAGGGTCGATGCTGATGATGGTTGATGTCTACTACGCAACCTTCTTCTTGTAGATGTTGTTGGGCCTCCAAGTGCAGAGGTTTGTAGGACAGTAGCAAATTTCCCTCCAGTGGATGACCTAAGGTTTATCAATCCGTGGGAGGCGTAGGATGAAGATGGTCTCTCTCAAGCAACCCTGCAACCAAATAGCAAAGAGTCTCTTGTGTCCCCAACACACCCAATACAATGGTAAATTGTATAGGTGCACCAGTTCGGCGAAGAGATGGTGATACAAGTGCAATATGGATGGTAGATATAGGTTTTTGTAATCTGAAAATATAAAAACAGCAAGGTAACTAATGGTAAAGTGAGCGTAAACGGTATTGCAATGCTAGGAAACAAGGCCTAGGGTTCATACTTTCACTAGTGCAAGTTCTCTCAACAATAATAACATAATTGGATCACATAACTGTCCCTCAACATGCAACAAAGAGTCACTCCAAAGTCACTAATAGCGGAGAACAAACGAAGAGATTATGGTAGGGTACGAAACCACCTCAAAGTTATTCTTTCCGATCAATCCATTGGGCTATTCCTATAAGTGTCACAAACAGCCCTAGAGTTCATAGTAAAATAACACCTTAAGACACACATCAACCAAAAACCTAATGTCACCTAGATATTCCAATGTCACCTCAAGTATCCGTGGGTATGATTATACGATATGCGTCACACAATCTCAGATACATCTATTCAACCAACAGATAGAACCTCAAAGAGTGCCCCAAAGTTTCTACCGGAGAGTCAAGACGAAAACGTGTGCCAACCCCTATGCATAGGTTCATGGGCGGAACCCGCAAGTTGTTCACCAAAACATACATCAAGTGAATCAATAGAATAACCCATTGTCACCACGGTTATCCCACGCAAGACATACATCAAGTGTTCTCAAATCATTAAAGACTCAATCCGATAAGATAACTTCAAAGGGAAAACTCAATCCATTACAAGAGAGTAGAGGGGGAGAAACATCATAAGATCCAACTATAATAGCAAAGCTCGCGATACATCAAGATCGTATCACCTCAAGAACACGAGAGAGAGAGAGATCAAACACATAGCTACTGGTACATACCCTCAGCCCCGAGGGTGAACTACTCCCTCCTCATCATGGAGAGCGCCGGGATGATGAAGATGGCCACCGGTGAGGGATCCCCCCTCCGGCAGGGTGCTGGAACAGGGTCCCGATTGGTTTTTGGTGGCTACAAAGGCTTGCGGCGGCGGAACTCCCGATCTATTCTATTCCCCGAAGGTTTTAGGGTATATTAATATATATATAGGAGGAAGAAATACGTCAGGGGAGCCACGAGGGGCCCATGAGGGTGGAGGGTGCGCCCCCCTGCATCGTGCCTTCCTCGTTGATTCCCTGACGTGCACTCCAAGTCCCCTGGATTGCTTTCGTTCCAAAAATAACTTTCCCGAAGGTTTCATTCCGTTTGGACTCCATTTGATATTCCTTTTCTGCGAAACACTAAAACAAGGAAAAAACAGAAACTGGCACTGGGCTCTGGGTTAATAGGTTAGTCCCAAAAATAATATAAAAGTGCATAATAAAGCCCATAAACATCCAAAACAGATAATATAATAGCATGGAACAATCAAAAATTATAGATACATTGGAGACGTATCAACATCCCCAAGCTTAATTCCTGCTCGTCCTCGAGTAGGTAAATGATAAAAACAGAATTTTTGATGTGGAATGCTACCTAACATATTTATCCATGTAATTCTCTTTATTGTGGCAAGAATATTCAGATCCATAAGATTCAGGACAAAAGTTTAATATTGACATAAAAATAATAGTACTTCAAGCATACTAACTAAGCAATCATGTCTTCTCAAAATAACATGGCCAAAGAAAGTTCATCCCTACAAAATCATATAGTTTGGTCATGCTCCATTTTCGTCACACAAGAATGCTCTCATCATGCACAACCCCGATGACAAGCCAAGCAATTGTTTCATACTTTAGTAATCTCAAACTTTTTCAACCTTCACGCAATACATGATCGTGAGCCGTGGATATAGCACTATGGGTGGAATAGAATATAATGATGGGGGTTATGTGGAGAAGACAAAAAAGGAGAAAGTCTCACATGAACGAGGCTAATCAATGAGCTATGGAGATGCCCATCGATTGATGTTAATGCAAGGAGTAGGGATTGCCATGCAACGGATGTACTAGAGCTATAAATGTATGAAAGCTCAACAAAAGAAACTAACTGGGTGTGCATCCAACTTGCTTGCTCACGAAGACCTAGGGCATTTGAGGAAGCCCATTGTTGGAATATACAAGCCAAGTTCTATAATGAAAAATTCCCACTAGTATATGAAAGTGACAAAACAAGAGACTCTCTATCATGAAGATTATGGTGCTACTTTGAAGCACAAGTGTGGTAGAAGGATAGTAACATTGTCCCTTCTCTCTTTTTCTCTCTCTTTTTTTGGGCCTTCTTCTTTTTTATGGCCTTTCTCTCTCTCTTTTTTTCCTCACTTGGGACAATGCTCTAGAAAGTGATGACAATCACACTTATATTTATTTACAACTCAATGATTACAACTTGATACTAGAACAAAGTATGACTCTATATGAATGCCTCCGGCGGTGTACCGGGATATGCAATGAATCAAGAGTGACATGTATGAAAGAATTATGAATGGTGGATTTGCCACAAAAACTATGTCAACTACACGATCATGCAAAGCAATATGACAATGATGAACGTGTCATGATAAACGGAACGGTGGAAAGTTGCATGGCAATATATCTCGGAATGGCTATGGAAATGCCATAATAGGTATGTATGGTGGCTGTTTTGAGGAAGATATAAGGAGGTTTATGTGTGAAAGAGCGTATCATATCACGGGGTTTGGATGCACCGGCGAAGTTTGCACCAACTCTCAATGTGAGAAAGGGCAATGCACGGTACCGAAGAGGCTAGCAATGATGGAAAGGTGAGAGTGCGTATAATCCATGGACTCAACATTAGTCATAAAGAACTCACATACTTATTGCAAAAATATACAAGTCATCAAAAACCAAGCACTACGCGCATGCTCCTAGGGGGATAGATTGGTAGGAAAAGACCATCGCTCGTCCCCGACCGCCACTCATAAGGAGGACAATCAAAGAACACCTCATATTTCAAATTTGTTACATAACGTTTACCATACGTGCATGCTACGGGACTTGCAAACTTCAACACAAGTATTTCTCAAATTCACAACTACTCAACTAGCACAACTTTAATATCACTACCTCCATATCTCAAAACAATCATCAAGTATCAAACTTCTCTTAGTATTCAATGCACTTTATATGAAAGTTTTTATTATGCCCATCTTGGATGCCCATCATATTAGGACTAGTTTCATAACCCAAGAAAATTACCATGCTGTTTAGGACTCTCAAAATAATATAAGTGAAGCATGAGAGTTCATCTATTTCTTCAAAATAAAACTACCACCATGCTCTAAAAGATATAAGTGAAGCACTAGAGCAACAACAAACTACTCCGAAAGATATAAGTGAAGATCAATGAGTAATCGAATAATTATGCGACTATGTGAAGACTCTCCCATTTTAAGAATTTCAGATCTTGATACTTTATTCAAACAGCAAACAAAAATAAAATGACATGACGCTCCAAGCAAAACACATATCATGTGGTGAATAAAAATATAGCTCCAAGTAAAGTTACCGATGAACGAAGACGAAAGAGGGGATGCCATCCGGGGCATCCCCAAGCTTAGGCTCTTGGTTGTCCTTGAATATTGCCTTGAGGTGCCTTGGGCATCCCCAAGCTTAGGCTCTTTCCACTCCTTATTCCGTAGTCCATCGAATCTTTACCCAAAACTTGAAAACTTCACAACAAAAAACTTAACAGAAAATCTCGTGAGCTCCGTTAGCGAAAGAAAACAAAACACCACTTCAAGGTACTGTAATGAACTCATTCTTTATTTATATTGGTGTTAAACCTACTGTATTCCAACTTATCTATGGTTTGTAAACTATTTTACTAGCCATATATTCATAAAAATAAACAAGCAACACAATGAAAACAGAATCTGTTAAAAACAGAACAGTCTGTAGTAATCTGTATCAAACGTATACTTCTGGAACTCCAAAAATTTCTAAAATAAATTGGTGGACCTGAGGAATTTTTCTAGTAATCATATGCAAAAATAATCAACTAAATAGCACTCTCCAGTAAAAAGTTGAAGCTAATCTCGTGAGCGCTAAAGTTTCTGTTTTTTACAGCATGATCATAAAGACTTCACCCAAGTTTTCCCAAAGGTTCTACTTGGCACAAACACTAATTAAAACATAAAACCACTTCTAACCAGAGGCTAGATGGATTATTTATTACTAAACAGAACCAAAAAGCAAAAAACTAAAATAAAATTGGGTTGCCTCCCGACAAGCGCTAACGTTTAACGCCCCTAGCTAGGCATGATGATTTCAATGATGTTCACATAAAAGATAAGAATTGAAACATAAAGAGAGCATAATGAAGAATACGACTAGCACATTTACGTCTAACCCACTTCCTATGCATAGGGATTTTGTGATCAAACAATTTATGGGAACAATAATCAACTAGCATAGGAAGGCAAAACAAGCATAACGTCAAAACTTTAAGAACATAGAGAGGAAACTTGATATTATTGCAATTCCTACAAGCATACATTCCTACCTCATAATAATTTTCAGTGGCATCATGAATGAATTCAACAATATAACCAGCACCTAAAGTATTCTTTTCATGATCTACAAGCATAGAAAATTTACTACTCTCCACACAAGCAAAATTCTTCTCATTCGGAATAGTGGGAGTATCATAAGAGACTTGAATACCATAAATTGTTTCCACATTAAAAGAGTAATGTTCAGAAAAAGGGTAATCATAATCATGACAAGTTTTATAAATATAATCATCACTACTTTTTATAGCATAAGTTTCATTACAATAATCATCATAGATAGGAGGCATGCTTTCATCATAGTAAATTTGCTCATCAAAGCTTGGGGGACAAAAAATATCATCTTCATCAAACATAGCTTCCCCAAGCTTGTGGCTTTGCATATCATTAGCATCATGGGTATTCAAAGAATTCATACTAACAACATTGCAATCATGCTCATCGTTTACATATTTTATACGAAGCATTCTATGTAATTCTTCTTCTAGTACTTGAGCACAATTTTCCTTCCCATCATTTTCACAAAAGACATTAAAAAGATGAAGCATATGAGGTAACCTTAATTCCATTTTTTGTAGTTTTCTTTTATAGACTAAACTAGTGATAAAACAAGAAACTAAAAGATTCGATTGCAAGATCTAAAGATATACCTTCAAGCACTCACCTCCCTGGCAACGGCGCCAGAAAAGAGCTTAGTTGACGGGGTGTGAGTGCCGCTTACCTAGCCTCCCCAGCAACGGCGCCAGAAAAGAGCTTGATGTCTACTACGCAACCATCTTCTTGTAGACATTGTTGGGCCTCCAAGTGCAGAGGTTTGTAGGACAGTAGCAAATTTCCCTCCAGTGGATGACCTAAGGTTTATCAATCCGTGGGAGGCGCGGGATGAAGATGGTCTCTCTCAAGTAACCCTGCAACCAAATAGCAAAGAGTCTCTTGTGTCCCCAACACACCCAATACAATGGTAAATTGTATAGGTGCACTAGTTCGGCGAAGAGATGGTGATACAAGTGCAATATGGATGGTAGATATAGGTTTTCGTAATCTGAAAATATAAAAACAGCAAGGTAACTAATGATAAAAGTGAGCGTAAACGGTATTGCAATGCTAGGAAACAAGGCCTATGGTTCATATTTTCACTAGTGCAAGTTCTCTCAACAATAATAACATAATTGGATCACATAATTATCCCTCAACATGCAACAAAGAGTCACTCCAAAGTCACTAATAGCGGAGAACAAACAAAGAGATTATGGTAGGGTACGAAACCACCTCAAAGTTATTCTTTCCGATCAATCCATTGGGCTATTCCTATAAGTGTCACAAACAGCCATAGAGTTCGTAGTAAAATAACACCTTAAGACACACATCAACCAAAACCCTAATGTCACCTAGATACTCCAATGTCACCTCAAGTATCCGTGGGTATGATTATACGATATGCGTCGCACAATCTCATATACATCTATTCAACCAACACATAGAACCTTGCTACCTCTTGAGCACTGTGTTGGTTTTCCCTTGAAGAGGAAAGGGTGATGCAGCAAAGTAGCGTAAGTATTTCCCTCAATTTTTGAGAACCAAGGTATCAATCTAGTAGGAAGCTACGCGCGAGTCCCTCGCACCTACACAATACAAATAAATCCTCTCAACCAACGCGATAAGGGGTTGTCAATCCCGTCACGGTCACTTACGAGAGTAGATCTGATAGATATGATAGGATAATATTTTTGGTATTTTTAATATAAAGATGCAAAGTAAAACAAAAGCAAAGTGAAAAGCAAAGGAAATAACTAAGTGTTGGAAGATTAATATGATGAAGATAGACCCGGGGGCCATAGGTTTCACTAGTGGCTTCTCTCAAGAGCATAAGTATTTTACGGTGGGTGAACGAATTACTGTTGAGCAATTCACATAATTGAGCATAGTTATGAGAATATCTAGGTATGATCATGTATATAGGCATCACGTCTGAGACAAGTAGACCGACTCCTGCCTGCATCTACTACTATTAATCCAGTCATCGACCGCTATCCAGCATGCATCTAGAGTATTAAGTTCATGAAAACAGAGTAACGCCTTAAGCAAGATGACATGATGTAGAGGGATAAATTCATGCAATATGATAAAAAAAACATCTTGTTATCCTCGATGGCAACAATACAATACGTGCCTTGCTGCCCCTACTGTCACTTGCAAAGGACACCGCAAGATTGAACCCAAAGCTAAGCACTTCTCCCATTGCAAGAAAGATCAATCTAGTAGGCCAAACCAAACTGATAATTCAAAGAGACTTGCAAAGATAACCAATCATACATAAAAGAATTCAGAGAAGATTCAAATATTGTTCATAGATAATCTTGATCATAAACCCACAATTCATCGGTCTCGACAAACACACCGCAAAAACAAGATTACATCGAATAGATCTCCACGAGAGAGGGGAGAACATTGAATTGAGATCCAAAAAGAGAGAAGAAGCCATCTAGCTACTAACTATGGACCCGAAGGTCTGAAGTAAACTACTCGCACTTCATCGGAGAGGCTATGGTGTTGATGTAGAAGCCCTCTGTGATGGATGCCCACTCCGGCAAAGCTCCGGAACGGGCCCCAAGATGGGATCTCGTGGGTACAGAAGGTTGCGGCGGTGGAATTAGGTTTTTGGCTCCGTATCTGATCGTTTGGGGGTACGTAGGTATATATAGGAGGAAGGAGTACGTCGGTGGAGCAACAAGGGGCCCACGAGGGTGGAGGGCGCGCCCTGGGGGGTGGGCGCGCCACCCTACCTCGTGGCATCCTCTTTTGTTTCTTGACGTAGGGTCCAAGTCTCCTGGATCATATTCTTCCTAAAAATCACGTTCCCGAAGGTTTCATTCCGTTTGGACTCCGTTTGATATTCCTTTTCTGCGAAACTCTGAAATAGGCAAAAAACTACAATTCTGGGCTGGGCCTCCGGTTAATAAGTTAGTCCCCAAAATAATATAAAAGTGAATAATAAAGCCCAATAATGTCCAAAATAGTAGATAATATAGCATGGAGCAATCAAAAATTATAGATACGTTGGAGACGTATCAAGCATCTCCAAGCTTAATTCCTGCTCGTCCTCGAGTAGGTAAATGATAAAAATAGAATTTTTGATGCGGAGTGCTACTTGGCATAATTTCAATGTAATTCTTCTTAATTGTGGTATGAATATTCAGATCCAAAAGATTCAAGACAAAAGTTTAATATTGACATAAAAATAATAATACTTCAAGCATACTAACTAAGCAATCATGTCTTCTCAAAATAACATGGCCAAAGAAAGTTATCCCTACAAAATCATATAGTCTGGCTATGCTCTATCTTCACCACACAAAGTATTTAAATCATGCACAACCCCGATGACAAGCCAAGCAATTGTTTCATACTTTTAACGTTTTCAAACTTTTTCAATCTTCACGCAATACATGAGCGTGAGCCATGGATATAGCACTATATGTGGAATAGAATGGTGGTTGTGGAGAAGACAAAAAGCGAGAAGATAGTCTCACATCAACTAGGCATATCAACGGGCTATGGAGATGGCCATCAATAGATATCAATGTGAGTGAGTAGGGATTGCCATGCAACGGATGCACTAGAGCTATAAGTATATGAAAGCTCAACAAAAGAAACTAAGTGGGTGTGCATCCAACTCGCTTGCTCACGAAGACCTAGGGCATTTTGAGGAAGCCCATCATTGGAATATACAAGCCAAGTTCTATAATGAAAAATTCCCACTAGTATATGAAAGTGACAAAATCAGAGACTCTCTATCATGAAGATCATGGTGCTACTTTGAAGCACAAGTGTGGTAAAAGGATAGTAACATTGTCCCTTCTCTCTTTTTCTCTCATTTTTTTATTTGGGCCTTTTCTCCCCTATTTTTTTATGGCCTCTTTTTTTCGTCCGGAGTCTCATCCCGACTTGTGGGGGAATCATAGTCTCCATCATCCTTTTCCTCACTTGGGACAATGCTCTAAAAATGAAGATCATCACACTTTTATTTTCTTACAACTCAACAATTACAACTCGATACTTAGAAAAAAATATGACTCTATATGAATGCCTCCGGCGGTGTACCGGGATATGCAATGAATCAAGAGTGACATGTATGAAAGAATTATGAACGGTGGCTTTGCCACAAATACGATGTCAACTACATGATCATGCAAAGCAATATGACAATGATGGAGCGTGTCATAATAAACGGAACGGTGGAAAGTTGCATGGCAATATATCTCGGAATGGCTATGGAACTGCCATGATAGGTAGGTATGGTGGCTGTTTTGAGGAAGGTATATGGTGGGTTTATGATACCGGCGAAAAGTGCGCGGAATTAGAGAGGCTAGCAATGGTGGAAGGAAGAAAGTGCGTATAATCCATGGACTCAACATTAGTCATAAAGAACTCATATACTTATTGCAAAAATCTACAAGTTATCAAAGCAAAGTATTACACGCATGCTCCTAGGGGGATAGATTGGTAGGAAAAGACCATCGCTCGTCCCCGACCACCACTCATAAGGAAGACAATCAATAAATAAATCATGCTCCGACTTCATCACATAACGGTTCACCATACGTGCTTGCTACGGGAATCACAAACTTAAACACAAGTATTTCTCAAATTCACAACTACTCAATTAGCATGACTCTAATATCACCATCTTTATATCTCAAAACAATTATCAAGCATCAAACTTTTCCTAGCATTCAACACAATCATAAGAAAGCTTTTACAAATCTTGAATACCAAGCATATTAAGATTATTTAAGCAAATTAACATGGTATTTAAGACTCTCAAAATAATCTAAGTGAAGCATGAGAGATCAATAGTTTCTATAAAACAAATCCACCACCGTGCTCTAAAAGATATAAGTGAAGTACTAGAGCAAAACTATATAACTCAAAAGATATAAGCGAAGCACATAGAGTATTCTAACAAATTCCAAATCATGTATGGCTCTCTCAAAAGGTGTGTACAGCAAGGATGATTGTGGTAAACTAAAAAGCAAAGACTCAAATCATACAAGATGCTCCAAGCAAAACACATATCATGTGGTGAATAAAAATATAGCTCCAAGTAAAGTTACCGATGGAAGTAGACGAAAGAGGGGATGCCTTCCGGGGCATCCCCAAGCTTTGGCTTTTTGGTGTCCTTAGATTATCTTGGGCGTGCCATGGGCATCCCCAAGCTTAGGCTTATGCCACTCCTTGTGCCATAATCCATCAAAATCTTTCACCCAAAACTTGAAAACTTCACAACACAAAACTCAACAGAAATCTCGTGAGCTCCGTTAGCGAAAGAAAACAAAAGACCACTTCAAGGTACTGTAATGAACTCATTATTTATTTATATTGGTGTTAAACCTACTCTATTCCAACTTCTCTATGGTTTATAAACTATTTTACTAGCCATAGATTCATCAAAATAAGCAAACAACACACGAAAAACAGAATCTGTCAAAAACAGAACAGTCTGTAGTAATCTGTAACTAACGCAAACTTCTGGAACTCCAAAAACATCAGCCAAACTAGGAAGACCTAGACAATTTGTTTATTGATCAGCAGCAATTGGAATCACTATTTTACCACGTTCTGGTGATTTTTAACAATTATTTTCGTGAACAGAAAGTTTCTGGAAATTACAGCAAGATCATATAACTATCATCCAAGAAGATCGTATAGGTTTAACTTGGCACAAACACTAATTAAAACATAAAAACACATCTAACCAGAGGCTAGATCAAATATTTATTCCTAAAAAGAAGAAAAAAGCCAAAAACTAAAAATAAAATTGGGTTGCCTCCCAACAAGCGCTATCGTTTAACGCCCCTAGCTAGGCATAAAATCAAGGATAGATCTAGGTATTGCCGTCTTTGGTAGGCAATCCATAAGTGGCTCTCATGATAGATTCATATGGTAATTTTATTTTCTTCCTAGGGAAGTGTTCCATGCCTTTCTTTAATGGAAATTGGAATCTAATATTCCCTTCCTTCATATCAATAATTGCACCAATCGTTCTAAGGAAAGGTCTATCAAGAATAATAGGACATGAAGGATTGCAATCTATATCAAGAACGATAAAATCTACGGGCACATAATTCCTATTTGCAACAATAAGAACATCATTAATTCTTCCCATAGGTTTCTTAATAGTGGAATACGCAAGGTGCAAGTTTAGAGAACAATCATCAAAATCGCAGAAATCTAGCAAATCGCACAAAGTTTTGGGAATAGTGGAAACACTAGCACCCAAATCACATAAAGCATAGAACTCATGATCCTTGATCTTAATTTTAATAGTAGGTTCCCACTCATAATAAAGTTTTCTAGGGATAGAAACTTCCGACTCAAGCTTTTCTTCATAAGATTGCATCAAGGCATCAACGATATGTTCGGTAAACGCTTTATTTTGACTATAAGCATGAGGAGAATTTAGCACGGATTGCAACAAGGAAATACAATCTATCAAAGAGCAATTTTCATAATTAAATTCCTTGAAATCCAAAATAGTGGGTTTATTAACATCTAGGGTTTTGATTTCTTCAATCCCACTTTTATCAATTTTAGCATCAAGATCTAAAAACTCCGAATTTTTGGAACGCCTTCTAGGTAAAGGTGGATCATATTCAGTCCCATCATTATCAAGATTCATATTGCAAAACAAAGATTTAATAGGGGACACATCAATAACTTTTAGATCTTCATCTTTATTTTCATAGAAATTTGAAGGACACGCTTTTATAAAGCAATCTTTCTTAGCACGCATCCTAGCGGTTCTTTCTTTGCACTCATCAATGGAAATTCTCATGGCTTTGAGAGACTCATTGATATCATGATTAGGAGGAATAGATCTCAGTTTCAAAGAATCAACATCAAGAGAAATTCTATCAACGTTCCTAGCCAATTCATCAACTTTAAGCAATTTCTCTTCAAGCAAAGCATTGAAATTTTTTTGCGAATTCATAAACTCTTTAACACTAGTCTCAAATTCAGAGGGCATCTTATTAAAATTTCCATAAGAGTTGTTGTAGGAATTTCCATAATTATTAGAGGAATTACTAGGATAAGGCCTAGGATTAAAGTTTCCTCTATACGCGTTGTTACCAAAATTATTCCTACCAACAAAATTCACATCCATAGATTCATTATTATTCTCAATCAAAGTAGACAAAGGCATATCATTAGGATCAGAAGTAACACTCTTAGTAGCAAATAATTTCATAAGTTCATCCATCTTTTCACTCAAAACATTAATTTCTTCTATCGCATGCACTTTTTTATTAGTAGATCTTTCAGTGTGCCATTGAGAATAATTAACCATAATATTATCTAGGAGTTTAGTAGCTTATCCTAAAGTGATTTCCATAAAAGTGCCTCCCGCGGCCGAATCTAAAAGATTTCTAGAAGCAAAATTCAATCCGGCATAAATTTTTTGTATAATCATCCACAAATTCAAACCATGAGTAGGGCAATTACGTATCATTAATTTCATCCTCTCCCAAGCTTGTGCAACATGTTCACGATCAAGTTGCTCAAAATTCATAATATCGTTTCTAAGAGAGATGATCTTAGCGGGAGGAAAATACATAGAGATAAAAGCATCTTTGCACTTGTTCCAAGAATCAATACTATTTTTGGGCAAAGACGAAAACCAAGCTTTAGCACGATCTCTAAGCGAAAAAGGAAATATCTTCAATTTAACAATATCATTATCAACATCTTTCTTCTTTTGCATATCACACAAATCAACGAAGTTATTTAGATGAGTAGCGGCATCTTCACTAGGAAGGCCGGCGAATTGATCTTTCATGACAACATTCAACAAAGCAGCATTGATTTCACAAGATTCAGTATCGGTAAGAGGAGCAATCGGAGTGCTAAGGAAATCATTATTGTTGGTATTAGTAAAGTCACATAATTTAGTATTATCTTGAGCCACCGTGACAAACAAGCAATCCAACACACGAGCAAACAAAAAGCAAGCGAAAAAGAAGCGAACGATAAAGAGAGGGCGAATAAAACGGCAAGGGTGAAGTGGGGGAGAGGAAAACGAGAGGCAAATGGCAAATAATGTAATGCGGGAGATAAGGGATTGTGATGGGTACTTGGTATGTTGACTTTTGCATAGACCTCCCCGGCAACGGCGCCAGAAATCCTTCTTGCTACCTCTTGAGCACTGCGTTGGTTTTCCCTTGAAGAGGAAAGGGTGATGCAGCAAAGTAGCGTAAGTATTTCCCTCAGTTTTTGAGAACCAAGGTATCAATCTAGTAGGAGGCTACGCGCGAGTCCCTCGCACCTACACAATACAAATAAATCCTCGCAACCAACGCGATAAGGGGTTGCCAACCCTTTCACGGTCACTTACGAGAGTGAGATCTGATAGATATGATAGGGTAATATTTTTGGTATTTTTATGATAAAGATGCAAAGTAAAATAAAAGCAAAGTAAAAAAGCAAAGGAAATAACTAAGTGTTGGAAGATTAATATGATGAAGATAGACCCGGGGGCCATAGGTTTCACTAGTGGCTTCTCTCAAGAGCATAAGTATTTTACGGTGGGTGAACGAATTACTGTTGAGCAATTGACAAAACTGAGCATAGTTATGAGAATATCTAGGTATGATCATGTATATAGGCATCACGTCCGAGACAAGTAGACCGACTCCTGCCTGCATCTACTACTATTACTCCACTTATCGACCGCTATCCAGCATGCATCTAGAGTATTAAGTTCATGAAAACAGAGTAACGCCTTAAGCAAGATGACATGATGTAGAGGGATAAATTCATGCAATATGATAAAAAAAACCATCTTGTTATCCTCGATGGCAACAATACAATACGTGCCTTGCTGCCCCTACTGTCACTGGGAAAGGACACCGCAAGATTGAACTCAAAGCTAAGCACTTCTCCATTGCAAGAAAGATCAATCTAGTAGGCCAAACCAAACTGATAATTCGAAGAGACTTGCAAAGATAACCAATCATACATAAAAGAATTCAGAGAAGATTCAAATATTGTTCATAGATAATCTTGATCATAAACCCACAATTCATCGGTCTCAACAAACACACCACAAAAAGAAGATTACATCGAATAGATCTCCACGAGAGAGGGGGAGAACATTGAATTGAGATCCAAAAAGAGAGAAGAAGCCATCTAGCTACTAACTATGGACCCGAAGGTCTGAAGTAAACTACTCACACTTCATCGGAGAGGCTATGGTGTTGATGTAGAAGCCCTCCATGATGGATGCCCCCTCCGACGGAGCTCCGAAACAGGCCCCAAGATGGGATCTCGTGGGTACAGAAGGTTGCGGCGGTGGAATTAGGTTTTTGGCTCCGTATCTAATCGTTTGGGGGTACGTAGGTATATATAGGAGGAAGGAGTACGTCGGTGGAGCAACAGGGGGCCCACGAGGGTGGAGGGCGCGCCCTGGGGGGGTGGGCGCGCCCCCCTACCTCGTGGCCTCCTCTTTTGTTTCTTGACGTAGGGTCCAAGTCTCCTGGATCATATTCTTCCTAAAAATCACGTTCCCAAAGGTTTCATTCCGTTTGGACTCCGTTTGATATTCCTTTTCTGCGAAACTCTGAAATAGGCAAAAAAACAGCAATTCTGGCTGGGCCTCCGGTTAATAGGTTAGTCCCAAAAATAATATAAAAGTGAATAATAAAGCCCAATAATGTCCAAAACAGTAGATAATATAGCATGGAGCAATCAAAAATTATAGATACGTTGGAGACGTATCAAACCTCAAAGAGTGCCCCAAAGTTTCTACCAGAGAGTCAAGACGAAAACGTGTGCCAACCCCTATGCGTAGGTTCATGGGCGGAACCCGCAAGTTGATCTCCAAAACATACATCAAGTGAATCAATAGAATAACCCATTGTCACCACGGTTATCCCACGCAAGACATACATCAAGTGTTCTCAAATCATTAAAGACTCAATCCGATAAGATAACTTCAAAGGGAAAACTCAATCCATTACAAGAGAGTAGAGGGGGAGAAACATCATAAGATCCAACTATAATAGCAAAGCTCGCGATACATCAAGATTGTATCACCTCAAGAACACGAGAGAGAGAGAGAGAGAGAGAGAGAGAGAGAGACAACAAACACATAGCTACTGGTACATACCCTCAGTCCCGAGGGTGAACTACTCCCTCCTCATCATGGAGAGCACCGGGATGATGAAGATGGCCACCGGTGAGGGATCCCCCCTCCGGCAGGGTGCCGAAACAGGGTCCCGATTGGTTTTTGGTGGCTACAGAGGCTTGCGGCGGCGGAACTCCCGATCTATTCTGTTCCCCGAAGGTTTTAGGGTATATTGATATGTATATAGGAGGAAGAAATACGTCAGGGGAGGCACAAGGGACCCACGAGGGTGGAGGGTGCGCCCAGGGGGGTGGGCGCGCCCCCCGCCTCGTGCCTTCCTCGTTGATTTCCTGACATGCACTCCAAGTCCCCTTGATTGCTTCCGTTCCAGAAATAACTTTCCCGAAGGTTTCATTCCGTTTGGACTCCGTTTATTCCTTTTCTACGAAACACTAAAACAAGGGAAAAACAGAAACTGGCACTGAGCTCTGGGTTAATAGGTTAGTCCCAAAAATAATATAAAAGTGCATAATAAAGCCCATAAACATCCAAAACAGATAATATAATAGCATGGAACAATGAAAAATTATAGATACGTTGGAGACGTATCAATGGGGGTGACGATTTCCCCCTCCCGGAGGGATGTATCCCCGGTAAACTCCGCCGGAGCCCTAGATTGGTTCTACCCAGGTTCCACCTCGAGACGGCGGCACTTCGTCCCGAAAGCTTCCTTCTTATTTTTTACAGGGCGAAAGACTTCATATAGCAAAAGATGGGCACCAGAGGCCTGCTAGGGGGCCCACGAGGCAGGGGGCACGCCCAGGGGGGTAGGGCGTGCCCCCCACCCTCGTGGACGGTGGGTGGCCCCCCTCTGGTGCTTTCTTCGCCCAATATTTTTTATATATTCCAAAACTGACTTTTGTGGAGTTTCAGGACTTTTGGAGTTGTGCAGAATAGGTCTCTAATATTTGCTCCTTTTCCAGTCCAGAATTCCAGCTGCCGGCATTCTCCCTCTTCATGTAAACCTTGCAAAATAAGAGAGAAAATGCATAATTGTTGTGACATAATGTGTAATAACAGCCCATAATGCAATAAATATCGATATAAAAGCATGATGCAAAATGGACGTATCAATTCCCCCAAGCTTAGACCTTGCTTGTCCTCAAGCGGAAGCCAATATCAAAAAATATGTCCACGTGTTTAGAGATAGAGGTATCGATAAAATAAAATACGGACATGAGGGCATCATGATCATTCTTATAACAACACACACACACACACACACACACACATATATATATATATATTGTCATATGATTCCTTATGCTAAAGTAACAATCTATTCACAAGGTCAAGTATGAATCAGAAACTTCATTAAAAGTAACAAACTATGATCTCGGTCATTGAAGCAATTGCAATTTATTGTAACTTCGGAAAGAGTAAATATAAGAGAGCTTTTCAGCAAGTCCACATACTCAACTATCATTTTGTCTTTCACAATTGCTAACACTCACGCAATACTTATGGGTATGAAGTTTTAATCGGACATAGAGAAAGATAGGGGCTTATAGTTTTGCCTCCCAACCTTTTACCTCAAGGGTAATGTCAACAATAATAGTTTATGATAACTTACATCCGAGTGGATATATATATATATATATATATATATATATATATATATATATATATATATATATATATATATCAGGATCTTTCCAACACATGGTGCTTGCCAAAAGGTAAAGTGTAAAAAGGAAAGGTGAAGATCACCATGACTTTTGCATAAGGTATAAGACAAAAATAAAAGGCAGGCCCTTCGCAGAGGGAAGCAGAGGTTGTCATGTGCTTTTATGGTTGGATGTACAAAATCTTAATGCAAAAGAACGTCACTTTATATTGCCACTTGTGATAGGGAGCTTTATTATGAAGTCCGTCGCTTTTATTTCTTCCATATCACAAGATCGTATAAAGCTTATTTTCTCCACACTAATAACTCATACATATTTAGAGCGCAATTTTTATTGCGTGCAGCAATGACAACTGTGACACCCCAAAATTTTGGCCTCGTTTTATTTATTAAAATGTTGCCAGGAAATAAAACTTTTCCAATTGTCAAGTTTTACCTTTTGTGATTTTGGATTTTTGCCTCTAGTGGGAGAAACCTTCAAAGGTATTGTTGGATTTGTTTACTCTCTTTTATAAAACCATTATTTATCAGTGGATTCAAATGTTGCAAGATTTATTTATTCAAAAAGCTTTCTTTCTTTAAAATGATTCATTTTGCATTTGGGGCCTATTTGCACTACAACCACTTGACAAATGCTTTTAAAAATTCCACCAAAATTTGGGGATGTCATGTGATGTTTCCACATCACTTTTATGCAAAGATACCTTCTGGCCATTGGAGATTTTGAGCTCTACACCAATTTTTCCAATCTGGTCCAGTAGGCACTTTCGCACTGCAACCCATTTAAATATTTCTTCAAAAATTCTTCCAAGTATTTGGAGATGACAGTGGATGCATACAACTCATCTTCAAGCAAAAACCCAATGATGTTCTTTGGAAAATTTGAGTGGATCAACCTCTTTTGCATTCTGGTCCAATTTGGTGATTTGTACTGCAACCATATTTTTCCTTGCTCTAGTGACCCTGAGCTTTCTCCTACTTGTAGCCCTCCCTACCAAACTCTTAAGTCCAGGAGATTGGGCTCATTGGAGATTTTGAAGTGCATGTTCTAAACCCCTATTCTTCCTGCCCAAAACTGGAGTTTTGCAAAACTTGCACTATCAACTTTCTGTTTTTGCCAAACTGACCCTACCACCATCTCCTGTGTCTAAGGAGGCACTGATCTGGAGTTTTTGGCCACTCCAAGAGTTGCCTATGTGCATCTGGCATTCTGTCGAACACCTGGTGTGCACAGCCACTTTTGGCAAGCTCTCTGGTTTGCACTATGGACTTGAACCCCTGACCTATCCACCTTGTCCACTAAGTGTCTTGCTTCCCCCACCGTCATCCTGTGCAGTGCCAGCTCCACCCTCGAGCTCTAGAGCGCGCTGGCATTGCGTCGAACAGGTGCCGTGCGTGCTCTAGGCGCGCCCAGAGCGCACGTTTTGCACGCGCGCGCACTACGCCGACACGCCGCACTGCCGCACGCGACGCGACCCGACCCTGGCCCCCTCTGCATCGCTGAGCCGCGCACTAGCCGCCCCCTGCTCCACGATCCCTCTGGTGCCCGGCTGCGCCGCTGGCCGCGCCCTTGGCGGCACGCCGGCGTCGGCAGCGGCCTCTGCCATGT
Organism: Aegilops tauschii subsp. strangulata; assembly: GCF_002575655.3. NCBI lineage: Eukaryota > Viridiplantae > Streptophyta > Magnoliopsida > Poales > Poaceae > Aegilops > Aegilops tauschii. The sequence goes on from NC_053040.3 coordinate 185,362,844, forward strand.
TCGGCACCGCCCAAACCGCGCCAGCGCGCCAGCTGCCCCTGGGAATCGCTCGTGCCTATCCTCCTGCCTGTCGGAATGCGCTCGTCGCCGCCAGGATGCCCTGCAACTACAGCAACGGCTGTCGCCGGCGATCCTATCCTCTGCCACCGCGGGAACCTGCCTCGGGCGCTATATAAAGGGTCCCTGAGCCCCTCCGAGCACTCACGCGACTTCAGACACTCCTCGTAGAGCTTCCCGCGTAGTGAATCGAACAGTAGTGGCCGTCTCCCTCAACTCCGGCCAGCCCGGCCACCGCCAAGCTCCGGTGCGATTCGTCGCAACCGGCCACCCTCTCGCCCAACCAGCACCACCAGTCACTCCCTCTGGTCCTTGCGGAGCTGCCCAGCTACTCATCTTCGATCAGAGACCACCGGAGCACAAAAAACACTTCACCACCGTAGCTTTCCCCCGCCGCGGAGCTCGCCGCCGGCGATTCCTTCCACCTCCGACGACCCTTCAACCACCCAAAGGACCGCCTCGGTCTAGCCGTTCCATCCCCGCCCGCAGATGCCCTCGAGGAGCCGCCGTCCGTCGCCGGCGATCGCCGGAGCCCCGCTCCCGTCGGGCAGAAGAGAAGAGAAGGAGGGAAGGAACGGTCAAACCTGACCAGTGGGCCCTCTGGACCCACTGTCAGTGACCCACGCAGCGCCCTCTCTCTGTTTAAGTGGAGGCGCAAAACCCCCGAGTGCGTTTCCTCTGCTGCGAACGCGTATTTCTGCTGAAACGTTTTCCTTTTTTTCTGGTTTTATTTAAAAACAGAGTTGACCAAACTTTGACTGGCTATAACTTTTAAAATAAAACTCCAAATGAGTTGATTCTTTTTCCTGCCTCTCTCAAATTTCATCTAGTTTATTTTAAGATTTATTTCAAAAATATTTGAGACAGGTTTTGGTACTGTGTTTGAAATATTTGTATTTGTGTATTTTGCAAAATAGGATTTTTGGAGAAAAAGGAAAGCTTCCAATAAAGTGCATCCGTTGCATACTCTTGAAGGCAAGCATTTCTGAACTCTGGCATAATATTTGTTGTGGTGTTTTGATGCGATCACAGCACCTTTTGACTTGGAGTAGATGTGACAGTTTATGTATCGATGTAGTCTCGTGCATGAGTCCACTTTGGAGATTGTTTGTGGCCAGCAATGGATACCCTAAGGATTTGTATCGCCCTCGTGAGCTTCTCTTGCACACCGGTAGGAAGCGGGAAAGTCGTGGTCTTGGGTAGACACGAGCTTGTCCCTAATCCCTCGTTGAGACGAGTATGCCCGGCATAGCATGGTGAGGCTCGAGGAGTGGTGATTTATTTCACTAGTGGTAATATTGTTGGTGGATACTTGGATCACCTGAGTCGGTTGTAGACCGAGTCTGGTTCAGTAGCTTCCTTTTGTCGGTACCACCACCTGTCCCTGCAGGGGACAGGGTATGGTTCAGTAGGTTGTCAACCCCTTTCCAAAGCACACACCGTACAGAGAGGCCGTGATGAAGGTCCCGTGGCCACGGATTAAAGCCTGTCATTCGGTCCGGGGGCCTGGGTGTTTTCGGTTGTAGCCGAAGGGGATAGCTTCCCCAGTTTGCGCGCGGTATAAATTATGTGATCCCATGCTACGTCGAGGTTGTAGCCTCCCCACTTAGAGTTTTGCTTGGCAGGTGTCGTGGGTGATTCCAGACACTGGTGAGTTAAGCTGGTGTGTGCAGGTCAGGCGTGTTTTCAATCAAAAGACCGTAGACGGAATTAGTCCCGAGGGACTGAGTAATCCCGTTACTCGTGGAAAATGGTACTCCCTCTGCAGAGGATATATCCTGTCAGATAGTCCTGTTCTTAAGTAAAGGCCACATCCCGAGTTGAGTCTCCGTGACGGTATTCGGATGGAGAACGATTTAACTAGAACTCTGTAACGGCATTCGGATGGAGAACGATTTAATTAGAGCTTAGTAACGGAATTCGGATGGAGATACGGCTTGACTAAATTATCGGTTTTCGGATGGAGAAACGATTGTACTAAATTTTGTTTATGATTATGGCACCCTTGGATTATGATCTTTATTGTTTTGGACTAACCATTTATATTACGTATGTTATTGAGTATCCCTGGGATGGTTCTACCTCCTGGATATTCACTGTGATTATTCTTTTATAAGCCCTTTATGTGGTGTCGCTCAGACGCCCGATTGCGGCATTATTATTTCTGCATTTTCCGCTCGAGGAGTCATTCAGACACTCGTTTGGCACCAGTATTATTATTTCTGCATTTACCGCTCGAGGAGTCATTCAGACACTCGTTTGGCACCCAGTATTTTATTTTGGTATATTTTTATCCATATGTGTGCATCATGATTTTTTTTGTATATTTCGTGACGGATGTATGATCATCTATTAAACCTGGAGTATGTTTGATATATTATACCCGTGTTCTTAATGTTTGCGAGTACATTCAAACGTACTCATTGGCTTGTCCCTGGCTATTGTCTTGGCCAGATTGCCTTGCGTGGAGGTATGCATCGCGGTGACACCCTCGGAACCTACGCTGTTGACGTTTGCAGCCTCGCGAAGATAGGAGTTATCCTGGTCAGCTGTTCTTGTGGGAAGTGGAGTCCCATAGACGCAGATGTTTCCAACCGCTTCCGCCCTAAACCATTAGAAACCAAGTGTTGTACTCCCAGGCCTAAATGGTCTTGTACTACATATTTTTGTTCCTTGCTTGGAATTCTTGTATTAAGTTGGTACCTCATCAGCTAACAGTAATCCTGGGGCTGGTGAGCACACAGGCCGTTTTTCTGGGAATTTATATCCCAAAAATCCGGTCGTGACAACAACTTACTTGAAGGATCTTACTCAATCCATAGGTAGATATGGTGGACTCTCATGGGAAAACTGGGTTTAAGGATATTTGGAAGCACAAGTAGTATCTCTACTTGGTGCAAAGAATTTGGGTAGCATGAGAGGGAAAGGCAAGCTCAACTTGTTGGATGATCCATGACAATATACTTTATTTTGGATATAAGAAAACATAACCCATTACGTTGTCTTCCTTGTCCATCATCAACTTTTTAGCATGTCATATTTTAATGAGTGCTCACAATCATAAAAGATGTCCAAGATAGTATATTTATATGTGAAAACCTCTCTTTCTTTATTACTTCCTATTAATTGCAACGATGATCAAAACTATGTTTGTCAACTCTCCACAACGTTTATTCATCATACTCCTTTATATGTGAAGTCATTACTCTCCATAAGATCAATATGATCTCTTTATTTCTTTTTGTTCTTTTCTTTAATTCCCTCAAGACCATAGCAAGATAACCAAGCCCTCGACTCAAAACTAATCTTTATTATATATAGCTCACGGACTTGATTACATAGAGGAATCATAAAGCAAAAATCAAAACTAGATCATACTAAAACTATATTCTACTAGATCAAGATATAACCAAAAGGATCGAACTAAGAAAAATGGTAAAGATAGGAGTGTGATGGTGATACGATACCAGGGCACCTCCCCCAAGCTTGGCAGTTGCCAAGGGGAGTACCCATACCCATGTATTTATGTCTCTTTCTTCGGAGGTGGTGATGTGATATTGTTGGCGATGATGCCCCTCAGGATATGATTCTCTTCCTCAAGCTTATTGACTTGCTGCTTGAGATCCATTATTTCCTTATGGAGCTTACCCGTGACGGCTAAAGCTCCTTTCACCCATGGATGTTGCATAGCTGCGGGAGAAAAGTAACACTCTTTTTCATATTTTCATAAGAGAGAAATCTAACATTGGAAGGGATGACCAATTTTGGAATAGCTGAGCTCCGAAGTTCCTCCATCATGAATCTGGCTTGGAAACGAGTGGTAACTTCTTGATCCTCCTCCATGGCATCTACCCTTTTCAAGTCGGCCTCCATCTCCTCCTTAGTTGATGGCCCAAAGTGATAGGCATCGCTGTTTGCTCCTGGACCTGGTGTCGGATGAGATACCCGACTCTCCCCGACTGAGTCTTGAGAAGACATTTGATACGTCTCTAATGTATCTATAATTTTTGATTGTTCCATGCTATTATATTATAAATCTTGGATGTTTTATATGCATTTATATGCTATTTTATATGATTTTTGCGACTAACCTATTAACCTAGAGCCCAGTGACAGTTTCTGTTTTTCCTTGTTTTTGAGTATCGCAGAAAAGGAAAACAAAACGGAGTCCAATTGACCTAAAAATTGACGGAGATTATTTTTGGACCAGAAGAAGCCCACGGAGTATTGGAGATGGGCTAGAAGAGTCCCGAGGCACCCACGAGGGTGGGGCCGCGCCCTACCCCTCTGGGCGCGCCCCCCTACCTCGTGGCCGCCTCGGAGACCCCCCTGACTTGTTCCCGACGCCAAAAATCCTTATAAATATAGAAACCCCCAAAAAGAAACCGAGATCGGGAGTTCCGCCGCCGCAAGCCTCTGTAGCCACCAAAAAACCAATCGGGACCCTGTTCTGGCACCCTGCCGGAGGGGGAATCCCTCACCGGTGGCCATCTTCATCATCCCGGCGCTCTCCATGACGAGGAGGGAGTAGTTCACCCTCGGGGCTGAGGGTATGTACCAGTAGCTATGTGTTTGTTCTCTATCTCTGTCTCGTGTTCTTGATTCGGCACGATCTTGATGTATCGCGAGCTTTGCTATTATAGTTGGATCTTATGATGTTTATCCCCCTCTACTCTCTTGTAATGGATTGAGTTTTCCCTTTGAAGTTATCTTATCGGATTGAGTCTTTAAGGATTTGAGAACACTTGATGTATGTCTTGAATGTGCTTATCTGTGGTGACTATCGGACATTCACGTGGTCTACTTGATGTATGTTTTGGTGATCAACTTGCGGGTTCAGTGACCTTGTGAACCTATGCATAGGGGTTGGCACACGTTTTCGTCTTGACTCTCCGGTAGAAACTTTGGGGCACTCTTTGAAGTTCTTTGTGTTGGTTGAATAGATGAATCTGAGATTGTGTGATGCATATTGTATAATCATACCCACGGATACTTGAGGTGACATTGGAGTATCTAGGTGACATTAGGGTTTTGGTTGATTTGTGTCTTAAGGTGTTATTCTAGTACAAACTCTAGGATAGATCGAACGGAAAGAATAGCTTCGTGTTATTTTACTACATACTCTTGAATAGATCGATCAGGAAGGATAACTTTGAGGTGGTTTCGTACCCTACAATAATTTCTTCGTTTGTTCTCCGCTATTAGTGACTTTGGAGTGACTCTTTGTTGCATGTTGAGGGATAGTTATATGATCCAAATATGTTATTATTGTTGAGAGAACTTGCACTAGTGAAAGTATGAACCCTAGGCCTTGTTTCCTAGAATTGCAATACCGTTTACGCTCACTTTTATCGCTTGTTACCTTGCTGTTTTTATAATTTCAAATTACAAAAACCTATATCTACCATCCATATTGCACTTGTATCACCATCTCTTCGCCGAACTAGTGCACCTATACAATTTACCATTGTATTGGGTGTGTACGGGACACAAGAGACTCTTTGTTATTTGGTTGTAGGGTTGCTTGAGAGAGACCATCTTCATCCTACGCCTCCCACGGATTGATAAACCTTAGGTCATCCACTTGAGGGAAATTTGCTATTGTTCTACAAACCTCTGCACTTGGAGGCCCAACAACGTCTACAAGAAGAAGGTTGTGTAGTAGACATCATGCAATTTCTGGCACCGTTGTCGGGGAGGCGAGGTAAGCGGCACTAACACCCCGTCAACTAAGCCAATTTCTGGCGCCGTTGCCGGTGAGGTGAGTGCTTGAAGGTATATCTTTAGATCTTGCAATCGAATCTTTTTGTTTCTTGTTTTATCACTAGTTTAGTCTATAAAAGAAAACTACAAAAAATGGAATTGAGGGTGCCTCATATGCTTCATCTTTTTAATATCTTTCATGAAAATAAGGATTCCGATAATTGTGCCAAAGCGTTAGAAGAATAATGCATTAAAATGTTTGGCACTAAATCTTTGAATGATGAGCATGATTGCAATGTTGTTAGTACGAACTCTTTGAATATCCATGGTACTAATGATGATTGCACTAGTCATGATGAAAATGTCTCTTATAAGCATGTCAATTTTTGTGGAGTGCATAGAGTTTGCAATTACACGCCAAATAGGGAAGATAGATTTTGCAAGAGGCACAAGTATTTAGAAACTAAATGGTTGCAAGAAAGGCTAGATGTTTGTGCTGAAAATTTAAATTTTCTTAGCCATCCTTGTGAACTTTGCAATGAACATGGTCATTTAAATCTCCAATGCAAATTGTTTCATGATTGTATCGTGTCCAAAATTTGTGATGACTTGATTTCCCTTGCGCATCATAATGAACTTAGTTTGCTTGTGGGTTATGAAGAAATGAAACGTATAACCAAGGATCTTCCAGAATTTTTCCTTGATAAAGTTCTTGATTTTGATCTAGAGGAAATTTTTATGTATTGTGCGGTGAATTGCATTGAAAATCCTTATATTGTCAATTACATAAAGACAAGAAAACAAATAGATGATGAAGAGAATACTAATGAAAGGGAAGAGATTTCCCAATATCCTCCTATTCTTTCTTATGATGAATCAGGTAACGAGGAGGAGCTTTCTATTCAACCAATCTCATTAATAAGGAGCTCCAAAAAGAGGATTAAACCCACACATGATGTGAAGAAGAAAAAGAAAAGACGGAGAAACAAAGGTAAAATGGTATCCCTCCCAAATGATGTTGCTCCTATTACTCATTGTGATGATGATAATTGCTATAATATTGGTGCCATCCATACTATTAATGATGAGAGTGATTATGCTTATGATATGAAAAGGCCCAAGCTTGGCGATGCCATGTCTGATGAGAATGACAAGTTTGAGAACTTATTTGCTGCAATTAATGATTTTCCCAAGCTTGGGGATGCTATGATTTATGAAGATGATATGTTTAACCTCCCAAGTTTTGATATGCCAATTTATTATGAAGAAAGCATGCCTCCTATTTATGATGGTTATATTAATGAAAGTGGGTTTGGAAGAGTGTCAACTTTAGGAAGTAATGATCCCACTATTTTGGAGGGTCTTGAATCTTATTGTGAAAATTATGAAAGTGGATTTGGAGAGGTCATGACTTTATTTAGTAATGATTCCACTATCTTGGAAGAGGTTTCAATTGATTATGATGAGAACAAAGTTGCAACTTATGATGATTATTGTGATGACACTTATGCTATAAAAAGTAGTGATGATTATATTAAAAATTGTCATGATTATGATTACCCTTTTTCTAAACATTACTCTTTTAATGTGGAAACAATTTATAGTATTCGAGTTTCTTATGATACTCCCACTATTCCGATTGAGAAGAATTTTGCTTATGTAAAGAGTAGTAAATTTTCTATGCTTGTAGATCATGAAAAGAATGCTTTATGTGATGGTTATATTGTTGAATTTATTCATGATGCTACTGAAAATTATTATGAGGGAGGAATATATGCTTGTAGGAATTGCAATAATATCAAGTTTCCTCTCTATGTGCTTAAAGTTTTAAAGTTATGCTTGTTTTGCCTTCCTATGCTAGTCGATTATTGTTCCCATAAGTTGTTTGCTCAAAAATTCCCTATGCATAAAAAGTGGGTTAGAATTAAAAGTGCTAGTCATATTCTTTATGATGCTCTCTTTATGTTTCAATTCTGATGTTTTATGTGAGCATCATTGAAATCATCATGCCTAGCTAGGGGCATTAAACGTTAGCGCTTGTTGGGAGGCAACCCAGTTTTATTTTTGTTCTTTGCCTTTTGCTCTTGTTTAGTAATAAATAATCTATCTAGCCTCTGGTTATACATGGTTTTATGTTTTAATTAGTGTTTGTGCCAAGTAGAACCAATAGGATCTTCTTGGGTGATAGTTGTTTGATCTTGCTGAAAAAGACAGAAACTTTGTGCTCACGAAAACAATTGTTAAAATTCACCAGAAAGTGATAAAATTCTAATTCTTTTTTCAGAAGATCAATATATAAATTATCCAGGTTGTCCTAGTTTTTCAGAATTTTTGGAGTTCCAGAAGTATTAGAACAAATCAGATTGCTACAGACTGTTCTGTTTTTGACAGATTCTGTTTTCTATGTGTTGTTTGCTTATTTTGATGAATCTATGAGTAGTATCGGAGGGTATGAACCATAGAGAAGTTGGAATACAGTCGATATTACACCAATATGAATTTAGAATGAGTTCACAACAGTACCTAAGTGGTGATTTATTTTCTTATACTAACGGAGCTTACGAGTTTTCTGTTGAGTTTTGTGTTGTGAAGTTTTCAAGTTTTGGGTAAAGATTCGATGGACTATGAAATAAGGAGTGGTAAGAGCCTAAGCTTGGGGATGCCCAAGGCACCCCAAGGTAATATTCAAGGACGACCAAGAGCCTAAGCTTGGGTATGCCCCGGATGGCATCCCCTCTTTCGTCTTCGTTCATCGGTAACTTTACTTGGAGCTATATTTTTATTCACCACATGATATGTGTTTTGCTTGGAGCGTCATTTTATTTTATTTTGTTTTGCTTTCTTTTTGAATAATATCCCAAGATCTGAAATTCTTAAATGTTAGAGAGTCTTCACATAGTTCCATAATTATTCAACTACTCATTGATCTTCACTTATATCTTTCGGAGTAGTTTGTCGTTTGCTCTAGTGCTTCACTTATATCTTTTAGAGCACGACGGTAGTTTTATTTTGAACAAATAGATGAACTCTCATGCTTCACTTATATTATTTTGAGAGTCTTTTTAGAACAGCATGGTAATTTGCTTGGCTATGAAACTAGTCCTAATATGATGGGCATTCAAGATGGGTATAATAAAAACTTTCATATAAAGTGCATTGAATACTATGAGAAGTTTGATTCCTTATGATTGTTTTGAGATATGAAGATGGTGATATTAGAGTCGTGCTAGTTGAGTAATTGTGAAATTGAGAAATACTTGTGTTGAGGTTTGCAAGTCCCGTAGCATGTAAGTATGGTAAACGTTGTGTGACAAATTTGAAGCATGAGGTGTTTCTTTGATTGTCCTCCTTATGAGTGGCGGTCGGGGACGAGCGTTGGTATTTTCCTACCAATCTATCCCCCTAGGAGCATGTGTGTAGTGCTTGGTTTTGATGACTTGTAGATTTTTGCAATAAGTATGTGAGTTCTTTATGACTAATGTTGAGTCCATGGATTATACACACTCTCACCTTTCCATCATTGCTAGCTTCTTCAGTACCGTGCATTGCCCTTTCTCACCTTGAGAGTTGGTGCAAACTTCGCCGGTGCATCCAAACCCCGTGATATGATAAGCTCTATCACACATAAACCTCCTTATATCTTCCTCAAAACAGCCGCCATACCTACCTATCATGGCATTTCCATAGCCATTCCGAGATATATTGCCATGCAACTTTCCACCGTTCCGTTTATTATGACACGCTTCATCATTGTCATATTGCCTTGCATGATCATGTAGTTGACATCGTATTTTTGGCAAGGCCACCATGCATAATTTTTCATACATGTCACTCTTGTTTCATTGCCCATCCCAGTACACCACCGGAGGCACTCATATAGAGTCATACTTTGTTCTAGTATCGAGTTGTAATCCTTGAGTTGTAAATAAATAGAAGTGTGATGATCATCATTATTAGAGCATTTTTTCGCAAAAAAAAGAAAAAAAAGGAAAAGCCAAAAAAAGAAAGGCCAAAAAAATAGAAAGGCCAAATAAAAAGAAAGGGACAAAAGGGCCAATGCTGCTATCCTTTTTCCACACTTGTGCTTCAAAGTAGCACCATGATCTTCATGATAGAGAGTTTCTTATATTGTCACTTTCATATACTATTGGAATTTTTCATTATAGAACTTGGCTTGTATATTCCAACAATGGGCTTCCTCAAATGCCCTAGGTCTTCATGAGTGAGGGAGTACTGGATTAAGGGGTCGTCAGGCGTCCGTACTATGGTACGTGGGCCGGACTGATGGGTTGTGAAGATACAAGACCGAGGACTCTCTCCCGTGTCCGGATGGGACTCTCCTTGGCGTGGAAGGCAAGCTTGGCGTCCAAATAGGAAGATTCCTTTCTCTGTAACCGACTTTGTGAAACCCTAGTCCCCTCCGGTGTCTATATAAACCGGAGGGCTTAGTCCGTAAGGGTGATCATAATCATACAGGCTAGACTTCTAGGGTTTTAGCCATTACGATCTCGCGGTAGATTTACTCTTGTAATACTCATATTCATCAAGATCAATCAAGCAAGAAGTAGGGTATTACCTCCATAGAGAGGGCCCGAACCTGGGTAAACATCGTGTCCCCTGTCTCCTGTTACCATCGACCTTAGACGCACAGTTCGGGACCCCCTACCCGAGATCCGCCGGTTTTGACACCGACATTGGTGCTTTCATTGAGAGTTCCACTACATCGTCGTCAAGAGGTTCGATAGCCCCGTCAATCATCTACAACAATGTTGTTCAGGGAGAAGTCTTCCTCCCCGGACAGATCTTCGTATTCGGCGGCTTCGCACTACGGGCCAACTAGCTTGGCCATCTAGAGCAGATCGACAGCTACGCCCCTGGCCATCAGGTCAGATTTGGAAGCTTGAACTACGTCGTGGATATCCGTGGAGACTTGATCTTCGACGGATTCGAGACCACAGCAGCCGCTCCCTTTCACCGCAATGAACATGACTTAAATCTGTCATCGGACCAAACCCAGGAGATAGCGCCTGTAACTACTCTGGCCCTAGATCCGGAGCAGATCGCGCCATCCGAGGACGGGAGGCTCAACCCCGCCACGGAAGCCGCAGACTCAGCGGCGTCGGAGCCGCACACAGACCCAACCTGGAGTGGGATCTGTGTCACCGGAACCTCGGACTCGTTTCCAGCTACAGGTTCTGAAGCATGTGCGGTGTCAAGCCGCTTCCGTGGCAAGAGCCTCCCTTCTCGGGCAGGCGGGCCCAGCAGGGGCGAGGCCACCCCCAGAAGAAGGCACCCAAGACGTCCCGGTAGGGCTTGCCGGGACTCACGAAGGCAAAACCACCTCACCCAACCACTCCGCCACGACCCACGTCGTCAATCAGTGCGGTGTCAAGCCGCAAAGTGACTTAGTGGCACCCATTCGCCACATGGCAGCTTTTCTCTACAGAAGATGCCTACAAACGACACCCGTCTACGACGTGTCAAGCGAGCAGGTGTGAAGCTGGCAAGATAGCCCGGCAAGGCTTGCCGGGCAACCAACGACCTGACGTTAAGCGGTGCACTTAATGCACCCTGTCAGCCTGCAGAGTTAGGTATGATAGCACTGTTTGCTATCTTATCAGTGCATAATGAATACTTTGCCATTGTGGTAGCCCCTTAATCTATAAATGGAGGCCCATGGCAACAGTAGAAAGGGTTAGAAGGTTGGACAACTCACACCCATACGCGCGTAGCCACTGCCGCCCCTGCCGGGCAAGTGTACTAGGCTCTACCACCACTCTTCCACCGTCAATCCACCAAAGAAGGAGTAGGGTTTCACGCCTCGCGGCAGCCCGAACCTGGGTAAACTTGCCTGCGTGATCTCTGTCGTGCTATCCCACGCTCGTCTGCTCTTTGTGCAACGCGACGTCCCCCTGCCGAACCAGCAAGGGGCCCTCTGGTCCCATAGGTGGTCGTGGTTTCCCACAACACTGTTCTTGAGTGTTTGCACAATTATGCTACTGTTATGATTGTGTTTTAATTAGTGTTTGTGCCAAGTAAAGCCTTTAGGATCTTCTTGGGTGATAGTTGTTTGATCTTGCTGAAAAAAGAGGAAGTTTTCCGTCCAGAGTTGCAATTTTTAAAAATCACAGAAGCGACGAAAAATTCTGAATTTTCTACAGTAGGTTGATATACAAATTGCTCAGGTCGTCCTAATTTTTCAGGATTTTTGGAGTTTCAAAAGTATTCGAAATATCCAGATTGCTACAGACAGTTCTGTTTTTGACATATTCTATTTTGTTTGCGGTGTGTGCTTGTTTTGATGATTATATGGTTTTCTTTGAAGAGTTTTTGCCATAGAAAAGTTGGAATATAGTAGATATAATGCAAGAATAAAATGTGAATGGGTTGCAATAGTACCTATAGTAGTGATTTGTTTTCTTATAATAACGGATCTCACGAAGATTTTGTTGAGTTTTGTGTGATTGAAGTTTTCAAGTTTTGGGTGATGATACGATGGATGAAGGAATAAGGAGTCAGAAGAGCCTAAGCTTGGGGATTCCCATGGCATCCCAAGCTATTATCCAAAGAGAAGAAAGCAACTAATCTTGGGGATGCCCCGAGTGGCATCCCCTCTTTCTTCAAACGACCATCGGTATTTTACTCGAAGCTATATTTTTATTCGTCACATACTATGACTTTTTCTTGGAGATTCTTGTATGATATGAGTATTTGCTTGATTTGCTTTTTGTTTTTAGTCTTGATTCCTTGCTGGACACACCTATTTGAGAGAGCCAAAATTATGCCATAACTTGTTAGGATTGCTCTCTATGCTTCACTTAAATTTTTATGAGCTATGGAATTGCTCTAGTGCTTCACTTATATCTTTTTTAGCACGGTGTGCTCTAGTATTTTTGAAGAAATTCTCTCTTGCTTCACTTATATTTATTTGAGAGTTAGTAAAATTTTCAAGAAATTATCTCTTGCTTCACCTAAATTAATTTGAGAGAAAGAAAAATTATGCTCATGATCTTCACTTATATTTGTTTGAGCTTATCAAAAGAAACACATGAAAATTAGTTTCCAAAGTGATAGATATCCAAGAAGGATATAATAAAAACTTTCATGAAGAACATTGGACAAAATAAACTTGATTCTTTGTAATAGCTTTGAGATATGATGATGTGATATGTGAGTCATGTTGATGAGTAATTATGCTTTAGTAAGAATATTGGTGTTAAGGTTTGTGATTCCTATGCAAGAACGAAAGTCAATAGTTGTGCAATGAAATTACATCCTACTTGTGGTGCATTATTCGGTGTTAATTATGCTCAATGCTCGTTTATGAGATTATTCGTTTCTTGGTTGGTTGCTTCTCAATCTTTTGCTAGCCTTCATTTTGCACTAAGTATGATCACTACTTGTGCATCCAAAATCCTTTAAACCAGTTTTGCCACATGAGTCCACTATACCTACCTATATGCGGTATTATTTTGCCGTTCTAAGCAAATTTGTATGTGCCATCTCTAAGTTTCAAAATAAATTTCTCTTTTGTGTGCTCGTACCGCTCGCGAGGCGGTGAGGGTTGGCCAATATTTTCCATGCTAGATGTGTTATTCTCATGATGAGTGTTTATTCACTTGGCATTGCACGAGAGTAAGGCAAAGGTATTAGGGATGCCATGTCCCAAAATGAAAAAAAATGAATTTACTTTATGTTGTCAAATAATAAATTCTTTGGAAAGTGTTGGTATGGAGGGCACCCGTGGATACGGTTAGCCATGGAAAGTGAAAGTATGGTGGAAAAAGGAATAAACTCTATTTTCTGTTTGGGAACCGCTTATGATATATCTAGCATGGCAAGTGTTGGGAGATCTAAGTCATTTTTGTTGGTGGGAAAAGTATGCCTCTCAAAATGTTTTTATCTCTCAATTTTCGCTTTGAGCTCTGGCACCTCTACAAATCCCTACTTCCCTCTGCGAAGGGCCTTTCTTTTACTTTATGCAATTTTTATTTTTAATTTGAGTGTCCATCTTCTCTTATAAAGCACCAACTAGGGGGGCACTATGATCGTACTTGAGCATTGGGTGTAGCTAATATGCGAGTGTGTTTCATGAATGGATCAACGATTGAGCATGATGAGCTAGGGATAACTTATTTTAGCATTGATATTTTGGTAGACATGGTTGCTTGTTGATATGCTTGAGTATTTAAGTCCTCGTGTCAAAAATAGACTATTGCTTTGAACAATATAAAAGTCCAAATGTCCATGCTACAAAGAAAAGAATATGAGATGATATGTTAGGCAGCATTCCACATCAAAAATTCTGTTTTTATCATGTACCTACTCGAGGACGAGCAGGAATTAAGCTTGGGGATGTTGATACGTCTCCAACCTATCTATAATTTTTTATTGTTCCATGTTGTTATATTATCATTCTTGGATGTTTAATAATCATTTTATAGTCATCTTATATCCTTTTTTGGTACTAACCTATTGACATAGTGCCAAGTGTCAGTTGTTGTTTTTTGCATGTTTTTTACATCGCAGGAAATCAATAACAAACGGAGTCCAAACGCAGCGAAACTTTTTGTGGATTTTTTTGGACCAGAAGACATCCAGTGGGCCGGAGAAGCGCTTGGGGTGCTTCGAGGGGAGCACACCCACCAAGGCGCTCCTGGAGGCCCAGGCACGCCCTGGTGGGTTGTGCCCACCTCGGGTGCCTCTCGAACTGACTCTTTGCTCTATAAATACCCCCAATATTCCAGAAACCCTGCGGGAGTCAACGAAAATCAATTCCAGCCGCCGCAGAGTCTAGAACCACCAGATTCAATCTAGACACCATCACGGAGGGGTTCATCATGTCCATTGGTGCCTCTCCGATGATGTGTGAGTAGTTCTTTGTAGACCTTCGGGTCCGCAGTTAGTAGCTAGATGGCTTCCTCTCTCTCTCTCGTTTGGTTCTCAATACAATGGTGTCTTGGAGATCCATATGATGTAACTCTTTTTGCGATGTGTTTGTTGGGATCGGATGAACTTTGAGTTTATGATCAGATCTATCTTTTTTATCCATGAAAGTTATTTGAGTCTTCTTTGATCTCTTATATGCATGATTGCTTATAGCCTCGTATTTCTTCTCTGATATTTGGGTTTTGTTTGGCCAACTTGAACTATTTATCATGCAATGGGAAGAGGTGCTTTGTGATGGGTTCGATCTTACGGTGCTTGATCCCAGTGACAGAAGGGGACCGACACGTATGTATCGTTGCCATTAAGGATAACAAGATGGGGTCTATTTCTACATAAATAGATCTTGTCTACATCGTGCCATCGTTCTTATTGCATTACTCCGTTTCTCCATGAACTTAATACACTAGATGCATGCTGGATAGCGGTCGATGTGTGGAGTAATAGTAGTAGATGCAGGCAGGAGTCAATCTGCTAATCTTGGACCTGCTGTCTATATAATGATCATTGCCTGGATATCGTCATGATTATTTGAAGTTCTATCAATTTCCCACTAGTAATTTGTTTACCCATCTTTTGCTATTTTTCTCGAGAGAAGCCACTAGTGAAATCTATGGCCCTGGGTCTCTTCTTTAATATATTTGCCTTTGCGATCTATTTTCCTTTACCTTTATTTTCAGATCTATTAAACCAAAAATACAAAAATACCTTGCTGCACTTTATTTTATTTGGCGTTCGATCTATCAAATTATTACAACTCTCTCACATCCGTTTGCCAATTTCAGACGCAGTTACCCGAAAGGGATTGCAACCCCTTTAACACATCGGGTTGCGAGTATTTGTTATTTGTGTGCAGGTGCTATTTACGTAGTGTTGCTTGGTTCTCCTACTGGTTCGATAACCTTGGTCTCATCACCGAGGGAAATACCTACCATCGCTGTGCTGCATCATCCCTTCCTCTTTGGGGAAATACCGACATAGTCTAGCAGACATCAATGACCGAGGTCAAATCCGTGTTTAAAGAATTACTTGAGGGGTTGAAAACTACTCCCGATCCTTTGCTTGTGGTCAATCCCACCACATCGGAGTCGGAGGCCAATTCCGGCAAGGAAGCGGCTAAAGGTACTCAAACCTCTTCCCCTCATGACAAGAATGGGATGGGAACCTTTGCCTTGGTTCCCCCTCCCCCGGTCTATGGAGGACCGGTACCTACACCTCGCACTAACAACCATGGTCCTCCTCCTAAGCTTGTTAACGGTGATTTTGCTAATTGGGTGTTTCACATCAAGTCTCATTTGAATCACAGCTCAACAAACCTTTGGAGAATCATTGAGCAAGGCTTCTACCCGCATGATCCAAACAACCTCACCCCAAGAGAAGAAGTGGACAATCAATACAATCACTCCGCCTTGTTCATTCTTCAAGATGCGGTCCCTCCCGAAGATCTATCTCACTTGCGTCCCTTCACTCATGCAAAGGATTGTTGGGAACACATCATATCTTTGTACAAGGGGAGCTCAAGCATCCAACGGACAAACTTTGAAGTGGTCCTTGATGATGCCGATGAGTTTGTGATGCTAGAAGATGAGGACCCGCGTGATCTCTACCGGAGGGTGACAACTCTCGCGGTTGCTCTCCAAGACCATGGAAGCAAGGATACGGATGACAATTGGATCAAGCGCAAGTCAAGGCCATCATGCC
Source organism: Aegilops tauschii subsp. strangulata (assembly GCF_002575655.3). Taxonomy (NCBI): domain Eukaryota; kingdom Viridiplantae; phylum Streptophyta; class Magnoliopsida; order Poales; family Poaceae; genus Aegilops; species Aegilops tauschii. The sequence continues at coordinate 185,379,251 of NC_053040.3, forward strand.
ATTCAACAAGGCCATGTCCTCCGTGATTCGTCAAAGGCCGGATTTCCATACCTTGTCTTCAAGTGAGGTGTTGGATGAGTTTATTGCCATGAAAATCAAGAACAAGACCACCGACAATGCTCTTGCCCGTGTCTGAACAAAGAAAGCCTCTCCCACCCTTTCCTTGAAGGCCAAGGCCATTCCGTAAGAACAAGAGGAGGAAGAAGAAGATGGTTGCCCCGAAGACACCAAATATGCTTACCACGAGCACATGGCTCTTGCATCAAGGCAATTTTGGGGCAACAAGAGAAATTCCAGGCCCAACTTTTCAAAGAACAACTCAAGTGGCTGAAAGAACAAGCAATGAGTGAGGACTTGCTACAATTGTGGCAATGTGAGTCATTTTGTAGCAGAGTGTCCTTATGAGAAGAGAGAAGACAATGGTGGCAAACTCATTCGCAGAGACAAAGCCAAGTCTTTCCCAAGAAAGAACAACTTCACCAAGAAGACACCTCCAAAGGGCTTGGTGGCACATGAAGAGTACCCCTCCGATGATGAGGAGGAATATACAGGTGGAGAAGGAATGGCAACGGCGACCATTGCCATTGCCAGATCATCTCCATCCAAGGTGTCTCTCTTTGGCGCCCCCAACGAGAACACCATTGCCAAGTGTCTCATGGCCAAAGGTATCAACAAGGTAACCCCTAACATCAAAACCACCATCATTACTACTCCTTCATTGTTAGATTGTGTTGATGATAGTGAGGTGGTGAAAGTTGACGAGAATGAGTTTACCAAGTTCGTGAGTAAGCTCAAGGGTGAATTCAAGAAGCACTTTGTTGCCCTCTTGGAACAACTTGGTGAGGCCAATGATATCACTGAGTCGCATGAGGATACTATCTCCAAGTTGGAGGGGCATAGTCATGATTGTGCAGATGAGATTGCAGATCTTTCCATTGCTCTAGAGGAAGAGCGAGGTCTTCGTTTGACTCTTGAGGAGTCACACAATGTTGATCATGCTAAATTGCAAAAAGATCTTGATCATGCTATTGTTCTTACTCGTGTGCTTAAATCCGAGAAAGTTGCACTTGGGGTCGGCCATGATAGACTCAGGGAAGAGTTTGATACACTTGACAAGGCTCACAAGGTCTTGAAGGGTGTTCATGCGTCTCTCAAAGAGTCTCATGATCAACTCCAAGTGAAGCTAACCAAGGAGATTTCCACGTGTCCTCCTTTCATTCTAATTGATAATGCCCATGCTACTAACCCTTGTTGTGAGCATGTGCATCTTGTGGAGGAAAATGCCAAGTTGAAAGAGCAACTTGAGAAGGGCCTTGTGACTTGAATTCAAGGCGAGAACAACCTCAATGACCTTTTGAGAAATCAAAAGGAAGTTGTAGGAAAGGAAGGACTTGGGGTTGTACCCAAGTCAAAGAAGAAGAAGAAGAAGAAGAAGAAGAAGACCAAACAACCTCTCCCGCTCAAGGAAACCTTTGTCAAGGCGGGTGAGGGTGCTCATGAGAAGAAGAGGAAGAACAAGGGAAGAAGGGAAAAACCGCCCCTACCAACAAAGCCGGCGACTTTAACCCCTCTTATGTTTTGTGTCGTGCTAGTGATGGGCATGTTTATGCCAAATTTGTTGGTTCTCCTTATGAGTACACTGAATGGTCTATTTGGGTTCCTAAGACCCTTGTTACTAACATCAAAGGACCCATTCGAAAATGGGTACCTAGATCCAAGCATTTATCTCTTGTAGGAGTTTGCTTCCGGTGGGGTGTCATGGTTGCTCAATAGTGGAGCAACAAATCATATGACCAGAAGCAAAGACTTGGTGGTGGGTGTGCATCCAATTCCATATATTCCCACCCATATCCAATTTGGTGATGCTTCAACTTCTAAGGTATTGAGACTTGGCAAGGTGGTCATCTCTCAAGATTTATCTATTGAGAAGGTTATGCTTGTTGAGTCCCTTGCATATAATTTGCTTTCCGTTTGTCAACTTGCACTTATGGGCTTTACAACATTCTTCGATCTTGATACCCTGGCCCTTTTGTGGAGCAAGACTCTTAAAGTCCTTTGTTGGGCATGTCGAGAACGGTCTCTATGTGGTGAACTTTTCGAAGCGACCCACTATGATTGTGACTTGCCTAATGGCTAAAGTTGATGTGGGTTGGCTTTGGCATCGCCGACTAGCCCATGTCAATATGAGATCTTTACAAAGTCTCCTCAAAGGGGATCACGTCGTGGACTAACAAATATGAGTTTTGCCAAAGACCGTGATTGCAGTGCTTGTATCGATGGAAAGCTTCATGAAACGGCTCACCGACCCTCGACTATCATCTACTCAAAGAGGCCCTTGGAGCTCCTTCATATGGATCTCTTTGGTCCTCCATCCTTTTAGTCTTGGTGGAAGAAAGTATTGCTTGGTAATTGTGGATGACTATTCAAGATATACATGGGTATACTTCTTCAAGAGGAAGAGTGAGACTCAACAAACCGTCATCAACTTTCCAAATGAAGCTCAACGTCAACATGAAGTAAAGATCTTGATGATTAGAAGTGACAACGGCACCGAGTTCAAGAACTACACCTTGGACGAGTTTCTTAGTGACGAGGGGATCAAGCACCAATATGCCGCACCCTATACCCCTCAACAAAACGGTGTGGCGGAGAGGAAGAACCGGACGTGGATGGACGCGGCAAGGACCATGATGGCGGAGTTCAAATCTCCGTACAACATTTGGGCCGAAGCCATCAACACTACATGTCATGCATCCAATTGGCTCTACCTCCGCAAAGGCTTGAACAAGACTCCATATGAGATACTTACCGGCAATAAGCCCAACCTCAAGTATTTCCGGGTGTTTACTTCTAAGTGTTTCATTCTCAAGAAAGGTGTTCATTTGTCTAAATTCAAACCAAGAGCTCAAGAGGGTATATTTGTTGGTTATGCTACAAACTCTCATGCTTACCGTGTCCGCAACAAGTCCACCGGACTCATTGAGGAGACGTGTAACATGGAGTTTGATGAAAATAACGGTTCCCAAGTGGAGCAAAGTGGTGTTTGTGATGTAGGTCATGAAATTCCTCCCCAAGCCATAAGAAGAATGGGGATTGGTCAAATAATCCCCATTGAGGAACCCCTTGTGGCCGAAGGAGATAGACAATGCTATTCAAGTGGAGCCATCATCTACGCCAGACCCACACGCTTCCTAAGAACAAAGTGAAGGCCCTCAACCTAATGAGCAATATCAAGGGCAAGATCAACCCGGTGGAGATGGTGATGCACCAAATGATGCCCAAGATCAAGTTCATGCCTCCGACCTTGCTTAAGATCAAGAGCAAGCTCAAGACGGTGCTCAAGATCAAGAGCAAACTCAAGACGGTGCTCAAGATGAGCAAGATGATCCTCAAATGCCCATCGACGAACTTCTGGAGCGTTGTGCCGCTAAGGTGGCTTCCAAAATCGAGCGCCAACAACATGTCATGGAGAATGTGCTTGGAAGCTTGAGCAAAGGGGTAATTACTCGTAAGCAATTGTCAAACTTTTGTGAGCATCACGCGTTTGTTTTGTGTTGAATCCCAAAAGGTACATGAGGCACTTGATGATGAGGATTGGCATGAAGCCATGCATGATGAACTCAACAACTTCGAGTGCAATCAAGTTTGGTAATTAGTGCCAAGGCCAGCGGAGAAATACAATGTCATCGGGACCAAATGGATCTTCAAGAACAAGCAAGATGCAAACGGTGTGGTTGTTCGAAACAAGACAAGATTGGTGGCACAAGGCTACTCCCAAGTCGAGAGTATCGACTACGGTGAAACCTTTTCCCGTTGCACGTCTTGAATCTATTCGCATGTTGCTTGCATATGCATCTCATCATGATTTTAAGTTGCAACAAATGGATGTGAAAAGTGCATTTCTTAATGGTCCTTTAAATGTGTTGGTATATGTCAAACAACCTCAGGGATTCGAGGATCCCAAGTTCCCCACTCATGTATACAAACTTAAGAAGGCGCTCTATGGCCTTAAACAAGCCCCACGTGCGTGGTATGAGCACCTTACCGAGTTGTTACAAGATCGTGGGTTTGAAATTGGGAAAATTTATCCCACTCTTTTTACTAAGAGGGTCAAAGGGGATTTGTTCATATGCCAACTATATGTTGATGATATTATTTTTGGCTCTCCTAACAAATCTTTCAATGAAGAGTTTGCCGCACTAATGACCGAGAAGTTTGAGATGTCTATGGTGGGAGAGTTGAAGTTCTTTCTTGGGTTCGAAGTCAAGCAAAGAAGAGAAGGAACGTTCATCAACCAAGCCAAGTACACCCAAGACATGCTCAAGAAATTCAAGCTAGAAGATGTCAAGCCCGTAAAGTTTCCCATGCCCACCAAATGCAAGCTTGACAGTGATCCCAATGGTAAAGCAGTGGATCAAAAGGTATATCGCTCCATGATTGGATCCTTACTTTACCTTTGTGCATCTAGACCGGATATCATGTTCAGTGTGGGAATTTTGTGCACGGTTTCAAGCCGCACCTAAGGAAAGCCCCTATGTGGCGGCCAAGCGAATCTTTCGATATTTGGCTCATACCCCAAAATTTGGCTTATGGTACCCCAAAGGAGCAAGCTTTGATCTCATGGGTTATTAGGACTCAGATTGGGCGGGAGATTGTGTGGAGAGGAAGTCAACTTTCAGAGGGTGCCAATTCCCTGGTCGCTCTTTGGTGAGTTGGTCTTCGAAGAAGCAAAATTGTGTGTCACTATGTTCCACCGAGGCCGAGTATGTAGCCACCGCAAGTTTTTGTGCACAATTGCTATGGATGAGGCAAACTTTAAAGGATTACGGTGTCACTTGTGAAAAAGTGCCTCTTCTATGTGACAATGAAAGTGCTATCAAGATTTCCCTCAATCCGGTGCAACATAGCAGACGAAGCATATTGAGATTCGTCATCACTTCATTCGGGATCACATTAAGCGTGGAGATGTTGATATCATCTACGTCAACACTCAAGAGCAACTAGCGGATATATTCACCAAACCTCTAGATGAAGCAAGATTTCGCGAGCTAAGGCATGAGCTAAATATCATTGATTCAAGCAATGTGTCTTGAGTCTAGGCACACCCCACCGCACTCATCATTCTATCTTGTTCTAGATGTAGGCATGGACGTATGGGGAGTGTTGTTCTCTCAATGAACTCTTCCTCCTCCCATTATGAATAAATCGATCAAGTCTTTCTCATTAGCCATTTTTTATGGTACTTGTGCTTCAAAGATGAGTTTTGGTCATGGACCCAAGGTTAAAATCTTCGCGGTGCCATACAAATTGACTCAAACATAGGTGGCCTCGGCCACCACCCTCTCCTTGAGAGGTGTTTGGCTTTCCTTGATCTTATCTAGTCGCTTAGGACTTTGGTTGTGTAGCGACCCGACCTCAGACGGTCAAGTCTCTGTGCTTAAGTGTCATCCCTGGATCGGTATGCTGACACACACAATACTCGAGGATTTATAACGGAGGTAAATCACATGTGTAAAGTAACATAAATACTATTACCTCAATCCATATAGCGGAAGTAACAATAAGGTTGTGGATTCCCATCAACACCAACGGCAAAGTTGAGTGTAGAAATCGTAACCCTAACGTGTCACTTACTCGTCGTAAGATTCCTGCAACATGAGACGTTGCAGCCATATAGGTTAGTACATTGAATGTACTGGCAATTTCACACTGTAAAAGCAATGCTGAATAATGGCAATCACTACATGCATATTTGGCTGGTGGAGGCTCTAAGTTTAATTTTTGCATAAAGCTAATTTTTTCCTACAACAAAGGAATATATTTTATTTAACTACCAAGTTGGTTGAAAAAAATTATTGAGAAGGTTCCTCCAACTCAATCCCAAAGTAATAATTATAACCCAACAAATTAATTTAAGTAAAGTGATGAGATCAAATCAATAATTCAAGTACCAGATGCTCAAGATGTCCATAACCGGGGACATGGCTAATCATGATTAGTTTGTACACTCTGCAGAGGGTTGCGCACTTTTACCCACAAGACCCGATCTCCTCCGTTGGATTTCTCGTACTGCATGATGTTTGAGAAACGGATGACCGAGACACAGTCTTTCTCAAGAGGTCCCCTTAACCGATAGATAGGCAGGTACACCTACAATCCCCTACATCTTCTAGCCCATCATGGAAAGGTTTCCCACAACTTACTCAACTATGCCAGAGCCCATAATGGTTTGTGGTTGCACACGTAAGTTTCTAGCATGAATAATCTTATGATCCCTTTGAGCCTGGGTGGCATTCCATAGGGTGATCACACGGAAACTCTGGGATCCCCTTGGGCAAGCACTGGGTTCTCCAGGTGCCCGAGCAAACCACTGGGTGCTCCAGGGTGCCCCAACCAATCCACCCAGATGTGTATTAAAGTAGCCACCTTAAGTTAAACCATAGTTAACAATAACTCTCACATCTTTCATGAATTCTCTCAAAACCAAACCACGTCTACGAGCATAGCATAGCAGTATAAGCATAACGTAGTAACACCCAAGGTTTGAATGTAAGGCAATAGGTTCCTACCTCATCAACTACTTCCCAATACCCACATGTTATCAATCCTATTCAAATGAAGGGATATGATCAAAGTGTGAACTTGCCTTGTACTGTTGATGAAGATGATTCGCACTCATAACTCCTCATAGTTCTACTCGTCACACTCCGTTCAATCTATCGTAAGCAAGCAATAGTAACCACACATAAGCAATCAGGAAAACTTTGAAAACAAACAATTAACTCTTACAACAGAAAACAATTTCTAACAGTACCAAAATTAAGTGAATTTGGCCTTATCAGAAAGTTTAGGTCAAGGGCTTCAATTAGGAAAAAGAATCAATTAAATCGGAGTTATAGAACTCGAGTTATGAACAAAAGAAGTTTGAATATGAATCTGAATAAATTTCGAAATTTGAAAATTTCAAAAAGTTGATATGACAGGTTCACTCGATAGGCGAAAACAAGACGAAACTATAGGCGCTGGTTTCATCTAATTTAGATGAACGAGTAAAAAGTTATGCATATTTGAAAAATCAGGGTCAAGCTGTTTTACGGAAGAAAATTAGTTATGGCTAAAATAATTCTAGGTTTAATGTATAAATACAGATACTAATTGATAATCTATTTATTCTACCGTACTAGTCTAGAAATAATAAACTACGAAATTATAAAAAAATACGAAGAAAGATACTTTTATAAGGTAGATAAAAGACGACTTCACAGAGAGAAGACAATTTCCAGAGGTCCCGCCGGAGAGGAGAAAAATATTTTTTTAATGAATCTAGTCAAACCAAAATATTGATTTAACCTGAATCGGATGATTTTTGGGTCTATATTTATAGATGGAAAAAAGATTTTGGGGTCAAAGGCTAAGCAATGTGGGACTAAACATATACGTACGCAGATGAAATTTGAAAAGATCATGCGCATGGGCTAAAAGTTCGGCCCGGCCGCGCGCTGTAGTTTTTTTTAACAAAATTCGGTCAAAGTGAAAAAAAAGTAAAATGGCTAGCTGGGCCTGGCCCATGGGGCGCCCGATGCCACAATGCAGCGCACGTGGGCGACTGTTAGTTCCAGGCGCACGCGCAATTTTTTTAATAAAACAGAAAAAAGAAAACTGAATAACGAAAATACAAATAAAACTCTAAATAGGCATCAAATTTTTCAGAAAAAGATTTTCTACAACATGAACATTTTGCTATCATCAAATAAAATCCACAGAAATTTAAAATAATTTAAAAATCATATTGTAGGGAATCATTTTAAAAATACGAAAATAATTTCAAATTTATTTCTCTCCATTTTTCTATTGTAGGGAATCATTTTACCCTAATTTCCATATATTTTATTTTTGGAGAAAAATAATTTGAATAAAACCCAAATAACTCCAAATTGAAAATAATTTTCAAAGGGACTTTAAATTTAATTCTATTAAACTCCCAACTCATATTTCATATAATTTGAAGAAGTCATTTTATCTTATCTCATGAAAATCATTGAGTTGCTTAAAGTTTCTGAATTTGAAATATTTCCAAATGAATTCAAATATTTTCAAAAACCCTTTTTCATTTAATTAAATGGAAGAAGTCATATCATCTTCTCTCTAGGGTTTTGTATTTGAAAAGAATTTTAATTCATGGAGATCATAAATGCAAAAATGGAAGTTTGGGAAAGTCCTTTTATTCCCTCTCATTTAACTTTTAGAAAGTTTCAAATTTTACTCAATTTCACACAAGCAACCACACCACAATCAAACAATCAGTCAAACTATTTATTTAATATAACATTCCAGAATTTAGAATTTTGGGATGTTACAAACCTACCACCCTTAAAATGAATCTCGCCCTCGAGATTCGGAGAGGCTAGCAAGAAATAGGTTAGGTTCGGGGTCTTCTCAAAATCCATCATTCGTCACATGGGCCCGGGGTGCTACCACCCTTAGAAGCATTGATACGGTTCCATCAATACTCATATACTCCATCCTTATTCTTGAAAGTGTCGGTCTTCTCAGATTCTTGGGAAAATTCCTACTCTGGCTATTCCGGTAGTGGCATAACCTTTTTCCTCAATTCTCCTGTGTTTTCATCTTGGTAAGGTTCTTTTGTGACTGGGTCTTCTTAGCTGACAGGTCTGGCGCCAATACTAAACAACTATCGATATCTCATGGTGGTCATCAAACAATTTATGGTGTCTCCTGTAGGAAATGGGTCTGGCTTCATTCTCACCGTATATCCTATGATTGGCAACAGCTGCCTTGTATAAAGTAAAATTGCTATACTATTCTAAGGTTTAATTAGGCTTAATATCATCGTCGCTCTACTATAGGTAAGTCACTCAGATTTACCATCCCATATAGCAAGGCGAACAATAAGAGTAAGTCGGTATGGTGATCAATCCATCCTGCACCCAAATCATTATCTTGTATATGGTTTAGCGAATCTCGCATTCTAACACTTGGTCATCCTCACAAGCATTGCAGAATTTTCTCTTGTCGATGAACTAAGTTCGGATAATCCATTGATTCTGCAAGCCAAACAAACATATATCGTTCCTTCACATCTCTCAGGTTTTGCGTCACTCCTATAAGATCGTCTGTTGATAAAGGCATATCCTCTTCCAGGGTTTTTCCTTCAGCAAGAGTGTGCTTGCTTCTTGGCAGGTCCTCGAGCCTGTGGGTTATGGCCCATCTCATCACTTGTAAACCTTGAACTCATCATCAGGGCAACAGATCATTATTCCAACATTCAGCTTACTAGCATTCTTAGATCCATCCAATTGTACTGTCTCCCTTTCTTCTATTTGTACCAAACTAAGACGTGATTACATCAGACTCATCATGGAGTTACAATTACTCCATATTACCAACATTATACCTCCTTTATATCCAATTGTACTTCATCCCTTCATATTCTCGGGGTATCCCACATATCGAGATAAAACTCGTACTTACTTTGTCCGAAGTCCACTCCATGGAATATCATTATCTTTTCCAGGGGTCAAGTGTCCTCACAAGGTACTATCACCCTTGAAATGCACAATTCATCCATAGACCATATTTCTCATATCCTCAAAAATGGTCAAAATCTTTTTTCATAAAGTAACTACTCATAAAACCCAAATCAGTACCAACGATGCTAACTTTATTGACTTCATGAATTTATTACAATCTCTTGCACATCCCTTACATGCCTCAACTCAACACCTCACTACTAAAAAGAAATGTCCCCAATACTACTATATTTCTCATTGCAACTCAACTATTTAGCACAAATATCCACGCTAGGACAATCTCTGGCAAAGTGCCCAGCTTCATCACAACGGAAACATATTACTTCTGACAAGTCTCGAGTTTTCCTTGTGATTATATAGCCTCCTTGGGTCCTCGGCTTCCTTTTTGGGCAACTGCTGAAGTAGTGCCCTGACTCCTTGCACCTGAAATATGTGATATGACTCAGGTCCTTCATGGAATCCAATCTATTTCTCTTCCTGGACTTTTCCGTACCAAACAGGGCTTCTATTTCCTGTGGGTCATACTCTACTTCCACTGTCGGGAATGCTACTAGATCCCCATTCAGACAATTCTAGGAGATGTGTCCTTCTTCTCCACATGAATAGCATGACTTGGTGCAGGGTTTAATTGGGTCTTCTTCGGGTGTGTACTCCACCTCTTCCTTCATCACAGGTTCTTCTAAAATTTCCATGAGGGCTCCTTTCATTGCTTCTTTCTTCTACTGGATGGTTCTTTGTACCAGGGGGTAAATGTGACACTGAGCAAGGTAGTGGGTAGTCCCTTCACACAAGAAACAAGTAGTCTGCCTAGTTGGGCATTCTTCAGCTGGGTGACTTTCCTCACAATGAGGGCATTCATCCTTGTGTTCTTTATGGTCATGTTCTATTTCTCCATAGAGCTTGCAGGCACAAGGTTTCTTCATATCATTTCCATAAGGCTTCAACTTCTGGGACACAAGCCGAGACTTTTGCAGGGTCAACTTAAATTCTGTCCAAGTGGTTACTCCTTGCCATCCATTGATGGTTTGGTACATCCTCCACCAAGTAGCAGCACCTCTTTCAAAGTACTGAAGATCATGCTGGGTCATATCCTTTCCGGCTATAGGGTTATTTCTCCGTATGATCTTCCATGTTCTGAATCCATCAGTCCGTCTCAAATTGAGTCATCGGTCCAGAAAATATGAGCTCATCTCCACTCATCCTCTATTGGTTCCAAGGGTTTTGGGGTGAGATATGAGAGATAGGGAGGGATACACACAATACAAACAAAAGTTTTGAAAAGACAGATTTTATTTTGTGGCTGTCGGAAAACATCAAACAAATGACAACTCACAATCGTCGCATCTAACGTAAGTGTATAACAGGGGTTTGGTCTTCTAAAGGTCAATAAATCTTCAACGTCGCCAAACTCTTCAAGTCTTGTCCATGTCTCCGATGGCTTCTTCTGATCATGCTTGTCCTTATCAAGTTCTTTTGCCAGATCCTCTCTGTTGACGCGAAGTCTCTCATGACGTCCTTTAATATTCTGGAGTTGCGCTCCAAACTTCTGGGTTTCAGCATCCTTGGAATGAACCATGGTACTACTGTCCTTCAGTTCCTCACAAATCTCCGGTATCTCGAGGTTTTGCTCCTCCCGATGGGCTACTTTTCAGCTTCTAGGTCATGTGTCGTGGAATTGTCACGGCAGATGTCCTTGAGCTGGGACTTAGTCGTGGAGCCATCGCAACTAGGAAGCTTGAAGGGGTTATGCGGGACAAGAAACACGAGGGTTTATACTGGTTCGGCCCCTTACGGTGAAGGTAAAAGCCTACGTCCAGTTCAAGGTGTTATTGATTAGGGTTACGATCGCCAGGGAGCTAAACAGCTATGCCCGGCTCTCGATGAGATTGTTGTCGCCCTAAACCGCTGCCGGGTCGTCCCTTTATATAGGGAGGCCGACGCCCAGCGGCCCTTAGAGTCTCGGCCGGCTCATAAGAGTGTCCGTCTCGGACTCTAAACAATACTTGCCTTACACTACAAGTCTACTATAACAATAAAGATTGTACTACGGGCTTTAAGCCATCGCCGGGTCTCAGCCCATCTCCGGCCCATTATCTCCTGAGCTGGCACATGAGCCCGTCGTGAGAACCTTTGGCAGCCATCACATTTACTGACCAAGTCCTCTGCATCAGCGTGAGCCGTCAGCCAGTAAAAACCATGACGGAAAGCCTTGGCCACAAGAGATTTTGAACCGGCATGATGACCACAATCCCCTTCATGGATCTCGCGCAAGATCTCTTGACCTTCCTCAGGGGAGATACAACGCTGAAATGCCCCTGAAACACTACGATGATACAACTCGCCATCGATAACAATCATTGACTTAGCCCGCCGGGTTATTTGCCTGGCCAGAATTTCCTCTTCAGGCAATTCTCCCCGGGTTATATAAGCCAGATATGGCATTGCCCAGTCTGGTATGACATGAAGAGCTGCCACCAGTTGCGCCTCCGGGTCAGGGACGGCCAAATCTTCTTCTGTAGGCAACTTGACTGAAGGATTATACAGGACATCCAGGAAAGTGTTAGGCGGCACCGGCTTTCGCTGAGAGCCTAGCCGGCTTAACGCATCCGCCACCTCGTTCCTCCGGCGATCAATATGCTCCACTTGGTACCCCTGGAAGTGCCCAGCAATGGCATCAACCTCGCGGCGATAAGCCGCCATTAGAGGATCCTTAGAATCCCAGGTGCCTGATACTTGTTGAGCCACCAAGTCTGAGTCACCAAAGCACCTCACCCGGCTTAAGCTCATCTCCTTAGCCACCCGAAGACCGTGGAGCAAAGCCTCATATTCAGCCGCATTGTTAGTGCAAGGAAACATCAACCGTAGCACATAATGGAATTTGTCACCTTTAGGGGAAGCCAAGACAACACAAGCTCCCGAGCCCTCCAGCTGCCTGGACCCATCAAAGTGAATAGTCCAATAAGTGTTATCCGGCTTTTGCTCAGGTACTTGCGACTCTGTCCAATCATTGATGAAATCTACCAAGGCCTGAGACTTAACAGCAGTGCGTGGCACATATTTAAGGTCATGAGGTCCAAGTTCTATAGCCCACTTAGCAATTCTCCCTGTAGCCTCTCTGTTCTGGATAATATCACCGAGAGGGGCGGAACTGACCACAGTGATGGGATGACCCTGAAAATAATGCTTAAGCTTCCGGCTCGCCATAAACACCCCATATACGAGCTTCTGCCAATGCGGATACCGCTGCTTGGACTCAATGAGCACCTCACTGACATAATAAACCGGCCGCTGAACCGGATGCTCCTTACCCGCCTCCTTGCGTTCCACCACAATAGCCACGCTGACGGCTCGTGCGTTTGCCGCCACATACAGTAGCAAGGGCTCCTTATCAACCGGAGCAGCAAGGACGGGGGGCTCCGCCAGTTGCTTTTTCAAATCCTCAAAAGCGGTATTAGCTGCATCATTCCAGACAAAGTTGTCAGTTTTCTTCATCAACTGATATAAGGGCATAGCCTTCTCACCCAAGCGGCTTATGAACCGGCTTAAAGCAGCGATGCGACCTGCCACACGCTGAACATCGTTTATACATGCCGGCTTAGCTAGAGAAGCGATAGCTTTGATCTTCTCCGGGTTAGCTTCAATTCCTCTATCAGAAACCAAGAAGCCCAATAGCTTGCCCGCAGGAACACCAAAAACACATTTGGCCGGGTTAAGCATCATCTTGTAGACCCGGAGATTATCGAAGGTTTCCCTTAAGTCATCTATCAGGGTTTCCTCCTTGATGGACTTAACCACAATATCGTCCACGTAAGCGTGAACATTGCGCCCGATCTGTTTATGGAGACAATTCTGTACACAATGCTGGTAAGTCGCCTGCGCACACTTGAGCCCAAAAGGCATAGAGACATAGCAGAAGGCTCCAAAGGGAGTGATGAACGCCGTCTTCTCCTGGTCCTTAACTGCCATCTTAATCTGATGATACCCGGAATAGGCATCCAAGAAACTTAAGCGTGCACAACCTGCCGTAGCATCAATGATCTGATCAATACGGGGGAGAGCAAAAGGATCAGCCGGACACGCCTTGTTCAAGTCCGTGTAGTCCACACACATCCGCCAGGTGCCGTTCTTCTTAAGTACAAGCACCGGGTTAGCCAACCACTCTGGGTGAAAAACCTCAACAATGAACCCGGCCGCCAAAAGCCGGGCCACTTCTTCACCAATAGCCTTCCGCCTCTCTTCGTTAAACCGTCGAAGGAACTGTCTGACCGGCTTAAATTTTGGATCAACATTGAGAGTGTGCTCAGCGAGTTCTCTAGGTACACCTGGCATGTCAGAAGGTTTCCATGCGAAGATGTCCCTATTCTCACGGATGAACTCGATGAGCGCGCCTTCCTATTTCGGGTCCAGATTTGCACTGATGCTGAACTGCTGAGACGAGTCACCCGGAACAAAGTCAACAAGTTTAGTCTCATCAGCTGATTTAAACTTCATTGCTGGTTCATTCTCCGTGGTTGGCTTTTTCAGAGAGGTCATGTCTGTTGGGTCGACATTGTCTTTATAAAATTTCAACTCTTCTGTGGCACAAACAGACTCTGCATAAGCCGCGTCACCTTCCTCACACTCTAGAGCCACTTTCCGGCTGCCGTGAACCGTAATGGTCCCGTTGTGACCCGGCATCTTGAGTTGTAAGTACACATAACACGGCCGTGCCATGAACTTGGCGTAAGCCGGCCGTCCAAATATGGCGTGGTAAGGACTTCTTATCTTGACCACCTCAAAGGTCAACTTCTCCACCATGTAGTTGTTCTCATCACCGAAGGCCACTTCCAGTTCGATCTTGCCGACTGGATAAGCCGATTTACCGGGTACCACACCATGGAAGATAGTATTTGACTGGCTGAGGTTCTTATCAACTAGTCCCATACGATGGAAAGTCTCATAATAGAGGATGTTGATGCTGCTGCCTCCATCCATGAGTACCTTTGTGAACTTATAGCCTCCCACTTGAGGAGCCACCACTAAGGCCAGGTAGCCCGGGTTATCCACCCGGGGAGGGTGATCCTCCCTACTCCACACTATGGGCTGCTCCGACCACCATAAGTAGCGTGGAACCGCTGGCTCAACAGCATTAACAGCCCTCTTGTGAAGCTTCTCGTCTCGTTTGCACAAACTAGTGGTGAACACGTGATACTATCCACCGCTAAGTTGCTTTGGGTTGGTCTGATAGCCCCCCTGTTGCTGTTGATGACCCGGACCAGCCTGTTGATTAAAGCCCCCTTGACCGTTCTGAGGACCGGAATTTGACCCGCCGCCCGGGCCATGGAAGCCGCCGGAGCCTGAGCCGCCACCCGGACCACTGTAGTTTTTAAAGGCCTTCATGATAGCACAATCCTTCCACAGATGAGTCGCTGGCTTCTCTCTAGAACCGTGTCTCGGACAAGGTTCATTCAACAGCTGTTCCAGAGAAGGTCCCGACCCGCCGCCTCGGGGAGGGGGCCTCCCCTTGCGTCGCTGGTTATTACCTTGAGAGTTGGTGTTGGCTACAAACTCTAGGCTGCCATCGGCCTTGCGCTTGCCTCCTCCTTGATTCCCCGGGTTAAACTGAGGACTCTTGCCATTGCCGTTCTTCTTTCCCTTCCCTGTCCTTTCATCATCTGAAGGGGGATCCTTGGTACCATCCGAATCGGCGTATTTGACAAGAGCCGCCATCAGTGTACCCATATCAGTACAGTCACGTTTAAGCCGCCCGAGTTTCATCTTTAGGGGCACAAAGCGATAGTTTTGTTCCAACATTAAGACTGCAGAGCCAGCATCCATCTTATCCGACGAATGTATGATCTCCTTGACCCGGCGAACCCAATGGGTCGTGGATTCACCCTCCTGCTGCTTACAGTTAGTCAGATCCACAATTGACATAGACTGCCGACAGGTATCTTTGAAGTTTTGGATAAACCGGGCTTTCAGCTCAGCCCAAGACCCAATGAAATTCGGTGGTAGCCCTTTCAACCACGTGCGGGCAGTCCCATCTAACATCATGGTGAAATACTTGGCCATAGCCGCCTCACTGACCTCCAGCAGCTCCATAGCCATCTCATAACTCTCAATCCAGGCCGCGGGTTGTAAGTCAGCCGTATAGCTAGGCACCTTCCTAGGTCCCTTGAAGTCCTTGAGCAGACGTTCATTACGGATAGCTGGCACCAAACACGGGACACCCCCGGTTCTAGTAGGGATACCCGCATCAACGGACATCGCCGGATAAGCCGGGGGGGTCTGGTAAACCGTCATTTGAGGCGCCTGCTCCGCCTCCTGGCGCGCTTGGTCTGCTACGTAGAAGGCTCCATTATGAGCCGGGCCATGACCAGGGGGCGGGTCATGGTGTCGGACATTACTTGAGCCGGTCGCCGAGACCATGTGCCGGCTGTAACTCGGGCTCCGCCCTGGACGAGGGGTTGAATGGATCCTATCCCGGCTATAGGAGTATGCCTCTTGCTGCGCCAGCGCTGTCTGGAGGAGTTCTCTGACCCGGCGGGTCTCAATGGCCGTCGGAGAGTCGCCATCAACGGGCAGAGCCGCCAGCCGTGCTGCTGCGGCGACCATGTTCTCCAGCGGGTTATTATAATGGCCCGGGGGTATTGGCACATACTGAGGCGGGGCGGGGGGCCCCTGGGGAGGCCCCATCACTCGTGGTTGAACAAGGGGTCCAGACCCGGGTGCTACGACCCCTGGCGGGTGACTGGACCCTGCACCTGGCGTGTTGAAGAGGTTGCGCGGATCGTAGACCGGCGGGAGTCAAGATTGAGCCTTTTGATGCCTCCTTCTCATGACCTCATTGGCCGCGTTCTGATCCATCGTGAGTTGGAAGGACTGCGCCTGAATCAGCTGGGTCTGGGCATCGAGAGCCGCCCGCTCCGCAGCCAGCCTGATTCCTTCTGCTGCAAGATCCTCTTTAGCTTTTATCAAATCCAGTTTCAACTGTGCCACCTCCGCATCATGCTGGGCTTGATTCGCCGGGTCAACCGTGGCGGTTAACAGGGCCGTCATCTTGTCCGTGAGATCCATCAGCACCTGAGCAGGAGAAGGCACCGGGTTTCCCGATCCAGCAGCGGGGTTCTGAACAGGCTGTGCACCAGCCATAAAAACTCCAACCTGACTTGGCGGCTCAAAAAGGTCTGGAATACTGTTGCCATCGGAATAACTCATGAGCCTGCCATCCTGAAGTTGGTACAACGAGTTTGACTCATCAGCGGCCGACTCGCCGTCTGAGCCGGCGGCCGCCTCATCCCCAGACCCAGATGGATCAGAGGGCCCTCCGTGGATGCATCCCACAAAAGCGCGCTTTAAGGCAGGCCGGGCCCGGGTGGGTCGTGCGCGCTGAGCCGTTTCGATGAGACCGGCGGGGAGATCCGGCCCGGGGCCCGGCTCTCCAATCTTGCCGATGAAGACATGAATTCCACCGAAGGGGACCCGGTACCCGTACTCCACTGAGCCGGCGTCGGGGCCCCAATCCGCATCGTCGATGTAGAGCTTGCCGCGACGACTCTTGGTCATCCGGCCCACGGCGTATCCCTTGAGCCCCTCGAAGCTGCCCTTCAAGAACTCAAATCCACCGTGCGCCAGCCCCACGGTGGGCGCCAACTGTCGTGGAATTGTCACGGCAGATGTCCTTGAGCTAGGACTTAGTCGTGGAGCCATCGCAACTAGGAAGCTTGAAGGGGTTATGCGGGACAAGAAACACGAGGGTTTATGCTGGTTCGGCCCCTTTGCGGTGAAGGTAAAAGCCTATGTCCAGTTCAAGGTGTTATTGATTAGGGTTACGATCGCCAGGGAGCTAAACAGCTATGCCCGGCTCTCGATGAGATTGTTGTCGCCCTAAACCGCTGCCGGGTCGTCCCTTTATATAGGGAGGCCGACGCCCAGCGGCCCTTAGAGTCCCGGCCGGCTCATAAGAGTGTCCGTCTCGGACTCTAAACAATACTTGCCTTACACTACAAGTCTACTATAAGAATAAAGATTGTACTACGGGCTTTAAGCCATCGCCGGGTCTCAGCCCATCTCCGGCCCATTATCTCGAAACTCAGCTCCGGGCTTCTGGCAATGACCCTTAGTGTAACCCGGCCCTCCTGGCGGGTGACTCCCAGGTCTATATCCTCCACATCATGAGTTCTTCACGAAATGTTTCCTTATCAAATACGGCTTCCTGCAGGTCCATCTTAAACTTCTTGATGTAATTCTCCAGACCCTGGCGATACACCAGCTAAGGTTAAAACTTCGCCTTTTGCTCATAGGTGCTCCATTTTCCTTCTACCATCCAATCCTTCCAAAGAAATGCATGCTTAACTCAGCCTGGTGACCATGGCATAAGCGGGCGATAACATCACGGATAGCCGTGTTTATGCCCATGCCATTGCCATGAGCTATCATTCCATAGTAGCTATCTCCTGCCTTAGGGTTTTCTTGACAAAACTTTGAGTTTTATAGCTCCATGTTCCGGTCTTTCTCCGACACACCTTGATCTCGGGTATTGACAACTTCAATAGTCTGACAAGTGCCATAAAGGTAGCCTGCCTAGGTCATACGAATCTGGAAATTCTTCAGATCCTTCAAATTCTCCTAGTCTTCGGAGTCTTCAACCATTGTAGTTTCCATTATTCAGAGGCACGGTAAAATCCTCTTTATTCCGAAATGGTCTTAGTTGTCCGATATCTTGTACTTCTTGGAGTGGTCTCATCAGTCGAATCTTCGTGTGGTCAAAAAGGGGAAAGGGGTATAGTCTAACTAAAAGGGAATATTTGATAAATCTCAGAAAAGAAGAGGGGTAAAAGATCCTTTTGAAAAGAAAGTTTGTAGAGAAAAATCTGTTCCTATGGGCTTGCCAATTTCTAGGGGTCACGTCCTACAGTCAACATGTGCTCTGATACCATCTTGTAGCGACCCGACCTCAGACGGTCAAGTCTCTGTGCTTAAGTGTCATCCCTGGATCGGTGTGCTGACACACACAGTACTCGAGGATTTATAACAGAGGTAAATCACATGTGTAAAGTAACCTAAATACTATTACCTCAATCCATATAGCGGAAGTAACAATAAGGTTGTGGATTCCCATCGACACCAATGGTAAAGTTGAGTGTAGAAATCGTAACCCTAACGTATCACTTACTCTTTGTAAGATTCCTGCAACATGAGACGTTGCAGCCATATAGGTCAGTACATTGAATGTGCTGGCAATTTCACACTGTAAAGAAATGCTGAATAATGGCTATCACTACATGCATATTTGGCTGGTGGAGGCTCTAAGTTTAAGTTGGTTGAAAAAAAATTATTGAGAAGGTTCCTCCAACTCAATCCCAAAATAATAATTATAACCCAACAAATTAATTTAAGTAAAGTGATGAGATCAAATCAATAATTCAAGTACCAGATACTCAAGATGTCCATAACCGGGGACATAGCTAATCATGATTAGTTTCTACACTCTGCAGAGGTTTGCACACTTTTTCCCATAAGACACGATCTCCTCCGTTGGATTTCTCGCACTGCATGATGTTTGAGAAACGGATGACCGAGACACAATCTTTCTGAAGAGGTCCCCTTAACCGATAGATAGGCTGGTACACCTACAATCCCCTACATCTTCTAGCCCATCATGGAAAGGTTTCCCACAACTTACTCAACTATGCCAGAGCCCATAATGGCTTGTGGCTGCACACGTAAGTTTCTAGCATGAATAATCTTATGATCCCTTTGAGCCTGGGTGGCATTCCATAGGGTGATCACACGGAAACTCTGGGATCCCCTTGGGCAAGCACTGGGTTCTCCAGGTGCCCGGGCAAACCACTGGGTGCTCCAGGGTGCCCCAACCAATCCACCCAGATGTGTATTAAAGTATCCACCTTAAGTTAAACCTTAGTTAACAATAACTCTCACATCTTTCATGAATTCTGTCAAAACCAAACCACGTCTACGAGCATAGCATAGCAGTATAAGCATAACGTAGTAACACCCAAGGTTTGAATGTAAGGCAATATGTTCCTACCTCATCAACTACTTCTCAATACCCACATGTTATCAATCCTACTCATGCAATGTTTGGGGATAAGACTAATGCATAAAAATTGGTTAATGAAGGGATATGATCAAAGTGTGAACTTGCCTTGTACTGTTGATGAAGATGATTCGCACTCATAACTCCTGATAGTTCTACTCGTCACACTCCGTTCAATCTATCGTAAGCAAGCAATAGTAACCACACATAAGCAATCAGGAAAACTTCGAAAACAAACAATTAACTCTTGCAACAGAAAACAATTTCTAACAGTACCAAAATTAAGTGAATTTGTCCTTATCATAAAGTTTAGGTCAGGAGTTTCAATTAGCAAAAAGAATCAATTAAATTGGAGTTATAGAATTCGAGTTATGAACAAAAGAAGTTTGAATATGAATCTGAACAAATTTCGAAATTTGAAAATTTCAAAAAGTTGATATGACAGGTTCACTGGGTAGGTGAAAACAGACGAAACTATAGGCGCTGCTTTCATCAAATTTAGATGAACGAGTAAAAAGTTATGCATATTTAAAAAATCAGGGTCAAGCTGTTTTACGGAAGAAAAATAGCTATGGCTAAAATAGTTCTAGGTCTAATGTATAAATACATATACTAATTGATAATCTATTTATTCTACCGTACTAGTCTAGAAATAATAAACTACGAAGCTATAAAAAATACGAAGAAAGATACCTTTATAAGGTAGAGAAAAAGACAACTTCGGAAAAAGAAGACAATTTCGAGAGGTCCCGCCGGAGAGGAGAAAAATATTTTTTTAATGAATCTAGTCAAACCAAAATATTGATTTAACCCGAATCGGATGATTTTTGGAGGCTCTATGGGTCTATATTTATAGATGGAAAAAAGATTTAGGGGTCAAAATCTAGGCATTGTGGGACTAAACATATTGGTATGTAGATGGAATTTGAAAAGATCATGCGCATGGGCTAAAAGTTCGGCCCGGTCGCCGCTGCAGTTTTTTTTAACAAAATTCGGTCAAAGTGAAAAAAATGGCTGGCTGGGCCTGGCCCATGTAGGAGAGGACAAAAATAAAATGATGGGGCGCCCGATGCCACTATGCAGCGCACGTGGGCGACTGTTAGTTCCAGGGGCACGCACAGCTTTTTTTTAATAAAACAGAAAAAGGAAAACTGAATAACGAAAATAAGTGTAAAACTCTTCATAGGCATATTATATACCGAAATTTTCAGAAAAAGATTTTATACAACATGAACATTTTTCTACCGTCAAATCAAATCCGAAAAATTTAAATAAAGCAAAGAGTGCTACTGGTTCAATAAAACCTCATAAAAATCATTTTAAAAATACCGAAATAATTTCAAATTTATTTCTCTCCATTTTTCTATTGTAGGGAATCATCTTACCCTAATTTCCATATATTTTATTTTTGGAGAAAAATAATTTGAGTAAAACCCAAATAACTCCAAATTGAAAATAATTTTCAAAGGGACTTTAAATTTAATTCTTTTAAACTCCCAACTCATATTTCATATAATTTGAAGAAGTCATTTTATCTTCTCTCATGAAAATCATTGAGTTGCTTAAAGTTTTTGAATTTGAAATATTTCCAAATGGAATTCAAATATTTTCAAAAACCCTTTTCATTTAATTAAATGGAAGAAGTCATATCATCTTCTCTCTACGATTTTGTATTTGAAAAGAATTTGAATTCATGGAGATCATAAATGCAAAAATGAAAGTTTGGGAAAGTCCTTTTATTCCCTCTCATTTAAATTTCAAAAAGTTTCAAATTTCACACAAGCAACCACACCACAATCAAACAATCAATCAAAACTATTTATTTAATATAACATTCCAAAATTTAGAATTTTGGGATGTTACAGGTTGTGCGTTGTGTCTCTCCAAGTTTGCTTCTCTTGGTTATTTTTCTTTTTTTACTTGGAGTAGTTTCCTTGGGTTTTCGGGTTTCGTGTTCTTTTTTCCAGGGGTTGCTTGTTTTCGCTGGCGCGGCACTACCGCTGAGGCTGGGCGGTACGACCGCTTAGAGTCATAAGCGGCACTACCGCCGGCCCGTGCGGTACTGCAGCTCGGAGGCGGGTCGTGGGGGTTATGAGGCGGGCAGGGGAAGTTTTTACTCACCCCTACCCATTCGCCTCTCTCCAACACTTCGTTTCCTCTCTCCAGCGACGAACAAGCAGCAGGGGGCCGCCGCCTCAAACGTCCACCAAGACCGCAGTCAGGCGCAGTTTTCACCGGAAGCCGCGTCATCCAGATCTCACGGCTGGCTAGAACCGCGCGGAGTTTTGCCATAAAGACGTATGCCGCCGCTGGTACTCCGGCAGAGATCCTCCATCACTTCACCGAAACCCTCATCGCGCCGCCAACCATCCACGAGAAGAATCGAGGACGAATCTGGGTGTGATCCAGATCCGCAACCGCTGCCGTGCCCACTATCGCCAGCACCACCTGCCATGGGGTCGTCAGGTGCCACCGCATGGCCAGGGATCCGCCCAGGCCTCGGCACGAAGCCCCTAGCCCGAAGTGCTCCAGCCGCCTCAATGGGTCACCGCTGCCTCCTCCTACCTCAGCGTCTTGGCATCAGGCGCTGCCGCCCCCGCGGCCAACGCCGGTGGCAGAGTCTTTCGCTGTGGGTTGTGGGGCTGGTGGCGCCGGGATCTGATACCCTGGTGGTGCCCAGGGGTGGCGGCGCAAGGGGTCGGGGTCCCGGTTATGTCTGGTGCGACAATGCTCTATCGTAGTGGCGCACTATGCGAGTAGTCTGTACTGATGCCATGTGATTGTGAGCGGTACGTAGATACCTTTTTGTTGTTGCGAGTGAGGGGTACATAGATATTCCTGCGATTGTTGTTGCCCTGCATAGGGAGTACAGTGCCAGGTATAGTCCCTATGCTACGCTACCGATCTCATTTTTAGCATGGACCATTCATCAACACATCCATCTCATACTGCTACCTGCTAAAATGTTTATACCGATAATATGTGTATACATGCGTGCATGGCATTTTGTGCATCTCCAGATTTTTTATGTCACACGAAATTGTTGATTTTTCAGCTTTATCTGTATTTTCGCAGGATATGCAGCCCCGTTTCATTTTCTCTCGGACCCAAGAAAGGGTGCCAGCATGGGTACCCGCTACTCTGTTGCCGAAGGTGATAAGTTAGGATTTACTGCATGCCTTTTTTCCTTCGCTGCGTCGCATCCCCCTGCCTCCAGCACCTCGTTGCTAAGTGGACTCCACTAAGGTACGCCACAAGTCCAAACCCATGTCCATTTTGTTGTTGTTTTTTTACAAACCACCTTCTGCAACAAAAGTTCTAAATGCATCTCACCAGATGGATGCACTCATATAGTGTCTACCACAAATTAAAGTCATAGTGTTTCAAACGGATGAAATCACTGTCGACATCTCACTATTATAGAGACATGGTCTCATATTACAAGAATAACCCATCTAAATGAGATACACATGGCATCAACCCTAGGTTTACTTTCTGCTAGACTGAGAGAACAAACAATTCTCGTCACACAACTAATGGTTTCATCAAGGTTGTCATTGTCGCCTCTTGTAAGACATTTGCGCCACTGCCTCCAGACCACATCATTGAGCTCATTGTAGTGCCTCCAGGACATGTCAAGGTTGCTACTCTGCCTCCTTCAAGGCTGCTAGTCTCCCCAAACATATTTTTATTGCTCTAGAGCTTGGTGGTGGAGTGGAATTTAGAGGTAGGCAGGAGTTAGGGTGGAGCCGATCTCTCCCAAACACACAACTCAATTTGCTATCTCCGGATACCTAGACATTATCCAATCCTATATAACTAGGTAGCTGATCCCTGCTAACATATTTATCTCAACATACAACCACGCCACCTCAACATGCGACCAGACAAAGGAAAAAAAGGTTCATCTCAAGATGCAACCATGCATTCAAAAAGCTTAAATTTTATAAGTATAGTATGCTACCTACATTCAATGAGTATTTTATAATTATAAAATAATCATATGTATTTAAAGTGTAATCTTATATTACCGATCCAAATACTCATGTTCATATAACCAAATCTTGAAATATATTGCAAGCAATTCTTGCAACAACGTTTGAGGTATTATCTAGTATACATAAATAGTTATCCCCGACTACCTCTAATCCTCTCAACATGCAACTATGACAACTCAATATGCCATCATGCATGGTAAAAGGCTCATCTTAACATGCACCATCCATGCTATTTATATTCAGTAAATATTCTACAACTATACAATAATCAAATACAATAAATTGTATATATATATATTAGTGTGCGTTATCATATTATTAAGCAAAATATTAGTGTTTACATACAACCAAACCTCATTCAAATAGTTGCAGCCAATTTCCGCGGCAACGTGCAGGGTATCGTCTCTAGTTCTTATCAAATTGGGCTTACATTTTTATTCTTGTCTTCAATATCTATTTATGTTTTTTTGAACCGAAACCCGTAGAAGAATCGTTCTACGGTATATATATTAAAGTAAAAAAGTCCAATATTTACATAGCAAAGAACGAAAAGAAAAAGAACAATGAAAACAAGCCATCCCACTCCTTTTCTAGCAAAACCCAGCATGATTAAAAGAAATTAGCTTAAAACTGATCAATCTAGCTGGAAAATTGAGCCTCAAATTTATTTTTGATTCTGTGCTTGAGAAGAAGCGGGTCATTCTTCAACAGTCTTCTACATGACTGAACTGAATGTGGTTGTGCTCTAAAAATTCTCCCATTTCTTTGTATCCAAATGTTCCAACATCCCATTATAAGGATTTCCATTGCAATGGGAGCGGGTAAAGCTTGAGCGAATAGGATGATCTCATCGTAGAGGGAGTTTCCTCTATTTCTGTTTGTGATAATTGAGTCCCAGCACCTGAGAGCGAAATCGCAGTCCCAGAACAAGTAGTGTGATATTTCCTCAGTGTGTGCATGACAGAGTGCACAATTATAGGATGGCAAGTGAAAAGATTTCCTGTGGAGTAGATTCCTTGAGTTGACTCTGTCATGTATAAGGAGCCAGAAGAATATCTTGTATCTGAGCATGGATGCATTTTTACAGATTTTAGCAAAGATTGGTGGAGCAGGGACTCCCTGTTTGAGTAGTTTGTAGATCTTGATGGAGGAAAAGTTAGATCCCCAAGGATAAATCCATTTATCATAAGTTCCACTCAGCTGAACATTTTGTGTGGTGGTTTGAAGTTTCATGAATTGGAGGTATTCCTGTGAAGAGAGAGGGGTGTGAAAATTCTCCATGAGATCAGCATGGTGAAGAACTCCTGTAATGATAGGTTGTCTTTGATAGAAAAGGAGAAGAGCTCTGGAAGCTTCTCTCTTAGAGAACCAAACCCCCAATTATCATTCCAGAAGGAGATAGTGGTGCCTTATCCTGGGATTCCTCTAGTCACATGTTTGTATCGTGAGAGCAGCTTGAGAATTGTTTTCCACCAGAAGGAGTCAACAGGTCTTTGGGTGATTACACAATGGGAGTCCTATTACTACCTGGGGTCTAGGGATCAATGAAGCCGAACTATGGAATCGGTCAAAAATGAGCATCATCACTTTTTGTTTTGATTTTATGAATATGAAAAATTAATAGTATAGTATATAAAGGTTACACGGATACCCATGGATACATAAGAGCATATTTGTGAGGACACAAAATGCATTAAAATCATGTACAAACTAAATAAGCATATGCAAATTTAGTTTTTATGAGAGAGGCATATAAATAGATTTAGACAATTGTTTTCATTCACTACATTTAAATTCTATTTCCTTCATCAGATTTAAATATTAATGGTTTACAATACAATTTTTAAATTTATTTAGCCTGGACAAAAGAATGTTAGTTCATATATGTTGACTATCTTTTAAATACATTAATGCACATCCTTGAATCTTTGTGTCTTTCTTAAAGAAGTATAATTTTTGTTGTGTTCCAAATGCCTCATATCCCAGTAATACATTCATCCCTCTCCCCTTCCCTGATCCATGCTTAGGGAAAACCCATCTCTCTATACTCTCATTTCCTTTCTTTCAATGGACAAATGCAACAGTTTCTAATTAGCTTCAAAAAAAATCCTATTATGTCTCTACTCCCTCAACCCCCGCCCCCCGAGGGAGTCATGGATTAGGGGGTCCTCGGACAGCCGGACTATATACTTTGGCCGGACTGTTGGACTATGAAGATACAAGTTTGAAGACTCCGTCCCGTGTCTGGGTGGGACTCTCCTTTGCGTGGAAGGCAAGCTTGGCAATTCGGATATGTAGATCTCCTCCCTTGTAACCGACTCTGTGTAACCCTATCCCCCTCCGGTGTCTATATAAACCGGAGGGTTTAGTCCGTAGGACAACAACAATCATAATCATAGGCTAGCTCCTAGGGTTTAGCCTCTACGATCTCGTGGTAGATCAACCCTTGTATATTCATATCATCAAGATCAATCAAGCAGGAAGTAGGGTATTACCTCAATCGAGAGGGCCCGAACCTGGGTAAACATTGTGTCCCCCGCCTCGTGTTACCATCCGCCTTAGACGCACGGTTCGGGACCCCCTACCCGAGATCCGCCGGTTTTGACACCGACATTGGTGCTTTCATTGAGAGTTCCACTGTGACGTCACCATAAGGCTTGATGGCTCCTTCGATCATCGGCAACGATGCGATCCAGGGTGAGGTTTTTCTCCCCGGACAGATTTTCGTATTCGGCGGCCCTGGCCCTCTGGAGCAGATCAAGAGCTACGCCCCTGGCCGTCAGGTCAGGTTTGGAAGTTTAAACTATACGGCCGACATCCGCGGAGACTTGATCTTCGACGGATTCGAGCCCATGTCAGGTGCGCCACATAGTCACGACGAGCATGACTTAGCTCTGCTGTCGGACAGTGTTCGGGAGATCACACCTGTGGCTACTCTGGCCCTCGATCTGGAGCAAATTGCACCGTCCGAGGATGGGTGGATGGACCCCGCCACGGAGGCCGCACACTCAGTGGCGATAGAGCCGCATACTGACTTCACCCCCTACGAGACCTTTGTTGCCGGACTCTTGGACTCGTCCCCGGCCACGGGCTCCGAACCGCGTGCGTCAGTGCCTGTCGAATCTGATTGGGCACCGATCATGGAGTTTTCCTCTGCGGATATCTTTCAGCACTCGCCCCTGGGCGATGTGCTAAATTCATTAAGGTCTCTCTCCTTGTCAGGAGGCCCTTGGCCGAACTGTGTCCGGCTCGAGTGGGAAGCGGACGACGAAGAAATTCGTGCCCCACCCACCACCCACTTAATAGCCACTGTCGACGACTTAACCGGCATGCTTGATTTCGACTCTGAAGACATCGACGGTATGGACGACGACGCAGGAGAGGAACAGGAACCACCGCCACAGGGCGCTGGACAGCCACTTCATCACACAATATATATGGTGGATACACCCAAAGAAAACAATGACGAGGAACGGAAGGATGCAGCGAAGGATAGTTCCCTCGAGAAGCAACCAAAGCGACGGCGTAGGTGCCGCTCCAAATCCCGCCTCAGCAAAAACAGCGATAACAGCGCAAGAAAGAATAATACCCCGGTCGACTCCGAAAGAAACGATGACCACATGGATCCAGCGATGGAGCAGGTTGAACCAGCGGACGGCGAACATAGTACGGGGCCGCTGTCCGATCACGGCGACGCCGAGGGTAAAGCTAATCAACTTATCTCTGGAGAGGAGAACAGTCCGGACGACGATGCACACATCATCCCGGAAAGGCACTTGGAGCAAGAGAACCTCCATAGAAGGCTTATTGCCACCGCGAGGAGTCTGAAGAAACAAAAGCAAAGGCTTAAGGCCGCGCAAAATACACTCATCAGTAGATGGAATAAAGTGCTTGACACTGAAGAAAAGTACGGTGGCAGTCGCCACACAAAGAGCTATCCAAAGCTCAAGCTACTACCTGAATTCGATGACGAGGCTCTAGAGCCCATACAGTCGAAAAATAAAACGGCCGATCAGCCGGATCGACCACCCCGTGGCCGCGACAGGGCGGCTAATGATGCCGCACATAAGTCAGCACACGATTTACGTGAGGACTTGCACCAAAAAGCCGGTATGACCAGGTCCATCTACGGATCTAGGAAGCGCGCTCCGGCACAGTATCATGGCCGGCCAAACGGCTATACTGACCGAATAACAGCTCGGAATCAAAACCGAACACTACAACCGTCAGAATGCCATGACACATCCAAATACAAGGGTGCTGCGCACCCCCGATGCTTCACCGATGAGGTGCTGGATCATGAATTTCAAGAAGGATTCAAACCCGTGAACATAGAGGCATACGACGGAACGACAGACCCTGGGGTCTGGATTGAGGACTTTATCCTTCATATCCACATGGCTCAAGGAGATGACCTCCACGCCATCAAATACTTGCCCCTCAAGTTAAAAGGACCAGCTCGGCATTGGCTGAAGAGCCTCCCCGAAAACTCAATTGGAAGTTGGGAAGAGCTTGAGGATGCTTTTAGGGCCAATTTTCAAGGGACCTATGTCCGACCTCCGGATGCAGACGATTTAAGTCATATAATTCAACAGCCCGGAGAGTCAGGCCGAAAGCTTTGGAACAGATTCCTCACCAAGAAGAATCAAATTGTCTACTGCCCGGACGCCGAAGCCTTAGCGGCTTTCAAACACAATGTCCAGGACGAATGGCTCGCCAGACACCTCGGCCAAGAAAAATCGCGGACAATGGCAGCCCTAACAAGCCTTATGACCCGCTTTTGCGCGGGCGAAGATAGTTGGCTGGCCCGTAGCGGCACCAGCGACCCAGGCACATCCGAAGTCAGGGATGGCAATGGAAAACCACGGTGCAATAAAAGCAAGCGTCGAAACAATGAAGACAGCCCAGACAACACGGCGGTAAACGCCGGATCAGGGGCTCTCGACCCGGTCAACGGAAAAAGCCATTCAAAGGCAGCAGAGATGGACCATCCAGCCTAAACAAGATTCTAGACAGATTATGTCAGATTCATGGAACCTCCGAGAAACCTACAAATCACACCAACAGAGAATGCTGGGTCTTCAAGCAGGCCGGCAAGCTTAACGCCGAGCACAAGGGGAGGGAGACACCAAGTGAAGACGACCATGAGCCTCACCAGCAAAACACTGGGGGACAGAAAAATTCCCGCCAGAGGTCAAAACAGTGAACATGATTCATGTAACAACAAGGAGGAGCAAATGCGCACTCCGAGACATATGCGTCGTAGAGCCCGTCACCCCCAAGTTCAACCCTTGGTCGGCCTGGCCAATCACTTTTGATCACAGAGATCACCCGACCAGTATCCGGCACGGAGGATCGGCTGCCTTGGTACTAGACCCAATAATTGACGGATACCATCTCACCCGAGTCCTTATGGATGGCGGCAGTAGTCTTAATCTGATATATCAGGACACAGTCCGCAAAATGGGGATAGACCCGACAAGAATCAGCCAAAGCAATACTACCTTTAAAGGAGTAATACCAGGCCCAGAGGCCCGCTGCACAGGCTCTCTAGTACTAGAGGTTGTATTCGGTTCTCCCGACAACTTCCGAAGTGAAAAGTTAACCTTCGACATCGCTCCATTCCAAAGCGGCTATCAAGCACTACTCGGAAGAACGGCCTTCGCTCGTTTTAATGCAGTACCGCATTACGCTTATCTTAAGCTTAAGATGCCCGGTCCACGTGGCACCATCATAGTTAGCGGAAACACAGAGCGTTCCTTATGTACGGAAGAACGTGTGGTGGCTTTAGCAGCCGAACACTGAACGACCTCTCCAACCAGAATAAATGATCGGTCGTCAAGACCGCGGACACGGCTAGACGAGTCCGGCGCACCCCTAGCTGTAACAACTCAGATAAACCTGAGATTGGGTCGATGGATATACCCCCATAGGTGGTGCTAGGGGCTTCCCGCGTGTAAAAAGGACTACAGTTCGCCTCGACCTTATTTAGATTGAATTTTAATGGTTTATTAAGAATAACCAATTTTTTGCACGAAGACTTTCACCTGGGTTTTTCTCTTTTACAGATGATAATCACGCTACACCCTTCCAGGATACGGCACAACGGAGACACAGGCGCAGACGTGCAGCAGGGCCCCGCTTAAAGGTTTCTTTTTAGATTAAGACCCTGTGTAAACCTTTCTTACTGTCTCTTGTTGCTTCACGCCCTCCGGATACTCAACACAACCGAGAGGGATGCTGGCGTTATTGGCATTTTGCCACGTCACACTAATGCACGTACCTAGAAATTCAGGGTTCATCATCAAGGGCGTTACTCAGCCCGGTATATGTTGTAAAGTCCGAAGACCTTAGGGAGTGTTCGTCGTCGCGAGTTTGGCCTTATATGCATCAGCTCCGAATCATTTCTTTGGTCAATAGTTGGGTTTGCCCGGCTCCCGTGTTTTGCTACCTTACGTTCCGCTCTATCGGCTAAGGTGGCACCGGGAGAACTACTGCGATTGTGCCCTGGTTCATCTGGATGAGCACCTCAGTAGAGAAAGTCGAAAACTGACTGTCATGATAAAGCGTGAGACTGGTCAACCACTCGAGGACTCAGCGGAATCTTCGCGATTCCTCCGCATTAACGAAGGACCGGTTTCCCGTTCATGTACGTACGCGCACCGTATTCGGATAAGCGCGGAAGTACCAGGGGCTATATAGTAGCCCCACTGTCAAACTCCTATGGCTAAGTGAAAGTGTTAAAGCAATATAGTCTGATTGCCTTGTTCGCCGCGCTATCACCTCCTTAATGGACCAAGTGAAGGAAATATGCCCTAGAGGCAATAATAAAGTTACTATTTATTTCCTTATATCATGATAAATGTTTATTATTCATGCTAGAATTGTATTAAGAGGAAACATAATACTTGTGTGAATACATAGACAAACAGAGTGTCACTAGTATGCCTCTACTTGACTAGCTCGTTGATCAAAGATGGTTATGTTTCCTAGCCATAGACATGGGTTGTCATTTGATTAACGGGATCACATCATTAGGAGAATGATTTGATTGACTTGACCCATTCCGTTAGCTTAGCACTCGATCATTTAGTATGTTGCTATTGCTTTCTTCATGACTTATACATGTTCCTATGACTATGAGATTATGCAACTCCCGTTTACCGGAGGAACACTTTGTGTGCTACCAAACATCACAACGTAACTAGGTGATTATAAAGGTGCTCTATAGGTGTCTCCGAAAGTACTTGTTGGGTTGGCGTATTTCGAGATTAGGATTTGTCACTCCGATTGTCGGAGAGGTATCTCTGGGCCCACTCGGTAATGCACATCACTTAAGCCTTGCAAGCATTGCAACTAATGAGTTAGTTGCGGGATGATGTATTACGGAACGAGTAAAGAGACTTGTCGGTAACGAGATTGAACTAGGTATTGAGATACCGACGATCGAATCTCGGGCAAGTAACATACCGATGACAAAGGGAACAACGTATGTTGTTATGCGGTCTGACCGACAAAGATCTACGTAGAATATGTGGGAGCCAATATGAGCATCCAGGTTCGGCTATTGGTTGTTGACCGGAGACGTGTCTCGGTCATGTCTACATAGTTCTCGAACCCGTAGGGTCCTCACGCTTAAAGTTTCGATGACGGTTATATTATGAGTTTATGAGTTTTGATGTACCGAAGGTTGTTCGGAGTCTCGGATGTGATCACGGACATGACAAGGAGTCTCGAAATGGTCGAGGCATAAAGATTGATATATTGTAAGCCTATATTTGGATATCGGAAATGTTCCGGGTGAAATCGGGATTTTACCGAAGTACCGAGGGGTTACCGGAACCCCCCGGGGGCTTAATGGGCCATAGTGGGCCTTAGTGGAGAAGAGGAGAGGCGGCTAGGGCAGGGCCGCGCGCCCCTCCCCCTCTAGTCCGAATAGGACAAGGAGAGGGGGCGGCGGCCCCCCCCCCTTTCCTTCCTCTCTCCCTCCTCTTTCCCCCTTCTCCTAATCCAACAAGGAAGGGAGGGAGTCCTACTCCCGGTGGGAGTAGGACTCCTCCTGGCGCGCCTTCTCCTGGCCGGCCGCACCTCCCCCCTTGCTCCTTTATATACGGGGGCAGGGGCACCCCAAAGACACAACAATTGATTTGATCTTTTGGCCGTGTGCGGTGCCCCCCTCCACCATAGTCCACCTCGATAATACTGTAGCGGTGCTTAGGCGAAGCCCTGCATCGGTAGAACATCATCATCGTCACCACGCCGTCGTGCTGACGAAACTCTCCCTCAACACTCGGCTGGATCGGAGTTCGAGGGACGTCATCGAGCTGAACGTGTGCTGAACTCGGAGGTGCCGTGCGTTCGGTACTTGATCGGTCGATCGTGAAGACGTACGACTACATTAACCGCGTTGTGCTAACGCTTCCGCTTTCGGTCATCACCATGATCTTGCGTGTACATAGGAATTTTTTTGAAATTACTACGTTCCCCAACAGTGTCATCCGAGCCTGGTAATATGCGTAGATGTCATATGCACGAGTAGAACACAAGTGAGTTGTGGGCGATATAAGTCATACTGCTTACCAGCATGTCATACTTCGGTTCGGCGGTATTGTTGGATGAAGCGGCCCGGACCGACATTACGCGTACGCTTACGCGAGACTGGTTCTACCGACGTGCTTTGCACACAGGTGGCTGGCGGGTGTCAGTTTCTCCAACTTTAGTTGAACCGAGTGTGGCTACGCCCGGTCCTTGCGAAGGTTAAAACAGCACCAACTTGACAAACTATCGTTGTGGTTTTGATGCGTAGGTAAGAACGGTTCTTGCTCAGCCCGTAGCAGCCACATAAAACTTGCAACAACAAAGTAGAGGACGTCTAACTTGTTTTTGCAGGGCATGTTGTGATGTGATATGGTCAAAGCATGATGCTAAATTTATTGTATGAGATGATCATGTTTTGTAACCGAGTTATCGGCAACTGGCAGGAGCCATATGGTAGTCGCTTTATTGTATGCAATGCAATTGCCCTGTAATGCTTTATTTTATCACTATGCGGCAGCGATAGTCGTAGAAGCATAAGATTGGCGAGAAGACAACGATGCTACGATGGAGATCAAGGTGTCGCGCCAGTGACGATGGTGATCATGACGGTGCTTCGGAGATGGAGATCACAAGCACAAGATGATGATGGCCATATCATATCACTTATATTGATTGCATGTGATGTTTATCTTTTATGCATCTTATTTTGCTTTGATTGACGGTAGCATTATAAGATGATCTCTCACTAAATTTCAAGATAAAAGTGTTCTCCCTGAGTATGCACTGTTGCCAAAGTTCGTCGTGCCCAGACACCACGTGATGATCGGGTGTGATAAGCTCTACGTCCATCTACAACGGGTGCAAGCCAGTTTTGCACACGCAGAATACTCAGGTTAAACTTGACGAGCCTAGCATATGCAGATATGGCCTCGGAACACTGAGACCGAAAGGTCGAGCGTGAATCATATAGTAGATATGATCAACATAGTGATGTTCACCATTGAAAGCTACTCCATTTCACGTGATGATCGGTTATGGTTTAGCTGATTTGGATCACGTGATCACTTAGAGGATTAGAGGGATGTCTATCTAAGTGGGAGTTCTTAAGTAATATGATTAATTGAACTTAAATTTATCATGAACTTAGTACCTGATAGTATCTTGCTTGTCTATGTTGATTGTAGATAGATGGCCCGTGCTGTTGTTCCGTTGAATTTTAATGCGTTCCTTGAGAAAGCAAAGTTGAAAGGTGATGGTAGCAATTACACGGACAGGGTCCGTAACTTGAGGATTATCCTCATTGCTGCACAGAAGAATTACGTCCTGGAAGCACCGCTAGGTGCCAAACCTGCTGTAGGAGCAACACCAGATGTTATGAACGTCTGGCAGAGCAAAGCTGATGACTACTCGATAGTTCAGTGTGCCATGCTTTACGGCTTAGAACCGGGACTTCAACCATGTTTTGAACGTCATGGAGCATATGAGATGTTCCAGGAGTTGAAGTTAATATTTCAAGCAAATGATCGGATTGAGAGATATGAAGTCTCCAATAAGTTCTACAGCTACAAGATGGAGGAAAATAGTTCTGTCAGTGAGCATATACTCAAAATGTCTGGGTATAATAATCACTTGATTCAACTGGGAGTTAATCTTTCGGATGATAGCGTCATTGACAGAATTCTTCAATCACTACCACCAAGCTACAAGAGCTTCGTGATGAACTATAACATGCAGGGGATGGATAAGACGATTCCCGAGCTCTTCGCAATGCTAAAGGCTGCGGAGGTAGAAATCAAGAAGGAGCATCAAGTGTTGATGGTCAATAAGACCACCAGTTTCAAGAAAAAGGGCAAAGGGAAGAAGAAGGGGAACTTCAAGAAGAACAGCAATCAAGTTGCTACTCAAGAGAAGAAACCCAAGTCTGGACCTAAGCCTGAGACTGAGTGCTTCTACTACAAGCAGACTGGTCACTGGAAGTGGAACTGCCCCAAGTATTTGGCGGATAAGAAGGATGGCAAGGTGAACAAAGGTATATGTGATATACATGTTATTGATGTGTACCTTACCAGAGCTCGCAGTAGCACCTGGGTATTTGATACTGGTTCTGTTGCTAATATTTGCAACTCAAAACAGGGACTACGGATTAAGGGAACACTGGCCAAGGACGAGGTGACGATGCGCGTGGGAAACGGTTCCAAAGTCGATGTGATCGCCGTCGGCACGCTACCTCTACATCTACCTTCGGGATTAGTATTAGACCTAAATAATTGTTATTTGGTGCCAGCGTTGAGCATGAACATTATATCTGGATCTTGTTTGATGCGAGACGGTTATTCAAATCAGAGAATAATGGTTGTTCTATTTATATGAGTAATATCTTTTATGGTCATGCACCCTTGAAGAGTGGTCTATTTTTGATGAATCTCGATAGTAGTGATACACATATTCATAATGTTGAAGCCAAAAGATGCAGAGTTGATAATGATAGTGCAACTTATTTGTGGCACTGTCGTTTGGGTCATATTGGTGTAAAGCGCATGAAGAAACTCCATACTGATGGACTTTTGGAATCACTTGATTATGAATCACTTGGTACTTGCGAACCATGCTTCATGGGCAAGATGACTAAAACGCCGTTCTCCGGAACTACGGAGCGAGCAACTGATTTACTGGAGATCATACATACTGATGTATGTGGACCAATGAATATTGAGGCTCGTGGCGGGTATCGTTATTTTCTCACCTTCACAGATGATTTAAGCAGATATGGGTATATCTACTTAATGAAACATAAGTCTGAAACATTTGAAAAGTTCAAAGAATTTCAGAGTGAAGCTGAAAATCATCGTAACAAGAAAATAAAGTTTCTACGATCTGATCGTGGAGGAGAATATTTGAGTTACGAGTTTGGTCTACATTTGAAACAATGCGGAATAGTTTCGCAACTCACGCCACCCGGAACACCACAGCGTATGGTGTGTCCGAACGTCGTAATCGTACTTTACTAGATATGGTGCAATCTATGATGTCTCTTACTAATTTACCGCTATCATTTTGGGGTTATGCTTTAGAGACGGCCGCATTCACATTAAATAGGGCACCATCGAAATCCATTGAGACGACGCCTTATGAACTGTGGTTTGGCAAGAAACCAAAGTTGTCGTTTCTTAAAGTTTGGGGCTGCGATGCTTATGTGAAAAAGCTTCAACCTGATAAGCTCGAACCCAAATCGGAGAAATGTGTCTTCATAGGATACGCAAAGGAGACTGTTGGGTACACCTTCTATCACAGATCCGAAGGCAAGACATTCATTGCTAAGAATGGATCCTTTCTAGAGAAGGAGTTTCTCTCGAAAGAAGTGAGTGGGAGGAAAGTAGAACTTGATGAGGTAACCGTACCTGCTCCCTTATTGGAAAGTAGTTCATCATGGAAACCAGTTCCTGTGACGTCTATACCAATTAGTGAGGAAGTTAATGATGATGATCATGGAACTTCAGATCAAGTTGTTATTGAACCTCGTAGGTTAACCAGAGTAAGATCCGCACCAGAGTGGTACGGTAATCCTGTTCTGGAAGTTATGTTACTAGACCATGACGAACCTACGAACTATGAAGAAGCGATGGTGAGCCCAGATTCCGCAAAATGGCTTGAGGCCATGAAATCTGAGATGGGTTCCATGTATGAGAACAAAGTGTGGACTTTGGTTGACTTGCCCGATGATCGGCAAGCCATTGAGAATAAATGGATCTTCAAGAAGAATACTGACGCTGACGGTAATGTTACTGTCTATAAAGCTTGACTTGTTGCGAAAGGTTTTCGACAAGTTCAAGGGATTGACTACGATGAGACCTTCTCACCTGTAGCGATGCTTAAGTCTGTCCGAATCATGTTAGCAATTGCCGCATTTTATGATTATGAAATTTGGCAAATGGATGTAAAAACTGCATTCCAGAATGGATTTCTGGAAGAAGAGTTGTATATGATGCAACCGGAAGGTTTTGTCGATCCAAAGGGAGCTAACAAAGTGTGCAAGCTCCAGCGATCCATTTATGGACTGGTGCAAGCCTCTCAGAGTTTGAATAAACGCTTTGATAGTGTGATCAAAGCATTTGGTTTTGTACAGACTTTTGGAGAAGCCTGTATTTACAAGAAAGTGAGTGGGAACTCTGTAGCATTTCTGATATTATATGTGGATGACATATTGCTGATTGGAAATGATATAGAATTTCTGGATAGCATAAAGGGATACTTGAATAAGAGTTTTTCAATGAAAGACCTCGGTGAAGCTGCTTATATATTGGGCATCAAGATCTATAGAGATAGATCAAGACGCCTAATTGGACTTTCACAAAGCACATACCTTGACAACGTTTTGAAGAAGTTCAAAATGGATCAAGCAAAGAAAGGGTTCTTGCCTGTGTTACAAGGTGTGAAGTTGAGTAAGACTCAATGCCCGACCACTGCAGAAGATAGAGAGAAGATGAAAGATGTTCCCTATGCTTCAGCCATAGGCTCTATCATGTATGCAATGCTGTGTACCAGACCTCATGTGTGCCTTGCTATAAGTCTAGCACGGAGGTACCAAAGTAATCTAGGAGTGGATCACTGGACAGCGGTCAAGAACATCCTGAAATACCTGAAAAGGACTAAGGATATGTTTCTCGTTTATGGAGGTGACAAAGAGCTCATTGTAAATGGTTACGTTGATGCAAGCTTTGACACTGATCCGGACGATTCTAAATCGCAAACCGGATAGTGTTTACTTTGAACGGTGGAGCTGTCAGCTGGTGCAGTTCTAAACAAAGCGGCGTGCCGGGATCTACATGTGAAGCGGAGTACATAGCTGCTTCGGAAGCAGCAAATGAAGGAGTCTGGATGAAAGAGTTCATATCCGATCTAGGTGTCATACCTAGTGCATCGGGTCCAATGAAAATCTTTTGTGACAATACTGGAGCAATTGCCTTGGTGAAGGAATCCAGATTCCACAAGAGAACCAAGCACATCAAGAGATGCTTCAATTCCATCCAGGATCTAGTCCAGGTGGGAGACATAGAAATTTGCAAGATACATACGGATCTGAATGTTGCAGACCCGTTGACTAAGCCTCTTCCACGAGCAAAACATGATCAGCACTAAGACACCATGGGTGTTAGAATCATTACTGTGTAATCTAGATTATTGACCCTAGTGCAAGTGGGAGACTGAAGGAAATATG
Source organism: Aegilops tauschii subsp. strangulata (assembly GCF_002575655.3). Classification (NCBI taxonomy): domain Eukaryota; kingdom Viridiplantae; phylum Streptophyta; class Magnoliopsida; order Poales; family Poaceae; genus Aegilops; species Aegilops tauschii. The sequence goes on from NC_053040.3 coordinate 185,416,595, forward strand.
CCCTAGAGGCAATAATAAAGTTATTATTTACTTCCTTATATCATGATAAATGTTTATTATTCATGCTAGAATTGTATTAACCGGAAACATAATACTTGTGTGAATACATAGACAAACAGAGTGTCACTAGTATGCCTCTACTTGACTAGCTCGTTGATCAAAGATGGTTATGTTTCCTAGCCATAGACATGGGTTGTCATTTGATTAACGGGATCACATCATTAGGAGAATGATGTGATTGACTTGACCCATTCCGTTAGCTTAGCACTCAATCGTTTAGTATGTTGCTATTGCTTTCTTCATGACTTATACATGTTCCTATGACTATGAGATTATGCAACTCCCGTTTACCGGAGGAACACTTTGTGTGCTACCAAACGTCACAACGTAACTGGGTGATTATAAAGGTGCTCTACAGGTGTCTCCGAAGGTACTTGTTGGGTTGGCGTATTTCGAGATTAGGATTTGTCACTCCGATTGTCGGAGAGGTATCTCTGGGCCCACTCGGTAATGCACATCACTTAAGCCTTGCAAGCATTGCAACTAATGAGTTAGTTGCGGGATGATGTATTACGGAACGAGTAAAGAGACTTGCCGGTAACGAGATTGAACTAGGTATTGAGATACCGACGATCGAATCTCGGGCAAGTAACATACCGATCACAAAGGGAACAACGTATGTTGTTATGCGGTCTGACCGATAAAGATCTTCGTAGAATATGTGTGAGCCAATATGAGCATCCAGGTTCCGCTATTGGTTATTGACCGGAGACGTGTCTCGGTCATGTCTACATAGTTCTCGAACCCGTAGGGTCCGCACGCTTAAAGTTTCGATGATGGTTATATTATGAGTTTATGAGTTTTGATGTACCGAAGGTTGTTCGGAGTCCCAGATGTGATCACGGACATGACGAGGAGTCTCGAAATGGTCGAGACATAAAGATTGATATATTGGAAGCCTATATTTGGATATCGAAAATGTTCCAGGTGAAATCGGGATTTTACCGGAGCAGCGAGGGGTTAACGGAACCCCCCGGGGGCTTAATGGGCCATAGTGGGCCTTAGTGGAGAAGAGGAGAGGCGGCTAGGGCAGGGCCGCGCGCCCCTCCCCCTCTAGTCCGAATAGGACAAGGAGAGGGGGGCGGCGCCCCCCCCCCCCATTTCCTTCCTCTCTCCCTCCTCTTTTCCCCCTTCCCCTAATCCAACAAGGAAGGGAAGGAGTCCTACTCCCGGTGGGAGTAGGACTCGTCCTGGCGCGCCTCCTCCTGGCCGGCCGCACCTCCCCCCTTGCTCCTTTATATACGGGGGCAGGGGGCACCCCAAAGACACAACAATTGATTTGATCTTTTAGCCGTGTGCGGTGCCCCCTCCACCATAGTCCACCTCGATAATGTTGTAGCGGTGCTTAGGCGAAGCCCTGCGTCGGTAGAACATCATCATCGTCACCACGCCGTCGTGCTGACGAAACTCTCCCTCAACACTCGGCTGGATCGGAGTTCGAGGGACGTCATCGAGCTGAACGTGTGCTGAACTCGGAGGTGCCGTGCGTTCGGTACTTGATCGATCGGATCGTGAAGACGTACGACTACATTAACCGCGTTGTGCTAACGCTTCCGCTTTCGGTCTACGAGGGTACGTGGACAACACTCTCCCCTCTCGTTGCTATGCATCACCATGATCTTGCGTGTACATAGGAATTTTTTGAAATTACTACGTTCCCCAACACCAAGACGTTGGATCAAGTGTGAATACGCGCTTTTCCGAACACCCCCGCATTATATGCGTGGGGGCTGAAGCCGACGACTGCAAACTTTCAGGTTATATATATATATATATATATATATATATATATATATATATATATATATATAAACGGCCGTACAGGAGGCATCATAATACTTTCAGGCAAAAGTATAAACACAGCCTTCATAATTCAAATAGCATTGTTTTTACAATCGGGATACATGTCACTCGAACATGATACTCTTCGAGCACTGAGCCTCTATTAAACGAGCACCTTCTAGGACTTCTTCAAAACAGTGCTCGACCGAGACCTGGCCTATGGCCGGATCCTGGGTTGCAATAGCGGTGGCCTCCATCTCTGCCCAGTATGTCTTAACACGGGCAAGAGCCATCCGCGCACCCTCTATGCATGCCGACCTCTTTACAGCGTCGATATGCGGCACAGCACCAAGGAATCGTTGCACTAAACCAAAATAACTATTCGGCCTTGGTCCTTCTGGCCAAAGATGATCCACGACAGACCTCATGGCAAGTCCGGACAATCTATGGAGTTCAGCCCACTCGGCCATTTGTTCATTTAACAGCAGCGGACGTGTTGGAGCACTGAACTGCGACCAGAACAACTTTTCCACTTCATGATCTTTTTGATCTTTGAAAAAATCAGTCGCATCAGCATCACTCGTTGCCAAGTCCAAGTACGCATCTGCAGCACTCCATAATTTATCCAGAGGGGCATACTTCGGATCTCCAAACTTCGTCCGCAACAAAAAGGGTTTCCCAGCCGCGATACTTCCGGCTTGACGAAGCTCCTCCTTCGCCGCTCTGATTTTAGAGTGGGTTTCCTTGGCTGCTACCATGGCTTTCTTCAGGTCCGCCGCTTTCGCTTGGCTTTCCTTTTCAAGAAGCTCATACCGGTCGGTGGCATCCTTCAGCTCAACAGCCATCTTGGCTATTTTTTCTTCGCTCTGGCGATGAGCAGCTTGTTCGGCTCTTAACTCTTCGGCCGCCTTTAAGGCGGCCGCATCACTTCTCTTGGCTTGTTCCTTGGCTCGGGCAAGCTCTGCCCGAAGGGTCTCCACGGCGGCAGCTCCATCTGCAATCACAACATATGATAAATACTAGCATCATGCTCCTCTTAATATCTGTTGACCACCGGAGAATACATACCCTGTGCCTCGTCAAGCCGCTTGTTTACAAGCACGATGTCGGCATCTGCCGCATCAAGTTGCCGTTTCAGTTCGGCAAACTCACCAGTCCGGCCAGCCACCGGACCCTCAGCCGCCTGCACATGAAAGCAGCGTGATCATTACCTGGGACTATGATCCTCTGTTTGCCGCCTTTGGACAGCAACCAGAGTCTCAAGGGCTACTATCTGCATAGGGCACACCTAGCGTGTGCGGTACCGTCAAAATATATATATATTACTTTGCGTACCTCAAAGCCTCTTTGCAGGCTCATAAAAGCTTCATGCAACCCACTTTTGGCGGATGAAATCCTCTCAACCACCGTACCCATTAAAGTACGATGAGCCTCTGAGATAGCCGCTTGCTCCAGAAGACCCATCAGTGCGTCCGGTCATGCACCGGACAGTCCCGGACTCTTTCTGTTGCTCTCCTTGGGAGCCGAATACTCCGGACTTCGGGTGGCCGAAGGATTACCTTCCGGCCTTGGCAGATCAGGAGAAATCCTCCGTGACGACACCTCAGGGTCGTCTGCCTCATGAGGCGGGGAGACGGGGGGAGGCGTTTGGCTCTCCATCATCTCCGGAAGAAGATCCCCCGAAGACGAACTCTGTCGAGAAGGGCTATGATCCGAACTGCAAGACATACGTCTCGGTTATTGTCCTCGGAGATGAAGCAGGATATATTTACCAAAAGTACTCTTGTTTACTTACAGCTCGGTGGAGGGTTGATCCCCTCGCGGGCACTGTGCGGTAAGGATGCCCTCCGAGGCAGGGCCCCCTGGCGAAGGTTTCTTCCCTCATTTGGAAAACCTTGTTTCCAAGTCTTCAGGGGCGGTCCTTTTCCTTCCTTGGGTAGAAGGGATTTCAGATTCTTCTTCCCGATTATCCTCCTTCGCGGCGACACTAATTCCCCCGGTTTGGATGAGTAATGCGTGAAGCCCGCTTTCGGCTTCTTTATTCCTCCCTTTGTCTTCCTCTGATGGCACTTGATAAGATGCATGCTCAAGCATCCTGGCTAGTACAGGATCCGGTGAGCCTTCGGGAAGGGGGGCCGAACACCTGATCATCTTCGCCTTTTTTATCCAGTCCTGGTCAAAGAGCGATTGTTCAGAATGATGTTAGGACAAATGAAAAGACAGCATGTTCGGCCGCGGAAATACTTACGTGGGTACCTGGACGATTGCAGTTTAGACCCGCATCCTCGGTGGTGTCCGGACACTTTATTCGTGATTCGAAGAACAATCCATACATCCCTTCGAGCGTCACGCCGAAGAATTGTTGAATAGTTCGCGGTCCTTCCGGGTTGAACTCCCACATATGGAGAGGTCGACGTTGACATGGCAGGACCCAACGAACTAGCATGACTTGCATTACCTTGACAAGGCTGACATCTCTCTTGAGGAGATCTCGGATGCGACTCTGCAATGTCGGCACGTCATTAACTGGCCCCCAGTCCAGCCCCTTGTTGACCCATGACGCCAATTGTGGCGGGGGGCCCGAACGGAAGGCGGGGGCAGCTACCCACTTAGTACTTCGGGGAGCTGTGATGTAAAACCACTCCCGCTGCCATAAGTCGGACATCTCCGGGAAGGAACCCTGTGGCCATGGAGCATCGGCGCCTTTGCTTATTATGGCACCTCCGCATTCTGCGTGTCGCCCATCGATCATCTTTGGCTTCACATTGAAGGTCTTGAGCCATAAGCCGAAGTGTGGGGTGATGCGGAGGAAGGCCTCACACACGACAATGAACGACGAGATGTGAAGGATGGAATCCAGAGCCAAATCATGGAAATCGAGCCCGTAATAGAACATAAGCCCTCTAACAAAGGGATCAAGACTAAAGCCTAGCCCTCGGAGGAAGTGGGAAACAAATACGACACTCTCGTTGGGTTCGGGAGTGGGGATGACCTGCCCTTGAGCAGGCAGCCTGTGCGAGATTTCGGCGGTCAGATACCTGGCCTCTCTTAGCTTCTTGATGTCCTCCTCTGTGACAGAGGAGGCCATCCACCGGCCTTGAAGGTTGGATCCGGACATGGTTGAAGGTCCGAAGCACTTAGCCCGAGCCTTGGGTGTTGGAACTCGAGGTGGGGGAAGGATTCGATTGAGCGCGAGAAGAAAAGGACAGGCCTTGGCCCCTTTATAAAGAGGGTGAATATCGAGCGTCCTCCGCGTGGCCGTTTGGAACTTGCCTAAAATCGAGGAGTCATACCAGCAGGCACGATTGGGTTACCCATACCCGTATTGATGAGAATCCCGTGATGAGGGGAACACGATCTCTGCTTCGACAAGACGTGCCAATAAAACCGCCTCGCAACACGTGTAGGGGCAATCTGGGAGGAACAGTTCGTAATGGCCGGACCACGGCAGGATGTCACGTTATGAAAAGTTGTCAGCAGATTAGATTCGTGGAAATATTATACTCTCTACGATGGTATATGGAATTTGTTTTGCAGAGCCGGACACGATCCTTGTGTTCGAAATCTTCTATGGAGTATTCGGGGGAGGAACCCGCCTTGCAATGCCGAAGACAATCTGCGCGCCGGACTCATCGTCATTGAAGCCTGGTTCAGGGGCTACTAAGGGAGTCCTGGATTAGGGGGTCCTCGGACAGCCGGACCATATACTTTGGCCGGACTGTTGGACTATGAAGATACAAGATTGAAGACTTCGTCCCGTGTCCGGGTGGGACTCTCCTTTGCGTGGAAGGCAAGCTTGGCAATTCGGATATGTAGATCTCCTCCCTTGTAACCAACTCTGTGTAACCCTAGCCCCCTCCGATGTCTATATAAACCGGAGGGTTTAGTCCGTAGGACAACAACAATCATAATAATAGGCTAGCTCCTAGGGTTTAGCCTCTACGATCTCGTGGTAGATCAACTCTTGTAATATTCATATCATCAAGATCAATCAAGCAGGAAGTAGGGTATTACCTCCATCCAGAGGGCCGAACCTGGGTAAACATTGTGTCCCCCGCCTCCTATTACCATCCGCCTTAGACGCACGGTTCGGGACCCCCTACCCGAGATCCGCCGGTTTTGACACCGACACCCCCTACCCGAGATCCGTGCGGACCCCCTACCCGAGATCCGCCGGTTTTGACACCGACACCCCCCCCCCCCCTCATTTTTTGGTTTTTGATAATCCGTGTTAACTCTTATAAAAAAAATTTACAGACAACTGCTTTTCTTTCTTTCTTTGCTTCAGTATTCCAAAAAAATATGGTACATTTGATTCTCAGCATGGATTTCAAAAATGCCATAGGTGGTTTCATGAGAATTAGGTAGTGAATGCTCTGTGGAGCTACACGGACTCAATCACAGATTGTCCATTCAGATGCTAGTTCCATGGAAAATATCCTTCTCAACAATGATAGACAAACTTGATGCACGTGGAGTTTTGAACTAACTCTGATCTTGTTGTCCCATGTAAAATGACCACTTTGTCCATGCTATACGTCCTAGTCACAAGTTATTTGGGTGTGATGCATCACGTTTGAGGCACAAAATTATTTGATTCATTCATTTATTCTGGGTGTGATGCATCACGTTTGAGGCACAAAATTATTCGATTCATTCATTTATTTCATGATGTACCTCTCATAGTGGGAGTATCATAACTGTATAATGCATGGTCGCCTAAGTAAAAATATAATCTGGCACTATAATTAATGATGTGAGAGAGGTTCTAGTATCATATTATGATAGTGTATCATAGCACCTCAAATGAGAAAGTTAATAAGAGATTAATCATAGCCACAACTTTCTCTAGGCATTCTACAAATGCATAAATTAAGTGGCAATATAATACTAGTGCATGACACTATGCATTGAAGAGCTAGTATCGTAAACTAGTATCATACTATATGATAGTCCCAGTGCACTATATCTTAAGTTTGTATCTACTAGTATTAAATAGATGATTAGATATTGTAGTCCCCAGTGCATTATATCTTCGTTTTATATTTAAAACAACCCTCATTTAATGTCTTTTGTGAGAGCAAAGTTATGAGATGCGTTTGCTTATGGTGCTAAGATCTAGCAAGTTCAACAGTGAGCTATAAGCCCACTTCATGTTATTTTTGCGTATGTGAAAGATAGAGATAGGAAAAAAGAGAAGGAGTGGGCTCTCATATAAGAGCCAACCTCTATGCATGCCTGTAAATGTTGGAATAAGCCACGTCGTGTGGTGTGGTCGGGCTCGTCGGGCGCGTCGGATGCGCGCGGGACGTGTGGGACGCACTGGTGGTGTCAGGCTCGTCGGGCGCGTCGGGTGCGCGCAGGATGGGCGGGATGCAGCAGAAGTGTGGCGTATGTGTGTGTATGGCGGTGTGTGGCCGTGTCAGGTTCGTAGGTGCGCGCGTGTGTGTGAGTCCGTGTGCGTGCGTGTGTTGGAGTTAGTTAGCTTGACGTGCATGTGGCGTGGAGCTAGGAGCTGTGCATGCACCATGCAGTTGGCCGTTGCGATCAGATGGATCGAGCCGCGTCCAGCGCGTTTGTGCGTTGCGTGAGGCCGAGCGGATCGCATGCAGCAGCCAGTAGTTCGTGCGTCTGTGGGCGTTAGAAGCTTGGGCGCTGCGTCGCTGCCGAGGGCTACAAAGCCGGTTGTAATCATGTTTGTAGTGAGGCAGTTGATGCTCTGGAATAGTGTAACGGGGCCGTGTGCGGCCGGTGAAATCCAGTGTATCCTTCTCCGTTTTCTTCTGTGCTCCTCCTTCTTCTACCTCCATCCATCCGTGTGAGAGAGCGGTTTCAACAATTGATATACAGAGCTTCGATTCGGGCGATCACCGGCGACCATGGCGCTCGTCCCACACGGCGGCGGCGCGGGCGGATCGGCGACGATGGCGATGCCGATGCTGACCGCGGACAACTACATGGTCTGGGCCATCAAGGCGCAGGCGATCCTCGACGTCCACACCGTATGGGAGGCGGTGGCGCCGGGCGACGCGGCGGTGAACGCCAAGAAGGACAAGATGGAGTGCGCGTTGCTCCTCGGGGCGTTGCCGGAGGATGTGCTGCTGCAGGTCGACGAAGCTCACCGCCAGGGAGGTATGGGACTCCCTGAAGGTGAGGTTTGTCGGTGCCGATCGGGTCCGCGTGGCGAGGCTGGGGACGCTGCGCGGCGAATTCGACTGGATGAAGATGGCGGATGGCGAGGAGCTCGACGTGTACGGCGGGAGGCTCGCGGCGATGGCGGCGAGGTATGCCAACCTCGGGGAGGCGCTGGGCAACGCAACACTTGTCAAGAAGTTGCTGGATACGGTGCCGGATCGCCTCTTCCCCGTCGTCGCCGGCATCGAGCAGTTCCACGATGTGACGACGATGGCGTTCGACGAAGCGCTCGGGTGGCTGCGTGCGTTCGACGAGCGGGTTCGGCGCCGTGGACAAGACGGCGGCGAGCGCGGGGGTGAGCAGCTGCTCATGACGGCGGCGCAGTGGGCAGCACGGGTGCGTCGACACGGCGGTGCTCGGGACGACGACGACGGGCCCAGCATGGCGTCGGGGAGCGTCGGCAACAGGCGCAGGCGCTGCTACAAGTGCGGGGAGCACGGGCACTTCCGGCGCGAGTGCCTGCAGCTACGGAAAGGACCGTCGGCGGAGCAGGCTCTCTTGGCCGGTGCCAACGTCGACGACGACGGACTCCTCTAGGCCGTGGCTTAGGGGATGTGTGTTGGAATAAGCCACGTCGCATGGTGTGGTCGGGCTCGTCGGGCGCGTCGGATGCGCGCGGGACGTGCTGCACGCACTGGTGGTGTCGGGCTCGTCGGGCGCGTCGGGTGTGCACGAGACGGGCGGGATGCAGCAGAAGTGTGGCATATGTGTGTGTATGGCGGTGTGTGGCCGTGTCAGGTTCGTAGGTGCGTGTGTGTGAGTCCGTGTGCGTGCGTGTGTTGGAGTTAGTTAGCTTGACGTGCATGTGGCGTGGAGCTAGGAGCTGTGCATGCACCATGCAGTTGGCCGTTGCCGTTGCGATCAGATGGATCGAGCCGCGTCCAGCGTGTTTGTGCGTTGCGTGAGGCCGAGCGGATCGCATGCAGCAGCCAGTAGTTCGTGCGTGTGTGGGCGTTAGAAGCTTAGGCGCTGCGTCGCTGCCGAGGGCTACAAAGCCCGTTGTAATCATGGTTGTAGTGAGGCAGTTGGTGCTCTGGAATAGTGTAACGGGGCCGTGTGCGGCCGAATGAAATCCAGTGTATCCTTCTCCGTTTTCTTCTGTGCTCCTCCTTCTTCTACCTCCATCCATCCGTGTGAGAGAGCGGTTCTAACAGTAAAAATATTAAATAAGAGAAAATAGAAAGAGAGAAAGTGAAAAAAGTACTAGCCTAATAGCCAACCTTAGAGCAAGTACAATAATAATAATGGACTTCTAGGCCTCTTATGTAAGAGCCTAGCTATACATGTGCTCCTAGACAAATAGAATAAATACGAGGAAAGACAAAGAGAGAAGGTTGAAAAAGAGCAATTATAGATGGTGGAGTTAGATGACATCGTACCGGCATATAGCCATTAGCTGGCCAACTCCTTTATTTACATATAGCCATAACACGTAATCATTTGTTAGGTCAATCTGATTTAAAATTTGGAGGTATTATGTCGGCCTAGGATTAGAGGCAATATTTGATTCAAATAATGGATATACTTTCTGACAATATTAGTAACAAATTTAGTGACTTCCTCGATGTTGGTCTCAGTTCATCATTTTTTTTGTGAAACTGTCTTAATTTATCATCATGCATGACCATCTTCTAGTATTAGTTTGGATTAGTGACATTATTGTTCTTAACGGAGAAATTACATATGTGGATGCTTGTGCCGTTGCAGGCTTGCAGCTCAATAGAGGAGGGTCGTGGAGCGTGTATACATGTTGAAGGTAATTTGGTGCAGTCAAATAAAACGGCCAGAAGCCACAACTTTGAAAGTTGTGGTACGCTCCTTCCTCCCGCGTTGCTCCCGCAGGCAACCAGGAGGGCAAACCCTAGCCGCCGCCGGCCTAGGCCTCCCTCTCCTCGCCGCCGCCTGGGTGCATGGCTGGGCTTTTGGCCGGGCAAAGCCCGGCCGGCGTGGGTGGCGGCGGGGCTTCCCCCCCCCCCCCCCCCCCCCCCGCTCGACACTGGAGCGTGCGGGACCTGGTGTAGGGCGGCGGCGACGTGCTGACGCGGGGCGCGGCGACGGGGTCGTGGACGTCGAGATCGGGCGGGGGGGGGGGGGGGGGGGGGCTGCGTGGGCTATTCTTCCGTAGCGGCGGCTCTAGTGCGGCCAGTGCGGGCAACAGGGGCGCCGTCGGCGGGCTGGTGGATGCGAGGGGCTCGGCCTCTGGCCGGATCTGCGGCCTGGGGGCCGGCTTGCAGCGCGGGGCGCGGCTGGAGTCCCGGTTAGGCGGATGGTGGCGGCGGTGCAGGGGCTTCTGGTGATTGCGTGCCCGGCCGGGTCTCACGGCTGGAATCTGGCGGGCGGCGCGGGTTGGGACAGTGGCCCGGCGTGGTTGCTGCTCCGGCCGTGGGTGGCCGCGGTGCTGTATGGTTCATGCGGCGGCCGTCCGGCGGCGCGGCGGCTACACGGTGGATTGGCGGTTCTGCCCGTGGCGACGGCCGGCTCTACTCCGGCGTCGGCTCGTCTGCGGTCCGACCGTGTCGACCTTCGCTTCATCTCCTCATCATCCGGGCTCTACTTCTGTCGAAGGGCTGGCCCTCTCCCAGCTGTGGTCCATCGGTCGTCTCGAGCCCAGTGCGGCGGGACCGACCTCGTCTCGTGCACAGTGTCGTCGGACCAAGCTCGTCTCGCGCACGGTGCAGCAGGACCGACCTCGTCTCACACATGGTGCAGCAGGATTGAGCTCATCCCGCGCCCGGTGCGGCAGGACGAGTCGATGGAGGCCCATTTTGGCCGGCCTATGTGTAACACCCCGGATGTAACTTTCCATATTTGTAACTCCAACTCTTGCCATTTTCGGCTATGTGTTATGATATTCCCTTCGTGGTCGGGTTTTGTTTTTTTTTCGTTTTGCATTTTTTTCATGTCATGCATCTCATATCACGTCATCATGTGCATCTCATTTGCATACGTGTTCGTCTCATGCATCCGAGCATTTTCCCCGTTGTCTGTTTTGCAATCCGGCACTCCCACGCGCACCGGCGCGTCCCTCTTGTTTCTTTTCGTGAGTGGGTGTTAAACGTTCTCGGAATGGACCGACGTTTATCAAGTGGCCTTGGTATACCACCGGTAGACCACCTGTCAAGTTTCGTTCCATTTGGAGGTCGTTTGATGCTCCAACGGTTAACCGGGTAACCGCGAAAGCCTCTTTTGTGTGTTGCAGCAAAACCCCCCTCCAAACAGCCCAAAACCTCTCTAAGTCACCTCCATGCTCTAGGTCGTTCGATCACGATCGTGTGGGCGAAAACCGTGCTCCATTTGGAGTCTCCTAACCCCCTCTACCTATAAAAATACCTCCCCCTCCAAAATCTCGGGAAAAAACCACCCTAACCCTAGATCAAATCACCCCGCCGCCACCGGACGCGTCTGCCGCCGCCGGACGCACCAGCCGCCGCGCCCGGCCACTCCCAGCCTGCCACGTGGCGCCCCGCGCCCACATCGCCGTCGGCCCGCCGAGGCCCGTGCGGGGCCCTCCCGGCCCGCGCCTCCTCTGCCTCGCGCCCAATCGCCCCTGCGCCCGAGCCCGCGCCTCGCCGCGCCGCCTTCCCCGTCGGCCCGTGCCCGCGCCGCCCTCTTCCTCGTCGCCGGCCACCGCCTCCGCCGCCCGCCCGCGCCGGCGCCGTCCCCCGCGCCGCCGCCCGTCCCGCACCGGAGCCCGAGCCCCGGCGAGCTCCTCTTCTCCCTCCGGCCGGCCGGCCTCTCCCTCCTCCCTCTCCCGAGCTCACTGCGGCGAGCCCGAGCTCGAGCCCGCACCGATCCGGATCAGGATACAGTAGGGTTGACTTTCTCCCCCTCTTGAATTTCTCTAAGTCCCGTGATTTTTACATTCTGTTGCATACTTCATCGCATCATAACTCTCTGCATATAGCTCCGTTTTGTGCGTGTAATATATCAAAATGTTCGTCTCGAGATGCTCTTCATTTTATTCCATTATGCCATGCTCATTTGAGTCTATATTGATGCCCAAATCTCTGGTGCAAGAGTGCTATATGCTGTTAACTGCTGTTACTTATCAGAACTTGAGGATTTGTTATTTTTGTTGCATTTGATGTGTGCATCTTATGGGCATGAGCTCTACATGTGTTTTGATTGATGCCATGCCATCTTTACAGAGGTATATGACATGTATTTTTGTGATCTCTGTGGTGACTAGCACAAGCATGCAAACTAGGCTTCGTGATGTTTCTGTTTTCAGGGACTTATTACTAAGTCTGTGACTGCTGTTAGTTTGTTGCTATGTATCCATGTGGCTTCAGAGAGATCCATGCTCCTTTTGGTGATGATCAGTAAGGATGTTTTGTAGATATAGTTCTGCTCTATCCATCCATGCCCCTGTTTGTAATTATGGAGTGCCATAGCATGTCTTAATCTTGCTCTACTTTTGCTATAAAATATTCCTGGAAGATTCTTAACATGATATTCAATTTTGCCAAGCTTGTTGTAGTTGTTTCATACATTCTATGAACTTGATCTTACCATGGATAGCTTCATAAACATGCCATCTTGTTGTAGGTATGATTGTTTTGTCATACATTGCTTTGTGGTGAGTGAGTCAAGCTGACCAAGATGCCTTCATATTACTGTTTCTGCCATGCTCTGTTTTCTGCTAAGTCTGAAACCTGTTAACGAAACTTTCTATCTTTACATGGGTGCCATTATATCTTCTAATCCTTTTTGGCTTATGGTCAGTAAGGGACTTTTGTTCTATGCATTTAGTAGATTCATTCCATGCCTTGTTTTGTTATGTTCAGTTCCTGTAGCATGTTGATTTCTTGCTCTGAACATTGCTACCTGATGCTGTTTCTGCCATGTCCAGTAATTTCACCAAGTCTGTGAACCTGTTATCTTTTGCACTTTTGCCCTGCTTGTTTGAACCTGTTATGTTGTGATCTAGCCATAGCTCAGTGTTCATCTTTTGTCAAGCATCTCCTGTACATTACTGCCATATGCTTTGTCGCTATGTTGGGGCGCTGTAGCATTGTTACTTGATGTATTCTAAGTGCTATCATGCTGTTAATCGCAGAATCGTGTCATTCTTGTTTTGCTTGCCATTTGCAAACCGTGTATCCGTTTCCGGTGATCTTTATATCGATTTCGACCGAAATCATCTCATATTTCCAGTGGCATACTTGGTTTGCCAAGTTACTGCCTTGTTCATCATTTGTCTTCCGGAGCAGGCATATGCATCGCATATCACATCTCGCATATCATACATGTTTTGCATCATGTTGTTTGTGCTTTTCCCGCGATTGATTGTGGTTCCATTGCTTGTGTTCTTGCTGTGGGTAGAGCCAGGAGACGAGTTCGTGAACGAGGAACCTGTTGAGTACGCTTACGAGGATCAAGCTTTCGACAACTCTGAGAACCTTGCAGGCAAGATGACCATACCCTCGAAATCACTTCTATCTTTACTTTGCTAGTTGTTCGTTCTATTGCCATGCCGCGCTACCTACCACTTGCTATATCATGCCTCCCATATTTGCCATGTCAAACCTCTAACCATCCTTTTCTAGCAAACCGTGGTTTGGCTAAGTTACCGCTTTTGCTCAGCCCTTCTTATAGCGTTGCTAGTTGCAGGTGAAGTTGAAGTTGGTTCCATGTTGGAACATGGATATTTTGGAATATCACAATATCTCTTTTTTAATTAATGCATCTATATATTTGGTAAAGGGTGGAAGGCTCGGCCTTATGCCTGGTGTTTTGTTCCACTCTTGCTGCCCTAGTTTCCGTCATACCGGTATTATGTTCCTTGAGTTTGCGTTCCTTATGCAGTTGGGTGATTTATGGGACCCCCTTGACAGTTCGCCTTGAATAAAACTCCTCCAGCAAGGCCCAACCTTGGTTTTACCATTTGCCACCTAAGCCTTTTCCCTTGGGTTTTCGCGAGCCCGAGGGTCATCTTTATTTACCCCCCCCCTCCCCCCCCGGGCCAGTGCTCCTTCGAGTGTTGGTCCGAACCGAGCAGCCTGCGGGGCCACCTCGGGGAAACTCGAGGCCTGGTTTTACTCGTAGCTTGACTTATCCGGTGTGCCCTGAGAACGAGATATGTGCAGCTCCTATCGGGATTTGTCGGCACATCGGGCGGCTTTGCTGGTCTTGTTTTACCATTGTCGAAATGTCTTGTAAACCGGGATTCCGAGACTGGTCGGGTCTTCCTGGGAGAAGGTTTATCCTTCGTTGACCATGAGAGCTTATGATGGGCTAAGTTGGGACACCCCTGCAGGGTATTATCTTTCGAAAGCCGTGCCCGCGGTTATGAGGCAGATGAGAATTTGTTAATGTCCGGTTGTAGAGAACTTGTCACTTGACTTAATTAAAATACATCAACCGTGTGTGTAGCCGTGATGGTCTCTTCTCTGCGGAGTCCGGGAAGTAAACACGGTTTGTGTTATGCATGAACGTAAGTAGTTTTAGGATCACTTCTTGATCATTTCTAGCTTCGCGACCGTTGCGTTGCTTCTCTTCTCGCTCTCATTTGCGTATGTTAGCCACCATATATGCTTAGTGCCTGCTGCAGCTCCACCTCATTACACCATCCTTTTCCTATAAGCTTAAATAGTCTTGATCTCGCGGGTGTGAGATTGCTGAGTCCTCGTGACTCACAGATTCTACCAAAACAGTTGCAGGTGCCGACGATGCCAGTGCAGATGACGCAACCGAGCTCAAGTGGGAGTTCGATGAGGAACGTGGTCGTTACTATGTGTCTTTTCCTGATGATCAGTAGTGGAGCCCAGTTGGACGATCGGGGATCTAGCATTTGGGGTTATCTTATTTTCTTTTGGATTTGACTGTAGTCGGTCTGTGTGTGGATTTTGGATGATGTATGAATTATATTTATGTATTGTGTGAAGTGGCGATTGTAAGCCAACTCTCGTTATCCCATTCTTGTTCATTACATGGGGTTGTGTGAAGATGACCCTTCTTGCGACAAAACCACAATGCGGTTATGCCTCTAAGTCGTGTCTCGACACGTGGGAGATATAGCCGCATCGTGGGCGTTACACTATGAGGTCTCGGCGCTGGGGGATGTCCAGGGGTGGGAAAGTCGGTATCTTTCCGCTCGTCTCTTTGGTCGGGGTAGCGGCGGATCTCGGGTGAGATGGTGTCTAGGTCTTGGATGCCGGGGCGGCGGCCCTGGGGTGGTGGTTGAGCGGTGCTCTTGGGCCGAGGCCGTGGCTTGGTGCTGCCCGGTGGCCATGGCCGTGTGGGCAGCATGGTAGTCGGGGTGTGGCGATCGGTGGCGGTGAGTGTTGTCCGGGATGAAAACCTGTTCTATTTTCGGACGGACCAGCGACGGCGAAGCTTGTTCCCTTCTTGAAGGCGTCGTCATGGCTCTCACTGTCATTCGTGCGGCTTCAGGGGAAACTCTGATCCTCGAATCGGGCTGGGGCGGCGCTCTGGTGTCGTATCCTTTCTGAAGGCGCCGTATTGAAGCCCACATGTCGTCGTATGCGGCTTTGTCTTTTCAAATAGTGCTAGGGGTGGTGTTGTTGCGCTCAACGTCTATGTATCATGACTTGGATGTGTGCGTGTGTTGTGGTGGCGTGCGTTTGTACCGGATGATGTTGATCTATGCTTTATATATAAAGCGGGGCGGAAGCCTTTTTTGATAAATAAAACGGCCAAAAATTTACATACCGTGCCTTGTAGTAGTTCTGTAACAAGTTGCAGGACACGGATCTCCAAACATCAAGGGGTTCATTTGTCCCACATGCATGCATGCATAGCCATGAGGTAGAATGTCTGTGTCCGAAAAAGGTGAAAAGTAGTATGAGCATACCTGACAAAAAGTAGATAACTATACACAATTAGCTTGCATATGTTATAATATACCAGTCAATATGGTGCGCAGTAGTTTCTTCTCCCTCATCGATCGATGGATGCATAGCCATAACGATCGATGAGAGAGTAGTGACAATACACAATTAGGAGGATCGACATTTTTTGACACTGTGACAGCCAATATGATGCATATGAGGGAGTACTAACGATATGTCACATATATGAAGCACATCCAATATGATGCACCGTAGTTTCTTCTGCATTATCAGCTCCAAAGGAAAAACGAAGATCTTACGGAAATATGTTTTATTACATTTTGTACTACAGAGGATGAACACAATTTATACTGGTTTAGATAATTAACCGCAGCAGAGCAAAGAAAGGAAAGGAAACTGTAAAAGAAAAACTCACCCTCATAGCAAATCTGGGTTACTGCATATACTAACTACTATCGAGCTTCGCTTATTACCCTAGACATGTGATCACCCTCCTCTCTCTCTCTCTCTCTCTCTCTCTCTCTCTCTCTCTCTCTCTCTCTTCTGCCTCTATCCGTACGCCCCGATCGACCGATCTCCTAAACAACACAAAACAACAAGATCACAAGATACAGAAAATATAACAAGACTAATATACTCATGATATGCAAATCAACTTGCATTCATCAGTGTCTAGTGTCTACTAGCTAGTACTAGCTGCGAACAAGACCGCAGGATAGGGTCATGAGCAGCATGGCGGCATCGGTGATCTCGTCGCGCATGAAGCCGTGAGTGAACGCTGCCGGCGGATCGGCTTTGCTCAGTCTCTCCACCATGGCGCCGTCCTCGGCCACAACGTGATCTTGATCCTTCGGAGTGGCGTCGACAGCCACGGCCTTGGTGGTGGTAACGGTAGGATGATCAACCATCTTGCACCTCTTCTTGAACGGCAGGGACCGGTCGAGATCCGCAGCCCTCTTCTCCTTCTTTGTTGCCTTCACTGCTTGTGATGCGTCGCTTGCCTGCGCGGCCCCCACCGCCACACCGCCACTGGAAGCAGACGCCACCCCACCGTTGGTGGCGGCAGTGGCCGCCGCTGCAGCCATGGCGCGGCGAGCCTTCCTTTGGCGTATGCCGCATGCGTTGCAAAGAGACTGCATGAACCATAGACGCATGAAAAAGGTACAGTTAAATAAATAAGTGTGTAGCAATCTGTACTACTGTGTGTTATATGACATGTTGATATGAAGCAAGTACATAGATTGTGCAGTGCAGGTATAGATCATGAAGTTTGCCTAGTTAGCAATATATTTCACCTTGGGGCCACAAGGACCACTCCTCCACAAGGGAGTCTTGGTGGTGTTGCAGTCTGAGCACACTCTGATAACACCCATGGGATGCTGCAGCTGCTGGCTCTCATCACCTTGGTGTGCTTGTGCCCTTCTCCTTGGCTTTCTCGCCGTCCCTCCTTGGTGATCATTCGTTGGCGCCTTTCTCATGATCCTCATCTTCACCGGCGATTTGGCGGATGCCCACTGGCTGGTCGATCCATCGCCGGCATGTGTGGCTTCGAAATCATAGGAATTGTATGAGGATCTCTGGATCATGTCACTGCCGATGCTTTGGATGGTAGGTCCGAACGGGGAGCATGTGGCGAAGACGTCCGCAGATCCTCCGCTCATCATCATGTGATCATTGAACTACAAGAGAAAGAAAAAGCAAGCCAGGGAGCAGGATTATAAGAAGAGCTTGCATGTACTAAAAACGTTGGAACACATCGATATTGACATATATTTGTGTAGCCAGCTAGTTGTGACACCCCCTCACCTGCTGATTAGATTCACCAAAAAATTGCTGCCTCGAGTGCTGGTCTCCATAGCCTTGCCCTTGATGCTCCACAGGGTTGTCGATCATGAAAGGGAACAAGACAGGAGGATCTTTGGGTAGATGAAAGGCTTGAAAGTGCCCTTGATCTTGATCTCCATCCATTAGAGGGAGAGTAGATAGCTGGCTCATGTAGATGGTAGACATCCGAGGGAAGAGGAGGAACGAGAAGGAGAGATCTCTAGCCCTCAAGCTATCTGCAGGGACTGTGAGCAGAGGTGGAAGAGATCAGGGTGGATATAAGGGAGACGCAGCCTAGTTAGGGGTGGAGAGGTGTGTAGAGATCTGCAGTTGGAGGGGCAATTTACGGTGGCCCAGAGTGATCATGGACAGTGGAGAGTGACACGTCCTTTTTTTGTAAAGGGGAGCTAAGGGAGCCAAGAGCTACTATCAAGCTATCACCTCTCTCTCTCTCTCTCTCTCTCTCTCTCTCTCTCTCTCTCTCTCTCTCTCTCTCTCTCTCTAGCTTGCACATAGAGGGACTTAGAAGGATGTCTGCGATCCCTTTCCTAGAGTGAGAAAGAAAATGAGCACAGGGACACAGCACAGGAAATTAAAGGGATGAGGAAGCAAAAGTCGAACAAACACATTATTGGACACTGTGCATGCAAACATTCGTTCCCAAGCCCAACCCAAGATCCCATGCAACTGCAGCATGTGCCCCCAGCGCCCCACTCCCCAACTAGTGCAATATTTAGTCTTTTTATTTAGTATGTGCTGTGAGAAGTCTCAAGAAAAACGTACTGTGAGAAAGGATTTCAATAGAATTGACAACGCTGTTGAATTGCAAAGGTAAAACGGACGGCTATTGGCTAGATAAGGGTTCAAGGACAACATCCCCATTGATCAAAACCATGATATATACCTGTCTAGCATATATGTCGGGTCAATGTGTTGTACTACCCTATGTTAAAAGTGCTTCTCATTTCAAAGCAAATATGCCGAGTGTAAACACTGCGAAAAGTGATTCTCATCTTAGGCGCATTGGAAGCCTGGGGATTTGAAATTTTGGGTTGGTCTGATGGCGGCAAAGAAGCACATTTTCTGCTTTTGATCTTTCACGACAAATGACGGCTCTGAGATACGTTTCTGGGTGAATAAGTGGTTAGGGAACGCCACTCTCTGAGAACAATATCCAGCTTGTACCGTTTTATAGGCGATAAGAATGGTATTCTTGCACATGTGCTCAGCTCCTGCCTAGCACATATATCATTTAGGGAGGATATGATTGGCCCTTGTCTAGTGTCATGGCAACATCTTCTATCCCACAATTAGCCCGACACAAGGACGAGATATGTTCCGCTCAAATCTAACTTCAAATGTGTCATTTATAGATGACTCTATGTATTGTGCACTCTCGTGGTCAGAGATTCCAGAAAACCCCTTCCATACTTTGTGCTCTCTCTCCCTCCCTCCCTCCCTACATCTCACTCTCCTCCTCCTCCTCCTCCTCCTCCTTTTTTGTGAGTAAATCTCATCAATAGAGGTTCTTGAGTCACTTATTTGTAGTTCTTTGGCAAAGGGTTCATTCCAAATGACTTGTTACTCTTGGAGGGTTAACTCCTTCTAGACGATTAGTGTTGCTCGAAACCCTTCAATTTGTGAAGGAGCCAAGAAGTTTCCGAATGTTGGAGACCGCCTACTTCATGTGAAAATCCACACCAAGTCATTATTTATGGACTTTGTGTCCTAGACCAAGGAGGCCTATGTGGGATCATGTTGGTGGGGGTCTTTTGTGACCTTAAAACTTTCTGTTAGAGCCTCATCCAACGGGGCATATGATTGTGCCAACCATCTGAACCTCGGGATAAATCTTGCAATTGGGACCCATTCCTCTAACTCCTTTACATTCTTGCAAGTTAAATTCTGCAATGTACTTTATAGTCCTTTCTATATGCTCAAAATATATTTTGAACATTATATCTAGTGAACATTATATCTAGTCATAGAATACACCCGCCCATACATGTAGCTTTCTTTAATGATTTTGAGAACATTAGCACAATGTTTGTGTAGTGTTCTTTATAAAGGGCGCTTTTGAGGGATACAAAGCATGATGAGCAACACTCGGCCCCTGCATAGCAAGGACGTACACTACAAAATCTACTAGTCTGACAAAGCGAAAAAACAACATACAAACATATAAGCAACAACAAAGTCATATGGGACTGAAACTATGGCTATGTCGAGGGAGGAGGTTGACCGATCCGGAGATTATACTGCCACCCATGTTGGGTAAAAACCTTCTCCCTGTCCACCCATTCTAACCGCATACACACCGCCTTGAATACCGATTGGTACTTCATTCGACGTAGAGACCACATATATACGAAGCCAATGCGTACATCAGAAATGACCTCCATTAGAGTTGGATTTTGTTGCATTAAAAAATCATTTATACATAGCCAAAAACACCACAGTAAGGTAGACTCTCCCACCCTAGTTAGTGTTTTAAACTTATTTGGCATTCCATCAAGCTAGTGACATTTGTAGGCAGATACAAATTGGACGCTATTTGAATGACTTAGCACATAGAACACACAAACTTACATTGAAAGAAGAGGTGTTTGATTGTCTCGTCGTGAGTACAAAAACTACACTTCTTGCTTCCTTGCTAGTTGCGGCGAATGAGGTCGTCTTTAGTAGCACACTCCCCTACGAAGATACCACATGAAAATTTTGACTTTTCGTGGTATCTTCGATTTCCAAATTTGTTTATAATTGTTTCCTGGAATCTTTGAGTGCGAGAGTGCACAGTACATAGAGTCATCTATAAAGTTAGATTTGATCGGAACACACCTCATCCTTGTGTCATGTTAATCGCAGGATCAAAGATGTTGCCATGACAGTAGACAAGGGCCAATCAAATCCCGCTTAAATTATATATCCCTCGGGGAGGATCTGAGCACAAAGTAAGGAAGGGGTTTTCTCTTAGCAAGGTTTCTCAAAACATCACTCCCCCCCCCAATGGGGTTCTCTCTTAGGAAGAGGTTCTGAATATTGGATGACAAAACAATGTCCTCGAAAGTTCCAGACAATGGGGCCAAGTTCCAGATGCGTTCAAAATTTGAAAGGCCAACTAAGAAAGTAGCATTCCTGGAAGTTTGGCAGCAATACGAAGGTGACAAGTTGTCCAAAAACACCCTCATGAATCAAGGTAACTCAAAAGTACCCGATGTGAGCAATCAAAAGTTATGTAAACATGAAATTGTGAAGCTAGAATGAATGTATTATATGTGTATATTTGTTATGTGAACATGAAATTGTATTGGCGAACGACATTGTATGAGATGTGCATGTCTATGTGTATGTGATGACATATTTAAAATGCAATGTTTATATGTGCTTATTTTGAATTGCATGTGTAATATTGGGTGCAGCTAGGGCCGCACTGCTAGTAGTACTTGTGATACAGTAGGATGACAGACAGCTGCCAGCTGGAACTTAACATAGTTTGTCGGTCTCTAAGCACTGCTCGGTAAGGGCCAGTTCTTTTGGTGGCTTTTTGGGGCTTCTAGAATAAGCTGGGTCCCAGCTTATTCTAGAAGCCCAACCAAAAACAAGTATAAGCCTACTAGACAAGTCTTAATTAGTAGCCTTCTAAAAAGGTAAATTTGGTTAGGCTTCTAGAATAAGCTGGGTAAGGAGCGGCTTGTTCCAACTTATTCTAGAAGCCAGCTGCCAAAGAACTAGCCCTACGTGATATCCCTCTACTTTGTGCCCTGCTGATAGTTATAACTGATTGGTCGGGCGATCAAGTGTTATGCGTCACTGGCTGGCCATGTGGCCCGTCTGTGATGATTAAATCATCACTAACCCCGCCCAGGGAGCCAAAAAACCAGCGCCGCCAGCAGCCTCCCTCTGCCATCCTCCTGCCGCCGCTGCCGCCGGCGAGGTCCGCGGTGGCGGCGGGCCCGGTGCCAAGGCGCTAGGGCGGGCGGATCTGCAGCGGGATCCCCTTGAGGCGGCAGGGGCATCTCTTGTGGTGCGCCCGTGGGCAGCAGGCAGGGCGGCGCCCCTAGCCTAGGCAGCGGCGGGCAGCGGTCCAAGATGGCGATGGGCTTCCCTTCGTGCATGGATGGTGGCAGCACTCCATGGATGAACTGGTGGATGGCTTTGCCTGAAGATGGGTCGCAGCGGCCGTGGATCTGGCGTCCCGTCCAGATCCACCGCGGCATGGTCTTGGCCGGCCGATGGTGCGTGGAGGGACCGGTGAGGGTATGGAGGATCTCTACCGGAGTACCAGTAGCGGCTTACGTCTTCATGGCGAGACTCCGCGCGGTTCTAGCCAGCCACGAGATCAGGATGACACGGCTTCCGGCGAAAATCGCGCCTGACTGCGGTCTTGGCGGACGATGGCGGCGTCTCTGACGTCGTTTCCTTCTCGAGGCATCATTGTTTCGGGTCACATCAACCTGATCGGGAGGTTCCGGGGGAAACCCTAGATCTGGGTCTACCGGATCGGACGATGTCGACGTTTTGATGTCGTTCTCCTTTCTGGGGGCATCGTTTTGGACCAAGTGCTGGCTGGAGGGGACAAGAGGAGGAGCGGTGTTTCATCTTGTCCATTGATGACGGCGGATCTCGACGGTGTGGCGCAGTGGAGATTCGGCGCCTGATGAGCGGAGATGGCCTCGCGCAGGAGGGTGACGCTGCCTGGCGTCGTGGTGGCGTCGGTGGCAGCTAGACCGGGCAAGGTTGATGCAGCAGTACAGCTCTGAAGATGGATTGGTGGCAGGTGGCTGCGGCGGCCTCATACCCGACAGGCGTCCTGGTTGAGGAGCACGCCGGACTGGTGGGTGCCCATACCCGGCAGGCGTCCTGGTTGGGACCTCAAATCTTAGATGTTAGGTTTGGCTGCAAGGTCTGTTTGGTATTAGGCCTAGACTTTCAGCGCCCCTTCATCAACTGGATAGGAATAGCGACAGATGTTGCTTAGTCGATGGCTTTAGTCTTACTCTTGTATGACTTTGTAAGGTCTTGTGTCAATAATTAATAAAATGGCCGTATGCATCGTCCAGATGCAGAGGCCGGGGGTCGTCCTCCTTTTCTTAAAAAAACTAACCCTGAGGCACTGATTGGCCGATGGTGCGTTAGTTATGATACCATTTGGTCAGTTGATGCTATTCGGATCTATAGTAGTGAACTTGTCTTCTTTGGTAGTGTACTTTGCACTTCTTACATTTGGAGTTGCATCAAGAAATCCCTCCTCTTCCATGTCAAGAAGTGGCTCATCTTCTGTTTCATATTCTTGGCAAGCAATTTCTTGAGAGACAAAATCTTGAGATGCAACACAATTGTATTGCAAAAAAGTTTGATCATCCACACTACATACACCAAATTTGAAGAACCTACATGCACATCACATCATAACTGCAAACAAAATGTAGAATGCCATGACATAGAATGAAAAAACCAAAGAAAGTATTTATTTTACCTTTCGGTCATTTCATCGAACATGGTTGGATGCCGATGAGTTGCATCCACTCCTCCACGTGCAGTGGTGGGAGGGGAGGGGAAGAGGCCCTTGGCGCCATTCAACATGGCAATGGGTACCCGCAACCCATGAACACAACAGGTAAAAACCCTATTAGGATAAGGTTTTGGAAAATAAATAAATACTCATGGGTTTATAAATGGGAAAAACTGTAGCATCTGCTAAGACGGTACGGGAAGGCAATACTCATAGCTTTGTACCCGCATACCCATATACTAATTTCTCCTAATAGTATGTTCTTTGTGTCATTCATTAAAGAGAAAAAACCTAGCCGTTTTACCCTAGGCTAGCTATGCAACTGCTAGCCTCGACCCAAAATCCCCTCCCCTTATGCATGTGCATGATCTTGTTTAAATGCATTGATTTTATTTTGTGAACTCATAATTTTATCTCTGATTTTGTTGATCTTATTATATACTCTCCTTCATTTGAGCATTTCAATGTAGGGGCTGCAGAAGTATCTTCGATAAAAGAAAATTGGAAAAATTGTGTCCCTTTTCTTTGTCTTGTAATCGGAAAAGGAAGAAACAACACATGTGAATGTTTCTCTAAGAAGTGCACTTACAGGCTGCTCATCCATGAATGTAATTGGACATTGTTTAGTGTCATCTAATTCATAATTATTGCTACCCATTTCTAAAAATTAATACCACTCTTTCTATTCCATCACACAATAAATCATAATATATATGTGCTCAAATGCTAAAATATGACATATATTTATGTGCTGAAATGTTGAAATATACATGCTGAAATGTTGTGTATATATGCGGAAATATTGAAAAATACATGGTGAAATATGAATTGGGAAGGGACCGAGATAGGTATTTTTACGTGCGGGTACACCCAGCCAGGTATAGGTATGGGAACAGTTTGAAACCAGAGGCGCGGGTATGGGTATGGGTTTAGACGAAAAATATTGAGACGGTACGGGTTTTAGCGGCCCCTACCCGCACCCTAACCCGGCGGGTGCCATGTTGAGTCGTCATCAGGGCAGCCTCCTTCTTGCTACAGGAAGCATCCCGACCGACGAATCTTGTGGCAGCTCTTCCCGGCGACCGCGACGGTGGTTCATGGCTTTGGGGGAGCCCTGGTGGCGACGGCATGCACCGACGCATCCCCACTACCCGTGAGGGATGTTCGTCGCAACGGAAGGGCATTGTCTTGGTGCCACCGCCAGCGGGAACCACTGAAAGGACAACTGCGGTTCTATGGGAGCAACGGTGAGGCCGGTGGCGGCGACTATCGCATCGGAGTTGACTTCCATGGTGAATCGATGATCGGCAGTGATCGTGGATGCGAGGCGATTCGGCGGCAGGAAGTTCATCGGATTGTTGGGGTTCACACGGCGGCGTTTAGTTTCTGCGGAAGCCATTAGAGGTGTTGTAAATACACAAAATTTGTAGCATTTTGTTTGGCACCAAATAGAGATAGGGCACCTATCGGAGCTGTATTTTTTACTCAAAGTGCCCTAAATGACAGTTTTTCGGGCACAAGCGCAGTGTTGGGGCACCTGTTGGAGATGCTCTTAAGAGGGAGCCAGAGGAAGGGGGTCAAATCCAACCTTAGAACGGTCTCACAAATACATAGGCATGGCCCAAAATTGAGGTGGCACAACACCTATAGATTACCATGAACCATGTTAGAGTTGTGTCGAATATTGTGTACAAGGTAGGTTACAGTTGGACTTGTAGTTGTATTGTGTTTAGATAGGATATGGAGTCGTGTCCTAATAGGACACTTGTATCCTAGGCCTCTCATATATAGCGGGGGTAGACACACGATGTAACCTATGCCAACATAATAGCACAGGCGCGCAAGGGGGAGCCGGCGGCATGTGACGGCGCCCGGGTGGCCGGGGTGCGTTATTATGACGGTGTCACGGGGAGGAGCGCCCGTAGTCAAGCCCCGGGGATGTAGCCATATCGGTGAACCTCGTTAACAAATCTCGGTGTCGTGCTCGTGTGATTGCTTGGTCCTCGGATGATCAACGGAGTGCCTCGGATTTATTCTAACAAGTGGTATCATGAGCAAGGTTGCGAGGAAGCTGCGGATTGTTGATCTAGAGGAAGTATCGAGTTTGAGACGAAGCTGACTGCGGCGTGGTTCTCGGCGAGATTGAGAAAAGTGATCAGATGTACATCGCAGCGTGCAGCAGGCTGAAGTCACGTGGCATGCAGGTAAGCAGCAGATCGATTCGATGAGCGCTGCTGTTGTGACGCCCGGATAATCAAGCTACAGTAAAACTCTGCTAATGATGCCACGTCACCTCCGTTACTGTTTCTAATCCTTCGTTAGTTCAAAACCGGATCAAAATTTAAATTCAAAATATGGCAAACAACAAAAGTTTTCAAAAATTAAAACTAAAATGTTCGGGTTGTTTCAAATAAATCGTAAGAAATTATGGTGGAGATACCAAGCTTTGATAAAATGTTTAAAGGCTCTAAAGTAATTAAAACAGCAGCTGTGACAATTAATTAAATGCCTTTTAAAATTAATAATAATGCAAACCATTTTAATCAGGTGTCAAACTTTTTGGGGCAGTAGAATAAATTATAACATTAACTTAGGAGTTGTATTTATATTTTATAAAACATGAATTAAAAGAATAAAATAGAAAAGAAAATATATAAAGAAAACAAAACAGAAAACAAAACAAAGCTAAAAAAAGAGAGCGAACCCCCCCCCCCCACTGGGCTCCGGCCCAGCAAGCCACAGCCCCACTGGGCCAAACCACCAGGCCCAGCCGGCCACTCCCCCCCTCCCCTTATCCACTCACCCGAAACCCTAAACTACCCCACACACCCACTCCCCCCCCACATCGGCCTCTCCTCCCCGATCTGGATCGGGATCGCCCCGATCCCGCGCCAGCCCCCCCCCCCCCCCCGCCCCCGCGACCTCGACGACGGCGCCCGTCGCCGGCGCCCTCGCCCCGACGCCACCCCTTCGTCGTCCTCCTCCCCGAGCCCACAGACCCCGATCCCGCGTCGCCGC
This sequence comes from Aegilops tauschii subsp. strangulata, assembly GCF_002575655.3. Lineage (NCBI taxonomy): Eukaryota > Viridiplantae > Streptophyta > Magnoliopsida > Poales > Poaceae > Aegilops > Aegilops tauschii. Next base: position 185,442,800 of record NC_053040.3, read on the forward strand.
CCGGAGGCCCTCGCCGACGCGCTCGCCCCGCCGCCCGGATCGCCGTCGCCACCGTAGCCCCCCGCCGGCCAGCATCCTCTACGCCGCCGTCCCCGCCATCCCCCTCGACCCCCGCTGCCACGAGCCCTACACCCCCCCCCCCCCCACCCGTGAGCGCTCTCCTCTCCCCCTGCCCCGGCTCGGCCGCTCCGCGCGCTCCTCCGTTGCGCCCCGCCGCGGCCAGCGCCCTCCTCCTCTCCCCTCTTCCCCTGTCACCGCGCGCCCGAGGCCGTGCTCGCTCGCGGCCTCCCCGCGCTCGTCGCGCCTCCTCTGGATGGCCATCGCGCCCGAGCCGTTCCCCGTCGTCGCCTCGCCGTACACGGCCGCCCGACCGCGCCCTGGCGCCCGTGCCTCGTCCCGGCCGTCTGGCTCGACCACGACCACTCCCCTATGGCCCGCAGCCCCGCTCCGGCGCCGCCCTGCTGCTCTCCTGCCGGCGTCTTCCTCCAGTGACCGCCCGGCCTTGCTGGCCTCGACCGCCACGGTGCCCCTGGGCGTGCGCCCGATTGGGTCGCGCCCGAAACCGTCGCCCGCACCCATTAAGCCCTGGGCCACTGGACAACGGGGCCCAGCCCACTGGAACGTTTTATAAAAGAAAAATATATATATATATAAATAAAAAATAAAAAAAAATAATAATGATAATAATAAATCAATTAATAAAAATTAATAAATAAATAAAATAAAAATAAAAATAATTAATTAATTAATTAACTAAATTAATTAAGTTAATTAATCTTATTTAAATTAATCTAATTAGATAATTAATTTAATTAAACAGTAATTATTTAGCTAAACCCTAATTAACCTAAACGGAGAATGACAGGTGGGTCCCACTGGACCCACATGTCAGTTTGACTTAGTCAACCCCAGTTGACTGCTGATGTCAACATGACATCATGCTGATGTCATAAATCCATTTTCGAATTAATTTAAATAATTAATTAAATTCCAGAAATTAATAAAATCTTTAGAAAATCATATCTTTTAATCCGTAACTCGGATTAAAATATTTTCAACATGAAAGTTGCTCAGAACGACGAGACGAATCCGAATGCGCAGTCCGTTCGTCCACCACACCTCCCTAACCTATCGAACTAGCAACTTTCCCCCTCCGGTCCGTCTGTCCGAAAACGCGAAACATCGGGAATACTTCCCGGATGTTCCCCCCCTTCACCGGTACCACCTACTGTCGCGTTAGGACACACCTAGCACCGCTCATTGTCATGTCACGCATCGTCATGCTTATGTTTGCATTGTATTTACTGTTTCTTCCCCCTTCTTCTCTCCGGTAGACTACGAGACCGACACTGCTGCTGCCCAGTTCGACTACGGAGTCGACGACCCCTCCTACTTGCCAGAGCAACCAGGCAAGCCCCCCCTTGATCACCAGATATCGCTTATTCTTCTCTATACTGCTTGCATTAGAGTAGTGTAGCATGTTACTGCTTTTCGATATCCTAACCTGATGCATAGCCTATCCTTGCTACTACTGTTGATACCTTTACCTGCAATCCTACATGCTTAGTATAGGATGCTAGTTTTCCATCAGTGGCCCTACATTCTTGTCCGTCTGCTGTGCTATACTATCGGGCCGTGATCACCTGGGCGGTGATCACGGGTATATACTTATATACCATATACATGACACATGTGATGACTAAAGTCGGGTCGGCTCGTAGGAGTACCCGCAAGTGGATCTTTGTGGCGGAGCGACAGGGCAGGTTGAGACCGCCTAGGTGAGAGGTGGGCCTGGCCCTGGTCGACGTTCGCGGTTACTTAACACGCTTAACGAGATCTTGGTATTTGATCTGAGTCTGGCCATTTGGTCTATACGCACTAACCATCTACGCGGGAGTAGTTATGGGTATCCCGGCGTCGTGGTATCAGCCAAAGCCTTCGTGACGTCAGCGACTGAGTGGCGCGCGCCGGATTGGACTGGAACGCCACTAGGCTAGGTCTGCTTCCGGCCGCGTACGCAACGTGCAGGTGTGCATAGGGCGATGGGCCCAGACCCCTGCGCGCATAGGGTTAGACCGGCGTGCTGACCTCTCTGTTGTGCTTAGGTGGGGCTGCGACGCGTTGATCTTATGAGGCCGGGCATGACCCAGAAAAGTGTGTCCGGCCAAATGGGATCGAGCGTGTTGGGTTATGTGGTGCACCCCTGCAGGGAAGTTTATCTATTCGAATAGCCGTGTCCCTCGGTAAAAGGACGACCCGGAGTTGTACCTTGACCTTATGACAACTAGAACTGGATACTGAATAAAATACACCCTTCCAAGTGCCAGATACAACCCGGTGATCGCTCTCTAACAGGGCGACGAGGAGGGGATCACCGGGTAGGATTATGCTATGCGATGCTACTTGGAGGACTTCAATCTACTCTCTTCTATATGCTGCAAGATGGAGATGGCCAGAAGCGTAGTCTTCGACAGGACTAGCTATCCCCCTTTTATTCTGGCATTCTGCAGTTCAGTCCACTGATATGCCCCTTTACACATATACCCATGCATATCTAGTATAGCTCCTTGCTTGCGAGTACTTTGGATGAGTACTCACGGTTGCTTCTCTCCCTCTTTTCCCCATTTTCCTTTCTATCTGGTTGTCGCAACCAGATGTTGGAGTCCAGGAGCCAGACGCCACCGTCGACGAAGACACCTACGACACTGGAGGTGCCTACTACTACGTGCAGCCCGCTGACGACGATCAAGAGTAGTTAGGAGGATCCCAGGCAGGAGGCCTGCGCCTCGTTCGATCTGTATCCCAGTTTGTGCTAGCCTTCTTAAGGCAAACTTGTTTAACTTATGTCTGTACTCAGATATTGTTGCTTCCGCTGACTCGTCTGTGATCGAGCACTTGTATTCGAGCCCTCGAGGCCCCTAGCTTGTATTATGATGCTTGTATGACTTATTTATGTTTTAGAGTTGTGTTGTGATATCTTCCCGTGAGTCCCTGATCTTGGTCGTACACATTTGCGTGCATGATTAGTGTACGGTCAAATCGGGGGCGTCACAAGTTGGTATCAGAGCCGACTGCCTGTAGGAATCCCCCTTTTCGACTCCTTGGCCGAAGTCGAGTCTAGACATTTCAAAAACTTTTACTAACATAGCTGTGTGTCTTACGGGCCCACGTCGCCATTGGGTGGTATTAGGATCTTTTACTCCTTGCCTATACTCTGGGACTCTGATCTCTCTTCTATTCGGGTTAAATGATTTTACTAAATCTAACATTAGGATCTCGTTATCACTTTCACCCGGAGAGCCCCTTATTACTGATGATCGTCTGTTGCACGTGAAGACCCTGAAGATACTCTCCGTTGATAACCCGAGAACTTGTGTTCATCGCTTTTACAATTCCCTTTCATCGATAAACTCCTATGGATAACCACGTATACTCGCCATTCATACAATGTTTCCCAGATGATCTTGTTATTACAAGATACCCCGAAATTCTCTCTGTTGTTCCGAGAATCCCTTGAGCTTACTACCCTGCTGTTCTTTGTCACCTGAATACCCCTACGGATAATCCTCGCACTTACCGAGTATCCGCTCATCCCCAGTTGATTCAAGTATTTCACAAAAGTGTTCAAAATATCATTCGATCTTCCGAAAATCTTCAGGAGCCTGTTGCTCTTGAAATTCTTGCTTACTAGCATTATGATTAATCCCATAAACCTCGAAATCTTATTGGCACCCTTTGTCATTATCTTTTTGAGTCCATTGATTCAATATGTTGCGAATGCTCGCAATCCTCAATCAGATCCTAGAATTCATCCTTCCGGCTCAGACATCTTTAACATGAGCTGGATCTCGACCAATCAAATCGTCATCGATTGTACCCCTAAGGCTATTCAACTTATCCATCCCTAATCAGAGCATTGCTTCTGATCCCTTGTCTTGGAATTCATAATTCCTTTGCATTTGAGCTTTTGAGTTAGTCAGTTGTTTCTATAGTCTGATCTCCTTGCATTCTTTCTTCCTCTGGTTGAGTACTGATGCTCACATCAGATCCCTTGGGGACCACCAGACCCTTTTGTCGGATTTTATCCGACAATGTCCTCCATATAAAATAAGCTGGTGAGCTTTTCCTAGGATACATAATGCCTTTGGTAAATTGTATCCTCTGCCTTGTGAACCATACTCTACTTTCGAGCTTGTATTATTTACTCCGAAGTTCGTGGTATATGTTCTAAGAAGCCCTGATGGGTTGAACCTATGCCTTCCTTAATATGTGTGAACTCGAAAGTTTTCATGAGTCATACTCTCCTGGTATTTTGCCATATAAAATTTCAACACTACAACTTCATCGAACGCGAGAAGTAAATGAAAGGATATGCATTGGAGAAGTGGGAGTCGACCTTGAACTTTGTGTTCATGCCCATGGACACGATGTAGATCTTATCATTAAAAGCTTCTCTTAAATTAATTATTCCCTTGGTATAAGTTCATCTTATATCTGGGATCTGGCCTTTTGCAATCGTGGTTCCGACCATGTTCTCCTTTAAATACCATTTCTTGGACAAGTTAAATCACTTGTCTTCTGCAGGTCAATACGCCTGCCCAACCTCTATTATGATCTACCTTTGAGTATTACCCCTGGTATCTCGGGGATATCTTACCATTGCACTACATCTTATAAACTTTGATGAAGTACTACCTTACCTTGTCTTTGTCACTTCATGGGCTCTGGGTTGTTTGTCAACCGAGAACACCGAATAGTGAATCAAGTCCGCACTCCGATTCAGTAACTCTAGGTAATTTTCGTTGCTTACGAGTTTAATAATCATTAAGTCATTCCTAGCCTGATCGGCTATATCATTAGCGTGCTAAATTTTAACTGTGCTACCTGGTCCTTAACCCCGGAGCACAACTTTCGATGATGAGCTAAGCTTACGCCGATCTTCCTCTCATACCATTTCACCTTGAACAACAAGCTTGATTTCAAGCGTGTGTCCTACCCATGGTTCCAATAACCGTCTGCTTCATCATTCCTTTGACTTGATGTCGTCGCTGATTGATTACATCTTCATGAAATCTCTCGACAAATGTGTCGTGATCATCATCAACCTTATGCGCTCTTCCAGGATATCGATTGAGTTCATGATGAGAAATACCATCCTTGCCCTCGATGATCTGTGTTATCATCGACCACTTTATTGCCTTCCCACCAACACAAGCTTGTTCGTGTTTGGTGTTATACCTTGAGTTCCTTGCTATCCAGCAATTGTTCTTCTTTACCTTGGAGTATTACCATCTTTTATGTCAAGTATGTCGTAAGAATTTCACCACCTCGCATGACATCTTGGTACAGTGATACTTCTCCCCATCACCATTCTTTCTTGGTCCCCGTGTTGTTTCTAAAAGGAATACCAACAAATGGTCTGTGATGTGTAAATTCTAAACTTCTAGCAACCCTATTGCTTTGAAGTCATTGGTCTATAGTTTCATTCTACGTCTATGGCTTAATGAATCATGATTCGAACATTGATTGTGCTACCTAGCCCATATTTCGGGTGCACATTTCAACCAATGTTTAACTGTGTATGTTTTCCTCGAGCATACATCATTAAGTCATTCGATCTAGCTAATGTTATCTCCTTGTTCACATAGTGGTGGAAATCCATCTTTTGGAAATCTCAATGGATTGTCGCTGAGTCAAGCAGTCACCTCCTCACCTCTCCTTGATTTAATTATGAACCCTTGTTCGGAACTCGCTTCCATAGTTCATCTCCCGAGAATCTTCGATGTCGTTTCGACAATTTGTGTTGCACCTTTTCTTCTCAGGGATCCTGAGTCTGAGTTATCCTGACATCAATCAGATCTGAATCTCGGTCAGATATGATGGTTGGAACATATTTCCAAGAGTTATAACATTGGCCTATTTATGACCCGGTAAGGTGATGTCATGCCTAACACACCTGGCGGGAGGACCTATTGTTATAGGTTTTACTTTTTAGCAAGGTTAGCTATTCTTCCATGAGGAAATTGTAACACTTACTCTATAAGTTGTTCCTGATGGATCCTTTTTGTTTCCAAAGTCTGATCTTCACCTGTTGACCATGTCAATGCTATCTCGAAGCATGTCTATGGTACTCTGATTTTAAACAGGAACATTTGAAGCCCAAAGCTAATTGTTTCCTGCTCAATTATCCACACACCGTTGTATGGGTAATGTCATGAAATTTCTCTCCCGTACCTAAAGAGTTTTCTACATTATATCACGTCATGGATATCATGCTCTGCTTGTCCTTGGGAAGGATATACCCTTGAAATATGTGTTTAAACACATTTTCCTTTCCATTCTTCTGTTTAATCTAATAATCATATTTTCCTTTCCATTGTTTGGTTTAACCTTTCTGGTGATCTATATGATCTAAGCAGTAATATTCTCCTGCTTATGTAAACACCTCGGTGTACAACTCTGTCAGTAAGACCCTGTTATTATTGTTGGTGACATTTCGGTAACCACCGATGGACGAGAACTTTGCCTAATGGTCCGCCTCGTTTCAACGAGCAGGAAAATGGTTCTCTTCGTCCCTCGCCCTTGGTACCGACGATGTTGCTGACATATAACTGACAGGCTACCCTCTGACATGCCTTGCTATCATGATCGTGCAAGATGTCACCGCCCTTCCTACTTTTAACCCACATGGTGGGCCCATAACCCACAGTTCCACAGGATCGAAACCTGACTCTCCTGTGCACCCCCTGTTCCCAAATTTATTCATCGCGCGTGGCCTCGTATGTAATTCACGGACCATCGTCCTACTGATCTATACTGGCATCAGACATAATACTTATTCCGATTGCTTTGAACCCCTTTCACACTTTGTTTCAGGCTTCGAACGATTGCCTACCCGTTTGAAACTTCTCATGGTACTTTCTTACTTGCTCTCGGCTTTTCTTAAGGTTTAGTTCGAGAGATACTTTCCGCCACCTTCCCCGATGATATTGACCAGATAGTAAACCCTGCAGAAGTCCGTTCTTCCAGAATACCCCCTTACTCTGTCGTAAGTACGATGGAGTTCCCGAAGAAAGGACGACAACTTTATCATGATGACCTGAAACAGCAGAATGAAGACATCAATGTATTGGACCAGCCTCTTCGAGAAGAGCAAGCCAGGATGAGAAGACCCGCTAGATTCGTTACCAAACCTTCCCCCCTTACTCCCCTCTTAAATCTCGGGACGAGATTTCTTGTAGTGGAGGAGAATTGTGACGCCCGGATAATCAAGCTACAGTAAAACTCTGCTAATGATGCCACGTCACCTCCGTTACTGTTTCTAATCCTTCGTTAGTTCAAAACCGGATCAAAATTCAAATTCAAAATATGGCAAACAACAAAAGTTTTCAAAAATTAAAACTAAAATGTTCGGGTTGTTTCAAATAAATCGTAAGCAATTATGGTGGAGAGACCAAGCTTTGATAAAATGTTTAAAGGCTCTAAAGTAATTAAAACAGCAGCTGTGACAATTAATTAAATGCCTTTTAAAAATAATAATAATGCAAACTATTTTAATCAGGTGTCAAACTTTTTGGGGCAGTAGAATAAATTATAACATTAACTTAGGAGTTGTATTTATATTTTATAAAACAGGAATTAAAAGAATAAAATAGAAAAGAAAATATATAAAGAAAACAAAACAAAGCTAAAAAAGAGAGAGCGAACCCCCCCCCCACTGGGCTCCGGCCCAGCAGGCCACAGCCCCACTGGGCCAAACCACCAGGCCCAGCCGGCCACTCCCCCCCACTCCCCTTATCCACTCACCCGAAACCCTAAACTACCCCACGCACCCACTCCCCCCCACATCGGCCTCTCCTCCCCGATCTGGATCGGGATCGCCCCGATCCCGCGCCCCCCCCCCCCCCCGCGACCTCGACGACGGCGCCCTCGCCCCGACGCCGCCCCTTCGTCGTCCTCCTCCCCGAGCCCACAGACCCCGATCCCGCGTCGCCGCCCGGAGGCCCTCGCCGTCGCGCTCGCCCCGCCGCCCGGATCGCCGTCGCCACCGTAGCTCCCCGCCGGCCAGCATCCTCTACGCCGCCGTCCCCGCCATCCCCCTCGACCCCTGCTGCAACGAGCCCTACACCCCCCCCTCCCCGTGAGCGCTCCCCTCTCCTCTCCCCCCCTGCCCCGGCTCGGCCGCTCCGCGCGCTCCTCCGTTGCGCCCCGCCGCGGCCAGCGCCCTCCTCCTCTCCCCTCTTCCCCTGTCACCGCGCGCCTGAGGCCGTGCTCGCTCGCGGCCTCCCCGCGCTCGTCGCGCCTCCTCTGGATGGCCATCGCGCCCGAGCCGTTCCCCGTCGTCGCCTCGCCGTACACGGCCGCCCGACCTCGCCCTGGCGCCCGTGCCTCGTCCCGGCCGTCTGGCTCGACCACGGCCACTCCCCTATGGCCCGCAACCCCGCTCCGGCGCCGCCCTGCTGCTCTCCCGCCGGCGTCTCCCTCCGGTGACCGCCCGGCCTTGCTGGCCTCGACCGCCACGGTGCCCCTGGGCGTGCGCCCGATTGGGTCGCGCCCGAAACCGTCGCCCGCACCCATTAAGCCCTGGGCCACTGGACAACGGGGCCCAGCCCACTGGAACGTTTTATAAAAGAAAAAAAATAATATATATAAAAAAATTAAAATAATAATAATGATAATAATAAATCAATTAATAAAAATTAATAAATAAATAAAATAAGAATAAGAATAAAAATAAATAATTAATTAATTAACTAAATTAATTAAGTTAATTAATCTTATTTAAATTAATCTAATTAGATAATTAATTTAATTAAACAGTAATTATTTAGCTAAACCCTAATTAACCTAAACGGAGAATGACAGGTGGGTCCCACTGGACCCACATGTCAGTTTGACTTAGTCAACCCCAGTTGACTGCTGATGTCAACATGACATCATGCTGATGTCATAAATCCATTTTTGAATTAATTTAAATAATTAATTAAATTCCAGAAATTAATAAAATCTTTAGAAAATCATATCTTTTAATCCGTAACTCGGATTAAAATATTTTCAACATGAAAGTTGCTCAGAACGACGAGACGAATCCGAATGCGCAGTCCGTTCGTCCACCACACCTCCCTAACCTATCGAACTAGCAACTTTCCCCCTCCGGTCCGTCTGTCCGAAAACGCGAAACATCGGGAATACTTCCCGGATGTTCCCCCCTTCGCCGGTACCACCTACTGTCGCGTTAGGACACACCTAGCACCGCTCATTGTCATGTCACGCATCGTCATGCTTATGTTTGCATTGTATTTACTGTTTCTTCCCCCTTCTTCTCTCCGGTAGACTACGAGGCCGACACTGCTGCTGCCCAGTTCGACTACGGAGTCGACGACCCCTCCTACTTGCCAGAGCAACCAGGCAAGCCCCCCCTTGATCACCAGATATCGCCTATTCTTCTCTATACTGCTTGCATTAGAGTAGTGTAGCATGTTACTGCTTTTCGATATCCTAACCTGATGCATAGCCTATCCTTGCTACTACTGTTGATACCTTTACCTGCAATCCTACATGCTTAGTATAGGATGCTAGTTTTCCATCAGTGGTCCTACATTCTTGTCCGTCTGCTGTGCTATACTGTCGGGCCGTGATCACCTGGGCGGTGATCACGGGTATATACTTATATACTATATACATGACACATGTGATGACTAAAGTCGGTTCGGCTCGTAGGAGTACCCGCAAGTCGACCTTTGTGGCGGAGCGACAGGGCAGGTTGAGACCGCCTAGGTGAGAGGTGGGCCTGGCCCTGGTCGACGTTCGCGGTTACTTAACACGCTTAACGAGATCTTGGTATTTGATCTGAGTCTGGCCATTTGGTCTATACGCACTAACCATCTACGCGGGAGTAGTTATGGGTATCCCGGCGTCGTGGTATCAGCCAAAGCCTTCGTGACGTCAGCGACTGAGTGGCGCGCGCCGGATTGGACTGGAATGCCACTAGGCTAGGTCTGCTTCCGGCCGCGTACGCAACGTGCAGGTGTGCATAGGGCGATTGGCCCAAACCCCTGCGCGCATAGGGTTAGACCGGCGTGCTGACCTCTCTGTTGTGCTTAGGTGGGGCTGCGACGCGTTGATCTTATGAGGCCGGGCATGACCCAGAAAAGTGTGTCCGGCCAAATGGGATCGAGCGTGTTGGGTTATGTGGTGCACCCCTGCAGGGAAGTTTATCTATTCGAATAGCCGTGTCCCTCGGTAAAAGGACGACCCGGAGTTGTACCTTGACATTATGACAACTAGAACTGGATACTGAATAAAATACACCCTTCCAAGTGCCAGATACAACCCGGTGATCGCTCTCTAATAGGGCGACGAGGAGGGGATCGCCGGGTAGGATTATGCTATGCGATGCTACTTGGAGGACTTCAATCTACTCTCTTCTATATGCTGCAAGATGGAGATGGCCAGAAGCGTAGTCTTCGACAGGACTAGCTATCCCCCTTTTATTCTGGCATTCTGCAGTTCAGTCCACTGATATGCCCCTTTACACATATACCCATGCATATGTAGTATAGCTCCTTGCTTGCGAGTACTTTGGATGAGTACTCACGGTTGCTTCTCTCCCTCTTTTCCCCCTTTTCCTTTCTATCTGGTTGTCGCAACCAGATGTTGGAGTCCAGGAGCCAGACGCCACCGTCGACGAAGACACCTACGACACTGGAGGTGCCTACTACTACGTGCAGCCCGCTGACGACGATCAGGAGTAGTTAGGAGGATCCCAGGCAGGAGGCCTGCGCCTCGTTCGATCTGTATCCCAGTTTGTGCTAGCCTTCTTAAGGCAAACTTGTTTAACTTATGTCTGTACTCAGATATTGTTGCTTCCGCTGACTCGTCTGTGATCGAGCACTTGTATTCGAGCCCTCGAGGCCCCTGGCTTGTATTATGATGCTTGTATGACTTATTTATGTTTTAGAGTTGTGTTGTGATATCTTCCCGTGAGTCCCTGATCTTGGTCGTACACATTTGCGTGCATGATTAGTGTACGGTCAAATCGGGGGCGTCACAGCTGTGGCCTTCGGATCGAGGCTGGCCGGGCGGCTGGTGCGTGTACGCAACAGTCAGCCGATCGGATTGATAATGATCGAAAGCAACTCGGCGGCTGGCGGCATACCCTACGTGCGGACATGTAGCTTCATTGCCCTGCGTGGCAGGCTGGCCGGTGCGGCTTGGTGGAGCCATGGCTTGAGGGCCAGAACGCGACGCGTACATGATGTACAAGGAGCTGCGGGAGATTTGTTTGGACAAAAAGGAGACCGAGTCTCCACGTGACACGGAGATAGGCAGATCAATTTGGCGATGGAAAAATCCATCACGTTGGCATCCATCGGATTTAGCAGGAGGAATTGACAAGGCAAAGCAACAGTAGCATCGGGATTGAGCCAAGAGCACGTCACGTGAAGGCCTGGTTGAATTGCAACTAGTACATGGAAGCATGCCACGTTCGGTTCTGTTTGTGTACTTGGGCATCACGTGCAAAGCTGAGATAATTTTTCGCAGGGTCAGCCATACAAAGAACTATGGCGCCAACGGGTACTAGGTTTGAGGTGGAGAAGTTCATGGAACTGAAAACCTTGGGTTATGGCAGACAAAGGTGAAAGATTTGTTGGCGCAATAGAGATGCTTGAAGGCATTGCAGGAAGTCATGTCAGCTAAGATGGAATTATCAGGTGATGGATGAAAATTCGCGGAAGACGATTTGGGAGCCTTGAGTGTGTCGTGCAGCCGGAAAAGTTTGGCTGGGTCGGACTAGATAGTCTGACGGATCGACGTGAGTCGGTTGGAACAGAAGACGGTGGTGGGATCGGCGACGACGACACAGGGCGTGATGCTGATGGTGACCGACTTCTGGACGTGGAAACACGTGGCGCAGGCCCCAAGGGCTTGTGTGGCTTCAACAAGACTATGGCGCAGGGTCGATTCAAGACGGTGCATAGCTTGAAGTCGACGGGGCGCGGGGTGGACTGATCATCTACCATGGAGTCATGTTGAAGGTGGAGCTGGATTGAGGGGCTGCGATGTAAGGATCCAGGGGATCAAAGCTTATTCAGCAAGGGGGAAAAGCGAGTGACACGCAGTTCGGACTGGAGCCCAGTGGTCTGATGGAAGCGTGAAACTCGTCATCGGTCGGTGATGACCGATGGTACTCTGTAGTGGGGGTTGAGTGGTGTGGGTTCGCGACCCTTGAGACTCGACCGGGACAGCGGAGGCTCGACGCGATAATAGCGGTGAGGCGTGCGGCATGCACAGGACATGGAGACGGGCCAGGGCTCTGGTGGTCATACATGTGGTGAGACAACTGCGAATTTGATTCGGGATGACTACAAGTAGCGGTGAAATTTCTTCAAGTTTCAGACAGGCGGTCAAGAAAGGAGCGGTGATGTTGAGTTCAGGTAACTCTTATGTGGGACACCCAATATGTGAGATGTTCACTTTCACGCAGGTCATTGATCAGTGTGTGATGGCGTTGGACTGATACTCTGGAAGTTGAGAGCACAAACTGGAGTAACAAGGAACTTAATTTTGCTCGAGTGTTGACTGTGGTCAAGAAAAGAAGGGACTACAAGTTGCAGGTGGAGTCATATGGAGTCTTTGGAGTAGCAGCGGTTCTCATGGGATAAGCTCAAGTCCAATGTACATGGAAGTTTGACGCATGGACAAATTCAAGGTGGTGGAGAATATTCGCCAAGGTGGAGTTTGTTAGAGTTGTGTCGAATATTGTGTGCAAGGTAGGTTACAGTTGGACTTGTAGTTGTATTGTGTTTAGATAGGATATGGAGTCGTGTCCTAATAGGACACTTGTATCCTAGGCCTCTCATATATAGCGGGGTAGACACATGATGTAACCTATGCCAACATAATAGCACAGGCGCGCAAGGGGGAGCCGGCGGCATGTGCCGGCGCCCGGGTGGCCGGGGTGCGTTATTGTGACGGTGTCACGGGGAGGAGCGCCCGTAGTCAAGCCCCGGGGATGTAGCCATATCGGTGAACCTCATTAACAAATCTCGGTGTCGTGCTCGTGTGATTGCTTGGTCTTCGGATGATCAACGGAGTGCCTCGGATTTATTCTAACAAACCAAATAGTATCGTCTTGTATATTTTGTTTTGTCTCTCAAGTATCATCAGGTGGCTTCAAATTCCTAAAATCATTACTTGAAGCTCCGCTGTCACTCCTTGTAAGTGTATTGTCGTCTCCATTTTTTATCATACTATAGTGCATGCCCCGCTTGTCCGTTACAGTCTTTCATTTCCTGATTAATACAAATATATCCGGCTTAGCCACGTCATATTTCCGTAAGCACTTGGAAGCGTTCCTAGAAACGAAACTACGTGATATTTGAGTTGGTGTGTGCGAGCTTTATTCATTCATCATAGAGTATCGCTGTAACTTAAGCTAGTATCATCACGAGTCCTATTGATGTAACTGGATATCCTCATCACAACTAGCTAGGCGTAAAAAACTAGCAGAATAAACTTGAAATTTACAAACATTCAACGGTTGTAATCAACTTGATATTTGCTCGTAAACACCCAGCCGGTTTGTCAAAAAATGTCTTACATTATAGGACAGAGTGAGTATAATGTATGGGCGCAAAAAGTTAGCACCATATATAGGCTAAACAAAGACCTCAACCCTATTTGAAATGGAACTTTTCCAATAAACAAATTATATTTCAATAGAAGCTCCTTCCCAAACATGGTCTTAATGTATGTTTGCTTGCTCATAATTAAGGCTGAAGCGGCCAAACTGAAGATCCCAACTCTTTTGTTGCTGTGTTCTCTTGGTATCAAAAGCTCCTTTTTGACATGAAATACAGTATGGTGCAAAATTACAAAATAGCTAACTGCCAAAAGCTACTGTGGATCGTTATAGGGTGTTTGATCTGTGTTTGTAATCGCAACTATTAACTATATTAGCAATAATTCCGCAACAGCGCAATCAGAAGAAGTATCACTAAAACCTCTCCAATTAAATAAGCTTAATTCTATACACACTGGAATCTAACATTATTCTTATCTCCTACTACTCCGTCCCATAATATAAGATCTTATATTACCGAAAAAGGCTTTCGCCCCGCTTTATAAATAAAGCAAACCGCCCAGAGCACACATACATGGTCTAGTACAGAGCACACACACCCAAGACACACAAAGAGATCCAAAGGTATTGCTGAGGGCACAGCTCAACAAGCCCAAAAAAACAACATAAAAAGAGGCCGAAGCCAAGGACCAGAGCTCGCAAACATCTAATCAGGCTCTGGAGGAGGCGGAGGGGGCGGCGGCGATAGGCGGACGGCCATCAATCGAATGTCGGCGATGAAGGCGGAGATGGCGTCCCGGTCCCGAGGGCGGCTAAGCGGCCGCCAGAGCTGCAAGAAACCAGACAGTTTGAAGAGAGCGTCAGTAGCCCGTCGAAGCGAAGTGCGCTGAATCACAAGCTTATTGCGAATCGTCCAGAGGGTCCACGCGAGAGCCCCAATCTCAAGCCACCTAATGTGGCGAGTGGGCAGGGGGGAGTTCTGGAGTTCGTCGAAGAGGTCGGGGAAGTTGGTGTGGCACCAATCACCACCCACAGCCTCTCTAAAACAGCTCCAGACAAACTAGGCAGACACGCAGTTGAAGAAGATGTGGTTCGAGTCCTCGGGGGTACTACAGAGCGGGCAAAGGCCGGAGCCCGGACCATTGCGCTTGCGGACCTCAACCCTAGACGGGAGCCGACCGCGGATCCACTGCCACATGAAGATCCGGATTTTTAGAGGCACGCGAATGGGCCACACCGCTAGGAGGGAGGACGGAGCAGAGGAGGGAGCGATGGCTGAGTAAAGGGACTTGGTGGAGAATTGGCCCGATGGTTCAAGGCACCACCGAACCTCGTCCGGGCCAGCATCGACAGCCGGCTCATGGAGGGCGATGCAATCAAGAAGCTCCTGCCAAGCGGCAGCTTCCGGAGACCCAAATGGCCTCCGGAACGCGAGGCGCCCTAATTCAATAAGGGCCCGTTCGACGGAGATCGTCGGGATGACAGCGATGGAGAAGAGATCGGGGAACCGAGCCGCGAAAGGCGAGTCACCCGCCCATCGGTCAAACCAGAACAGGGTCGCTGAGCCCGATCCGACCGATATGGAGGTCCCAATACGGAGAACGGGGAGCAACTGGATGACAGACTGCCAAAATTGGGATCCACCAGACCGCTGACAGAAGGCCAAAGGTTGGCCACGCAGGTATTTATTCCGGGTGATGTCTAGCCATAGCCCACCATGTCCTTGCGAGATGCGCCAAAGCCAGCGGGAAAGGAGCGCGATATTCATGCGCTTCGAGCACATGATACCGAGGCCACCTTGCTCCCGGGGCTTACAGATGTCGGGCCAGCTAACCATATGGTATTTCTGTTTGTTATTGTCCCCGGCCCAATAGAAGCGGGATTGGACCTTGGCAATCTCGTGGTGAAGCGCCTCGTGGAGGCTGTAGAAGCTCATGAGGAACAAGAGGAGACTGGAGAGCGAGGAGTTGATGAGTATCGTCCGGGCCGCCTTTGATAGCCACCGACCCTGCCAAGGCTCAATGCACGTCTGCAACTTGGCAACAGACGGTCGCAGATCAGCAACAGTAAGCCGAGAGTCACTGACGGGCGTCCCAGGTAGGTGGTGGGGAAGGAGCCTAGGCGGCAATTCAGGCGGTTGGCGATGTCACGAGCCTCGGCCGGAGAGTAGCCCATCACCATCACATCACTTTTGTCGAAGTTGATCTTGAGGCCAGACATTTGTTCGAAGCAGAGGAGGAGGAACTTAAGGTTAGCGATGTCCGCGTCCGACCCTTCAATCATGATGATGGTGTCGTCAGCGTACTGGAGCAGGGAGATGCCGGTGCCACCGGCCAAGTGGGGCGCGAGCCCACGAATATGGCCTGCCGCCTTAGCCTTGTCCAGGATGGCAGCCAGTGCGTCCACCACCATATTGGACAGGAACGGGGAGAAAGGGTCACCCTGCCTCACCCCACAGAGAGTGGGGAAGTAGGGGCCAATCTCCCCATTGATGTTCACGGCAGTGCGACCACAGGAAACCATCTGCATCACCCTGGAGATCCACCGGTCATCAAAACCTTTCCGTAGGAGAACTTCCCGAAGGAAGGGCCAACTAACAGTGTCATAGGCCTTATGGAAATCTATCTTCAGGAAGACAGCCTTGAGGTGTTTGGACCGGACCTCATGGAGTACTTCGTGAAGAACTAACACCCCATCCAGAATATATCGTCCTTGGATGAAGGCCGATTGGTTGGGGTGGGTAATGCGGTCCGCGAGCAGGGTCGCCCTATTGGCGTACCCTTTTGCCAGAATACGGAAGATCACATTTATCACCGTGATCGGGCGAAACTGACGAATGTCAGCTGCCCCAGGAACCTTGGGGATAAGCGAGATCGTCCCGTAGTTGAGGCGCCCGAGATCAATGGACCCAACATAGAACTCATCAAAGATGGCCATGACCTCCGGCTTGATCACATTCCAGAAGGCTTGGAAGAACTTAACCGGCAGGCCATCCGGTCCCAGGGCCGAGGTAGGGTTCATGCCTTTGATGGCGGCCCAAACCTCGTCCTCAGAGAAGGGAGTCGTGAGGGCCGCGTTCTCCTCATCTGAGACAAGCTGGCGGCCGGACCAACAGTCCAGGGCCAGGGATAAGCCGCTCCGAGGAGCGGCGGCGAACAGAGACCTATATAAGCCATCAACGTGGGACCTAATGTCCCGCGGGGACTGGAATAGAGTCGGCCCATCCCAGAGAAGGGGGATGGTGTTGCGCTTGCGCCGACCATTCGTGATGGCCTGAAAGTACGCCGTGTTGGCCTCACCTTTCAGAACCCATTTCTGAGCCCCGCGCACCCGCCAGTATGCCTCCTCGTCGGAGTAGATGACCGGGAGTTGGTCTTCCAGGTCGTACCGGGAAAGCCACTCCTTAGGAGAAAGGCCGGAGGTGTCGGCGCGCAGGTCGAGGGCCTGAATAGCAGACAGAAGGGCCTTCTTCCGCTCGCGGAGGTCGCGACCAAGTTGGCGCCCCACCCCTTCATGAACTGCCGGCCTCGCTTGGCACAGAAATGCCACGAGTCGATGGCGGAGGAGGGGCGAGACAAGGACTGGGAATGGGCGTGCCTCCATCCAGCGAGTGGCCACGGCCTCGACGAATCCAGCTTGGGACAACCAAAATGTCTCAAACTAGAATCGAGGAGGAATCGAGGGACGCTCGTCAGCGGAAGAGAGGAGGAGGGGAACGTGGTCGGAACCGATCCGAGTGATGGCCCGGAGGGAAGCAAGAGAGTATCGGAGGTCCCATTCCGGGGAAACTAGGACCCGATCCAAGATGGACTAGGTCGGAGCGGCCTGACGGTTGGTCCAGGTGAACCTGGCACCAACCCTATCTATTTCGCGGAGCCCAAGGTCAGCAATGCAGTCATTGAACATTTGCATACGGGCAAAGTTGACGTGCGAATTGCTCTTGTCCTCCGCGAAACGTAGGAGGTTAAAATCGCCCCCAACCACCACCGGAAGCGAAGCAGCCGAGACCTTCCGGTGGAGCTCCTCAAGGAAGGAGGCCGACCGGCTATGGTCGGCGGGGCCGTAGACAATAGTAACCTCCCACTTGAAGTTGAGGGAGCGTTCATAAAGTTCCATGCTAACAAAGAATTGTCCCCGGTCCATACCGCCGGCCTCAAAGGTGGCATCCTTCACGCCTAACAGGATGCCACCGGAATGGCCCGAGCTCCCACTAGAAGGGAGCCAATGCCAGGCGAAGAGGTGGGGGCTAAGACGGTCGAGCTCAGGGAGGGAGAATTCCGTGCGCATGGTTTCTTGGATGGCGACAATGTCAATGTGTTCATCACGCATGTACTCGATGAGTTGGCGGCGGCGGCCATCATGGCCGAAGCCGCGGATGTTCCAGCAGAGGGCACACATCAAGCAACCATTGAGGGGCTGCTTGACCCCAGGACACGAGAAGTGCTTTGGGCGCGGAGAGCAGCGGTGCGAGAACGGGTGCGGCCCCGGAGCTCCGCCATGGACAGGGGGGATGCCACCGGCCCTCCGAGGAGGGGGCGGGACAGCGTCCCCCGACTCGGTCAATGGGGCAGGTGGCGCGAGCAGAGATGCTCGGGCCTCCGCGAGCCAACCGTCGAGGATTTCGCGGGCCCTAATGGCCTCAATCTGGACTAAGGGGGGACCAACCTCCCCCCTGAAGATGATCGCGGAATCAGTCGCGACCTTCGCGAGGTGGCCGAGTGGAACCGCCTCAAGAGCAGAGAATGAACAAGTAGATGCCGAGGTGGGGACTGCAGGCGTACCTGGCTCCAGGTTCCGGGCAGCCGCCCGAAGCTCCGCCCGCTCGTGGATGGGCAGCGTTGGGCTCCCCTCGGGGCGCGCCGCGTCAAGCCGAGCGCTCCGGCGGGAGGCAGTCACCGGAGAGGAGGCCGACCGCCCGCGGCGAGAGTAGGCCGCGGCACGCGGAGGGGGGGTTGGGCGGCCAGGGGAGTGGTCACCCGAGTCCCCACGTCCGTGCCGAGGACTGCCGCGAGAGGGAGCCCACAGCCAGGGGCGACGGAGTCGAAGACGGGTCCGGCAGGAGAGGCGCAGGGGAGACGACGAGCGGGGCCGGGTCCCTGAGAGGAACCACGTCCAGAGGGGGAGCCGCGACCGGAGGTGGCGAGGAGGCCGCAAGGGGAGCCGCGGGCGGGAAGGAGACTGCCGGAGCCTCCCCGACCACACTGAGGCTCATCGCCGGCAGCGGGTTGCCGAGGGGGCCCGGCAGAGCAGCGGCGACCACAGCGCCAGGGGAGGGAGCCAGGGAAGTCACCTCCATGTCGGCGAGCGGAGAGGGCGGGTCAGGAACCGGCGACGGAGCGGGGGAGGGACAGCCTGATGGGGACGGGGGAGCGAGGAGAGGACCCGGGGCAGACGACCAAGCCCATGCTGGAGGCATCGCTGGCCTCGGGGGACTCGGCCATCGAGCCGAGAGGAGCCTCGAGGAGCAAACCCGGCGCAGCTGACGCCCATGCCCACCGGCAGCCAGAGGCGAAGGAGAGCGAGACTGGGACCGGGAGTGAGAGTCCACCGATACCCCCTCGTCCTCCGACCGGCGAGAGCGGGGCCGGTGGCGGCCGTGGTAGTCTCCATCGGTCCCCGGGTTGCCACCGGGGAGACCATCGTCGGTGAAACGGGGACGGCCGACGTGGTTGGGTGGCTCGGGAGCGATCCTGAGGTCGTAGCCCTGGTCGTTGAAGAACATGCGAACGGTAACGTGGAGCTTGGAGGAGTCTAAGCACTTGACCTTGACCCGGACCTCCTCCTCCTTGCGGAGGGCAAGCTCGTCCACCACCACCACCTTGCCCAGAATCTTGGACATCTGGCGGATGACGAGCTCAGACCGGGCGATGTCGGAGAGGCCGCCCACAAGGAGCCAAGCGGTATCCAGGACGGCCACCGCCGGGGCGTCCAGGACCGGCTCGGTGATGTCGACGACGAGCTGGTTGAGGGCGAGGGTGATCCGGCCACTCCGCGTGGCGTAGTCGTAGCTGACGGTGTCGGGGAAGACCACAGTGAAGATGTGACCAGCGGTAGGAGTGACCACCCAGTCCCACTGGCGACGATAGAGGTGGTTGAGCTCGGCCTCGATCATCTCCAGTGAGGCCACCCCGTCGACCACCGTGACGACCGCCTGAAAGGAGGGGGTGGGCGGCGGGAGGTCGGGAACCTCAAGGTGGAACAAGCCCAGCCCCTCGATACTGTAGCCATACATCATGAGCTCCGATGTCACCGGACGGTCCGGGCACAGAAGGACGGGATGCCCAGGATCCTTGCAGAGGTAGCAGCACGGAGGGTTGACGCAGTTGACTTGCGAGTGGCCCGCCACCCCGCAATTGAAGCAAGGGGGGCGAGGACGGTTGGAGACGGTGTCCAGAACGGAGGAGGAGCCCGGAACCGGAGGGGGGAGGGGGCCGGGTTGCCTCGGCCCTGACCGCGGCGCTTCTTCTTCTTGGCGGGGCCTTGGCGGCCGCGGGAGGGGCCGCCGCCCGGGGCGGCAGCCGCGGAGGGAGCCGAGGAGCCGGAGGCGTGGGGTGGCACATACTTCTTAGCAGCGGGGACCGGCGGAGGGGCCTGGGAGCGAGGAGACGGGGGGCGCGGAGCCCGAGCCGAGGAGGGGTTGCGGTCGCGACGCGGGGCCGGAGACGGCGAGCGCCTCCGTGAGCGCCAGTCCCCAAAAGCCGTCGGGCGGGTGGAGCGGGACCGGCCTTGGGAGTCGTGGCGGGCCGGGGAGCGACGCTCATCACGGCGGCCGTCACGGAGCTCGCGCAGCTCCCGCCGGAGCTCCTCCTCCCGGCACAAGGCATCGGGGGAGGGCGAGCCGGCCGGTCGACCGAGCGCCGTTTGGGGCGGGACGCCCCGTCGTCCCACTCGCGCGTCATAGACGGGTGCGGCGAGATGAGAGGGGAGTGCGGGGGAGAGGCGGAGGGCGGGGGAGAGGCGGACGCCGCGGGAGGCCGGACGGAGGAGGCGACGGGTCGGGGAGGGAGGGTGGAGCAGGCAGGGTCGGGGGTGGCGGCGGTGGGAGGAACTGAGGCGGAAGGGAGGCCACCGGGGAGCCAGATAGACGCCACCAGGGACCTGGGCCTAGGGAACGAAGCCAGCCCAGGAACCGCCGGCCGGCCCAGCGGTCAGGGCAGGGGCCCAGGATCGGGGAGCCGAAGATGGGTCGGGCCACAGCCCAGGAGGCCATCCGCAGGCGAGGCGTGGCCCGGGAGGCCGTCCGCGGGCGAGGCGCGGCCCACCGAGCGGGGGGGAGCCACGAGCCGTAGGGTTTCCCCCCGAGGCGCAGGGCTCGCCGCCGTCGCCGCCGCCGGCGACCCGGCCGCAGGGACCAGGCACAGACTACTCCTGGGGATGGATGCACGGAAGCACAGCGCGGAGGAGCCGAAAGAGGCAATGAAAGGGTGGAAGGGAGACGCGCGAACAATCGAAGCCGCAGGGAGCAAATCGCGGCGAGGCCGGAGACGCCGGGCCACCGCAGATCACCGAACGGCGCCACGACGAGCGCGCACGACCCTGGTCGGAGCGGCCAACCACCCCCCCCCCCAAGACCGCGGCCGGCGGCGACGAACCCCTCCCGCGCGCAAGGTCGAGCCTTGAATCCCACCCGCCCGAGTCGAACTCGAGGGCGGCGTCGGCGCCCGCGGCGGCCGCGAGCCGGCGACCGAACCCCTCACATGGGGGGCTGAGCCACCGGCCCGGCTGGGCTCGCCGGAGCGGCGGACAGGGGAGAGGGGCGGCCCGCCGAGGGAGACAGCGGCTCCTCGTCGGCAAGATCGGCCCAGCGCACACGGGGGCGGGGGCCGGGGCCGGGACGGGCGAAGGGAGGGGAGGGACGAGCACGTCGCTAGGTGTCGGCGAGGCGGAAGGAAGCACGGACGCCGGAGCCCGGAGAGGCGGCGGGGGCGTCAACCAGCGGAGGCGGGGGCGAGTCGCCACTGCAGTCGCCAGAGCGCGCAGCAGCCATCCCCAACCGAGAGTTTTCATGCGGTTGGTACTTGGTGTGCCATAATATCTTATATTATGGGACAGAGGGAGTAGTTTTCTAAGTGTTACTAAAGTCTGGGGTGCCAACTATAGCTATACATTAAGAGCAACTCTAGCAGACCCCGCAAAACGCCCCGGCCCGCAAAATAACCGCCAAATTGCGGGTCGGGGCCGAAAAATCTGCACGAGCAGACCCCGCAAAACGCCCCGGCCCGCAAAAAAATTTGCGGGGCGCGGCAAATCTTCTCCCCAAACCTCTATCTTCACGGACTGGGAGGCCGACCCGAGCTCAACCCCCATCCGGCGCGAGATTTGGCGGGAGGGACATTTTCGCGCCCCCTTTCCCGCTTCCCGCACCCTCCGCCAACATTGCCCCCCTCTGAAAGCTCCGGCTGCTCCTCCCCGGCCGTCCGTCGCCGCCATGGATGACCCCATGCTGCCCCCCGTCACCGTCGAGGTCACGCACGCCCCTTCCCCTCGGGCGGATCTCGTCGTCGGCCATGTAGGCCCCGCCGGCGTCGCCCAAGCACACGCCACGCCTGCCCACAAGCGGCAGGGCAACGTGCTTGTACAAGGCGGGAATCCGGCTGCCCCCGCCGCGATGGCCCGCGCTCCGGGCGGCAATGCCGCTGTGCGATCCCGGCCGGCGGCGGAGAAGGCCGGCAAGGCCGCGGGCGCAAAGCGGAGGAAGGTTCCGACTTCAAGGAACAAATCTTCTTCAACCTCTCACTCCATCCCCCCGCAAGGAGGTGCTCCGGCGACGCCGTTCAACGGTGCCGCTCCCCCCGCGAGCGAGGTGTTCGACGAAATGGCCGGAAGGTATATCTCTTAGGACTTTGGTGATTCTCTTTCATTTTCGCCATTGTTTTTCGATAGCTCGTGACTTGTTATCGTTCGGTATATCGGTGGTTCGAACAATGCAACAACCGAGTTCGTGAACTTGTTGGACACGAACGCGGTTGACATTGATCAAGCCCCCTTCGAACCTTTCGACTACAATGAAACAGAGTGTGGCGTGCACGACCATGGTTGTGCGGACGACTTGGCTGAGATCGAAGCGGAAGCGTTTGAGAATTCACAAGCAAAAGCTGGGAAAAGCCAAAGATCGAAGAACTACACCATCTTGGAAGATCAAGCTTTGATCAAAGCATGGAGTGCGGTGTCTCTTGATGCATGCACGGGTACCAATCAAACCGCCAAGAGATATTGGCAAAGGATCGAAGATCAATACTTTCGCATTATGAAAAACTACCCCAACAAGACTCCATGCACATTTCGGTCGCTTCAAGGTCGTTGGGAGAACATCAAGCCTATGTGCAGCCGTTGGGCAGCTTGCTTGGAGCAAGTACGTAATGCACCTCCAAGTGGCACCGTGGAGTCCGACTATGTGAGTTATTGCAACATCAAGCCTTTGTTCAAGTTGTGCATCATCATTATGTATCATGAAAAATGATTGCAACATCTTGTTCGCATTATGTAGGACAAGATTGCTCAACATAGATACAAGGACATGGAAGCTTCGAAAGGCAGATTCTTCAAATTAGAGCATTGTTGGGAGTTGCTCCAAAAGTGCGACAAGTGGAAGTTGATCGACAAAGAGTCCCCACCAAAGAGAGGCTCACTTACAAACATGGATGAAGATGAGGATGATGATGGCCCAAGAAATTTGAACAAGCCCGATGGCGACAAGAAGACTAGAGAGAAGATAAAGAGAGAGCAAGAAGCATCGAGCTTGAGGGAGAAGATTGATGCCATGGTGCAATCAAACGAGTTAATGTTATTAAAGTCGTTGGAGATCAAGAAAGAGTTGGCCGAAAAGAAGGCAAAAGAGAAGCAAGAAAAATGGCAAATGCTCAAGGAAGAGGGGCTGCGCAGAGCTGCCATTGAGGAGAGAAAAGTACGCGCCTCTGAAAACAAACCGCTGTCATTGTTGCTCGCCGAAGAGAACAAGATCATGTCAATGAACCGCAATGACATGGACGACGTCACCAAAACATGGCATGATATGGCAAGGAGAGAGATCTTGAAGAGGAGAATGGTCGCCTCGGCCAGTCCGTCTACCAGTTCCGGTGATGTTTTCTCTGCTGCATACGGTGGCAATGTGGATGATTTCGGTGGGGGAGTTGGAACAAGCGACGGAGGTGGCTACGGTGGCTACGGTGGCGCCGATGAACTTCAAGATGGACTCCATGGTGCCGAGTGAAGATCGACCCCCAAGATGATGCCGGACATGGGCGCATAGCTTTGCATGCCCTCTTTTGCGTAATGAACTTCGCTTTTATTCGCGCGCAAACTGTTTATGTCATTTGAATTTGAACTTGTTTGTGAAGCCCTACGACAAATTTCAGATTTGCAGTTTTTCTGTTTGCGGGTCGTTGCGCTGTTGCCCGAGCAAAACCTGCATAGCCGACCCGTAAAAAAGCATATTCTGCTTATTCTGCGAATATACTTTTTTACGGGTCCGTTTGGGGGGTCTGCATCTGTGCTAGCCCTCGCCGGCCCGCAAAAGCGGTTTTGCGCGAACTGCAAACGCGTTTTGCGAGCCGGCGGGATGCAGGGTCTGCTAGAGTTGCTCTAAATGGTACTTCCTCCATCACATAATATAAGACGCTTTTTTTAGCCAAAAACCGTAGAACAATCGTTCTACGGTAAATATATCAAAATAAAATATTTACAAAGACGCCTTTTAACATTATGTAGTATCAAAAAGCGTCTTACATTATGGGACAGAGGGAGTAGGTGTTAGCAGTTGATGCCAGGTGAATCTGCATATTCTAGCGTATAGATTTCACTAAAACCCGGATATGGAGTATATGCTCCCGAGCTCAAATGCTCCCTTGTGAACAGTAAAATCAGAAGAAAAAAATAGTAAATAAATTCAAAAAAATTGAATTTTTTTACTGTAAACTTTGACAAATGTTTTGCAAGCTTGCAAAATTTCAGCACGAAATAACATTCGTAGAAGTCATGACAAAAAAAACAAAATCGATGTTCCAAAAATGCTAGCTTTGAACACATTTTGGTGTGCGATTTTGTTTTTTTCGCCACGCCTTCCACGAATGTCATTTCGTGCTGAAACTTTGCAAGTGTACAAAACATTTGTCAAAGTTTACCAAAAAAATCAGTTTTTTTAATTATTTTAGTATTATTTTTTGATTTTACTGTTCATGCAGGTGCATTTGAGCTCGGGAGCAGAATAGTACTTTCGCTAAAACCCATCTTTTAATCCATATCAAATATGTGTTTAACTTTGCCAGCAAAACCAGAACTTCATTGCAAGTTGGTCAAAAAACTGACTTCTGTATTTGATCTTCCACGCACAAAAACATGTACAGACACGTCTTAACAGTTAAAATTCAAAGTTTGAGGTTCTACAGGCATAGAGATATGATATGGAACGAGGGGTTCTGTCGTGATATGTGCGAACACTATGCATATATGTTCTTCAAGTACAGGAAACCTTCAAGTTACCCAAATAAGGTTATAAATATGTTCTCCAAGGTTACGTTTCCTACCAAGATATTTCCTGCCATTTCTTTTGCAACCAGAAGAGATACACACAGACGTATGCGGCATACCCGCATGCTGCGCTCTCTTAACACACACCTTAACAATTGACGGAGACTATGCATTTTGATTCGTCAAATCTATCAATGTTTGTAGTAAGGGAGTGACTATAACTCACGTGGCTTAGAAATGTTGTTTTAATCATTTTTTACAGCCTTTGCACGAAATAATGTCGCTCAATCGAATGGTTGTTGGCGTCCACTTAGAAGTCGTCTAAGAAATAGCAAAACAGTTGTACTAGTACACTCATGTGCATTTCTAACATGAACACCAAGACCTCCTTGATTGACATGATTCTAAAAACGTGGAATAGGAACCACATGATGCATGTGGTACAATCCAAGCTATTTAAAGAAAAACGTGGAATAGGGAAAACATAGGATTAGAATGACAGGCTCATTCTAATAATACAGTATTTTTTGTTTGTTTTGATTGGGCATGTTAGGAAATAAGCAACTTGTATTTTCAGGTGGCCATAGGCCAGTATATATACATGTACAGATGTGGAATATATGCAGGAAACCCCTTATACAATAGGGTAAATACGAAAAGGTTACATGGCTATATATATATATAACTCTAACACCCCCCTCAAACTCATGGTGGATTAACAACACTGAGTTTGGAGAGGTAGAAGCCATGCTGCGCTCTAGTCTGGGCCTTCATCAAAAAATCCGCCAACTGTAACTCGGAAGGCACATACTGAAGAGCAATAACCTAATCCTGCACACCAGCGCGCACATAGAAAGCATCACCACCAATATGCTTGGTGAGCTCATGCTTCACAGGATATCGCGCAATGCTAATAGCACCTGTACTGTCATACAAGAGCGGAGTAGGTGTAGTAACAGAAACATCAAAATCCTGAAGTAACCACCGTAACCAAGTCACCTCTGCCGTCAAAAGAGCCATAGCTCGTAACTCAGCCTCTGCACTCGAACGGGAAACTGCAGTCTGTTTTTTTGTCTTCCAGGCAATGAGAGAACCACCAAGAAAAACACAGTAAGCAGAAAGTGAACGGCGATCGGAGGGATCACTAGCCCACGTAGCATCCGAATAGGCCTGAAGCTGTAAAGAACTGGAGCGAGGAAAGAATAGGGGATGAGAGATCGTGCCCCAAAGATATCGGAGAACACGAAGGAGGTGACTATAGTGAACCGAAGTGGGAGCGGAGAAAAACTGACTCAGAATATGAACCGGATAAGAGATATCCGGACGAGTGACAGCTAGATAGACAAGACTCCCAACAAGATGACGATAGCGCGTCGGGTCAGGCAAGGGGTCACCATCAGTATTACGGAGGTGAACATTGAGCTCCATTGGAGTCTCAACAATGCGCTCATCGGTAAGAGCAGCACGAACAAGAAGATCATGGATATACTTTTCCTGGGATATAAAAAAGCCATCAGAGGTAGAAGAGACTTCAATCCCAAGAAAGTAGCGAAGAGGTCCAAGATCGGACATAAGAAACTGCTCACTAAGACGGGCCTTTACAAAGGCAATATACTCGAGGTCGTCGCCAGTGATGATCATGTCATCAACATAGAGAAGAAGAAGAGTCCGACCACGAGGAGAAAGATGGACAAATAATGCTGGATCATGAGCACTCGCTGAAAAACCAGCAGCAGTCACCACAGAGGCAAAACGCTCAAACCAGGCGCGGAGGGGCTTGCTTAAGGCCATAGAGAGAGCGACGAAGACGACATAGCATGCCATCAGGAACAGAATACCCAGGTGGTGGCTGCATGTATACCTCCTCACGCAGCTCACCGTTAGGAAAGGCATTCTTAACATCAAGCTGAGGTACAGACCAGTGGCGTGCAGAGGCCACGGCAAGAAGTGTGCGGATAGTGGTCATATGGGCCGCAGGAGCAAATGTCTCATCATAATCACGACCATGCTCCTGCTAAAAACCACGAGCCACAAGACGAGCTTTGTAACGCTCAAGAGAACCATCGGAGCGAGTCTTAACCTTATAGACCCACTTACAAGTGATGGGACGGACACCTGGAGGAAGAGAAACAAGATCCCATGTACCAGTGCGTTCAAGAGCAGCAATCTCCTCTGCCATCGCAAACTGCCATTCAAGATGAACAACAGCCTCACGATAAGAAGTCGGCTCAAGAACAACAGCACCAGCGGTTGAAAAACCAAGGCGATCAATAGGTGGAAGCGGACGAGGACACAAGCCATAGGTAGACTGAGATGAGGAGGACGACACGTCAGCAGACACATCCACATTACGTGAACGACGAGTGTAATACTGAGGCAAAGATGGAAGAATACGAGGAGGAATAGCCGAGGTAGAATCAGGAGGTAGAGACGAAGAAATCACCGGGGATGAAGGTGCAGAATCTGGTGACATGAGAGGTGAGGAAACCGTGGGAAATGGTGGCGACAAATCAGCAAGAGGTGGAGAAGTAGAGTGAGCAGGAGGGAGAGACAAGGGCTCAACTGGAGTGATAGGTGTGTCGAGAAAAGTGAGGAAAGAGATATCCTCCACAGAAAAGGTCGAGGAAGATGGACGCGGGTAGAAGGGACGAGACTCATCAAAAGTCGCATCCCGAAAAATACGCATCCGACGACCGATAGGATCCCAACAACGATAGCCCTTATGCTCATCACTATAGCCTAAGAAAACACACTCAACAGACTGAGCGGTCAGTTTGATGCGTTCGCGAGGGGCAAGAAGAACATAGCAAACACAACCAAACAAGCGAAGCGTCGAATAATCAGGAGAATGATCAAAGAGACGCTCAAAAGAACACCACCCTGGAGAGCAGCGGACGGCTGAAGGTTGATGAGATAGGTGGAGGTGAATATAGCCTCGGCCCAAAAATGAGGTGGAAGAGAAGCGGCGATCATCAACGCACGAGCCGTCTCAAGAAGGTGGCTCTCGCTCACGCCATTCTGAGCATGAGCACCAGGACAAGAGAACTGAGGAAGAATGACCTGCTCAGCAAGAACACCACGCAACATCTTGGAAATATACTCGCCAGCGGAGTCAGCACGGAACACACGAATAGGCGAAGAGAACTGGGTGTGAACCATGGCAGCAAAATGCTTATAGATGGAAAGAACCTCACTGCGAGAAGTCGTAAAATAAAGCCAAGTGTAACGAGAGAAATCATCTATGAAAATAATATAGTATCGATGGCCCCCTTTCGAAGCGAAGGGAGCCGGACCCCATACATCAGAATGGACTAAATCAAAAGGACGCTGAGACACCGACTCACTAGTAGGGTAAGGTAACTGAATATGTTTTCCTAGTCTACAGCCCTGACACTGTAAAGAGACATCTCCTGAGAGAGACCCCAGAAGACCTCGACGAACTAATGACGACAAGCGAGACCCACAAAGATGACCAAGTCGATGATGCCACTGCTAGAAGGAGCCGGTAGCTGAAGCGACAGAAGCGGATGGACTGGCGATAGTGGTGGCAGCGGAAGGAACATGAAGCCAATCTAGCTCCCAAATACCCTGAGAGTCACGGCGGCGAGGGCCAGCCCCAACCAAAGTGTGCGTTCAATGATCCTGAACAGAACAAGAGTCAACGTCAAGGATGACGCGACAACCAGAATCAGTAAGTTAACCGGCAGAAAAAAGATTCATGGCAAGTCGAGGAACATGAGCAACATAAGGAACAGAGTAAGAAGGTGTGGTAAGATTGCCTCGACTAGCAACAGAAAGAGGAGTACCATCAGCAGTGAGTACATGAACAGGAAAAACAAGCGATTTAAGAGAGGACAAATTTGAAGAATGAGAAGACATATGAAAAAAAGCTCCGGAGTCCAGAACCCACGAGGATGTACCTGACTGTGTAGAGGGTGGTTGCTCAGTGCGGGAAGCATCAGTCATAGAACCTGCAGTACCCGTCAAAGGAGAACCTGAAGCGATAAGCAGACGCTGAAGTCGTAGAATATCCTGCTCAATCAAGGCGGTGGCTGAAGATGTCGAAGTAGAAGAAGTCCCTGAAGCTGATGATCGCGCCTTACGTAGGTGTTTCTTCTTCTGGAAGCACTGAGACTCAACATGACCATCCATCTTGCAGTAGCCGCAGTGAGGAAGAGACTGACCCTGGCCGCCCGTAGGAGTAGGCAAGAGCGGCGGAGCACTCGAGTGGGAAGGAGTCGGTGCAGCAGGCATAGCAGGAACTCGAGTAGCGAGCACAGAGGGAACCTCAAGTAAACCAGCGCCACGGAGGCGAGTCTCCTCAGCACGGATCTCAGAAAGCGCCTCCATGAGGGAGATACGACCACGAGTAAACAACTGAGCGCGCCGGGGCTCAAACTCCTTACGGAGTCGAGACAAGAACTCGTAGACACGATGAAACTCCAAATCAGCCCGCATAGCCTGGCAACGCTGACAAGTACGACAACCAGCAGTGCGGAGAGAATCAAGCTGACGCCAGATAGCAGAACTCTGTGCATAGAACTCATCAACAATGGAGTCACCCTGCTGAAGAGCATGCTCCTGACGAACCACAAACAGGTATAAGGCATCACCAAAGGGCTGATAGCGCTGACGAAGCCGAGTCCACATCTCAAATACAGTAGAGGCCGAGAAACTCAAAGGCAAACTGAGGCAGAACACTAGCAGTGAGAACAGCTGCGGCACGAGCATCATCATTAAGCCACTGAGTGTAAACAGATAGAGCTGCATGATAAGTCTGAAGTGCGTCCTCATAGGCCTGAACCTGCTCATCATAAGCAAGAACGGCAGCGTCATCAGCCAGCTTAGTTGCATCCTTCGCAGCCTGATCAGCGCCGGTAGCAAGAACCGGTGGCGTCGGTGGAGTAGGAGCCAGAGGAGGAACCGGACACGGCGGACTGGGGGCCTCACCAGAAAGAACGCCCCAAAGACGAAGGCCACGCGTATGAATGCGCATGAAGCCAACAAACTCAATGTAGTTGGTACCATCAAAAACCACCGAACAGCGAGGAACAGCACCCGAGGACAAAGACATCGCGCCTTTTTTTGGCGATCAACGGAAAGTCAGACGACCACGTCCAGCACCAGCAGGCGAGTCGGGCGGCAGGGAGCAGATGGTTCGAGAGGAGCCGGAGCAGGACGGCCTAGCACCAGCAGGCGAGTCGGGCGGCTGCAGCCTTGGGAGTCGGCTACATGAGGAAAGAACCAGTAGGCAGCTTGATCCAAACTGCAGGCGAACGGGCAGTCCTTGCAAGGAACGGCTCGATGCAGGGAAGGACAGGCGGCAGGCGGCTGCAGCCTTGGGAGTCAGAGACGGGAGGTGAGATCCAATCGGGAGGTGACGTTCCTGCTGATCCAATCGGAAGGTGAGAACCAGCAGTCGGCGGCTGAAGACACGGCGGCCGGAAAAAATCTATCGGGAGACGAGGACAAGTTGCTGCGTCCGAGAAGACCTAAACCTAGGCTCTCATACCATGTTAGGAAATACTCCCTCCGTCCCAAAATTCTTGTCTTAGATTTGTCTAGATACGGATGTATCTAATACTAAAATGTGACTTGATACATCCGTATTTAGACAAATCTAAGACAAGAATTTTGGGACGGAGGGAGTAATAAACTTGTATTTCCAGGTGGCTATAGCGTATATATACATTTACAGGTGTGGAATATATGCAGGAAACCCCTTATACAATAGGGTAAATACGGAAAGGTTACATGACTATATATATATAACTCTAACAGTGCAAAGGAATCCTTAAGAAAAAATCTTAGAGGATTCAGTCCTATGAATCAAACAATCTATATAGAAAAAAAAAATACTCAGGATTTGACTGAACCACAACTCCACAATACCATCCAAAGAGATTGTTCTCTTTACCTGGCTTTTTCCCATGCTGCTAAACATACTGCTACCCCCATTCGAAATGAATCTGGTTCCAGGTATATGACCATATTTTGCTCCAGGTCCAGATATAGATGAGTATTACGTAGGTACAAGGCGTGGTCACATCAAGGTAGGGTTAGTTAACTAACGATCACATGTCGACCCATGCATCTCCATTATTTCTCTTGCAGTCAATCGGGTACATGCAGTACATACACGTTTCACAGCACTGTAGTGCATAAACGACAGATCGGTTGAACAAAAGCTGAGCCGATCAGAGCGAGGCCTGTGGATGATCTGGTGAATGCAGCGGCTCTATTACGGATGGATAGGTTCGCATGGACGGGCATCTCTCAGACAGCAGACAGCGGGAGAGAGAGTGGAGACAAAGAAGTATTAAAGACATGAGCAGGCAATGAGACACTTCCTGCGCCTTGGGGGGCCAGGCAAGCATGGTCTTTGGATTTACTGGCACTGGCAGCAGATGGGATACTAGTTTGCCCTTAATCATAGCACTAGTAACATACTACCGGCTAAATTAAAACACGAACATTAATTATAGCACAGTAACTATTTTTGTAAACAGGGTGCTGCTATATATGGCAGTGGGTTATAGCAGTACCTTGAGAGACTTTATGTGTTGTCAAATCCCAACAGCATTAGAAAGAAAAGGAATCAATACAGGAAAAAACATGCAAAGCTATTAATTAAGCGGACAGAAAGGAAGCATTTCCCTGCATCAAGTATATTACCATGACCTACAAGCTACGGCAACTAAGCGTTTAGTTTTCTGGCAATCAGTTGATGGACTAGACCAAAGCAGTAAAAACCTGGCGCCAGATTTTTAACATTTCCGTGGTATTTTCTATTGAACGGGAGACTTGATTAGGTCCATAGATATGGCAGATATTTTACATGATCCAGAAGAGGATAACAGATCTTTTCCCGGCCATTGATCAAGATCGCCCGGAGAGGCCAAGAAGCTAGCTAGCTCCTAGCTATAAGCAAGCCCATAGTAACATGACACATGCATAGCTGATAGCCTAATACTAGGCTCTAACATTAACACTAGCTAAGCTAGTTCCTCCTGTTAGCCCTCTCACACAGTCAGACACACGTACACGATCGACCAGCCGGCCCCTCTCTCTCTCACTGCCATGAGTAAGAGAGAGAAGCAGAAACAGCTTAAAACCCGAAAGCGACCCCTCTTCCAACATGACAAGCCCACACCCTTCCACGGGCGCGCGTCCAAAATCTGGGCAACTTGTTCCTCCCCGCTCTCGTGATCCCCATTGGGGACAAATCGCAGCGGGGAGCGCTCCCGGACAAGCGACTAATGGCGCAAACGAGGAGGGGGCAGCAGGACAGGCCGCGCCCACTGCTTGCTTAGCTGCGTGCGCTGCGCCTCTGTACGTGCAGCTCGCCACCATCCAACCCTTCGCGGTCAGATGAATTGCAGTACGCATCACGGCGAGCGATACATGGTATGCCTACAAAAGGAGGCGGGTGTGGACAAGGGAGAGAAAAGCCCGTCTGGCCAGATCGTTGATCCCATTAGCTTGCAAGATGCAACGCAGAGATCTTCATCAAGCTAGCTAGAAATGGGTAGGCATTTCCCCCGGGGTGCATCGGCATCGAGATCCGAGACGTACCTCTGTGCCATGGAAGAAACTACTGGGCGCCAAATTTGAGATGAAACTACTGGGCGCCAAATTTTTTGGTTGGTTGCTGATATTTTGGAGAAGCGGCTATATAGTTTAACTTGATGAGTGAGCAGATCACATCCAGACCCACACTGACCTTTTTGCCTCGGTTTGCGCACTGTCAGGCGTGGTTCAGCAGTGAGTTGTCAAAACTTCAGCCAGGATGCAGAGGTTGTCTTTGGGACATGGGGTCCAGAGCCTTCCATGGACTATGCACAGCGTGCATGAATCAGTTAATCTACTGCAAGAAGACGCAACTATGAATTAGTGCAGACAATTGAGATTGATAGGGCAGTATACTATCTACAGTTAAGTATCTTAATTGACTGCTGCACTATGTTCAGCTCAGAACCTGATCATTCATTAATGAGCAGCAGCTTGGACGTGCACGGTGACTAAGACAAGCTAAATTTAATTAACATATAGAAAGTTGGGAGGCATGTTTAGACATGCATGGTGACTGGTCAAACCTTTGCTTATGGTTCGAAACCCCAACTGCAGTTTGAGTATATGTAAATTGCGTACGTGTTTAGATCACAAATTTACTTAGGGCAAAGTTTAAGCAACTAGACCACATTTAAATGTTGGTGTTCGATACTCAATGGAAATGACCAATGGTTCCCAGCTATCAAATGTGTTTGTCTCGCCTGAAATGTCCAGCAGAAATACTTGTCACGCAATAAAAACTCAAATACGTCATGTAAGCTAAATGAGAGCATTTAGTTAATATGGCACTTGAGACAGTTCGTGCTATACATGCACACATAAACAGATGAAAACCTCAAAGCGAGCAATCAAACTTCTTATAAGACCATTCGTGCAGCAGGATAATATCTACATCTAGGACTGTGTACGGTGTACCCTGGTTGTATGATCATTAAGATGTATACGTATAGGGGTTTTGAATCACTCCTGGAGAGAGAGAGAGAGAGAGAGAGAGAGAGAGAGAGAGAGAGAGAGAGAGAGAGAGAGCACGAGTAATTCACTCACTGTCACAAGATGTAAGGTGACCAGCTCAATGATAGAACTGTGCCCAACAAATATGTAGCTTTCAGAAGGCTCTGCAAATCCAATGGGATCATGGCATTGTGCAAAAAGACACTGCGCTCCATGCCTACGTGGACCCTCATGTGTGTTGGATCATGTGCGCACACAGGCGGGAAGGTATATATGTGTAATTAGTATAACCATAGGCTTCATAACTAAAGAATATTAAAGTAGAACAGTAAATAACATAAGTAGGCAGAAGAATATCGACAGCAGCGGGATAAGCATGGGCTGTTGGTCCAACGCTGAAGTGCTTAGCTATTAAAACTTCAGGAATAAAACGAGAATATACACTATTGTCAAACATGACCACGTTCTTTAGGATTCCAGCAACCAATAATACCTGCTAGCTGAGTGCAGGATAAAGTACCAGAGTCATTTTACAGGAAATGACATGCAGAATTGTGGAAATTTGATTGCGGAGAATAGTATGTAGTGACTTGTGCTGGTCAATGGCACTCAAGTCAAGAAACTATCATTCTCTTTTACCTTCCTTAGAAAGGCAGCTCCAGAGTATCCTTCTCTTTTCCACTGCTGAATTTTTCTCTCAGTTAGGAGATATATAGGCCATGATCCTTGAGAAAAGTATCTATTGGATTCTCCGTCAACAAACAGCACCAACAAAGATTAGGCAATGCCAAGTTTAACACCAAGAGAGGGAAGAACTGCAAATTACAACAGAAACTTAAGTTAAAAAATAAGTAAAGATCTCAATACGATCACATTTAATTGTCATCTAAATAAAGTACTACTTCAGTATCATCATCTGAGTATTATGTGATCATGAAACAATCAAATAAGTGGATGTGGGTGGCACACGCCCAGAACAGTAGGTTGCTGTTAGAGAAACAATAAAAAGACAGAAGAAGGAAACAGAGAGTACACTAACAGTGAGGAAGTGGATAGGGCAACCTAGGGTGGGATGAAGGGTTGAGCCACAACCACTTATATTCAGGCTAAATGCCATGAAACAAAATTCTGGGATTATGTTAGGCATGGATGGCAGATCAGGACATGTCAGAAACTAACAAAGGTCAAAGGGGAAATTCTGGTGATGTTTGAGAAATTAAGCATAAAATATGGTATTATTTTTATATTATTTCATTCCCCCCTAGCTTCCAATGCTTTGTGAACTACAAAAGAGAATATACAATTGAAGAACGTGAGCAAGAGTAGATAGCTTAAGACAAACATATACGTTGTGTGCCTGAGTGCCTCTCTATTTTGGTTCTCTGCAAACTCCTCGTAGTATGACCATGATGCGCCAACTTTCAAACTTTCACATATCAAGTGAGTTTTTCATCAGCACAATTTCATTTATGACTAAAAAGGTATAAAGCAATTGTGGTTTTTCGATATCAAATCAAAATTTTCCATTATAATTCCCAAGGATTTGAAGATTTTTTTAATGGTTTATAATGCATAACAAGCAGGACGAGAATAAGGAAGTGCACAAGAAAAAAAGAAACATTTAAACGTGTTTAGAGGATAGAACCGGGTTGCATATGTGCTCGATAGCAAAGAAGAAGGTCCACTTTGCTGAAAAGAAACATGGCACTGACAAGTCAGGGCAAAAGACCAACTAATGGGAGGGATGAGGAGAACCGTCAGTATTCTGGTCTCCTAACATATGATAAAAACAAGCAATGGAATAACTCCATTTCCTGGCACCAGGAAATCCATATATTGTTCATTCTGATACCTTTCCTCTGTTCAAAGCAGGTTTGGCCACTACTAGACGTCAAAAGCCCGGTCATTGTTTTCCTCTCATCCAGAAAAAGTATTTAAAATGTGTTCCTTTTGCTCCGGAATTAAACGCAGAATGATGGTGAGTAGAAACATATTCTTCGGACTGTTTTACTACACAAACTTAACTCCATTGCTTTTCTGTAAGTAAGTATAACCTACTTCCACCGCAATATGAAAAACACTGCAATCCACGACGCTTTGATTCTACCACAGTGGGTGATCACTAGTGAAAATCTGCCATACAATGTACACATGTGCAAGAATCCGGTGGATCTGTATCACCAGTAGCAACGGATGTTTTTACCATTGCCACGTCCACTCGAGAAACGATGGCCGAGCAAACACGGGAAATAATACGTGCACAAACCTCCAAATTCGTAGTGGCGCCTTTCAAGAATCTACCGATCCTCAGAAATCTGTGTGGGCATTCCGTCGAACACGTGGTGGATGACGCTGGAGCTCCCTTCGGTCATCGTTCGGGACACGAGAGCGCTCGTAGGTTTTGCAGGGGCAAAGCAGCAGGAGGAGGTGTCCACGGCTCACCTCCATATGTCTGCGGCGGCGGAGACTCGACTCCATACGCCAGTGGAGAGGACAAGATGCGACGCCGCCACGGCGTTCGCGCCACTGGACTGAACCCCGCAGAGAATGACGCCGACGCGACCGGGAAACAAAACGAACCGAAATAAACTTTCACTGTGGTCTCGTACTTTTCTACTTTTTCATGGTTGGCCTGCCAAGGTTATGAATCAAGCCCATGAAATAGCCCGGCCCAAAATATGCTCTTGTGCCGCCTCTCCTGAACAAGACAACTTGCAAGAATGCAATCCAAACGGGGAGACCTCCTCGGGTGCTCCTCCTAGTTGGCGCTCACAGCCGCCAAATCGTGGGCCCGCCCATGTGGCGAGCCATGCCTGGTCGCTCGCACGCTCGAGCCTCGAGGCTGTTTGTACGGTTGTCTAAAAAAATGGCAGTTTGTACGGTCGCGATTGACCAGTGACTGGTCAACCATTGACTTCAAAGAAAGAGAGGAAAAAATTAAAACGAAAACAACTGACAAAAGGAAAAAATCGAGATTTTAAAAAAGTTCACAAATTTTGAAAAACTTCATCCAATTTTTTAAAAATTCATTGATATTGGAAAAAAGTTCAAAAAATTTAAAAAAGTTCATCCATTTGAAAAAAAAATCATCAAATTGGAAAAAAGTTCAGCAATGTTCGAAAAGTTTATCCGTTTAAAAAAAGTTCATCAAATTTGAAAGAAAGTTCATCGAATATGAAAATTTTCATCGATTTAAAAAAGTCAAAAAAATCATGAATTCCAAAAATGCATCAAATTTTAAGAAAAAGTTCACAAAATTGAAAAAAAAATCATCGAAATTGGAAATAGTTCATCAAATTTGAAAAAATTTCATCTAATTTGAAAAAAGTTCATCGAATCTGAGAAAAAGTTCCTCGAGTCTGAGAAAAAGTTCATTGGGTTTGAAAAAAGTCCATCACATTTGAAAAAAAGTTCATCGAGCCTGAAAAAAAGTTTATTGGATTTGAAAAAAGTTCATCGCATTTGAAAAAAAGTTCATAAACTTGAAAAAAGTTCAAAAGAAAAGAAAGAAAGCCCGACTAAAAAAAGAAAAACACGCATTAAATAAAAAGAAAAAAAGAGGATAAAAAGAAAAAGAAAACCCGAATAAAACCGCCCCAGATATGACCAGCGAACTAGGAAAAAGCCGGCTTTGGAAGCTTCTAGGAGCTTCCCAAAATCGGTGGACTCCTGCGACTTAATAAACAAATAAATGGGAAAAACAACTTCATAATCACTGGCTGTTCGATGTCGCGGTGGTTACTGGCGTTCGCTCTGGAGGAGAATAGATCGCGAGTTCGAGCCTTTAAACAGAAAAATCGGGAGATACAAGTAACCGGCGCCTGCAATGCCAAATAGGGTTCGCCGGCCTCCTCTTCGGTGCCCTCAGCGCCGCTTAAACTAGTTGGCGCTCGAACGCGCGCTGTAGTGGGCCGGCCCAGTATCACTCGCATGCTAAAAAACAATCAGCGACGAAAATTCCGTGAGACCTGGGACATGAACAAAGGTGCCAATGTCGATGGACTTGGAGAGTCAACCACTGCACAAGGATTAAATAGTTGTGTTCTATCGAAAACAGAGCAAAAAAAAATTTAACACAGTACAGACGCAAGCGCTCATATACACGTGCACACACTCATCCCCATGAACACATGCTTCAGTCCCAGCCCAAAATATTTGAAAAGGAAACGAAAATTTGAACAAGAATTTAAAAAATCAACTATTTTGCTAAAAGCTCATGGATTTTCAAAAAAAATGTTCACATCAAATAAAAAAATCATCAATTTAGGAAAAAACAAGAATTTGAAAAATATTCACCGGATTTTGAGAAAATAACATGTATTTCAAAAAATTCATTGATTTTGATTAAAAAAATGTTCAATAATTTGAAAAACAATCATTAGATTATAAAAAAATCATAGAGTTGAAAACAGTTCATCAATTTTGATAAAAAGATGAAAGTTAGCATTGTCCAGTTGGGGATCACGGGATGGTTACTACAGCTAACAATTAATCAGGGCGTCCCTGGTTTGAGTCGCAGCACTAGCACTCATTTTTTGTGGTTTGAAAAAACAGAGAAAAAACCTGGATGGGTCGGCCCAGTGGAGAAGGGGGTATGCGCCCGTTTGCGAATTGTATTGTAGCGGGCGCAGAGAGCGTCGAATAGGATTTAACGTTTCCCTTATAGGGAGACCTAGGGATCCCTCGTGTGATGGGGAGCCTCAGATGGGCCGGCCAGGCGAGGACGCAGCTTGTTTTTTTTTTCTTTTTTTGTTCATGCTTCTGTTTTCTTTTTCTGCTTTATTTCTATTCTATTTTATAATATAAAATATTTGATATATATATTACAAAAATACTCTACATAAAAAAAATTCGAAATGTTGACCAAGCATTTCAAAAATATTAAATTTGTATAGAGAAAATGATTGTCACATATACGAAAAATGTATACAATAAAATACAATGTGTACGAAAAAATATTTATGTATTTAATACATGCAGTCAAGAATTTGAAAAAAAAAAATGTTTTACAAGTATTCGAAAAAATATTAATCAAGCATTACACAAAACTCAAATGTGTATAGAAAAAATGTTGACCATGTATTAGAGAAATAATGAAAAAATATCATGTATATAAAAATGTTAATCAAGCATTTTAAAAAGTGTTGAACAAGTATTTGAAAAATGTTAATAAAACATTCAAATAATGTTAAATTTATATAGAGAAATTGTTGACCATGTATTCAAAAATGTTAAATTTGTATTTGAAAAAATGTTACCGTGTATATAAAAAATGTTGATCATATATTAAATAATGTTGAACTTGTACTTAATTTTTGTTAAATGTGTATAGAAAAATGTTAATCATGCATTCGAAAAATCTTAAACTTCTATTTAAAAAATGTTAATCAAGCTATTGAAAAAAAGATAAGTATGTATAGAAAAATGTTGAGCGCGTATTAAAAATGTTAATCAGATATTTGAAAAATATTAATCAAGAATTGAAAAATTGTTAAGTGTGTATTTAAATAATGTATTCAATATTTCCCAAAAATGTGTATAGAAAACCAGTGAAACCTGGGAGCAAACAAGAAACTAGATGAAAACGAGAAAGAGACAAACATAACTAAAGTAAAACAAAGAAAAAAGAAAGAAAAGAAAAAAACAGTGAGAACTGGGAAAAGTAATAAAGAGAACTGAACAAAAAGAAAGAAATGAAAAATAAACTAGTAAAAATT
The DNA here is from genome assembly GCF_002575655.3 of Aegilops tauschii subsp. strangulata. Lineage (NCBI taxonomy): Eukaryota > Viridiplantae > Streptophyta > Magnoliopsida > Poales > Poaceae > Aegilops > Aegilops tauschii. Next base: position 185,482,091 of record NC_053040.3, read on the forward strand.
GAGAAAGAAATAAAAAACAATGAAAACAAAGAAAAAAAACCGCAAAAAACAATGGAAAACTGACGCTTTTCTTTATAAGTAGTCCGCACCCTAGTATTCAACACGAATCCTGGGATCTTCCATTTTCTTCTCTTTCTCTTTCGAAAGTTGTGCTAATAGGCCGGCCCATTATTGTGGACTCTTAAGGCGAGAGTTCCTTCCTTCTCACTTAATGCAAGGTATAGTTCCTGCGAACCCAAATTGATGGGGAAACACCCACACAAGACTATGTGGGCTTGAAGTGGAGCACAACATTTACCTTCTTCCTTTTTTCTAGAATATATTTTTTATCGGTTAAAAATCTAAAAGTATGTTTCTAAAAAAATATTATTATTATTATAAATACTAAAATGGTGTTGAAATAATAATATGGTAATAATAAACAAAGAAAGATCACTGCATATTTAAAAAGTTTAGCTCGTGTTTGTAAAATGCTCATCACATACTTGAAAAATGTCACCAAATATTACAAAAGATTAATCATATTGGAAACATGTTCAGCGTGTAGTGTATTAAAAATATTCATCATGTATTAAGAAATATTCATCGTGTTTAAAGAAATATTCGGCGTTTATTAAAAATGTTTGTCATGTCTAAAAACATGTTCATCGTGTAATGAAAAAAGTAACCGAAAAGGGAAGAAGAAATAAAAAGTGATGAAGACAAGGAAAAATTGAGAAACCAGAATGGAAACGAAAAAAATCAAAACAAAAAACCATAACATAAATCAAAACAAAACCAACCTCTCGGAGATCATGATGGTGGTGATAGAGGAGAGGATGACGATGATGATGGCGAAGAATCCCCCTCCCGGAAACTACATCTGCCCTGCGGGAAGAGAAGTATGGTAGCGACGGCTATGCATCGCAGAAAAATCCCATGAAATCATTTCGATGGTTTCAGGGCAAATAATATAATATAGGCCAAAGGGTGTCAGGAGGTGATGCCTCTGGGCTCCACACACCCTCCCTACGCGGCTAGGGGGTGGACGCATGGCTTGGCCATGTGGGCCCCACATATGCCTCCTGGCACCGTCTTATGGCTCTCTGGGTCTTTTCTCCCGAAAGAAATTTCACTATTTTCCCTAGTCTTTATTGGACACCTTTTCTGCATGGAAATCAATGCCATGGAAATGTTGCTGAAAACATTGTCGGTCTAGGTTAGTTTTATTCAGATAATGCAAATTAGAGGAATATAAACATAGAAAAGTGTTCGAAAGAGTATATATGTGTCAGAACTATCAGAGGTTTATACCTAGTTGTGATAATCGGTGAACCGACACCAACATCTTCTTCCTCTCCGCCGTGATCTTGTTGGTGAGATTGACCTATTCTATCATCTTCGTAGTGATCTGGCCATGATCATATAGCAATATAAAAATTACTGAGTAGTACATTCCCCTACCTGTTTTCTTCCGCACTCACCAATAGCGGAAAAAGGTGCAATGTGGCTATGATGACCTGTTATACCTGACGATCTAGAGCCCACATCTCGATCGACGCCCAAGGCTACATCCATGTAAAAAGAGAAAGAGTGTAAATATTTTTGCGAGCTTTTATTTTCATCGCCACAACCTCCCTTCTAGAGTTACTGATGGAAATATGCCCTAGAGGCAATAATAAAGTTGTTATTATTATATTTCTTTATTCATGATAAAGGTTTATTATTCATGCTAGAATTATATTGACCGTAAACTTAAATACATGTGTGAATACATAAACAAATACTGTGTCTCTAGTGAGCCTCTACTAGACTAGCTTGTTGATCAAAGATGGTTAAGGTTTCCTAACCATAGGCATGAGTTGTCATTTGATAACGGGATCACATCATTAGGAGAATGATGTGATGGACAAGACCCAACCGTTAGCATAACATATGATCGTTCACTTTATTGCTACAGCTTTCTTAATGTCAAATACATGTTTCTTCGACCATGAGATCATGCAACTCCGGATACCGGAGGAATACCTTTTGTGCTATCAAAGTCACAACATGACTGGGTGATCATAAAGATGTTCTATAGGTATCTCCAAAGGTGTCTGTTGAGTTGGCATGAATCGAGATTGGGATTTGTCACTCCGTGTAATGGAGAGGTATCTCTTGGCCCTCTCAGTAATAAAGCATCACAAGAAGCTTGCAAGAAAAGTGACTAAGGAGTTAGTTACAAGATGATGTATTATGGAACGAGTAAAGAGACTTTCCAGTAACGAAATTGAACTGGGTATAGAGATACCGACGATTGAATCTTGGGCAAGTAACATCACTGGTGCGCGTCGGTCCTAAACAAACGGTTTAAAACCCCTTTCCGCGACGGCATCTGGAACCGTCTCCAAGTGAGTGTGGGCGATAGGGGGGTCCTTCCCACACGACCCAGAAACCGTCGGGGATATGCCCTCCTGGGACACACGTTCGGCAAAATGAGGTCGTGTGCGACCGGCGAGCGCTCAAATACGGAAATACGTACAGTACAGGTAAAAAATACAATTATACGGCGAAATTGTTTCCGGTCGCAAGTACATCCCACACAGTCAGTCCCCACTAAACGTTTCCGTTCGTATGCACATCCCACATAGTCGCTCCAAGGAAAATGTTTCCATTCACAGGTACATCACACAGAAATTTTCCTGTTAAATCGTTTGCGAATGTAGCACACACGGTCCGTAGAAGAAATTGTGTGGCAAAGGCTGTCCATGACACACAGTTTTTATGTGGTAAACGTTTGCGCAAGGTGGCCTAACGCAAACAGTTTTCAAGAGAAAGTCGTGTGTGATTGTTCATTGATCCAACACGATTTATTTCTAGAAACAGTGTGCGTTGCCTGAGGTCATCGCCCACGGTATTTTTTCAACAACCGTTTGCAATATCAAAACCCAATTAGCAGGCTAATTCGCCATTAGCAGGCTATTTGCCCTATTATTAATAATCCACTTATTAATCTAATTGACATTCATATTAAGCACACAATATATTTCATTTCCATATTAAGGAAGCAGAATTTTATAATTGAAATAAATCAGAGTACAACATGATATAGCTTCAGCACTCAGCTACCCCATTACACAACTGCACCAGCAGCAAGTTCCACATGCAACATGTAGAACCTTTCGAAATTACCATCATAGACGGTATATGGATAGATGCGTCTCATCTGGAAAACTGCTAAAGCGGAAGGCGAATATTGAGCCTTCATTCATGTTGATTGCAACTTTAGGCCAGTGCCTGTGGATGATTGACCGTCCGTCCTTCGACCTCTTCAGGAACACTTCAATATTGAACCGTGGGTGTTGTATGAAAACCTTCCTCGCCTCCTGACCATAGAGGTGGTTTGAGAGGTAATCATCGGTGAACTGCTTTGGAAAGACCTGAAAACAAGGATGTGCATAAATATCTTCTCTATATTGGAAATGGGGTAAAGGAATGAAAAAAAGGCAAGGCATAAAATTTTGCATAAATGTCTTCTTCATTATGCAGACAAAGATTTTTTTGTTTTTTGTCGCTAATTTCTTTATCCTAACAATCTTTCTGAGTTTCTTGATTTGATTGATATTCATGGACAACTCATTTCCCCATATGCAAAAAGGGTCGAACATGGGTCAAAACCTCTGACAGTAGGACCTACATGTGCAAGACCAAATTGTTAAAAACCAAAATATTAGAATGGTTCCTGCAATTGCACAATAATGTGCTACTCCCTACGTTCCTAAATAGTTGTCTTTCTAGAGGTTTCAAATGGTGACTACATACGGAGCAAAATGAGTGAATCTACACTCTAAAATATGTCTATATACATCCGTATGTGATGACCATTTGAAATCTCTAGAAAGACAACTATTTAGGAACGGAGGGAGTATTAGACAACGGACCATGCACGTGCTAACCTCGATTGTAAACCTCAGTGCTTCCCATTGTTTCCCTGCAACACATATAAGGTAGTTAGTCATCAGGTTAAGTAAGGGTTCGCATGCTATCAATAAAATATGTTGATGAAAAATAAGCACATTGCAGATTCATCAGATTAATTGAAGCCACACGGAAAACCCATTTACCCAAACCAAGCATGATTAAGAACTAGGAAATATAACACTTGTATATGTTTCTCATGTATTAAGTGTAGCCAAATTCGATTTATTTCTCACATGCACAACAATACAAAATTCTACCCACGACAATTGGACATCGCATTGCAGAATTGAACCAAGCAGTTAACTAAACACCACAACAAATGAACCAAACATTAACTGAGCACCACATTGCATAATATAACATTGAACCAAGCAGTTAACTAAGCACCACAACAAATGAACCAAACATTAACTGAGCACCACATTACACAATATAACATACTCCTAATAGAAGATCAAAGAGTTAACCAAACAGTTAACTACAGTCAATTGTAGCAATTGTATTTGTTTCTCATGTATTTACTACAGCCAAATTCATTTTATTCCTCACATGGTATACAATAACAGAATGCACCCACAATTTTGTAAAGATAAATTTGATTTATTTCTCACATGGTTAACAATACAAAATTGCAGCCTGAAGAATTGAACATCACATTTGCAGAATTGAACCAAACAGTTAACTGAAGACGACAACTAATTAACAAAACAGTTAATAAGTGAGCACCACACTGCACGATATATAGAACATATACACTAGAGCAACAGATTGCATGGTGAAATTAGATAGCACAATTCACTAGATTTTGTAAAGAAAGGCAGGAGCAGCACACGCAACGGGTAAATCGAGTATGCTTAACCGACCTAGCTAGCAATTGGCAAGGTGCACCTCCAAGATATGGGGGTCGGCACGAATGGCAGCCATCGCGACCTCATCCGCGCGTGCGGCCGCAATTTGCTTCTCCATTGCCAAATGCTCCTTGAGGTCCTGGTTATACTGCATGCACCATGGCTTAGGCCGGCGCTTATTTGGTGGAGGGGTCGGTGATTTGGGTGGAAGGTGTCGCGCTCGCGCCGGTGGTCGGGCCATGTGGGATATGGAAGGAGGAGGAGGATGGGGGTCGGGTGTGGATTACCTGCCTGGGTAGAGGAGGCCGAGCAACATGAAGGAGGGTCGCCGGCGAGGAGGCGGCGATGCTGTAAGCAAGGAGTGAAGGTTTCAACTTGGAAAGGAAGACGGAAAGAGGGAAAATGTGGCTTTTGGTAAGGGGGAGGGGCGAGGAGGTAGATACTTCCGCGGAAGCCGAAAATTTGGAATCGCTTCAGCCAAAAAACTAGCGCGCAAAGTGTCATCAGACACGGTCCCTTATCAGAACTGTGTACGATATGTGGACATCACAAACGATTCAGATAGCTTAACCCATGTGTGATGAGTTTGAACGTCAAAAGTTTTAGTTCGAATTTCCATGGTTACAGTGGTCATCCACGTCATTGCATAATTTGGGTACACAAAGGAGACTACAGCACACCCACACTTCTTAATCGAGCAAGTTCAGCAATTAAATAGAGCTAGCTGACCTAAACATTACTCTAACAAATTAAAGACCGACGCTCTTAATTAAACAAAACATAGAGTACTAGTATGGCTGGTGCTCGTCGATCTCCGCCGCCGCCTCCATGTCCAGCTCGCGCCCGACGGTCTCCTGGGGAAGGGGCTCCATGGCATCCATCGCACCATACTCGACAAGCATCTCGCCATCCGCGTCCGCCATCTCTTTGGAAAAGGCCGCCACGAGCTGGGCGTGGGCGGACGTGATCTGGGCTTGGACGGGCTCCGTCATCGCAAGGTATGCGGCGGAGGAATGGACGGCTGCTCGAACGCTCTCGGCGATTGCCAGCTCTTCGGTCGTGGGTTGCCGACCGTTGTCGGAGAAGCTTCGTTCGATTTGTGCGGTGACCGCCAGGAGCTGGGCGTGGGCGGCCTTGACATGGTCGTGGGCGGCCTCCATCAGGGCTAAGGCCACCGTTGCGGAACGGACAGCTGCTGTGCCACTCTCGCCAGTTGCTATCCCCGAGGCAGATGTTGCTGCCGCCACCTGAGAAGCAACATCGGTCATTTGGGCCGCCTTTGCCGCCTGGTCGCAAATTGCGGCCACGCTCATGCACCTTGTTAGCACGCGCATGGCGGTTGCGGCCACGCTCTCGCCGGAGTGGGCCATCGAAGTTGCCCTCACGATGCGGGTCCACGTGCCCATCTTTCACCGGCGACGATTGAACAGTGAAATGATATTTGGGGAGCGAGCTAGTATGTTTGAGACGCCGGCTGTGGACTGTAGCCGACGCACCTTCTCGCGTATGCCATAGGCGTACTATACACCGACGGTGCTCCAAGATATTTTGTAGTACATCTCACACGGTTGCTGATAATAAACTGTGTGCGATCTACTTGATTTTTCATCTTGATTTGAATTACATAATGGGGTCACAGCGGCAATGGACGGTGTTTGAATTGCTAGACCTTTTATCTGGAGTAAACATGCAGCTATATGTGTGTCGTAAAAGAATTGGAATTATTCAGGGTTCGTTTGAACATTTTATACATTAATTGGTTTTCTAGCCATTTAAGGTGAACAATTCAAATTTGAACTACATGCACATGCTCCAGTGCATATAAATTGGTTGAAAAATCAAATATGTGTCCTTGGGGTGCATGCTTAGGTTCCATGCAAGAAATGGGAATGAATTTCAAACACCGGGGCACCGTTGATTGCCGGCAAAACATTGAGATGCCTGGTTTTTAAATTCTAGTAAATCCAAAACTCGTCTGAAATTCATGAAACTTGGCATGCTATCATGGAGCGGCATCAACATGCCGTGGTACAAATTTTGTCCCATTTGGGGCAGGTTTGGGTATGCTTCTCACAAACCGGAGCTTCTCACAACAAGCATGATGGTTTTCGGTAGGGAACGTCCCACCTTTGGGGACGAAACGACATCCATTGCCTCTTATTGCTTTCAAATTTTTTTCTCGTGTCAACATAGAACAACAGGAATGTTGTGTGATTTTTTGTGATTTTTCGGGTTTCATTTGGACATTTTTTTGCATTAACTGAGTTTTCAATGCATTTTATGTGCATAATTCAAATTTGAACTACATGCACATGCTCCAGTGCATATAAATTGGTTGAAAAATCAAATCTGTGTCCTTGGGTGCATGCTTAGGTCCCATGCAAGAAATGGGAATGAATTTCAAACACCGGGGCACCGTTGATTGCCGGCAAAACATTGAGATGCCTGGTTTTTAAATTCTAGTAAATCCAAAACTCTTCTGAAATTCATGAAACTTGGCATGCTATCATGAAGCGGCATCAACATACCGTGGTACAAATTTGTCCAATTTGGGGCAGGTTTGGGTATATGCTTCTCACAAACCGGAGCTTCTCACAACAAGCATGATGGTTTTCGATAGGGAACGTCCCACCTTTGTGGACGAAACGATATCCATTGCCTCTTATTGCTTTCCAATTTTTCTCGTGTCAACATAGAACAACAGGAGTGTTGTGTGACTTTTTGTGATTTTTCGGGGTTCGTTTGGACATTTTTATGCATTAACTGAGTTTTCAATGCATTTTATGCGCATAATTCAAATTTGAACTACATGTACATGCTCCAGTGCATATAAATTGGTTGAAAAATCAAATATGTGTCCTTGGGTGCATGCTTAGGTCCCATGCAAGAAATGGGAATGAATTTCAAACACCGGGGCACCGTTGATTGCCGGCAAAACATTGAGATGCCTGGTTTTTAAATTCTAGTAAATCCAAAACTCGATAGAAATTCATGAAACTTGGCATGCTATCATGGAGCGGCATCAACATGCCGTGGTACAATTTGTTTCCCATTTGAGGCAGGTTTGGGTATATGCTTCTCACAAACCGGAGCTTCTCACAACAAGCATGATGGTTTTCGGTAGGGAACGTCCAACCTTTGGGGATGAAACGATATCCATTGCCTCTTATTGCTTTGAATTTTTTTCTCGTGTCAACATAGAACAACAGGAGTGTTGTGTGATTTTTTGTGATTTTTCGGGGTTCGTTTGGACATTTTTATGCATTAACTGAGTTTTCAATGCATTTTATGTGCATAATTCAAATTTGAACTACATGCACATGCTCCAGTGCATATAAATTGGTTGAAAAATCAAATCTGTGTCCTTGGATGCATGTTTAGGTCCCATGCAAGAAATGTGAATGAATTTCAAACACCAGGGCACCATTGTTTGCCGGCAAAACATTGAGATGCCTGGTTTTTAAATTCTAGTAAATCCAAAACTCGTATGAAATTCATGAAACTTCGCATGCTATCATGGAGCGGTATCAACATGCCGTGGTACAAATTTTGTCTCATTTGGGGCAGGTTTGGGTATATGCTTCTCACAAACCGGAGCTTCTCACAACAAGCATGATGGTTTTCGGTAGGGAACTACCCACCTTTGGGGACGAAACGATATCCATTGCCTCTTATTGCTTTCAAATTTTTTCTCGTGTCAACATAGAACAACAGGAGTGTTGTGTGATTTTTTGTGATTTTTCAGGGTTGGTTTGGACATTTCTATGCATTAACTAAGTTTTCAACGCATTCTATGTGCATAATTCAAATTTGAACTACACGCACATGCTCCAGTGCATATAAATTGGTTGAAAAATCAAATCTATGTCCTTGCGTGCATGCTTAGGTCCCATGCAAGAAATGGGAATGAATTTCAAACACCGGGGCACTGTTGATTGCCGGCAAAACATTGAGATGCCTGATTTTTGAATTCTAGTAAATCCAAAACTCGTCTGAAATTCATGAAACTTGGCATGCTATCATGGAGCGGCATCAACATGCCGTGTACAAATTTTGTCCCATTTGGGACAGGTTTGGGTATATCCTTCTCACAAACCGGAGCTTCTCACAACAAGCACGATGGTTTTCGGCAGGGAACGTCCCACCTTTGTGGACGAAACGATATCCATTGCCTCTTATTGCTTTCAATTTTTTTTCTCGTGTCAACATAGAACAATAGAAGTGTTGTGTGATTTTTTGTGATTTTTCATGGTTCATTTGGACATTTTTATGCATTAACTGAGTTTTCAATGCATTTATGTGCATAATTCAAATTTGAACTACATGCAATGCTCAAGTGCATATAAATTGGTTGAAAAATCAAATATGTGTCCTTGGGTGCATGCTTAGGTCCCATGCAAGAAATGCGAATGAATTTCAAACACCAGGGCACCGTTGATTGCCGGCAAAACATTGAGATGCCTGGTTTTTAAATTCTAATAAATCCAAAATTCTGTTAACCATTCACGTGACACCACGTGTCTTGGTTTTAATGGCTGTAGGAGGTGCCGTGCGGACATCTTCTTGACCTTGATTGAACGGAAGGCGTGCGAGCGCTGTCCGGTGCGCAGGCTGACCAAGAGGCGTGCAAGCTGTCCTTGAGTGCGCAGGCTCACCGGGAAGCGTGGGAGTTGTACGCTGCGCAGGCTCACTGGGAAGCGAGCCCTTTGACTTCCATGGCCGCCCGCCTTGCTCGCATCCTCTCCATTAATGGCACCCGAGCCGCAGTTTAATTCACTTTTTAAATATAAAACACTCATCGCAAACGTTTTAGTTAGAACACCCGTATGCAAACCGACATCTTCCCCAGGAAGCCAAGAGAAAATGTGCCGAGCAGGATTGTTGAACTCGACAGCTGAACCGACCAAACTTTTCCCCAATTGTTGCCAACCACGTACTGAAATAGCTAGTTCAACTATATATACTAGCTAATTTTAAGTACGTTGTACAGTTCCACCACATCTATAGTCAGATGAACTGAACAAAATAGCCCCTAAATACTACTACTACCGCGGAGGGGCTTTGTACTACTTTCGGTTGCCTCTCCTCTGCCGAGCGCGCTCAGTAAGAGGCGGAGGAGGAGCCTACCGACGAGCTGGGCAACCGCAATGCGGTGCCTGCCGCTTATGCAGCTTCAGCGACGCTCGCCTCGAACGCCCTCTGCCGCTCCAGACGACCCCTCTCGAAGCGGTAGTTCTCCTCGTAGATCTCATGATTCCTCGCCTCTGAGGCGGCATGTGCCGCTGCCACTGCGGCGGTAAGGCTCTTTGCGTGCTCGAGGAGGCGCTCCTCCTCCTCCCACAGGAACTCGGTGTAGCGCGCAAGGTCGCTGTCGCACATGCGGGCATCCACCTCCGCCTCCCGCCTTCGGGCGGCGGTGGCGGAGCGAGTGATGACCCCGGCGGTCGACGGTGGGCTGGCGGCCACGGCGGCCGACGACGGGGTGGCGGCCACGACCACCACCTCCCGCCTTCGGGCCGTGGTGGCGGAGCGGGTGATGGCCACAGTGGCCGGCAGTGGGGTGGCGGCCACGACGGCCATCTCCCGCCTTCTGGTCGCGGCGGCGGAGCGGGCGATGGCCCTGGATTTCGACGGTGGTGTGGTGGCAACGGCGGCTGGCAACAGCTGTCGATGGGCACCGGCGGTGAAGCGTGTGGTGGGTGTTCCACTCACACCCAGTAGGGACGCCATGCGCACTACACTATGCTGGGGACTGCGCCGCCGCCGCGGTGTAGCCTCCCAGCTGGAGCTGTCCTCTGATGACGGCGGAGTGGCTAAGCGACGACGACGGACCGGTGCCATTGGCGAATGTGGGAGAAGCAGACGAGATAAGCTACAGGGATGGAGAGGGAAACGCGACGCAAGACTCGCCGGCCGTGAGGGTTTTTATAGCAGGCCGGTAAGCATTGTGATTTTGGGGGATTTCACCGAGTCGGGCGGAAAGCTTGCGCGGGAACCTGCGAGGTTGCGCGGGAATGGGCTCATCGATGATTCATTGGCGCCACTGTTTGGCAAAAAGAACGCCCCCCCGCGTTGCGCAAGCTTGCGTTGTAAGCCGTCTGCGGCAGCGGGGTGACAAGACGTGCGAGAGGAGGACGAAAGGCCACGTACACATACGGTTAATAAAAAAACGTTTGCGATTTAATTACATACTATACCACCGTCCTGGTTTATAAGTATGATTTAACTAATAAAATACGAATGCATGTCGCCAAAGATTATATAGTTGGATTTGTATTTGAACATAGTTTCCAATTATATAATTTTTAAAACATGCATTAACATTTTGTTAGTTAAATTTGAGGGCAAAGTATGGCACGGAATATAAAGGAGACTATAGACTAGACGGAGGTGGTACCACACTGCCGCTCTCTACGTAGCGAGGCAACTGTCGGCCGGCTTGTAGGCGACCATTTGTTGCGTGTTCAACTACTCCATGCGTGTGGTTGCTTGTGGTTCAGGCGGCCGCGGTGCGCTCTGCTTGCCTCCCGTCGCGCGTGCTTTGCTCTCGCGTCCCTTCGGGTGCTCTGCCCTTGTCCCTCCACGCGCGCTGCCAGTGTTTTGGGCTGGCGCACGTTCGTGTGCAAGCGGTTGCACCGGGCGCGGCGCGATGATGCAGTTACCCGCTGCAAAAACTGTCATGCGGACGCGCCGAGAATCCACGCCGTCCGACCCCCTTTTATTCCTGCGGCCATTTACCTTCATCTCTCGTCTCACACGTCACAATAAGCACACCCACGAGGACACATACAGAGAGGACATCCAGCGGTTCCAATGGCGCTCCCCGTGGCTCCAATGGCGCTCCCAGCGGCCGACGATGACAACGGCGGGTAGTTCACCACGCATCATGTAGTGGACACCCATGTGAGGGGGAAGGCCCTCTCGGTGGTGTACACTGATACGTCTCCAACGTATCTATAATTTTTGATTGCTCCATGCTATATTATCTTCTGTTTTGGACATTATTGGGTTTTATTATTCACTTTTATATTATTTTTGGGACTAACCTATTAACCGGAGGTCCAACCCAGAATTGCTGTTTTTTTTTGCCTATTTCAGAGTTTCGCAGAAAAAGAATATCAAACGGAGTTCAAACGGAATGAAACCTTCGGGAACGTGATTTTTGGAACGAACTTGATCCAGGAGACTTGGACCCTACGCCAAGGAAGCTTCCAGGAAGCCACGAGGTAGGGGGCACGCCTACCCCCCCCCCAGGCGCGCCCTCCACCCTCGTGGGCCCCATGTTGCTCCACCGACGTACTCCTTCCTCCTATATATACCTACGTACCCCAAACGATCAGATACGGAGCCAAAAACCTAATTCCAGCGCCGCAACCTTCTGTACCCATGAGATCCCATCTTGGGGCCTGTTCCGGAGCTCCGCCGGAGGGGCCATCGATCACGGAGGGCTTCTACATCAACACCATAGCCTCTCCGATGATGTGTGAGTAGTTTACCTCAGACCTTCGGGTCCATAGTTATTAGCTAGATGGCTTCTTCTCTCTTTTTGGATCTCAATACAATGTTCTCCCCCTCTCTCGTGGAGATCTATTCGATGTAATCTTCTTTTGCGGTGTGTTTGTTGAGACCGATGAATTGTGGGTTTATGATCAAGTTTATCTATGAACAATATTTGAATCTTCTGAATTCTTTTATGTATGATTGGTTATCTTTGCAAGTCTCTTCGAATTATCAGTTTGGTTTGGCCTACTAGATTGATCTTTCTTGCAATGGGAGAAGTGCTTAGCTTTGGGTTCAATCTTGCGGTGTCCTTTCCCAGTGACAGTAGGGACAGCAAGGCACGTATTGTATTGTTGCCATCGAGGATAACAAGATGGGGTTTTTATCATATTGCATGAATTTATCCCTCTACATCATGTCATCTTGCTTAAGGCGTTACTCTGTTCTTATGAACTTAATACTCTAGATGCATGCTGGATAGCGGTCGATGTGTGGAGTAATAGTAGTAGATGCAGGCAGGAGTCGGTCTACTTGTCTCGGACGTGATGCCTATATACATGATCATACCTAGATAGTCTCATAACTATGCTCAATTCTGTCAATTGCTCAACAGTAATTTGTTCACCCACCGTAAAATACTTATGCTCTTGAGAGAAGCCACTAGTGAAACCTATGGCCCCCAGGTCTATCTTCATCATATTAATCTTCCAACACTTAGTTATTTCCGTTGCTTTTTACTTTGCTTTTATTTTACTTTGCATCTTTATCATAAAAATACCAAAAATATTATCCTATCATATCTATCAGATCTCACTCTCGTAAGTGACCGTGTAGGGATTGACAACCCCTTATCGCGTTCATTGCGAGGATTTATTTGTTTTGTGTAGGTGCGAGGGACTCGCGCGTAGCCTCCTACTGGATTGATACCTTGGTTCTCAAAAACTGAGGGAAATACTTACGCTACTTTGCTGCATCACCCTTTCCTCTTCAAAGGAAAACCAACGCAGTGCTCAAGAGGTAGCAAGAAGGATTTCTGGCGCCGTTGCCGGGGAGGTCTACGCAAAAGTCAACATGCCAAGTACCCATCACAAACCCTTATCTCCCGCATTACATTATTTGCCATTTTCCTCTCGTTTTCCTCTCCCCCACTTCACCCTTGCCGTTTTATTCGCCCTCTTTTTTTTTGTTCGCCTCTTTTTCGCTTGCTTTTTGTTTGCTCGTGTGTTTGATTGCTTGTTTGTCATGATGGCTCAAGATAATACCAAATTGTGTGACTTTACCAACACCAACAATAATGATTTCCTTAGCACTCCGATTGCCACTCTTACCGATACTGAATCTTGTGAAATCAATGCTTCTTTGTTGAATCTTGTCATGAAAGATCAATTCGTCGGCCTTCCTAGTGAAGATGCCGCTACTCATCTAAATAGCTTCGTTGATTTGTGTGATATGCAAAAGAAGAAAGATGTCGATAATGATATTGTTAAATTGAAGCTATTTCCTTTTTCGCTTAGAGATCGTGCTAAAGCTTGGTTTTTGTCTTTGCCTAAAAATAGTATTGATTCTTGGAATAAGTGCAAAGATGCTTTTATCTCTAAGTATTTTCCTCCCGCTAAGATTATCTCTCTTAGAAACGATATTATGAATTTTAAGCAACTTGATCATGAACATGTTGCACAAGCTTGGGAGAGGATGAAATTAATGATACGTAATTGCCCTACTCATGGTTTGAATTTGTGGATGATCATACAAAAAATTTATGCCGGATTGAATTTTGCTTCTAGAAATCTTTTAGATTCGACCGCGGGAGGCACTTTTATGGAAATCACTTTAGGAGAAGCTACTAAACTCCTAGATAATATTATGGTTAATTATTCTCAATGGCACACTGAAAGATCTACTAATAAAAAAGTGCATGCGATAGAAGAAATTAATGTTTTGAGTGGAAAGATGGATGAACTTATGAAATTATTTGCTACTAAGAGTGTTTCTTCTGATCCTAATGATATGCCTTTGTCTACTTTGATTAAGAATAATAATGAATCTATGGATGTGAATTTTGTTGGTTGGAATAATTTTGGTAACAACGCGTATAGAGGAAACTTTAATCCTAGGCCTTATCCTAGTAATTCCTCTAATAATTATGGTAATTCCTACAAAAACTCTTATGGAAATAAGATGCCCTCTGAATTTGAGACTATTGTTAAAGAGTTTATGAATTCGCAAAAGAATTTCAATGCTTTGCTTGAAGAGAAATTGCTTAAAGTTGATGAATTGGCTAGGAACGTTGATACAATTTCTCTTGATGTTGATTCTTTAAAACTTAGATCTATTCCTCTTAAGCATGATATCAATGAGTCTCTCAAAGCCATGAGAATTTCCATTCATGAGTACAAAGAAAGAACCGCTAGGATGCGTGCTAAGAAAGATTGCTTTATGAAAGCGTGTTCTTCAAATTTCTATGAAAATAAAGATGAAGATCTAAAAGTTATTGATGTGTCCCCTATTAAATCCTTGTTTTGCAATATGAATCTTGATAATGATGGGACTGAATATGATCCACCTTTACCTAGAAGGCGTTCCAAAAATTCGGAGTTTTTAGATCTTGATGCTAAAATTGATAAAAGTGGGATTGAAGAGAACAAAACCCTAGATATTAATAAACTCACTATTTTGGATTTCAAGGAATTTAATTATGATAATTGCTCTTTGATAGATTGTATTTCCTTGTTGCAATCCGTGCTAAATTCTCCTCATGCTTATAGTCAAAATAAAGCTTTTACCAAACATATCGTTGATGTCTTGATGCAATCTTATGAAGAAAAGCTTGAGTTGGAAGTTTCTATCCCTAGAAAACTTTATGATGAGTGGGAACCTACTATTAAAATTAAGATTAAAGATCATGAATGCTATGCTTTGTGTGATTCGGGTGCTAGTGTTTCCACGATTCCAAAAACTTTGTGCGATTTGCTAGGTTTCCGTGATTTTGATGATTGCTCTTTAAACTTGCACCTTGCGGATTCCACTATTAAGAAACCTATGGGAAGAATTAATGATGTTCTTATTGTTGCAAATAGGAACTATGTGCCCGTAGATTTTATCTTTCTTGATATAGATTGCAATCCTTCATGTCCTATTATTTTTGGTAGACCTTTCCTTAGAACGATTGGGGCAATTATTGATATGAAGGAAGGGGATATTAGATTCCAATTTCCATTAAAGAAAGGCATGGAACACTTCCCTATAAAGAAAAAAAAGTTACCATATGAATCTATTATGAGAGCCACTTGTGGATTGCCAACCAAAGATGGAAATACCTAGATCTATCCTTGCTTTTATGCCTAGCTAGGGGCGTTAAACGATAGCGCTTGTTGGGAGGCAACCCAATCTTATTTTTAGTTTTTTGCTTTTTGCTTCTGTTTAGGAATAAATATTTGATCTAGCCTCTGGTTAGATGTGTTTTTATGTTTTAATTAGTGTTTGTGCCAAGTTAAACCTATAAGATCTTCTTGGATGATAGTTATTTGATCTTGCAGAAAATTCCAGAAACTTTCTGTTCATGAAAATAATTGTTAAAACTCACCAGAACGTGATAAAATATTGATTCCAATTGCTGCTGATCAATAAACAAATTTTCTAGGTCTTCCTATTTTGGATGATTTTTTGGAGTTCCAGAAGTTTCCGTTAGTTACAGATTACTACAGACTGTTCTGTTTTTGACAGATTCTGTTTTTCGTGTGTTGTTTGCTTATTTTGATGAATCTATGGCTAGTAAAAGAGTTTATAGACCATAGAGAAGTTGGAATACAGTGTGTTTAACACCAATATAAATAAACAATGACTTCATTACAGTACCTTGAAGTGGTCTTTTGTTTTCTTTCGCTAACGGAGCTCACGAGATTTTCTGTTAAGTTTTGTGTTGTGAAGTTTTCAAGTGTTCGGTAAAAGATTTGATGGATTATGGAACAAGGAGTGGCAAGAGCCTAAGCCTGGGGGTGCCCATGGCACCCCCAAGATAATCTAAGGACACCAAAAAGCCAAAGCTTGGGGATGCCCCGGAAGGCATCCCCTCTTTCGTCTACTTCCATCGGTAACTTTACTTGGAGCTATATTTTTATTCACCACATGATATGTGTTTTGCTTGGAGCGTCTTGTATGATTTGAGTCTTTGCTTTTTAGTTTGCCACAATCATCCTTGCTGTACACACCTTTTGAGAGAGAGACACATGATTTGAAAATTATTAGAATACTCTATATGCTTCACTGATATCTTTTAGAGCACGGTGGTGGATTTGTTTTATAGGAACTATTGATCTCTCATGCTTCACTTAGATTATTTTGAGAGTCTTAAATAGCATGGTAATTTTCTTAAATAATCTTAATATGCTAGGTATTCAAGATAAGTAAAAAAAAATCTTATGAGTGTTTTGAATACTAAGAGAAGTTTGATGCTTGATGATTGTTTTGAGACATGGAGGTAGTGATATCAAAGTTGTGCTAGTTGAGTAGCTATGAATTTGAGAAATACTTGTGTTGAAGTTTGCAAGTCCTGTAGCATGCACGTATGGTAAAAGTTATGTAACAAATTTGAAACATGAGGTGTTCTTTGATTGTCCTCCTTATGAGTGGCGGTCGGGGACGAGCGATGGTCTTTTCCTACCAATCTATCCCCCTAGGAGCATGCGCGTAGTGCTTGGTTTTTGATAACTTGTAGATTTTTGCAATAAGTATGTGAGTTCTTTATGACTAATGTTGAGTCCATGGATTATACGCACTCTCACCTTTCCATCATTGCTAGCCTCTTCGGTACCGTGCATTGCCCTTTCTCACATTGAGAGTTGGTGCAAACTTCGCCGGTGCATCCAAACCCCGTGATATGATACGCTCTTTCACACATAAACCTCCTTATATCTTCCTCAAAACAGCCACCATACCTACCTATTATGGCATTTCCATAGCCATTCCGAGATATATTGCCATGCAACTTTCCACCTTTCCGTTTATCATGACACGTTCATCATTGTCATATTGCTTAGCATGATCATGTAGTTGACATAGTATTTGTGGCAAAGCCACCGTTCATAATTCTTTCATACATGTCACTCTTGGTTCATTGCATATCCCGGTACACCGCCGGAGGCATTCATATAGAGTCATACTTTGTTCTAGTATCGAGTTGTAATCATTGAGTTGTAAATAAATAGAAGTGTGATGATCATCATTTAATAGAGCATTGTCCCAAAAAAGAGAAAGGCCCAAAAAAAATATAAAAGGGGACAATGCTACTATCCTTTTTTCCACACTTGTGCTTCAAATTAGCACCATAATCTTCATGATAGAGAGTCTCTTGTTTTGTCACTTTCATATACTAGTGGGAATTTTTCATTATAGAACTTGGCTTGTATATTCCAACAATGGGCCTCCTCAAGTGCCCTAGGTCTTCGTGAGCAAGCAAGTTGGATGCACACCCACTTAGTTTCTTTGTTGAGCTTTCATACATTTATAGCTCTAGTGCATCCGTTGCATGGCAATCCCTACTCCTCGCATTAACATCAATCGATGGGCATCTCCATAGCTCATTGATTAGCCTCATTGATGTGAGACTTTCTCCTTTTTTGTCTTCTCCACATAACCCCCATCATTATACTCTATTCCACCCATAGTGCTATATCCATGGCTCACACTCATGTATTGCGTGAAGGTTTATAAAGTTTGAGATTACTAAAGTATGAAACAATTGCTTGGCTTGTCATCGAGGTTGTGCATGATGAGAGCATTCTTGTGTGACGAAGATGGAGCATGACTAAACTATATGATTTTGTAGGGATAAACTTTCTTTGGCCATGTTATTTTCAGAGGACATAATTGCTTAGTTAGTATGCTTGAAGTATTATTATTTATATGTCAATATTGAACTTTTATCTTGAATCTTTCGGATCTGAATATTCATACCACAATTAAGAAGAATTACATTGAAATTATGCCTAGTAGCATTCCACATCAAAAAATCTGGTTTTATCATTTACCTACTCGAGGACGAGCAGGAATTAAGCTTGGGGATGCTTGATACATCTCCAACGTATCTATAATTTTTGATTGCTCCATGCTATATTATCTTCTGTTTTGGACATTATTGGGCTTTATTATTCACTTTTATATTATTTTTGGGACTAACCTATTAACCGGAGGCCCAGCCCAGAATTGCTGTTTTTTGCTATTTCAAAGTTTCGCAGAAAAATAATATCAAACGGAGTCCAAACGAAATGAAACCTTCGGGAACGTGATTTTTGGAACGAACATGATCCATGAGACTTGGACCCTACGCCAAGGAAGCTTCCAGGAAGCCACGAGGTAGGCGCGCGCCTACCCCCCCCCCCAGGCGCGCCCTCCACCCTCATGGGCCCCATGTTGCTCCACCGACGTACTCCTTCCTCCTATATATACCTACGTACCCCCAAACGATCAGATACGGAGCCAAAAACCTAATTCCACCGCCGCAACCTTCTGTACCCACGAGATCCCATCTTGGGGCCTGTTCCGGAGCTCCGCCGGAGGGGGCATTAATCACGGAGGGCTTCTACATCAACACCATAGCCTCTCTGATGATGTGTGAGTAGTTTACCTCAGACCTTTGGGTCCATAGTTATTAGCTAGATGGCTTCTTCTCTCTTTTTGGATCTCAATACGATGTTCTCCCCCTCTCTCGTGAAGATCTATTCGATGTAATCTTCTTTTGCGGTGTGTTTGTTGAGACCAATGAATTGTGGGTTTATGATCAAGTTTATGTATGAACAATATTTGAATCTTCTGAATTCTTTTATGTATGATTGGTTATCTTTGCAAGTCTCTTCGAATTATCAGTTTGGTTTGGCCTACTAGATTGATCTTTCTTGCAATGGGAGAAGTGCTTAGCTTTGGGTTCAATCTTGCGGTGTCCTTTCCTAGTGACAGTAGGGACAGCAAGGCACGTATTGTATTGTTGCCATCGAGGATAACAAGATGGGGTTTTTATCATATTGCATGAATTTATCCCTCTACATCATGTCATCTTGCTTAAGGCGTTACTATGTTCTTATGAACTTAATACTCTAGATGCATGCTGGATAGCGGTCGATGTGTGGAGTAATAGTAGTAGATGCAGGCAGGAGTCGGTCTACTTGTCTCGGACGTGATGCCTATATACATGATCATACCTAGATATTCTCATAACTATGCTCAATTCTGTCAATTGCTCAACAGTAATTTGTTCACCCACCGTAAAATACTTATGCTCTTGAGAGAAGCCACTAGTGAAACCTATGGCCCCCGGGTCTATCTTCATCATATTAATCTTCCAACACTTAGTTATTTCCGTTGCTTTTTACTTTGCTTTTATTTTACTTTGCATCTTTATCATAAAAATACCAAAAATATTATCCTATCATATCTATCAGATCTCACTCCTAAGTGACCGTGTAGGGATTGACAACCCCTTATCGCGTTGGTTGCGAGGATTTATTTGTTTTGTGTAGGTGCGAGGGACTCGCGCGTAGCCTCCTACTGGATTGATACCTTGGTTCTCAAAAACTAAGGGAAATACTTACGCTACTTTGTTGCATCACCCTTTCCTCTTCAAGGGAAAACCAACGCAGTGCTCAAGAGGTAGCATACACGAACGATCCGGTCTCGGTGGTGAGCTCCATCCAAACTATGGAGGAGTTCCTTGCCGAGGACAAGTACCAAGTGGTCGGCTTCGACCTCAAGTACACGGTCGTGCTGGGCACGATCAGAAGGTTGTCGTCGCCCAGTTGTGCATGCGACATGACATCCTCGTCTACCACTTCCACCTTGCCACAAGGCCTTGCGAGCGTTTCTCCAGGTTTATCAAGAGCTCCGACTATAGTTACTGGACACTACCAACGATCTAAAAGCGCTCAAGGTTTCGGACTTGAAATGCCCGAATCTTGTCAACATCCAGCACCACTACAAGGTCTGGGGCACCAACAAAAGCAAACTGAACTCCCTGGTTGACCTCTCCTCGGCCATCATCGACCCCTACTACGCGGAGATGAAGCAAGAGAGCAATAAGGAAAAGAACGCCTGGCACAGTGTGTGGCATAAGAGACTGGATGAACAACATGTCAAGTACGCGGCCATGGACGCGTACACAAGCTACGAGATGTACAGGCGGATCGTTGACATGAGGAACTATCTTCTTCCTGACCCAGACGAGGGATCGAGCCACATAGCAGTGGCGGGAGCGTCACAAGAAGTAGATGACTAGACGATCGTTTCTCCAACTTTAGAATGCATGCAATTGTTTATTGAGGTGTGTGCGAATGATCTGTATAGTCACTTATGTAATTGGATGTTTATTTCAGTTATATATATACATGTTATTCTACTGTAGACAGAGCAATTCACACGGCTTATTAGCAGCAATCGTCTGTGTTATTATTGGTCTACGCACACATTTCAGATTACGAACATGTTTGCCGCGTATCACACACATCTTGTTCAGTTGAACCGTTTCCATTGTGTTGCCTAATCACACACTGTTCATCCCAGTGAACTGTATGCTGTATATCGCACACGCCTTCATCTAGCTGCCCATTTTCTTTTGTGCCTCCTCATCACAAACAGTTCATTGAGCTGAACCGTATGCCCTGCATCGCACACGTAACTAAATTCTGAACCGTGTTTGATGCATCTGTCATCGCAAATGTTTTGCACCTTTTTTGACGGTTTTTTACACCACCGTTTGCGATTATGGCATCGCACATAGTTTCGTCGAAGGGTCTCTGATCGTAGTGTCGCGTTTGGACCATCCTGCAGTAGTGCATACCGACAGACAAAGGGAATTATGTATGTTGTCATAAAGCTTCAACCGATAAAAGATCTTCGTGGAATATGTAAGAATCAATATGGGCATCCAGGTCCGCTATTGGTTATTGACCGAAGAGGTTTCTGGGTCATTGATACGTCTCCAACGTATCTATAATTTTTGATTGTTCCATGCTATTATATTATATGTTTTGGATGTTTAATGAGCCTTAATATGCTCTTTTGTATTATTTTTGGGACTAACCTATTAACCGGAGGCCCAGTGCCAGTTTCTCTTTTTTTGCCTATTTCAGTGTTTTGCACAAAAGGAATACCAAACGGAATCCAAACGGAACAAAACCTTCGCGATGATCTTTCTTGGAACAAACGCAATCCAGAAGACTTGGAGTTGAACTCTGGAACTCCGCAAGGCGGCCAAGAGGAAGGAGGGCGTGCCCAGGGGGGTAGGCGCGCCCCCCTCATGGGCCCCACGGAGCTCCACCGATGTACTTCTTTCGCCTATATATACTCTTATACCCTAAAAACACCACGGGGAGCCACGAAACCACTTTTCCACTGCCGCAACCTTCTGTACCCGTGAGATCCCATCTTGGGGCCTTTTTCGGCGATCTGCCGGAGGGGGATTCGAGCATGGAGGGCTTCTACATCAACACCATAGCCTCTCCGATGATGTGTGAGTAGTTTACCACAGACCTTCGGGTCCATAGTTATTAGCTAGATGGCTTCTCCTCTCTCTTTGGTTCTCAATACAACGTTCTCCTCGATGTTCTTGGAGATCTATTCGATGTAATACTCTTTTGCGGTGTTTTTGCCGAGATCCGATGAATTGTGGATTTATGATCAAGTTTATCTATGAATAATACTTGGTTCTTCTCTGAATTCGTATATGCATGATTTGTTATCTTTGAAAGTCTCTTCGAATTATCGGTTTAGTTTGGCCTACTAGATTGATCTTTCTTGCAATGGGAGAAGTGCTTAGCTTTGGGTTCAATCTTGCGGTGTCCTTTCCCAGTGAAAGTAGGGGCAGCAAGGCACGTATTTTATTGTTGCCATCGAGGATAAAAAGATGGGGTTTATATCATATTGCTTGAGTTTATCCCTCTACATCATGTCATCTTGCCTAATGCGTTACTCTGTTCTTATGAACTTAATACTCTAGATGCATGCTGGATAGCGGTCGATGTGCGGAGTAAGAGTAGTAGATGCAGAATCGTTTCGGTCTACTTGGCACGGACGTGATGCCTATATTCATGATCATGCCTAGATATTCTCATAATTATGCGCTTTCCTATCAATTGCTCGGCAGTAATTTGTTCACCCAGCGTAATATATGCTATCATGAGAGAAGCCACTAGTGAAACCTATGGTCCCCAGGTCTACTTTCCATCATATAAGTTTCCGATCTACAATTCTAGTTTACTATTTATTTATTTTGCAATCTTTACTTTTCAATCTATACAACAAAAATACCAAAAATATTTATCTTACTATCTTTATCAGATCTCACTTTTGCGATTGGATGTGAAGGGATTGACAACCCTTTATCGCGTTGGTTGCAAGGTTCTTGATTGTTTGTGCAGGTACTAGGTGACTTGCGTGTTATCTCCTGCTGGATTGATACCTTGGTTCTCAAAAACTGAGGGAAATACTTATGCTACTTTGCTGCATCACCCTTTCCTCTTCAAGGGAAAACCAACGCATGCTCAAGAGGTAGCAATAAGGATCTTTGGCGCCGTTGCCGGGGAGATTTGCGCCAAGCCAAGTCAAGATTTGATCTCCCATCAACTAGCCATTTCTGGCGCCGTTGCCGGGGAGATCTACGCTCAAGTCATGACATACCAAGTACCCATCATAAACTCTTCTCCTCGCATTACATCATTTTCCATTCGCCTCTCGTTTTCCTCTCCCCCACCTCTAAAACGATTTTCGAAAACCTTTGCCTTTTCCTCGCCTTCTTCCAGTTTGTATCTTTGTTTGCGTTTCCATGTGCCATCTTTTTGCTTGCATCTTCGCTTCCTAAAAGTTTATGGATCCTCATCCCCTTGCTAATCTTTTTAAGAGATCTAATTATGATGAACCAATTTCCAGTGATTTGGGTGCACTAGATTATCTTTATGAGGTTTTGCTTGAAATTCGTGAATCTGAAAATTGTGATGAAGAAATTTATGAAGAGATTCACGATAGCTCCTTGAATAAAAAGCATGATTGCAATGATCTTATTATAAATTCTCTTGATGTCAATTGTGCTAATAATATGCAAAACTCTAAGCTCGGGGATGCTAGTTTTGCTATGTCTACTACTTGTTGCAATGATCATGCTTGGGGTGATTCTTCTTGTGATCTTGAAAATTTATTTAAGCCCCATGATGAATATGAGATTGATAATAATGTTTGCAATAATATTGAAGGTGGGTTTGGAAGAGTGTCAACTTAGATCCCACATATTTGGAGAATGTTCAATCTTATGAAATTTTTGATAAAAGTGGGTTTGGAGAGGTCATGACTTTAGTTAATGTTAATCCCACTATCTTGGAGAGTGATTTTAGGTTGATTCTTTTTGCAGATGATTAATAGACAAATTCCTCACGTCCACCAATTTATTTCAGAATTTTTGGAGTTACAGAAGTATGCGTATGAATCAGATTTCTACAGACTGTTCTGTTTTGACAGATTCTGTTTTTCGTGTGTTGTTTGCTTATTTTGATGAATCTATGGCTAGTATCGGGGGGTATGAACCATATAGAAGTTGGAATACAGTAGTTTTAACACTAATATAAATAAAGAATGAGTTCATTACAGTACCTTAAAGTGGTTATTTGTTTTCTTATACTAACAGAGCTCATGAGATTTTCTGTTTAAGTTTTGTGTTGTGAAGTTTTCAAGTTTTTGGGTTAAGATTTGATGGATTTTGGAATAAGGAGTGGCAAGAGCCTAAGCTTGGGATGCCCAAGGCACCCCAAGGTAAAATTCAAGGACAACCAAAAGCCTAAGCTTGGGGATGCCCTGGAAGGAATCCCCTCTTTCGTCTTCGTCTATCGGTCACTTTACTTGAGGCTATATTTTTATTCACCACATGATATGTGTTTTGCTTGGAGCGTCTTGTATGATCTGAGTCTTTGATTTTTAGTTTACCACAATCATCCTTGCTGTACACATCTTTTGGGAGAGACACACATGAATCGGAATTTATTAGAATACTCTATGTGCTTCACTTATATCTTTTGAGCTAGATAATTTTGCTCTAGTGCTTCGCTTATATCTTTTTAGAGTACAATGGTGGTTTTATTTTATAGAAGATCTCTCATGCTTCACTTGTATTATTTTAAGAGTCTTTTAGGACAGCATGGTAATTTGCTATGCTTATAAATTAGTCCTAATATGATGGGCATTCAAGATGGGTATAATTAAAACTTCCATATAGAGTGCATTAAATACTATGAGAAGTTTGATACCTGATAATTGTTTTGAGATATGAAGATAGTGATATTAGAGTCGTGCTAGTTGAGTAATTGTGAAATTGAGAAATACTTGTGTTGGGGTTTGCAAGTCCCGTAGCATGCACGTATGGTAACCGTTGTGTGACAAATTTGAAGCATGAGGTGTTTCTTTGATTGCCTTCCTTATGAGTGGCAGTCGGGGATGAGCGATGGTCTTTTCCTACCAATCTATCCCCCTAGGAGCATGCGTGTGGTGCTTTGGGTTTGATGAATTGTAGATTTTTGCAATAAGTATGTGAGTTCTCTATGACTAATGTTGAGTCCATGGATTATACGCACTCTCACCCTTCCACCATTGCTAGCCTCTCTTGTGCCGCGCAACTTTCGCCGGTACCATGAACCCATCACTTACCTTCCTCAAAACAGGCACCATACCTACCTGTTATGGCATTTCCATAGCCATTCCGAGATATATTGCCATGCAACTTTCCACCATTTCGTTTATTATGACATGCTTCATCATTGTCATATTGCTTTGCATAATCATGTAGTTGGCATCGTATTTGTGGTAAGGCCACCATTCATTTTTCATACATGTCACTCTTGATTCATTGCATATCCCGGTACACCGCCGGAGGCATTCACATAGAGTCATATTTTGTTCTAAGTATCGAGTTGTAATTCTTGAGTTGTAAGTAAATAAAAGTGTGATGATCTTCATTATTAGATCATTGTCCCATGTAGGAAAGGATGATGGAGACTATGATTCCCCCACAAGTCAGGATGAGACTCCGGACAAAAAATAAATAAAAGAGGCCAAAGAAGCCCAAATAAAAAAAAGAGGCCAAAGAAGCCCACCAAAAAATAATTATGATGAGAGAAAAAGAGAGAAGGGACAATGTTACTATCATTTTCCACACTTGTGCTTCAAAATAGCACCATGATCTTCATGATAGAGAGTCTCTTATGTTGTCACTTTCATATACTAGTGGGAATTTTTCATTATAGAACTTGGTTTGTATATTCCAATTATGGGCTTTCTCAAATGCCCTAGGTCTTCGTGAGCAAGCGAGTTGGATGCACACCCACTTAGTTTCTATTGTTGAGATTTTGTACACTTATAGCTCTAGTGCATCCGTTGCATTGAAATCCCTACTCACTCACATTGATATCTATTGATGGGCATCTCCATAGCCCATTGATACGCCTAGTTGATGTGAGACCATCTTCCTCTTTTTTGTCTTCTCCACAACCACTATTCTATTCCACCTATAGTGCTATGTCCATGACTCGCACTCATATATTGCGTGAAAGTTGAAAAAGTTTGGGAATACTAAAGTATGAAACAATTGCCTGGCTTGTCATCGGGGTTGTGCATGATGGAAGCATTTTGTGTGACGAAGATGAAGCATAGCCAAACTATATGATTTTGTAGGGATGAGCTTTCGTTGGCTTTGTTATTTTGAGAAGACATAATTGCTTGGTTGGTATGCTTGAAGTATTTTTATTTTTATGTCAATACTAAACTTTTGTCTTGAATCTTTCGGATCTGAACATTCATGCCACAATAAAGGAAATTACATTGAAAAATTATGTTAGGTAGCATTCCACATCAAAAATTCTGTTTTTATCATTTACCTACTCGAGGACGAGCAGGAATTAAGCTTGGGGATGCTTGATACGTCTCCAACGTATCTATGATTTTTGATTGTTCCATGCTATTATATTATCTGTTTTGGATGTTTAATGGGCTTTAATATGCTCTTTTATATTATTTTTGGGACTAACCTATTAACCGGAGGCCCAGTGCCAGTTTCTGTTTTTTGCCTATTTCAGTGTTTTGCAGAAAAGGAATACCAAACGGAATCCAAACGGAATGAAACCTTCACGATGATCTTTCTTGGAACAAACGCAATCCAGAAGACTTGGAGTTCAAGTCTGGAACTCTGTGAGGCGGCCGCGAGGCAGGAGGGTGCGCCCCCACCCTCGTGGGCCCCACGGAGCTTCACCGACGTACTTCTTTCGCCTATATATACTCTTATACCCTAAAAATACCACGGGGAGCCACGAAACCACTTTTCCACCGCCGCAACCTTCTGTACCCATGAGATCCCATCTTGGGGCCTTTTCCGGCGCTCCGCCTGAGGGGGAATCGATCACGGAGGGCTTCTACATCAACACCATAGCCTCTCCGATGATGTGTGAGTAGTTTACCACAGACCTTCTGGTTCATAGTTATTAGCTAGATGGCTTCTCCTCTCTCTTTGGTTCTCAATACAAAGTTCTCCTCGATGTTCTTGGAGATCTATTCGATGTAATACTCTTTTGCGGTGTGTTTGCCGGGATCCGATGAATTGTGGATTTATGATCAAGTTTATCTATGAATAATATTTGGTTCTTCTCTGAATTCTTATATGCATGATTGTTATCTTTGCAAGTCTCTTCGAATTATCGGTTTAGTTTGGCCTACTAGATTGATCTTTCTTGCAATGGGAGAAGTGCTTAGCTTTGGGTTCAATCTTGTGGTGTCCTTTCCCAGTGACAGTAGGGGCAGCAAGGCACGTATTGTATTGTTGCCATCGAGGATAAAAAAGATGGGGTTTATATCATATTGCTTGAATTTATCCCTCTACATCATGCCATATTGCCTAATGCGTCACTCTGTTCTTATGAACTTAATACTCTAGATGCATGCTGGATAGCGGTCGATGTGTGGAGTAATAGTAGTAGATGCAGAATCGTTTTGGTCTACTTGACACGGACGTGATGCCTATATTCATGATCATGCCTAGATATTCTCATAATTATGCGCTTTTCTATCAATTGCTCAGCAGTAATTTGTTCACCCACCGTAATATATGCTATCATGAGAGAAGCCACTAGTGAAACCTATGGTCCCCGGGTCAACTTTCCATCATATAAGTTTCCGATCTACAATTCTAGTTTACTATTTATTTATTTTGCAATCTTTACTTTTCAATCTATACAAAAAAATACCAAAAATATTTATCTTACTATCTTTATGAGATCTCACTTTTGCGATTGGCCGTGAAGGGATTGACAACCCCTTTATCGTGTTGGTTGCAAGGTTCTTGATTGTTTGTGCAGGTACTAGGTGACTTGTGTGTTATCTCCTACGGGATTGATACCTTGGTTCTCAAAAACTGAGGGAAATACTTACGCTACTTTGCTGCATCACCCTTTCTTCTTCAAGGGAAAACCAACGCATGCTCAAGAGGTAGTAGTCATGACTACATAATTCCCGAACCCGCAGGGTCGCACGCTTAACATTCGTTGACGCTAGAGTAGTATTGGGATATTTGATGAGTGGTAACCAAATGTTGTTCGGAGTTCCGGATGAGATCCCGGACGTCACGAGGACTCTCGGAATGGTCGAGAGGTAAGATTTATATACGGGAAGTCATATTTTGGGTTCCGGAAAAAGGTGCAGTTTTTTCGGTATTGTACCGGGAAGCTTCCAGAAGGTTCCAGAGGGGTCTGGAAGTGCACAAGTGGGTCCACCACGACCCAAGGGCTAGCGGACTGCGGGGAGGCGCCTTGGCCTTATTGGTCTAGGCGCACCAAGTCCTCAAAAGTCCATGTGGCTAGGGAAGGCAAAAAAAAGAGTCCTAGTAGGAAGAGGATTGGACTTGGAGTCCAAGTCCTCTCCCCCTTAGCTGTGCCCTAGGCTTGGAGGGGTTGTTTCCCACGCTCCTCCACCTATATATATAGAGGGGAGGGGGCGCCCCAAGAGCACACACCAAGCCCTTGGCGCCCCTCTCTCTCTCGTACTCCGTAGTTCCACCGCCTCGTTCCGGCGACGCTTAGCGAAGCGCTGTCGGTGCTCCACCATCACCATCACCACCACCCTGTTATGTTGGTTGTGATCCCATCTACTTCTCCTCTCCCGCTTGATGGATCAAGGAGGAGACGTCATCGAGCCGCATATGTGCTAAACTCAGAAGTGTCGTCCGTTCGGCCCTAGATCAGTTGGATCGTGATCAGATCGAAGAGTACGACTACATCAACCGTGTTGATAAACGCTTCCGCTTAGAGATCTACAAGGGTATGTAGATGCGCTCCCCCTCTCATAGCTATGCATCTCCATGGATAGATCTTGCGTGTGCGTACAATTTTTTTTGTTTTCTATGCAATGTTCCCCAACAGTTACCACATGTTCATTAATTATAGGACTAGGTTACAATAACACAGACACACACATCTTTTTTTAGGTACACACACATCTCTTGAGGACGCAATTGGGGACAAACTGCCAATGTCACATAAGCAAAAAAACACCCCACATAAAGAGAATACAACTAGGTCCCTAGGAGGGTCAATTGCTGGACTAAAACCATGTCCGTTGCCACCCACCATTGCCAAGAAGTGGTTGCCAAAGAAAAGGAACAAAAATGTCACACACCAAAGAGTCGTCGAAATACCATCATGTGCATGCTTTTTGAGTGAAGCAAGCACTGTCGTCGAAGATAGATCACATGTCATTGTGGTGTGTTCATTGACTAATCTCCATGCTCTTTTGGCCCAGTGTGTGTTGTCTATTGGTAGATTGAATTGACAAAGACGACCGTACTGAGCTGCATGCAACCTCCAACTTAACGCCAGGGAAGTCAACCACTGTAAATTGTTGTCGCTACCAGAAGCAACAAGCACTAGTAGACACATGTACAAAATGATCTCCATGCACTCTATGTCGCCTCCTCGGAAATGATCCCTACATTGGCATTGCAGTGGAGATAAATTTATTCTACATAGTGGCGCCAACTCCATCAATGAGTTGTTGTTTTGAAAACCAACCTAGCATGTCTATTACTAGCCAAGCATGAAGCCCTGGATTTCCCTCCACCCATATGCCACCGAAGTGGTAGTCGGAGGGAAGAGGAGCTCACTAGCCGGGCAATAGTGGATGATAGGGATTGTCACCTCCTCTTTGCCTTTTGTGGGAGGGGAACAAAATTTCTCTCTTGATATGTCGTGTATTGATACGTCTCCAATGTATCTATAATTTTTTATTGTTCCATGCTATTATATTATCTGTTTTGGATGTTTAATGGGCTTTAATATGCTCTTTTATATTATTTTTGGGACTAACCTATTAACCGAAGGCCCAGTGCAAATTGTTATTTTTTTGCCTATTTCAGTGTTTCGCAGAAAAGGAATATCAAACGAAATCCAAACGGAATGAAACCTTCGCGAGGATCTTTCTTGGAACAAACGCAATCCAGGAGACTTGGAGTGGAAGTCAGATACGCAACGAGGTGGCCACGAGGCAGGAGGGCGCGCCCAGGGGGGTAGGCGTGCCCCACCCTCGTGGGCCCCTCGTAGCTCCACCGACCTACTTCTTTTGCCTATATATACTCTTAT
Organism: Aegilops tauschii subsp. strangulata; assembly: GCF_002575655.3. Lineage (NCBI taxonomy): Eukaryota > Viridiplantae > Streptophyta > Magnoliopsida > Poales > Poaceae > Aegilops > Aegilops tauschii. The sequence goes on from NC_053040.3 coordinate 185,512,023, forward strand.
ACCCTGAAAACATCCAGGGGAGCCACGAAACCACTTTTCCACCGCCGCAACCTTCTGTACCCGTGAGATCTCATCTTGGGGCCTTTTTCGGCGATCTACCGGAGGGGGATACGATCACGGAGGGCTTCTACATCAACACCATAGCCTCTCCGATGATGTGTGAGTAGTTTACCACAGACCTTCGGGTCCATAGTTATTAGCTAGATGGCTTCTTCTCTCTCTTTGGTTCTCAATACAAAGTTCTCCTCGATGTTCTTGGAGATCTATTCGATGTAATACTTTTTGCGGTGTGTTTGTCGAGATCCGATGAATTGTGGATTTATGATCAAGATTATCTATGAACAATATTTGATTCTTCTCTGAATTCTTATATGCATGATTTGATATCTTTACAAGTCATTCGAATTATCGGTTTAGTTTGGCCTACTAGATTGATCTTTCTTGCAATGGGAGAAGTGCTTAGCTTTGGGTTCAATCTTGCGGTGCTCGATCCCAGTGACAGAAAGGGAACCAACACGTATTGTATTGTTCCCATCGTGGATAAAAAGATGGGGTTTATATCATATTGCTTGAGTTTATCCCTCTACATCATGTCATCTTGCCTAATGTGTTACTCCGTTCTTATGAACTTAATACTCTAGATGCATGCTGGATAGCAGTCGATGTGTGGAGTAATAGTAGTAGATGCAGAATTGTTTCGATCTACTTGACACGGACGTGATGCCTATGTTCATGATCATGCCTAGATATTCTCATAACTATGCGCTTTTCTATCAATTGCTCGGCAGTAATGTGTTCACCCACCGTAATATATGCTATCATGAGAGAAGCCACTAGTGAAACCTATGGCCCCCGGGTCTACTTTACATCATATAAGTTTCCGGTCTATAATTATAGTTTACTATTTATTTTGCAATCTTTATTTTCCAATCTATATAACAAAAATACCAAAAATATTTATCTTATTATCTTTATCAGATCTCACTTTTACAAGTGGCCGTGAAGGGATTGACAACCCCTTTATCGCGTTGGTTGCAAGATTCTTGATTGTTTGTGCAGGTACTAGGCGATTTGCGTGTAGTCTCCTACTGGATTGATACCTTGGTTCTCAAAAACTAAGGGAAATACTTATGCTACTTTGCTGCATCACCCTTTCCTCTTCAAGGGAAAACCAACGCATGCTCAAGAGGTAGCAAGAAGGATTTCTGGCGCCGTTGCCGGGGAGATCTACGCTCAAGTCAAGACATACCAAGTACCCATCACACTCTTCTCCCTTGCATTACATTATTTGCCATTTTCCTCTCACTTTCCTCTCCCCCACTTCACCTTTGCCGTTTTATTCGCCCTTTTTCGTTCGTCTCTTTTCGCTTGCTTCTTGTGTGCTCGTGTGTTAGATAGTTTGTTTCGCCATCATGGCTGGCCCTCTCCCTCTTCCTTTGTCTCCCGATTTTGAAGTTCTCCACTTCGAACAAAGACAAGGAGAAAACTTAAAAGATTCTTGGTATAGGATGAATGAATCCTATCATAATTGCACTATAGAGGGAGATTTCAAGATTTTACTTCGTAACTTTTATGTTGGGCTAACCATGTCCCATAGACAACTCTTGGATTTTTCCGCTAAAGGGGGTTTTATTGAAATTGATCCCAGTATTGTGTATGAGATTATAGAGGGAATAGTAGGAGTACTACCCCCACATAAGGGACTTCGTCATACTCAAGAAGGAACCCAAGTTTTTGAGAAAATATGCGAGGTTACTAAAATTTTGCAAAAATCTCTTGAACCTCTTAAAAATGTTAGTGGGAACCTCCACCGCATGAATATGTTGATCACTCTTTGCAATAAGCGGTTGGATGCTCTAGATCTAAAGATCTCCGAGTATGAAGGGAAACGTAAGGAACCTCCCGGATCCGAGCATAACCCCATTAAAAAGATAAATACCAAAGATGGCAATACCTAGATCTATTCTTGTTTTTATGCCTAGCTAGGGGCGTTAAACGATAGCGCTTGTTGGGAGGCAACCAATTTTATTTTTGTTCCTTGCTTTTTGTTCCTGTTTAGTAATAAATAATTCATCTAGCCTATGTTTAGATGTGGTTTTATGTTTTAATTAGTGTTTGTGCCAAGTAGAACCTTTGGGAAGACTTGGGTGAAGTCTTTACGATCTTGCTGTAAAAAACAGAAACTTTAGCGCTCACGAGATTAGCTGCCTTTTTTAGTGGAGAGTGCTTTTAGGTTGATTATTTTTGCATCTGATTAATAGATAAATTCCTCATGTCCACCAATTTATTTAAGAATTTTTGGAGTTCCAGAAGTATACGTTTGATACAGATTACTACAGATTGTTCTGTTTTTGACAGATTCTGTTTTTCGTGTGTTGTTTGCTTATTTTGATGAATCTATGGCAAGTATCGGGGGTATGAACCATAGAGAAGTTGGAATACAGTAGGTTTAACACCAATATAAATAAAGAATGAGTTCATTACAGTACCTTAAAGTGGTGATTTGTTTTCTTACACTAACGGAGCTCATGAGATTTTCTGTTTAAGTTTTGTGTTGTGAAGTTTTCAAGTTTTTGGGTAAAGATTTGATGGATTTTGGAATAAGGAGTGGAAAGAGCCTAATCTTGGGGATGCCCAAGGCACCCCAAGGTAAAATTCAAGGACAACGAAAAGCCTAAGCTTGGGGATGCCCCAGAAGGTATCCCATCTTTCGACTTCGTCTACCGGTAACTTTACTTGATGCTATATTTTTATTCACCACATGATATGTGTTTTGCTTGGAGCGTCTTGTATGATTTGAGTCTTTGCTTTTTATTTACCACAATCATCCTTGCTGTACACACCTTTTGGGAGAGACACACATGAATCGGAATTTATTAGAATACTCTATGTGCTTCACTTATATCTTTTGAGCTAGATAATTTTGCTCTAGTGCTTCACTTATATCTTTTTAGGGCACGGTGGTGGTTTTATTTTATAGAAATTATTGATCTGTCATGCTTCACTTATATTATTTTGAGAGTCTTTTAGACGGCATGGTAATTTTCTTTGGCTATAATATTAGTCCTAATATGATGGGCATCCAATATGGGTATAATAAAAACTTCCATATAGAGTGCATTGAATAATATGGGAAGTTTGATACTTGACGATTGTTTTGAGATATGAAGATGGTAATATTAGAGTCGTGCTAGTTGAGTAATTTTGAATTTGAGAAATACTTGTGTTGGAGTTTGCAAGTCCCGTAGCATGCACGTATGGTAACCGTTGTATAACAAATTTGAAGCATGAGGTGTTTCTTTAATTGTCCTCCTTATGAGTGGCGGTCGGGGACGAGAGATGGTCTTTTCCTACCAATATATCCCCCTAAGAGCATGCACGTAGTGCTTGGTTTTGATGACTTGTAGATTTTTGCAATAAGTATGTGAGTTCATTATGACTAATGTTGAGTCCATGGATTATTCGCACTCTCACCCTTCCATCATTGCTAACCTCTTCGGTACCGTCCATTGCCCTTTATCACCTTGAGAGTTTGTGCAAACTTCGCCGGTGTATCCAAACCCCGTGATATGATACGCTCTATCACACATAATCCTCCTTATATCTTCCTCAAAACAGCCACCATACCTACCTATTATGGCATTTCCATAGCCATTCCGAGATATATTGCCATGCAACTTTCCACCGTTCCGTTTATTATGACATGCTTCATCATTGTCATATTGCCTTGCATGATCATGTAGTTGACATCGTATTTGTGGCAAGGCCACCATGCATAATTTTTCATACATGTCACTCTGATTCATTGCCCATCCCGGTACGCCGCCGGAGGCACTCATATAGAGTCATATTTTGTTCTAGTATCGAGTTGTAATCCTTGAGTTGTAAATAAATAGAAGTGTGATGATCATCATTGTTAGAGCATTGTCCCGTGTGAGGAAATTAAAAAAAAAAGAGAAAGGCCAAATAAAAACAGAAAGGCCAAAAAAAGAGAGAAAAGCCAAATAAAAAAAGAGAAGGCCCAAAAAAATGAGAGAAAAAGAGAGAAGGGACAATGTTACTATCCTTTTTCCACACTTGTGCTTCAAAGTAGCACCATGATCTTCATGATACAGAGTCTCTTATTTTTTCACTTCAATATACTAGTGGGAATTTTTCATTATAGAACTTGGCTTGTATATTCCAACAATGGGCTTCCTCAAATGCCCTAGGTTTTCGTGAGCAAGCAAGTTGGATGCACACCCACTTAGTTTCTTTTGTTGAGCTTTCATACATTTATAGCTCTAGTGCATCCGTTGCATGGCAATCCCTACTGCTCGCATTGACATCAATTGATGGGCATCTCCATAGCCCGTTGATTAGCCGCGTCGATGTGAGACTTTCTCCTTTTTTGTCTTCTTCGCACAACCTCCATAATCATATTCTATTCCACACATAGTGCGATGTCCATGGCTCGCGCTCATGTATTGCGTGAAAGTTGAAAAAGTTTGAGAATACTAAAGTATGAAACAATTGCTTGGCTTGTCATCGGGGTTGTGCATGATGAGAGCATTTTGTGTGACGAAGATGGAGCATAGCCAAACTATATGATTTAGTAGGGATGAGCTTTCTTTGGTTATGTTATTTTAAGAAGACATAATTGCTTAGTTAGTATGCTTGAAGTATTATTATTTTTATGTCAATATTAAACTTTTGTCTTGAATCTTTCGGATCTGAACATTCATGCCACAATAAAGAAAATTACATTGAAAATTATGTTAGGTAGCATTCCACATCAAAAATTCTGTTTTTATCATTTAGCTACTCGAGGACGAGCAGGAATTAAGCTTGGGGATGGTGATACGTCTCGAACGTATCTATAATTTTTTATTGTTCCATGCTATTATATTATCTGTTTTGGATGTTTAATGGGCTTTAATATGCTCTCTTATATTATTTTTGGGACTAACCTATTAACTGAAGGCCCAGTGCAAATTGCTATTTTTTTTGCCTATTTCAGTGTTTCGCAGAAAAGGAATATCAAACGGAATCCAAACGAAACGAAACCTTCGCGAGGATCTTTCTTGGAACAAACGCAATCCAGGAGACTTGGAGTGGAAGTCAGAGACGCAACAAGGCGGCCACGAGGCAGGAGGGCGCGCCCAGGGGGGTAGGCACACCCCCCACCCTCGTGGGCCCCTCGTAGCTCCACCGACCTACTTCTTTCGCCTATATATACTCTTATACCCTAAAAACATCCAGGGGAGCCACAAAACCACTTTTCCACCACCGCAACCTTCTGTACCCATGAGATCCCATCTTGGGGTCTTTTCCGGCGATCTGCCGGAGGGGGATTCGATCACGAAGGGCTTCTACATCAACACCATAGCCTCTCCGATGATGTGTGAGTAGTTTACCACAGACCTTCGGGTCCATAGTTATTAGCTAGATGGCTTCTTCTCTCTCTTTGGTTCTCAACACAAAGTTCTCCTCGATGTTCTTGGAGATCTATTCGATGTAATACTTTTTGCGGTGTGTTTGTCGAGATCCGATGAATTGTGGGTTAATGATCAAGATTATCTATGAGCAATATTTGATTCTCTGAATTCTTATATGCATGATTTGATATCTTTGCAAGTCTCTTCGAATTATCGGTTTAGTTTGGCCTACTAGATTGATCTTGCTTGCAATGGGAGAAGTGCTTAGCTTTGGGTTCAATCTTGTGGTGCTCGATCCCAGTGACAGAAAGGGAACCGACACGTATTGTATTGTTGTCATCGAGGATAAAAATATGGGGTTTATATCATATTGCTTGAGTTTATCCCTGTACATTGCTACCTCTTGAGCATGTGTTGGTTTTCCCTTGAAGAGGAAAGGGTGATGCAGCACAGTAGCGTAAGTATTTCCCTTAGTTTTTGAGAACCAAGGTATCTATCCAGTAGGAGGCCACAAGCAAGTCCCTCGTACCTACACAAACAAATAAGAACCTTGCAACCAACGTGATAAATGGGTTGTCAATCCCTTCACGGCCACTTGCAAAAGTGAGATCTGATAGAGATGATAAGATAATATTTTTGGTATTTTTATGATAAAGATTGAAAGTAAAGATTGCAAAATAAAATAGATTGGAAACTTATGATGGAAAATAGACCCGGGGGCCATAGGTTTCACTAGTGGCTTCTCTCAAGATAGCATAAGTATTACGGTGGGTGAACAAATTACTATCGAGCAATTGATAGAAAAGTGCATAATTATGAGAATATCTAGGCATGATCATGTATACATGCATCACGTCTGCGACAAGTAGACCGAAATGATTCTGCATCTACTACTATTACTCCACACATCGACCGCTATCCAGCATGCATCTAGAGTATTAAGTTCATAAGAACAGAGTAACGCATTAGGCAAGATGACATGATGTAGAGGGATAAACTCAAGCAATATGATATAAACCCCATCTTTTTATCCTCTATGGCAACAATACAATACGTGTCGTTTCCCCTACTGTCACTGGGATCGAGCAACGCAAGATTGAACCCAAAGCTAAGCACCTCTCCCATTGCAAGAAAGATCAATCTAGTAGGCCAAACCAAACTGATAATTCGAAGAGACTTGCAAAGATAACAAATCATACATCAAAGAATTCAGAGGAGATTCAAATATTGTTCATAGATAATCTTGATCATAAACCCACAATTCATTGGATCTCGACAAACACACCGCAAAAAGAGTTACAACGAATAGATCTCCAAGAAGATCGAGGAGAACTTTGTATTGAGATCCAAAGAGAGAGAAGAAGCCATCTAGCTAATAACTATGGACCTGAAGGTCTGTGGTAAACTACTCACACATCATCGGAGAGGCTATGGTGTTGATGTAGAAGCCCTCCGTGATCGATTCCCCCTCAGGCGGAGCGCCGGAAAAGGCCCCAAGATGGGATCTCACGGGTACAGACGGTTGCGGCGGTGGAAATAGGGTTTCGTGGTGCTCCTGGATGGTTTCGGGGTATATGGGTATATATAGGAGGAAGAAGTAGGTCGGTGGAGCTGCGAGGGGCCCACGAGGGTGGGGGGCGCGCCTCCCTGCCTCGTGGCCTCCTTGCTTCTTTCTTGACGTCCCCTCCAAGTCCTCTAGATCACCTTTGTTCCAAAAATCACTCTCTCGAAGGTTTCATTCCATTTGGATTCCGTTTGATATTCCTTTTCTGCGAAACACTGAAATAGGCAAAAAAACAACAATTTGCACTGGGCCTTGGGTTAGTAGGTTAGTCCCAAAAATAATATAAAAGTGTATAATAAAGCCCATTAAACATCCAAAACAGATAATATAATAGCATGGAACATTCAAAAATTATAGATACGTTGGAGACGTATCAAGCATCCCCAAGCTTAATTCCTGCTCGTCCTCGAGTAGGTAAATGATCAAAACAGAATTTTTGATGTGGAATGCTACCTAACATAATTTTCTAAGTAATTCTCTTTATTGTGGCATGAATTTTCAGATCCGAAAGATTCAAGATAAAATTTTAATATTGACATAAAAATAATAATACTTCAAGCATACTAACTAAGCAATCATGTCTTCTCAAAATAACATGGCCAAAGAAAGTTCATCCCTACAAAATCATATAGTTTGGTCATGCTCCATTTTCATCACACAAGAATGCTCTCATCGTGCACAACCCCGATGACAAGCCAAGCAATTGTTTCATACTTTAGTAATCTCAAACTTTTTTCAACTTTCACGCAATACATGAGCGTGAGCCATGGATATAGCACTATGGGTGGAATAGAATATAATGATGGGGGTTATGTGGAGAAGACAAAAAGGAGAAAGTCTCACATTGACGCGGCTAATCAACGGGCTGGGGAGATGCCCATCAATTGATGACAATGCAAGGAGTAGGGATTGCCATGCAACGGATGCACTAGAGCTATAAATGTATGAAAGCTCAACAAAAGAAACTAAGTGGGTGTGCATCCAACTTGCTTGCTCATGAAGACCTAGGGCATTTGAGGAAGCCCATTGTTGGAATATACAAGCCAAGTTCTATAACGAAAAATTCCCACTAGTATATGAAAGTGACAAAACAAGAGACTCTCTATCATAAAGATCATGGTGCTACTTTGAAGCACAAGTGTGGAAAAAGGATAGTAGCACTCTCCCTTTTTATTTCTTTTTTTCTTTTTTGGGCCTTTCCTTTTTTTGGCCTTTCTCTCTTTTTTTTATTTGGGACAATGCTCTATTAATGATGACCATCACACTTCTATTTATTTACAACTCAATGATTACAACTCGATACTAGAACAAAATATGACTCTATATGAATGCCTCCGGCGGTGTACCGGGATGGGCAATCAATCAAGAGTGACATGTATGAAATAATATGCATGGTGGCTTTGCCACAAATACGATGTCAACTACATGATCATGCAAGGCAATATGACAATGATGAAGCGCGTCATAATAAACGGAGCGGTGGAAAGTTGCATGGCAATATATCTCGGAATGGCTATGGAAATGCCATAATAGGTAGGTATGGTGGCTGTTTTGAGGAAGATATAAGGAGGTTTATGTGTGATAGAGCGTATCGTATCACGGGGTTTGGATGCACCGGTGAAGTTTGCACCAACTCTCAAGGTGAGAAAGGGCAATGCACGGTACCGAAGAGGCTAGCAATGATGGAAGGGTGAGAGTGCGTATAATCCATGGACTGAACATTAGTCATAAAGAACTCACATACTTATTGCAAAAATCTACAAGTCATCAAAAACCAAGCACTACGCGCATGCTCCTAGGGGGATAGATTCGTAGGAAAAGACCACCGCTCGTCCCCGACCGCCACTCATAAGGATGACAATCAAAGAACACCTCATGTTTCAAATTTGTTACACAACATTTACCATACGTGCATGCTACGGGACTTGCAAACTTCAACACAAGTATTTCTTAAATTCATAACTACTCAACTAGCACAACTTTAATATCACTATCTCCATATCTCAAAACAATCATCAACTATCAAACTTCTCTTAGTATTCAATGCACTTATATGAAAGTTTTTATTATATCCATCTTAGATGCGTATCATATTAGGACTAATTTTATAGCCAAAGCAAATTACCATACTGTTCTAAAAGGCTCTCAAAATAATATAAGTGAAGCATGAGATCAATAATTTCTATAAAATAAAACCACCACCGTGCTCTAAAAGATATAAGTGAAGCACTAGAGCAAAATTGTTTAGCTCAAAAGATATAAGTGAAGCACATAGAGTATTCTAATAAATTCTGATTAATGTGTGTCTCTCCCAAAAGGTGTGTACAGAAAGGATGATTGTGGTGAACTAAAAATAAAAGACTCAAATCATACAATACGCTCCAAGCAAAACACATATCATGTGGTGAATAAAAATATAGCATCAAGTAAAGTTACCGATGGACGAAGACGAAAGAGGGGATGCCTTCCAGGGCATCCCCAAGCTTAGGCTTTTGGTTATCATTGAATTTTACCTTGGGGTGCCTTGGGCATCCCCAAGCTTAGGCTCTTGCCACTCCTTATTCCATAATCCATCAAATCTTTACCCAAAACTTGAAAACTTCACAACACAAAACTTAACAGAAAATCTCATGAGCTCTGTTAGCGAAAGAAAACAAACCACCAACTTCAGGTACTGTAATGAACTCCTTCTTTATTTATATTGGTGTCAAACCTACTGTATTCCAACTTCTCTATGGTTCATAACCTCCGATACTAGCCATAGATTCATCAAAATAGGCAAACAACACACGAAAAACAGAATCTGTCAAAAACAGAACAGTCTGTAGTAATTTGTATCAAACGCATACTTCTGGAACTCCAAAAATTCTAAAATAAATTTCTGGAAGTGAGGAATTTATCTATTAATCATCTGAAAATAGAATCAACTAAATAGCACTCTCCAGTAAAAATTTGTAGCTAATCTCGTGAGCGCTAAAGTTTCTGTTTTTTACAGCAAGATCAAAAAGACTTCACCCAAGTCTTCCCAAAGGTTCTACTTGGCACAAACACTAATTAAAATATGAAACCACATCTAAACAGAAGCTAGATTAAAGATTTATTACTAAACAGAACCAAAAATCAAGAAACAAAAATAAAATTGGGTTGCCTCCCAACAAGCGCTATCGTTTAACGCCCCTAGCTAGGCATAAAGGCAAGGATAGATCTAGGTATTATCATCTTTGGCATGCAATCCATAAGTGGCTCTCATAATAGATTCATAAGGTAATTTTATTTTCTTTCTAGGAAAGTGTTCCATGCCTTTCCTTAACGGAAATTGGAATCTAATATTCCCTTCTTTCATATCAATAATTGCAAGGAAAGGTCTACCAAGAATACTAGGACATGAAGGATTGCAATCTATATCAAGAACAATGAAATCTACGGGCACATAATTCCTATTTGCAACAATAAGAACATCATTAATTCTTCCCGTAGGTTTCTTAATGGTGGAATCCACAAGGTGCAAGTTTAAATAACAATCATCAAATTCACGGAAACCTAACATATCACACAATGTTTTTGGAATCGTGGAAACACTAGCACCCAAATCACACAAAGCATAGCACTCATGATCTTTAATTTTAATTTTAATAGTAGGTTCCCACTCATCATAAAGTTTTCTAGGGATAGAAACTTCTAATTCAAGCTTTTCTTCATAGGATTGCATTAAAGCATCAACGATATGTTTAGTAGAAGCCTTATTTTGACTATAAGCATGCGGATAATTTAGCACGGATTGCAACAAGGAAATACAATCTATTAAAGAACAATTATCATAATTAAATTCCTTGAAATCCAAAATAGTGGGTTCATTGCTATGTAAAGTTTTGACCTCTTCAATCCCACTTTTACCAATTTTTGCATCAAGATCTAAAAACTCTGAATCATTGGGACGCCTTTTAACAAAAGTTGACTCATCTCCAGTCCCATCATTATCAAGATTCATATTTCAAAACAAAGATTTAATAGAAGACACATCAATCACTTTTAGATCTTCATCCTTATTATCATGAAAACTAGAGGAACACGCTTTCACAAAGCAATCTTTTTTAGCACGCATTCTAGCGGTTCTTTCTTTGCACTCATCAATGGAAATTCTCATAGCTTTGAGAGACTCATTGATATCATGCTTAGGTGGAATAGATCTATGTTTCAAAGAATCAACATCAAGAGAAATTCTATCCACGCTCCTAGCCAACTCATCAATCTTAGACAATTTTTCTTCAAGCAAAGCATTGAAATTCTTTTGAGAAATCATAAATTCTTTAACACTAGTCTCAAAATCGGAGGGCATCTTATTAAAATTTCCATAAGAGTTGTTGTAGGAATTACCATAATTATTAGAGGAATTACTAGGATACGGCCTAGGATTAAAGTTTCCTCTATAAGCGTTGTTACCAAAATTGTTCCTACCAACAAAATTCACATCCATAGATTCATTATTATTATCAATCAAAGTAGACAAAGGAATATCATTGGGATCAGAAGAAACACTCTTATTAGCAAACAATTTCATAAGTTCATCGATCTTTCCACTCAAAACATTAATCTCTTCAATTGCATTTACCTTTTTACTAGTAGATCTTTCAGTGTGCCACTGAGAATAATTAACCATAATATTATCTAGGAGTTTAGTAGCTTCTCCTAAAGTGATTTCCATAAAAATGCCTCCCGAGGCCGAATCTAAAAGATTTCTAGAAGCAAAATTCAATCCGGCATAATTTTTTTGTATAATCATCCATAAATTCAAACCATGTGTAGGGCAATTACGTATCATTAATTTCATCCTCTCCCAAGCTTGTGCAACATGTTCATGATCAAGTTGCTTAAAATTCATAATATCGTTTCTAAGAGAGATGATCTTAGCGGGAGGAAAATACTTAGAGATAAAAGCATCTTTGCACTTATTCCATGAATCAATACTATTTTTAGGCAAAGATGAAAACCAAGTTTTAGCATGATCTCTAAGCGAAAAAGAAATAGCTTCAATTTAACAATATCATTATCCACATCTTTCTTCTTTTGCATATCACACAAATCAACAAAGCTGTTTAGATGGGTAGCGGCATCTTCACTAGGAAAGCCGGCGAATTGATCTTTCATGACAAGATTCAACAAGGCGGCATTAATTTCACAAGATTCAGCATCGGTAATAGGAGCAATCGGAGTGCTAAGAAAATCATTGTTGTTGGTATTGGAAAAGTCACACAATTTAGTATTATCTTGAGCCAGCGTGACAAGCAAGAAATCCAACACACAAGCGAACAAGAAGCAAGCGAAAAGAGACGAACCAAAAAAGAGGGCGAATAAAACGGCAAGGGTGAAGTGGGGGAGATGAAAACGAGAGGCAAATGGCAAATAATGTAATGCGAGGGATAAGATTTTGTGATGGGTACCTGGTATGTCTTGACTTGTGCATAGACTCTCAGGCAACGGTGCCAGAAATCCTTCTTGCTACCTCTTGAGCATGCGTTGGTTTTTCCTTGAAGGGGAAAGGGTGATGCAGCAAAGTAACGTAAGTATTTCCCTCAGTTTTTGAGAACCAAGGTATCAATCCAGTAGGAGGCCACACGCAAGTCCCTTGTACCTACACAAACAAATAAGAACCTTGAAACCAACGCGATAAAGGGGTTATCAATCCCTTCACGGCCACTTGCAAAAGTGAGATCTGATAGAGATGATAAGATAATATTTTTGGTATTTTTATGATAAAGATTGAAAGTAAAGATTGCAAAATAAAATAGATTGGAAACTAATATGATGGAAAATAGACCCGGGGGCCATAGGTTTTACTAGTGGCTTCTCTCAAGTAAGCATAAGTATTACGGTGGGTGAACAAATTACTGTCGAGCAATTGATAGAAAAGTGCATAATTATGAGAATATCTAGGCATGATCGTGTATATAGGCATCACGTCCGCGACAAGTAGACCGAAACGATTCTGCATCTACTACTATTACTCCACACATCGACCGCTATCCAGCATGCATATAGAGTATTAAGTTCATAAGAACAGAGTAACACATTAGGCAAGATGACATGATGTAGAGGGATAAACTCAAGAATATGATATAAACCCCATCTTTTTATCCTCGATGGCAACAATACAATAAGTGTTGTTTCGCCTACTGTCACTGGGATCGAGCAATGCAAGATTGAACCCAAAGCTAAGCACTTCTCCCATTGCAAGAAAGATCAATCTAGTAGGCCAAACCAAACTGATAATTCGAAGAGACTTGCAAAGATAACAAATCATACATAAAAGAGTTCGGAGGAGATTCAAATATTGTTCATAGATAATCTTGAGCATAAACCCACAATTCATCGGATCTCGACAAACACACCGCAAAAAGAGTTACATCGAATAGATCTCCAAGAAGATCGAGGAGAACTTTGTATTGAGATCCAAAGAGAGAGAAGAAGCCATCTAGCTAATAACTATGGACCCGAAGGTCTGTGGTGAACTACTCACACATCATCGGAGAGGCTATGGTGTGGATGTAGAAGCCCTCCATGATCAATTCCCCCTCCGTCGGAGCACCGGAAAAGGCCCCAAGATGGGATCTCATGGGTACAGAAGGTTGCGGCGGTGGAAATAGGGTTTTCGTGGTGCTCCTGGATGGTTTCGGGGTATATGGGTATATATAGGAGGAAGAAGTAGGTCGGTGGATCTGTGAGGGGCCCATGAGGGTGGGGGGCATGCCCAGGGGGGCAGGAGCGCCTCCCTGCCTCGTGGCCTCCTCGCTTCTTTCTTGACGTCCACTCCAAGTCCTCTGGATCACGTTTGTTCCAAAAATCACTCTTCCGAAGTTTCATTCTGTTTGGATTCCGTTTGATATTCCTTTTCAGCGAAACACCGAAATAGGCAAAAAAACAGGAATTTGCACTGGGCCTTGGGTTAGTAGGTTAGTCCCAAAAATAATATAAAAGTGTATAATAAAGCCCATTAAACATCCAAAACAGATAATATAATAGCATGGAACAATCAAAAATTATAGATACGTTGGAGACGTATCATACATCATGTCATCTTGCCTAATGCGTTACTCCGTTCTTATGAACTTAATACTCTAGCTGCATGCTGATAGCGGTCGATGTGTGGAGTAATAGTAGTAGATGCAGAATCGTTTCGGCCTACTTGACACGGACGTGATGCCTATGTTCACGATCCATGAGTAGATATTCTCATAACTATGCGCTTTTCTATCAATTGCTCGGCAGTAATTTGTTCACCCACCGTAATATATGCTATCATGAGAGAAGCCACTAGTGAAACCTATGGCCCCCGGGTCTACTTTGCATCATATAAGTTTCCGATCTATAATTCTGGTTTACTATTTATTTTACAATCTTTATTTTCTGATCTATATAACAAAAATACCAAAAATATTGATCTTATTATCTTTATCAGACCTCACTTTTGCAAGTGGCTGTGAAGGGATTGACAACCCCTTTATCGCGTTGGTTGCAAGGCTCTTGATTGTTTGTGCAGGTACTAGGCGATTTGCGTGTAGTCTCCTACTGAATTGATACCTTGGTTCTCAAAAACTGAGGGAAATACTTACGCTACTTTGCTGCATCACCCTTTCCTCTTCAAGGGAAAACCAACGCATGCTCAAGAGGTAGCATGTATTCCTTTTTTTGGTAAGTTGTTCTATGTTATTTCAGGCCGGTTGATGGCTTTATTAATTTAAAGTCGGACTATGCTTGAGCCTTCGTTCTAAAAAATAAAATAATTTTTTCGCGAATATATCTTGGACAAAACTTTATCACCACAATTACCAAGACAATGAACAAGGACATAAAAGAATAAAAAGTAAATCATCGTCATACTTTGTTTTTTTAAATCATCCACACATACGCACACGGCATGATATTGTTGCTTGAACCTGATCAGCTCATCATGGCCTCGGTGAAACTAGTGTTACTATGGTTCGACGCAATGTATGGGCTCAAGCTGAACTTCCATAAGTTTGGGGTGATAGCCATAGGGAGCGGTCGCGGAGAAGGAACAACCACCGAGATATGTACTCCATAGTGGTGGAGCTGGATATCTTCATGGCTGATGTGTCGTGCTCCTCCACTTCGGCGACTGCCTTTTGCCATAGCTTTCCACTTGAGAGATGGTTTGTTGGCAATCTCTTTCCGAGCGGCTTAGAGGCATTCATCTGACGAGCGAACTAGACGCGGTGTCGTGGTACCTAATGGCCTCTACCCAATTCTCGATCAAATATATATATGTGCAGCTTACCACAAGCTATACTATGGTCGTCGCGCGCCACTAGTGGAAGGTCAGTCTTCCTCTCAAAGTGAAAAAAAATCTCTAGCAATTGTTTAGGAACCGTCTCACGACATCCACCAACATAGCTAAGCGTGGGAAAGTTTGAGGTGATACCAAGGCTTAGATGATACTGTGATATGTGTTTCTAGGTTGTTGGATCTAAGATCCGACGGCATTTGAGAAGCCCCAGTACTTGTGCGCAATTTTGAGACATTTGGATGACATTTTTGCAAAATATTCCAGAGCTCTCGGGAGCAGTCGGATCTGAATCCAACGGCTCCCAAGAGCCTATATCATGGTATCACCTAAGCTTCTTGGTCGTTGGATCTAACCTCCGACAACATTTGAGAAGCTCTAGTACTTGCGCGCAATTTTTAGACATTTGGAGTGCCTCCTCCATCAGCTTGGGGCCCCTCGCGTACTAATAAAGCTCGACTTGGCATGGGCCTTCGACTCGATCAGCTAACCGTTCCTCTTCGAGGTCCTGCGCCACTGCGTATTCGGTGACCGTTTCCTGGACTGGTTGGCTATTCTTTTTTCCTTGGCCAGCACCAAGGTGCTCCTGAACGGCAAGCCCGGCCCGTCCATCTGGCACCGATGCGGGTTTCGACAGGGCAATCCCCTCTTGCCCCAGATATTCGTCCTAGCAGTCGACACGCCTGGCCGCCTCCTACACCACGCCACTGAGCTGGACATCCTGCAGCAGCTCCAACCCCGGCGACCGATGCCTGCTGTATTACTATATGCAAACGATGTGATCCTATTCTGCCACCCCTCGTCGGGTGACATCCTAGCGGTGCAAGCAATCCTGCAGCTATTTGGATGTGCCTCGGGCCTCCAGGTGAACTTCCTAAAGATTTCAGCCACCCTTATTCGCTGCAATGACGACGAGGTGGCGCCGCCATCGGTTTGCTTGGCTACCACATCGTGGACTTGCCGATCACCTACCTTGGCATCCCATTGACGATTAGACACCCCTTCGCTGCTCTACTTCAGCCCATGGTCGACAAAACCCTGGGCATGCTCCCTACATGGAAGGCGCGGCTCCTGAACAAGGCTGGCCGCCTCGCGTTCGTCAAAGTCGTGCTCAGCGCAATCCTGATACGTCTCCAACGTATCTACTTTTCCGAACACTTTTGCCCTTGTTTTGGACTCTAACTTGCATGATTTGAATGGAACTAACCCGGACTGACGTTGTTTTTAGGAGAATTGCCATGGTGTTATTTTTGTGCAGAAATAAAAGTTCTCGGAATGACCTGAAACTTCACGGAGAATATTTTTGGAATTTATAAAAAATACTAGCGAACGAATCAACACGGGGGCCACACCCTGTCCACGAGGGTGGAGGGCGCACCCACCCCCCGGGGCGCACCCCCTGCCTTGTGGGCCCCCTGAGGCTCCAGCGACATCAACTCCAACTCCATATATTCACGTTCGGGGAGAAAAAACCAAAGAGAAGGATTCATCACGTTTTACGATACGGAGCCGCCGCCAAGCCCTAATCTCTCTCAGGAGGGCTGGTCTGGAGTCTGTTCGGGGCTCCGGAGAGGGGAATCCGTCGCCGTCGTCATCATCAACCATCCTCCATCACCAATTTCATGATGCTCACCGGCGTGCGTGAGTAATCCCATCGTAGGCTTGTTGGACGGTGGTGGGTTGGATGAGATTTATCATGTAATCGAGTTAGTTTTGTTAGGGTTTGATCCCTAGTATCCATTATGTTGTGAGATCGATGTTGCTATGACTTTGCTATGCTTAATGCTTGTCACTAGGGCCCGAGTGCCATGAATTCAGATCTGAACCTATTATGTTTTCATGAATATATGTGAGTTCTTGAGCCTATCTTGCAAGTCATTAGTCACCTACTATGTGTTATGATCCGGCAACCCCGAAGTGACAATAATCGGGACCACTCCTGGTGATGACCGTAGTCTGAGGAGTTGATGTATTCACTAAGTGTTAATGCTTTGGTCCGGCACTCTATTAAAAGGAGACCTTAATATCCCTTAGTTTCCAATAGGACCCCGCTGCCACGGGAGGGTAGGACAAAAGATGTCATGCAAGTTCTTTTCCATAAGCACGTATGACTATATTCGGAATACATGCCTACATTACATTGATGAACTGGAGCTAGTTCTGTGTCACCCTATGTTATAACTGTTGCATGAGGAATCGCATCCGACATAATTATCCATCACTGATCCATTGCCTATGAGCTTTTCACATATTGATCTTCGATTAGTTACTTTTTTGTTGCCACTGTTACAAATACTACAAAACTGCTACTGCTACTTTTGCCACCATTACCATTACTTCCATACTACTTTGCTACTAAATACTTTGCTGCAGATATTAAGTTTTCCAGGTGCGGTTGTATTGACAACTCAGCTGCTAATACTTGAGAATATTCTTTGGCTCCCCTTGTGTCGAATCAATAAAGTTGGGTTGAATACTCTACCCTCGAAGACTATTGCGATCCCCTATACTTGTGGGTTATCCAGACTATTTTCTGGCGCCGTTGCCGGGGAGCATAGCTCTATTCTTTGAGTCACTTGGGATTTATTTCTGCTGATCACTATCAGGAACTTGAAAGACGAAAAGACCAAGATTTATCCCTCAACTACGAGGGGAGGTAAAAATCTGCCATCTAGCTCTGCACTTGATTCACCTTCTGTTATGAGTAAACTTGCGACACCTACTCCTCCTATTGATTCTGATATGTCGCATGTTATTGATGATGCCACTTCTGCTTTGCATGATATTTATGATGAAACTACTTCTATGCTTGATAATACTGTGCCATTAGGTAAATTTCTTGATGAACAACTTGCTAGGGTTAGAGAGAATGAAATTATTGAAACTGATAATATTGATGAAAGTGATGATGAAGATTCTCCCCCTAGATATGAATTGCCTGATGTACCTGAGGGTTATGTTATGGATGAAGAAACTGCTAGAGATCTTTTTTCTTGCAAAGGTAGATATGATCTTAAGAAACTGTTAGCTAAGCTGAAAAAAAATCTTTAATAGAATGAAATATGACCCCGCTTTTGCTACTTCACCTATCTGTATTTCTGATAAGGATTATGATTTCTCTGTCAATCCTGAGTTAATTACTTTGGTTGAATCTGATCCTTTCTATGGCTACGAATCTGAAACTGTTGTGCACATCTTACTAAATTGAATGATATAGCCATCCTATTCACTCATGAGGAAAAAATTCGTTACTGCTATATCCTTAAGTTATTTCCATTCTCATTAAAGGGTGATGCTAAAACATGGTTTAATTCTGTTACTCCTGGTTGTGTGCGTAGTCCCCAGGATATGATTTATTACTTCTCTGCTAAATATTTCCCCACTCATAAGAAACAAGCTCCTTTGAGGGAAATATATAATTTTGTGCAAATTGAAGAAGAGAGTTTCCCACAAGCTTGGGGGAGGCTTCTCCGATTACTTAATGCTTTGCCTGACCATCCTCTCAAGAAAAATGAAATACTCGATATCTTTTATAATGGACTAACTGATGCTTCCAGAGACCACCTGGATAGTTGTGCTGGTTGTGTTTTCAGGGAAAGAACTGCTGAGCAAGCTGAGTTGCTATTGAATAATATATTGAGTAATGATAATGATTGGACACTCCCTGAACCAACTCCAAAGCCAACTCCGAAGAAAAGGGGTATTCTATTTCTCAGTCCTGAAGATATGCAAGAGGCAAAGAAATCTATGAAAGAAAAGGGTATTAAAGCTGAAGATGTTAAGAATTTACCACCTATTGAAGAAATACATGGTCTTGATAAACCAGACACAGGTAGTAAAGGTAAATTCTCTCTATAGGTTTGATGAAGGTGATATTCCTCGAAATAAGTCTACTAGTCAATGCTTGGATGAGTTTGATAATTTTATTGTTAAACAAGAAAACTTCAATGCTTATGTTGGTAGACAATTGAAACGAAATGCTTATATGATTGAACACTTGAGTGATTATATGTCTAGAGTTAAAGGTGACCTTAAACTTATTAGTAAACATGCTTCTATGGTTACCACTCAGGTAGAACAAGTGCTTAAAGCTCAAAATGATTTTCTCAATGAATTAAATAATAATAAAAGTGATAATGCGGTTAGAGTTGTGACTAGAGGGGGTAAAATGACTCGGGAACCTTTGTATCCTGAGGGCCACCCTAAGAGATTTGAGCAAGATTCTCAGAGAACTAATGTTGATGCACCTAGTCCTTCTAAGAGGAAGAAAACGAAAAAATGATAGGACTTTGCATACTTCTATTGAACCTGTTGTTGACACACCTAAGAATCCCAATGATATTTCTATTTCTGATGCTGAAACACAATCTAGTGATGAACATGAACCTAGTGATAATGTTAATGATGATGTTCATGTTGATGCTCAACCTAGTAATAACAATGATGTAGAGATTGAACCTGCTGTTGATCTTGATAACCCACAATCAAAGAATCAACGTTATGATAAGAGAGACTTCGTTGCTAGGAAGCACGGTAAAGAAAGAGAACCATGGGTTCAGAAACCCATGCCTTTTCCTCCCAAACCATCCAAGAAAAAGGATGATGAGGATTTTGAACGCTTTGCTGAAATGATTAGACCTATCTTTTTGCGTATGCGTTTGACTGATATGCTTAAAATGAATCCTTATGCTAAGTATATGAAAGATATTGTTACAAATAAAAGAAAGATACCGGAAGCTGAAATTTCCACCATGCTTGCCAATTATACTTTTAAAGGTGGAATAAGAAACTAGGAGATCCAGGAGTACCAACTATACCATGCTTCATTAAAAGAAACTATGTTAAAACTGCTTTATGTGATCTTGGAGCCGGTGTTAGTGTTATGCCTCTCTTTATATCCTAGACTTGATTTGAATAAGTTGACACCTACTGAAATATCTTTGCAAATGGCCGATAAATCAACTGCTATACCTGTCGGCATTTGTGAGGATGTGCCTGTTGTGGTTGCAAACGTTACTATTTTAACGGACTTTGTTATTCCTGATATTCCCGAGGACGATAGTATGTTGATTATCCTTGGTAGACCCTTTTTGAATACTGCAGGGGCTGTTATTGATTGCAACAAAAGCAATGTCACTTTTCATATTAATGGTAATGAGCATACGGTACACTTTCCGAGGAAACAACCTCAAGTCCACAGTATCAATTCTATTGGAAAAACTTCAACGATTATTATTGGAGGTTTTGAATTTCCTCTTCCTACTGTCAAGAAGAAATATGATATTCTTATTGTTGGGGACGTGCATATCCCCGTTGAGGTAACTTAGTGTTATTCGAAAATTCTCCGGTTTCATGTTATTCGGAAAGAGTTTGTTAACAAGACTTGATCAACCTTGTTAGTGGATTCCTTTTGATGAGCATGAGATGGATGAAGTTAGAAAGCACAACTCCCTGTACCCTCCTTTTACTTTCTGTTATTTAGATTAATAAAGCAAAAATAGTATTTTCTGTTTGTTTTATGAATTATCCTACCAATAAAAAATACCCCAAAAATAAAAGTTCTCCAAACATCCTGAAAATGAAATATGATTTTTTTAGAATATTTAAGAATATCTGGCACTGAGAACACATCAGGGGGACTCACCATCTGGCCACGAGGGTCCAGGGCGCGCCCCCTGCCTCGTGGGCCCCACGTGGACTCGCTCCACTTATTCCAGCACCCACTCACTTCGTCTTCCTCCAGAAAAAATCCTCCCATAGCTCAAACCCGTGTTCTAGCTCATCTTGCTGCCATTTTCTATCTCCTTGCTCAAAGATTCATTCACAAAACTGTTTTGGGGGATTGTTCTTTGGTATGTGACTCTTCCAATGGTCCAATTAGTTTTTGTTCTAGTGCTTTATTTATTGCAAATTTTTGCTGCTAAGGTGACCCTGTTCTTGAGCTTGCATGTCAAATTTATATGGTCCAAAGTAGTTTTAATGCATGATATAGCTTCTAGGCACTTGTGGGAGTAGTTGTTGTCAATCTTGCCGAGTTTGGTTCACTTTTATTTTGAGTCACTAAAAATTTCAGAAATTTTTCAGAGGAAGAAAAATGTTTAGGAAATTATACCAAGGTGGTTCCTCAAGAAAGCAAGGACCAAGGCTCGCGATACGTGAGCCAGACAATGAGCCACCGAGGGAAGCTCAAGTGCGGCCTTGTGAATGGCCGTCAGAGGAGTTTATGGTCCAAGCAGGTATCAAGGATGAATTTGACGTGTATGTGCGTAATGCTGATCTTGAGGACTTCGTGTCAGATATGTGCCTGCAATACCGCTACCTAACTGATTCCTTTGTGAGAAGGTTTAAATTTACATCCTAGCGCAATTCTCACATTGTTTTATTTGATCTTTATGATAAATCATACACCATGGACCTAGAAGATTTTAATACTGCTTGTAAACTCCCGCAGTAGGGCAATGTTAGTGAACCTTGCAAATCTGAATATAAAGACTTTCTTGCTAGTATCACTGTGGGGGAATCTAGAGAAATCACACAAGCTACCATAGGGAGCATTCATTTTCCTTCCATACATTATTTTGCTCTCTTTATAGGTAGATGCATTAACGGTAAAGATGAAGCTTGTCACATGTGCGTTCCAGATCTTTGTGTCCTCAAAAGTGCGGTATTAGGTGATAAACAATACAACTTGGGGGCTATTGTTGCATGAAGGTTGCATCATAACGGTACAAGTGGAGATTTGTTTGGTGGAATTTATGCAACTCGTGTAGCTAATTATCTCGATGTACCCATACATGAGAATGATATAGAGTTGCCTCCTGCTTGTCTAGATTATAATGCTATGGTTCGCCATCAGTTTGTTGAGAGGAATGAACAGTTCCTCCAGTACCGACTAATATTTGACAGACGGCGCGCTGTCTATATTGCCCTCCCTGCTCCTACTTTCTTTAACTTTCAGGCAAAAAGGAGATATGTTATAACCAGGGAGGAAGTGAACGAGTATGAGAGGAGTACGGAGGCAGCTTGCCTCCAAGCTGCAGCTCGTCGGGCAGTAGCCGCTGCATCTCAGTACGACCCCAGTTACCACTTTGGATATCCGCCAGGCCAGCAGTGGCCATAGACCAACTTAGGCCAAAAACCTAAGCTTGGCGGAGTACGTATTTCTCACCGATATTACATTCATGTTCACACACTCATGCCAGTTATCGGTGCTCATACTTTTTCATTGTACTATTCATGCTAGTTTATTTTCTGTTCTAAGCCTTCTTCTTGTGTGTTAGAAAAACGAAAAAAATTAGTGTAGCTTTTAGCTAGTTTACTTTTCATTCATGTAGTAGTAGTAATTAAAAGAAAACCCAAAAAGATTTCTCGTTCTCCTTTTGCTTGTTGGGAGCTTTCGCATGTAAATATTTTATTTCTTTTCTTTTCTTTGGGGGTCGAGAGGAGAAGACCATGATGAAAATGTTGAGTGGCTCTCATTTGCATTATTGTTGATTTAACCAAGAGCCCATATTACCTTGTCTTCTTCCTTGTATTAAATGCTTGCAGATTCCAGCTTAGTCCAATGCACGTGCACTATTATTATTATCCACACCGTTCGTTCGTGAAAGTGAAATGCAATAATGATGATATATGATGGACTGATTGAGATGAGAGAAGCTGGTATGAACTCGACCTATCTTGTTTTTGTAAATATGATTAATTCATCGTTCCTGATTCAGCATATTATGAATGAAACATGTTTGCAATGACAATTAGAGATTATAGTTGCTCATGCCATGCTTAATTTGCTACGAGTTTATAATGATTTACCTTGCGTGCCAACATGCTATTAAAATAGTTGTGATGTGGTATGATAGGGTGGTATCATCCTTTGAACGATTCGAGTGGCTTGACTTGGCACATGTTCACGCATGTAGTTGAGACCAAATCAACATAGCCTCCACGATATTTATGTTCATGGTGAATTGTATCCTACTCATGCTTGCACTCAGTGTTGATTAATTTTAATATATGTTCATGACTGTTGTCGCTCTCTAGTTGGTCGCTTCCCAGTCTCTTTCTAGCCTTCACTTGTACTAAGTGGGAATACTGCTTGTGCATCCACTTCCATAAACCCCAAAGTTATTCCATATGAGTCCATCATACCTTCCTATATGCGGTATCTACCTGCCGTTCCAAGTAAATTTGTATGTGCCAAACTCTAAACCTTCAAATGAAATTCTGTTTTGTATGCTCGAATAGCTCATGTATCAACTAGGGTTGTCTATATCTTCCATGCTGGGCGGGTTACTCTCACGATGAGTGGACTCCGCTCACCATTCACGAGAAAATGGCCGGTAACCGGGATGCCCAGTCCCATGCTCAAATCAAAATAATTGCAAACAAAACTCCCCCAGGATTGTTGTTAGTTGGAGGCACCCGTTGTTTCAGGCAAGCCATGGATTGATGCTTGTTGGTGGTGGGGGAGTATAAACTTTACCATTCTGCTTGGGAACCGCCTATAATGTGTGTAGCATGGAAGATATTGAGATCTCTTGGTTGTTATGTTGACAATGAAAGTATGCCACTCAAAATATTATTTATCTCTGTTTCAAAACTCGAGCTCTGGCACCTCTACAAATCCCTGCTTCCCTCTACGAAGGGCCTATCTATTTACTTTTATGTTGAGTCATCGTCCTCTTATTAAAAAGCACCAGTTGGAGAGCATCGCCGTCATTTGCATGCATTGCCATTAATTTACATTGGGTATGACTGGATCTCTTTTACCATGAATTACAATGTCTAGTCCGTCACTGATCTTTAGAGGTGCTCTGCATTTATGTTTTGCGGTCTCAGAAAGGGCTAGCAAGATACCATCTTGTTATATCATATTATGATTGTTTTGAGAAAGTGTTGTCATCCTAGATTTATTATTATTGCTCGCTAGTTGATTATGCCATTGATATGAGTAAACATGAGACCTAAGTGTTATTGTGAATATGGTTAGTTCATAATCTTTGCTGAAAACTTGAATGTTGGCTTACATATTTACAACAACAAGAGCAAACAGAGTTTGTAAAAGTTGTTCTTTATCACTTTCAGCTTGTTAACTGAATTGCTTGAGGACAAGCAAATGTTTAAGCTTGGGGGAGTTGATACGTCTCCAACGTATCTACTTTTCCAAACACTTTTGCCCTTGTTTTGGACTCTAACTTGCATGATTTGAATGTTACTAACCTAGATTGACGTTGTTTTCAGCAGAATTGCCATGGTGTTATTTTTGTGCAGAAATAAAAGTTCTCGGAACGACCAGAAACTTCACAGAGAATATTTTTGGAATTTATAAAAAAAATACTGGCGAAAGAATCAACACCAGGGGGACCACACACTGTCCACGAGGGTGGAGGGCGCGCCCCCTGCCTCGTGAGCCCCTTGAGGCTCCACCGACATCAACTCCAACTCCATATATTCACATTCGGGGAGAAAAAACCAGAGAGAAGGATTCATTGCATTTTATGATAAAGAGCCGCCGCCAAGCCCTAATCTCTCTCGGGGGGGCTGATCTAGAGTCTGTTCGGGGCTCCAGAGAGGGGAATCCATCGCCGTCGTCATCATCAACCATCCTCCATCACCAATTTCATGATGCTCACCGCCGTGCATGAGTAATCCCATCGTAGGCTTGCTGGACGGTGATGGGTTGGATGAGATTTATCATGTAATCAAGTTAGTTTTGTTAGGATTTGATCCCTAGTATCCATTATGTTCTGAGATTGATGTTGCGATGACTTTGCTATGCTTAATGCTTGTCACTAGGGCCCGAGTGCCATGAATTCAGATCTGAACCTATTATGTTTTCATGAATATATGTGAGTTCTTGATCCTATCTTGCAAGTCATTAGTCACCTACTATGTGTTATGATCTGGCAACCCCAAAGTGACAATAATCGGGACCACTCCCGGGGATGACCGTAGTTTGAGGAGTTCATGTATTCACTAAGTGTTAATGCTTTGGTCTGGTACTCTATTAAAAGGAGGCTTAATATCCCTTAGTTTCCAATAGGACCCCGCTGCCACGGGAGGGTAGGACAAAAGATGTCATGCAAGTTCTTTTCCATAAGCACGTATGACTATATTCGGAATACATGCCTACATTACATTGATGAACTGGAGCTAGTTCTGTGTCACCCTATGTTATAACTGTTGCATGAGGAATCGCATCCGACATAATTATCCATCACTGATCCATTGCCTACGAGCTTTTCACATATTGATCTTCGCTTAGTTACTTTTCTGTTGCCACTGTTACAATTACTACAAAACTGCTGCTGCTACTTTTGCCACCGTTACCGTTACTTCCATACTACTTTGCTACTAAATACTTTGCTGCAGATATTAAGTTTTCCAGGTGTGGTTGAATTGACAACTCAGCTGCTAATACTTGAGAATATTCTTTGGCACCCCTTGTGTCGAACCAATAAATTTGGGTTGAATACTCTACCCTCGAAAACTATTGCGATCCCCTATACTTGTGGGTTATCAAATCCCTATCCATCAGCTGCTGGTTCTAGCACCTCCGAAGAGGATCATTAAGGCGCTTGAGAAAATCCAGAGGGGATTCCTCTGGTAGGACACACAGAAGCCAATGGTGGCAATTGACACGTTAGCTGGCGGTGCGTCGCCCGGGCGATCTCGCCTGGAGGACTTGGCGTCCACGACCTCGAGCGGACCGCCCTCGTGCTACGCACACGTTGGCTATGGCTAATTTGCACTAACAGCACCAGAGCTTGGAGCGGCCTTGAATTACAGTTCTGCGACGACTAGCGAGCCTTCTTCTTCGCCTCGACAACTATGCAAATCGGCAATGGTGTGAATGCCTTATTCTGGGAGACCGCTGGATCACGGGACGCTCGGTCCGCGAGATCGTGTCACGACTATACTCCTGCATCCCGAAGCGCCGCCAAAAACTGCGGACGGTGGCGGACGGCCTTCGGGCTAACAGTTGGGCGCACGACATCCAAGGCACCATTGGCATACAGGAGATCGGCGAATACCTACAGATATGGCACCTCATCGAGCACACGATGCTTTCTACCGAGCCGGATCACCTCATCTGGAAGTGGAGCTCGAAGGGCACCTACACTGCCCAGTCTTCCTACCTAGCCACATTCCACGGATCCACCACCTGTGATGCCTGGAAGCTCACTTGGAAGTGCTGGCACTGCCTTGTGTCCGATTCTTCCATTGGCTCGCTCACCTCGATCGGTGCTGGACCGCTGACAGCCTCGCCCGCCACGGCCTGCAGCACCCTGTGCGCTACCCGCTATGCGACCAGGCCCCAGAGACCATCCAAGATCTCCTCCTCGCCTATCCATTCTCATGGCAGATGTGGTATGAGGTACTGTGCTGGCTTAGGGTACCCTGCAACCCGCCTGACAGCGAGCCATCGATAAAGTCCATGTGGCGCTCCACGAGGCAGCTCACGCCCAAACCCATGTGCAAGGGCCTCGCCTCCGCGACCTTGCTCATACCCTGGATGATTTGGAAACACCGAAATGATTGCATCTTCGAGAGAGACATCCCCTCAATTGTGGCACTGATGACCAAGATCAATGATGTAGGGTGGAACCCTATGCGGCCGATCTTTCATGAAAGGAGCGGATCCCAACTAAGAACATGAAGAACACGAGGGGAAAACGAGGGAAAACACAAGAGGAACTCTCAAACCAACAAGATATAGTCACACATATGCTAGATCCTCGAAACACAAAGGGGGATACACAATCCAAAGTCAACAACAGACGATACAAAAGGTAACCGGTTCTTCTCCGTGAGGAGGTCTTGATGGGGCCACCCAAGAGGGGGTCTTGAATCCGCTTGGAAGGATCTTCTCCGGTGGAGGTGCGATCTCCGAGGAGAAGGTAACCAAGTGGATGAGCAAAGCTCTCACACAAACATGAGTTAATCCTTTGCTAACCCTAACTAGGAGGAGGGGGAGGTCTATTTATAGTCTTAGTGCAAAAGAGGGGCGAAGTGAAAGGGTACATGGGCTTCGGCCAAAAACTGTGCGCAGACAGGTGCTGGACGTCCGCTGGGGACCGGTCGTCCGGTGGCTCATGGGGGACCGGACGTCCGGAGTCGTCGGACTTCCGCTAAATTCGTTCTGTGAAGGATGCGCCGGACGTCCGGTGGCTTCGGACTTCCGTTAATTTTGGCTCGGGTGCAGAGTCGCCGGACGTCCGGGTCTTGTCGGTCGTCCGCTCGCTGGAGGGTGTGGCCGGTCGTCCGGTCCTGGCCAGACATCCGCTCGTTGTAGCTTGTTTTAGCTGGGACTCGGGCATGTTGAGTTTCAGGCGTCGGACGTCCGGTCCCGACCGGTCGTCCAGAGGCTGTAGTTTCTTCGATAGTCCTTCTTTTTGTGCTTCGCACTTGGTGTCCTCGCTGAAGGAAATATGCCCTAGAGGCAATAATAAAGTTATTATTTATTTCCTTATATCATGATAAATGTTTATTATTCATGCTAGAATTGTATTAACCGGAAACATAATACATGTGTGAATACATAGACAAACATAGTGTCACTAGTATGCCTCTACTTGACTAGCTCGTTGATCAAAGATGGTTATGTTTCCTAGCCATAGACATGAGTTGTCATTTGATTAACGGGATCACATCATTAGGAGAATGATGAGATTGACTTGACCCATTCCGTTAGCTTAGCACACGATTGTTTAGTATGTTGCTATTGCTTTCTTCATGACTTATACATGTTCCTATGACTATGAGATTATGCAACTCCCGTTTACCGGAGGAACACTTTGTGTGCTACCAACCGTCACAACGTAACTGGGTGATTATAAAGGTGCTCTACAGGTGTTTCCGAAGGTACTTGTTGGGTTGGCGTATTTCAAGATTAGAATTTGTCACTCCGATTGTCGGAGAGGTATCTCTGGGCCCACTCGGTAATGCACATCACTTAAGCCTTGCAAGCATTGCAACTAATGAGTTAGTTGCGGGATGACGTATTACGAAACGAGTAAAGAGACTTGCTGGTAACGAGATTGAACTAGGTATTGAGATACCGACGATCGAATCTCGGGCAAGTAACATACCGATGACAAAGGGAACAACGTATGTTGTTATGTTGTCTGACCGATAAAGATCTTCGTAGAATATGTGGGAGCCAATATGAGCATCCAGGTTCCGCTATTGGTTATTTACCGGAGACGTGTCTCGGTCATGTCTACATAGTTCTCGAACCCGTAGGGTTCGCACGCTTAACGTTTCGATGACAGTTATATTATGAGTTTATATGTTTCGATGTACCGAAGGTTGTTCGGAGTCCCGGATGTGATCACGGACATGACGAGGAGTCTCGAAATGGTCGATACATGAAGATTGATATATTGGATGACTATATTCGGACACCGAATGGTTCCGGGGGTTATCGGATATATACCGGAGTACCGGGGGGTTACCGGAACCCCCCGGAGGCTATTGGGCCTCATGGGCCCAATTGGTGGAAGAGGAGAGGCGGCCAAGGGGCAGCCACGCGCCCCTCCCCCCCCCCCAAGTCCGAATTGGACAAGGAGGGGGGTGGCGCCCCCCCCCCCTTTCCTTTCCCCCTCTCTCCTTCCCTCTCCTCTCCTAGTCCAACAAGGAAGGGAGGGAGTCCTACTCCCGGTGGGAGTAGGACTCCTCCTGGCGCGCCTCCTCCTGGCTGGCCGCACCTCCCCCCCTTGCTCCTTTATATACGGGGGCAGGGGGCACCCTAGAGACACAACAATTGATCGTTTGATCTTTTAGCCGTGTGCGGTGGCCCCCTCCACCATAGTCCACCTCGATAATACTATAGCGGTGCTTAGGCGAAGCCCTGCGTTGGTAGAACATCATCATCGTCACCACGCCGTCGTGCTGACGAAACTCTCCCTCAACACTCGGCTGGATCGGAGTTCGAGGGACGTCATCGGGCTGAACATGTGCTGAACTCGGAGGTGTCGTGCGTTCGGTACTTGATCGGTCGGATCGTGAAGACGTACGACTACATCAACCGCGTTGTGCTAACGCTTCCGCTTTCGGTCTACGAGGGTACGTGGACAACACTCTCCCCTCTCGTTGCTATGCATCACCATGATCTTGCGTGTGCGTAGGGAAATTTTTGAAATTACTACGTTCCCCAACAGTGGCATCCGAGCCAGGTTTTATGCGTTGATGTTATATGCACGAGTAGAACACAAGTGAGTTGTGGGCGATATAAGTCATACTGCTTACCAGCATGTCATACTTTGGTTCGGCGGTATTGTTGGATGAAGCGGCCCGGACCGACATTACGCGTACGCTTACGCGAGACTGGTTCTACCGACGTGCTTTGCACACAGGTGGCTGGCGGGTGTCAGTTTTTCTAACTTTAGTTGAACCGAGTGTGGCTACGCCCGGTCCTTGCGAAGGTTAAAACGACACACACTTGGCAAACTATCGTTGTGGTTTTGATGCGTAGGTCAGAACGGTTCTTCCTAAGCCCGTGGCAGCCACCTAAAACTTGCAACAACAAAGTAGAGGACGTCTAACTTGTTTTTGCAGGGCATGTTGTGATGTGATATGGTCAAGGCATGATGCTAAATTTATTGTATGAGATGATCATGTTTTGTAACCGAGTTATCGGCAACTGGCAAGAGCCATATGGTTGTCGCTTTATTGTATGCAATGCAATCGCCCTGTAATGCTTTACTTTATCACTAAGTGGTAGCGATAGTCGTAGAAGCATAAGATTGGCGAGACGACAACGATGCTACGATGGAGATCAAGGTGTCGCGCCGGTGACGATGGTGATCATGACGGTGCTTCGGAGATGGAGATCACAAGCACAAGATGATGATGGCCATATCATATCACTTATATTGATTGCATGTGATGTTTATCTTTTATGCATCTTATCTTGCTTTGATTGACGGTAGCATTATAAGATGATCCCTCACTAAATTATCAAAGTATAAGTGTTCTCCCTGAGTATGCACTGTTGCGAAAGTTCTTCGTGCTGAGACACCACGTGATGATCGGGTGTGATAGGCTCTATGTTCAAATACAACGGGTGCAAAACAGTTGCACACGCGGAATACTTAGGTTAAGCTTGACGAGCCTAGCATATAACAGATATGGCCTCGGAACACGGAGACCGAAAAGTCGAGCGTAATCATATAGTAGATATGATCAACATAGTGATGTTCACCGTTGAAACTACTCCATCTCACGTGATGATCGGACATGGTTTAGTTGATATGGATCACGTGATCACTTAGAGGATTAGAGGGATGTCTATCTAAGTGGGAGTTCTTAAGTAATATGATTAATTGAACTTAAATTTATCATGAACTTAGTCCTGATAGTATTTTGCAAATTATGTTTTAGATCAATAGCTCGCGTTGTTGCTTCCCTATGTTTATTTTGATATGTTCCTAGAGAAAAATCATGTTGAAAGATGTTAGTAGCAATGATGCGGATTGGATCCGTGATCTGAGGATTATCCTCATTGCTGCACAGAAGTATTATGTCCTTGATGCACCGCTAGGTGACAGACCTATTGCAGGAGCACATGCAGACGTTATGAACGTTTGGCTAGCTCAATATGATGACTACTTGATAGTTTAGTGCACCATGCTTAATGCCTTAGAATCGGGACTTCAAAGACGTTTTGAACGTCAAGGACCATATGAGATGTTCCAGGAGTTGAAGTTAATATTTCAAGCAAATACCCGAGTTGAGAGATATGAAGTCTCCAACAAGTTCTATAGCTAAAAGATGGAGGAGAATAGCTCAAGCAGTGAGCATGTGCTTAGATTGTCTGGGTACTACAATCGCTTGAATCAAGTGGGAGTTAATCTTCCAGATAAAATAGTGATTGACAGAATTCTCTAGTCACCATCACCAAGTTAGTAGAACTTCGTGATGAACTATAGTATGCAAGGGATGACGAAAGTAATTCCCGAGCTCTTCGCGATGCTGAAATCGACGAAGGTAGAAATCAAGAAAGAGCATCAAGTGTTGATGGTTAACAAGACCACTAGTTTCAAGAAAAGGGCAAAGGGATAGAAGGGGAACTTCAAGAAGAACGGCAAGCAAGTTGCTGCTCAAGTGAAG
Organism: Aegilops tauschii subsp. strangulata; assembly: GCF_002575655.3. Classification (NCBI taxonomy): domain Eukaryota; kingdom Viridiplantae; phylum Streptophyta; class Magnoliopsida; order Poales; family Poaceae; genus Aegilops; species Aegilops tauschii. The sequence goes on from NC_053040.3 coordinate 185,543,416, forward strand.
AAGCCCAAGTCTGGACCTAAGCCTGAGACTAAGTGCTTCTACTTCAAAGGGACTGGTCACTGGAAGCGGAACTGCCCCAAGTATTTGGTGGATAAGAAGGATGGCAAAGTGAACAAAGGTATATTTGATATACAGATTATTGATGTGTATTTTACTAGTGTTCATAGCAACCCCTCAGTATTTGATACTGGTTCAGTTGCTAAAGAGTAGTAACTCGAAACGGGAGTTGCATAATGAACAGAAACTAGTTAAGGATGAAGTGACGATGTGTATTGGAAGTGGTTCCAAGATTGATATGATCATCATCGCACACTCCCTATACTTTCGGGATTAGTGTTGAACCTAATTAAGTGTTATTTGGTGTTTGCGTTGAGCATGAATATGATTTGATCATGTTTATTGCAATACGGTTATTCATTTAAGTTAGAGAATAATTGTTGTTCTGTTTACATGAATAAAACCTTATATGGTTACACACCCAATAAAAATGGATCGTTGGATCTCGATCGTAGTGATACACATATTCATAATATTGAAGCCAAAAGATGCAAAGTTAATAATGATAGTGCAACTTATTTGTGGCACTGCCGTTTAGGTCATATTGGTGTAAAGCGCATGAAGAAACTCCATGCTGATGGGCTTTTGGAATCACTTGATTATGAATCACTTGATGCTTGGGAACCATGCCTTATGGGCAAAATGACTAAGACTCCGTTCTCTAGAACAATGGAGCGAGCAACTGACTTATTGGAAATAATACATACTGATGTATGCGATCCGATGAGTGTTGAGGCTCGCGGCGGGTATTGTTATTTTCTGACCTTCACAGATGATTTGAGCAGATATGGGTATATCTACTTGATTAAACATAAGTCTGAAACATTTGAAATGTTCAAAGAATTTCAGAGTGAAGTGGAAAATCATCGTGACAAGAAAATAAGGTTTCTATGATCTGATCACGGAGACAAATATTTGAGTTACGAGTTTGGTCTTCAATTAAAACAATGTGGAATAGTTTCACAAATTCGTGCCACCTGGAACACCACAACATAATGGTGTGTCTGAACGTCATAACCGTACTTTATTGGATATAGTGCAATCTATGATGTTTCTTACCGATTTACCACTATAGTTTTGGGGTTATGCATTAGAGACAGCTGCATTCACGTTAAAAAGGGCACCATCTAAATCCGTTTGAGACGACACCATATGAACGGTGGTTTGGCAAGAAACCAAAGTTGTCGTTTCTTAAAGTTTGGGGTTGTGATGCTTATAAGAAAAAGTTTCATCCTGATAAGCTCAAACCCAAATCGGAGAAATGTGTCTTCATAGGATACCCAAAGGAGACAATTGGGTACACCTTCTATCACAGATCCGAAGGCAAGATATTCATTGCTGAGAATGGATCCTTTCTAGAGAAGGAGTTTCTCTTGAAAGAAGTGAGTGGGAGGAAAGTAGAACTTGATCGGGTAACTGTACCTGCTCCTTTATTGGAAAGTAGTTCATCACAGAAATTTGTTCCTGTGACTCCTACACCAATTAGTGAGGAAGCTAATGATGATGATCATGTAACTTCAGATCAAGTTACTACCGAACCTCGTAGGTAAACCAGAGTGAGATCCACACCAGAGTGGTACGGTAATCCTGTTCTGGAGGTCATGTTACTTGACCATGACGAACCTACGAACTATGAGGAAGCGATGATGAGCCCAGATTCTGCGAAATGGCTTGAGGCCATGAAATCTGAGATGAGATCCATGTATGAGAACAAAGTATGGACTTTGATTGACTTGCCCATTGATGGGCGAGCCATTGAGATTAAATGGATCTTCAAGAGGAAGACGGACGCTGATAGTAGTGTTACTATCTACAAAGCTAGAATTGTCGCAAAAAGGTTTTCGACAAGTTCAAGGTGTCGACTACGATGAGAGTTTCTCACTCGTATCTATGCTTAAGTCTGTCCGAATCATGTTAGCAATTGCCCCATTTTATGAAATCTGGCAAATGGATAAACAAAACTGCATTCCTTAATGGATTTATTAAAGAAGAGTTGTATATGATGCAACCAGAAGGTTTTGTCAACCCTAAAGGTGCTAACAAAATGTGCAAGCATCTCGGAGTTGGAATATACGCTTTGATAAGTTGATCAAAGGATATAGTTTTATACAGACTTGCGTGAAGCCTGTATTGACAAGAAAGTGAGTGGGAGCACTACAGCATTTCTGATAAGTATATGTGAATGACATATTGTTGATCGGAAATAATGTAGAATTATTCTGCAAAGCATAAAGGAGTGTTTGAAATGAGTTTTTCAAAGAAAGGCCTCGGTGAAGCTGCTTACATATTGAGCATCAAGATCTATAGAGATGGATCAAGATGCTTGATAAGTTTTTTCAATGAGTACATACCTTGACAAGATTTTGAAGTAGTTCAAAATGGAACAGTCAAAGAAAGAGTTCTTGCCTGTGTTACAAGGTGTGAAATTGAGTAAGACTCAAAGCCAGACCATGGCAGAAGACAGAAAGAGAATGAAAGTCATTCCCTATGCCTTGGCCATAGGTTCTATAAAGTATGCCATGCTGTGTACCAGATCTATTGTATACCCTACACTGATTTTGGCAAGGGAGTACAATAGTGATCTAGGAGTAGATCACTGGACAGCGGTCAAAATTATCCTTAGTGGAGAGGATATGTTTCTCGATTATGGAGATGACAAAAAGGGTTCGTCGTAAAGGGTTACGTCGATGCAAATTTTGACACTGATCCAGATGACTCTAAGTCTCAATCTGGATGCATATTGAAAGTGGGGGCAATTAGCTAGAGTAGCTCCGTGCAGAGCATTGTAGACATAGAAATTTGCAAAATACTTACGGATCTGAATGTGACAGACCCGTTGACTAAAATTATCTCACAAGAAAAACATGATCACACCTTAGTACTCTTTGGGTGTTAATCACATAGCGATGTGAACTAGATTATTGACTCTAGTAAACCCTTTGGGTGTTGGTCACATGACGATGTGAACTATGGGTGTTAATCACATGGTGATGTGAAATATTGATGTTAAATCACATGGCGATGTGATCTAGATTATTGACTCTAGTGCAAGTGGGAGACTGAAGGAAATATGCCCTAGAGGGAATAATAAAGTTATTATTTATTTCCTTATATCATGATAATGTTTATTATTCATGCTAGAATTGTATTAACCGGAAACATAATACATGTGTGAATACATAGACAAACATAGTGTCACTAGTATGCCTCTACTTGACTAGCTCGTTGATCAAAGATGGTTATGTTTCCTAGCCATAGACATGAGTTGTCATTTGATTAACGGGATCACATCATTAGGAGAATGATGTGATTGACTTGACCCATTCCGTTAGCTTAGCACACGATCGTTTAGTATGTTGCTATTGCTTTCTTCATGACTTATACATGTTCCTATGGCTATGAGATTATGCAACTCCCGTTTACCGGAGGAACACTTTGTGTGCTACCAAACGTCACAACGTAACTGGGTGATTATAAAGGTGCTCTACAGGTGTCTCCGAAGGTACTTGTTGGGTTGGCGTATTTCAAGATTAGGATTTGTCACTCCGATTGTCGGAGAGGTATCTCTGGGCCCACTCGGTAATGCACATCACTTAAGCCTTGCAAGCATTGCAACTAATGAGTTAGTTGCGGGATGATGTATTACGGAACGAGTAAAGAGACTTGCCGGTAACGAGATTGAACTAGGTATTGAGATACCGAAGATCGAATCTCAGGCAAGTAACATATCGATGACAAAGGGAACAATGTATGTTGTTATGCGGTCTGACCGATAAAGATCTTCGTAGAATATGTGGGAGCCAATATGAGCATCCAGGTTCCGCTATTGGTTATTGACCGGAGACGTGTCTCGGTCATGTCTACATAGTTCTCGAACCCGTAAAGTCCGCACGCTTAACGTTTCGATGATAGTTATATTATGAGTTTATATGTTTTGATGTACCGAAGGTTGTTCGGAGTCCCGGATGTGATCACGGACATGACGAGGAGTCTCGAAATGGTCGAGACATGAAGATTGATATATTGGATGACTATATTCGGACACCGGAATGGTTCTGGGGGTTATCGGATATATACCGGAGTACCGGGGGCTTACCGGAACCCCCCCCCCCACCCCGGAGGCTATTGGGCCTCATGGGCCCAATTGGTGGAAGAGGAGAGGCGGCCAAGGGGCAGCCGCGCGCCCCTTCCCCCCCCCCCCAGTCCGAATTGGACAAGGAGGGGGGCGCCCCCCTTTCCTTTCCCCCTCTCTCCTTCCCTCTCCTCTCCTAGTCCAACAAGGAAGGGAGGGAGTCCTACTCCCGGTGGGAGTAGGACTCCTCCTGGCGCGCCTCCTCCTGGCCGGCCGCACCTACCCCCCTTGCTCCTTTATATACGGGGGCAGGGGGCACCCTAGAGACACAACAATTGATCGTTTGATCTTTTAGCCGTGTGCGGTGCCCCCCCTCCACCATAGTCCACCTTGATAATATTGTAGCGGTGCTTAGGCGAAGACCTGCGTCGGTAGAACATCATCATCGTCACCACGCCGTCGTGCTGACAAAACTCTCCCTCAACACTCGGCTGGATCGGAGTTCGAGGGACGTCATCGAGCTGAACGTGTGCTGAACTCGGAGGTGTCGTGCGTTCGGTACTTGATCGGTCGGATCGTGAAGACGTACGACTACATCAACCGCGTTGTGCTAATGCTTCCACTTTCGGTCTACGAGGGTACGTGGACAACACTCTCCCCTCTCGTTGCTATGCATCACCATGATCTTGCGTGTGTGTAGGGAATTTTTTGAAATTACTACGTTCCCCAACACTCGCCGTCTTGTCCAATGGAGGTAGATATTCCATGGTTATCCTCCAAGTACCTAAGCACACATAGTGTTTCCATTGGAGGTAGTAGCCATGTCTCGTGCATAGAAAGGGGTAGTCCGGATAGGAGCGAGTTCACCTTATCTTCGATAGCCTTTGTTCGGGTTCTTGTCATGGGTCCAAGTGGTGTCGTGGGAGACGTAGGTTGGTCCATGGGGATGACCTTGGGATGCTCCGCATCATCTCCCCTCCCTTGGGAAAGATCCGACCTCGGATCGAAATATTCATCACCATGGTAGGGCGAAAGATCCTTGATGTTGAAGACGTCGCTCACGTTGTACTTGTAGCGCGGGAGGTCAATCTTGTAAGCGTTGTTGTTGTAGCGTGCTAGCACCTTGAAGGGTCCATCATCTCGTGGGAGAAGTTTGGACTTGCGTTCGTTGGGGAAGCGGTCCTTGCGAGGTGTAGCCACACCAAGTCTCCGATGTTGAATATCATGGGTTGCTTGTTGACGTTGAGCTTGGTCGCGAGTCGTTGTACTTGGCGCTCGATGGTGTGCCTTGTATCTTCATGCATCTTCTTGAGGTAGTTGACTCGGGCACTCGCGTCCATGTTGATACGCTCTTGTAGTGGTAGAGGAAGAATGTCCAATGGGGACAACGGGTTGAAGCCGTAGACGACCTCGAAAGGGGACTTGCCGGTAGTTGAATGTCTTGCACAATTGTAGGCGTACTCTGCGATGGGTAGGCACTCCTCCCACTCCTTGATGTTCTTATTTATCAAGACGCGTAGTAGAGTGGAGAGTGTTCGGTTCGTCACCTCCGTTTGGCCGTCGGTTTGTGGATGGTATGCCGTGGAGAATAGGAGCTTGATTCCGAGCTTGGCGCATAAAGTCTTCCAAAAGTAACTCAAGAACTTGACGTCGCGGTCCGAGACAATCGTCTTTGGCACTCCATGAAGGCGCAAGATTTCCGTACAAAAGAGATTGGCAACATGTGAAGCATCGTCTATCTTGTTGCAAGGAATGAAATGTGCCATTTTTGAGAATCGATCCACAACAAAAAACACGGAATCCTTGCCATTTCTAGTTCTAGGCAAACCAAGCACAAAATCCATGCTAATATCTTCCCATGGTTGATATGGAATTGGAAGTGGCATGTAAAGGCCATGAGATTGAGCTTTAGACTTAGCTCTGCGACATGTAGAGCATCGGTTGGTGAAGCAGTTGACGTCGCGAAACATCTTGGGCCATCTTGGAGAGCGTAGCAAGTGTCTTGTCGCGTCCAAAATGTCCCATTAGTCCTCGTCCATGGGATTCTTGCAAAAGCAACAAACGAAGAGAAGACTCGGGTATGCAAAGTTTGTTAACTCTCATAAGATAACCATCCTTGATGTAATATCGATCCCATGAAGTATGCGTCAAACACTTGTTAACTCTCATAAGGAATAGCAAAAATAGGATCATGCGCATACAAGTCTTTTATGTGCTCAAAGCCAATGACATCCAACTCAAGGTGAGCAACAAGCATGCATATACGGGAAAGCGCATCCGCCACAACATTTTCCTTATCTTTAATATACTTGATGACATAAGGAAAAGACTCAATAAATTCACTCCATTTAGCATGACGCTTGTTCAACTTAGTTTGACCCTTAAGGTATTTAAGCATTTCATGATCGGTATGGATAATAAATTCATGAGGGCGGAGATAATGTTCCCATTCACGTAAAACTCGCACTAAAGCATATAGCTCTTTGTCATAGATGGGGTAGTTGAGTTGCGCTCCAGAAAGTTTCTCACTAAAATATGCAATTGGGCGCTTCTCTTGTGTTAACACACCTCCTATGCCATTACCACTAGCATCGCAATGAATTTCAAAAGGTTTGTCAAAGTTGGGTAAGGCAAGCACGGGGGCATGAGTAAGCAAATTCTTAAGCTCATTGAATGCGCTATCTTGCGATGGTCCCCAAACAAAGGGTGCATTCTTCTTGCTCGAAGCATGCAAAGGTGAAGCAATGGTGCTAAAATCCTTCACAAATCTACGGTAGAAACCGGCTAAACCAAGAAAACTACGCACTTGTTGCAAGTTGGTTGGTTGGGGCCAAGTTTTAATAGCATTGATTTTAGATTCATCAACATGAACACCCTTAGAAGATACTACAAAACCTAAGAAAACAAGCTTATCAACACCAAAAAGGCATTTTCCATATTAGCATAAAGTTGCTCTTTCCGAAGAGTTTGTAGCACGGTTTGAAGGTGGGTTACATGCTCTTTAAGAGATTTGCTAAATACAAGATATCGTCGAAGTAGACAACAACAAATTCACCAATGTAAGGGTGAAACACATAATGCATAAGACGCATGAAAGTACCTGGTGCTTCCGATAAACCCATAGGCATGACTAACCACTCATACAAACCAAACTTTGTTTTGAAAGCGGTTTTCCATTCATCACCCTCTTGTATGTGTATTTGATAGTAACCACTTTTAAGATCAATTTTGGAAAAGATAGTGGCACCGCTAAGTTCATCAAGCATATCATCAAGGCGTGGAATGGGGTACCTATAGCGAACGATGATAGCGTTGATGGGTCTACAATCGGAACACATGCGAAAGCTACCGTCTCTTTTGGGCACAAGAATGACCGGTACGGCACAAGGACTCAAACTTTCGCGCACATGTCCATGGTCTATGACATGCTTTACTTGCCTTTGTATTTCTTTGGTTTCTTCGGGGTTGACGCGGTATGGGGCCTTGTTAGGTAGAGGTGCTCCGGGGATGAGGTCGATTCGGTGCTCAATGCCTCGTAGTGGAGGTAGACCCGGAGGTAGCTCGTCGGGGAAAACATCTTGGAATTCCTGCAATAAAGAAGATAACACTAGAGGAAGATTGTGAGAGGTGTTAGCTTTTGGTGCCTCATCCTTGCACACAAGGACATAGTGTAGGACACTTGATGGGTTCTCACACACTTCTCTCATCTCACGTTTGGTGGCAAATAGAACTAAGTTTTTCTTGTCGCTCATCGTGGAGTCACTCAATTTGGGCTTGTGGCGCTCACTATCTTTTTGGTGGTTCACTCTCTCGCTATTCTCTCCATGATGGGTGGCTTGCTTGTCAGCAAGCACTTGGCTTGGAGACATAGGTCGTAGCACAAACTCCTTCCCTTTCATCTTGAAGCTATATTGGTTTGTGCGCCCATTGTGGATGACACCTCGGTCAAATTGCCATGGCCGTCCAAGAAGGAGGTGGCAAACGGTCATCGGAAGGACATCACACTCCAAAGTGTCTTCATAGGCTCCGATCTTGAAAGAGACTTGTACCCTATGCTCGACTTGGATGGTGTCGTGGTCGCTTAGCCATTGAACCTTGTAGGGGTGCGGGTGTTTCATCTTGACCAATTGGAGTTTGGAGCAAAGTTCTTCACTTGCGAGGTTATGGCAACTCCCTCCATCGATGATGACCTTGACGGACCTTCCATTGATGCCGGCCTTTGTGTGGAAGATATGGCATCTTTGGTCTTCTTCTTGTTGATGTTGAAGAGTCAAGATCTTGGAGACAACAAGAGCGGACTTGAATCTTCATCACAAAAGACTTGATCATCTTCGTCTTCGTTATTCACTTGGCGGTGCATGGCCACTTGCTCAAGGGCTTCCATTTCTCCTTCACTCATTGAGTCATAGGTTCCGTCGTCGTTGAGGATCATAGTGCGCTTGTTTGTGCACTCGAAGGACTTGTGGCCTCGGCCTCCGCATGTGAAGCATTTGAAGGAACTTGTCTTGATGGTCTCATTGGTTGGAGTAAAGGATGATGAAGCTCGCGGCTTCAAGTTGCTTGTAGTAGGAGGACGACTTGAGGTTGTCGAAGTTTTCTTGTAACTTGACTTGTCGCCGTTGCTTGTAGATGGCTTGGTTGAGATAGAAGTTGTTGGAGTCGTTGAAGCTTGATTTTTGGAGAGGCCATAGGACTTGGATGAGAACTTGGCGTACTTGAAGTCGTCTTGCACTTGGCGTTCCGCTTTGGTAGCTTAGTGCACTAGCTTGATGAGGTTCGAGTATGGTTGGAAGTCGGCTATCTTCTTGATAGGATGATTGAGTCCATTCAAGAAACGTGCCATAGTTTGCTCATCATCTTCTTTGACATTGGCTCGTATCATGGCAATCTCCATTTCCTTTGAAGGAAATATGCCCTAGAGGCAATAATAAAGTTATTATTTATTTCCTTATATCATGATAAATGTTTATTATTCATGCTAGAATTGTATCAACCGGAAACTTGATACATGTGTGAATACATAGACAAACAGAGTGTCACTAGTATGCCTCTACTTGACTAGCTCGTTGATCAAAGATGGTTATGTTTCCTAGCCATAGACATGAGTTGTCATTTGATTAACGGGATCACATCATTAGGAGAATGATGTGATTGACTTGACCCATTCCGTTAGCTTAGCACTCGATCGTTTAGTATGTTGCTATTGCTTTATTCATGACTTATACATGTTCCTATGACTATGAGATTATGCAACTCCCGTTTACCGGAGGAATGCTTTGTGTGTGACCAAACGTCACAACGTAACTGGGTGATTATAAAGGTGCTCTACAGGTGTCTCCGAAAGTACTTGTTGGGTTGGCGTATTTCGAGATTAGGATTTGTCACTCCGATTGTCGGAGAGGTATCTCTGGGCCCTCTCGGTAATGCACATCACTATAAGCCTTGCAAGCATTGTAACTAATGGGTTAGTTGCGGGATGATGTATTACGGAACGATTAAAGAGACTGCCGGTAACGAGATTGAACTAGGTATTGAGATACCGACGATCGAATCTCGGGCAAGTAACATACCGATGACAAAGGGAACAACGTATGTTGTTATGCGGTCTGACCGATAAAGATCCTCGTAGAATATGTGGGAGCCAATATGAGCATCCAGGTTCCGCTATTGGTTATTGACCGGAGACGTGTCTCGGTCATGTCTACATAGTTCTCGAACCCGTAGGGTCCGCACGCTTAAAGTTCGATGACGGTTATATTATGAGTTTATGTGTTTTGATGTACCGAAGGTAGTTCGGAGTCCCGGATGAGATCGGGGACATGACGAGGAGTCTCAAAATGGCCGAGACGTAAAGATCGATATATTGGACGACTATATTCGGACTTCGGAAAGGTTCCGAGTGATTCGGGTATTTATCGGAGTACCGGAGAGTTACGGGAATTCGCCGGGGAGAAGTATTGGGCCTTATTGGGTCATACGGGAATAGAGGAGAGAGGCCAAAAGGAAGGAGGCGCGCACCCCCCTCTTGTCCGAATTGGACAAGGGGTGTAGCCCCCTTTTTCCTTCTCCCTCTCCCCCTCTTTCCTTCTCTCCTACTCCAACAAGGAAAGGAGGTGTCCTACTCCCGGTGGGAGTAGGACTCTCCCCTTGGCGCGCCCTCCTCCTTGGCCGGCCGCCTCCCCCTTGCTCCTTTACATACGGGGGCAGGGGGCACCCCATAGACACAACAATTGATCATTGATCTCTTAGCCGTGTGCGGTGCCCCCCTCCACCATATTACACCTCGATAATATCGTAGCGGTGCTTAGGCGAAGCCCTGCGTCGATAGAACATCATCATCGTCACCACGCCGTCGTGCTGACGAAACTCTCCCTCAACACTCGGCTGGATCGGAGTTCGAGGGACGTCATCGAGCTGAACGTGTGCTGAACTCGGAGGTGCCGTGCGTTCGGTACTTGATCGGTCGGATCGTGAAGACGTACGACTACATCAACCGCGTTGTGTTAACGCTTCCGCTTTCGGTCTACGAGGGTACGTGGACAACACTCTCCCCTCTCGTTGCTATGCATCACCATGATCTTGCGTGTGCGTAGGAAATTTTTTGAAATTACTACGTTCCCCAACGGTGGTATCAGAGCCTGGTTTTATGCGTAGATGTCATATGCACGAGTAGAACACAAGTGAGTTGTGGGCGATATAAGTCATACTGCTTACCAGCATGTCATACTTTGGTTCGGCGGTATTCTTGGATGAAGCGGCCCGGACCGACATTACGCGTACGCTTACGCGAGACTGGTTCTTCCGACGTGCTTTGCACACAGGTGGCTGGCGGGTGTCAGTTTCTCCAACTTTAGTTGAACCGAGTGTGGCTACGCCCGGTCCTTGCAAAGGTTAAAACAGCACCAACTTGACAAACTATCGTTGTGGTTTTTGATGCGTAGGTAAGAACGGTTCTTGCTCAGCCCATAGCAGCCACGTAAAACTTGCAACAACAAAGTAGAGGACGTCTAACTTGTTTTTGCAGGGCATGTTGTGATGTGATATGGTCAAGGCATGATGCTATATTTTATTGTATGAGATGATCATGTTTTGTAACCGAGTTATCAGCAACTGGCAGGAGCCATATGGTTGTCGCTTTATTGTATGCAATGCAATCGCCATGTAATTGCTTTACTTTATCACTAAGCGGTAGCGATAGTCGTAGAAGCAATAGTTGGCGAGACGACAACGATGCTACAATGGAGATCAAGGTGTCGCGCCGGTGACGATGGGGATCATGACGGTGCTTCGGATATGGAGATCACAAGCACAAGATGATGATGGCCATATCATATCACTTATATTGATTGCATGTGATGTTTATCTTTTATGCATCTTATCTTGCTTTGATTGACGGTAGCATTATAAGATGATCTCTCACTAAATTTCAAGATAAAAGTGTTCTCCCTGAGTATGCACCGTTGCCAAAGTTCGTCGTGCCCAGACACCACGTGATGATCGGGTGTGATAAGCTCTACGTCCATCTACAACGGGTGCACGCCAGTTTTGCACACGCAGAATACTCAGGTTAAACTTGACGAGCCTAGCATATGCAGATATGGCCTCGGAACACTGAGACCGAAAGGTCGAGCGTGAATCATATAGTAGATATGATCAACATAGTGATGTTCACCATTGAAAACTACTCCATTTCACGTGATGATCGGTTATGGTTTAGTTGATTTGGATCACATGATCACTTAGATGATTAGAGGGATGTCTATCTAAGTGGGAGTTCTTAAGTAATATGATTAATTGAACTTAAATTTATCATGAACTTAGTCCTAGTAGTATTAGCATATCTATGTTGTAGATCAATAGCTCGCGTTTAGCTCCCCTGTTTTATTTTTGATATGTTCCTAGAGAAAATTATGTTGAAAGATGTTAGTAGCAAAGATGCGGATTGGATCCGTGATCTGAGGATTATCCTCATTGTTGCACAGAAGTATTATGTCCTTGATGCACCGCTAGGTGACAGACCTATTGCAGGAGCAGATGCAGACGTTATGAACGTTTGGCTAGCTCAATATGATGACTACTTGATAGTTTAGTGCACCATGCTTAACGACTTAGAATCGGGACTTCAAAGACGTTTTGAACGTCATGGACCATATGAGATGTTCCAGGAGTTGAAGTTAATATTTCAAGCAAATACCCGAGTTGTAACACCCTGAGAATCATGCTACAGTAACCCCCTGTGATTAAGCTAGTCATGTTGCTAAACAGGGCTTGATCACATTTGAATCACACCCTTTTCAAGCTCCTAGTTCAATCTTCAAATATAATTAAAGTGGAAAATAAAAGTTTTCAAAAATTCAAACAGAAATGTTCAGTGGGTTCTAAATAATACACTGGTAATTATGGTGGAGAAAACACATTTTTATAAAATGTCTAAATACTTTTAAATGAAATAAAACAGAAAAGGAAATAAACAAATAAAAGAAAAGGCAAAACAAAACAGAAAACAGAACAAAAAAAAAAGAACGAAAGCCCCCCCCCCACTGGACCTGGCCCAACTGGGCCACCCCAGGCCCAGCCGGCCGGCCCAACCCCCCCTCACCTTATCCCCTGCCCCCCCACCGACAGCCTCACCACCCACTCCTCCCGAAATATCTCCTCTGCCCCCCCCCCCCGATCGGGATCGAGGAGGAGGAGCTCGACCCCGTCGCCGACCGCCCCCGCGCCCTCGCCTCGCCGGAGTACTGCCTCGCCGGCCTGCCTCCTCCTCCTCCTCGCCGGCCTGCGCCTCGACACGGCATCGCCGTCGCCCCCGTCTCCCCCTCGACCCCACTGCCGTGACCCTGCATCCCTCGGTGAGGCCACCGGCCTCCGTCGCCCGCCCCTCTCCTCTCGGTCACCGCCGCCCCGCTCGCGCTCCGACGCGCCCCGCCGCGCCTGTCCACGCACGCGCGCCCGCACGGCCTTCGCCCGCGCGCGCCCCGACCGCGCGCCCGCGTCGGCCACGCCCCGCCTGCCCCCCCCCCCCCTCGTCCTCGCGCACCCCGAGCTCCTCCGCCCGCACCGATGGTCCCCGCGTGCTCCTGGCACTCCCAGGACCCCGTAGAGCCCCACGTCTGGCCTTCCCGTGCCTCCCATCGCCGTGCCCGTGCAACCCCGAACTCCGGCCGCCGCTAAGCTCACCGCCGATGCCGTTTCCGGCCATCTCCGGACGAACCACTACCACCATCCGGCGTGGATCGTCTTGGCCGTTCGAACGCGACCAAGCGCGCGTGAAACGGACCCCTGTGGCCGAATTCCGGCCACGGCCGAGGCTCGTCGCCGTGTACGGGCTCGCCGGAGTGCCCTCCCGCCGGCGTCCGACGTGGCACACCTGGGGCCACCCCCTGGGTCACTGCCAGTGGGCCCCCTAGTCACCTGTTGACCAGTTGACCTGGTCAACTGGGCTGACTGGGCAGCCCCAGCCACTGACGTGCGGGCCCCACCCCTTAAAATAAATAATTAAAATGATTTTATAATTAAAAGTAATTAGTTTAACTAATTAGTCACTGACATGTGGGACCCAGCTGCTAATTAACCACGTTTAATTAAAATAACCCACTGTTAGCCCTCTCTCTATGACATGTAGGACCCACTGGTCAGTTTGACCTGGTCAGCGAGTCTGTTGACTGCTGACGTCATCAGCACGTCATGCTGACGTCATTTTATTCTTTCTGTTAATTAAATAATTCCAGAAATTCAAATAAACTTTGAAAATTCATATCCTTTAAACCGTAACTCGGATGAAAATGATTTCTATATGAAAGTTGCTCAGAACGACGAGACGAATCCGAATACGCAGTCCGTTCATCCACCACACCTCCCTAACCTATCGAACTAGCAACTTTCCCCCTCCGGTCCGTCTGTCCGAAAACGCGAAACATCGGGAATACCTCCCGGATGTTTCCCCCCTTCACCGGTACCACCTACTGTCGCATTAGGACACCCCTAGCACCGCTCATTGTCATGTCACGCATCGTCATGCTTATGTTTGCATTGTATTTACTGTTTCTTCCCCCTCTTCTCTCCGGTAGACTACGAGACCGACACTGCTGCTGCCCAGTTCGACTACGGAGTTGACGACCCCTCCTACTTGCCAGAGCAACCAGGCAAGCCCCCCCTTTGATCACCAGATATCGCCTACTCTAATCTCTACTGCTTGCATTAGAGTAGTGTAGCATGTTACTGCTTTTCGATATCCTATTCTGATGCATAGCCTATCCTTGCTACTATTGTTACTACCTTTACCTGCAACCCTACATGCTTAGTATAGGATGCTAGATTTCCATCAGTGGCCCTACATTCTTGTCCGTCTGCTGTGCTATACTATCGGGCCGTGATCACCTGGGCGGTGATCACGGGCATATACTTATTTACTATATACATGACACATGTGATGACTAAAGTCGGGTCGGCTCGTAGGAGTACCCGCAAGTGGATCTTTGTGGCGGAGCGACAGGGCAGGTTGAGACCGCCTAGGTGAGAGGTGGGCCTGGCCCTGGTCGGCGTTCGCGGATACTTAACACGCTTAACGAGATCTTGGTATTTGATCTGAGTCTGGCCATTTGGTCTATACGCACTAACCATCTACGTGGGAGTAGTTATGGGTATCCCGACGTCGTGGTATCAGCCGAAGCTCTTTTGACGTCAGCGACTGAGTGGCGCGCGCCGTGTTGGACCGCTTTGACGTAACCGCCGTGATCGTGTGGGTTGCTAGGTCTGCTCACGGCCGCGTTCGCAACGTGCAGGTGTGCATAGGGCGATGGGCCCAGACCCCTGCGCGCATAGGTTTAGACCGGCGTGCTGACCTCTCTGTTGAGCCTAGGTGGGGCTGCGACGTGTTGATCTTACGAGGCCGGGCATGACCCAGAAAAGTGTGTCCGGCCAATTGGGATCGAGCGTGTTGGGTTATGTGGTGCACCCCTGCAGGGAAGTTTATCTATTCGAATAGCCGTGTCCCTCGGTAAAAGGACGACCCGGAGTTGTACCTTGAGCTTATGACAACTAGAACTAGATACTGGATAAAATACACCCTTCCAAGTGCCAGATACAACCCGGTGATCGTTCTCTAACAGGGTGACGAGGAGGGGATCGCCGGGTAGGATTATGCTATGCGATGCTACTTGGAGGACTTCAATCTATTCTCTTCTATATGCTGCAAGATGGAGATGACCAGAAGCGTAGTCTTCGACAGGACTAGCTATCCCCCTCTTATTCCGGCATTCTGCAGTTCAGTCCACTGATATGCCTCTTCACACATATACCCATGCATATGTAGTGTAGCTCCTTGCTTGCGAGTACTTTGGATGAGTACTCACGGTTGCTTTTCTCCCTCTTTTCCCCTTTCTATACCGGATTGTCGCAATCAGATGTCGGAGTTCAGGAGCCAGACGCCACCGTCGACGACGACACCTACGGCACTGGAGGTGCCTACTACTACGTGCAGGCCGCTGCCGACGACCAGGAGTAGTTAGGAGGTCCCAGGCAGGAGGCCTTGCCTTTTCGATCGTTGCTACTTTTGTGCTAGCCTTCTTAAGGCAAAACTTGTTTAACTTATGTCTGTACTCAGACATTGTTGCTTCCGCTGACTCGTCTGTGATCGAGCACTTGTATTCGAGCCCTCGAGGCCCCTGGCTTGTATTATGATGCTTGTATGACTTATTTATGTTTTAGAGTTGTGTTGTGATATCTTCCCGTGAGTCCCTGATCTTGGTCGTACACATTTGCGTGCATGATTAGTGTACGGTCAAATCGGGGGCGTCACAAGTTGGTATCAGAGCCGACTGCCTGTAGGAACCCCCCTTCCACACTCCTTGGCCGAAGTCGAGTCTAGTCATTGCAAAAACTTTTACTAACATGGCTGTGCGGCTTATGGGCCCACATCGCCATTGGGTGGTACTAGGATCTTTTACTCCTCGACCTTTACTCTGGGACTCTGAACTCTCTTCTACTCGGGTTAAACGAATTTACTAACTCTAACACTAGGATCCCGTGACCGCGTTCACCCCTAAGATGGATAAGCCATAGTTGTTTCTTAGAATAGTATTTTGAACAATTCACACACTGTCATTTGACTCCTTTGAAACGTCTTTGCTTTCAGATGGAACCCTCGAGGCAGGTCGTGCGCCACACGACGGCCATTGGTGCCTCGGGATCACCTGCGGTGCTAGCTGAGATGATGACCTATCTGGGTTATCGCTGGCACCCTGAGTACACCATCTACGAGGAGTACCAGGACTTTAACCAGGAGCAGTACCGTGCCATCGTCCACCTCTACTCTCGGGAGTACGACTCCACTACTGTGCTGCACACCGCACATGGTGTTGGTGTGACCATCGAAATGGCTGTCCACGATGCTGCCTATGCTGCTCTGACACGTCTTCGTGGAGAGTATCGGGAGTTGGACACCTCCCCTTTCAGGCACATTGCTATCGCCTCTGATGTTGGTGCGGAGGGATACTATACTGCTGCCTACTCCACTGTCACCCGGGAGCCCTTCTACCATCAGCACCTGGTTCTGCATGCTGAT
The DNA here is from genome assembly GCF_002575655.3 of Aegilops tauschii subsp. strangulata. NCBI lineage: Eukaryota > Viridiplantae > Streptophyta > Magnoliopsida > Poales > Poaceae > Aegilops > Aegilops tauschii. Next base: position 185,560,110 of record NC_053040.3, read on the forward strand.
GGGCTGGATCGAGCTAACCGAGCTCTTCGCCACGAGATGTACACCACCCGTCAGCACCTTTACCGTGCTCTGATGCTGCTGCACCCCTTTGTCCGGTCTGGACAGGTACCGCGTTCTGCGATCTACCCAGCCAGGACCGTGATGCCCCACGGTGTTGGTTGGCCAGAGGTGGGAGGCTACTCTCCCGCACTTGGACCTTTTCTGCCACCTGAGCACCGGGCTCTACACTTGAGTATCCGCGGCCCCCAGTCTGCTGACGTCGAGGGCTATCCGTTGCCTCACTACCAGCTGTCGGGCTACGATTACCTCCACAGTACCTCTTGGGACTGATGTAGGCTTGTTTGTAGTGTTAAAGGCATTCGCCGCGAGCCTGTGTGCCGCCTATGATGTTTTAGTCTATGTACTGAACTCTATGTACTGAACTCTATGCATGGCCCCTTTTGTAAGTTATGCCGACTACTATGTAGTAGCTATCGTGCTCCATTCATTGTGCATGTTTCATCATGAATGATTCTTGTCATTGCAAATTTTCTCAATGCTGAACTACCCCTGTTATATATTAGCAGGATGGTTAGACCAGGTGGTCGTGGTCATGGTGGCGATGCCCCACCACCACCTGAGTACATGGCTGGTATGATCCAACAGTTCGAACTGAACCGCCAATTCATGGAAAATATGATGGCTCAGTTTCCTCGCCCCAATATGAACCAGCAGCCAGCCCAAGTGACTCTTCAAGATTTCATACGCCTCAACCCAACCATCTACCGCTGCTCAACTCAGCCTCTGGATGCTGATGACTGGCTCCGTGACATCACCTATGAGATGGAGTCTGCTGATGTAGCCCCTACCAGCTATGTCAATTTTGCTTCCTTCTTCTTGAAGGGACCCGCAGCTCAATGGTGGGATAGCCACAGGCGTACTCTGCCAGCTGGAACAATCATCACCTGGCCAGACTTCCAAGCTGCTTTCTGTGCCCGCTTCATTCCTCAGGGAGTCATGGACCGGAAGAAGCGTGAGTTCCGCAACCTCACCCAAGGCAACAAAACTGTCGAAGCTTATCAGCGGGAGTTTCTGGACTTGTCCCGCTATGCTGAAGAAGACATTGCAACTGATGCACGCAGACAGGAGAAGTTCCGTGATGGACTACAAGCTGACATCAAGCTCGCACTTCTAGTGCATGACTTCGCCGATTTCGCCACCTTGGTGAATAAGGCCATCAATGTCGAGACTGGTCTGCAGGAATACCAGAGCTCTCAGAGGCGCAACCGTGACACGGGCTCGTCTTCGGGCTCGCCCTCACAGAAGCGTAAGATATGGATCCCGAACAGCATGTATCGTCCAAATGCACCTGCTCCAAGGAAATCTTATGCTGCACCGCGTCTGCCTCCTCCACCATCTAGGCAGTCAAAGCTACCAACTCCCCCACCTGGGGCTCCTGTTCCCACTCCCGATAATGGTCTGTGCTTCAAGTGTGGTCAACCGGGTCACTTTGCCAGGAACTGCTATCAGAACCAGAATCAACTGGCCCTTCCAGCAGCTGGCCGTGGTAACAACCAGCCCCGCAACAACAATGCTAAGTCTTATGGTCGTGCTCATGCCAACCACGTTGATCTCAGCGAAGCTCAAGACCAGCCTGCTACTGTGATGGGTACACTCCTCGTAAATTTAGTACCAGCATCCGTTTTATTTGATACAGGAGCATCCCATTCATTCATATCAGCAGAATTTGCATTCCTGCATGGCATTAATTATGAAGAGATAAACACTCCGCTAGTGGTACACACCCCTGCGGGCCAATGTCAAACCTCTATGGTTAGTCACGACGTTACTGTTGAAATTGAAGGACTGGAATTTCTTGTCTCTCCCATCGTACTGAAGTCCTGTAGCATTGATCTCATTCTGGGAATGAATTGGTTAAAAGCGCATACTGCTTCAATCGTTTGCACCACTAAGGCCGTCCATCTGCTACACCCTTCAGATGAGATAGTTACTTACCAAGCCCATCTGGTGCAAAATGCCGAGGCAAGGCTCTATGCATTGAATGCATTGAACGCTGCACCACTCGAGGGCATTGAAAACATTCCCGTCGTGCGTGAATTCCTCGACGTCTTCCCTGAAGAACTTCCAGGGATTCCCCCTGCTAGAGCTGTCGAATTCATCATCGACTTGAAACCAGGCACCACTCCTATAGCCAAGCGACCTTACAAAATGCCGCCGCATGAACTCCTTGAGCTTAAGGAGGAAATCGACAAGTCTCTCCGCAAAGGATTCATTCGCCCAAGTTGCTCTCCTTGGGGAGCACCTTCTCTCTTTGTCAAGAAGAAGGATGGGACAAACCGGTTAGTTCAAGACTACCGTCCTATAAACCAAGCTACCATTCAGAATAAATACCCTCTTCCTCGGATCAATGATCTGTATGATCAACTGGCGGGTTCGTCAGTGTTCTCTAAGCTCGACTTGAGGTTGGGCTACCACCAGATCCGTGTTCGCGAAGAGGATATCCCAAAGACCGCCTTCGTGACTCGCTATGGTTCATACGAGTACACCGTCATGTCTTTCGGTTTAACCAATGCTCCAGCCACCTTCTCTCGTCTGATGAACTACATATTCATGGATTACCTCGACAAGTTCGTCGTGGTTTATCTGGATGATATCCTGATATTTTCCAAGAACGAAGAAGAACATGCTGAACATCTTCGACTTGTGCTGGAGAAACTACGAGAACATCAACTATATGCCAAGTTCTCTAAATGTGAATTCTGGCTACCAGAAGTAACCTATCTGGGGCATGTCATCTCTAAGGATGGTATTGCCGTCAACCCCGAGCGAGTTCAGGCTATTCTTGATTGGACTCCTCCCAAGAACGTTAAGCAAGTCAGAAGTTTTCTCGGTCTCGCCAGCTATTGCCGTCGATTTGTCGAGAACTTCTCTAAGATCGCCAGGCCTCTGACTACCCTGTTGCATAAGGGTGTCAAGTTCCAATGGACAGACAAATGTCAGGAAAGTTTCCAGGCACTCAAAGACAAGTTGACTTCTGCCCCAGTTCTAGCTCCACCTGATACTAAGAAGGACTTCGTCATTTACTGCGACGCTTCCCGTCAAGGGTTAGGCTGTGTCCTAATGCAAGACCGCAAAGTGATTGCTTATTCCTCTCGACAATTGCGCCCTCACGAAGAGAACTACCCAGTTCACGACCTCGAACTTGCTGCAGTCATTCATGCGCTGAAGCAGTGGCGACATTACCTTCTCGGTAATCGTTGCGAGATCTTCACTGACCACCAAAGTCTGAAGTATCTGTTTACTCAGCCAGATCTGAACCTCCGCCAGCAGAGATGGATGGAGCTTGTTGCAGACTTTGACTTGGGTATTTCCTATACGCCAGGCAAGGCTAATGTAATGGCTGATGCCTTGAGCCGCAAGTCTTACTGCAACCACCTCCAGGTTCATAAAGTTCAGCCCTCGCTTGTTGAAGAATTCAGGAAGCTGAACCTCCATATTGTTCCTCCAGGTGCACTCGCTCCCCCTCCTAAGGAGTTCCGCAAGATGAACCTCCGTGTTGTTCCCCAGGGTTCCCTCAATACCCTGGTCGTCGAACCAGATCTCCTGGACTCCATCAAGAGAATACAGGGGTATGACTCTGAAGCCCACAAGATTAAGCGCTACCTCGCAGAAGGAAAGCCCTCATTCTTCACCATTTCTGAAGATGGCGCCCTATACTTCAAGGGCCGCCTAGTGGTGCCATGTGCAGAGAAAAACCTGGATATGACACAGGAAGTTATGAAAGAAGCTCATGATACGCCTCTAAGTATCCATCCGGGTAGTACAAAGATGTACCAAGATATCCGCCAGAGATTCTGGTGGACTAATATGAAGCAAGACATTGCTCGTTATGTTGCTGAGTGTGACGTTTGCCGTCGCATCAAAGCAGAACATCAAAGGCCTGCTGGAACTCTGCAACCTATCTCTATTCCTGAATGGAAATGGGACCATGTTGAGATGGACTTCGTCACTGGATTTCCCAAATCGCAAAAAGGTAATGATGCTATTCTTGTCGTCATTGACCGGCTTTCCAAAGTTGCACATTTTCTGGCGGTCAAAGAAACGATCACTGCTAGCCAGTTGGCAACGCTCTATATGTCCAGGATTGTTTCACTCCACGGTATTCCATTGGTTATCAGCTCAGACCGTGGCAGCTTATTCACTTCAAGATTCTGGGCAAGTTTCCAAGAAGCAATGGGAACTCATCTGTCATTCAGTACTGCGTTTCATCCTCAATCGCAAGGACAAGTTGAACGCGTCAATCAAGTTCTCGAAGACATGCTTCGAGCTTGCGTTATTTCCTTCGGCAAGAAATGGGAGGAATCTCTCCCGTATGCTGAGTTCTCTTATAATAATAGCTATCAAGCTAGTCTGAAGATGGCCCCCTTCGAAGTGTTATATGGACGAAAGTGCCGAACCCCCCTGAACTGGTCAGAAACTGGGGAACGTCCACTCTTCGGTCCGGATATTATCCAAGATGCCGAAGAACAAGTCCGCATTATTCGCGAGAATCTCAAGACTGCTCAGTCACGTCAGAAGAGTCAGTATGACCGTCATCATAAAGACATGGTCTATCAACCTGGCGAAAAGGCTTATCTTCGAGTCACACCTATGAAGGGTGCTCACCGCTTCGGGATCAAGGGCAAACTAGCTCCTCGCTATATTGGCCCATTCACTATTGTCGAAAGGCGTGGAAAAGTGGCATACCAACTGGAACTACCGCCGAACCTTTCGCAGGTTCACGATGTGTTCCATGTGTCACAGCTCCGCCGTTGCTTCAAGGATCCAATCCGAGCTGTGGATCATGAAGTGCTCGAATTGCAGCAAGACCTCTCCTATAAGGAGCATCCGGTCCGCATTCTCGACCAAGCTGAACGCCGCACACGTCAGAAGGCGATCAAGTTTCTCAAAGTCCAGTGGTCGCACCATTCTGAAGATGAGGCCACTTGGGAACGAGAGGATCGTCTGCGCGAAGAATACCCCGCACTGTTTCCTTCTACCTCCTAAATCTCGGGACGAGATTTCTTGTAGTGGAGGAGATTTGTAACACCCTGAGAATCATGCTACAGTAACCCCCTGTGATTAAGCTAGTCATGTTGCTAAACAGGGCTTGATCACATTTGAATCACACCCTTTTCAAGCTCCTAGTTCAATCTTCAAATATAATTAAAGTGGAAAATAAAAGTTTTCAAAAATTCAAACAGAAATGTTCAGTGGGTTCTAAATAATACACTGGTAATTATGGTGGAGAAAACACATTTTATAAAATGTCTAAATACTTTTAAATGAAATAAAACAGAAAAGGAAATAAACAAATAAAAGAAAAGGCAAAACAAAACAGAAAACAGAACAAAAAAAAAAGAACGAAAGCCCCCCCCCCACTGGACCTGGCCCAACTGGGCCACCCCAGGCCCAGCCGGCCGGCCCAACCCCCCCTCACCTTATCCCCTGCCCCCCCCCCCCACCGACAGCCTCACCACCCACTCCTCCCGAAATATCTCCTCTGCCCCCCCCCCCGATCGGGATCGAGGAGGAGGAGCTCGACCCCGTCGCCGACCGCCCCCGCGCCCTCGCCTCGCCGGAGTACTGCCTCGCCGGCCTGCCTCCTCCTCCTCCTCGCCGGCCTGCGCCTCGACACGGCATCGCCGTCGCCCCCGTCTCCCCCTCGACCCCACTGCCGTGACCCTGCATCCCTCGGTGAGGCCACCGGCCTCCGTCGCCCGCCCCTCTCCTCTCGGTCACCGCCGCCCCGCTCGCGCTCCGACGCGCCCAGACGCGCCCCGCCGCGCCTGTCCACGCACGCGCGCCCGCACGGCCTTCGCCCGCGCGCGCCCCGACCGCGCGCCCGCGTCGGCCACGCCCCGCCTGCCCCCCCCCCCTCGTCCTCGCGCACCCCGAGCTCCTCCGCCCGCACCGATGGTCCCCGCGTGCTCCTGGCACTCCCAGGACCCCGTAGAGCCCCACGTCTGGCCTTCCCGTGCCTCCCATCGCCGTGCCCGTGCAACCCCGAACTCCGGCCGCCGCTAAGCTCACCGCCGATGCCGTTTCCGGCCATCTCCGGACGAACCACTACCACCATCCGGCGCGGATCGTCTTGGCCGTTCGAACGCGACCAAGCGCGCGTGAAACGGACCCCTGTGGCCGAATTCCGGCCACGGCCGAGGCTCGTCGCCGTGTACGGGCTCGCCGGAGTGCCCTCCCGCCGGCGTCCGACGTGGCACACCTGGGGCCACCCCCTGGGTCACTGCCAGTGGGCCCCCTAGTCACCTGTTGACCAGTTGACCTGGTCAACTGGGCTGACTAGGCAGCCCCAGCCACTGACGTGCGGGCCCCACCCCTTAAAATAAATAATTAAAATGATTTTATAATTAAAAGTAATTAGTTTAACTAATTAGTCACTGACATGTGGGACCCAGCTGCTAATTAACCACGTTTAATTAAAATAACCCACTGTTAGCCCTCTCTCTATGACATGTAGGACCCACTGGTCAGTTTGACCTGGTCAGCGAGTCTGTTGACTGCTGACGTCATCAGCACGTCATGCTGACGTCATTTTATTCTTTCTGTTAATTAAATAATTCCAGAAATTCAAATAAACTTTGAAAATTCATATCCTTTAAACCGTAACTCGGATGAAAATGATTTCTATATGAAAGTTGCTCAGAACGACGAGACGAATCCGAATACGCAGTCCGTTCATCCACCACACCTCCCTAACCTATCGAACTAGCAACTTTCCCCCTCCGGTCCGTCTGTCCGAAAACGCGAAACATCGGGAATACCTCCCGGATGTTTCCCCCCTTCACCGGTACCACCTACTGTCGCATTAGGACACCCCTAGCACCGCTCATTGTCATGTCACGCATCGTCATGCTTATGTTTGCATTGTATTTACTGTTTCTTCCCCCTCTTCTCTCCGGTAGACTACGAGACCGACACTGCTGCTGCCCAGTTCGACTACGGAGTTGACGACCCCTCCTACTTGCCAGAGCAACCAGGCAAGCCCCCCCCTTTGATCACCAGATATCGCCTACTCTAATCTCTACTGCTTGCATTAGAGTAGTGTAGCATGTTACTGCTTTTCGATATCCTATTCTGATGCATAGCCTATCCTTGCTACTATTGTTACTACCTTTACCTGCAACCCTACATGCTTAGTATAGGATGCTAGATTTCCATCAGTGGCCCTACATTCTTGTCCGTCTGCTGTGCTATACTATCGGGCCGTGATCACCTGGGCGGTGATCACGGGCATATACTTATTTACTATATACATGACACATGTGATGACTAAAGTCGGGTCGGCTCGTAGGAGTACCCGCAAGTGGATCTTTGTGGCGGAGCGACAGGGCAGGTTGAGACCGCCTAGGTGAGAGGTGGGCCTGGCCCTGGTCGGCGTTCGCGGATACTTAACACGCTTAACGAGATCTTGGTATTTGATCTGAGTCTGGCCATTTGGTCTATACGCACTAACCATCTACGTGGGAGTAGTTATGGGTATCCCGACGTCGTGGTATCAGCCGAAGCTCTTTTGACGTCAGCGACTGAGTGGCGCGCGCCGTGTTGGACTGCTTTGACGTAACCGCCGTGATCGTGTGGGTTGCTAGGTCTGCTCACGGCCGCGTTCGCAACGTGCAGGTGTGCATAGGGCGATGGGCCCAGACCCCTGCGCGCATAGGTTTAGACCGGCGTGCTGACCTCTCTGTTGAGCCTAGGTGGGGCTGCGACGTGTTGATCTTACGAGGCCGGGCATGACCCAGAAAAGTGTGTCCGGCCAATTGGGATCGAGCGTGTTGGGTTATGTGGTGCACCCCTGCAGGGAAGTTTATCTATTCGAATAGCCGTGTCCCTCGGTAAAAGGACGACCCGGAGTTGTACCTTGAGCTTATGACAACTAGAACTAGATACTGGATAAAATACACCCTTCCAAGTGCCAGATACAACCCGGTGATCGTTCTCTAACAGGGTGACGAGGAGGGGATCGCCGGGTAGGATTATGCTATGCGATGCTACTTGGAGGACTTCAATCTATTCTCTTCTATATGCTGCAAGATGGAGATGACCAGAAGCGTAGTCTTCGACAGGACTAGCTATCCCCCTCTTATTCCGGCATTCTGCAGTTCAGTCCACTGATATGCCTCTTCACACATATACCCATGCATATGTAGTGTAGCTCCTTGCTTGCGAGTACTTTGGATGAGTACTCACGGTTGCTTTTCTCCCTCTTTTCCCCTTTCTATACCGGATTGTCGCAATCAGATGTCGGAGTTCAGGAGCCAGACGCCACCGTCGACGACGACACCTACGGCACTGGAGGTGCCTACTACTACGTGCAGGCCGCTGCCGACGACCAGGAGTAGTTAGGAGGTCCCAGGCAGGAGGCCTTGCCTTTTCGATTGTTGCTACTTTTGTGCTAGCCTTCTTAAGGCAAAACTTGTTTAACTTATGTCTGTACTCAGACATTGTTGCTTCCGCTGACTCGTCTGTGATCGAGCACTTGTATTCGAGCCCTCGAGGCCCCTGGCTTGTATTATGATGCTTGTATGACTTATTTATGTTTTAGAGTTGTGTTGTGATATCTTCCCGTGAGTCCCTGATCTTGGTCGTACACATTTGCGTGCATGATTAGTGTACGGTCAAATCGGGGGCGTCACACGAGTTGAGAGATATGAAGTCTCCAACAAGTTCTATAGCTAAAAGATGGAGGAGAATAGCTCAAGCAATAAGCATGTGCTCAGATTGTCTGGGTACTACAATCGCTTGAATCAAGTGGGAGTTAATCTTCCAAATAAGATAGTGATTGGCAGAATTCTCTAGTCACAATCACCAAGTTAGTAGAACTTCGTGATGAACTATAGTATGCAAGGGATGACGAAAGTAATTCCCGAGCTCTTCGCGATGCTGAAATCAACGAAGGTAGAAATCAAGAAAGAGCATCAAGTGTTGATGGTTAACAAGACCACTAGTTTCAAGAAAAGGGCAAAGGGATAGAAGGGGAACTTCAAGAAGAACGGCAAGCAAGTTGCTGCTCAAGTGAAGAAGCCCAAGTCTGGACCTAAGCCTAAGACTAAGTGCTTCTACTGCAAAGGGACTGGTCACTGGAAGCGGAACTGCCCCAAGTATTTGGTGGATAAGAAGGATGGCAAAGTGAACAAAGGTATATTTGATATACAGATTATTGATGTGTATTTTACTAGTTTTCGTAGCAACCCCTCGGTATTTGATACTGGTTCAGTTGCTAAAGAATAGTAACTCAAAACGGGAGTTGCATAATGAACAGAAACTAGTTAAGGATGAAGTTACGATGTGTATTGGAAGTGGTTCCAAGATTGATATGGTCATCATCGCACACTCCCTATACTTTCGGGATTAGTGTTGAACCTAAATAAGTGTTATTTGGTGTTTGCGTTGAGCATGAATATGATTTGATCATGTTTATTGCAATACGGTTATTCATTTAAGTTAGAGAATAATTGTTGTTCTGTTTACATGAATAAAACCTTATATGGTTACACACCCAGTGAAAATGGTTCGTTGGATCTCGATCGTAGTGATACACATATTCATAATATTGAAGCCAAAAGATGCAAAGTTAATAAAGATAGTGCAACTTATTTGTGGCACTGCCGTTTAGGTCATATTGGTGTAAAGCGCATGAAGAAACTCCGTACTGATGGGATTTTGGAATCACTTGATTATGAATCACTTGATGCTTGCGAACCGTGCCTCATGGGCAACATGACTAAAACGCCGTTCTCCGGAACTATGGAGAGAGCAACAGATTTGTTGGAAATCATACATACAGATGTATGTGGTCCGATGAATATTGAGGCTCGTAGCAGGTATCAATATTTTCTGACCTTCACAGATGATTTGAGCAGATATGGGTATATCTACTTAATGAAACTAAAGTCTGAAACATTTGAAAAGTTCATATAATTTCAGAGTGAAGTGGAAAATCATCGTAACAAGAAAATAAAGTTTCTACAATCTGATCGCGGAGACAAATATTTGAGTTACGAGTTTGGTCTTCAATTAAAACAATGTGGAATAGTTTCACAAATTCATGCCACCTGGAACACCACAGTGTAATTGTGTGTCCGAACATCGTAATCGTACTTTATTAGATATGGTGCGATGTATGATGTCTCTTACCAATCTACCACTATCGTTTTGGGGTTATGCATTAGAGACAGCTGCATTCACGTTAAATAGGGTACCATCTAAATCCGTTGAGACGACATCTTATGAACTGTGGTTTGGCAAGAAACCAAAGTTGTCGTTTCTTAAAGTTTGGGGTTGTGATGCTTATGTGAAAAAGTTTCATCTTGATAAGCTCAAACCCAAATCGGAGAAATGTGTCTTCATAGGATACCCAAAGGAGACAGTTGGGTACACCTTCTATCACAGATCCGAAGGCAAGACATTCGTTGCTAAGAATGGATCCTTTCTAGAGAAGGAGTTTCTCTCGAAAGAAGTGAGTGGGAGGAAAGTAGAACTTGATGAGGTAATTGTACCTGCTCCCTTATTGGAAAGTAGTTCATCGCAGAAACCAGTTTCTGTGACGCCTATACCAATTAGTGAGGAAGTTAATGATGATGATCATGGAACTTCAGATCAAGTTATTACTGAACCTCGTAGGTCAACCAGAGTAAGATCCGCACCAGAGTGGTACGGTAATCCTGTTCTGGAGGTTATGTTACTAGACCATGACGAACCAACGAACTATGAAGAAGCGATGGTGAGCCCAGATTCCGTAAAATGGCTTGAGGCCATGAAATCTGAGATGAGATCCATGTATGAGAACAAAGTATGGACTTTGATTGACTTGCCCAATGATCGGCGAGCCATTGAGATTAAATGGATCTTCAAGAGGAAGACGGACGCTGATAGTAGTGTTACTATCTACAAAGCTAGAATTGTCGCAAAAGGTTTTCGACAAGTTTAAGGTGTTGACTACGATGAGAGTTTCTCACTCGTATCTATGCTTAAGTCTGTCTGAATCATGTTAGCAATTGCCGCATTTTATGAAATCTGGCAAATGGATAAACAAAACTGCATTCCTTAATGGATTTATTAAAGAAGAGTTGTATATGATGCAACCAGAAGGTTTTGTCAATCCTAAAGGTGCTAACAAAATATGCAAGCTCCAGCGATCCATCTATGGACTGGTGCAAGCATCTCGGAGTTGGAATATACGCTTTGATAAGTTGATCAAAGGATATAGTTTTATACAGACTTGCGGTGAAGCATGTATTTACAAGAAAGTGAGTGGGAGCACTACAGCATTTCTGATAAGTACATGTGAATGACATATTGTTGATCGGAAATAATGTAGAATTATTCTGCAAAGCATAAAGGAGTGTTTGAAAGGAGTTTTTCAAAGAAAGACCTCGGTGAAGCTGCTTACATATTGAGCATCAAGATCTATAGAGATAGATCAAGACGCTTGATAAGTTTTTTCAATGAGTACATACCTTAACAAGATTTTGAAGTGGTTCAAAAATGGAACAGTCAAAGAAAGAGTTTCTTGCCTGTGTTACAAGGTGCGAAATTGAGTAAGACTCAAAGCCTGACCATGGCAGAAGATAGAAAAAGAATGAAAGTCATTCCCTATGCCTCGGCCATAGGTTCTATAAAGTATGCCATGCTGTGTACCAGATCTATTATATACCCTACACTGATTTTGGCAAGGGAGTACAATAGTGATCTAGGAGTAGATCACTGGACAGCGGTCAAAATTATCCTTAGTGGAATAAGGATATGTTTCTCGATTATGGAGATGACAAAAAGGGTTCGTCGTAAAGGGTTACGTCGATGCAAATTTTGACACTGATCCAGATGACTCTAAGTCTCAATCTGGATGCATATTGAAAGTGGGGGTAATTAGCTAGAGTAGCTCCATGCAGAGCATTGTAGACATAGAAATTTGCAAAATACTTACGGATCTGAATGTGACAGACCCGTTGACTAAAATTATCTCACAAGCAAAACATGATCACACCTTAGTACTCTTTGGGTGTTAATCACATAGCGATGTGAACTAGATTACTGACTCTAGTAAACCCTTTGGGTGTTGATCACATGACGATGTGAACTATGGGTGTTAATCACATGGTGATGTGAACTATTGATGTTAAATCACATGGTGATGTGAATTAGATTATTGACTCTAGTGCAAGTGGGAGACTGAAGGAAATATGCCCTAGAGGCAATAATAAAGTTATTATTTATTTCCTTATATCATGATAAATGTTTATTATTCATGCTAGAATTGTATCAACCGGAAACTTGATACATGTGTGAATACATAGACAAACAGAGTGTCACTAGTATGCCTCTACTTGACTAGCTCGTTGATCAAAGATGGTTATGTTTCCTAGCCATAGACATGAGTTGTCATTTGATTAACGGGATCACATCATTAGGAGAATGATGTGATTGACTTGACCCATTCCGTTAGCTTAGCACTCGATCGTTTAGTATGTTGCTATTGCTTTCTTCATGACTTATACATGTTCCTATGACTATGAGATTATGCAACTCCCGTTTACCAGAGGAACGCTTTGTGTGCGACCAAACGTCACAACGTAACTGGGTGATTATAAAGGTGCTCTACAGGTGTCTCCGAAAGTACTTGTTGGGTTGGCGTATTTCGAGATTAGGATTTTTCACTCCGATTGTCGGAGAGGTATCTCTGGGCCCTCTCGGTAATGCACATCACTATAAGCCTTGCAAGCATTGTAACTAATGGGTTAGTTGCAGGATGATGTATTACGGAACGATTAAAGAGACTTGCCGGTAACGAGATTGAACTAGGTATTGAGATACCGACGATCGAATCTCGGGCAAGTAACATACTGATGACAAGGGGAATAACGTATGTTGTTATGCGGTCTGACCGATAAAGATCTTCGTAGAATATGTGGGAGCCAATATGAGCATCCAGGTTCCGCTATTGGTTATTGACCAGAGACGTGTCTCGGTCATGTCTACATAGTTCTCGAACCCGTAGGGTCCGCACGCTTAAAGTTCGATGACGGTTATATTATGATTTATGTGTTTTGATGTACCGAAGGTAGTTCGGAGTCCCGGATGAGATCGGGGACATGACGAGGAGTCTCAAAATGGACGAGACGTAAAGATCGATATATTGGACGACTATATTCGGACTTCGGAAAGGTTCCGAGTGATTCGGGTATTTATCGGAGTACCGGAGAGTTACGGGAATTCGCCGGGTAGAAGTATTGGGCCTTATTGGGCCATACGGGAATAGAGGAGAGCTGCCAAAAGGAAGGAGGTGCGCACCCCCCCCCCCCCCTCTGGTACGAATTGGACAAGGGGTGCAGCCCCCTTTTTCCTTCTCCCTCTCCCCCTCTTTCCTTCTCTCCTACTCCAACAAGGAAAGGAGGAGTCCTACTCCCGATGGGAGTAGGACTCCCCCCTTGGCGCGCCCTCCTCCTTGGCCGGCCGCCTCCCCCTTGCTCCTTTATATACGGGGGCTGGGGGCACCCCATAGACACAACAATTGATCATTGATCTCTTAGCCGTGTGCGGTGCCCCCCTCCACCATATTACACCTCGATAATATCATAGCGGTGCTTAGGCGAAGCCCTGCGTCGGTAGAACATCATCATCGTCACCACGCCGTGGTGCTGACGAAACTCTCCCTCAACACTCGGCTGGATCTGAGTTCGAGGGACGTCATCGAGCTGAACGTGTGCTGAACTCGGAGGTGCCGTGCGTTCGGTACTTGATCGGTCGGATCGTGAAGACGTACGACTACATCAACCGCGTTGTGTTAACGCTTCCGCTTTCGGTCTACGAGGGTACGTGGACAACACTCTCCCCTCTCGTTGCTATGCATCACCATGATCTTGCGTGTGCGTAGGAAAATTTATGAAATTACTACGTTCCCCAACATCCTTGTAGTACTCTTCAACGCTCTTGGTTCCTTGCTTGAGGAGTTGGAGTTTCTTGAAGAGGTCGCGGTTGTAGTAGTTTGGCACGAATCGTGCTCTCATGACATCCTTCATTTGTGCCCAAGTGGTGATGGGTGGTTCACCTCTTGCCTCTCAGCGCTCAATGACTTGTTCCCACCAAATGAGGGCGTGGTCTTAGAATTCAAGGGATGCCATCGCGATTTTCTTCTCTTCTTCGTAGTTGTGCAAGCGGAAGATTTTGTCAACCTTCAATGCTCATGATATTTACTCTTCGGGGTCATTGCTTCCGGTGAACTTGGGCATGGTGAACTTTAGCTTGCCGTATCGTTGCTCTTCATTGTGTTGGGGTCTAGGATGATGACGCCCATGTCGTTGAGGATTGACAAGCTCATGTTGCTGTTGGCGAGGAGGGTTGTCGATCTCATGTTGCTCTTGTCTTGAAGGAGTTCCATTGTCTTCATGCTCTCGATGAAATTGATGCTCTTGTCGGACTTGATGTTCTTGGCGAGCTTGTGGAGGAACTTGTCGTGGTTGAGGAGCTTGTCGATCTTGAGGAGCTTGACGATGCACATGTGCTTGGAAAATCCTCTCTTGGACTTCATCGCGAAGAGCTTCTTGTTGTAGACAAGCTTGTCGGCCTCGGTTTGCTACGGCTCGACTTGAATCTCGAAGGGCACGTTGTGCCTCAAGTGCTTGAGCTTCTCGTAGTTGTTGCTCTTGACGTTGTGCCTCGGCATCTTGTGCATCTTGATGTTGTCGTGCTAGCTCCTCTTGTTCTTGTTGTTGTTGTCGTTGCCGTTCTTGTGCTTGCGCGAATGCGGCTTGGGCTTGACGTTGACGATGCTCTTGAGAATCGGTGTCGTGTAGAGGATTGCGGTTTGCTTGACGGTCTTGACGCGCGGCACGACGAAGAGTGTTCGATGTCGGCGTACTTGAACCGGAGATAGTGTCGTCGGAGTGTCGACTTGAGCGGCTCCGTCTTGAGGAGGACGAAGTTGTAGAAGAGCGGTTGACCATCATGGTTCGGATATCTTCTTTGAGGGAACTCATGAATGTGTCGAAGTAGTCTCTTGTACGTTGCTCGGATTTTCGTAGGTCGGTGGCGAGATTGTCGATGCGGTCGCCCAAAGCAAGTTGTTTTTTATGCAAAGCGCGATGTGTGCCAAATAGTTGAGTCTTAGTGACGTAGGAGGTCATGTCGGCGTCTTGCTCAATGAAGAGTGGGTTGGTAGAAGTACTTGGCCTATCCATCATTCCAAACAAAGATATGTGAGTGGGAGAAAGAGAAGAACCAATACCAAATGTACCTTGACCGATGTTGAAGATGTATCAAGATCACGCAATGTGTAACAAGGAAATAACACAATTGGTACCAATTCTTGTCGGTTTCTCACACCTACACAAGTAAAATCTTATGGTGGAGCTTGGTTAGGATGGTGGCACAAAATTTGATGCAATTGTAAGTGAGCTTCAATAATGTTGGAAAAGATTCACAAATTTGTAAATGCAACAAGTAGACCTATAGCAAGATATGGTACACGGAAACACACACGCAAATAGATAATGTGGGGTTGTGCAACCAAGGGTGAGCCAAAATGTGGAATCCACCAAGATGCTCGTGTTGCACAACACTAGAGAGACGCTAGCACGATTGCACAATAGGCGGATACGAACTTGTGCACAACCTACTAAGCAAAAATGCAACGACTTCTATCCCAAGTATGCTATATGTATGATGTTCAAATGATATGATCCAAGATGATCGAGTATGACAATCTTAATGTTGTATGATGCTATGGTTCTTGCTTATAAGCTCTTTGCTTATCTTTCCCGTTTGCTTAAAAGCTTGTTTGGCTCTTTGTTGTTTGAGCTCTTTTCTCAAGCAATGCTTCACGAACCAAGAGAGCAATTGTGTATGCGATGACAACTTTGTGACACAAGAGATGATACCAAGATATTCACCACGAAGATATGGTATGTATGCTATGGGAAGTATGATCACTAATGTGCACAAGTCACGTTGCCGGCAATACTCAAAGGCTAGTCTCGGTGGGTAAGCTACGCAAAAAGTAAGGCTATGGAGTTATCAATGCAAATGCAAGAGTGTATGAGGCTATCGCGATACCAAGATGAGATTGATACCGAAATGATGTAGCCGATCGTAGTAGTCCGCGGCGAAGATGAGCGGTAGTGATGTCGATGTCGAACCGTACCTAGATAGCCGAAACACAAAAGGACACGGTTAGCACAACTCAAATTCTCCAAGACCAAAATGTGTCAAAATCGTCGAAGGTGGGTAGCGGACAAGCTATGGAGGTGGTATGCGGAAATGGTGGTGGTATAGGAATGTGTATGCGGAAGTGGATGTGCTGGCTGAAAACTTTCGGGGAGAAATTCAGTTTCGTCAGGCTTTAACGGACGTCCGGAAGTTGCGTTCGTCCGTTCGTTCCAGAGGCTCCGAACGTCCGGTAAACTGACGGTCGTCCGGTGGGTCGGGGGCAACGCGATGTGCGAGATGCGGGGCGCGAATTTGGGCGGAATTTTGGGATTTGGGGGGCAAAATTCGAGCGATTACGTGGATGGAAAGTGGAGAAAATTAGGGAAAAGCTAGATCCACTCGAGGCAAAGCAAATCCATGGATCAAATCCAACAAAACTTCATCACACCAACAAATCACAAAAAAAATTGGGGCTATTTTTGGTGTGGATTTTCGGATTAGGACGAAAAGCAACAAAATCAAACTAGAAAACGAAGAGGGAAGGCTCCGAAATCATGATCAACGTGGCTCTGATACCAAGATGATGTAGGGTGGAACCCTATGCGGCTGATCTTTCACGAAAGGAGCGGATCCCAACTAAGAACACGAAGAACACGAGGGGAAAACGAGGGAAAACACAAGAGGAACTCTCAAACCAACAAGATATAGTCACATATATGCTAGATCCTCGAAACACAAAGGGGGATACACGATCCAAAGTCAACAACGGACGATACAAAAGGTAACTGGTTCTTCTCCGTGAGGAGGTCTTGATGGGGCCACCCAAGAGGGGGTCTTGAATCCGCTTGGAAGGATCTTCTCCGGTGGAGGTGCGATCTTCGAGGAGAAGGTAACCAAGTGGATGAGCAAAGCTCTCACACAAACATGAGCTAATCCTTTGCTAACCCTAACTAGGAGGAGGGGGGTCTATTTATAGTCTTAGTGCAAAAGAGGGGCGAAGTGAAAGGGTACATGGGCTTCGGCCCGAAACTGTGCGCAGACAGGTGTCGGACGTCCGCTGGCGACCGGTCGTCCGGTGGCTCACGGGGGACCGGACGTCCAGAGTCGTCGGACTTCCGCTAAATCCGTTCTGTGAAGGATGCGCCGGACGTCCGGTGGCTTCGGACTTCCGTTAATTTTGGCTCGGGTGCAGAGTCGACGGACGTCCGGGCCTTGTCGGTCGTCCGCTCGCTGGAGGGTGTGGCCGGACGTCCGCTCGCTGTAGCCTGTTTTGGCTGGGACTCGGGCATGTTGAGCTTCAGGCGTCGGACGTCCGGTCCCGACTGGTCGCCCGGAGGCTGTAGTTTCTTCGGCAGTCCTTCTTCTTGTCCTTCGCACTTGTCCTCGCCCTCTTGTCCAATGGATGTAGATGTTCCATGGTTATCCTCCAAGTACCTAAGCACACATAGTGTTTCCGTTGGAGGTAGTAGCCATGTCTCGTGCATAGAAAGTGGCAGTTCGGATAGGAGCGAGTTCACCTTATCTTCGATAGCCTTTGTTCGGGCTCTTTTCATGGGTACAAGTGGTGTCGTGGGAGACGTAGGTTGGTCCATGGGGATGACCTTGGGATGCTCCGCATCAATCAAGGAGGAGGCGGCCCTCTGGGCCAGAGCCGGAGCGCTGGGGCTTCGCGCCCTCACCCCCAAACCTGGGATGTACACTGATTTCGCGCTTTTGCATTGTATGTTTGCCTCCTAGGAGGATTTTAACCCAAACTCCCGCCTTTTCAATGAAATGAAATGCAAAGGTCTTTTGCGTTTTCTCGAGAAAAAAAAGTTAGACATTTGGATGACTTTTTTGCAAAATGTTCAAGAGCTCTCGGGAGCCGTCGGTTTTGAGATCCAACGGCTTCCAAGATCCTGTATCATGGTACACCTAAGCCGCGGTATCATCTGATATTTCCCCATGTAAGCGTAATGGGCTCTTTGTGTGGTGCGGATGCTAAGCACGTCTTTTTAAGATATTCGTTGCCGCGCTTTGCGTGGAGTGCCTGCCTCGGGTGCTGATTTTCTCTCTATGCTGAATTCGTTATGTGGCGCGTCTAAATGTGTTATGTGTCATTGTGTCGGAGCACTTTTATGGGCCATGTGGCAAATTCACAACAAACTTACGATCGAGGTTCTCCCCGTCTCACCTTGTCGATTGTCTATTCAAATATAATTTGTTCTGCAGTAGTGGATGCCACTCGGGAAGTGAAGGGACAGTGAGGACATGTGATTGGTGATCAGCAAGATGCAAAATATCTCCTTCCGGTTTCCACCCCTTAGGGTAGTGGCAGCCTTTTGGGTCTTTCTTGAGCCTAAGTTGATGCCCAAGTTTTAATTTCATGTTCCAAACCCTAGTGATGCTATGTTGGATCTATATTGTTTCGACGTGTGTGCTTGGGTTGTATTAATTTAAAGTCGGACGCTCCTTGCATCTTTATTCTTAAAACTAAAATCATCCTAAACGTGTTAGCCTAGGAAAAAAGGTGAACCAACTTGTGGTTGGATGGTTATTAAGAGGACAATGGTATCCCCAGTCCACCACGGTTCAAGTTCTAGACTTGACGCCGGTGCTCGCATTTTTCTGTATTTATTTCAGGCCTTCTGACAATGTGCGTTCAGTGAGAGAAGACGTTCTCGTCGACGACGAAAGCATCTTTGGCGATTTTATCAATCTCAAGATGATGTGTCGGCTCAGCTTCTCGGAGGTGCTCATAAGGATAGGATATGCATGTGTGCGTCATAGGAATAGAGATGAGTATATATGCGTATGTATGAGCGTCTGCGTTTATACAGTTAAAAAAACCGCCTAGAAGAAATCTTAGACCGGAGACGCCTACTCCGGTTCAAGAAAAATAAAGAACCGCCCGCAAAAAGAAAAGAGAAAACAAAGAACCGGCCTCAATTTTTTGCTGAAAACCCATTCTCAAGTGCAACCCCTACCGTAACGCCTGGCCTTTCTGTCCCGGCGAGCCCAACGTAAGAGCCACGAAACAAACGATCGTCCTCGTGGCGGCAAACTTGGGAATAGGCGTGCGTGGCCGCCACGGTTTCGGTTCATACAAGTAGCGTGCAGACGGGCCATGAAGCCCTTGTGCTGCTCCCGCGATCTCCGCGGGCGCCAACCGTAAGGATCCTCTGTTTCTCCTTTAAGAAAATACTTGAATGCTTTGTGGCGTATAATCGTTCGTCGATCTCACTGTTCGTTTCTCTCTTCGATTGCTATCGTGCAGATCTGAGATCGAGCGGGGCCGTGTCAACATTGCGCTGGTGAGTGTTTCTTCATTCGACTCTGTTCGTGCCATGGTCTTATTTCAGGTTTTTCTTGGGCGCTGTGTTCCCTAGGTAATTGACTGGTTACTGCATGGTTTGAACTTGATCTGGGGATCTTGTTAGTTTCCCGTCATAATTGACATGATATCAGGCTCGGCACTAGATTGTTCGTTCGTTGGGGTTATCACACTTTGCCATGACCATGAACCGATGTATAAAGCCTGTCTGCCCCTGATGCATTGGCTAAGGATAAATTCCTTGCCATCGTTCTGTCCCCTTTAAGAGGGGATCGATCGAGTTACGTTGGGCAATATGGTCTCTGTTTTTGTTGGTAGCCTTTTAGATATCCTAGCGGGTGTACTTAGGCTGTAGTAGTTTGCATTAGCGTTTTTTGAGTGGTGCATTGTATGTTGTGCAATTGTCCTTTTAATTTGGTGATCTCCTTAGTTTTCCTCAACTATTTGTTCTGTAGCACATCACATCATTAAAGTTGGCATACAAATAAATTGGTACTCTTATTTTAAATCAGCTCCACTGCTCTTAGTTATTCTGTTTATTTTGACATTGCATCCCTTTGTCACAGTTCTCATATTCTCATGCAATCATAGTATCATTACCACCCTTTCTCATAGTTCTAATATTCTCACTTTTTGTATCGCCTAAATAATTTTGTATTTGCGTAGGTGTTGCATACTGGCAGTGGAAACAAGAATGCGTTTAAGGCACCTCATTGCCGCTGAATACAGCGGCGTCAATGTTGAGTTGGTGAAGGATTTTCAGATGGGTGTCTCCAACCATACTCCAGACTTTCTCAAGATGAATCCTATCGGAAAGGTATGCACCAAATCTTCTTCAGAAGATTGATGCAATGATATAAATCTAATAATGGCTGCTTCTTTTGCAGGTTCCTGTTCTTGAGACTCCTGACGGTCCTGTTTTTGAGAGCAATGCTATCGCACGATATGGTAAAATAGCAACCAAATGATGCTTCTTTAATCTTTCATGGACATTTATTTTGATTCAGTGATTAACCCTCTCTCCCTCACCTTCCTAAAGTTGCTCGCATGAAGGCTGACAGCCCACTTTACGGATCTTCGCTCATGGAATACGTGAGTGTTGTTTGATATTCATTCCATACATTTACTTATCAATTGTACTTGTTCTTAAAGAGTTTTTTGCTCTGTTCAGTCGCACATTGAGCAATGGATTGACTTCTCTACCACGGAGGTTGATGCTAACATTGGAAAATGGCTGTACCCACGTCTAGGATTCTACCCATATGTTGCTGTGGTAAGTGTGGCTATGAGGTGATCATGTACAATATGTTCTTTACATTGAAAAATGTGGGTCTAATCTTCTTTTGGCCCAACAGATAGAGGACACGTTTATTACTGCCTTGAAGAGAGCATTGGGTGCCCTTGACACACACCTTGCTTCAAACACATATCTTGTTGGGCATTCCGTGATTCTTGCTGATATTGTGATGGCATGCAACCTTTACCATGGCTTCACCCGGATCATGACCAAGAGTTTCACATCCGAGTTCCCTCACGTGGAAAGGTACTTCTGGACCATGGTTAACCAGCCGAACATGAAGAAGGTCATGGGGGATGTGAAGCAGGCAGAGTCCGTCCCACCAGTTCAAAAGAAGGCTGCGGCACCAAAGGAGCAAAAGCCCAAGGATGCCAAGAAGGAAGCAAAGAAGAACGAAGCCAAGAAGGAGGCCCAGAAGCCAGAGCCAGTTGAGAAAGCAGAGGAGGAAGAGGAGGCACCAAAACCAAAGCCAAAGAATGCTCTTGATTTGCTTCCTCCAAGCAAAATGATCCTTGATGAATGGAAGAAGCTGTACTCCAACACCAAGACCAACTTCCGGGAGGTTGCCATTAAAGGTCAGTTCCATTCTAAAATCCGGTAAAAAAAAGTGCAACCACATCAAGTTTCTCATCTTCTCTCTGTGTTGCAGGCTTCTGGGACATGTATGACCCGGAGGGCTACTCCCTGTGGTTCTGCGACTTCAAGTACAACGAGGAGAACACCGTGTCATTCGTGACCATGAACAAGGTGGGTGGATTCCTGCTGCGTATGGACCTGTGCCGCAAGTACGCCTTTGGGAAGATGCTTGTGATAGGCTCCGAGCCACCTTTCAAGGTCAAGGGGCTTTGGCTCTTCCGTGGCCCTAAGATCCCCAAGTTTGTCATGGAGGAGGTGTACGACATGGCCCTCTATGACTGGGCGAAGGTTGATCTCTCTGATGCGGCGCAGAAGGAGCGCGTCAGCGCCATGATCGAGGACCTGGAGCCGTTTGAGGGCGAGGCGCTGCTGGATGCGAAATGCTTCAAGTGATCTATTCTCTTTGCGTTGTGGGGCTGAGATGAGCTGTTTAGGTTTTGGTCATCGTTAGTTAAAAATTAGTTCATACTACCTGGTTGTACTAGTTAATTTTTTGCGCTACTAAAGAGTTATGGTCAGATTTTAGGGAAAAGAAACTGGAGAAGTTTGTGTCTGTCTAGTCTATGACAATACTGATGTGGATATTGGATTTGGTTTCGTGTTTTCTCTGGTGGTCCTTTCTCTTTGATAGTTGAACCGTTCACTGCATCCAAAGAATGCTGTTTTCTTGGCTGATGAATGCAAGAGGAATGCTTGGAGCTGCTATGTGGTTTCTGGGCCATGCTTTGCTTTTCATTCAGGTGTATCTGGGGTCGAGTTCCTGCTTTGCTTTTTGTTCTGATGGCTTGAAGAATGCTTTTAATCTAAAAAATAAAGAAGTGCAGGACGTCCAGATTTAAAATTGATACTAAACAAAGTAATCTGGACGCCCAGGAAAACATGACAATTCTGATTGCTTACTTTCTCCATAAAAAGAACTGTCGCCCCTGATCGAAAAAATAATGAGTATTGACTATTTCATCACACATCAATACATCATTACACCAAAAGAAGGCATCGTAATATGATTCTCCATTTTCAAAATGTGATAAAAGAGGGTGCATTTTATCGAAGAGATATCTGAAAGTATTAACATGCATTCATAGAGATTGAGATGCCAAGTAACATCTGCATACATGATATACAAGACTGCATGTGCTAAATATAAGCCTGCACTTTTTGCGGACATAAAAAACTTTTGGTTCCCTTTTTTTCCTCAACATTTTCTGTTTAAACCAACAAAAATCAAGATCCTATCTTTGTAGTGAATTCTGATTCTCAGAACCACCCCCACCCCGCTCCAAATACAGAACTGAACAATTATTTACCATGGCACAGAGCACTTCGTGTTGCGCCACATTTTCTTCACTTGGAACTAACACGCTACGCTTTCTTCAGCACCACCTTCGCGCTGCTGCAGACAATTTTCACAAAAGGATGTGCAGAACCTTTGTCCATACGCATCCATACAGCAGAGATCTTGAATATATCTCCACGGGCTTCAACATGAAAAACTTGGTCCATGTAGTAGCATAAATACTCATATTTTTCTTCTTTTTTTTGCGTTTATCCAGATATTTGTCTCACAAATTGTCAGAGGCTTTCTGTAACAAGTAGCCGCTGTAATTTCTTTAGCGGTGACAAGAGCTGGGAGAACGATGGTCGTTTGCTTGGGTCGCTGCACCAAAGATCGATGAGGTCACTGTCAGTGAGGCAAGTAGCAGCAAAAGGAGAAAATAAAAGTTGAGAAAAGCGGCATATATTATTTCAAAATGATCTGTTATCTTACTTGTCCCAACATGAAGATATTATGCTAGCAACCAGTGGGTCGACCTCTTTGGGAATGTCTAGTCGTTTGTTCTGGAACCCAACTGCTCCGACGACTTGCATTGGATTCAGCCCACTCCAAGGTACACGCAACGTTGCTAATTCCCACAGGATTACTCCAAAACTGTAGACATCACACCTGATGCCAGCATTCAATTTTCTATCAGCAGAAAAGCATGGCAGGAACAGGAGAAGAGCAACATGACTTCGGAAAACTGAACTCACATCTCATTAGCTGGCTCATTACGCAGGACCTCTGGTGCCATCCACTCCGGCTGTAGGCCAACAGGAAATACAGTCACGATAAGTTATTTACAGCAGATACACACCAGCTGAACAAGGAAAATGTAGGAGGCAATATGCCATTTGTCGGACGGAACCAATGAATCAGTAAATGATTCTAGAGGAACGGAGTATTGCACAAGAGCCAAACATAACAAAACAAAAGCATAAATAAAAAGATCAAGGATATTACTGTTCCAGCTGTCGACTTGGAGGAAAGAAAAGTATGATGCTTCAACCTTGACATCCCAAAATCTGACACCTGCATGGTAAAATACATATGTACTCTGTAAATAAAAGAAAGGATAGGATAGACATTTATTCCTGCAATAGAACTGTTGTTACTATGCAGTTGTTCAGTATTGTACTGTTAAGTTTCAGTTAGACCAACTTCACACTCGACTATACAATCAACAATTTGCGCATTTAATAACAGTACAAAGGTACATAAAAGATGACCGCATCTCTTTCTCCAAGCTCACAAACCCTACATATTTTAGGTGCTGCATCCCTCTGACATTGTTTCATAAGTACTTATTAAACAGCAGCCTAGCAAGAATACTCTTGGCTATATTCAGACTAAACTCTGAATTTTAGCCTCCACTCCGTCTGCACCTTCTCATTATATTTATGCTCATTTAATGCAAGTGCAGCATCCCATTTTGACTCGTAGCTAAGAATACCCAAATATTCATTGAACAGCTCGGCTTCACCCAAGCTGATCACTGAGTCACCAACAAGCCTATATATTAAATACTCCTGAGAATGTGTACTCTCACCTTTTGATATACCACTCTTATCATTTTTAATATACTTCATTAGTTAACTATAAGATATCCCAATCTAGTAGCATAAACAATATCACTGGGCCCCTTCAATTTTGCAATATACCCTTGATGTACATAAAAGCAGTATAAGTGCAAACTATGTAAAATATATACTCAAATTAAAATTTCCATACAACTCAATTGGCAGTATATCCAGTAATTACAAATGGAGTTTACTCAAAATCATATACAGGTACAACAGAAGTGTATATATTGTACATGAGGAGTTTACATACTCCCAGGAGTATGGAACCATTTCCTATTAAATATATAAACAAGGACATGCAATCCAGAGATCTATGTAAAAACAGGTATGGAAAATTAAGATGGGTGCACATTTTTTTTAAAGCAACATCATACCACCTTTAGACAACCCTTGATTCATCAGTGGGCAGCTAATGGTACAAATATTTATTAAAGGTGAAAGTAGACTTACAAATTACAACAAAACTAGCATGCCCGTTCATTAACTGAAAGATGATTGTGAAGAAGAGAATCACCTTAACAACCCAATTTTTGTCCACTAAAAGATTTGGTGATTTCAAATCACGATGTACAATAGTAGGATGGCTAGTGTGCAAGTAATTCATTCCTTTTGCCTGAAAGAATGAAATAAATATCAACTGACTGACAAAACAAGCCACGACAGATAACAGCAAACAAAGCAACTAGCCAAAGTTTACCACATCAAATGCCATCTTCAACCTTCGTGTTTCATCAACTTTGCTATTTGGCCGATGCAATAGGCGATATAGGCTCCCTCTGGCAAAATAAAGTACATCATTTTTGCTATAACTTGGAAGGCATTTTTTTGTTTAAAAAGAGGGAGCTGCAGAAACCTTGGAAGGTATTCGGTTAATATAGAGAGATTTGGAGGTTGCGTCACATATCCCAAGAAAAGAACTACATTGGGGTGTCTTAGCCTTGACATGATTCGCACCTAAAAGATAAGGAACTAATACACACTTAGTTGACGCACAAGTTCGATAATAGCTGACACTTTAACTGTAAGGAGACGCAAAAGTGAACTTACTTCACATTTGAATTGCTCCAGTGCAACACCTGACAAATCCTGGTCAAGGAATTTCTTTACAGCAACCTCCTGGGATAAATGAGGACAATACATTCCGATAGCAGGAATCAAAAAACAAATTAGAAATTGAGTTCCACTATAAGTCTTCCTCTTCTGACTAGGTGAATTTCTAAAACTGGATCTGACTTTTCCAGTTGGTTAACTTTTAAGGCTTATTTCAATCTTGTTAATTGGTTAGCTTTTAGTAACAGCATGCATAGAATAGCACTGCTAGAGAAAACTAGTTTTAACTTGAGTTAACTAGTTTTAACTTCATGTAACCATGACCCACCATAAATAACACAGTTTTACTATCAAATACGCATTAAACTGAATATGAAGTGCATAGAGACAACTGATCTGCACAAGAAACATCACTTCATCGGCATTAGCAACCCACCACCTTTTATTGCCTTGCAATATGAATTATATGTGATACAGTGCATAATATGTCAAAACTGAAAATTCCTAGCAAAAATATGGATATGCAAGTTCACTATGAATATGTAATTTACCGTGCCATTCCAATCTGCATGATAAACTTCCCCATATGAACCTGCGGAGGAAAATTGAAGTTCATTGAACGGAGAATACATTACAAAAAGAGAGGATCAACACAACTGATTGCAGAAGTGTAACACGAAAATTGGCTAAGAAGATAATACTTCAATAGAACTGCATAACAAGATCCAACTAATTCATTATTACTCCCCATGTTACTTAAAAAGCGCATATTTTCTTTACCTATCAAAGTCTAAAAGATTAAACTTCCAACAAATAAGAAATTTCAGAGTTGAAACATCAGAGCCTGACATTCCAATATTTCTGTAACTTCATAGAGTTTTACCAGCAGCAACAAACATAATACATTCAGTTTTGCCGCACATATGTTCCTGTGAGCTAATTTTCATTTTAGAAACTTAATGCTGCATGTTTCGATAACTTACTTCTAAACCTAAACTAACCATTTACTGCCTTGTTAGAAGGACAAGGATAGGAAATTTACAAGCATACCTAGACCAATGCGCTCTCCTATATGAAGATCTTCCCATGATATTTCATCTTCAGCAACATCATCCATAACAGAGCTGATTGTTTTCGTACTAGAACAGCTCAACTTGCCCAAATTCGCACTGCTACTTCCTGACATGTTTGCCATAGAATGTTCAGCAACCCTATCACCCTCAATTGAAATAGTACCCAAACTTCCGATAGTTGCTTCTGTATTTTCTACAGGGTATTGTCCATCTTCACAAGGTGGCAAGGGAATCTTTGGTAAAGAATCTTCAGCTACAGAACGTTCTGGTGAAATCTGACCTGTTTGACCAACTAGCAACCATCCAGGAATTTCTTTAACTTCAGGAGAAGATTTGCCCATCTCTGTTGTATTGCCAGAATTATGACTATTTTGACATGATAACAAACCAGATGGTAGCAAAGCACCACCCTCCAGGAGCAAGTCATGCAAATTTTGTGCGAACTGTGGGTCCACTACTCCAGGAACTAAATACTTGGAAGTGTCATTCACTTTCTTCTGCTGAGAAATATCGCCTTTAATGTTGAATTCATCAAATTGGCCTTCGTCGGAGATAATGCGTTGTTTAAGTGGGTTCTCTGTGTGACATGTATCTTCCAAATGTGGAGTCGGAAGTTCTAGGACAGAATTACGATCAGATGAACTTCCACCCATGTCATTTTTACTCTCATATACACCGCTAACCTGCTCAAGAGCTATGCATAGTTCTGCAACACTCTCTTCAATGGCGTCACTGCTCAGTTGACTATTGTTGGAGTCCTGAAATTGACTGACAGAAATCTCTGAAGGTATTAAGGTGCCTGGAGCTCCCATCAAGTCAACAATATATTCAGCACTGCAAAAGCCCCATAAGATTGTTTTTGTACGTCAATAAATTAAATATCCTAAGATCAAATACGAAAAGATAGTTAGCAATAATGAAAGGAACATACCTGTCAAAGTCGATTTTAACAAAGTTAATAGCGCCTTCATCTGTTCCAGTATAACATATTCCTTTGACAAGCTTGCATGGCAGATTAACTCGGTCAGCTAGTACCTGAAACCATTTTGATGAGTTGTTTTCTTTGCTCAGGGGATCCACTGCAGAAGGCAATAAAAAAACCAAATGCAATAATCTTACGGCATCTACTACATGTATGGTGCAGCAAATCCATGATCCACAAATGCATCCCTTTTATCAACTATGCATCTGGTGCAGCAAATCCATGAATCAACAACACACAGCAAACTAGGATAACTACTTTATTCAACTACCATAACTTCTTCACTAGTTATCTTGGTTGTTAGGCAACTAATCTTCAAAAGTAAATACCCTGAACAGCAGTTACACAATATAAACTATGCAATGTGACGGAAATTATTAGCATCCACCCATGCCACATTTGCTACAGTCAATATATAATGTAATGTGGCAGGTTATTGGTCACATGAACACAGGACATTTGCAGAGGTACTAACCTTAAAAAGCAGAGATCTGTGGCGCGAGAGCCCAATTCCAAGTGAACCAAGAGGAAGGGCAATACTGTTTAGCCCAGCACAGAGCTGGCGGCTCTTTGTGGACCATTCCCTGTTCATGGCATCAGCATCCTCCACTACACCACCCATGGCATCAACTACTAGGCTAGCTATCTTCTGTACAAGCTCAGCTGACGCAATTCCACCGCGTTCTGCCCTACTTTGTGCAGCAATCTCCATTGCTCTCCCCTCGAGGCGCTTCAACATGGGATCACGCTCCCGGTTCACCAAAATGACGACATAAGCAACATCTCGCCCTACGGGAATCGCCCTGAGGCTGCTCAAGGATGGGAATTTGACCTGGAAGCCCGGATCCATGGGTGCGCCACAGACGTCGTAGAAGCCATCCGAGAGTTTCTCATCGTAGTTGACCACGTTGTGGTTCCAGTAGCGGGCGGAGAGGGCCTCCATGGTGGTCCGGTCCCCGGGCGCGGCGGCCGGGCCACCCAGGCTGATGCGCTCGGCGGCGCGCATCTGAACGGAGTCCGGATCGACGAGCCCCGCGGGATCCGACGCCGAGATCGCGAGGGCGAGCCGCATGTGGTACTCCTCCTCCAGGCGCGTCATGGTCGTCTCCGCCCCCATCCCCGTCGGCTCCTCGGGGGCCGCGGCCGCCGGGGCGGGCAGCGGAGGGTCGGCAACCGCGGCGGCCACGACCGGCGGCGGCAGGGGCAACTGGGCGGAGCGCCGTTGCCGCGGGCGGTGGTGGTCGGGGGACGGGGTCGCCGCAGTGGGCCCGCCGGCGCTGGCGGTGCCGGCGCCGGCGCCGGAGAGGTGGAGCTTGCGAAGGAGGTGCTTCATGCGTGACATGGGCGGCGGCAGCGAGGGGGCATCCGGCGCGGCGAGGGTTTCGAGGACCTTCTTCTTACTCCTCCTCCTCGATCCAATCCAATCCAACACGGCTAGCTAGCTAGCTAATCCGCGGGCGGAGGTATTAAAAATCTGGTGCTATTCTAGAATAGATCCATCCAATTGCGGGGGGTACTATTCCTCCCCCGAAATATTCTATCGCGCCCAGTTGCCCTGGGCGATATATTCGTTGCTTCGCCTCGCCTTCGCCTCCTCGCGGTGAAGCCTCGAAGACGGCAGCAGTACAGTAGTACTTATCTTCCCCTCAACTTTTTTTTTCTTCCTACTGGCGTCGCGTGGCGTGGTGGTCGGGTGGGGTGAGGGTAGCGATAAAATGCTACTGAAATGGTAACGTGCGGTCTCCCGTTTCAGGGCAGAGCTACGGAAGGGGAAGGAAGGTGAGGATGACGGGGAGCGCGGGTGACGTGAATGGGTTTCGATCGTGCGGCCGTGATCTGCTCCGCTGGCGTCGAGTGTAGCGTCGGGTGTTCTCCGCTGGCGCGTGGCGTGGTCAGTGCCTCAGGCCAACTCCACCGCGTGACCCCCTGCTGTCCGGCCCGTTTATTTGGGGCAAAAGGATAAACAAGGCGGTCCGGACTCATCTGGTCCGTTTTTGTTCGTCCAATAAGAGTTTCCGAGAGTTACTTTATTCAAATTCTCTCCTTTCCAAAGCTCCACAAGGAAAAAAGAGTAATAGGCCATTTCGAGCGCAAACGTGTATCGGGTTTGGGTTGCGGCGGACAGCAAACGGACGCGTCGCTCGTTCGCGTCGGGGTTGTGTGGCAGGCGGTGACCTACCTCCCACCCGCCAACATCAATGCGCACGCGCGGCCGGCCCCGCCGGTCATCCGCACCGGCGAACGGTCGCGGTCCTTCTTAAATGGGGAAGCCGTGTACCGGTCGTCGTCCACACTCCCCCACCACCCCGTGGCCTCCTCGAAACCCGCAAACCCCCAAACCCTAGCCTCGAACTCGCCGGCCGGCCGCCCCGCAGCCATGGGGCTATGGAACTACGGCCGCAAGGGGAAGCACGACCGTGAGGCTGGCTCCTCGTCGGGACGCCGCCGCGGCTCCGTGAAGAATGAGGAGCCCGCATCACCACCGCGTCGGGCCCCCGCGCCGCCCGCGTTCTTCATCGCCCCCACGGCCGCCGGCGAGCGCGACCGGCACTACATCCACGCGGATGTATGCCGCCGTTATTGGGAGACAAGGACGCCGCTTCCCCTGGTGGGTCCCGGTGAGCGGCCGTGCGCTCGCGAGGTGATCGAGCGCCGCCGCCGCCTCCTCCCAGACGACCTCTACTATGACCCCAGGTACGCCCCCGACTCGGACCTGTGGGACACGTGGTTCCGAGACGAGCACGACACGCGACGGGCGTCCTTCTTCGCCGGCACGTCGACGGGGCCGCGGCTGGCACGTCCAGAGCATCGAGCGGCTGCTCCCCAGGTGCGCGGGCGTACGCGGGTGCGCCGCCTCACGCCCACGCCGTCGCCTTCGCCATCTCTGTTGCCACCACCACCTCCTCGCATGACAGCGAAGGAGGAGGCCCGTCTCATGGCGTGTGTCATGGAGGACTCCATGCGCACGCACGATGAGCGCCAATGGGAGGGCCTCGAGGAGATGATGGCCCTCTCCGCGGTCGGCGACGTCACCATCCCCGAGCTGGAGATGGTGGCGGCGAAGGAGGTGATGGAGGAGGCACCGGTGGACGCGTTCCACCCGGGCCTGCTGGGCCAGCAGTGCAGCTGGTCATGCATGGCTCCGGAGATGGCGCACGCCGTGGGGGGCGTGAACTGGTGCCCCATGCCGCCGCGGTCACCAGAGCGGGACACGTCGCCACGGGAGGAGGTGGTGCAAGCACCTGCCACCTTCCAACCTGCCCGGCGCACCACGGACCGCCGGCCCACCTCTGGATACCGCCGAACTACGTCGACCTCGTCAGCGACGACGACGACACCGGCGGCCACTGAAGACGGCGACGGCCATGGCATTGACGGGCGCGGCAGGAGCGCGCGGGCGGCGTTTTTTATTTTGTTTTTATGTTAATTATGGCACTGGCCGTTAAGTGAACCGTGAAACTGGGCCGTTTTGTGGCCATGACCCCTAACTTACGTTTTAAGTTTTTTTAACTGCGTTTATTTACTTTTTTAAGTCATTTTATTTTAGTTTTTCTGGAGTTTTTTCACGTCCAACACGGACATGATTTGGGGTGCGGCCGCGCGCTGGGCGCACCCACGACCCAACGGACAGAGGCGGACATGGGCGAACCCATTGCCGCCCCAAAGGGACAAAACCCGCCAAACCGGACATCCATTTGGGGTCGTGCGGTGGAGTTGGCCTCAGTGGTGTTCTCCGACCGCTAAAAACCAGAGCAATCTGAGAAACGGAAATGTTATATGCCTGATGTTTTCTGGGAAGGACGGCAAACGAAGGCGTTTTTGGCAGTTTAAGTTTTTTTTGAATAAAAAGTAGAGCAGTTTCTACCTTATGCGTTCAAAACGGGCGAAGTACCCGGATGACCAAAGTCATTTACATGAAGGTGATGTTAATGCCGCACAACTTGTGCAGCAGGCCATCACCAGACCTATGTTAAGATACAAAGAGCATGATAGAATAGTGAGAGTCAACACACATCTTACTAACTAGAATGAAAAGCAGCTGCCCAATCTAAAAGGCTCCGTCGAGCATGTTCTGAAGCACGCAGGCTCCATAGTCTCATCAATTCAATAACCCCATTGTAGACCTGGCGCCCTTGCCAAAAGGATCTATCAAAAACTTGAGCATTCCTGGCATTCCAAAGTGTGACCACGCATGCCGCGAAGAGAATATGCCATAGCTTGCCGTGCAGGGGCCTCGGTTGTTCTGAGCATAGAAAAACTTCAGCTTCTGTAGAAGATGTGGCTAGCTCCTGCAGGCCTAACTTGGACCATAGAGCTTGTGCTAGTTTGCATCAGAGTACAATGTGGTTCATCATCTCCGCAGCTGGGCATAGATCACATCCATTATGGGATACAACTCTATCCCAATGCTTCCTTAGCATATTATCTCTAGTGTTGTGTTTGTCCCAGAGTGCAATCCATAGGAAGATGCGGTGTTTGTTAGGTATGACTATGTCCCAAATGTAGCGGGCTGGCGTATAGTTTTTTCCTCTAAAGGTGAGCAGCTTGTAGAAGTAAGCAGTGCTAAGACTCTTATCCTCCAAAAGAGCATTCTGGTGTCTGGCGTACCTTCTTGGGGCTGCACATTGCTCAAGACTTCATTTAGGATTTCCAGCTCCTCTGCTGCCATGGAGGAGAGGTTTGGGTGGAGCTGAAGGTTCCATTGCCCATCTCTAAACTGGGAAGCGACTGTGCAGAACTGGGCATAGAGAAGGTAAAAAGCGTCGGGAAGGATGTCACGAGCCTACCACAGTCGAGCTAGAGGTCATACCAGAAGGCAATTCCCTGGCCATTCCCAAGTTTGCATTTGGAAGCTTCCATAACCAACTGTACGGTGGTTCTGAAACCTCTCCAAATAGTAGTATCCCGACTGTGAGGAGACCAAGAGATTTCCTTCTGGCAGTATCTCCGTGCAAACCATTTATAACACGAGGCTTCTTCCTGTTGTAGGACTTTTGCCATGAACTTGCATACCAAAGCCTTGTTACGTGCTGCAAGATCTTGTACTCCCAGCCCTCCATTCTCCTTTGGTAGCGTGACCACTTCCCATGCGACAAGGCACTGTCCCCCTGTGGCCTGGTTCTTCCCTTGCCATAGGAAGCCTCTCAAAATTTGCTCAACCTTCTCCAATGACTGTTTTGGCCATTGGAAACAGCCCATGAAGTAACTAGGTAGTGCTGCCAAGACCGCATTAATCAAGTTGAGGCGCCCCCCCCCCTAGGACAGGAAAGTGGCGAGCCAACCAGACAAACGCTTGTCCACTTTGTGTATCACAGCACTACAAAAAAAAGACACATACGTGACATTTTGGGCCGAACGAAAAAAAAATCTGTCATACTTATGACACTTCTATGACGATAATTGTGACAAAACCCGGTATCATCATAGATGTGGTGGGCTCCTACTTCTATGACAAAAAATCATGACAGAAAATGGGCTTTTCGTCCTGGGCGGGCCGGAGACGCAGCTGCATGATATTCTTTGGGCCGTCCATGACGGAAAAAACCGTGGTAGAAGCAAGGGTGAGGAAAATATCGGGGTGTTCCCGTCGGGGCCGAGCGATGCACGGAGGTTTGCGCATTTCTCTCGTACACGCACGTGCGTGGGTGCGAGGCGTTGGGCTCTAACTGAACCCGAGCGAGGCGTTCGCCTACTGAACCCGAGCGATTGCACTGTAGGCTATGCGTTACTGAACCCGAGCGATCGATTGATGGTTGTTAACTGAACCTGATCGAGCGATTCCTTCGCTACTGCTGCTAACTGACGTCGATCGATGCTGCCTCTGGATGAACAGTGAGCGTTGCTGGGGGGTTTAGATGAATAGTTCCCGGTGGGGGTGGATGAACAGGACCCCGATCGATCGAGCCGGTTGGGGCTGGATGAACAGGACCCCGTGAAGGGCTGGATGAACAGTAGACGGTGGAGGGCTAGATGAACAGTAGCCCGTGGAGGGGGGGTTGAACAAGAGCCCGTGGAGAGGGGGTTGAACAGGAGCCCGTGGAGAGGGCTGGTTGAACAGTAGCCGGTGGAGTAGCGCGTGGTGGAGGCTGGATGAACAGGAGCTCGTGGATGAACAGTCGCAGGTGGAGGCCGGAGGAGGTCGACGGTGGATGAACAGTAGCCCGTGGAGGCTGGAGGGGGTCGACGGTGGAGATGAACAGTATCCCGTGGAGTCCCGTTTTGCGGTACGCCACACCCCTCCCGATGAACAGGACCCCCGTTTCGACCGTAGCGCTCCAACACAAGTCCGTTTCCTCCGTTTTGCGGTACGCCACACCCCTCCCGATCAACAGGACCCCATTTCGACCGTAGGAGGTCCGTTTCCTCCGTTTTGCGGTACACCATACCCCTCCCGATGAACATGATCCCGTTTCGACCATGGCCGGTCGAACACAAGGCCGTTTCCTCCGTTTTGCGGTACGCCAGGCCTCGTTACCGTCGGCTGTTCCGTCCAAGCCCTCCCGATGAACATGACGACGCATTCCATTCCGACCCAGCCGGTTGGCTCCCCATGAACACGACGACGACGCAGTTTCTCCATTCCGACCCAGCCATGTACACGAGCCCTGACCGTACGTATGCGCGAGTAGGCGTTTGAGACCCCGGCCGTATGTACGTACGTGGCCGTATTTTCTTTCTTGCACACTGGCCGCTGTACGTACGTGTACATGCTACATGCGCGCCTCTACTATGACACGTGCGCGCTCTACATCGACCAGTATGTACGTACACGTTCGCGACCAGAATGACAACGCTACGTAAGCTTCAACCAGGTGGGTCCCGACTGTCAGGCACTTCCTTGCGTGCGAAGATATAGCTGGTGGGTCCCAGCAGTCAGGGGGCGAATCGTTTTTTTTTTGCCCGGACGCACTTCCTTCTGTGCGAAGATGTAGCTGGTGGGTCCCAGCAGTTAGGGGGGAAACGTTTTTTTCGCGAAATACGGTGGCCCGTCCGGTGGGTCCCCGCTGTCAGGTGCAGGAATAATTACTTTACGCGTAATAAGGAGGCACTTCCTTGCGGCCGCCGTGGACCCAGCTGTCAGCCTCTCCACGTAAAGTACTCTTCCGATGGAAGTCGTTCCTTGACCACGTTGACCACGCCGCGCCGAGAGCACCAGGGCGGTGGACGACGGCGAGGCCTAGGAAGGGGACGACGCGGAGCCGGGCAAGACGCGGCAGTGGAAGCCCGCACGGAGAGGAGTACGAGGGTTCACTAGTTCGGCTGTGGTGTGAGGCTGCCGTCACCGCAGGGCCTGGCCAGCGGTGGGAATAGTAGGGCGGTGAGGCCTCCGCGGTAGCACAGCCGGCCACGGGAGGCAGGAGCATGCGGCATGACCGGCGCTGCTTTGGGCGGCTGGAGCAAGAAGACCAGAGGTTGAAGAAGCACTACGGCCGTTGGATGGACATCGTACGGTCATTGGAGCTAGAATCGTTCATATTGACTAAGTTGACAAAGCACCTCGTCCCCGTCAACTTAGTTGGCCCACAAATCAGCCTCCCAACAAGGTGGGTCCCAACTAGCAGGGGGAGTATTTATTTTTTTGTGCGTAATAAGGAGGCACTTCCGGTGGGTCCGAGCTGACAGCGGGGGGAACATTTTTTTCGCGAAATACGGTGGCCCATCCGGTGGGTCCCAGCAGTCAGGGGGGAAACGTTTTTTCGCCAAATACGGTGGCCCATCTGGTGGGTCCCTGCTGTCAGGTGGAGGAATAATTATTTTCCGCATAATAAGGAGGCACTTCCTTGCGGCTGCCGTGGACCCAGCTGTCAGCCTCTCCACTGTAAGTGCATCTAGTGCCCCTTAGTGATTTTGGTGCATTGAAGACTTATAGGTTAAGGGACTAATGTGTTTATGAGTATACACAGGTCTATAAGTCTATGAGGAGTTTGATATTTACAGAGAAAGTCGACCCCTAAAAATGAAGTTCTTCGACTGAAGACTTTGGATTTCTGAAGACTTTCTGAAGACTTTGAAAGTGAAGAAATTGGTGTGACCTTGAAGACTTGGTATTCATTTGAGGAACATGAAGCGTGAAGACTCTTGTTTTCATAGTTTCCTTTTATCTTTCTTGAGTCATAGGAAACACCGTACTGTTAAAGGGGGTCGAGGAAATACTAAGGAAAAATTTCCATGTGATGCTCAACTCAAAATCTTACACCTACCAATCCCTTCGAGTGAAGCCATTGGAAATCTCATACAGTTCAGTCATATTCTTCAATGACAGAGACGAAGTTCTTCTGGTCGCTGAGGAATTTGTTCTGACTGAGGAGTTAGGAATTCGCTAGTGCGGATTGCCTACAAAGTGAGGAACATGATAGCCCTGAGGAATTTGATACTCAAATTTCCGACCGTTGCTGTGCTATGCGCCAGCTGTCCCAAAATATCTACCCACCTAACGGTCATATCATTGAAGGGCATTTATGTCTTATCATGTCGGGCTGCTCCCTAGGCTATAAATAGCCGCCCCCTACAACCACTAGCTGGTTGGCTACTCCGAGAGAAACTGACACTTGTCATTTGAGAGCATCCCATCCTCCGAGGACTTTGAGCGAAAATCATCAAGTGAGGAAAAACCCAAACCCAAACACCTACAAACCCAAAGTGATTGAGCATCACTGAAGATATTGATCCTGCGTGGATCCGACGCTTGTTACCTTTGAAGACTGTGCTTCTTCCAGACGGTTAGGCGTCATGGTCTAGAGCATCCAAGAGGAATTGTGGATCGCCGAGTGACCGAGTTTGTGAAGGTTCGAAAGTCACGTGAAGACTTACCACGAGTGATTGGACGAGGCCTGTGTGACCTTAGTTCAAGGAGAATACGGTGAGGACTGTGTGTCCTCAGGTTTAAATACCGTTTGTTCAATCGCAATCTCACTACATCGAAATAGTAAAAAAGGTGTCACCTCACTCAGTTCGAGGGATGGCTAGAACCAGCCAATGTCAGAGAACTCCCTCGCCGCTCCAACCAGATGTACAACTGAGACAACAGTTGGAACTGGTCTACCAGATCATTGTCTTCACCAAGCCAACTAGTTCTATTTCCTCAACTCTTTCATTTCCTCATAACTGTGTTGTGCACTTGTTCATATCTGTGTTTTGAAGACTTTGACTGAAGACTTTCTCAATTTCCTCAACTCAATTTCTTCAGTCTGTTTGTCTTCATCCTGTGTTATCCTGTGATTACGCTTTCTGTACTCTGCGCTTGTCTTCATTTCATCATGATGACTATGATTGTGTTCTGTTATGTTTACTTCTGAGTACTTATTCCGCTGCAAGTAGTTCTTCGCTAAGGAATTTCCTCACCCGCAAATTCCTCAGTGAAGAATTCATAAAAATCACATATTCACCCCCCTCTAGTCGATATAATGCACTTTCAATTGGTATCAGAGCAAGGTACTCCCTTGTTCTGTGTGATTTTTGTTTAACCGCCTGGAGTTTTAGTTATGTCGACCGCAGGTATGATCAAGGTCTCTGCTGGGTGTCCTACCTTCGATGGGACGGACTACCCCTATTGGAAGAATAAGATGCGAATGCATCTTGAGGCAATTGATAACGATCTCTGGTATGTTGTGGAAAATGGTGTTCCGTCAGTCACACCTTCTCTGAACGCTACTGATGTGAAGAGATTCAAGGAACTCGATTCTCAAGCGAAGAATATCATATGTGGCCATCTGAGCAAAGGACAGTATGGAAGAGTGAGTGCTTTGGAAACTACTAAGCTTATCTGGGATAGGTTGTCCAAAGTTAATGAAGGAGTCTCAACACAACGTGACTCTCGAGTTGATGTTCTTCGCAATCTCTTCAACCGCTTCAAAAGACTCGACAATGAAAATGTTCAAAAAACCTTCGATCGCCTCACTGACATCTCAAATGAGCTTCAAGCGCTTGGTGCCACCGACATCACCGATCATGAGGTGGTGAAGAAATTGCTGAGATCGCTTGATTCCTCATTTGATACTCTGGCATTGATGATACAAGAACGTGCTGATTACAAGTCACTTGATCCCGCTGATATCCTCGAGAGGCTAAATACTCATGAGTTCCAACTTGCTGAGAAGAGAGATCTCTATGGTTTGAGCTATGGCAGATCACGTGCACTGAAGGCCAAGACAGTTTCTGAGTCTGAAGATGAAGATTCTGGTAGCAGCCTTGGTGATCCTGAAGAACTGAGCCATGAGCTAGCACTGCTCGTGAAGAAATTCCAGAAGTTCTCTAGACATGGTCGCTTTGGAAAATCCTCAAGGAGCAATGATTCCTCATCCAGTGACTACAAGAAGAGGCTTTGTCACAAATGCAAGAAACCTGGACACTACATTCAAGATTGTCCTCAGTGGGAAAAGGAATCAAAGAAGAAGAAATATAAGGATTACAGTTCTGATGATGCGAAGAAAAAGAAGAAATCCTCAAAATCTTCATCATCAAAATCCTCGAAGTCTTCTTCTCACAAGAAGAGCAGCTCCAACAAGGCTCGGGCATTCATTGGCAAGGAAATGGACTCTGAGGCTGAATCTGAGGAACATGAGGAAGAGGAGGCATCTGAGGAGTCCGAGTCAGGTGTGGCGATCCTAGCCCTCGCCACCGCATTCGTCAGCAAGTCTATCTTCAACTCTGAAGAAAATGACCTCACCAACAAGGCTGATGAAGGCAATAATGACTACGCTCCCACCTATTGCTTCATGGCAAAGGGTGCCAAGGTACTCAAATATACCTCCTCTGACTCAAGTGAGAATGAATCTGATGAAAACCTCAAGCCCAGCTACTCT
Organism: Aegilops tauschii subsp. strangulata; assembly: GCF_002575655.3. Lineage (NCBI taxonomy): Eukaryota > Viridiplantae > Streptophyta > Magnoliopsida > Poales > Poaceae > Aegilops > Aegilops tauschii. The sequence continues at coordinate 185,598,364 of NC_053040.3, forward strand.
AAACTTGCTAAAATTGTTGTGAAACAACAAAGGGCTTTTGAAAAGGTTCAAAACATGCTAGACAAAAGTGATGATATGTTGGGTGAAGAAATGGATCGCACTAAAACCTTGACTGAAAATCTTCAGAGACTTCAGACTAGGTTTGACAACCTTCAAGGTCATTATAACACTCTCTTATCTGATCATGAGAAGCTTTCTTATGAATTTCTTCAGAGAAAGCAAGATCTTGAAAAGCTAAGAGTGAGTTATGAAGATCTTCAGAAGGAGCGAGATTCATTACTTGCTCAACAAATCAGCGCTGCTCAGGAAGAATTTGTTCCTCCATGTTTGAAGTGCATTGAACGTGAATCTGCTAATTCTTCACCTGAATGTTCAAATGCTTCTAATGTTACAAATTCTTCACCTGCCTCTGCTATCACTAATTCCTCATATGAGGACATTGCTAGTATCACTGATGATGCAGGGCTGAAGGAATTGTACATGACAGACATGTACAAAAGCCTCAAAGGGCATCAGACTCTTTGTGATGTTCTTAAAAAGCAGATCCTCAACAGGAACCCTAGGAAAGAGGGTATTGCCTTTGAGAGGAAACTCAATGCTGATGGTACATATTGGAAGCCTGAGCAGTACCCCAAAACCTCATGGGTTGCTGCAAAGGGACCTCCAGTTGATCCATCCAATTTATTTGGCTTTACATGTGAATCTTCTCACTCTTCTGATGAGTCATTTGACTCCAACTATAAACTGTTCAAAAATTAGAATGGTGAAGTATTTGCTAGATATGTTGGTACTAACTACAGGAACGGTTCCCCTATGAAGAAAATCTGGGTTTCCAAAAGGTGCCTTGCAAGTCTTCAGGTGAATGTCCTCATGACACCACCTGTGAAGAATAGGAACCCCAGATCAAATTCTTCATATGGACCAAATTCTTCATATGGATCCAAGTCCTCATATGGACCAAATTCCTCACGTGGATCAAATTCCTCAAAAGGATCAAAGTCCTCATATGATCATTATCGTGCTAACCCCTCTGTTTCGCAGGGAAGAGCTAAGCGCTATGAATATGTGCATTATTCTTCAAACCATTATGTTCATAAGTCCTCGAAGAATTTCTCTGCTTATTCATATGCTTATCCTAACTCCTCTTATGTGAAACAAAGTGGACTGGCTTCTATGCCACCTTTCTCGTATGGAGCTCGCAGAGTGATGAACTCTTTGCCACCCCTTCAGATGTGGGTGGTGAAGAAAAAGAACTAATCTCTTCTGCAGGGTCAGGTCTCCAGACGTGCGAAAACGTCTGAAGAATTTGCTGGAGACCTGAAAAGTGCCTGAAAGGACGCAGGCTAATCATGAAGAAATGAACTCTCATTTCTCACGTCCTCATACTGCTTTATCTGTTCTGTTACTTGATGAAATTGATCTGATGAATTGATGTCATATTCTTCACTGATGAAGTATATGAGTTCGTAAGCTGCACTAATTCATCTGCAGGATGATCAACCCAAAGCCACTGAGTGGGTCCTCGATAGTGGATGTACAAATCACATGACTGGTGACAAGAATCTATTGATGGATGCTCCCTTATCTCCATCGCATCTGAAGCATATCATCTTCGCTGACAAAGGCAAAAGTCAGGTATTGGGTCTAGGTAAGGTTGCGATCTCAAAGGATCGACACATGGACAAAGTCATGCTTGTCGAGTCCTTAGGATACAGCCTCATGTCTGTCTCAATGCTTTGCGATTTTGATATGGTTGTTGTCTTTGGCAAGTATCGTTGTGTTGTGATCATAGAAGCTGACAATTCCAAATTCTTCGAAGGCTTTAGGAGAGGAGACTTGTATATTGTTGATTTCTCTACAGGACCACAACCAGCCGTGTGCCTACTTGCAAAAGCTTCAGAAGGCTGGCTTTGGCATCGACGACTTGGTCATGCAGGCATGAGGAATTTGCACACGCTTGCAAATAAGAAGCATGTCATTGGCATTGAGAATGTCAAATTCCTCAAGGGTCACTTATGCGGAGCCTGTGAAGCTGGGAAGATGACAAAGGCTAAGCATCCAGCGAAGACTATCATGACCACTACTCGACCATTTGAATTGCTTCACATGGATCTCTTCGGTCCTAACCATTATTCTGCAGTTTCAAATGATGCATCTCAATATGGCTTTGTTATTGTTGATGATTACTCTCGATACACATGGGTACACATTGTTACTTACAAACATGAAGTGCAGGAAGTCTTCAAACGATTTTCCTCGAGGGCTTCAACCAACTTTGGTGTGAAGATCAAGCACATCAGAAGTGACAATGGAACTGAGTTCAAGAATTCTGGTCTTGATGACTATCTTGATGAACTTGGTATTACTCATGAGTTATCTGCTCCTTATACTCCTCAGCAGAATGGCGTCGTGGAGCGCAAGAACAGGACTCTTGCTGAGATGGCTTGCACTCTGCTTGATGAATACAAAACGCCTCGTCGTTTCTGGATTGATGCAATTTATACTGCGTGCCACATCATCAATAGAGTATATCTTCACAAATTCTTCAAGAAGACTGCCTATGAACTCCTCACTGACAAGAAACCCAATGTGAGTTATTTCAAAGTCTTCGGTGCTAAATGTTGGATTAGAGATCCTCATCACAACTCTAAATTTGCACCGAAAGCACATGAAGGTTTCATGCTTGGTTACGGAAAGGACTCGCACACCTACAGAGTCTTCAACAACGTTCTTCACAAGGTTGTTGAAAATGTAGATGTGCGGTTCGATGAAACTAATGGCTCACAAAGAGAGCACCTACCTTCTGTGATAGATGAACCAGCACCTGAGGAAACTATCAAGTTCAAGGCTACTGAGGATGTCATTCCAACCGAAGAATCTGCTGAAGGATTCATTCCAGAACATGAAGAACGTCGAGCTGAGGCACCTGAAGAAAATGGTGCTGAAGAAAATGCTGATCAAATTCCTCGACGACAACCAACTCATCCTCGCGTTGCAAAAGAAGTGCAAGTTGAAAAGATCATCGATGACATTGAAGCACCAGGCCATGCAAGAAGAATTACATCAATTCGAGCTCAACAACGTCTGGGAACTGGTCAAACGTCCAGATCCTCGCAAGCACAATATCATTGGCACAAAGTGGATCTACCGCAACAAGCAAGATGAAAATGGCCTTGTGGTGATGAATAAGGCACGGCTAGTAGCTCAAGGCTACACACAGGTTGAAGGAATTGATTTCGATGAAACTTTTGCACCTGTTGCTAGACTTGCGGCTATTCGCATATTACTTGCTTATGCTAACCATCATGATATCACTTTATATCAAATGGATGTGAAAAGTGCATTCCTCAATGGTAAGCTTGAGAAAGAAGTATATGTTGCTCAACCCCCAGGTTTTGAAGATCCAAAGAATCCTGACAAAGTATTCAGACTCAATAAGGCCCTCTATGGCCTCAAGCAGGCCCCTCGGGCGTGGTATGATACTTTAAAGGAATTCCTCATGAAGAAAGGCTTCAAACCCGGTTCACTCGACCCTACTCTTTTCACTAAATCTTATGATGGTGAACTGTTTGTGTGCCAAATATATGTTGATGATATTATCTTTGGCTGTACTGACCAACGTTATAGTGATGAATTTGCCTATATGATGAGTGAAGAATATCAAAGGTCTATGATGGGAGAATTGAAATTCTTCTTAGGTCTTCAAATTTGTCAACAACGCAATGGCATATTCATATCTCAGGAGAAATACCTCAAGGATGTACTGAGGAAATTCGGCATGCAAGATTGCAAAGGCGTCAAAATTCCAATGCCCACAAATGGCCATCTATGCACTAATGAAAATGGTATTGACTTCGATCAAAAGGTATACCGCTCCATGATTGGTTCTTTATTGTACTTATGTGCATCTAGGCCAGATATAATGCTTAGTGTTTGCATGTGTGCCCGATTTCAAGCTACACCGAAGGAATCGCACCATAAGGCTGTGAAACATATTCTTCGATATCTAGCTCACACACCAACACTTGGATTATGGTACCCCAAGGGCTCGGCTTTTGATCTCATTGGATATTCAGACTCTAACTATGCAGCGGAATTGAGGATTTGGATATTCAGACTCTAACTATGCAGCGGAATTGGATATTCAGACTCTAACTATTCAGACTCTACACTTGGATTATGGTACCCCAACAGGTGCAAAAGTTTCATCAAAATCAATTCCTTCAACCTGTGTGTAGCCTTGAACTACTAGCCGTGCCTTATTCCTCACCACAAGGCCATTTTCATCTTGCTTGTTGCGGTAGATCCACTTTGTGCCAATGATATTGTGCTTGCGAGGATCTGGACGTTTGACCAATTCCCAGACGTTGTTGAGCTCGAATTGATGTAATTCTTCTTGCATAGCTTGAATCCACTCAGGCTCCAGAAATGCTTCATCTACCTTAGTGGGCTCTGTAATAGAGACAAAAGCATAGTGCCCACAAAAGTTAGATAAATGTGAAGCTCTTGAGCATGTGAGAGGACCTAGTGCTTCAATGTCATCGATGATCTTTTCAACTTGCACTTCTTTTGCAACGCGAGGATGAGCTGGTTGTCGTCGAGGAATTTGATCATCATTTTCTTCAGCACCATTTTCTTCAGCATTTTCTTCAGGTGCATTAGCTCGACATTCTTCACGTTCTGGAATGAATTCTTCAGCAGATTCTTCGGTTGGAATGACATCCTCAGTAGCCTTGAGCTTGATAGATTCCTCAGGTGCTGGTTCATCTATCACAGAAGGTAGGTGCTCTCTTTGCGAGCCATTAGTTTCATCGAACCGCACATCTACAGTTTCAAGAACCTTGTGAAGAACGTTGTTGAAGACTCTGTAGGTGTGCGAGTCCTTTCCGTAACCAAGCATGAAACCTTCATGTGCTTTCGGTGCAAATTTAGAGTTGTGATGAGGATCTCTAATCCAACATTTAGCACCGAAGACTTTGAAATAACTCACATTGGGTTTCTTGTCAGTGAGGAGTTCATAGGCAGTCTTCTTGAAGAATTTGTGAAGATATACTCTATTGATGATGTGGCACGCAGTATAAATTGCATCAATCCAGAAACGACGAGGCGTTTTGTATTCATCAAGCAGAGTGCAAGCCATCTCAGCAAGAGTCCTGTTCTTGCGCTCCACGACGCCATTCTGCTGAGGAGTATAAGGAGCAGATAACTCATGAGTAATACCAAGTTCATCAAGATAGTCATCAAGACCAGAATTCTTGAACTCAGTTCCATTGTCACTTCTGATGTGCTTGATCTTCACACCAAAGTTGGTTGAAGCCCTCGAGGAAAATCGTTTGAAGACTTCCTGCACTTCATGTTTGTAAGTAACAATGTGTACCCATGTGTATCGAGAGTAATCATCAACAATAACAAAGCCATATTGAGATGCATCATTTGAAACTGCAGAATAATGGTTAGGACCGAAGAGATCCATGTGAAGCAATTCAAATGGTCGAGTAGTGGTCATGATAGTCTTCGCTGGATGCTTAGCCTTTGTCATCTTCCCAGCTTCACAGGCTCCGCATAAGTGACCCTTGAGGAATTTGACATTCTCAATGCCAATGACATGCTTCTTATTTGCAAGCGTGTGCAAATTCCTCATGCCTGCATGACCAAGTCGTCGATGCCAAAGCCAGCCTTCTGAAGCTTTTGCAAGTAGGCACACGGCTGGTTGTGGTCCTGTAGAGAAATCAACAATATACAAGTCTCCTCTCCTAAAGCCTTCGAAGAATTTGGAATTGTCAGCTTCTATGATCACAACACAACGATACTTGCCAAAGACAACAACCATATCAAAATCGCAAAGCATTGAGACAGACATGAGGCTGTATCCTAAGGACTCGACAAGCATGACTTTGTCCATGTGTCGATCCTTTGAGATCGCAACCTTAACTAGACCCAATACCTGACTTTTGCCTTTGTCAGCGAAGATGATATGCTTCAGATGCGATGGTGATAAGGGAGCATCCATTAATAGATTCTTGTCACCAGTCATGTGATTTGTACATCCACTATCGAGGACCCACTCAGTGGCTTTGGGTTGATCATCCTGCAGATGAATTAGTGCAGCTTACGAACTCATGTACTTCATCAGTGAAGAATATGACATCAATTCATCAGATCAATTTCATCAAGTAATAGAACAGATAAATCAGTATGAGGACGTGAGAAATGAGAGTTCATTTCTTCATGATTAGCCTGCGTCCTTTCAGGCACTTTTCAGGTCTCCAGCAAATTCTTCAGACGTTTTCGCACGTCTGGAGACCTGACCCTGCAGAAGAGATTAGTTCTTTTTCTTCACCACCCACATCTGAAGGGGTGGCAAATAGTTCATCACTCTGCGAGCTCCATACGAGAAAGGTGGCATAGAAGCCAGCCCATTTCGTTTCACATAAGAGGTGTTTGGGTAAGCATACGAATAAGCAGAGAAATTCTTCGAGGACTTATGAACATAATGGTTAGAAGAATAATGCTCATATTCATAGCCCTTAGCTCTTCCCTGTGAAACAGAGTTGTTAGCACGATGATATTCATATGAGGACTTTGATCCTTTTGAGGAGTTTGATCCGTATGAGGACTTGGATCCATATGAAGAATTTGATCTGGGGTTCCTATTCTTCTCAGGTGGTGTCATGAGGACATTCACCTGAAGACTTTCAAGGCACCTTTTGGGAACCCAGATTTTCTTCATAGGGGAACCGTTCCTGCAGTTAGTACCAACATATCTAGCTAATACTTCACCATTCTGATTTTTGAACAGTTTATAGTTGGAGTCAAATGACTCATCAGAAGAGTGAGAAGATTCACATGTAAAGCCAGATAAATTGGATGGATCAGCTGGAGGTCCCTTTGCAGCAACCCATGAGATTTTGGGGTACTGCTCAGGCTTCCAATATGTACCATCAGAATTGAGTTTCCTCTCAAAGGCAATACCCTCTTTCCTAGGGTTCCTATTGAGGATCTGCTTTTTAAGCACATCATAAAGAGTCTGATGCCCTTTGAGGCTTTTGTACATGCCTGTCATGTACAATTCCTTCAGCCCTGCATCATCAGTGATACTAGCAATGTTCTCAAATGAGGAATTAGTGATAGCAGAGGTAGGTGAAGAATTTTTAACATTAGAAGCATTTGAACATTCAGGTGAAGAATTAGCAGATTCACGTTCAATGCACTTCAAACATGGAGGAACAAATTCTTCCTGAGCAGCGCTGATTTGTTGACCAAGTAATGAATCACGCTCCTTCTGAAGATCTTCATAACTCACTCTTAGCTTTTCAAGATCTTGCTTTCTTTGAAGAAATTCATAAGAAAGCTTCTCATGATCATATAAGAGAGTGTTATATTGATCTTGAAGGGTGTCATACTTAGTATGAAGTCTCTGAAGACTTTCAGCCAAAGCTTTTGACTGATCCATTTCTTCACCCAACATATCATCGCTCCTATTTAGCATGTATTGAACTTTTGCCAAAGCTCTTTGTTGTTTAGGGGCAAGGGAAGCAAGTTTGACATAGCTGGGTCCAAATTCATCACCAGATTCATCATCACTAGACTCGGATAGGTTGCATTCTGTTACCTCAGCACTTTTTGCCATAAGGCATGATGAAGAGGATGATGATTCTGGTTCGAATGTCATCGCTTTGAGAGATTCCTTGAAGTCCCCAAACCAAGGATCATGACGGGTTCGATGACCTTCATAGACCTCAGAGAGACGGTCCCAGATAAGCTTCGCATGATCGAGATGCATGATGTTCCTGAACTGATTTTGAGACAGACAGGAACAGATGACGTCCTTCGCCGTAAGGTTGAGAAGAGTGTACTTGCGAATGTCATCAGCTTTCGCCATCTTGCACAGATCGGTAAGACCAATCTCAGTGACGGTCCACAATTTGCTGTTCATCACCATGAGGCGCTTCTTCATCATGGACTTCCACTTGGGATATTCGTGACCGTCAAAGATGGCGCATGACACAGTCTTCATTCCTGTGGTCGACATAACTAAAACTCCAGGCGGTTAAACCAAAATCACACAGAACAAGGGAGTACCTTGCTCTGATACCAATTGAAAGTGCGTTATATCGACTAGGGGGGTGAATAGGCAATTTTTATGAATTCTTCACTGAGGAATTTGCGGGCGAGGAAATTCCTTAGTGAAGAACTACTTGCAGCGGAATAAGTACTCAGAAGTAAACATAACAGAACACAATCATAGTCATCATGATGAAATGAAGACAAGCACAGAGTACAGAAAGCGTAATCACAGGATAACACAGGATGAAGACAAACAGACTGAAGAAATTGAGCTGGGGAAATTTTGACAGTCTTCAGTCAAAGTCTTCAAAACACAGATATGAAGAAATGAAAGAGTTGAGGAAATAGAACCAGTTGGCTTGGTGAAGACAATGATTTGGTAGACCAGTTCCAACTGTTGTCTCAGTTGTACATCTGGTTGGAGCGGCTAGGTATTTAAACCTGAGGACACACAGTCCCGGACACACAGTCCTCACCGTATTCTCCTTGAACTAAGGTCACACAGACCTCGTCCAAACACTCGTGGTAAGTCTTTAGGTGACTTCCGAACCTTCACAAACTCGGTCACTCGGCGATCCACAATTCCTCTTGGATGCTCTAGACCATGACGCCTAACTGTCTGGAAGAAGCACAGTCTTCAAAGGTAACAAGCGTCGGATCCACGCAGGATCAATCTCTTCAGTGATGCTCAATCACTTTGGGTTTGTAGGTGTTTGGGTTTGGGTTTTTCCTCACTTGATGATTTTCGCTCAAAGTCCTCGGAGGATAGGATTCTCTCAAATGACAAGTGTCAGTTTCTCTCAGAGCAACCAACCAGCTAGTGGTTGTAGGGGGCGGCTATTTATAGCCTAGGGAGCAGCCCGCATGATAAGACATAAATGTCCTTCAATGATATGACCGTTAGGTGGGTAGATATTTTGGGACAGCTGGCGCGCAGCATAGCAACGGTCGGAAATTTGAGGCTCAAATTCCTCAGGGCTATCATGTTCCTCACTGTGTAGGCAATCCGCACTGGCGAATTCCTAACTCCTCAGTCAGAACAAATTCCTCAGAGACCAGAAGAACTTCGTCTCTGTCACTGAAGAATATGACTGAACTGTATGAGATTTCCAATGGCTTCACTTGAAGGGATTGGTAGGTGTAGGATTTTGAGTTGAGCATCACATGGAAATTTTTCCTTAGTATTTCCTTGACGCCCTTTAACAATACGGTGTTTCCTATGACTCAAGAAAGAGAAAATGAAACTACGAAAACAAAAGTCTTCACGCTTCATGTTCCTCGAATGAATACCAAGTCTTCAAGGTCACACCAATTTCTTCACTTTCAAAGTCTTCAGAAATCCAAAGTCTTCAGTCGATGAATTTCATTTTTAGGGGTCGACTTTCTCTTTAAATATCAAACTCCTCATAGACTTATAGACCTGTGTACACTCATAAACACATTAGTCCCTTAACCTATAAGTCTTCAATACACCAAAATCACTAAGGGGCACTAGATGCACTTACAGTCTGTTGGTCATCGAAGAAACAGAACTGCGTATCACTGTCTACTGCTGAAGCTGAGTACATTGCTGCTGGTTCTTGATGTGCTGAATTACTGTGGATGAAGCAAACTCTCAAGGACTATGGCGTCAACATGAAGAATGTGCCTCTCTTCTGTGACAATGAGAGTGCCATCAAGTTTGCTCAGAACCCAGTTCAACACTCGAATACAAAGCACATTCAGATTCGTCATCATTTTCTTCATGATCATGTGTTGAAGGGCGACATTTCTATTGAGCACGTGAAGACTGAAGAACAACTAGCCGATATCTTCACAAAGCCCTTGGATGAGAAGAGATTTAGTAAGTTGCGGTGTGAGCTAAATATCTTAGAATCTTCGAATGTTCTTTGAAAAGGACACTCATCCTAACACTTATGCAAAATTGATGACTTAGATGTGCAACACATGAAGAAACGTTTTTCTTCAATCAATGAAGAATAACACTGTAAGTGTGAAGAAATTAACAAAGAATTTGATTCTCAGAACCCTACGACAATTGTACGCGGTGTCTGAAATCATCATTCTTATACGGTGGGTCACGCCACCACCAAAGTTGAAAATCTTCAATTTGAGTTTTTTTGGTTTTGAAATTCCTCAGTTGTTCATTTTCTTCAACTTTGCATTGTCTTCACTGTTTCCGTCGTTTATCTTCATTGGCTATATATATATATATATATATATATATATGAGTTTATGTCCTCTACAACATTCATTTATAGCTAATTCTTCAAGTTGCATTTTCTGCTAAGTGAATGTGATCGGACCCTTCCCCCTCTATGCTAAACTCAACCCATTATATTCACAAATTCTTCATGTGCGTTCTACTTGAAACTCGTTCAAAATCTTCACTGTGTCCTTATGATCTGAAGAATTTGCGAACGGAACGTTAAAACTTATCTTATCCAAAACTTTTGTTTTGCCGCTCAAACCGTTCCGCTTCCCACGAAAACACTTATCTATTCACCCACGATCTCCACTTCTCAGTACATGGGTGACACATGTCAAGCGAATGAGAAGGGTCACGGGCACGTTCGTCCAATTTCTTCGGGCGAACAGTTTTTCACCGTGGCTATAAATACCCCCTTCCCTTCCTCACTTCTTTTACTCCGCTCGACCTCTCTCCAGCTCGAGCTTCTCAAACCCTAGCGCCGCCGCTACTTCATCGTCGCCGGTGAGGAAGAGCTTCACTGCCTCGACCTCGTCGCCGTCGTACTCGCGCCGGCCGCGGATTTCTTCACTCCGCCGCCGCCGTAGCTGTCTTCCTCTGCCAAGTTAGGGCGTGGAAGATCTGCACTGACGAACTTCACATCTACACTTCCCAGTTCGTCGTGTTCTTCGTCCAGGGTAATTAAAAGTTACTTTTACTGCCCTCTTTGATTCAAATGATCTCTACAAAATCCTCAAAGGTGTTTTTCTTCAAATTCTTCACACACAAAACACCTCACATGTCGTCTGTTCTTGATTCATTTCTCTAAGCTGCGTTTTTCTTCAAGATTCCTCAATTGTGTGGATTTCTGATCTGTACAACTCTGGAACCTAAGACAAAGAATGCTTAGTGAAATTCTTCAAGACTCAATCTGGTCAAATTCCTCAAACTTGTTCATTTTACAAAACCTTCTGAGAACACATATGACCTCTCCAAATTCCTCGCAACTATACTCTGTTCACAGGTACTCATGTCCGTTGCTGAATAACTAGGTTCTCATCAACTTAACTCATTTGCAGCGTTCCTCAAAGAAAAGTTGCATACATCTTCAGAGAATTCCATTGTTAAAATTCCTCAGCTGAAGAAAATGGCTGATGGAAAGAAGCCACAGAAAGGAGGAAAGAGGCCTAAGGTCAATACTGCTTTTGAAATCCCTGAGGACATCTATGCTGGGTACTGCACACCCCCTGAGGAAGATAAAAATCAGAGCAAGGTGCGCATTCAAAAGATTGAGAGGAGATGGGCAAGAGAGTGGAGGGAGTACAGGTATGTTACTCCCAAGTATATGAAGAAATTTGCTCTAAACCCTCCATGCTCAAGACCTCCATTGGCACCTGGCCAAATAGCTGATCCCACCAGCCTCAAGCGCGGTGAGGACTATCCTGAAGAATGGGCCAAGCGCCAGGCCAAGTTGGCCAAACATGCAAAGGAAGCAGTGAGGAAATTCAATGAAGACTCTGCTGCTGCTGCTGCTGCTGAGGCCTCTGTCAAGCCTAAGAAGGCCATGTCAAAGAAGCCTGCTCACAGCCAAGTGCTTCTTCTTCAATGCCCTCACGACCAAGTACCTCAGCAATGCCCTCACGGCCAGAATCCTCAAAGCCCTCACGGCCAATTCCTCACGCTGCTCCTGCTCCTCCAAAATCCTCAGCTCCTCCGCTCAAGTCCTCAGCTGCTCTGACAAAATCCTCAGCACCTGTGCATCTTGCCACGTGCCAAAGGACTACAGGCATCTCTATTGCCTCAGGAGCTTCTGCTAGTTCCTCAGCTGCACCAAATTCTTCAACGGGACCCTCTCTACTGAAGACAAAGGCCACTGCTGGATGAGGTTCTCGCCCAAGTCCTCACAAGAAGCAGGTCGCCTTCCAAGTACCGTCTGATGAAGACGAAGTTGATGAAGATGAACTCGCCGAAATCATCAGGGATAGGCAAGTCAGGGCCGCTAGAGCCAAGGGCACAAATGTGCCACTGCTTTTGGATCCAAAGTTGATCCTCGACTACATTGATCTCTGGCACAAGGACCCAAACACTCCTATGCCCGACTTCAAGTTGACTCCTGGACAGTGTCATATGCTAACTGCCTTCATACAAGAAGAGAAATGGAAATTTGAAAAGGCCAGGCAGATCAAGAAAGCGCAGTACAAGAAGGAGCGTTTTCTGAAGAAACACGTTGTCTCTATGACAACTGAAGAACTTGTCAACATTCAATCTGAGATCAAGAAACTCAGTGATGAATTTGATGTATACCGCGCTGACTGGCTTGGAGCCAAAGTCCGTTTTGTGAACTTGACAGAAAAGTTCACTCCAAATGTTGCAGCTCCATTGCAACAAGAAATTCCTCAGGCTGAAGCATATGCTCAGCCGACTGAAGAACATGCCAGCACCGCTGATGACATTCAGGCTGCTGAAGAAAATGTGAGTTCCAGGGCTGATGACTACATTCCAGTTGCTGATGAAATTGTCAGGGCATCCACTAGTGGTGCGCCTGAAGAAAATGAAGAGGTCAGGGCAACTGCATCAGTTGTGCCTGAAGAAACTCAACCAAATTCCTCTGCTCCTCCTGCACCTACCCCAACTCTGATCCTTCCATCTGCTTCAGATGTGAAGAAGACTAAGGCTGCAGAGCGTGCAGCAGTGAAGAAAAGGAAGGCATCAGCTTCATCAGATTCTTCAGTCCTGAAGAAGATGAAGATCTTGACCAGCTCATTTGCAAATCCCATTGATGTTGTTCCTCTCTCAACCATGCCATCAAAGGAAATCGTCCCTTTCGATGAAGAATATGTGATCCCCAGCGGATCCGATGAAGAAAATCCTTCTGCTGCTTCGTCAGAGCAGTTGGATGAAGAAATTGAAGTGGATAAAATCCCTTCAACACCAGTTGTCTCCTTGCCTATGCCTCAGTTTACTGCTGAAGAGGCAGGCATTGAAGAAATGGAAGATGAAGATGTGGACATCCGATGTACCACACCCGTGCTAAATGATGACTTTTGGGAAAGTCAGCACCCCAACTCTCCACTCTTCACACCATTGCAACAAATTCCTCAGTCCCGAGTAACTACAGTACAAATGGGATCTGATGAACCACATGCCACGCCGTCTGTCCATGAAGAAATTCCAGCCACTAGTGATGAAGAAAATGAAAATGAAGAATTGAAGACCCAGGCTGTCACTGAAGAAGAAGCTGAAATTCCTCAACCTGAAGAACCTGAGATTGCGATTCCTGAGGTAATAATGCAATTGACTGACACTCCTCAGCCCAAACCAAAGGATCCATTCTCAAAGAAGCAGAAATTCAAGGCTGATGATTTCTTCGGCGAGCACGTTTTTCTTCACTGACTACAATCCCTATGATTCTGCTCGTCTTAGAAAGAAGCGCTTCTGGACCGCCAGCCAGGCCAACTTCTATTCCTCAGTGCTCTTCAATAAGGACAAAGTCTTCGACCACGAGCATATTCCTCATGTGGACATGGAATCACTGCCATGTTTCACACCTGTCCTTAGTGTGCTTCATGACACAGGCCTCCTCAACTTTTGCACAGACATAATTGATTGGAATGAAGAACTCATTCTTCAATTCTACGCAACATTGCACATCACAGGAGATGCTGACGATGTGAACTCCTGGGTTTTGGACTGGATGACCGAAAACACTCACTACAAAGCACTAGCCTCTGAATTACTTCATGCCCTGCCCATCAGTCTTCCACCTAAAGGAGCTCGTTGCATGTACCAAGAGCCTGAGCTTACTGATCACTATATGCAAGTACTGATGAAGCCATTGAAACCTGGTCAAGCCTCAAGGACAAAATTCCTCGTGAAGGAATTGTAGTATGTACCAAGGACAGTCTATCGCATTCTAACGAAGACTACGAGTCCAATCAAAGGCCACGACTCATCTGATGAGGAAATTGTTGGCATCATGAAGAATCTGGTATTCAACATCATTCATGTCATATCCGTCAATTATCATGATTTCTTCATGAGGACTCTGGCAAATGTTGCACTCTCTCCGTTTGAGCTGAAGCCTTATGCTCCCTGGATCATGAGATTCCTCAGAACAAGGTCTTCACTCAACTACAAGTCTGATTTTCAGAATCACCTCAGCTACTTGCCCCCGATTGAAGTCCTCAAGCGGACCTATTCCTCAGCTGATAAAAAGGGCAAGGCTCCTGCTGTCATTGATGAAGGCATTCGTCCATTGGATGGTCAGTTTCGCAAAGCTGCATCTTACTCCACCAATGATGACTCTGCCACTCATGATTCTTCTGCCCATGCCTCCAAGCAAAATCCTCAAGCCACTGCTCCTCGTGTGATGACTGACCGTGAGCTTCTGCGAAGTCTTCACCAGAAGGTGGATCGAAACCATAAATGGGTTAAGCGTCAGTTTGGTTCAATTCTTCACAACATGACGTCTACACATAATGCAGTGAAGAAAAACCATTACTACCTCCATGAAGTCTTCGATCGCACCTGGGCTATTCTGTCACATGTATATGGTGAAGAAGATCTGAAGAACATGGGTCTCAAGGAGGACTTTGACTGGTCTGCACCTCCACCGAAGAAATACAAGAAGGTCAAGGTTCCTTCCTTGGTGGCCAGCTCCTATTCTTCATCGCGCGACACCGACGAGCATGAAGACTTGGACGACACTGCGGCAGGCCCAACATCAACACACGACCCCAACAACACTGGCGCTCCTTCATCAACTTGATATTCTTCAGGGGCGTTAGTCCTCATTTTTGATCCTTTTGGTCATTCGATGACAAAGGGGGAGAAATTTGAGTTAGTCTTTAAGCGGGTCTATCTTATATGGATGTTTTTTTGCTAAGTTACAACTCTCGTTCTTCTGATGACTTTACTGGATCGAGTTGTAAACTTAAACTCTATGGTGGTCTGATACTTTTGCTGTGTTTTCTGCATGCTTATTCCTCATATATGTTAATGCACGCATGCTGAATTACATCAGTCACCATATTTCATCATGCATTTCAAATTCTTCATATTATATGTCAAATGCGTGTATGAATTACAAGATATAGGGGGAGATCTCCATGATTCAACTCTTCAAGTGTGCATTGCTTCAAAAGCAAATTCCTCACTATGCACATCTTCAGGGGGAGTTCCTCTATATCTTGCAATCAAATTCCTCAATATCAGTATTTACACTTCATATGTTTATCCCCGTTGAAAAGTTAACCTATATTGTCATCAATCACCAAAAAGGGGGAGATTGTAAGTGCATCTAGTGCCCCTTAGTGATTTTGGTGTATTGAAGACTTATAGGTTAAGGGACTTATGTGTTTATGAGTATACACAGGTCTATAAGTCTATGAGGAGTTTGATATTTACAGAGAAAGTCGACCCCTAAAAATGAAGTTCTTCGACTGAAGACTTTGAAAGTGAAGAAATTGGTGTGACCTTGAAGACTTGGTATTCATTTGAGGAACATGAAGCGTGAAGACTCTTGTTTTCGTAGTTTCATTTTCTCTTTCTTGAGTCATAGGAAACACTGTACTGTTAAAGGGGGTCGAGGAAATACTAAGGAAAAATTTCCATGTGATGCTCAACTCAAAATCCTACACCTACCAATCCCTTCGAGTGAAGCCATTGGAAATCTCATACAGTTCAGTCATATTCTTCAGTGACAGAGATGAAGTTCTTCTGGTCGCTGAGGAATTTGTTCTGACTGAGGAGTTAGGAATTCGCTAGTGCGGATTGCCTACAAAGTGAGGAACATGATAGCCCTGAGGAATTTGATACTCAAATTTCCGACCGTTGCTGTGCTATGCGCCAGCTGTCCCAAAATATCTACCCACCTAACGGTCATATCATTGAAGGGCATTTATGTCTTATCATGTCGGGCTGCTCCCTAGGCTATAAATAGCCCCCCCCTACAACCACTAGCTGGTTGGCTGCTCCGAGAGAAACTGACACTTGTCATTTGAGAGCATCCCATCCTCCGAGGACTTTGAGCGAAAATCATCAAGTGAGGAAAAACCCAAACCCAAACACCTACAAACCCAAAGTGATTGAGCATCACTGAAGAGATTGATCCTGCGTGGATCCGACGCTTGTTACCTTTGAAGACTGTGCTTCTTCCAGACGGTTAGGCGTCATGGTCTAGAGCATCCAAGAGGAATTGTGGATCGCCGAGTGACCGAGTTTGTGAAGGTTCGGAAGTCACCTGAAGACTTACCACGAGTGATTGGACGAGGTCTGTGTGACCTTAGTTCAAGGAGAATACGGTGAGGACTGTGTGTCCGGGACTGTGTGTCCTCAGGTTTAAATACCTAGCCGCTCCAACCAGATGTACAACTGAGACAGCAGTTGGAACTGGTCTACCAAATCATTGTCTTCACCAAGCCAACTGGTTCTATTTCCTCAACTCTTTCATTTCCTCATAACTGTGTTGTGCACTTGTTCATATCTGTGTTTTGAAGACTTTGACTGAAGACTTTCTCAATTTCCCTAGCTCAATTTCTTCAGTCTGTTTGTCTTCATCCTGTGTTATCCTGTGATTACGCTTTCTGTACTCTGTGCTTGTCTTCATTTCATCATGATGACTATGATTGTGTTCTGTTATGTTTACTTCTGAGTACTTATTCCGCTGCAAGTAGTTCTTCGCTAAGGAATTTCCTCACCCGCAAATTCCTCAGTGAAGAATTCATAAAAATCGCCTATTTACCCCCTCTAGTCGATATAACGCACTTTCATCCACGTACAGTACTCTTCCAATGGAAGTTGTTCCTTGACCACGTTGACCACGCCGCGCCGAGAGCACCAGGGCGATGGACGACAGCGAGGCCTAGGAAGGGGACGACGCAGAGCCGGGGAAGACGCGGCAGTGGATGCCCACGCGGAGGGGAGTATGAGGGTTCACTGGTTCGGCTGCGGTGTGAGGCTACCGTCGCCGCAGAATAACAGGGGGTGTGGGTGATTAGAGGGATGCCCTGGCCAGCAGTGGGAGTAGTAGGGGGCGGTGAGGCCTGTGCGGTAGCACAGCCGGCCACGGGAGGCGGGAGTAGGCGGTCCCGCTGGCGCTAGATTTGGCGGCTGGAGCAAGAAGATCAGAGATTGAAGAAACACGACGGCCGTTGGATTGACATCGAATGGTTACGTCTGCTAGAATCGTGTGTTGACGTATATAATAACTAAAAAAATCTTGCATACGCGTCAACTTAATATGCCCACAAGTCAGACCATTCCCTCATAATTTATATATAGCTCATTGCGACTTCTGATGCAATTTATTGCAGTCCGTTTTTTTTGTTGGCCAGGGCCAATTTCGCATATTTTTGTGGGTTCCAAACTATTTTTAATACCGAAATGTCGAGCCAGATTTAAAGTACTTTGAAGATATATTTAAATTAGGTTAATGCCCAGTGAAATAGGAATCCGGAAATGTGAAAAAATTCAGAAATTATAAAGTAATTGTCAATTTGTCATCTGTTTTTATATTTACAACCCATTTCATATTACTTCCAAGATTTGCAGGCGTCTTGAAAGAGTTGCAGCCCATCAGGGCGTAGAAAAATAAGTAGGCCTGGATTGGGTATTCTTCAGAAAAAATAAACTGTGCTCATTTTCACAAAGAAAAAATAGCTGGGCTGGTCACATGGTGAACATAAAATATAAGCCTGGGCTAGACGGGCCACAACCCAGTTCAAACCCTGCTCCGTCTCAACAATAACATAAAAATACTGCTCGAGCAGCTATGTCCCAGGTGTCAGCCGATCTTGTGCTGTTCTCTTGCCTATTGACTATATACGCTCACAATGTCGTGGGTCCCAGATGTCAGGAAAATACTAGGAGGAAGCATTTTATTTTTCCATACGCTGACATGGTGGGCCCCTACTGCCATCCTCTCCACGTACTTCTGCCGATTCCTGTTGTTTGTTGACCATGTTGACAACGCGAGAGGGCGGCACCGCAGCGAGCGCACCAAAGCGCACGGATGACAACGGCGAGGCCTCGGACGTTGGCGTTAACGATTTAGGAGACGGTGGGGCGGCGATGCATGCCCTGAGGCGCAGCCAGCCGTGGGAGGCGGAAGCAGGCAACCCCGCCGGCGCTGGTTTGGTTTTGGCGGCTGGAGGAAGACAGGACTGAAGAAACACGACAGACTGTAAAAGCAGCAGGAGTACTTAACAACCTTAACTGAAAGCAGCAGGGGCACTTAACAACGATAGCTCAAAGCAGTATGAGTACTTATACAGGTTCAACCGTACAAAAGCATGCCTCGAACAGTGCTACTTTGCCTACAGTTAACCAAGGGTGAGGCCGCCAAGCCCCAGGACAAGGCCCAGGCGCCACCCCGCGCATCCACAACCTTCTGAAAGCGGCTTCATCTCACAATGTGGTCAATAAACAGGATATTCGCTTTAGAGCCATGGAAAAGCAGGAACATAATCTTCTGTCCTATTCTCCAAGATGAACGGGCCTTCATTATTTGAGACCACCCATGAATAAGTATCTTTTCACCTCCAAGGGGAATGGAGTAGGTCGACATAAACATCATGTTGTGACCAAGCGCAAGTCTGACCCGACCATGGTCAGGCATCTGTATAGGAACAATAGAACTGGGCAGTTTCTGTTTCAAGAAGATCACAACTGTAAAACTGTGTATAAGCAATAGTTTATGAACAACATATATAACAGAAAACAGCTCGTACAATAAGTTTTTCGACACAGCTGGACCTGTTCAACGAGTGTAGCAGTGGCACACATATCCCATGTGGCCTTCCACCATTGAAACGCCCCACAAGGACCTCAAGACGATCAATAAAGTGTAGGAACTTGTGGATGTCGTCCCAGTCAACTTCAGTGCCATTAGTAACAGCCGAGTTGTTACAGAATAACAAATGAACAGCCTGCTTAACTCTGAAAAAACCTACACGTGCCACCAATTATAAGAAAATATTAGTTAGAAGTAGCATCTTCGTGAGAGATTCATTGCTACTTCTAAAGTTAAATTGTGATTAGTTAGACAGAATAGGTGGATTAAGAAGTAATCGAGGCAACAAGCAAGAACCAGATACAAAACTAACATGGATGAACAATTGGAACGACGTCGGGGTGGAAGATCACAGTGAAGATGAGACCAGGTTCTGCTATTTCCATCAACATTCGTGCGCCAACTTTCAGTCCGTAACACTTGAGAAAGTTTATCCAAGTTCGGCCATTAAAAAGCAGCGATCTTCTTGGTTCATGAACCCAACTCGAAACTTATATCCATGGCTTGTCTTCACCATGACCATCAAACTGGTGTATTCAGTTATGGCAAGGTCGAGCATCTTGAGTACATGTGTTCTGGCAGAGCAAATAATGCACTGCAGGGAAAATAATATGAGAACACAATGTATTCCCTATCCAAATCTAGAAATAACTTCCTCCTTCACGTCAGTGTTGACCATCGTACTGGTAGTACCTTTTGTCCAAATATAGCAATCCAAATTTCCAAATTAGTCGACAACATGTCCAAAAAACCCCCACCCACCCGGATAGAAAAGAGGATTCTAGGAACATACTGTGCATGTTTTAAAATCCTGTGCTAGGATGAGAAGGAAAAAGTGTGGCGTCTTGCCGAGGGCGCAGAAACCTGTAGGGTCCTCGCACTTTGGGCACTGGAAATGAAACACACTAGATTCAGTAGGAAGAAAAATGCATCAACGGCGGCGGCTGCCATCCTAGGATTACCCGCGACCAAGGGACTTGGATTTATCGGGGATGGATGAAGAATTCGTACCTGGTTCTCCATGAGAAAACCCTATGCAATCACCGAGAGGGGGTTTTCTCTGAACAAGCAGATGAGGGAGAAGAGGATTTAGGCCCAGTGATATTGCCGCTTCGTCCGTCCAGCTTACTGCTAAAGCTAGAAAGGGGGGTTTTGTGATTTGACGGCTCATTGGGCATTACTGCGGCGCTACGACCGGGGTGTGTCTACCGTGCAGTTGTGCACTCTAATTTGTGCATATGGCACGTGGACCCCGTTGCCGGATGCCCCACATATCAGCGAAAGGAAGTAGAAAGACAGGAGTAACTAGTTACACATAAATATATTTTTGACAGAGAGATACTCCCTCTGTAAAGAAATATACAAATCTTTTATATCACAACTTTATACATAAGAAAAATCAAGGGGAATATATATAACATATATAATTATAAAAAACAGAGTTGTTTTTAACACAATATAGACGAGTTGGTGATGATGGTGTGCCTGCCATCCTGCAATATAGGCCGTCCGATTTATATCTGACGGATAGGAAGGAAACTATGGCAATTTTGCAAAAAGGTACCCACACACCTCTCCACATTTGCAAATAAGGCCTTCCCTCATTCATCATTTTCTCTCACAAGATAAAATACTCATACAAATGCATCTTGATGTTACGTGCAACGCACGGGCATTATGGGGGTTCAGCTGAGAATATAATACTCAGACAGGCTCACGGTTCTGGATTTTGGGCCGTAGGCCCACCCTGCATGTTTGGGGGCCCATGTGTTCTACCTCAGCGCTTTTCATATTGCAAGCGATCGGTACGGCGCTGGTTTTAGATGCTGTAGCAAGGCGAATACACAAATTTGAATAAAGCACGGCAGCTGTTGGAATGAAATCGAACGACAGTTCCTAACCAGCAATGAGAGTTGCAATTCTATCAACGATATACCATGTGATAAATAATACTGTCGTATTACTTATACACACATGACACTTGTTTCACCATGCCAAATTATTACATCAAAATCTCTCGGAGGATAGATCAGTTCGGCAGTTGCGTGCTGCTACTGAAGAATTTCAAAGTTGATTTGGACCAGCTCTCCTTGAGAAAGTTCGATTTTGAGATCATCCCCTACCGCAAGATATGATTTAGATTTGAACCTTGACCATCCTTTAGCATCAATCATCATGTGACCATCCTTTGTACTTACGATATATTGAGCAGGTTCATTCACACCAAGGCTGCGCATGGTAAGAGAAACTTGGTCGCTATCGCCCGGATTGTTGAATGACTCCCTCGTTGCTCTAGGAATTCTCTGTTTGCAAACAAGAAGACATACCTAAACAGTTAGATCAACACAGTGAATCATGCGAAACAACATGGAAAGAAAAAAAAACGAAACAAAGTTGCACAAATGAAGAGCCAAGGTATTTTGGAACAAAGACCTGTCACGTTAAGGCGAACGCTTTCACTATTGAAACCGTGGGCGTTTACGTGCCGCCACGAGTCCCGCATCTCATCTGCAGGTGCCGTCCGAGCAAGACGTGTGAGTCGATGGGAGGCGTGCGAGCAGACCGCTGCGCCGGCTGACAGGGAGGCGTGCGAGCAGACCGCTGTGCAGGCTCACCGGGAGGCGAGCCCTTTGACCAGGCTCCGCCGCCCACCTTCGTCCCAACTGCTCCCACTTTTAATGTTGCCGACGCCGCAGTTTAAAATCAACCCCGCACTACCCGGTATCGCTACAATCTTCTCTCTTCCTCTCCGATTCTCCTGTCGTCTACCTCCAACCAGCCTGACCTAAATGTACGCCATGCCGCATCACGATGGTCTGCCCTTAGTCTTCCAGTTTCCTGAGGAAGACACCCAGCCGGAGTCTCAAGAACATAATGCACTTTGGGACGAGCTTGAACTAGCCTTGCGGGAAGACGCCACGCCTGTCCCCGCTCCCGTTCCGGCACCCGTCGCCCCGACTGCGCCAGCGCCCATCCCCGTGGCATTGATGGGCTGGGAGCCGCACATTGCCGCCGAGCTTGATGCCACGGGGTTCCACGAGGTCCCCGCTGACTTTCACGCGCCCGTGCACCTACCAGCGCATGCGCCTGCGCGTGCAATGACGCGCACGCCCGTACCGGTGCCTGTGCACCTGCCAGCTGATGTCTACTACACAACCTTCTTCTTGTAGACGTTGTTGGGCCTCCAAGTGCAGAGGTTTGTAGGATAGTCGCAAATTTGCCTCAAGTGGATGACCTAAGGTTTATCAATCCGTGGGAAGCGTAGGATGAAGATGGTCTCTCTCAAACAACCCTGCAACCAAATAACAAAGAGTCTCTTGTGTCCCCAACACACCCAACACAATGGGAAATTGTATAGGTGCACTAGTTTGACGAAGAGATGGTGATACAAGTGCAATATGGATGGTAGATATATGTTTTTGTAATCTGAAAATATAAAAACAGCAAGGTAACTAATGATAAAAGTGAGCACAAACGGTATTGCGTTGAAACAAGGCCTAGGGTTCATACTTTCACTAGTGCAAGTTCTCTCAACAATAATAACATAATTGGATCATATAACTATCTCTCAACATCCAACAAAGAGTCACTCCAAAGTCACTAATAGCGGAGAACAAACGAAGAGATTATGGTAGGGTACGAAACCACCTCAAAGTTATCCTTTCTGATCGATCTATTCAAGAGTCCGTAGTAAAATAACATGAAGCTATTCTTTCCGTTCGATATATCATAGAGTTCGTACTAGAATAACACCTTAAGACACAAATCAATCAAAACCCTAATGTCACCTAGATACTCCAATGTCACCTCGAGTATCCGTGGGTATGATTATACGATATGCATCACACAATCTCAGATTCATCTATTCAACCAACACAAAGAACTTCAAAGAGTGCCCAAAAGTTTCTACCGGAGAGTCAAGACGAAAACGTGTGCCAACCCCTATGCATAAGTTCACGAGCGAAACCCGCAAGTTGATCACCAAAACATACATCAAGTGAATCAATAGAATACCCCATTGTCACCACGGGTATCCCACGCAAGACATACATCAAGTGTTCTCAAATCCTTAAAGACTCAATCCGATAAGATAACTTCAAAGGGAAAACTCAATCCATTACAAGAGAGTAGAGGGGGAGAAACATCATAAGATCCAACTATAATAGCAAAGCTCGCGATACATCAAGATCGTACCACCTCAAGAATACGAGAGAGAGAGAGAGAGAGAGAGATCAAACACATAGCTACTGGTACATACCCTCAGCCCCGAGGGTAAACTACTCCCTCCTCGTCATGGAGAGCGTCGGGATGATGGAGATGGCCACCGGTGAGGGATCCCCCCCTCCGGCAGGGTGCCGGAACAGGGTCCCGATTGGTTTTTGGTGGCTAAAGTGGCTTGCGGCGGCGAAACTCCCGATCTATTCTGTTCTCCAATGTTTTTATGGTATATGGATATATATAGGCGAAAGAAGTCGGTCAGGGGAGCCACGAGGGGCCCACGAGGGTGGGGGCGCGCCCAGGGGGGCAGGCGCGCCTCCCTGCCTCGTGGCCACCTCGTTGCTTCCCTGACGTACACTCCAAGTCTCTTGGATTGCTTCCGTTCCAAAAATAACTCTCCCGAAGGTTTCATTCCGTTTGGACTCCGTTTGATATTCCTTTTCTTCGAAACACTGAAATAGGCAAGAAAACAACAATTTGGGCTGGGCCTCCGTTAATAGGTTAGTCCCAAAAATAATATAAAAGTGTATAATAAAGCCCATAAACATCCAAAACAGATAATATAATAGCGTGAATACTTCATAAATTATAGATATGTTGGAGACGTATCAGCATCCCCAAGCTTAATTCCTGCTCGTCCTCGAGTAGGTAAATGATAAAAGAAGTAATTTATGAAGTGTGAATGCTAGCAGGTGCACAAGTTTGATCAATGATAATTTCAATCACCTTTTCTAGCATCATTATATATCATAACAGTAGCTCATCTCATAAAGCTTCTCATGGTCAAGTAACAAGCTATTCACATGTTAAAGTATAGATCATAAACTTTCTTGAAAACTAACAAACTATGTTATTAGTCATCAAACAATTACAATTCATCTTATTTTCAGGAAGAGTCTATGTCAGAGCTTTGATTTAGCAAACTCCACATACTCAACTATCATTTAGTCTTTCACAATTGCTAACACTCACGCGATATTTATGGGTTCAAAGTTTTAATCAGACACAGAGAAAGATATGGGCTTATAGATTCGCCTCCCAACCTTTTACCTCAAGGGTAATGTCAACAATAATAGCTCATGATGCCTTACATCCAATTGGATATATATATATATATATATATATATATATATATATATATATATATATATATCAGAATCTTTCCAACACAATGTGCTTGCGAAAGGACAAAATGTAAAAAGGAAAGGTGAAGATCACCATGACTCTTGCATAAGGTATAAGACAAGAATAAAAGACAGGCCCTTCGCAGAGGAAAGCAGAGGTTGCCATGCGCTTTTATAGTTGGATGCACAAAATCTTAATGTGAGGGAACGTCACTTTATATTGCCACTTGTGATAGGGACCTTTATTATGCAGTCCGTCGCTTTTATTGCTTCCATATCACAAGATCGTATAAAGCTTATTTTCTCCACACTAAAAGATCATACATATTTAGAGAGCAATTTTTATTGCATGCACCGATGACAGCTTACTTGAAGGATCTTACTCAATCCATAGGTAGGTATGGTGGACTCTCATGGCAATACTGGTTTAAGGGATGTTTGGAAGCACAAGTAGTATCTCTACTTGGTGCAAAGAATTTGGCTAGCATGAGGGGGAAAGGCAAGCTCAACGTGTTGGGCGATCCATGACAATATACTTTATTTCAGATATAAGAAAACATAACCCATTACGTTGTCTTCCTTGTCCAACATCAACCTTTTAGCATGTCATATTTTAATGAGTGCTCACAATTACAAAAGATGTCCAAGATAGTATATTTATATGTGAAATCTCTCTTCCCTCAATATTCTTTCATGAATCGTTCAAGTGACCAATACAATGTTTGCTAACCTTCAATAAATTTACCACCTCTACTTCTTATATTTGAAGTCATTAATCCCCATGGGATAAGCATATGAAACATATATAATTTCAGATTTATGATATTCAAAGCATTCAACTATTTACTCATAGGATATAAGTGAAGCACACGAGTAAATGACAAACTACTCCAAAAAGATATAAGTGAAGATCAATGAGTAGTTAAATAATTATTTAGCTATGTAAAGACTCTCTCTCATTTAAGAATTTCAGATCTTGATATTTTATTAAAACAGCAATCAAAACAAAATAAAATGACATTCTAAGAATAGCAAACATCACGTGAAGAAGCAAAAACTTAGGATCAACCGATACTAACCGATAGTTGTCGAAGAAGAAAGGTGGGATGCCAACCGGGGCATCCCCAAGCTTAGACGCTTGAGACTTCTTGAAATATTATCTTGGGATGCCTTGGGCATCCCCAAGCTTGAGCTTTTGTGTCTCCTTAATTCCTCTCATATCACGGTCTCCCTAAATCTCAAAAGCTTCATCCACACAAAACTCAACAAGGACTCGTGAGATAAGTTAGTATAAACCAATGTAAAAACCTTATCATACTCTACTGTAGAAAATCACTAAAATTATTATTCAACATTGCATACTAAATGCCTCTGCATATTTAATAGTCCTATCCTCAAATAGAATCATTAAAGAAGCAAACATATGCAAACAATGCAAACATAACAGCAATCTGCCTAAACAGGACAGTCTATAAAGAATGCAGCAAGATCCATACTTCCCTAGCTCCAAAAATTATGAAAGAAAATTCACACTGTAGTAAATTTATCAGAGCTTATTATGCAAAAGGTTTCAACATTTTATCACATTCTGAATTTTCTAGGGAATTTTTGCAACAGCGGTAAACTTTCTAGTTTCAAACAGCAACATGTAGACTCGTAAAATAAGCATAGTAAAGGCTATCTTGACATTTTTATTGAAAATAAAGATGCAAAACACTATTCTAAATAACAGCAAGCAAATACTAACAGAATAAAATGACACTCCAAGCAAAACACATATCATGTGGTGAATAAAAATATAGCTCCAAGTAAAGTTACCGATGAACGAAGACGAAAGTGGAGATGCCTTCCGGGGCATCCCCAAGCTTAGGCTCTTGGTTGTCCTTGAATATTACCTTGGTGTGCCTTGTGCATCCCCAAGCTTAGGCTCTTTGCCACCCCTTATTCCATAGTCCATCGAATCTTTACCCAAAACTTGAAAACTTCACAACACAAAACTTAACAGAAAACTCGTAAGCTCCGTTAGTATAAGAAAATAAAACCACCACTTAGGTACTGTTGTGAACTCATTATTTATTTATATTGGTGTAATATCTACTGTATTCCAACTTCTCTATGGTTCATACCCTCCGATACTACTCATAGATTCATCAAAATAAGCAAACAACACAAAGAAAACAGAATCTGTCAAAAACAGAACAGTCTGTAGTAATCTGTATCAAACGTATACTTCTGGAACTCCAAAAATTCTGAAATAAATTGGTGGACCTGAGGAATTTGTCTATTAATCATCTGAAAAAATAATCAACTAAATATCACTCTCCAGTAAAAAGTTTTATCTAATCTCGTGTGCGCTAAAGTTTCTGTTTTTTACAGCAAGATCATAAAGACTTCACCCAAGTCTTCCCAAAGGTTCTACTTGGCACAAACACTAATTAAAACATGAAACCACATCTAACCAGAGGCTAGATGGATTATTTATTACTAAACAGGAACAAAAATCAAGGAACAAGAAATAAAATTATGTTGCCTCCCAACAAGCGCTAAACGCTTAACGCCCCTAGCTAGGCATGATGATATCAATGATGCTCACATAAAAGATAAGAATTGAAACATAAAGAGGGCATCATGAAGAATATGACTAGTAAATTTAAGTCTAACCCACTTCCTATGCATAGGGATTTTGTGAGCAAATAACTTATGGGAACAATAATCAACTAGCATAGGAAGGCAAAACAAGCATAGCTTCAAAATTTTAAGCACATAGAGAGGAAACTTGATATTATTGCAATTCCTACAAGCATATGTTCCTCCCTCACAATAATTTCAGTAGCATCATGAATGAATTCAACAATATAACCATCACATAAAGCATTCTTTTCATGATCTACAAGCATAGAATTTTTATTACTCTCCACATAAGCAAATTTCTTCTCATGAATAATAGTGGGAGCAAACTCAACAAAATAATTATCATGTGAGGCATAATCTAATTGCAAACTAAAATCATGATGACAAGTTTCATGGTTATCATTAATATTTATAGCATACATGTCATCACAATAATCATCATAGATAGCAACTTTATTCTCATAATCAATTGGAACCTCTTCCGAAATAGTGGAATTATCACTAAATAAAGTCATGACCTCTCCAAATCCACTTTCATAAATATAATAATCGTAAAAAGTAGGATGCTTTAACCATAATAAATTTGCTCATCAAAACTTGGGGGACAAAACATATCATCTTCATCAAACATAGCATCCCCAAGCTTGTGGCTTTGCATATCATTATCATCATGGGTATTCAAAAAATTCATACTAACAACATTGCAATCATGCTCATCATTCACATATTTAGTGCCAAACATTCTAATGCATTATTCCTCTAGCAATTGAGCACAATTATCGGAATCCTTATTTTCATGGAAGACATTAAAAAGATGAAGCATATGAGGCACCCTCAGTTTTATTTTATAGACTAAACTAGTGATAAAACAAGAAACTAAAAGATTCGATTGCGAGATCTAAAGATATACCTTCAAGCACTCACCTTCCCGGCAACGGCGCCAGAAAAGAGCTTGATGTCTACTACGCAACCTTCTTCTTGTAGACGTTGTTGGGCCTCCAAGTGCAGAGGTTTGTAGGACAGTAACAAATTTCCCTCAAGTGGATGACCTAAGGTTTATCAATCCGTGGGAGGCGTAGGATGAAGATGGTCTCTCTCAAACAACCCTGCAACTAAATAACAAAGAGTCTCTTGTGTCCCCAACACACCCAATACAATGGTAAATTGTATAGGTGCACTAGTTCGGCGAAGAGATGGTGATACAAGTGCAATATGGATGGTAGATATATGTTTTTGTAATATGAAAATATAAAAACAGCAAGGTAACTAATGATAAAAGTGAGCACAAACGATATTGCAATGCGTTGAAACAAGGACTAGGGTTCATACTTTCACTAGTGCAAGTTCTCTCAACAATAATAACATAATTGGATCATATAACTATCCCTCAACATGAAACAAAGAGTCACTCCAAAGTCACTAATAGCGGAGAACAAACGAAGAGATTATGGTTGGGTACGAAACCACCTCAAAGTTATCCTTTCTGATCGATCTATTCAAGAGTCCGTAGTAAAATAACATAAGCTATTCTTTCCGTTCGATCTATCATAGAGTTCGTACTAGAATAACACCTTAAGACACAAATCAATCAAAACCCTAATGTCACCTAGATACTCCAATGTCACCTCGAGTATCCGTGGGTATGATTATACGATATGCATCACACAATCTCAGATTCATCTATTCAACCAACACAAAGAACTTCAAAGAGTGCCCCAAAGTTTCTACCGGAGAGTCAAGACGAAAACGTGTGCCAACCCCTATGCGTAAGTTCACGAGCGAAACTCGCAAGTTGATCACCAAAACATACATCAAGTGAATCAATAGAATACCCCATTGTCACCACGGGTATCCCACGCAAGACATACATCAAGTGTTCTCAAATCCTTAAAGACTCAATCCGATAAGATTACTTCAAAGGGAAAACTCAATCCATTACAAGAGAGTAGAGGGGGAGAAACATCATAAGATCCAACTATAATAGCAAAGCTCACGATACATCAAGATCGTACCACCTCAAGAACACGAGAGAGAGAGAGATCAAAGACATAGCTACTGGTACATACCGTCAGCCCTGAGGGTGAACTACTCCCTCCTTGTCATGGAGAGCACCGGGATGATGAAGATGGCCCCCGGTGAGGGATGCCCCCCTCCGGGAGGGTGCCGGAACAGGGTCCCGATTGGTTTTTGGTGGCTACAGAGGCTTGCGGCGGCGAAACTCTCGATCTATTCCGTTCTCCGATGTTTTTAGGGTATATGGATATATATAGGCGAAAGAAGTCGGTCAGGGGAGCCATGAGGGGCCCACGAGGGTGGGGGGCGCGCCTCCCTGCCTCGTGGCCACCTCGTTGCTTCCCTGACGTACACTCCAAGTCTCCTGGATTGCTTCCGTTCCAAAAATAACTCTCCCGAAGGTTTCATTCCGTTTGGACTCTGTTTGATATTCCTTTTCTTCGAAACACTGAAATAGGCAAGAAAACAACAATTTGGGCTGGGCCTCCGGTTAATAGGTTAGTCCCAAAAATAATATAAAAGTGTATGATAAAGCCCATAAACATCCAAAACAGATAATATAATAGCATGAATACTTCATAAATAATAGATACGTTGGAGACGTATCACCAGCACATGCGCCTGCGCGTGCAGTGACGTGCACGCTCGTGCGGGTGCCCATGCACACGAATGTCTCCACTGCGCCGTTGACAGCGCCTGTCCCCGCGCGGGTGCGAGTGCCCCCCTCAGCGGCATGGATGGCCGCCGTCAACCGCTTCCTTGCACCAACGCCAGCCGCCTCCTCCCGCTAGTTGACTCACTCTGAAGTCCAGAACATTTTGGCCTTCCTTGAAGCTAGGCCAACGTCCAGGAGTACACCAACAACGGCGCAAGGCGCCACCGCCGCCGTCGGTCAGTGGCCCGACGACACACAGACCACGGCAGAGGAGCCGCTTCCCACCGCGAGACGCCCCCGCCGCCGCCGCGTAATCTAAATTTGCCATGAAAAATGTTCGGATTGCCATGCTTAAAATCTGAACGTTTATCATTTCCATTTATTTTAGATCGATCGTCGCATAATTTAAAGTCGGAGTCAGACTGAACGAAATTTATGGTTTGATCGATTGAATGTTCTGCTAGAGCCGTATCAAATTAAATATAAAACGTCATCAAGCCACATGTATTCCTTGTCATCCAATGACCTAGACTGCTTCAATGTCGAGCGCTCAACACGTTTAGCGTGCAGTTAATTTCATGCCAAAAATAGTGCTAATCACATAATAACACGCAAATAATATCCTACTTAATATCCGCATGCACTTAATATACTTCCAAATTAATGTGCATTGCACGTACACACTGACACGTGAAACTGGTGCCGTAACTTGTGAACGCGTCCAGATATGGTCAACGGCAACATCGCCCACGAGTTCTTCGTGTTTGCCCTTGCGTCTAAACGCAGAAGGGGAGGAGAGAGGGAGAGAGCACACATGGAACCCACCTGTAAGTGAAGGCGAATAGTACTAAAAATAATATTACATGTTATCCATTCAATAGGCTGTGGTAATATAAAAACATTATGTGAACAAAGGGAGGTACAACAAACATGTTGTTCTACGTATGTTGCCTATTGACGTGCGACTTGAAGGCCCTGGTCGCATGTTCGATCTTCGTCCTTTATTATTTAATTTGTATATGGGTCCAAATTTGTTTCATGACATGCGGGCCCCTCGGTGTGTAGTTTGTAGCACTTTAATTTGTGGGTCGAAATTTGTTCCATCCAAGTGGACTATCGGTGTGTAGTTTTGTAGCTTATTTATAATAATTAAAGAGAACAACAGAGTTTTTTGTAGTAATACCATGGTGCGACGTTGAAGGCGAGAAAGTACGTGCGAGAGAGCGATGACCGAGCCAGAGGGAAATCAACTAGGGGAGTTGCGGGGGTTGCAACGGTGTTTGGAGTAGTTGTGGGCCGAATGGTACGAAAATATAATCTAAACCGACCGAAATAAATGCCTACACAAATTAATCCAAGGTTGGAGTGCCCCTCGCAATGTAAATAGCTCCGGCTTTGCGAGGGATGGAGAGGTAGCTTCAATGTGTGGAAGATACAGCGTGAGAAAGCGAGGTCAATCGAGAGACATATAGATAGAGAGACAAAGTGAGTGTGGTCCGACATTCATTGAACAGATATATATGCTCTGGAGAGATATTGTCCGATTGAGCTTTTGGTAAGGGTGAGGGCTGTAAGATAGAGCTTGAGAGATGATCCAGTCACAGACGTGTAGATATATTTTGTGCGTGGGAGGAAGCAAGGTCAATCGGTCACATAGGGTCGTCGTGCGATCGAAAGAGTGAGACGGGTTGGAGAGAGTGGCCTAGATAGACAATGTGCGTGAGAGAGTATACAATGTGAATAGGTCGAATTGGGCTTAAACATGGTGATATATCGTTTTTGTCCGAGAAAGAGCGAGGTCAATTGAGACATACAAAGAGAGAGAGAGAGAGAGAGAGAGAGAGAGAGAGAGAGAGAGGACAGAGAGAGAGATTGAGCGAGCGTGGCCCACCACGAGGTCGAAAGAGTGGGGCGGCTTGGATGGACTGACCTAGATAGACAATCTGCATGAGAGAGTATAGAGTGTGTCGATCGAGGCCCGAACAGGGAGATATATCATTTGTGTGTGAAAGAAAACGAGGTTAAACGAGACTCAGATAAAGAGAGCGAGATTGAGCGAGTGTGGCCCGCCGTGCGGAAGAAAGAGTGAGACAGTCTCGAGGGAGTGACCTAGATAGACAACGTGCATGCGTGCGCACGAGAGGTTGGGGGGCTAGATAGGCAATGCATGTATTTAGCGCGAGAGGGTGAGAGGGAGAGGGAGAGAGAGAGAGAGAGCTCGGCATGGGGTGCAATGGCGGGTGTGTGAGGTAAATACATTTGGTAACAGAGTGGAAAAAGGGGGTTGTGTAGTTGAGAGAGTTAGAGATCGAAACATGAAGAGAAATAATGAATGTGTGTTGGAAACCGATAGCTTCCTAAGGTGGTTAGGAGAGGAAGATTGACCGATACAGGAAGTATGTAGCGTGTGTGCGTGCGGGGGGGGGGGGGGCTAAAAACAACATTTGAATGTAGATAGTACGAGACTTAATATCGATGCTTCAATTTGGTGTACATTGTAAGATTTGAACTGAGGACCATGCATATGGGTAATTATTTCGAATTCGTGCCATACTAGGTTTTGATAAGTTGACATTGACTCGATTTGTTATGCTATTTTGTAGGTCATATGTTTGAATCCATCCAAAAGTTTTCTCACTACCATGGTGTTCATCATATACATATGAATTTGTATTAAAAAAGTAGCGTGGATACAGTGAAATGCGAAATCCATGTTAGAATTGGAGATCGCTATGTGACACACACTCTAATTCAAATAACTAATTATGTGACACACACTCTAATCCACGTTAGCGTGGATACCGTTTCAATATTTTTTTCAAATAACTCCACATTAATTAATTTATAGTATCTCATTTCGAATGACTAATTATTGCAAGGAAAACACGGGCATGGTAATACATACAGATTCGTTTGCAAATGAAAGAAGATTCGTTTGCATTCTCAAATGTAGGCGCACTAGGCAGACTAGGGTCGTGTCGTGGTGGTCGCGTGTGTCGGACGGACGCTTAGCACCCAGCCACCCACCCCCTCCCTCCCCCTCCCCCCAAAAAAAGGACGACGACAAAATAAGTTCGCGCTTCCATGTTTTAGATTGAAATATCTGGCGGCCCCAATTCCAGCCCTGCAAAATCTCCCTTCTTCACCGTCCCCTTCCGCGCCCAGATTGCTGAAATCCCTAATTCGCTGCCAACCCAAGCAAAGTTCGAATCGCCCCTCGTCTCCTCTCTTTCCCCACCTCTGTGCCGGACGACGACGACGAAGACGATGGTTGCGCTTCACCACCGCACCGGAGCTACCTCATCTACGCCCTCGTCTACCGCACCGGGTGGTCCACCGACAATGTCGGCCGCCGCAACCGACGTGCCTCACAGACACCGACTTCCACCGCATCAGGTGCGCTTCACCGACGCCGTCTCCCAGCTCACCGGGGCTACTTCACCGAGCACATCGTCGCGAATTGATACATCTCCAACGTATCTATAATTTTTTATTGTTCCATGCTATTATATATTCTGTTTTGGATGTTTAATGGGCTTATTTATACACTTTTATATTATTTTTGGGACTAACCTATTAACCGGAGGCCCAGCCCAAATTGCTATTTTTTTTGCCTATTTCAGTGTTTCGCAGAAAAAGGATATCAAACGGAGTCCAAACGGAATGAAACCTTCGGGAGCGTGATTTTTGGAACAAACGTGATCCAGAGGACTTGGAGTGGACGTCAAGCAACCAACGAGGCGGCCACGAGGCAGGGGGCGCGCCTACCCCCCAGGCGCGCCCTCCACCCTTGTGGGCCCCTCGTGGCTCCACAGACCTACTTCTTCCTCCTATATATACCTACGTACCCCCAAACCATCGAAGAGCACCACGAAAACCTAATTCCACCGCCGCAACCTTCTATACCCGTGAGATCCCATCTTGGGGCCTTTTCCAGTGTCCTGCCGGAGGGGCATCGATCACGGAGGGCTTCTTCATCAACACCATAGCCTCTCTGATGATGTGTGAGTAGTTCACCTCAGACCTTCGGGTCCATAGTTATTAGCTAGATGACTTCTTCTCTCTCTTTGGATCTCAATACGAAGCTCTCCTCGATTCTCTTGGAGATCTATTCGATGTAATCTTCTTTTGCGGTGTGTTTGTCGAGATCCGATGAATTGTGGGTTTATGATCAAGATTATCTATGAACAATATTTGAATCTTCTCTGAATTCTTTTATGTATGATTGGTTATCTTTGCAAGTCTCTTCGAATTACCAGTTTGGTTTGGCCTACTAGATTGATCTTTCTTGCAATGGGAGAAGTGCTTAGCTTTGGGTTCAATCTTGCGGTGCTCGATCCCAGTGAAAATAGGGGAAACGACACGTATTGTATTGTTGCCATCGAGGATAAAAATATGGGGTTTATATCATATTGCATGAGTTTATCCCTCTACATCATGTCATCTTGCTTAAAGCGTTACTCCGTTCTTATGAACTTAGTACTCTAGATGCATGCTGGATAGCGGTCGATGTGTGGAGTAATAGTAGTAGATGCAGGCAGGAGTCGGTCTACTTGTCACGGACGTGATGCCTATATACATGATCATACCTAGATATTCTCATAACTATGCTCAATTCTATCAATTGCTCGACAGTAATTCGTCCACCCACCGCAATACTTATGCTCTTGAGAGAAGCCACTAGTGAAACCTATGGCCCCTGGGTCTATTTTCCATCATATTAATATCCCGTTATTTCCATTACTGTTTACTTTGCTTTCTTTACTTTTACTCTTTATCATAAAAATACTATTATCTTATCATCTCTATCAGATCTCACTCTCGTAAGTGACCGTGAAGGGATTGACAACCCCTTTATCGCGTTGGTTGCGAGGTTCTTATTTGTTTGTGTAGGTGCGTGGGACTTGAGTGTGACCTCCTACTGGATTGATACCTTGGTTCTCAAAAACTGAGGGAAATACTTACGCTACTTTACTGCATCACCCTTTCCTCTTCAAGGGAAAACCAACGTAGTGCTCAAGAGGTAGCACGCCTCCGCCCCCCGAGGCCGTTGGGGCTTCACCAACGGTCTCGTCCACCGCATCGTAGCGCTCCGCTGCCACTCAAGATCTGCATCCATGCGCGGCTAGCCAACAACCCTCAACGGCTTTGAAGTGACCCGCACTCTAGCTAGGCGAGCATGCCCAAACGCCAGCCCGAACTAGGTATCCACACATCACTCCCTTGTGCACTGTTCCCACGATGTTTGGATATCCTTTCACTGCTCTCTTAGCTTACACGCCTATCCAACTCTGACTTAAACTCTTATTTCTTCTGGAGATATCATCTGAAACAAGCAAATCCATTTTTTAGCGAAGCATGACGGCGCTACGGGATCTGGTACACATCCTGCACACCCGTATAACCTTGTAAGTATCTGTCCTCCGGTACAATAGCAAGGTCGATTCCTCTTATTTGATCAACCATTCGCCGTGTCAAAAATGCAGAGGGGGATGCAAGGAGCACAAGGCCTGCACATCCAAGCAAGTGGTAACATGGAGTTGTACGTGGAACATCCCAAGCGCAAGCAGAGCTGCAGTGAGCCTGTACAACGAGCTAGCGTAAGTCCCTGCATTTCATTTAATTCGTACTGGCATTCGTGTATGATTTGTGTGCAGTGGCGGATCCACGAATTCAAGTTACCAGGGGCGAACATTTAACTTAAAAAATACGAAGGCACTTGCACTCCGGAAATCAACATAACTTGAGAAATGTGAAGCTACATGCACTTTGAAAACCAGCTAATGATCCAAAGTAGTTCAGATTATAAACACTAAATGATGCAAGCACCAAAAAACACAAAATGCAACATGGTGTACAAGGACTACAAACATGGTCTGTACCTGCTTGAATTATTCGTTCTCTGGCTGAAAATATCAAAGTGTAATTGCACATATAACCAGTGCGCAAACTGCATATCAATATATCTATCCTGCACAAGTATGCCAATAGTTACAAACAACAGATTAGAAAAGTATTTATGCTACGTTTTCATGATACGGGGACTTCCTGGTAGATGGCCTCGACGTTTCCTCAAGCCATGAAAATGCACTATAATTTGCTTGTCATCAATGCCTGCAAATCTCTATGTCTCTCTCAACATAGAAGATCATCATTAGACACTAAATCCTTCAATGGGAGCTTGCAAAATGCTTGCATTAGATCCCTCGTTAGACACTATATGTTCATCACCAGGAGCATGTTAAATGTTTGCATCAAATCCTTCATTAGCAGTCTGTTCATTAGACACTTCAGGCTCAAGAACAACATGAGCTTGGATGTTTGCACCGGAAACTTGATTAGATACATCAGATTCAGTCAGTTCAGTATTGATTGGGGGAGTTATAAAATAAGTAGAAATTGGTTTCATTTTATCATAGATTCCCTACATACAAGCGGTTTTACAATATCGTCAGGTTTAACTATTGGCCAGAAAATGAAGAGTTGAATTAGATATAATCAGGGATGTGATGTACCTACTCGTTGCGCATGCTACTCTTGCAAGCTGTGACTGTCCGTTTGCGCAAGCTCGATGCCATGCCCGTGCTGCCGCCGCTGCCTCCCACGCAGGCTACACCCAGGGTTGGATCTTCATCTTCTTGTCCTTCGGTTCGCTTGAAGCCCGGTGACCGCCCTCCAACAAGGGCACGAGGAAGTGCTGTGTCGGTCTGTCCAGTGGTGGCTAGGTTAGGAGCGAACCAGACTGGAGGCTGGAGTGGATGAATTGGGATTTTTCCTGCTGTCGATCGATATGGGAGGCGCTCATTTGGGCCGCAAGCCTGCTATAGGGCCTGCCTTGCACTTATGTTATTGGCCCATCCAAATTGAAACATTTTTCTTCATTTTTTACATTGCCTGCTTGTGCGTTGGGACGAACAAAACTAGCATGGGTCAACCTGGACGACTCAAACTAGGTGCACACTTTCCAGCCACCCGAGGCGGCCGCCCATACCAGCCCCTATGGTGGCGTCGCCCCTTTTTGCGTGTATGATTGGGGTAGTGAAAAATATTCCAGTGACGCTTTTGATTTACCCACAGAATGGTTGAATTGCTTGTTTCTATGAACTGAGTTTGCCAATAATGTGAAGGATGCCAGTCTTTTCATCCTATTGTAGATTGCTTAGATCTCGATATGCCAAAAGTAATCGCATGAAATATACAGTAAAAGCCAGTGTGATGTGTGTGGCTACAACTAGTCTGACTACACGTCCTCATATAACATATCAAGGACGCACCATCTTACCAGATTAACCATTGGACTTACCAATGCAGTGTGGGAAGAAAGAAGTATTGGGACTATGTATCCAAGCAATTGATCCCATGGACTCCTTCGTACAACCTTGTAAGCGAAAAAGAAGTTGCAGTGTGCCTGTACAAAGAACTAGCGTAAGTTAAGTTACATGCTTCTCGGAATTTTAGTTAGCCACTTCTTGCAAAATTGTTCAATTACGTTGCTTGGCTTAATTTAGTTTGCTACTGATTACATAATGCCACAGCCTGTTAATCCTATTATAGACTGCGCCTATCTATGTGTTTGATACTTACTGTTAAGAATTACCTGTTTGCCTAAACTTAAATAGCTACTTGTCTGTTTAACTACTTTGCTGCTGCAACAACGGGTTACAATGATGTTAATAACTACTTTTCAGCGTCCAATTGAAACTCTTTAATTCCTTGTTTGTTTAACTGGTTTCCTGTTATAACTCCCAGTTGAGATGTTTTGCTAAGTTCAACTTTTCTGAATCCAATCAGAACTTTAATGGCAAAACAGGTTAGCCCAAGATCAAAGAGCAAGGTCCCCATGGACGTTGTATCGTCCCACAGCTGTGGCACCGGCCCAATCATGCATTATGAATTGCCAACTGCTGATCCTCTAGATGCTAAACTAGTGGTAGAAAGTGATTCTGCTTCTGCACTTAGAGATGAAGTTGACATGTTGAGGAAGCAAACAGCACAATCACAAGCAGTACTCAAGACAACCATTAAATATTTGGTGGATTTCAAAACGAAGCAAGCTGAGACTGACCACATTGTTAAGGTCCTGAAGGAAAAAGGAAATTAAATTCCCACTTGGAATATCATAGGTGAAATATTCTTTCCATCGTTGAATAACCTTTGTGTTGTTTGTTCATGTAATCAATCAAACCATTTGTTTTAGAGATCATGTAATAATTGTTTTTTGTTTTTTGTTTTTTGGTTTGTAATTTTATTTGAGCACAAGTCTGTATTAATTGATAAGACTCGGAGACATTTCATTTTGATTGCTGTGCCAGACCTACAAATATGCCAATCGGGCTGAATGTGCATTCAGCAATAATAGTAGTATAGATGGACCATAAGTGGCACGCATTGGAAAGGGCCAAGATGCTGTAGTAGCTTGGCTAAAAAAAGGATGCTGTTGTAGCAAAAAAAAAGTACAGCGGCCTGGCTTATGTATGTTAGTTGATATTATTGTTCCATATACTCTATAAGTGTTTATATGTCTGTTAGTTCTGTACATTCTTGGTTGATTGACTCGGTATTTGAATCTTGATACATCGCTTGTGTACATATCTAAATGGGAGTACACATTATGCTGCGTGTGACATTTGAGTTGGACATGAAGTGTTCCAAATAATCGAATTCGCCTTAAACTGGATTCTAGCTTCTGAATTTGAGTATCAACATTTGTAAACCATATTGATATATGACAGTGGAATACATCTTTGTCATCCTTTTGAAGATATATAAAAACACATAGAATGATTTATAAAGTTTCGTATAGGGATCCAAAATGGATTCGAATTTAGTTGCCAGGGTAAACGTGGATGCTTATTGTCCCAAAATTCGAAAGAAGCGGCAAAATGTCCACTCCCACGTCGGCTGCCCGAAGCCAAGTGTTTGGGAGATGGAAATTACTGTTGCCCATTACACGGACAATCCATCGGCCCGATTTCCACTGCTCTAAATAGGGGTAGGTTAGTAACTTCAATTAGACCTGACACGACCGCCTCTGAGCCCATTCCGACACGGTGGGCGCCAAACATGGGCGGCAAAACACATTTGATTCAAGCTTGTCCGAAAGATCTCTGTTTCTCCCTCCATTTCCCCATTCATACACGGTGGGCGGCAAAACAAACTCGACTCGGCCGAAATCGATGTAGGCACATATTTTCAATAGGGGCAGGTTTGTAACTTCACTCAGACGTGACACAACCGCCCTACCTGTCAGCCCCGTCCATACACCGTGGGCGCCAACCACCCTCTCCTCTCCCGAAATCGCTCTGGGCAAATATTGGCGAGATGCGAGATTACCGTCGTATCCCCAACCGACGAGACGTCCAAATTTTAAACGGGGGCTAAGTTCGTAACTTTCCCATATTTCAGACAGGCGCGTCCCAAAAACATGGTTCCCCGTACCTCTCCCTCCATTTTCCCATTCATACACCGTCTGCGCTAGAACACTATCACCACACCAGCCTCCATCCGCCACCCCATCCATCGCCGCCGTCCTCCACCCCATCCATCGCCGCTGTCCTCCACCACATCCATCGCCACCGTCCTCCACCATGCCGGAGCGCCTACCAAGACCGCGTTGTCCACTGCTAGAGATGGACATTTCTCATCCACAGCGACGGACCAAGAGCCTTGCATCACGTCCTCTCGCTTCATCGGCGCCTTCGTCCTCTTTGCCGGGGCCGCTCACACGACCTTCTCTTCCACCGCAACGGGACTTATCCCCCGACGCACCCGTCTACCGTCGCAGATCTGCTTCAACGCCACCGACAGCCATCGCACCCCCGATGCCTACATGGCGGCGCAAGAGAGGTGGTACTTCATATCTCCTCAACTTTTTGATCTCAACCTGAAAATAGATCTTAACTTGGTTACTCTACTTTCTTTTCAGCTCTTAGAATTTAGTTCTTAGTTCAAAGCAAACAATGGCTGCTAAATATCATTTCTCCAGTTTGCAACTTCAAATCTACCATGGAACAGTCATAATACGGTTTAATTGATCATGTTGGTTGCGTGGTGGTTTCTTTAATAGAAATCGGAGGGGAAGCCCTCTTTTGCTACAAAAATATGCTTAGAGTTTCCCCCTTTTATGATCACTATACGATCAGAATATGTGCTTTGTGTCATAATAGCACTGCTCCACCCATCAAGCTAAACAAGCTTAGTTGTTCAAATATGAATTTGATATTATTAAAATAGAGTCTGGTCAGCTAAATGTTCCTAAATTAGTTTCGAAAATGCATGTTCGCCGCTCGGGTGTGTATCTCTACAGGGTGCCCACGGTGGGCCGGCCCACCCTGGGATTTTGGGTCGTCCCAGGCCCCGATTCCCCTCTGTTCTGCTGCGCGCTCCCGATCTCTACTCGCCCCCAGCCGCCTGCCTCGCTGACGACTTGCCGTCCCCGGACGACATGACTCTAGGAGGAGACGCCGGACTAACAGGAGGTCAGGAGCCGCTCGCCCAACAGTGTCACCGCTGCCCGGGCGCGCCGCCGTGCCTACCTTCCCAGTCCGTTCAGGGCTCATGCGTGCAGCACCCACTAAGCCAACCCGATTTATCCTGAGATACGTCCTCAACACTCATCAGCCACTCCTCATCACCCATTTTCTAATTGATTCATTACTCATTAGGCAGAACTGTCATTAGGGTTTGTTGTGTGCTCAATGCTACCTACACTTAATGGTTCAGATGTATTTCGGTAATCTTTAGTACCTGTAAAGTTCACAGGGTTTCCAAAATTCCGGCCCTAGGAACAGACACTAGTCATTTTGGATTGTTGGTCGTAGTGACATTGACCCAGATTACTACTGCAGGCCAGGTTTGTTGACAATTTTACTTGTCTTTCTTACTCATTCGATATAATATCCAATTATTCACGTCGATTAGTTGCAAACAATAAGCGCTAGACAAAGTTCTTGATTCAGATTTTGGACGGTCTCTTACTGTAGTTACAATTCTGCATACTTGTCCTAGTAAGCTCACAAGTAAATGATTGATTCACTACATCTATGCTTTCCTTGTCATATTTGTTGTCAATATTCTTTTAGGGTGGACCGCCCTGTTTCTAAATACTGTAACCGTAGACATGAGTGAATAGTATTTATTTATGTGATCTCTTCCATCATGTGTGGGCAACGAACACTGCATTGTATAGAAAGAAAGTGTCATTTCCAGCTTTTACATAGGCTTCGATCTTTTACATGGAATACAATCTGCCTACTTGCTTTGTGTCGCACTACCAACACTCCACCCTTGAAGCTAAACATTATGCCACTCATAATTCCTTAGTTTATTTGTTCAAATACGAATTTCATATGATTCTAATGTTCCTACTTCAGTTTTGAAATGTGTGTCTGCCTGTAATAGAGACATAAGGGGTTTGTATTTCTGTGTGTGGTCTGGTCAGCACGGTTGGGGGTGAGCTTTGCATATGTAGGGGTTTATAGGGAGACACTCTTTGAGTTGAATCCGCAATGCATTCCATAGATAATCTGACTACTTTTTATGTTTTCATGAATCTCAGATTCTGAACAGCATCATAATGATTATGAGCTTGCGCGCATGAAAAGAATAAAGCAGAACAATGCCATGGCTGTCAAACTTGGCATTAAGGGACTGAAATCAAGTCTGGATGCAATGCAATGCAAATGCTCTCCACCTACAGATTCATGCTCAGAATATGATCCTAACAGTGATTCTGAGCTAGAGCGAGACCTAAGTCAATGTAGCTCCCTAGTGGAGGAGTCAGAGGAAGATGCCCTATCTATTCACCCATCAAGGTGCTTGCTCTAACTTTCCAAGGTTAT
Organism: Aegilops tauschii subsp. strangulata; assembly: GCF_002575655.3. Taxonomy (NCBI): domain Eukaryota; kingdom Viridiplantae; phylum Streptophyta; class Magnoliopsida; order Poales; family Poaceae; genus Aegilops; species Aegilops tauschii. The sequence continues at coordinate 185,639,891 of NC_053040.3, forward strand.
ATTGGTCGCACATATCTTGCAATTGATGCTTTGCATTGCTTCTACTTTGTTGAACTGCCATTAGCTTAGTTTACACATCGTGTATGTGAATACTCCCTGCCTATCCATTTTCAGTACATATTCCATCTGTCATCATACCATATTTATCCATTCAAATGTTGTTCTTGTGTATCAGACGTTCAAAAGGAAGAGGGCGATTGCTGATCGTGGAGGAGCACAAGCAAAGTATTTGGAAAAGGTAGTGGCACCTGATAAATCAAATAGCCCATTAGGTGTAGTTGCAATATCACCTGACCCACAAAACACCCCAACTCTAGCAGACTCTAGCCCTACTACACTGGTCATTTCTGATGCCCCAACTCAGCAGACCCCAACTGCAGCAAACATTATGATTATGCCAGTTGACATAGCACCAGCTCTACGACGCAAAACCCCCATTCCAGCAAAGAGTACACCAAATCCAGTTGCCAAATCCCTTTTCGAACCAGAGAGAGCCCCAATTGCAGCAAATAGGACCCCTGTTCCATTTCTTCCCAGTTTAGAAGACGAAGCTTATATTGTTGTCAGGAACTTTGTGCACATCTTTCCTTCATGGAAAGATTATACCGCAGACACAGAACAATTTCCAGTCTTCCTCCGCAACTTACGCGTAAGTAATGTACTAATGTTATTCATGGTCATTACTGCATATGTTTCTACTGACAGAAGACACAAGATTTCATTCTTTTAAATAGGCGAGGACCAAACTGGATCGTGAAGACGAGCAAGGGTTGGTTGCGCTTTTCAAGCACTCGTTGATGAAGTATCGTTCCTACCTGAGGCAGGCGCACTTCGATGGCAAGCCTCCAAACGAAATTTCTGTAAAGTCTCCGGTGCTACATTTATCCGACGGTGACTGGAATAATCTTGTTACACATTGGTCTCGGCTGCAGCGTAAGGTACTGTCTATGATATCACATCACAATTTGAACTAAATTTCTGCATTTGCCTTAACGTCTCACTTGTACGAAAACTGTTAGCAGAAGAACATTCATTCTCAAGGGACCACAGAATCTCGCAACTATACTGCACACTGCATTGCTCTTGTGAGTACCTCTTGCCCTGTATGACCATACTTACTTTCATAGCTGTTTGATTATGTAGCATCACTGCACATGTTAGCCTCGTTATCGTCCATTTGGTGGACATTATAAGATCCGTATGGACTCTTACATAAATTTAGAATCAACCCAATGCTTTTGAAGAGGTTTAGCACTGCAGTCCTCTTGTAAGGACTGAACGTCGTCTATCATTGTACTTACATTAACAGCTACTCCCTCCATCCCATAATATAAGAACGTTTTGTACAGTACACCAGTGTTCAAAACACTCTTGTATTATGGGAAGAGGGATTGATTCATTGTGTGGCATTCTGCATCTTATCTCCCTCGCCCACCATTTACTAAAAAATATTAGATCTATATTTAATCTTACCAAAAAGTAGACTACACAGACAATGCCAGTGCAGAAGTGTAGCCCATTGCTCTTGTCAGTACATTTTGTCCTGTAACGCTTGTACTTCCAGGGATTGGTAGTTGATTATGTAGCATCAATCTGCATCTTATCTTCATTATCCTCTATCCCTTCCAGTATTATCATATCTATAATTACTCTCTACAAAATGTAGAATACAGGCAATGCTTATGAAGAAGATTCTGTGCTGAAATTCTTGAGTTATCCTTCCCTTGACACGGAGAAGGGCATTATAAAGCCGGTGTTAACTGTTAATGTAAGTCAGTCCTTCTAAAGCCTTTATCCTCAACTGCTGTTTAATTTGCTCATACTCCCTATCGTTTACTACTGTTTAGTTTGCTGTTTCTACCAAAATACATGTTCGCAAGAACTGTAAGTTCTAAGTTTTACTTGTAAAACCAAATTGCTTATTCATACCACGCACATTACTCAATACTCCCTATATGTATGCTTGTTTTTGTGGATCTATAATCCAATGTGTGGTGAAGCAGCTGATACGTCTCCAACGTATCTATAATTTATGAAGTATTCATGCTATTATATTATCCTTCTAGGATGTTTTATATGCATTTATATGCTATTTTATATGATTTTTGGGACTAACCTATTAACCTAGAGCCCACTGCGAGTTTCTGTTTTTTCCATGTTTTTGAGTATCGCAGAAAAGGAAAACCAAACGGAGTCCAAACGGAATGAAACCTTCGGGAGAGTTATTTTTGGAACGGAAGCAATCCAGGAGACTTGGAGTAGACGTCAGGGAAGCTTCGAGGAAGCCACGAGGCAGGGAGGCGCGCCTCCACCCTCGCGGGCCCCTCGTGGCTCCCCTGACCGGCTTCTTTCGCCTATATATATATATATATATATATATATATATATATATATATATATATATATATCCATATACCCTAAAACATCGGGTAACACAATAGGTCGGGAGTTCCGCTGCCGCAAGCCTCTGTAGCCACCAAAAACCAATCGGGACCCTGTTCCGGCACCCTGCCGGAGGGGGGATCCCTCACCGGTGGCCATCTTCATCATCCCGGCGCTCTCCATGATGAGGAGGGAGTAGTTCACCCATGGGGCTGAGGGTATGTACCAGTAGCGATGTGTTTGATCTCTCTCTCTCTCGTGTTCTTGAGGTGATACGATCTTGATGTATCGCGAGCTTTGCTATTATAGTTGGATCTTATGATGTTTCTCCCCCTCTACTCTCTTGTAATGGATTGAGTTTTCCCTTTGAAGTTATCTTATCGGATTGAGTCTTTAAGGATTTGAGAACACTTGATGTATGTCTTGCATGTGCTTATCTGTGGTGACAATGGGATATCACGTGATTCACCTGATGTATGTTTTGGTGATCAACTTGCGGGTTCCGTGACCTCGTGAACTTATGCATAGTGGTTGGCACACGTTTTCGTCTTGACTCTCCGGTAGAAACTTTGGGGTACTCTTTAAAGTTCTTTGTGTTGGTTGAATAGATGAATCTGAGATTGTGTGATGCATATCATATAATCATACCCATGGATACTTGAGGTGACATTGGAGTATCTAGGTGACATTAGGGTTTTGGTTAATTTGTGTCTTAAGGTGTTATTCTAGTACGAACTCTTGAATAGATCGATCAGAAAGAATAACTTTGAGGTGGTTTCGTACCCTACAATAATCTCTTTGTTTGTCCTCCACTATTAGTGACTTTGGAGTGACTCTTTGTTGCATGTTGAGGGATAGTTATATGATCCAATTATGTTATTATTGTTGAGAGAACTTGCACTAGTGAAAGTATGAACCCTAGGCCTTGTTTCCTAGCACTGCAATACCGTTTATGCTCACTTTTATCGCCTGCTACCTTGCTGTTTTTATATTTTCAGGTTACAAAAACCTATATCTACCACCCATATTGCACTTGTATCACCCTCTCTTCGCCGAACTAGTGCACCCATACAATTTACCATTGTATTGGGTGTGTTGGGGACACAAGAGACTCTTTGTTATTTGGTTGCAGGGTTGTTTGAGAGAGACCATCTTCATCCTACACCTCCCACGGATTGGTAAACCTTAGGTCATCCACTTGAGGGAAATTTGCTACTGTCCTACAAACCTCTGCACTTGGAGGCCCAACAACGTCTACAAGAGAAAGGTTGTGTAGTAGACATCAAGCAGTTTCTGGCGCCGTTGCCGGGGAGGTTAGTGCTTGAATGTATATCTTTAGATATTGCAATCGAATCTTTTAGTTTCTTGTTTTATCACTAGTTTAGTTTATAAAAGAAAACTACAAAAAAATGGAATTAAGGTTGCCTCATATGCTTTATCTTTTTAATGTCTTTCGTGAAAATGATGGGAAGGAAAATTGTGCTCAAGTACTAGAAGAACAATTACATAGAATGCTTGGCATAAAATATGTGAATGATGAGCATGATTGCAATGTTGTTAGTATGAATTCTTTGAATACCCATGATGCTAATGATATGCAAAGCCACAAGCTTGGGGATGTTATGTTTGATGAAGATGATATGTTTAGTCCCCCAAGTTTTGATGAGAATATTTATTATGATGAAAGCATGCCTCCTATTTACGACGATTATATTGATGAAAGTGGGTATGGAAGTGTGTCAACTTTAGGAAGTAATGATCCCACTATTTTGGAGGGTGTTGAATCTTATTGTGATAATTATGAAAGTGGATTTGGAGAGGTCATGACTTTATTTAGTGATGAATCCACTATTTCGGAAGAGGTTCCAATTGATTATGAGAATAAAGTTGCTATCTATGATGATTATTGCGATGACATGTATGCTATAAAGAATAATTATAACCATGAAACTTGTCATCATGATTTTAGTTTTCAATTGGATTATGCCTCACATGATAATTATTTTGTTGAGTTTGCTCCCACTATTATTCATGAGAAGAATTTTGCTTATGTGGAGAGTAGTAAATTTTCTATGCTTGTAGATCATGAAAATAATGCTTTATGTGATGGTTATATTGTTGAATTCATTCATGATGCTACTGAAAGTTATTATGAGGGAGGAACATTTGCTTGTAGGAATTGCAATAATATATCAAGTTTCCTCTCTATGTGCTTAAAGTTTTGAAGTTATGCTTGTTTTGCCTTCCTATGCTAGTTGATTATTGTTCCCATAAGTTGTTTGCTCACAAAATCCCTATGCATAGGAAGAGGGTTAGACTTAAATGTGCTAGTCATATTCTTCATGATGCTCTCTTGATGTTTCAATTCTTATCTTTTATGTGAGCATCATTGAAATCATCATGCCTAGCTAGGGGCGTTAAACGATAGCGCTTGTTGGGAGGCAACCCAATTTTATTTTTGTTACTTGCTTTTTGCTCCTGTTTAGTAATAAATAATTCATCTAGCCTCTTTTTAGATGTTGTTTTATTGTTTTAATTAGTGTTTGTGCCAAGTAGAACCTTTGGGAAGACTTGGGTGAAGTCTTTGTGATCTTGCTGTAAAAAACAGAAACTTTAGCGCTCACGAGATTTGGTACAACGTTTTACTGGAGAGTGCTATTAGGTTGATTATTTTTGCATAAGATTAATAGACAAATTCCTCAGGTCCACCAATTTATTTCAGAATTTTTGGAGTTACATAAGTATACGTTTGATACAGATTTCTATAGACTGTTCTGTTTTTGACAAATTCTGTTTTCATTGTGTTGTTTGCTTATTTTGATGAATCTATGAGTTGTATCGGAGGGTGTGAACCATAGAGAAGTTGGAATACAGTAGATATTACACCACTATGAATTTAGAACGAGTTCACAACAGTACCTAAGTGGTGATTTATTTTCTTATACTAACGGAGCTTACGAGTTTTCTGTTGAGTTTTGTGTTGTGAAGTTTTCAAGTTTTGGGTAAAGATTCGATGGACTATGGAATAAGGAGTGGCAAGAGCCTAAGCTTGGGGATTCCCAAGGCACCCCAAGGTAATATTCAAGTACAACCAAGAGCCTAAGCTTGGGGATGCCCCGGATGGCATCCCCTCTTTCGTCTTCGTTCATCGGTAACTTTACTTGGAGCTATATTTTTATTCACCACATGATATGTGTTTTGCTTGGAGCGTCCTTTTATTTTATTTTGTTTTGCTTGCTGTTTGAATAAAATACCAAGATCTGAAATTCTTAAATGAGAGAGAGTCTTCACATAGCTACATAATTATTCAACTACTCATTGATCTTCACTTATATCTTTTTGGAGTAGTTTGTATTTACTCGTGTGCTTCACTTATATCCTATGAGTAAATGGTTGAATGATTTGAATGTCATAAATCTGAAATTATATATGTTTCATATGCCTTTCCCATGGGGAGTAATGCCTTCACATATAAGAAGTAGAGGTGGTAATTTTTTTGAAGGTTAGCAAACATTATATTGGGCACTTGAACAATTCATGAAAGAATATTGAAGGAAGAGAGATTTCACATATAAATATACTATCTTGGACATATTGTATGATTGCGAGCCCCATTAATTATTTTCAAACCTGAGCAAATTAGTTGAAGTTGGACAAGCAAGACAACATAATGAGTTATGCTTGGGTATATTTGTATAGAAGTTATATTGTTATGGATCCTCTAACATGTGGTGCTTGCTATTTAGAATCCTTTGCTAGCCAAAATATCTGTACTAAGCGGGAATACTGCTTGTGCATCCAAATTCCTTGAACCAAGTTTATTCCATGAGTGTCCACTATATCTACCTATATGCGGTATTTACCTGCCGTTCCAAGTAAATTTGCATGTGCCAAACTCTAAACCTTCAAATAATAATCTGTTTTGTATGCCCGAATCGCTGATGTAGCGACTAGGGGCTGTCAGCATCTTCCATGCTAGGTGGGTTGTTCTCACGATGAGTGGACTCCGCTTATCATTCACGAGAAAATGGCTGGTAACTGGGATGCCCAGTCCGATGATCAAAAGATCAAAAACAAATTTGCAATTAATTTAAACAAAACATCCCCCAGGATTGTTGATAGTTGGACGGCACCCGTTGTTTCGGACAAGCCGTGGAGTGTGATTGTTGGTGGAGGGGGAGTAAAATCTTTACCTTTCTGTTTGGGAACCGCCTATAATGTATCTAGTATGGAAGATATTGGGAACTCTTGGTCGTTATGTTGTAGCGACCAGACCTCAAATAGTCTGATCTACCGTGCACCAGTGTCATCCCTGGATCAGTAATGCTGACACGCACAGTACTTGGAGGATTTATAACAGAGTAGCAATCACACACTTATTACATCGAGTATCTCAAGAGAGAAATAAGTATGACAAATATGGTTTAAGGCCATCTAAAACGATAACAGCGGAAGACTTGGAAGCTAAGTGAGTCCATCAACTCCAAGGGCATCACTGAGTATAAGACCACGACCTAAGGCACCTTACTCGTCGTCTGAAAAGTCTGCAACATGAAACGTTGCAGCCCGAAAACGGGTCAGCACATGGAATATGCTGGCAATGTAACACATAGAGAGTAATGAACAGAATAATGCTATACTACATGCATATATGGCTGGTAGAAGGCTCTATGGTTACAGTTTTGCGAAAAGCTAATTTTTCCCTACTGCAAAGGAATAAATTTTATTTAACTATCATGGTGGTTGTTAAACATTGAGAATGGTTGACAGCATTCTCAATCCCAATTAAGTATCATCATCAAAACCCAACAAAATTAATTAAAGTAACATGATGAGATTCACATGATAATCCAGATACTAGATACTCAATGTGTCCATAATCGGGGACACGGCTAACCATGATTAGTTTATACACTCTGCAGAGGTTTGTGAACTTTTCCCCACAAGACTCGATCTCCTCCGTTAGATTTCTCGCACTACATGGTGTTTGAGAAACGGATGACCGAGACACAGTCTTTCAGAAGTGTTTGCACCTTACGAATGGGTAGACAGTACCACCTACATCCCCTACATCTGCTAGTCTACCACTGTAAGAGTTCACACGACCTACTCAACTATGCTAGAGCCCATAATAGCTTGTGGCTGCACACGGAAGTTTCTAGCATGAATAATCTCATGATCCCTTTGAGCCTGGGTGGCGGTCCAAAGAAAAACAGGCAATCCTGGAATACCCAGGTACCTCAATCCACCAGATGTGTGTTTTAGTTGCCACCTTAAGTTTAACCATTAATTAACAATCTCACATCTGTCATGGTAACACTCAAACCCAATCCACGTCTACTAGCATAGCATAACGATATAACCAAACGTAGAAGTAACTCCCAAGGGTTTGATAATAAACAGGGCAATAGGTACTACCTCATCTACTTCCCAGAACCCACAATTTAATTAGATCCTAATCATGCAATGTTTGAGGCTTGATCTAATGCAATAAAACTGGGTAGTAAAGGAAGTATGATCAAAGTGTTACTTGCCTTGCTGATGATCCGTGAAACCTAGAGATTCGAAGTAGCAAGCGGCGCACTCCGGGTACTCTATCGCAAACAAACGAGCATACAGTAAGCACTCAACTAATGCACAAGTAAACTCAAATAAAAGATCTAACCAGAAAGTTCAACTTAAGAACTCCGGTTTGCAAAAAGAATTAAATCAAACGAAGCAACGAAAGTCAAACGGCGAAAGAAATAAGCTTCATTTACTAATCTGGATCTAGGTCAAATTTTACAGTAGCAAAAACTTGTTTGAGTTGGTTAAACGGAAAGAGAATTTCGAGACAAAACTCTAGGCGCTTGAATCGCCTGATTCCGATAAACGAGCGAAAAGATAAACTAAAACGAAAAACAGATCGGAAATCGCGATCTGGAATAATCGCGGAAAATCCGACGAAAAAGAAAACCGACGAACAGTTAATCGAACGGACGTTCGTTAACAAAAACTAAACGGTGAACACGTTCGTTAAAACGAACGGACCGGCGAACGTTCACTAACTAACTAAACCGAAAAAATAAACCGATCTATAAAAAAATAAACCTAGGGTTTCAAAATAAACCGAATCGGTTTTCCGGCGAAAACCGGCGCGGTGGCTACCTCGGTCCGGCGGGATTCCGGCGGCGTCGGGCGTGGCTCCGGCGGGCTTCGGGAGAGGGCGGCGAGGGGCGGGTGAGGCGGCGGGGTCGACGGGGAGTCGGGCGGCGGGGTTAGGCGGCGGCTTCCCGCGGCGGCGGCGTCGAGCTTCTCCGGCGGCTCGGTCGGGGCTTCGGGCGGCGGCGGCGGCTCCGGTCGGGGTGGCAGGGAACGGGGCGGCGGCGGTATATATAGGTGGGGGGAGGTGGCTTGGGGGAGGGGGCGACCTCGGGGAGGAGTCCCGGTCGGACTCGCATCCGGCGGCGGCGGCGTCCTCGCTGACTCCAGGTGGGAGACGGCGACGCGGGCATGGGCCGGCCTGGCTCGGCTGGGCCTCGGCCCAGTCGGGCGCGGGATCTCTTTTTCTAAATAATTCCGCCGAAACTAAAAAAAATCCTAGAAAATAAATAAAAATCTAAAAATGCCAGAATAAATTTTCACCGTCTAATTAAGATAATTAGAACGAGACGAACATTTTCTTGGCCCTAAAAATGCAGTTTTGAAAACGTGCAATTTTTCTAATGCAAATAAAGTTGCAAATAAAAATCTGATAAAATCAAATATTTGATTTTAATATTTTTCCTCCAATATTTCAATTATTTTGGAGAAGTCATATTTTCTCCTCTCATATACTTTAATATGAAATATTTTTCGGAGTGAAAAATAATTAAAACCAAAAATCCTCGTTTCATTATTTGATAAAAATCAAATATGAAAACCGGGAAAATCCCCAACTCTCTCCGAGGGTCCTTGAGTTGCTTAGGATTTCGAGGATTTGCCAAAATGCAATAAAATATGCTATGCAATGATGATCTAATGTATAACATTCCAAATTGAAAATTTGGGATGTTACAAACCTACCCCCTTAAGAGGAATCTCGCCCTCGAGATTCGGGTTGGCTAGAAAATAGGTGAGAGTGGTCCTTCCGAGATCTTCCTCTCGCTCCCAGGTGGCTTCGTCCTCGGTATGGTGACTCCACTAAACTTTGCAAAACTTCATAATCTTGCTGCGGGTGACTCGGCTGGCATACTCAAGAATCTTAACTGGTTTCTCCTCATAGGTCAAGTCACTATCCAGCTGAATCGCTTCCAATGGCACCGTATCTCTCAGTGGTATCTCAGCCATCTTTGCGTGGCACTTCTTCAACTGGGAAATGTGAAATACATCATGAACTCCTGACAATCCTTCAGGCAATTCCAGCTTGTAAGCAACTTCTCCCATACGCTCCAAAACTTTGTATGGTCCTACAAAACGTGGCGCTAACTTTCCCTTAACTCCAAAGCGCTTAACTCCTCGAAGTGGTGATACTCGTAGGTAAACTCTGTCTCCGACTTCGTAAACTGTCTCCTTGCATTTAGAATCCGCATAACTCTTCTGCCTGGACTGGGCTACCTTGAGCCTATCGCGAATCAACTTCACTTTCTGTTCAGACTCTTTAATCAAATCTGGTCCAAACAACTGGCGGTCTCCAACTTCGTCCCATAACAATGGTGTTCTACACCTCCTTCCGTACAAAGCTTCAAAAGGGGCCATCTTCAAACTGGATTGATAACTGTTGTTGTAAGAAAACTCTGCATACGGCAAATTGTCGTCCCAACTAGATCCATAATCCAGCGCACAAGCTCTCAGCATATCTTCCAAATCTGATTGACTCTCTCGGTCCGTCCGTCTATCTGTGGGTGAAAGGCTGTACTGAACTCTAGCCTGGTACCCAAAGTTTCATGTAACTGATTCCAAAACTTTGAAGTAAACTGGGTTCCTCTATCTGATACAATGGCCCTCGGAACTCCATGCAGACATACGATCCTGGTCATGTATATCTTTGCCAACTTAGCACTGCTGTAAGTGGTCTTCATTGGGATGAAATGAGCTACTTTCATTAAACGATCGACTACAACCCATATTGAGTCATAGCCTAAACGAGTCCTTGGCAATCCAGTGATAAAATCCATTCCTAACTTGTCCCACTTCCATTCGGGTATCGGCAATGGCTGTAACAGTCCCGCTGGCTTCTGATGCTCTGCCTTCACTCTCTGACATACATCACAAACTGCTACATACTCCGCAATATCTTTCTTCATTCCGGTCCACCAGAAAGTATCCTTCAAATCCAAATACATCTTGGTATTTCCTGGGTGAATCGAATACGGTGAATCATGGGCCTCTTGCTGAACCAACTTCCTAATCTCGGGGTCGTTAGGCACATAAACGCGGTCCTCAAACCATAAGGTATCATGCTCGTCCTCACGAAATCCCTTGGCCTTTCCTTTGCTCATGTTCTCCTTTATCTTGGCAATCTCCTTGTCAGTCTTCTGAGCTTCCCTAATCTTATCCATTAGAGTAGACTGAATTTCTAATGCTGCTACATAGCCTCTCGGAACTATCTCCAAACATAGCTCGTGAAGATCCTCGGCTAATTCTTTCGGTAACTCTCCGGTCATGAGTGTGTTGACATGGCTCTTGCGGCTCAACGCGTCTGCTACTACGTTAGCCTTTCCGGGGTGATAATGCAATCTCATATCATAATCCTTTATGAGCTCCAACCATCTCCTTTGCCTGAGATTCAACTCCTTCTGCGTGAAGATGTATTTCAAACTCTTGTGATCCGTGTACACCTCACAGTGGTTTCCGATGAGAAAATGTCTCCATTTCTGTAGCGCATGTACTATGGCTGCTAACTCCAAATCATGCGTAGCGTAATTCAGCTCATGGGGCTTAAGCTGTCGTGAGGCATATGAAACAACTCTTCCTTCCTGCATCAGCACTGCTCCAAGTCCTCGACGTGAAGCGTCGCAGTAAACTTCATAATCCTTGCGCTGATCTGGCAAAATCAACACTGGTGTTGTAACCAAACGTTTCTTCAATTCCTGAAAACTAGCTTCACATTCCTCAGTCCAATTGAACCTGGTGTCTTTCTTCAACAGCTCCGTCATGGGTTTTGCAATCTTTGAGAAATTCTCAATGAATCTCCGGTAGTATCCTGCGAGTCCAAGAAACTCCGGATTTCTCCAACTGTCGTGGGTGATTCCCAGCTTGTTACTGTGTCAACTCTGGTGGGGTCTACTGTGATTCCTTCTCTGGATATAACGTGTTCGAGGAATCCAACTTCCTTCGGCCAAAACTCACATTTGCTGAACTTGGCGTATAACTGATGTTCTCTGAGCTTCTCAAGTACCAAACGCAAATGCTCCTTATGCTCCTCTTCGTTCTTTGAGTAGACCAAAATGTCATCAATGAACACTACGATGAACTTATCCAAAAACTCCATAAACACTTTGTTCATCAGGTTCATGGAATAGGCAGGGGCGTTAGTCAGACCAAATGACATAACGGTATACTCATATAGCCCATACCTGGTGGTAAAAGCCGTCTTAGGTATATCCTGCTCTCGAATCTTCAACTAATGGTATCCCGATCGCAGATCGATCTTGGAAAATACCTTAGCTCCTTGCAATCGGTCAAACAAATCATCGATCATTGGCAGTGGGTACTTGTTCTTGATGGTCACTTCATTCAGTCCTCGATAATCAACAACCATCCTTAACGATCCATCCTTCTTCTCCACTAGAAGCACTGGCGATCCCCAAGGTGAAGAACTTGGGCGAATATAGCCTTTATCCAGTAACTCCTTAATCTGCTTCTTAATCTCCTCCAAATCTTTTGCGGGCATTCTGTACGGTCTCTTAGATATTGGCTTGTGCCTGGCAAAAGCTCAATCAAAAACTCAATGTCTCTATCCGGTGGCATGCCTAGCAACTCTTCTGGAAATACATCCGGGTAATCCTTCACCACTGGTACTTCCTCCTGTACAACTCCTGATAAGGAATTTACTTGAGTCCTCTTCGGCTTTCAATCTGCTGATGCTTCCCTTCAATCATGAGAGCTCTATCTACCAACTCCTGGTAGTTGTTGAAGGTTGCTACCATCAACTGCATACTCAGCTCATCATTCAGTCCTTCCAGAAACTTCTCCTGCTTGGTTGCATCTGTAGCAACGTCATCTGGAGCATAACGTGCTAACTTACTAAAGTCCTCCACATACTAGCCTACGGTGCGTCCTCCTTGGCGTAGGTTGCGAAACTCACGCTTCTTCATAGCCATAGCTCCTGCTGAAACATGGGCAGTACGGAAAGCTTGCTGAAACTAGTCCCATGTGTCAGTGTCAATAGGGTGTGTGGCTGTGTAATTCTCCCACCATGATGCTGCGGGTCCATCAAGCTGATGTGCGGCAAAACACACTCTCTCCGCATCTGTGCATCCTGCAGTGGTCAACTCTCGTCCAACTTTGCGGAGCCAATCATCTGCAACAATCGGCTCGGTGCTGCTGGAAAACACCGGCGGATTCAGCCTCAAGAAACGGGTTAAGTGATCAACAGGGGGTGGTGGGTTGTTGTTGTTGTTGTTGTTGTTGTTGCCTTGGTTCTGTACTAACACTTGCATCAGGGCATTCTGTTGCTGAATCAACTGAGTGATCTCCGGTGGGAAAACAAATCCGGTGTCGCGTCTCGGAGGCATCTGATAGGTTTAGAAAAGATGAGAATTTAGAATAGAATGAGGTCTAGAGAGAAAACACTACCCATATGCTCATGAGACAAACACAACCAATATCACTCAATCAATTCAAACAAGGCATACAATCGATCTAACTATCGTTACAAAGTGCTCGGACTATACTATATACATGGGGGAATACTACTACTGATTATGGTGGTCTACTAGAAATTTTGTTCGGTCGAAGACTCCATGATATCTGCTCCAGCTTCATCAACAAAATCATCTTCACTGGGGTCCGAGTCGGTGTCGTCGATGATGATGTAGTTATCCGGGCAAGCGCAATCATCATCTTCTCCTCCTGGTGCTGGGTCCCCCATGAATACTCCGATCTTCTTTATCAGGTCGTCATTCTTCTCCACCAGTGCGACGATTTCCTCCATATAATCCTCGCGTGTAGCCTTGAGTTCTTCCTCCAACTCCGTGATCTTGGTCAATGCCTTCTTCAGATCTATCATGTCTGCGCACATCTGGTTCTCCTGGCGACGAATGTGTTGGTTTTGCTCCTAGATGAAAGCTGCAATTGATCCATCCTTCTTGGTGCTGATCATCTCCCATTGCTCATCTCGGCGTCCACAAATATGATAAATAGTATCCTTAAGCTCCCTGTGGTAGACTTCTCCAATGCGTCCCATAGTGATGTGGGCTGCCATGCTCTTCCCTAAACTCCAGGTTGGTGCATCAAAGGAAAACTCTATAGGCTCAGTGACTGGCGTAAACGTCCTTCCTAGAACTTGAACTTGAATCTTCCAGCGCTCCTCTTCTGGTAGTGTGGCGTTGTGGGTCCCGGTGAAGCTTGGTATTCCGATGTTCAGGTACTTAGTGACTTCCTTCAAGTGTCGCCCAAAAGGTGTATCTTCATCCGGTTGCATGAACTTGTTCCTTGCATCCGCCATTCCTAAAAGAGTAGAAAATGGAGATGAGTCAGAAATGAGAAGAGAGTAGTGTTCTAGGGTTTAAGCTTAGCGGTCGTGTCCTACAGTCAGCCTGTGCTCTGATACCACCTTGTAGCGACCAGACCTCAAACAGTCTGGTCTACCGTGCACCAGTGTCATCCCTGGATCAGTAATGCTGACACGCATAGTACTTGGAGGATTTATAACAAAGTAGCAATCACACACTTATTACATCGAGTATCTCAAGAGAGAAATAAGTATGACAAATATGGCTTAAGGCCATCTCAAACGATAACAGCGGAAGACTTGGAAGATAAGTGAGTCCATCAACTCCAACGGCATCACTGAGTATAAGACCACGACCTAAGGCACCTTACTCGTCGTCTAAAAAGTCTGCAACATGAAACGTTGCAGCCCGAAAACGGGTCAGCACATGGAATATGCTGGCAATGTAACACATAGAGAGTAATGAACAGAATAATGCTATACTACATGCATATATGGCTGGTAGAAGGCTCTATGGTTACAGTTTTGTGAAAAGCCAATTTTTCCCTACTGCAAAGGAATAAATTTTATTTAACTATCATGGTGGTTGTTAAACATTGAGAATGGTTGACAACATTCTCAATCCCAATTAAGTATCATCATCAAAACCCAACAAAATTAATTAAAGTAACATGATGAGATTCACATGATAATCCAGATACTAGATACTCAAGGTGTCCATAACCGGGGACACGGCTAACCATGATTAGTTTATACACTCTGCAGAGGTTTGTGCACTTTTCCCCACAAGACTCGATCTCCTCCATTAGATTTCTCGCACTACATGGTGTTTGAGAAACGGATGACCGAGACACAGTCTTTCAGAAGTGTTTGCACCTTACGAATGGGTAGACAGTACCACCTACATCCCCTACATCTGCTAGTCTACCACTGTAAGAGTTCACACGACCTACTCAACTATGCTAGAGCCCATAATAGCTTGTGGCTGCACACGGAAGTTTCTAGCATGAATAATCTCATGATCCCTTTGAGCCTGGGTGGCGGTCCAAAGAAAAACAGGCAATCCTGGAATACCCAGGTACCTCAATCCACCCAGATGTGTGTTTTAGTTGCCACCTTAAGTTTAACCATTAATTAACAATCTCACATCTGTCATGGTAACACTCAAACCCAATCCACGTCTACTAGCATAGCATAACGATATAAGCAAACGTAGAAGTAACTCCCAAGGGTTTGATAATAAACAGGGCAATAGGTACTACCTCATCTACTTCCCAGAACCCACAATTTAATTAGATCCTAATCATGCAATGTTTGAGGCTTGATCTAATGCAATAAAACTGGGTAGTAAAGGAAGTATGATCAAAGTGTTACTTGCCTTGCCGATGATCCGTGAAACCTAGAGATTCGAAGTAGCAAGCGGCGCACTCCGGGTACTCTATCGCAAACAAACGAGCATACAGTAAGCACTCAACTAATGCACAAGTAAACTCAAATAAAAGATCTAACCAGAAAGTTCAACTTAAGAGCTCCGGTTTGCAAAAAGAATTAAATCAAACGAAGCAACGAAAGTCAAACGGCGAAAGAAATAAGCTTCGTTTACTAATCTGGATCTAGGTCAAATTTTACAATAGCAAAAACTTGTTTGAGTTGGTTAAACGGAAACAGAATTTCAACACGAAACTCTAGGCGCTTGAATCGCCTGATTCCGATAAACGAGCGAAAAGATAAACTAAAACGAAAAACAGATCGGAAATCGCGATCTCGAATAATCGCGGAAAATCCGACGAAAAAGAAAACTGGCGAACAGTTAATCGAACGGACGTTCGTTAACAGCAACTAAACGGTGAACACGTTCGTTAAAACGAATGGACCGGTGAACGTTCACTAACTAACTAAATCAAAAAAAATAAACCGATCTATAAAAAAACCTAGGGTTTCAAAATAAACCGAATCGGTTTTCCGGCGAAAACCGGCGCGGTGGCTACCTCGGTCCGGCGGGATTCCGGCGGCGTCGGGCGGGTCTCCGGCGGGCTTCGGGAGAGGGCGGCGAGGGGCGGGTGAGGCGGCGGGGTCGACGGGGCGTCGGGCGGCGGGATTCGGCGTCGGGGCGGCGGCTTCCCGTTGCGGCGGCGTCGAGCTTCTCCGGCGGCTCGGTCGGGGCTTCGGGCGGCGGCGGCTCCGGTCGGGGTGGCGGGGAACGGGGCGGAGGCGGCGGTATATATAGGTGGGGGGGAGGTGGCTTGGGGGAGGGGGCGACCTCGGGGAGGAGTCCCGGTCGGACTCGCATCCGGCGGTGGCAGCGTCCTCGCGGACTCTAGGTGGGAGACGGCGACGCGGGCATGGGCCGGCCTGGCTCGGCTGGGCCTCGGCCGAGTCGGGCGTGGGATTTTTTTTAAATAATTCCGCCGAAACTAAAAAAATCCTAAAAAATAAATAAAAATCTGAAAATGCCAGAATAAATTTTCACCGTCTAATTAAAATAATTAGAACAAGGTGAACATTTTCTTGGCCCTAAAAATGCAGTTTTGAAAACGTGCAATTTTTCTAATGCAAATAAAATTGCAAATAAAAATCCGATAAATTCAAATATTTGATTTTAATATTTTTCCTCCAATATTTCAATTATTTTAGAGAAGTCATATTTTCTCCTCTCATATACTTTAATATGAAATATTTTTCGGAGTGAAAAATAATTAAAACCAAAAATCCTCGTTTCATTATTTGATAAAAATCAAATATGAAAACCGGAAAATCCCCAACTCTCTCCGAGGGTCCTTCAGTTGCTTAGGATTTCTAGGATTTGCCAAAATGCAATAAAATATGCTATGCAATGATGATCTAATGTATAACATTCCAAATTGAAAATTTGGGATGTTACATATGTTGACAATGAAAGTATACCTCTCAAAATCATTTTCATCTCCGTTTTAAAGCTTCGAGCTCTGGCACCTCTGCAAATCCCTTCTTCCCTCTGCGAAGGGCCTATCTTTTACTTTTATGCAAGAGTCAGTAGTATTCCTTCTCATTCCAACCTACTTTTTAGTTGGCAAGCATCATGTGGTGGAGAAAGATCTAAGCATATATGGCCATTCAAATATATTTGATCATGAATTATTATTGTTGACATTACCCTTGAGGTAAAAGGTTGTGAGGCGAAACATTAAGCCCTATCTTTCTCTGTGTTCGATGGATGCTATTTGTTATAAAAATATGCTTTGAGTGGTAGCAATCATGGAAGACTATATGATAGTTGAGTATGTGGGATTTGCTAAATCAAAGCTCTTACATAGACCCTTCCTGAAAAGAAGATGAATTGCAATTGTTTGATGACCGAGAACATAGTTTGTTAGTTTTCAAGAAAGTTTATGGTCTATGCTTTAACATGTGAATAGCTTATTACTTGATCATGAAAAGTTTAATGGGTTGAGCTACTGTTATGAATTATAATGATGCTATAAAAGGTGATTGAAATTATCATTGATCAAGCTTGTGCACCTGCTAGCATTCACACTTCATAAATTATTTCTTTTATCATTTACCTACTCGAGGACGAGCAGGAATTAAGCTTGGGGATGCTGATACGTCTCCAACGTATCTATAATTTATGAAGTATTCATGCTATTATATTATCCTTCTAGGATGTTTTATATGCATTTATATGCTATTTTATATGATTTTTGGGACTAACCTATTAACCTAGAGCCCAGTGCCAGTTTCTGTTTTTTCCTTGTTTTTGAGTATCGCAGAAAAGGAAAACCAAACGGAGTCCAAACGGAATGAAACCTTCGGGAGAGTTATTTTTGGAACGGAAGCAATCCAGGAGACTTGGAGTAGACGTCAGGGAAGCTTCGAGGAAGCCACGAGGCAGGGAGGCGTGCCTTACCCCCTGGGCGCGCCTCCCACCCTCGTGGGCCCCTCGTGGCTCCCCTAACCGACTTCTTTCGCCTATATATATCCATTTACCCTAAAAACATCGGGGAACACAATAGATCGGGAGTTCCGCCGCCGCAAGCCTCCGTAGCCACCAAAAACCAATCGGGACCCTGTTCCGGCACCCTGCCGGAGGGGGGATCCCTCACCGGTGGCCATCTTCATCATCCCGGCGCTCTCCATGACGAGGAGGGAGTAGTTCACCCTTGGGGCATACCAGTAGCGATGTGTTTGATCTCTCTCTCTCTCTCTTGTGTTCTCGAGGTGATACGATCTTGATGTATCGCGAGCTTTGCCATTATAGTTGGATCTTGTGATGTTTCTCCCCCTCTACTCTCTTGTAATGGATTGAGTTTTCCCTTTGAAGTTATCTTATCGGATTGAGTCTTTAAGGATTTGAGAACACTTGATGTATGTCTTGCATGTGCTTATCTGTGGTGACAATGGGATATCACGTGATTCACTTGATGTATGTTTTGGTGATCAACTTGCGGGTTCCGTAACCTCGTGAACTTATGCATAGGGGTTGGCACACATTTTCGTCTTGACTCTCCGGTAGAAACTTTGGGGCACTCTTTGAAGTTCTTTGTGTTGGTTGAATAGATGAATATGAGATTGTGTGATGCATATCGTATAATCATACCCATGGATACTTGAGGTGACATTGGAGTATCTAGGTGACATTAGGTTTTTGGTTGATTTGTGTCTTAAGGTGTTATTCTAGTGTGAACTCTTGAATAGACCGATCAGAAAGAATAACTTTGAGGTGGTTTCGTACCCTACAATAATCTCTTCGTTTGTTCTCGGCTATTAGTGACTTTGGAGTGACTCTTTGTTGCATGTTGAGGGATAGTTATTTGATCCAATTATGTTATTATTGTTGAGATCACTTGCACTAGTGAAAGTATGAACCCTAGGCCTTGTTTCCTAGCACTGCAATACCGTTTACGCTCACTTTTATCGCTTGCTACCTTGCTGTTTTTATATTTTCAGATTACAAAAACCTATATCTACCACCCATATTGCACTTGTATCACCATCTCTTCGCTGAACTAGTGCACCCATACAATTTACCATTGTATTGGGTGTGTTGGGGACACAAGAGACTCTTTGTTATTTGGTTGTCGGGTTGTTTGAGAGAGACCATCTTCATCCTAAGCCTCCCACGGATTGATAAACCTTAGGTCATCCACATGAGGGAAATTTGCTACTATCCTACAAACCTCTGCACTTGGAGGCCCAACAATGTCTACAAGAAGAAGGTTGTGTAGTAGACATCAGCAGCCCACATTTGCACCTTGTCATATCCTGTTTTATCTTATTGATGTGGCTGATGATATGAACAATATGCCATGCACATTAACCAAAATAGAGACAATGATTTTCTTTGTCGTTCATCTATGCTTGTTATGTTGACATGGTAATCCAGTAGTGTGGTGAAGCTCCACGCATTATGAACAATGCCAAATTATGCTATTGATATTTTGAACTTACTCTTTATTTTCTAATTTGAAATTGGATGGAATTGACAACACAGTTATCATCTTTGTTTATACACGTGCAAAACCTGTCATCTCTCTACTTTGTTTGAGGGTGATATGCCTGATGGCATGCACAAGTCTGCTGAAGGCTGTGAGACAAACCCAACATATATTGTAGCAAAGAAGGCAAAACATCATGAAGATGGCGAGACAACCCCAAAGTCTTTTCTTGATGCAGTGTTCAAGTTACTTGAGACTAGCAGTCAGACAAGCTCACAGAATTCGTTGTCTGAATCAGTTCGACTTCTTCAGTCCCAAGTTCTAGCAGAAAGGCATTCTGCAACTCAACTTCGACTTGAAGTCCTATCTCTAAGAAAGATTGCAGAGAACACCAATGAGAACCTCATCGCTAAACAGCTACACCTGGAAGCTATGACCGACATGCTAGGCCGGTCTCACAGCCTTGCTCAGCAGCTTGCGCAGCAGTTCCCGCGCAAGGCTAACCTTTCTTGAACTTTCTTGGAAGTGGTCTCGGTTCAGTATTATTTTGTTACGCTACAATGGTGCCCAGTTTTTGTAATCTGCTTCTTCGTTGCGCTTTATGATCGCTGGTGGCGAACTTCGATGCCCAGTGGATGTAATATACCATAAATCCTTTATTGTATAGTGTAGGTTTATTCTTAGTTACTATGCTGTAATTTCTTTATTGTATAGAGTAGGTTTGTTCTTAATTCCTACTAGTTACTGCCATCATTCGCTATATGAAAAAAAATCAGATGTAGTCGACCGGGCCGAAACATTCGCCTCTAACGGGCCTGGTTTTTAGCGGGCCACAATTGGGCTGGCCTGCATCTTTCTTGGGCCCGAATGATTGGGGCCTTCACACTTTGCGCGAGGCCCACAACTTACACCGGCCTATATTCTAGTTGGGCCTTTTGTGGACCCAGTGCTTAGTTTGGCCCAGGTAGCGTTGGGCCATTAATAGGCTAAATATTGTTCTGGCCTGTTACGGCCCAGATGAAACCATGGGCCTTTAGCAGGCCGAAATGCATGTTGGGCCTCAATTTTCACTAGTCGTCGACGGGCCTTCAGCAGGCTGAAATGTAGACCGGGCCTTTTTGGGCCCAGTTATATCACGGGCAGTTACCAGGCCGAAACATATCTCGGGCCTTAGTTGGCCCACTGATATCATGAGCCTTTAAGAGGCCGAAAGCTTAGTACAGACATCAGCGGGCCGAATTATGCGACATGCCTTTAACAGGCCCAAAGTGACGTTGGGCTCAACTGTTGCCACCTTTATCATGGGCCGTTAGTGGGCCCGATGTCCCGTCGGACCATATATGGCCCATGGGTAGCATAGGCCATTCCCAGGACGAAAGTCACACCGGGCTGAAATGGGCCCATGTCTACATGGGGCCTCTAACAGGCCGAAAGTCACTGGGCTGTAATTGGGCCCAAATATTCGGCGAACAATTAACGGGCCAGATCTGGCTTGGGGTCGTAAATGGGCCCAAATATTCGGCGAACAATTAACGGGCCAGATCTGGCTTCTGGCCGTAAATGGGCCTTTATTAAGCAGGCCATTATTGGGCTGGTCCACTAGTACCTGAGTAAGTACTACGTGCCTTTGACTGGGCTGGCCTTTTTAACCTATATGGGCCTCTGTTGGGCCCAGCCACATGTCGACGTATCTTAGGCATGTCTCCTCCAATGGACGGGCGACATCTGGCCCACTGACGAGCTGACAGGTGTTCCCTCCGGCCAATCAGAATTTTACACGTGGAAATTTCCCATTGGTCCCGGCTGTTAACGGGTTTTCGGATCCAAAACCGGACCCGATAGCTTAACGGCGTTCCGTTACGGTGGATGCCACGTGTCGGTCACCCTTGACGAAAGCACTTCTGTGACGCGCGATTTATCGTCATGGAAGTGGACACTTTAATTTTGGTAATGTCATGGAACACTTCTACAACAGCACATGTATGACTATCTTGATTCTGTCATAAATTTGTCATGGATGTACATGCATGACAGAAAACGTGACCTACTGTGACAAACACGTATCATCACGGAAGTGTATTTTTTTTTGTAATGCAGGCATCAGCAGACCATGCGTTATCTTGATGAGGGAGAGAGGTAATCCCAGATAAGTGCAAGGGAAGGCTGCGACCTGACACTACAGAACGTCGGCAATATCCTGACAAGTTTGTTGGTCTAAGCCAATTGGAACAAAAGTGCTCTTGTGATAATTGATCCTTAATCCAGTGAAATCGCTGAAGGCTTTCAGAATCCGCCTGATAATACCCGCTTGCTGGACATCCCCTTGCAGTAAAATCAACGTATCATCCGTGTACTGCAGGATAGGGAAAGGGTCGTCGGCTCCAAGTGGGTGCTTAAGGTTCCCCGCCTGGTGTTCCTTCTTGCATAGCTATTGCAAAACATCTGCAGCCAGTATGAAAAGTTATGGAGAAAGGGCATCTCCTTGCCTTAACCCACACCTTGATATAATCCTCTCGCCAAGAGTCCCACTAATAAGAATTCTGGTAGAGCTAGTTGATTGTATATCCTCCATCCATCTGATCCATCTGCTCCCAAAGCCTCTTTCTGCAAGAATGTGTTTTAGAGCATCCCAGCTAACACTGTCAAACGCTTTCTGGAAATCAAGCTTTAGCACTATCATTGGTGTTTTCCTCTTCCTGGCCTATTGCACTAGCTCAGCTGCCAGAGCAAAGTTTTCAATAATGCAGCGTCCGCATAGAAAACCAGATTGTAGTGGGTGAATGAGGCTTTGGATTAGCCACTGTAGCCGGACGGCTAGTACTTTGGTTGCTAACTTTGGTATACTGTGGGCTAGGGAGATTGGTCTGAAGTCCTTAATATCCGTAGGATCTTCCTTCCTCGGGGATCAACACAATGTTGGCAGTGTTGATGTCGTGCAGGTTAGTGCCATGCACGTGGAATTCTTGGAAAAACCTCATCAGATCTTCCTTTAACAGTCCAAGGAAGCTTCTGTAGAATTCATTAGTGAAACCATCCGGGCCCGGGGCTCTTGTTATTCGGGGCTTTCTAGATCACAACTACAATTTCTCCCCAAGTGGAAGGCACCTCCAATGCACTCAGATCCTCCGGGTCATAGAGACGGGACTGGTCCAAGGTTGGCATTGAAACGAGTGCTTTCCAAAGATATTCATGAAGAAGCCAGTGGCAATTGTGAGCTTGTCCTGGTCTCTGAAGAAATATGTACCATCCTTAACCAGAAGCTTGATTTTGTTCTTTCGGTGTTGATAGTTGGCAGCTGCATGAAAAAAACTTGGTATTCTCATCACCCAAGTACAGCCTCTTATTTTTGCTCTTCGCCTCCAAAAACTAGTCTGCCACAAGATCATTTGTTGTGCTTTTATGTTGGCATGATTTCTGAGAGAGACCTCCATCCTCGAGAGGTACCTCCTCTCCTCCACAGCATCAAGATACTGGACAACATGCTTGCAGTTTGCAATGATGTTTTGCATAGGCGATGTAGTGAGTTCCCAGGCCCGGACTGCAACCCTCACTCTTCTTAGTTTGAAGCTGAGCAAAGTTGAAACTGAGGCAAAAGGTCTTGTTCCTTTTCCCCAACTCTGACTTATCATATTTCTGACTTCTAGTATGCGCAGCCAGTGATTTTCAAACCTGAAGAAAGAGCTCTTGGATGTTTCTTTTGAGAATTCCACACCAATGGGTACATGGTCTGATGTTGTAGCAGGTAGGGCAGCAGCCGTTGTGTTGAGAAAACCCAGATTCCATTCTGCATTAACCAGGACTCAATCAAGTTTAATCAGGGTTGGCTCCTCTCTCTTGTTGGATCAAGTGAAGCTTCTATTGGTAATATCAATATCATCAAGAGCATTTTCTTTGATCCATGAGTTGAATCTGTCCATCAGTGCCCAGTTCTTCCTTCCTTGTGACTTTTCATGTGCAAACGTATACATGTTGAAATCCCCTAAGATGATCCAAGGCCCTCCTACCTGTTCTGCTGTGTGATTCATTATCGCAAAGAAATCATCCCTCTCTTCTTCTTCACATGGGGCATATACAGTGGATAGAACAAAGTTGTCATTGTTGCTTCTGGACTGGAACTTTGCCAATATGGTGAACCTGTGCTTTAGAATCTCCGAGCCACATACCACACTGTCATCCCAGGACACAAGTAGACCTCTTGCTGCGCTGCAAGCCGGCATGTAAATGAAAGATCTTTGGTTTGAGGGGAGGAAGGATGCTGCCTATCCACTACCTGCAATTTAGTCTCCTGTAGGCAAATAACATTCGATCGACAAGAAAGGACTGCTACTTTGACTAATGAGCATTTGTCTGAGTCACCAAGTCCCCTAACATTCCAGTTAGCAATCCGCATGAATGAAAAAATACTCGACTAATGAAGAAATAACCAAGGTTGTGAGACATCTCAATAAGGATACTTGATTAAAATGATTAATAATTCACTCAATAGAGCTTACAGAGCTTGGAAAGCAACAACCAATGCAAGGGAAACATGCAGTACAACGCGGATACAGAGTCTAGAAGGACCAAGCACTAGGATGGTGAACTAGGTACAACACTTATGCAGAGATGAACAACCCTTGGGGTAGGCTCTAGCTAGCACGAAGACGCAAAGTACGTTGCAACTCGACATCCTGGAAGAATTATTCATGAGCAGACCCAGTAGACTCGAAGGAACCAGGGGCACCACCTGATTCAGCAGAAGAGGACGCGGTTGCGTCCGTGCAGACCGCCTTGAAGTTCAGGTCGCGGCAACGTGCGAGCAGCTTCACCTTGCCTCTGGTGAGTGGCCTTGGAGTTTCCTGGAGTGGCAGCTCAACGATGGAGGCTGCCTTGAGAGCTTTGCTCTTCTTCCGCCGCGAGGAGCGATGGTGGCTGCCCTCTCCGCCAGCCGGGCTGACAGCAGCCTTGCGCTTGGAGGAGCGCTCAATGGGATCGATGCGGACCCCGTCATACAACTGCTGGATGCGCGGGCTCCTGCAGGGGGAGGCGGTGGAGGCACACGGGGCCAGATCCGCCGCTTGAGAAGGCTCGGCCCCAGCCACTAGGGGCGCGGCCGTCTGAAGTGGCCCCAGGGCTCCCACCAGTGCTGGAGGGTCAACGGGCATGGCCGCAGCTGGGGGATCTAGGAGCTGAAGGGTGGGTGGGTGGTTCTTTTGGTCGGCGGTGGATGGTGGAAGAGATGGAGCACGACAGCTGTAGAATCTTGTAGCAACTTCAAGTGGCAGGATAGCACAGGCACCGTGCTTCATATCGGTGCATGTGACAGGTGAGAGAAAGCCCACTCGCAGCAGGCCAACAAACGGGCTGGGCACTGGCTGAATGGGCCGTGTGCAGATCGGCCTGGAGATCATCACTTGATGGGCTTGAGCTCTAATCTGGGCTAGTGACTCTCTAATCTGGGGTAGTGGTTCTCACCCGTGAGCGAGAGGAGTGGCCCAACATCACGGATCATCGAGTTTGGGACAAAACTTTGGGCGGGTGTTTGCACTCGATTGAGGGCAGCAAGGGTAGAGTACGAGAACAGCATTCCCCTGAAAGGGTTTTAGGCCAAAGCTTGAAAAGGATGGATCTGCAGGTGTGGTGCTCGATCTTTCCTATAGTGAGGTCAAAGCAAAGGAAATGACTGTTGTCCTTGCTGGCCGGGCCGACCACAACAATGCCCGAGGTGCAGCGGCTGTTGCTCATTTTGACAGAGAAAGTGAAGCTCATGGTGTTTGCATTGAAGGCGGCCTCCACGTGCGGCCGCCTTACCTCAGTGGCGAGCAGGACAGGCTTGATACAAAGTCGGTCTTCGTCCTCATGGGCCACCTCCTGGATAGTGGGAATGGAAAACATGTCGATCTTTCGGATCCTAGTTTTGCCGAGAGTTTGATCATGGCGATGGTATCGCCAAAAAGTGGAAAAGTGCGGATATTGGAAAGCTCAGAAGGCGCGGTCGGCCATGGTCTCATTGATTGGCCGCGAAGCGCGTGGGTTTGCATGGCCACGTCGGATCCCGCGGGACGGACCGTGGTCACCGTTATCAGGATGGTAGCTATCGGGTGGGAGTGGTGGGGAGGAGAGTGAGCCCAGTGTGTGTGCCACGTCCCAGACTTCGTTGATGATGACGTCGGCATATATGCCGGCGCCATTGATGCGGTGGAAAGCTAGGTGGTGCGGGATGTGCTGCAGCGCTTCAACTTTGGCGAGAATGAGAATGCATGAGATGTCATTCCCATGCAGGCAGGCATGGCTCAATCCTAGCAGGCTAGCAAAGCCAGCAATGCTGGTGATACACCCCTCCGATCCCAAAGCTCTAGTGGCATCTTTTCTAAGGACAAGCTTACTATATGGCGGAAGGAGAAGGTGAAGGAGTTGTCTCCCTCATTGTGTGGTAGGATGTCAACTCGACGGGTGTCAGTTTCCAACGGGCTGCCTCTCATGGCAGCCACTTGCTCCGCCTCCTGAAGGAAGACGACGAACACAGTGCCAGTAGCACATCCGGCGAACCGAACATCTGTGATGCCAAGCCGCTCCGAGAAAAGGCGCTTGAGCCAGGGAAGGAAGCTGGCCATGGGCGGGGAGATGTTTACGAGACAAACTAGGGCGTTCTGATCTGGGAGCAGTGGGTAGTGCACGTCGACAGAGGTGGGACGGCCTCGGGCCACAGGCTCCATGGGTGTGAGAGGCACAGGCTCAGGAGGAAGAAGGGTTAGAGAGCTATAGGAGGAAGAGAGGGCTAGAGGGCTTGGGAGGAAGGGCGGCGTCGCCGTCGCGTTATAAGGAGGCGTAGGGGCAGCACGCAAAGACGATGGGCTGCGTCGGGAGTGGCATTGGGATAGTACGTGGCCCACCTGTCGGCAGGACCAGCAGACAATGGGGGTCTCTGCATTCCTTGCGCCGGTGGCTATAAGATAGGCATATGTAGCATCTAAGATGCAAATCTTTAGGCTTTGCAGATCGCTTTATTACATTGGATGCAACGCGCTGTGCAGTGCTTGCTTGGTTCCCAGGCGCCGGACATGATAATAGGGCATGCAAGTAGGAATTATGATGCAAGACAGGTGTGTCATTAAGTTGGTTTTCACGACAGCTGGCAGGGTCGTCCCGGATCGCTCATCGGCGTGCCTGCAGAGTAGATGATCGGGTTGGGCGGCATGCATGGCAGCCGGCGAATGAATAGGATTTAAGGCAGAAGCATGATTACTATTGCACGGGGCATGCGGCCGTGGAGACTCGTCCTCCGCAGGTCGCGGGATATCCGGGATAATCGGATCCTGCACACTGTACGAGGGATTGGAGGAACGTTGCACCGTGCGAGGGTAAGGTCCTTGCAGCACAGGGAGGTGTGAGTGCATGGTGCGCGTCCTCTGCATGTGCCTCGCGTCCAGCCTGGCACGCTTACCATTACTCATAGAGACGGCCACGCACACCAGCCCCCAAGTCTAGTCTTTCTTACGTATGATCTCCCATGCAATGCCTGCATGGGCTACTTCAAATTCAAAATGGCCAACGGTCAACGGCCGGATGCGGAAACCAGCCCGGTTACCCCCAAACCAGTGGAAAAGGATTTTTGCAGAAAAAAAACAGTGAGCAGAACATCCCGTCAGCCAGGACGGCGGCATGCAGCACGGCGACACATCTGGATCCGATGATAACTGAAACGGTGCCACAACGATGACGCTCGAGCATGCGGCTCTCAAAACGGACCCCTTTTCCTTCCGACGGCCGCATGGCTTCTCCATAGCCAGCCTCAGGCGTGCTCATGGTTTCCAGGACTTGAGGACGAACTAAAAGGTCAGCATGCACGCATGAGAAAACCTCCCCCAAGGGCGTGACTAAAATGTCACCACAAAGGAGCCCTATGGAAGAAACAACTAACAAGGATCCGATCATGTTCTCAGAGGTAGTGGCCATCATGCATCAAGGGAGGGAGCACTTGGATGAAATGAATGAGCAATATGGGATATGAGCGAGCTGGAGGGAGCGGATTGACTGCTAAAAGCGGGGGACTTGGTGAACAACAGACACAACAAATTAGGGGCAAAGAGCAAACCTGCTAGCCTCTCTGGCGTTTAGCCTACCTGGAAGAACTAAACCGCGGAGCCGGCCGTGGACGACGATGATTACCAGCGGCGACGAGCGATCTGCCGTGGGCAGTAGCCTCAGCCGTAGCTTCTATCATGCATGCTATGTTGTGTACCAGACCTGATGTGTGCCTTGCCATAAGTCTGGCAGGGACGTACCAAAGTAATCCAGGAGTGGATCACTGGACAACGGTCAAGAACATCCTGAAGTACCTGAAAAGGACCAAGGATATGTTTCTCGTTTATGGAGGTGACAATGAGCTCGTCGTAAATGGTTACGTCGATGCTAGCTTTGACACTGATCCGGATGACTCTAAGTCAAAAACCAGATACGTATTTGTATTGAATGGTGGAGCTGTCAGTTGGTGCAGTTCCAAGAAGAGCGTCGTGGTGGGATCTATGTGTGAAGCGGAGTACATAGTTGCTTCGAAAGCAGCAAATAAAGGAGTCTGGATGAAGGAGTTCATATCTGATCTAGGTGTAATACCTAGTGCATCGGGTCCAATGGAAATCTTTTGTGACAATACTGGAGCAATTGCCTTGGCGAAGAATCCAGATTTCACAAAAGAATTAGACACATCAAGAGATTCTTCAACTCCATCCGTGATCAAGTCGAGGAGGGAGACATACAAATTTGCAAAATATATACGGATCTGAATGTAGCAGACTCGTTGACTAAGCCTCTTCCACGAGCAAAACATGATCAGCACCAAGACTCTATGGGTGTTAGATTCATTACAATGTAATCTAGATTATTGACTCTAGTGCAAGTGGGAGACTGAAGGAAATATGCCCGTCTCGCCAATGCGGTAAGTATTTCACATTTCAAGGCGCACACTTTACTTGCTTAGCCGAGGAAGATATCTAAACCTCACTATTTATTTTTTCAGGTATGGACAAAGAAAGCAGAGCGAATTAAGTGTCCGGCTCCGCTGCCCGAGGAACCAGCCATCCCACTTCTGATGAAGATGCCAGTCCCGGTGCCTTACCAGGCACCGGAGAAGAAGGCCAAGGGGGCCCGAAGTGGCCTCCGCCGCAGGGGAGCTTCGGGCGTGTCGTCCGAAGACAACAAGACTCACTCCTCTGTCGCCGAAGACGACGAGGAGGAGGAAGAAAGCAATTCTCACCCTGAGGGGGGAAGGAAGAAGAGGGCGGCCTCCACTAGTCTGGAGGCAGGAGCGTCCAAGTGGGGGAAGGGTTCCCTCGCGGATAACTCCATGTGGGATGTTGACAGCAGCCCAGAGCCGCGCCCCCGAAACAAGCCTCTGGCTGCATCGTAAGTACTAAAAAACCCTGATGCGTCCCTATATCTGGCATCTCTACTTCATAGCTTTAACATGTTGAATTATGCAATTGCAGTCCGGCCCACGACAGCTCCCTGCGATCCTCATCAGGGGGTTCGCTGGATTCGAAGGCGATGGCTAGCGAGTCACCGCCGACGGCTTACTCTCCCAAGGCCAAGGGCGACACCGAGGTGTTGTCCCGAAGGACCTTCCCAGGCCAGGGAGAGGTTCAGGAGGCCGTCAGGGTGGCGCCGGAGGGTGAACCCTCGGCCACCGGACACCTTGGGGAGAAAATCCCCATGGAAAGTGGCGATGGGGGCCATATCCAATTCGCCCCCTGCCAGATACCATCCCGGAGACCTACACGGCTCCGGAATCAAGCGAGCAGCCTCCTCCGAAGGGAGGAGGTGTGCCTATTCCGCCGGTGACCTCTGTCCATCCAGAGGCACCGGATAATCTGCTGGAAGCGCTACAAGGCGCTTCCATTGTGGAGGAACACCGTATCCTTATGGGTACGGTGGTTGAGAGGGTTCAATCCGTCAAGAGCGAACTGACCGAAGCCTTCACTAGCCTGCTGACAGGCTTTGAGGTAAGCTATGCAAAAGAGAAAGTCATAGTATAGACAGTAGCCCCTGAGACACTGTCCGGCGTTCTGAAAGAAAAGCCAGACAGAGGATCAAGTAATTTTCGCAAGAAACTAACGAAATATGTCTTATGTGAATAAGCAGGCGTCGTTGCTGGCTGCAACCTCTCATGCTGCTGAGGTCTCCGGACTAAAGCAGAGTCTGGAGTGGGCCGAAGAAGAGCTCGGCCTTGTAAAAAGGCAGCTAGAGGACATGCAAGGTATGTGGAGACTTGCTGTATATTCGGAAAGAATGAATGACGTTTATTGACCGTAGTGCCATGATGTTTGTAGGAGCGGCGACCAAGGTCGAGGTCCTTAAAAAGGCGCTGGCCGAGCCCGAGGAGAAAGCTGCTAAGGAACAAGCCGCTCGTGAGAAGCACGAGGCCAGGCTTGATGAGATCCAGCAAGAGCTCCAGGATGCCGTGAAGAAATGCGAGTCCTTGGAGCGCGATGTTTTGGCTCAAGAGACCGAACTCGCCAAGGCTCGCCGAAGCACGGAAGAGGCCCGGGTTGAAGCCCAGTGCGCCCTCCAGGAGATCCAGGAGGCCAAGAAAATCGCGGCGGGTAAGGCTTTTTGTATAGAAAGCAAGTATGTGAAGAAGAGGTATCTCTTACTAACCCGGATTTGGAGTTCCCTAGGGGCGTTTGTGGATCTGCCGCGCAGTGTTTCTGATGCTGCAGAATTCTTCCGAGCCGAAGAAGGGAGCTCAATGGAGAAGCTGTTCTGGTCGCAATACCTTGTGCCAGAACATCCGGTGCCCTTTAGCGATCAGCTAAAACATGTGGTCGAATTGCATAGGGTGGCCGAACTGGCCATGAAGGACTTAATAATCCGGCTGTGGCCTGCCAAAGCCATATCCAGCAGCTACTTTGGTGTCATGAAGCGGCTAGTCGATGCCTGCCCTCGGCTTGATGCCATCAAGCGGTCGGTCTGCATCGAAGGTGCGCGGATGGCCTTCGCCCGTGTCAAGATGCAGTGGGCGAAGATGAATGTCGTCAAGGTCGCGACCGAGGGACCGCCTGTGGGCAAGGAGCACTGCACGCTGGAGCGATATTTTAGCGATGTCCTGGAGGGATCCCGCATTGTGGCGGAGCAATGTATGAAAGATGTAATCTTTGAATGAATACATTCATATTGTCTCGCTCTGTATTATGAAACAAGTTCGACTATGTAATATAATGCTTGTTTAATATTTTACCTCCTGTGCGGCCGTGTTTATGAAATTTCGAGAGTTGGCCAGTCGTCGGCTTCCGCCCCCACGTAGGTAGTACGGGGGTGTTCGGGATGGAATCTAAACACTCTTGATAAATTGTTTGGTCCTTGAAGGAGGTGTTTTAGCGCAACGAACCAGGCAATCAGACTATTTGGCTTTATCACCCTCACTTAGCCATAGGAGTTTGACAATGAAAATTTAGGCGCAGCCCCTAGTATCCGAACTAGGGTACTGTAAACACGTGATCGGGTAAGAGCCAATTCATCGCATAATGCGGAAAAAATCACTAAAGATTAAAAACCTCCAAAGAGCTGACCGGCTCTCGCCGCATCATCACAGTCAGTTTTCGGCTTTCTCTACGGAGGTGCTCATCCGGATAAACCAGGACACAATCGCAGTAGTTCTCCCTTTACTACCCTAGCTGATATAGAGGAACGTAAGGTAGTAAGCACAGGAGCCGGGCAACCCAACTATTGACCAAAGGCATGATTCGGAGCCAATGCATAGAATGCTAAATTTGGGGTGCCGAACTATATTGTAAAAAGTGTTGGGACTTTGTTGCCATATTATGGGTCACAATGAAGCCCTTGGCAGATTTAAAGCGTACCAAAGTGTACGAGTGCGACTTGTGAAGATTATCAAGGGAAAAAAGAAGGGGGTAGGAAGCTAATGCCGCAGAAGCTGGGCCGCAAACTGTTTCCATTGTAGTTTCATTAATACGTCAAAGCGTATTTGTACAAGTGGTGCAATAAGCAACCGGACTATTTAACATGCCACAACCAAGGGAGAGCTGCGTGCAGGTCCTAAAAACAGGTAGAGTGATCGTTGAAGAGACCACCTGGAAATTCTCTTGTACGCCAGTGCTACTTGCCATCTTGGTGTATCCATCCTGTTGAGAGGACCGATGGTCAGGTCGTCAGAGGAAGCCTGCGAAATAGAAACCTGAAAAGGATTGAAAGTATGTGTGTCCAGGAGTGGTCGAGCCGTATTATGGATCACAAGCTAGTTATGCCTCCGTCTATGCCCATGGTATTTTGAGTGCGTAGTTATGTACGCGTGGTACGAATGCCGCCACTTGGTTGGGATAGGGACGGAGGCCAAATTGCTAGTCGAGCTCTTGACGAGCTGGGCTGTCCTGCTGCAGAGTAGTCCGGACTCGTTTGACAGTGTCCGGGAGCTCGGCCGACGAATTAAGGTTCTGCTTGAGAAGGCCGCTTTGTATTTCTGCTGCTAACGCAGCGGTGTGCTCCTCGGTACGGAGGGAGCGTTCTGTGTTTCCATTGACTATTATGACGCCGCGTGGTCCGGGCATCTTGAGCTTAAGATAAGCATAGTGTGGCACCGCATTGAAGCGCGCAAATGCGGTTCGTCCAAGCAGTGTGTGATAGCCGCTGCGAAAGGGGACGATATCGAAGATCAGCTCTTCGCTTCGGAAGTTGTCCGGGGATCCGAAGACAACCTCTAGGGTGATTGAGCCCGTACAGCGGGCCTCTACACCTAGTATGACTCCTTTAAAGGTAATCTTTGTGGGCTTAATTCTTGAGGGATTAATGCCCATTTTGCGCGTTGTATCCTGATAGAGCAGGTTCAGGCTGCTACCACCGTCCATGGGGACTCGCGTGAGGTGGAATCCATCAATGATTGGGTCGAGGACTAGTGCGGCTGAACCACCATGACGGATACTTGTCGGATGGTCCCTGCGATCAAAAGTGATCGGACAGGAAGACCATGGGTTTAACTTTGGGGCGACTGGCTCCACCGCATAGACGTCCCTGAACGCGCGCTTGTGTTCCCTCTTGGGGATGTGGGTAGCATATACCATGTTCACCGTTTTAACTTGGGGGGAAACTTCTTCTGGCCCCCTGTATTCGGTGGACGGGGTCCTCGTCATCGTCCTCACTTTGCGACCCCTTCTCCCTGTTCTCGGCATTTAACTTGCCGGCCTGTTTAAAAACCCAACAGTCTCTGTTGGTATGATTGGCTGGTTTGTCGGGGGTGCCGTGTATCTGGCATGGGCGATCGAGTATGCGGTCCAAGCTGGATGGGCCTGAATTGTTCATTTTGAACGGCTTCTTCCGCTGGCCGGACTTGGAGCCGCTGAATCCGGTGTTGACCGCCGTGTCGTCGGTTTTATCACCGTTGTTTCGACGCTTGTGTCTGTTGCGTTGGGGCTTGCCGTTGCTATTTCTGGCTTCCGTAGTGCCAGGTTCACTTGCATTGTTGTTGCTACGGGCTAGCCAGCTATCTTCGCCCGCAAAAAAGCGGGTCATAAGTGCCGTAAGGGCTGCCATGGACTTCGGCTTTTCTTGGCCGAGGTGTCAGGCGAGCCATTTGTCTGGGATGCTGTGCTTAAAGGCCGCCAGGGATTTGGCATCCGGACAGTCGACGATCTGATTCTTTTTGGTTAAGAACCTAGTCCAGAGTTTCCTGGCTGACTCTCCGGGCTGCTGAATTATGTGACTTAAGTCGTCGGCATCCGGAGGTCGAACATATGTACCTTGGAAGTTGTCAAGGGAGGCCTCTTCCAAGTCCTCCTAGTTGCCGATGGAGTTTTCGGGCAGACTGTTCAATTAGTGCCGGGCTGGTCCTTTGAGTTTTAGTGGGAGGTATTTGATGGCATGGAGATCATCGCCGCGGGCCATATGAATGTGAAGAAGAAAATCCTCGATCCATACCGCGGGGTCTATTGTCCCATCGTATGATTCGATGTTTACGGGTTTAAACCCTTCTGGGAATTCGTGCTCCATTACCTCGTCAGTGAAGCAAAGGGGGTGTGCGGCGCCTCTATATCGGGCCACGTCACGACGTAGCTCGGATGGAGTCCGTCTGCGGTTCTCAGCCCGGGCGTGAGTATGATTCTTGCGTCCGGCTAGGTAGCCGTTGTCGCGTGTCGGGGACCGTCCCCGTGATCCATAGATCGATCTGTTCTGACCTGCTCTACTGTCCAAGTCCTACCGCAGGTCGTATGTATGTCCCCGAGCTGTTTTATCTCTGCCTTTACGGTGAGGTGGGGCGGGCTGGTGTTCGGCTTGAGTTGCCGCTTTATCCCCACCACGTGGTGGTCGGTCAGCCGCATTGCGCGATGATGGTACGGGCTCCAGCGCCTCATCATCAAACTGAGGTAGCAATTTGCGCTTCGGGTAACTTTTGGCTGGGCGCTTAAGGCCAGCTGCCAGGACATCAGTCCATCTATCGTTGAGCAGATCTTGATCAGCTTGAAGCTGTTGCTGCTTCTTTTCCAGGCTTCTGGAAGTGGCTATTAGTCGGCGCTTAAAGCGCTCCTGCTCGAGAGGTTCCTCTGGCACAATAAAATCCGCGGTGCCGAGGCTCACCTCATCCTCAGAGAGTGGAAGATAATTACTGTCCTCCGAGTCTTCGTGTGTGGCCTGTTCATCAGGGCTAACTTGCCCGTCTTCCTGTTCGTCTTGTTCGGAAGTTGCCTCAACGGGGTCTTCATTGTCTTCGGCACCGTCCGGAGTGTTATCTTCTCCTGTGCCGATGTTGCTGTCTTTGTTGCGGCGTGATTTAGAGCGGCGCCGCTAACGTCGGCGCTTTTGTTGTATATCAGGAGGTTTATCCTCAACTGGATCTTCCTTGTCATCGCCACTATTCTCTTTTGGTGCATCCACCATGTATACGTCGTATGAGGAGGTGGCCGTCCATCGTCCGGTGAACGGTGGGTTTTCGGCCTGCTCCTCTCCAACATCGTCGTCCATACCGTCGATGTCTTCGGAGCCGTAATCGAGCATGTCGATTAAGTCTTCGACAATGGCTATTAAGTGGGCGGGGGGTGGGAAGCGAAATTCTCCATCGTCAGCCTCCAGTTTGAACCGGATATAGTTCGGCTGAGAGTCCCCCGCTAAGGAGAGTGTTTTTAATGAGTTTAGTAAGTTGCCTAAAGGCGAGTGCCAAAAGATGTCTGCGGAGCTGAATTCGACGATCGATGCCTGATCAAGCTCGTCGTGCGCGGACCCACATTGTTTGGAACTTGTAGCCGGAAACGGGTCCGAGGTTTCTGTGACACAGATACCACTCGAGGTTGGGTCGGTGTGCGGCTCCAACGCCGCTGAGTCTGCGGCTTCCGTGGCGGGGTTGAGCCTCCCGTCCTCGGATGGCGCAATCTGCTCCGGATCTAGGGCCAGAGCTGTTACAGGCGCTATCCCCTGGGCATGGTCCGATGACAGATTTAAGTCATGTTCATCGTGGAGACAGGGAGCGGCTGCCGTGGTCTCGAATCCGTTGAAGATCAAGTCTCCGCGGATATCCGCGACGTAGTTCAAGCTTCCAAATCTGTCCTGACGGCCAGGGGCGTTGCTATTGATCTGCTCTAGATGGCCAAGCGAGTTGGCCCGCAGTGCGAAGCCGCCGAATACGAAGATCTGTCCGGGGAGGAAGGTTTCTCCCTGGACAACATTGTTGTAGATGATGGACGGGGCCATCGAACCTCTTGACGACGACACAACGAAGCTCTCAATGAAAGCACCAATGTCGGTGTCAAAACCAGCGGATCTCGGGTAGGGGGTCCCGAACTGTGTGTCTAAGGTCGATAGTAACAGGAGACGGGGGACACGATGTTTACCCAGGTTCGGGCCCTCTCTATGGAGGTAATACCCTACTTCCTGCTTATTTGATCTTGATGAATATTAGTATTACAAGAGTTGATCTACCTCGAGATCGTAATGGCTAAAACCCTAGAAGTCTAGCCTGTATGACTATGATTATGATTCTTGTCCCTACGGACTAAGCCATCCGGTTTATATAGACACCAGAGGGGACTAGGGTTGTACAAAGTCGGTTACAGAGAAAGGAATCTTCATATTGGGACGGCAAACTTGCCTTCCACAACAAGGAGAGTCCCATCCGGACACGGGAGATAGTCTTCGGTCTTGTATCTTTACAGCCCATCAGTCCAGCCCACGTACCATAGTCCGGACGCCCGAGGACCCCCTAATCCAGGACTCCCTCAATTGTGTAGAAGCATTTGAAATACTTAAGAAAGCCTTGATTTCTGCACCTATTGTTCAACCACCTGATTGAAATTTACCCTTTGAAATCATGTGTGATGCTAGTGATTATGCTGTTGGTGCTGTTCTAGGACAAAGAGTTGATAAGAAATTGAATGTTATTCATTATGCTAGTAAAACTCTAGACAGTGCCGAGAGAAATTATGCTACTACTGAAAAATAATTTTTAGCAGTTGTATTTGCTTGTGATAAGTTCAGATCTTATATTGTTGATTCCAAAGTAACTGTTCACACTGATCATGCTGCTATTAAATATCTTATGGAAAAGAAAGATGCTAAACCTAGACTTATTAGATGGGTTCTCTTGCTGCAAGAATTTGATTTGCATATTATTGATAGAAAGGGAGGTGAGAACCCCGTTGCTGATAACTTGTCTAGGTTAGAAAATGTTCTTGATGACCCACTACCTATTGATGATAGTTTTCCTGATGATCAATTAACTATCATTAATGCTTCTTGTAATACTCCATGGTATGCTGATTATGTTAATTACATTGTTGCTAAATTTATACCACCTAGTATCACATACAAGCAAAAGAAAAAGTTTTTCTATGATTTAAGACATTACTTTTGGGATGACCCACACCTTTATAAAGAAGGAGTAGATGGTGTTATTAGACGTTGTGTACCTGAGCATGAACAGGAACAGATCCTACGCAAGTGTCACTCTGAGGCTTACGGGGGACACCATGCTGGAGATAGAACTGCACATAAGGTATTACAATCTGGTTTTTATTGGCCTACTCTCTTCAAGGATGCTCGTAAGTTTGTCTTGTATTGTGATGAATGTCAAAGAATTGGTAATATTAGTAGACGTCAGGAAATGCCTATGAATTATTCGCTTGTTATTGAACCATTTGATGTTTGGGGCTTTGATTATATGGGACCTTTTCCTTCCTCTAATGGGTATACACATATTTTAGTTGCTGTTGATTACGTTACTAAGTGCGTAGAAGCTATTCCAACTAGTAGTGCTGATCATAACACTTCTATTAAGATGCTTAAAGAAGTTATTTTTTTGAGCTGTGGAGTCCCTAGATATTTAATGACTGATGGTGGTTCACATTTTATTCATGGTGCTTTCGGTAAAATGCTTGCTAAATATGATGTTAACCATATAATTGCATCTCCATATCATCCTCAGTCTAGTGGTCAAGTAGAATTGAGCAATAGAGAGATTAAATTGATATTACAAAAGACTGTTAATAGATCTAGAAAGAACTGGTCTAAGAAACTTGATGATGCATTATGGGCTTATAGAACTGCTTATAAGAACCCTATGGGTGTGTGTCTGTATAAGATGGTTTATGGAAAAGCATGTCACTTACCTCTTGAATTAGAACATAAGGCATATTGGGCTATTAAATAGCTCAACTATGATTTCAAACTTGCCGGTGAGAAGAGGTTATTTGACATTAGCTCGCTTGATGAATGGAGAACCCAAACCTATGAGAATGCCAAGTTGTTTAAAGAAAAGGTTAAAAGATAGCATGACAAAAGGATACAAAAGCGTGAGTTTAATGTAGGTGATCATGTTTTGCTATACAACTCTCGTTTAAGATTTTTTGCAGGAAAGCTTCTCTCTAAATGGGAAGTTCCTTACATTATCGAGGAGGTCTGTCGTTCCGGTGTCATAAAAATCAACAACGCCGAGGGCACAAATCCGAAGGTGGTAAACGGTCAAAGAATCAAACATTATATCTCAGGTACTCCCATAAATGTTGAGACCAATATAATTGACACCGTAGCACCGGAGGAGTACATAAGGGACACTTTCCAGAATGTTTCAGACTCCGAAAAGGAATAGGTATGTGGTACTGTAAGTAAACCGACTCCAAAACTGTTCTAATGGCAATTTTTCTCCGTTTTGGAATATTTAAAAATTTAGGAAAATTAAAAGTAGTCCGAAGAGCGCACGGGACATCCACAAGGGTGGAGGGCGCGCCCCCTGCCTTGTGGCCACCTTGTGTGCCCTCCAGACTCCATTTTCTTGCATGATACTTTTTTGGTCGGTAAAAATTCATTATATAATCTCCCGAAGGTTTTGACCACCGTACCACGACAAAATCCTCTGTTTTTGTTTTCAGCTATTTCTGCAGCAGATTTAGAGCAAGATGTCTTCGCAAGAGTAGGTCGGGGAGAGTCGGGTATCTCACCCGACACCGGGCCCACGAGCATACAACAAAGCTGACCACTTCGGGCAATCAACGGAGGAAGAGATGGAGGCTGAATTGAAAAGGGTGGATGCCATGGAGGAGGATCAAGAAGTTACCTCTCGTCTTCAAACTAGATTCATGCTGGAGGAACTTCAGAGCTCAGCAATACTAAATTCGGTCATTCCTCGCAATGCTAGATTTTTATCTTATGAAAATATGAAAAAGAGTGTTGCCTTTTCTCTCGCAGCTATGAAACATCCATGGGTGAATGGAGCTCTAGCCGTCACGGGTAAACTTCGCAAGGAAGTAATGGATCTTAAGCAGCAAAATAAATAAGCTCGAGGAAAAGAATTGAATCCTAAGGGGCATCATCGCCAAGAATATCACATCACCACCTCCTAAGAAAGAGACATAAATACATGGGTATGGGCACTCCCCTTGGCAACTGCCAAGCTTGGGGGAGGTGCCCCGGTATCGTGTCACCATCACACTTTTACCTTTATCATTTTTTAGTTCAATCCTTTTGGTTATATCTTGATCTAGTAGAATAAAGTTTTAGTATGATCTAGCTTTGAGTTTTGTTTCGAGATCTATCTATGTAATCGTGTCCGTGAGTTATATATAATAAAGAGTAGTTTTGAGTTGAGGGTTTTGCTTTCTTGTTATGATCTTGAGGGAATTAAATAAAATAAGTAATAAAAAGAAATAAAAAGATCATATATTGATCTTATGGAGAGTAATGACTTCACAAACAAAGAGTATGATGAATAAAAGTTGTTGAGAGTTGACAAACATAGTTTGGTCATTGTTGCAATTAATAGGAAGTAATAAAGAATGAGAGGCTTCACATATAAATATACTATCTTGGACATCTTTTGTAATTGTGAGCACTCATTATAATATGACATGCTCAAAAGTTGATGTTGGACAAGGAAGGCAACATAATGGGTTATGTTTTCTTATATCCGAATAGAAGTTATATTGTCATGGATCCTCCAACATGTTGAGTTTGCCTTTCCCTCTTATGCTAGCCAAATTCTTTGCACCAAGTATAGATACTACTTGTGCTCCCAAACATCCCTTAAACCAGTTTTGCCATGAGAGTCCACCATACCTACATATGGATTGAGTGAGATCCTTCAAGTAAGTAGTCATCGGTGCAAGCAATAAAAATTGCTCTCTAAATATGTATGATCTATTAGTGTGAAGAAAATAAGCTTTGTACGAACTTGTGATGTGGAAGAAATAAAAGCGATGGACTGCATAATAAAGTTCTTTATCACAAGTGGCAATAAGAAGTGATGTTCTTTTGCATTAAGATTTTGTGCATCCAACCATAAAAGCGCATGACAACCTTTGCTTCCCTCTACGAAGGGCCTATCTTTTACTTTTATCTTCTACCCTTATATAAGAGTCATGGTGATCTTCACCTTTCCTTTTTTACTTTTTCCTTTTGGCAAGCATTATGTGTTGGAGAGATCCATATATATATATATATATATATATATATATATATATATATATATATATATATATATATATCCACTCGGATGTAGGTTATCATAAAGTATTATTATTGACATTACCCTTGAGGTAAAAGGTTGGGAGGCGATACTGTAAGCCCCTGTCTTTCTCTGTGCCCGACTGAGGCTTTGAACCCATAAGTATTGCGTGAGTGTTAGCAATTGTGCAAGACTAGATGATAGTTGAGTATGTGGACTTGCTGAAAAGCTCTTAAATTGACTCTTTTTGATGTTATGATAAATTGCAATTGCTTCAATGACTGAGATCATAGTTTGTTAGTTTTCAATGAAGTTTTTTATTCATACTTTTCCTTGTGAACGAATTGTTACTTTAGCATAAAGAATTATATGACATTATATCTTGCTGTTCTAAAGATGATCATGATGCCCTCATGTCCGTATTTTACTTGATCGACACCTCTATCTCTAAACATGTGGACATATTTTTTGATTTCGGCTTTCGCTTGAGGACAAGCGAGGTCTAAGCTTGGGGGGGGGGGTTAATACGTCCATTTTGCATCATGCTTTTATATTGATATTTATTGCATTATGGGCTGTTATTACACATTATAACACAATACTTATGCCTTTTCTCTCTTATTTCACAAGGTTTACATGAAGAGGGAGAATGGCGGCAACTGGAATTTTGGGCTGGAAAGGAGCAAATATTAGAGAACTATTCTACACAACTTCAAATGTCATGAAACTTCACGGAGAGTTATTTTGGAATTAATGAAAAATATTGGGCGAAGAAAGCACCAGAGGGGGGCCACCAGCCATCCACAAGGCTGGGGGCGCGCCCTACCCCCTGCCTTATAGGCCCCCTATCAGGCCTCCGGTGCCCATGTTCTGCTATATGGTGTGTTTTGACCTGGAAAAAATCAGAAGGAAGCTTTCGGGAGGAAGCGCCGCCGTCTCGAGGCGGAACCTGGGCAGAACCAATCTAGGGTTCCGGCGGAGCTGTTCTGCTGGGGAAACTTCCCTCCCGGAGGGGGAAATCATCTCCATCGTCATCA
Organism: Aegilops tauschii subsp. strangulata; assembly: GCF_002575655.3. Lineage (NCBI taxonomy): Eukaryota > Viridiplantae > Streptophyta > Magnoliopsida > Poales > Poaceae > Aegilops > Aegilops tauschii. Next base: position 185,680,268 of record NC_053040.3, read on the forward strand.
CCAACGATCCTCTCATTGAGAGGGGGTGAATCTCCATCAACATCTTCACCAACACCATCTCCTCTCAAAACCTAGTTCATCTCTTGTATCCGATCTCTGTCTCAAAACCTCAGATTGGTACCTGTGGGTTGCTAGTAGTGTTGATTACTCCTTGTAGTTGATGCTAGTGGGTTTATTCGGTGGAAGATCATATGTTCAGATCCTTAATGAAAATTAATACTCCTCTAATTATGAACATGAATATGCTTTGTGAGTAGTTACGTTTGTTCTTGAGGACATGGGAGAAGTCTTGTTATAATTAATCATGTGAATTTGGTATTCGTTTGATATTTCGATGAGATGTATGTTGTCTCTCCTCTAGTGGTGTTATGTGAACGTTGACTACATGACACTTCACAATGATTTGGGCCTAGGGGAAGTCATTGGGAAGTAATAAGTAGATGATGGGTTGCTAGAGTGACAGAAGCTTAAACGCTAGTTTATGCGTTGCTTCGTAAGGGGCTAATTTGGATACATATGTTTCATGCTATGGTTAGATTTATCTTAATTCTTCTTTCGTAGTTGTAGATGCTTGCGAGAGGGGTTAATCATAAGTGGGAGGATTGTCCAAGGAAGGGCAGCACCCAAGCACCGATCCACCCGCATATCAAATTATCAAAGTAACGAACGTGAATCATACGATCATGATGAAAACTAGCTTGACAGTAATTCCCATGTGTCCTTGATACGTCTCCAACGTATCTATGACTTTTGATTGTTCCATGCTATTATATTATCTATCTTGGATGTTTTACATGCATTTATATGATTTTTGGGACTAACCTATTAACCTAGAGCCCAGTGCCAGTTTCTGTTTTCCCCTTGTTTTTGAGTTTCGCATAAAAGGAATATCAAACGGAGTCCAAATGAGCTGAAAATTTACGGAGATTTTTTATGCACCAAAAGAAGCCCCCGAAGCAAAATATGAAGGAAATATGCCCTAAAGGTAATAATAAAGTTGTTATTTATATTTCCTTATATCATGATAAATGTTTATTATTCATGCTAGAATTGTATTGACCGAAAACTTAGTACATGTGTGAATACATAGACAAACAGAGTGTCCCTAGTATGCGTCTACTTGACTAGTTCGTTAATCAAAGATGGTTAAGTTTCCTAACCATAGACATTTGTTGTCATTTGATGAACGGGATCACATCATTAGCGAATGATGTGATGGACAATACCCATCCATTAGCTTAGCATTATGATCGTTTAGTTTTATTGCTATTGCTTTCTTCATGACTTATACATGTTCCTCTGACTATGAGATTATGCAACTCCCGAATACCGGAGGAACACCTTGTGTGCTATCAAACATCACAACGTAACTGGGTGATTATAAAGATTCTCTACAGGTGTCTGTGAAGGTGTTTGTTGAGTTGGCATAGATCAAGATTAGGATTTGTCACTCCGTGTACCAGAGAGGTATCTCTGGGCCCTCTCGGTAATGCTCATCACTATTGAAAGCACAAGTGCTCCCTGGGTAGTTTTGGTAGTTAATGTCAACATATCTCTTGTTGGACTAATTTTTTATCTAGAAAATTTCAGATAAGTTCAACAGATGGAGTGGCGTGGACAAGAGGATGTGGAACCCCTTCAAGGTTCTAAGGACAAAAGATTGGCTCAAGCTCAAAAGCTCAAGACTCTACATTTTACTTTTAGTGATCCAAGATCACATTGAGTCCATAGGAAAGCCAATACTATTAAAAGGGGATGAGGTGTTGCTTAATGGCTTGCTTGCTCACAGTGCTTAGTGATATGCTGCAAAACCCTCAACCACTTTCTCATATCCACATATGTCCCAAACCAAAAAGTCAAACTCGGCCCCACCGAAACATTCTATCCGGCGCCACCGAGTTCACTTGACATAGCCACTGCCAGAAACCCTACTCAATTCGGTCTCACCGATGGGATCTCGGTCTCACCGAGATGGGCTTGCAAACTCTATGTTGCCTGTTGCAATAATTTCGGTCTTACTGAGATTTGTAATCGGTCTCACCGAGTTTGCCTGACCAACTCTCTGATTAGCTCATTACCAAAATCGGTCCCACCGAGTTCTGTAATCGGTCAAACCGAGATGAGGTTTCACCCTAACCCTAGAACATCGGTCCCACCGAGTTGATCATATCGGTCCCACCGAAATGCCTAACGGTCACATTATGAACTGAATCGGTCCGGTCGAGTTTTCTGATTCGGTCCCACCGAGTTTGGTGATTTGTGTGTAACGGTTAGATTTTGTGTGGAGGCTATATATACCCCTCCACCCACTCTTCATTCGTGAGGAGAGCCATCAGAACATGCCTACACTTCCAGCATACATTTTCTAAGAGAGAACCACCTACTCATGTGTTGAGGTCAAGATATTCCATTAATTCCAACCACATAAATCTTGATCTCTAGCCTTCTCCAACTTGCTTTCCACTCAAATCATCTTTCCACCAAATCCAAATCTGTGAGAGAGAGTTGAGTGTTGGGGAGACTATCATTTGAAGCACAAAGAGCAAGGAGTTCATCATCAACACACCATCTATTACCTTTTGGAGAGTGGTGTCTCCTAGATTGGTTAGGTGTCACTTGGGAGCCTCCGTCAAGATTGTGGAGTTGAACCAAAGAGTTTGTACGAGCAAGGAGATCGCCTACTTCGTGAAGATCTACCCTAGTGAGGCAAGTCCTTCGTGGGCGATGGCCATGGTGGGATAGACAAGGTTGCTTCTTCGTGGGTGGAGCCCTCCGTGGACTCGCGCAACCGTTACCCTTCGTGGGTTGAAGCCTCCATCAATGTGGATGTACGATAGCACCACCTATCGGAACCATGCCAAAAATCTCCGTGTCTCCAATTGCGTTTGCAAACTCCAATCCCATCCATTTACATTCTTGCAAATTGCATGCTTTACTTTCCGCTGCTCACATACTCTTGTCATGCTTGCTTGATATGTATTGTGAATGTTAAAACTTGTGCTAAAACTCTACCTCAACTTAAAGAAATTAAAACTGCTACTTTTCTTGGCTAAGTGTCTATTCACCCCCCCCTCTAGACACCTCTTCTCGATCCTTTCAATTGGTATTAGAGCATTGGTCTCCATTGCTTTGGTTTAAACACCTTTGGAGGAAGATGGATGAGTCTACGTTGGGGAGTCTTAGACATAGAGTCCTATTCTTGATGGAGAGTACTTTCATGAGTGGAAAAATGAGATGCTTGAGATTTTCAATGAATATCATTTGAACAAGTACATTACTAGTCCTTGCATTCCCCCTAGTGATCCTTTGCATCCCACTCCCGATGAGGATCTTAACATGATTCGCAATCTTATAACTATCAATCTTATCATTAGAGGATTGCCCAAAAATTTGATTGCTAGCTTACCTGCTCTTGATTGTGCTTACACCATATGGAGATTTCTTGAGGAACGATTCCCAAATTATTCCTTGAAAAATCTAGATGAGATTCTCCATAAGTCTATTGCCTTGAATAGGATGAGTACTAGTGATCCTAAGTTTGATGATTGCCTGTTTGAGCTTCGTGATCTCATGCGTGCCAAAGGAGATGTTGGAATTATTAGCAATATCATTTCGGAAGTCATTAGAATCGATAGAGATGAACATTGTTACGGTCATACTTCTAATGAATCACTCTCTCTCTAGGAATTGATCCATCACAAGACGATGTTGAACATGGATACTATGATGAGGATGATGATAGTGACTTTGATCTCGATGAATCTATGAGACACTTTGGTCTTATGGCAAATCTTCGCGGCTACATGGCTGGAGGAAAGGAATGGGTCCTTGATAGTGGATGCACCAATCATATGACTGGAGATAAGGATATGTTTCGTGAGCTTGCTGAAAACGACGGCCCTCGAAAGTATGTCACTTTTGGTGATAACTCTAAGGGTAAGGTGGTTGGCCTTAGTAAGGTGTCCATCTCACATGATAGCTCCATACAAAATGTTATGCTCGTTGAATCTCTTGGCTACAATTTACTTTCCGTATCTAGACTTGCTGACTTTGGTTTCAAGGTCCTATTTACTGAAGTAGATTGCCAAGTGTTTCGTAGAGACAATCATAAAATGGTCTTTACCGGTATACGTAGAGGTGATCTTTACATTGTTGATTTCACTAAAAAGGCTCAACCTAGAACTTGCTTAATTGCTAAATCTTCGAAAGGCTGGTTGTGGCAGTAGGTCATGTGGGCATGCGAAATCTTGATAAGCTTATTAAAGGTGATCATATCCTTGGAGTGAAAGATGTTATATCTGACAAGGATAGATTGTGTAGTGCTTGTCAAGCAGGAAAACAAGTAGGAGGAAGTCACCCCGTGAAGAACATCATGACCACGAGAAGACCGCTCGAGCTACTTCATATGGATCTCTTTGGTCCCAATGCCTACAAAAGTCTCGGTGGTAACTCATTTGCTCTAGTGATAGTCGATGATTTTTCAAGATTTACGTGGGTGTGCTTTCTTGATGATAAATCGCAGGTCCAAAAGATCTTCAAGAACTTCGCTAGGAAGGCCCCAAATCAATTTGAAGTGAAGATCAAGAAGGTTCGAAGCGACAATGGAACGGAGTTCAAGAACGCAAATGTGGATACCTTTCTTGACGAGAAGGTATCTCACTTGAGTTCTCGGCCACGTACACACCTCAACAAAATGGAGTTGTTGAGAGGAAGAATCGGACTCTTATTGAGATGGCGAGAACGATGCTTGATGAGTACAAGACTCCAAAACACTTTTGGGCGAAAGCGGTTGAGACGGCTTGTCATGCAACAAATCGCTTGTATCTTCACAAGCTACTCGGCAAGACGGCATACGAGCTCCTCACCGGTAACAAACCCCAAGTTGGATACTTTCGAGTATTCGGCTCAAAGTGCTACATTCTTGATAAGCATCATCATTCTAAATTTGCTCCCAAATCTCATGAGGGTTTCCTACTTGGTTATGGCTCAAACTCTCATACTTACCGTGTCTACCATAACTTCACCCGAAAGGTTGAAGAGACGGTAGATGTGAAGTTTGATGAATCTAATGGCTCGCAAGTAGAGCAATTGCCAATTGATGTAGGAGACAAAGACCCTTCGGAAGCAATCCAAGACTTGTCTATTGGAAAGATTCGTCCAACGGAGGTGAAGGAGAGTACCTCGTTCGAGTGGAAGCTTCTACCTCACGTCAAGGTGAACCACGAGTTGACATGGAAGCATCCACAAGTGGGACATGCCAAGATGAAGAAAACGAGGAAATGCATCAAGATGAACCACATCAACCTCCTTCTCCACCACGACGAGAGAACGACAACGTCAATAATGAAGAAGGCCAAGATGATGAAGAAGATGTTCCACCCCGACCCAAGCAAAAGCTCTCACGAGTTCGAGCAAGAGTCTCAAGAGACCATCCCGTCGAACAAATCTTCAATAATATTCAAACCGGGAGAATCACTCGCTCTAAAACTCGTTTAGCTAACTTTTGTGAACATTATTCATTCATCTCTAGCATTGAACCTATGAAGGTTGAAGAAGTATTGGAAGATCCGGATTGGATAAATGCCATGCATGAAGAGCTACACAACTTTGAGGGAAACCAAGTGTGGACATTGGTCGAGAAGCCCGACAATGACCACAACATCATCGGTACCAAATGGGTGTTTCGCAAAAAGCAAGACGAAGATGGTCAAGTTGTCCACAACAAAGCACGTCTCGTCGCCCAAGGCTACACTCAAGTCGACGGTATGGACTACGGTGAGACATATGCCCCCATTGCTATACTTGAGTCCATCCACGTCTTACTTGCCTATGCTAATCACCATGATATCACCTTGTACCAAATGGATATTAAAAGTGCTTTTCTAAATGGTGAAATTGAGGAGGAAGTTTATGTTAAACAACCTCCCGGCTTTGTCAATCTGAAGAAACCCGGCCATGTTTACAAACTTCACAAAGCTCTTTATGGTCTTAAACAAGCTCCTAGAGCGTGGTATAAATGCTTGACCAAGTTCCTTATTGAAAAAGGCTTTGAGATTGGAAAAATAGATTCTACTCTTTTTACTAAAAGGGTTAATGGTGAATTATTTGTGTGCCAAATTTATGTTGATGATATCATATTTGGTTCGACTAACCCTCATTTTAGTGAAAAGTTTGGGAAGCTAATGTTGAAGAAGTTTGAGATGTCTATGATGAGTGAGCTCAAGTTCTTTCTTGGTTTGCAAATCAAGCAAACTAAGGAAGGCACATTTGTTTCTCAAACAAAGTACACCAAGGACTTATTCAAGAAGTTCAACATGCAAGAAAGCAAAGGTATGAAAACGCCCATGCCTACTAGTGGACATCTTGACTTGATGAAGGATGGCAAATCGGTTGATCAAAAGGTTTACCGCTCTATGATTGGTCCATTGTTATATCTATGTGCCTCCCGTCCCGATATTATGCTAAGTATGTGCATGTGTGCACGATATCAAGCGGCCCCCAAAGAATCATCTTAAGGCTGTGAAAAGGATAGTGAGATACTTAATACATACACCAAATTTTGGCATTTGGTATCCTAAGAGGTCCTCTTTTGATCTTGTTGGCTACTCCGATTCGGACTATGCCGGAGAGAAGGTTGATAGAAAATCCACTTTGGGTACTTGTCAATTTCTTGGTAGATCTCTTGTGTCTTGGTCCTCCAAGAAACAAAACTCGGTATCCTTATCCACCGCCGAAGCGGAATACATTGCCGCCGGTTCATGTTGTGCTCAGTTACTTTGGATGACCCAAACTCTTAAGGATTATGGGATCTATGTGAAACATGTTCATTACTTTGTGACAATGAGAGTGCTATTAAGATTGCTCACAAATCCCGTGCAACATTCTCGAACTAAGCACATTGAAGTTCGTCATCATTTCATTCGAGATCATGTTTCTAAAGGGGACATTGATCTTAAGCATGTTCGTACCGATAAGCAATTGGCGGATATATTCACCAAACCACTTGATGAGAAAGTATTTTGCCGTTTGAGAGGTGAATTGAACATCATTGATGCTTCAAACTTGGAGTAGGAACTCCATGTGGATACATGCAAGCCATGAGCCTATGACTAATCCTTGATTCTTCTCTTATGATGATAATCATATGTCTTGGATATATTTATACCCTTTCATGCTATCTAACCCTTGTAGGTACTTGGATGAATCTAAATCCATGAGATTGCAATCCACTCACATCTTGAGCAATCTCTACATCACCAAGTTTCTACACCATGGTGGTTGAAGACAAGGAAGCATGAAACCCTTCAACATATACTTTGACAAATTTTATATATATATATATATATATATATATATATATATATATATATATATATATCTAATTTCATTTGGTATCAAATTTCATGATTGTCATGTTGGATACACAAGTGCTCTTCCTTGCAAGACTAACCCATGTAGGTAGATGAACTCAAACTACAAGTGGTGCTCCCAACCATTGATGCGCTACATCAACCTTGAGCACTCCACACAAGTTCAACTACATGATGAAGTTCAACACGACCACCCAAGGTATGCTATTCCATCTTAGAGAAGCTTTACCCCAAGTTATGGGTCAAAGCAGCTCAACAAGATGTGAATACATCAAATGCTTAAACGTAAAATGGTAACCCCACTTTGAGCTTTAACGATGAGTATGACTTGTGATCAAGTGTTCTCACTTGGCTCCTCAATCAATATACTCTAACATAGGTGACTTTGTCGCCGCCCAATTCTAGATGAAGTTCTCTAGTGTTTCTCTGAGTTCTTGCATTTGTTGTTTGCATATTTGTTCCCCTTCTTTCTAATAAAAAAAACTTCATCTAGATCTTTCTTTTCTTCTGACGGTTTTGTTCTGCATTTCCCGCATCTAATTCATTGCAAATCCTTCAGTTAATTCCTTGCAAATCTTTGTGATATCTTATTTGCCTAGTGAGCTGAGGTGACAACTGCTCTTTCTCTGTGTTAAACTCGGTCACACCGATCTACCACTTTCGGTTAAACCGAACCATTTCGGTGCAACCGAAAAGTATATCTCAGTGTCACCGACTTCACTGCAGAGAAGACAATTTGCCACTTGTTCCTGCACTTTTGTTCCAGTTCCACTCAATGATTCGTCCTCTACCAGCATCATATTCTATATGCTGCTTTGCTCTGTGACTCAAGGACCAAACCTATTTTGACTCACACTCCAGAAGATCCCTTCTTGGAAATTGATGTCAAAGGGGGAGAGAGATCACATCAAAGCTTATTCACTTCAAAAGGGGAGAGAGAGAAACAGGGAGAGAGAGAGAGAGAATCACATCAAAGGCCCCAGATGCTTGGTGTTCAAGAGGAGAGAAGTCACATGTCTTGAAGAGGGGAAAGACATGTCAATTTGTGTTATGATTTGTGATCTGATCTATTTTACTCTGATTTTTCTTCCCTATGTTCTCCCATTATCCCATAGAAGATTCAGGGGGAGAAAGACTGCTAGGGAAGGAAATCTTGAATTCATTGCATATCTTTTTCCTTGGGGACATGTCTATATCCAATAGAGTACCTAGTACTCACTCTCTACATGTCATCCCAGTCTTGGTACTCTTGTGGCTCTTTTGTTTGCTCTGTCTAGTAGTTGTATCTGTGTTATCTAACCCTGTTTACTCAGGGTCATCTCTTCCTAAGTCAACTCAAGACCACAAGGTAAGTACATGCATCACACTCATGTGCATGATGATTTCTTGCTAATGTACATATTGTTTGCAAGAAAGAATCATGAGCATGAAGTTACAACTTCATATCTTCACTTCATTTTCTGTGATGCATATAGCCAAGATACATGTAACACATTGCTTGCTCTGTCATGTTTATGCATTCACATGCTCGTATATTCCATATTGACATGATTGCATACATGTAGGGGGAGCCAATGCATGTTACATGTCTTTCCAAAGCTTTACTTGCTATTCTCTTTATCTTTACCTAAAGCTTTGATGTATGTTGTCATCAATTACCAAAAAGGGGGAGATTGAAAGCACAAGTGCTCCCTGGGTGGTTTTGGTAATTAATGTCAACATAGCTCTTGTTGGACTAATGTTCTATCTAGAATATTTCAGACAAGTTCAACAGATGGAGTGGCGTGGACAAGAGGATGTGGAACCCCTTCAAGGTTCTAAGGACAAAAGATTGGCTCAAGCTCAAAAGCTCAAGACTCTACATTTTACTTTTAGTGATCCAAGATCACATTGAGTCCATAGGAAAGCCAATACTATTAAAAGGGGATGAGGTGTTGCTTAATGGCTTGCTTGCTCACAGTGCTTAGTGATATGCTCCAAAACCCTCAACCACTTTCTCATATCCACATATGCCCCAAACCAAAAAGTCAAACTCAGCCCCACCGAGACATTCTATCTGGCGCCACCGAGTTCACTTGACATAGCCAATGCCAGAAACCCTAATCAATTCGGTCTCACCGATGGGATCTCGCTCTCACTGAGATGGGCTTGCAAACTCTCTGTTGGCTGTTGCAATAATTTCGGTCTTACCGAGATTTGTAATCGGTCTCACCGAGTTTGCCTGACCAACTCTCCGGTTAGCTCATTAACAAAATCGGTCCCACCGAGTTTGTGTAATCGGTCAAACCGAGCTGAGGTTTTACCCTAACCCTAGCACATCGGTCCCATCGAGTTGATCATATCGGTCCCACCGAAATGCCTAACGGTCACATTATGAACTGAATCGGTCCGACCGAGTTTTCCAATTCGGTCCCACCGAGTTTGGTGATTTGTGTGTAACGGTTAGATTTTGTGTGGAGGCTATATATACCCCTCCACCCACTCTTCATTCGTGAGGAGAGCCATCAGAACATGCCTACACTTCCATTATACATTTTCTAAGAGAGAACCACCTACTCATGTGTTGAGTCAAGATATTCCATTAATTCCAACCACATAAATCTTGATCTCTAGCCTTCTCCAACTTGCTTTCCACTCAAATCATCTTTCCACCAAATCCAAATCTATGAGAGAGAGTTAAGTGTTGGGGCGACTATCATTTGAAGCAGAAGAGCAAGGAGTTCATCATCAACACACCATCTATTACCTTTTGGAGAGTGGTGTCTCCTAGATTGGTTAGGTGTCACTTGGGAGCCTCCGTCAAGATTGTGGAGTTGAACCAAGGAGTTTGTACGGGCAAGGAGATCGCCTACTTCATGAAGATCTACCCTAGTGAGGCAAGTCCTTCGTGGGTGATGGCCATGGTGGGATAGACAAGGTTGCTTCTTCATGGACCCTTCGTGGGTGGATCCCTCCGTGGGCTCACACAACCGTTACCCTTCATGGGTTGAAGTCTCCATCAATGTGGATGTACGATAGCACCACCTATCGGAACCACGCCAAAAATCTCCGTGTCTCCAATTGCGTTTGCACACTCCAATCCCATCCCTTTACATTCTTGCAAATTGCATGCTTTACTTTCCGCTGCTCACATACTCATGTCATGCTTGCTTGATATGTATTGTGAATGTTTAAACTTGTGCTAAAACTCCACCTCAACTTAAAGAAATTAAAAACTGCTACTTTTCTTGGCTAAGAGTCTATTCACCCCCCTCTAGACACCTCTTCTCAATCCTTTCAACTATAAGCCTTGCAAGCAATGTGACTAGTGAGTTAGTTGCGGGATGATGCATTACAGAACGAGTAAAGAGACTTGCCAGTAACGAGATTGAACTAGGTATGATGATACCGACGATCGAATCTCGGGCAAGTAACATACCGATGACAAAGGGAATAACATATGTTGTTATGCGATTTGACCGATAAAGTTCTTCGTAGAATATGTAGGAGCCAATATGTCCATCTAGGTTCTGCTATTGGTTATTGACCGGAGATGTGTCTCGGTCATGTCTACATAGTTCTCGATCCCGTAGGGTCCGCACGCTTAACGTTCGATGACGATTTATATTATGAGTTATGTGATTTGATGACCGAAGTTTGTTCGGAGTCCCAGATGAGATCACGGACATGACGAGGAGTCTTGAAATGGTCGAGAGGTAAAGATTGATATATTGGAAGGTTATATACGGATATCGGAATGGTTCCGATAAGGTTCGGGGATTTATCGGAGTACTGGGAGGTTATCGGAACCCCCCGGGAAAGTTATTGGGCCTAATGGGCCATGGTGGAGGAGAGGAGGCAGTCCACAGGAGGTGGGGCGCGCCCCCCTTGCCCAAACCGAATTGGACAAGGGGAGGGGGCGCGGCCCCCCTTTTTCCTTCTCCCTCTCCCTCCTTTCCCCTTTCCCCCTCTCTGTTGGAAGGAAAGGGGGGCCGAATCCTACTAGGTTTGGAGTCCTAGACTCCTAGTAGGACCCCCCCCCCTTGGCGCGCCTCCCCCTTGGCCGGCCTCCTCCTCCCCCTCCTTTATATACGTGGGCAGGGGGGCGCCCTAAAGCACAACAGACAATCTCTTAGCCGTGTGCGGTGCCCCCTTCCACAGTTTAACACCTCAGTCGTCATATCATCGTAATGCTTAGGTGAAGCCCTGCGCCGGTAACTTCATCATCACCGTCGCCACGCCGTCGTGCTAACGGAACTCTCCCTCGTCCCTCTACTGGATCAAGAGCTCAAGGGACGTCATCGTGCTGAACGCGTGCTAAACACGGAGGTGCCGTACGTTCGGTACTTGGATCGGTTGGATCGTGAAGACGTTCGACTACATCAACCGCGTTACTAAACGCTTCCGCTTTCAGTCTATGAGGGTACGTGGAGACACTCTCCCATCTCGTTGCTATGCATCTCCTAGATAGATCTTGCATGATCGTAGGAACTTTTTTGAAATACTGCGTTCCCCAACAGTGGCATCCGAGACAGGTCTATGCGTAGATGTTATATGCACGAGTAGAACACAAAGAGTTGTGGGCGATAATAGTCATACTGCTTACCACCTTACTTTGATTCGGCGGTATTGTTGAATGAAGCGGCACGGACCGACATTACATGACCGCATTTATGAGACTGGTTCTACCGACGTGCTTCGCATACAGGTGGCTGGCTGGTGTCTGTTTCTCCAACTTTAGTTGAATCGAGTTTGACTACGGCCGGTCCTTGTTGAAGGTTAAAACAGCACACTTGACGAAAAATCGTTCTGGTTTTGATGCGTAGGTAAGAACGGTTCTTGCTAGAAGCCCATAGCAGCCACGTAAAACTTGCAACAACAAAGTAGAGGACGTCTAACTTGTTTTTGCAGGGCATGTTGTGATGTGATATGGTCAAGACGTGATGAGATATAAATTGTTGTATGAGATGATCATGTTTTGTAGAAGTTATAGGCAACTGACAGGAGCCTTATGGTTGTCGCTTTATTGTATGAAATGCAATCGCCATGTAATTGCTTTACTTTATCACTAAGCGGTAGCGATAGTCGTGGAAGCAATAGTTGGCGAGACGACAACGATGCTACGATGGAGATCAAGGTGTCAAGCCGGTGACGATGGAGATCATGACGGTGCCTTGGAGATGGAGATCAAAGGCACAAGATGATTATGGCCATATCATGTCACATATTTTGATTGCATGTGATGTTTATCCTTTATGCATCTTATTTTGCTTAGTACAGCGGTAGCATTATAAGATGATCCCTCACTAAATTTCAAGGTATAAGTGTTCTCCCTGAGTATGCACCGTTGCTACAGTTTGTCGTGCCGAGACACCACGTGATGGTCGGGTGTGATAAGCACTACGTTCACATACAACGGGTGCAAGCCAGTTTTGACGTGCAGAATACTCGGGTTAAACTTGACGAGCCTAGCATATGCAGATATGGCCTCGGAACACTGAGACCGAAAGGTCGAACGTGAATCATATAGTAGATATGATCAACATAGTGATGTTCACCATTGAAAACTACTCCATCTCACATGATGATCGGACATGGTTTAGTTGATTTGGATCACGTGATCATTTAGATAACTAGAGGGATGTCTATCTAAGTGTGAGTTCTTAAGTAATATGATTAATTGAACTTTAATTTATCATAAACTTAGTACCTGATAGTTTTTGCATGTCTATGTTGTTGTAGATCAATGGCCCGTGCTACCGTTCCCTTGAATTTTAATGCGTTCCTAGAGAAAGCTAAGTTGAAAGATGATGGTAGCAACTACACAGACTGGGTCCGTAACTTGAGGATTATCCTCATTGCTACACAGAAGAATTATGTCGTGGAAGCATCACTAGGTGCAAGACCCGCTGCAGGAGCAACTCCGAACATTATGAACGTCTGGCGGAGCAAAGCTGATGACTACTCGATAGTTTAGCGTGCCATGCTTTATGGCTTAGAATCGGGACTTCAAAGACATTTTGAACGTCATGGAGCATATGAGATGTTCCAGGAGTTGAAGTTAATATTTCAAGCAAATGCCCGAGTTGAGAGATATGAAGTCTCCAACAAGTTCTATAGCTTCAAAATGGAGGAGAATAGTTCTATCAGTGAACACATACTCAGAATGTCTGGGTACCACAACCACTTGACTCAATTGGGAGTTAATCTTCCTGATGATAGTGTCATTGACAGAGTTCTTCAATCACTGCCACCGAGAAATGTATAAGACAATTCCCGAGCTCTTCACGATGCTAAAGGTTGCGGAGGTAGAAATCAAGAAGGAGCATCAAGTGTTGATGGTTAACAAGACCACTAGTTTCTAGAAAAAGGGCAAAGGGAAGAAGGGGAACTTCAAGAAGAACGACAAGCAAGTTGCTACTCAAGTGAAGAAACTCAAGTCTGGACCTAAGCCTGAGACTGAGTGCTTCTACTGCAAAGGGACTGGTCACTGGAAGCGGAACTGTCCCAAGTATTTGGCGGATAATAAGGATGGCAAAGTGAAAGGTATATTTGATATACCTATTATTGATGTGTATCTTACTAATGCTCGTAGTAGCGCCTGGGTATTTGATACTGGTTCTGTTGCTCATATTTGCAACTCGAAACAGGGGCTATGGATTAAACAAACATTGGCTAAGGACGAGGTGACGATGCGCGTGGGAAATGGTTCCAAAGTCGATGTGATCGCCGTCGGCACGCTACCTCTACATCTACCTTCGAAGTTAGTTTTAGACCTGAATAATTGTTATTTGGTGCCAGCGTTAAGCATGAACATTATATCTAGATCTTGTTTGATGCGAGACGGTTATTCATTTAAATCAGAGAATAATGGTTGTTCTATTTATATGAGTAATATCTTTTATGCTCATGCACCCTTGATGAGTGGTCTATTTTTGTTGAATCTCAATTTTAGTGATACACATATTCATAATATTGAAGCCAAAATATGCAAAGTTAATAATGATAGTGCAACTTATTTGTGGCACTACCGTTTAGGTCATATTGGTGTAAAGCGCATGAAGAAACTCAATGCTGATGGGCTTTTGGAATCACTTGATTATGAATCACTTGATGATTGCGAACCATGCCTCATGGGCAAGATGACTAAGGCTCCGTTCTCCGGAACAATGGAGCGAGCAACTGACTTATTGGAAATAATACATACTGATGTATGCGGACCAATGAGTGTTGAGGCTCGCGGCGGGTATCGTTATTTCTGACCTTCACAGATGATTTGAGCAGATATGGGTATATCTACTTGATGAAACATAAGTCTGAAACATTTGAAAAGTTCAAAGAATTTCAGAGTGAAGTGGAAAATCATCGTAACAAGAAAATAAAGTTTCTACGATGTGATCGTGGAGGTGAATATTTGAGTTATGAGTTTGGTCTTCATTTGAAACAATACGGAATAGTTTCACAACTCACACCACCTGGAACACTACAGCGTAATGGTGTGTCCGAACATCATAACCGTACTTTATTAGGTATGGTGCGATCTATGATGTCTCTTAATGATTTACCGCTATCGTTTTGGGGTTGTGCTTTAGAGACGACTGCATTCACGTAAAAAAGGGCACCATCTAAATCCGTTGAGACGACACCATATGAACTATGGTTTAGCAAGAAACCTAAGCTGTCGTTTCTTAAAGTTTGGGGCTGCTATGCTTATGTGAAAAAGCTTCAACCTGATAAGCTCAAACCCAAACCGGAGAAATGTGTCTTCATAGGATACCCAAAGGAGACTGTTGGGTACACCTTCTTTCACAGATCCAAAGGCAAGATATGCGTTGCTAAGAATGGATCCTTTCTAGAGAAGGAGTTTCTCTCGAAAGAAGTGAGTGGGAGAAAGTAGAACTTGATGAGGTACTTGTACCTTCTCCCGAATTGGAAAGTAGTACATCACAGAAATCAGTTCCAGTGATTCCTACACCAATTAGTGTGGAAGCTAATGATTATGATCATGAAACTTCAGATCAAGTTACTACCAAACCTCGTAGGTCAACCAGAGTACGATCCGCACCAGAGTGGTACGGTAATCCTGTTCTGGAGGTCATGTTACTTGACCATGATGAACCTACGAACTATGAGGAAGCGATGATGAGCCTAGATTCCACGAAATGGCTTGAGGCCATGAAATCTGAGATGGGATCCATGTATGAGAACAAAGTGTGGACTTTGGTTGACTTACCCGATGATCGGCAAGCCATAGAGAATAAATGGATCTTCCAGAAGAAGACTGACGCTGACGGTAATGGTACTGTCTACAAAGCTCGACTTGTTGCGAAAGGTTTTCGAGAAGTTCAAGGAGTTGATTACGATGAGACCTTCTCACCCGTAGCAATGCTTAAGTCTGTTCGAATCATGTTAGCAATTGCCGCATTTTATGATTATGAAATTTGGCAAATGGATGTCAAAACTGCATTCCTTAATGGATATCTTAAAGAAGAGTTGTATATGATGCAACCATAAGGTTCTGTCGATCCTAAAGGTGCTAACAAAGTGTGCAAGCTCCAACGATCCATTTATGGACTGGTGCAAGCCTCTCGGAGTTGGAATATACGCTTTGTTAGTGTGATCAAAGCATATGGTTTTATACATACTTTTGGGGAAGCCTGTATTTACAAGAAAGTGAGTGGAAGCTCTGTAGCATTTCTAATATTATATGTGGATGACATATTGTTGATTGGAAATAATACAGAATTTCTGGATAGCATAAAAGGATACATGAATAAGAATTTTTCAATGAAAGACCTCGGTGAAGCTGCTTATATATTGGGCATCAAGATCTATAGAGATAGATCAAGGCGCTTAATTGGACTTTCACAAAGCACATACCTTGATAAAGTTTTGAAGAAGTTCAAAATGGATCAGTCAAAGAAAAGGGTTCTTGCCTATGTTACAAGGTGTGAAGTTGAGTCAGATTTAATGCCCGTCCACTGCAGAAGATAGAGAGAAAATGAAAGTCATTCCCTATGCATCGGCCATAGGTTCTATCATGTATGCAATGTTGTGTACAAGACCTGATGTGTGCCTTGCTATAAGTTTAGCAGGGAGGTACCAAAGTAATCCAGGAGTGGATCACTGGACAGCGGTCAAGAACATCCTGAAATACCTGAAAAGGACTAAGGATATGTTTCTCGTTTATGGAGGTGAGAAAGAGCTTGTCGTAAATGGTTACGTCGATGCAAGCTTTGACACTGATCCGGATGACTCTAAGTCACAAACCGGATACGTATTTATATTGAATGATGGAGATGTCAGTTGGTGCAGTTCTAAGCAAAGCGTCGTGGCGGGATCTACGTGTGAAGCGGAGTACATAGCTGCTTCGGAAGCAGCAAATGAAGGAGTCTGGATGAAGGAGTTCGTATCCGATCTAGGTGTAATACCTAGTGCATCGGGTCCAATGAAAATCTTTTGTGACAATACTGGAGCAATAGCATTGGCGAAGGAATCCAGATTTCACAAGAGAACCAAACACGTCAAGAGACGCTTCAATTCCATCCATGATCAAGTCAAGGAGGGAGACATAGAGATTTGCAAAATACATACGGATCTGAATGTTGCAGACCCGTTGACTAAGCCTCTTCGACGAGCAAAACATGATCAGCACCAAGACTCCATGGGTGTTAGAATCATTACTATGTAATCTAGATTATTGAGTCTAGTGCAAGTGGGAGACTGAAGGAAATATGCCCTAGAGGCAATAATAAAGTTGTTATTTATATTTCCTTATATCATGATAAATGTTTATTATTCATGCTAGAATTGTATTAACCGGAAACTTAGTACATGTGCGAGTACATAGACAAACAGAGTGTCCCTAGTATGCCTCTACTTGACTAGCTTATTAATCAAAGATGGTTAAGTTTCCTAACCATAGACATGTGTTGTCATTTGATGAATGGGATCACATCATTAGAGAATGATGTGATGGACAAGACCCATCCGTTAGCTTAGCATTATGATCGTTTAGTTTTATTGCTATTGCTTTCTTCATGACTTATACATGTTCCTCTGACTATGAGATTATGTAACTCCCAAATACTGGAGGAACACCTTGTGTGCTATCAAACATCACAACATAACTGGGTGATTATAAAGATGCTCTACAGGTGTCTCCGAAGGTGTTTGCTGAGTTGGCATAGATCGAGATTAGGATTTGTCACTCCATGTATCAGAGAGGTATCTCTGGGCCCTCTCGGTAATGCTCATCATTATAAGCCTTGCAAGAAATGTGACTAATGAGTTAGTTGCGGGATGATGCATTGCTGAATGAGTTAAGAGACTTGTCGATAACGAGATTGAACTAGGTATGATGATACCGACGATCGAATCTCGGGTAAGTAACATGCCGATGACAAAGGAAATAACATATGTTGTTATGCGGTTTGACCGATAAAGATCTTCGTAGAATATTTAGGAGCCAATATGAGCATCCAGGTTCCGCTATTGGTTATTGACCGGAGATTCGGTCATGTCTACATAGTTGTCGAACCCATTGGGTCCGCACGCTTAACGTTTGATGACGATTTAAATTATGAGTTATGTGATTTGATGACCGAAGTTTTTTCAGAGTCCTGGATGTGATCTTGGACATGACGAGGAGTCTCGAAATGGTCGAGGGGTAAATATTGATATATTGGAAGGTTATATACGTACATCAGAATGGTTCTGATAAGGTCGGGGATTTATCGGAGTACCGGGAGGTTATTGGAACCCCCGACAAAGTTATTGGGCCTAATGGGCCATGGTGGAGGAGAGGAGGCAGGCCACAGGAGGTGGCCCCCACTTGCCACAATCCGAATTGGACAAGGGGAGGTGGCGCGACCCCCCTCTTTCCTTCTCCCTCTCCCTCCTTTCCCCTTTCCCCCTCTCCGTTGGAAGGAAAGGGGGGGGGCGAATCCTACTAGGTTTGGAGTCCTAGTAGGATCCCCCCCTTGGTGCGCCTCCCCCTTGGCCGGCCTCCTCCTCCCCCTCCTTTATATACGTGGCAGGGGGGCACCGCAAAGCACAACAGACAATCTCTTAGCCGTGTGCGGTGGCCCCCTCCACAGTTTGACACCTCGGTCATATCGTCATACTGCTTAGGTGAAGCCCTGCACCGGTAAATTCATCATCACCGTCGCCATGCTGTCGTACTGACGGAACTCTCCCTCATCCCTCTACTGGATCAAGAGCTCGAGGGACGTCATCATGCTAAACGTGTGATGAACACGGAGGTGCCGTACGTTCGGTACTTGGATCGGTTGGATCGTGAAGACGTTCGACTACATGAACCTCGTTACAAAACGCTTCCGCTTTCGGTCTACGAGGGTACGTGGACACACTCTCCTGTCTCGTTGCTATGCATCTCCTGGATAGATCTTGCATGATCGTAGGATTCCCCAACAAAAGAGATGGGCGAGAAGAGCCAAGAGGCCTCCACAAGGGTGGAGGGCCCGCCCCCTGTCTTGTTTTCGCCTCGTGGACCCCCCTGACTTGTTCCCAACGCCAAAAATTCCTATAACTATAGAAACCCCCAGAAATAAACCTAGATTGGGAGTTCCGCTGCCGCAAGCCTCTGTAGCCACGAAAAACCAATCGGGAGCCCGTTCCGGCACCCTACCGGAGGGGGAAACCATCACCGGCGGGCATCTTCATCATCCCGGCGGTCTCCCTAACGAGGAGGGAGTAGTTCACCCTCGAGGCTGAGGGTATGTACCAGTAGCTATGTGTTTGATCTCTCTCTCTCTCTCGTGTTCTTGATTTGGCACGATCTTGATGTACCGCGTGTTGGGGAACGTAGTAATTTCAAAAAAATTCCTACGCACACGCACGATCTTGATGTACCGAGTGTTGTCCACGTACCCTCGTAGACCGACAGCGGAAGCGTTATCACAACGCGGTTGATGTAGTCGTACGTCTTCACGATCCGACCGATCAAGTACCGAACGTACGGCACCTCCGAGTTCTACACACGTTCAGCTCGATGACGTCCCTCGAACTCCGATCCAGCCGAGTGTTGAGGGAGAGTTTCGTCAGCACGACGGCGTGGTGACGATGATGATGTTCCACCGACGCAGGGCTTCGCCTAAGCTCCGCAACGGTATTATCGAGGTGTAATATGGTGGAGGGGGGCACCGCACACGGCTAAGAGATCTCAAGGATCAATTGTTGTGTCTCTGGGGTGCCCCCCTGCCCCCGTATATAAAGGAGCAAGGGAGGAGGAGGCCGGCCCTAGGAGGGGGCGCACCAAGTGTGGAGTCCTACTAGGACTCCCTAGTCCTAGTAGGATTCCACCTCCCATATGGAATAGGAAAAGAGGAAGGGAAAAAGAGAAGGAAGGAAGGGGGCGCCCCCCTTCCCTAGTCCAATTCGGACCAGACCAAGGGGAGGGGTGCGGCCACCCTTGAGGCCCTTTTTCTTCTTTCCCGTATGGCCCAATAAGGCCCAATACGTATTCCCGTAACTCTCCGGTACTCCGAAAAATACCCGAATCACTCGGAACCTTTCCGAAGTCCGAATATAGTCGTCCAATATATCGATCTTTACGTCTCGACCATTTCGAGACTCCTCGTCATATCCCCGATCTCATCCGGGACTCCGAACTCCTTCGGTACATCAAAACTCAATAAAACTGTCATCGTAACGTTAAGCGTGCGGACCCTACGGGTTCGAGAACTATGTAGACATGACCGAGACACGTCTTCGGTCAATAACCAATAGCGGGACCTGGATGCCCATATTGGCTCCCACATATTCTACGAAGATCTTTATCGGTCAGACCGCATAACAACATACGTTGTTCCCTTTGTCACCGGTATGTTACTTGCCCGAGATTTGATCGTCGGTATCTCGATACCTAGTTCAATCTCGTTACCGGCAAGTCTCTTTACTCGTTCCGTAACACATCATCCCGCAACTAAATCATTAGTCACAATGCTTGCAAGGCTTATAGTGATGTGCATTACCGAGTGGGCCCAGAGATACCTCTCCGACAATTGGAGTGACAAATCCTAATCTCGAAATACGCCAACCCAACAAGTACCTTTGGAGACACCTATAGAGCACCTTTATAATCACCCATTTACGTTGTGACGTTTGGTAGCACACAAAGTGTTCCTCCGGTAAACGGGAGTTGCATAATCTCATAGTCATAGGAACATGTATAAGTCATGAAGAAAGCAATAGCAACATACTAAACGATCGAGTGCTAAGCTAACGGAATGGGTCAAGTCAATCACGTCATTCTCCTAATGAGGTGATCTCGTTAATCAAATGACAACTTATCTCTATGGCTAGGAAACATAACCATCTTTGATTAACAAGCTAGTCAAGTAGAGGCATACTAGTGACACTCTGTTTGTCTATATATTCACAAATGTATTATGTTTCCGGTTAATACAATTCTAGCATGAATAATAAACATTTATCATGATACAAGGAAATAAATAATACTTTATTATTGCCTCTAGGGCATATTTCCTTCACCGCGAGCTTTGTTACTATAGTTGAATTACATGGTGTTTTCCCCTCTACCTCCTTGTGATGAATTGAGTCTTATTCTTTGAGGTTTTCTGATGTTGGATTGAGTATTGGATTTGAGAACACTTGATGTATGTCTTGTGATGGAATATCTGTGGTGACAATGGGATGTTCTATTGATTCACTTGATGTATGTTTTGGCACTCAACTTGCGGATTCCCATGGTGACACTGGGGTAATCTATGCATAGGGGTTGATGCACGTTTTCGTCCTACGTTCTCCGATAGAAACTTTGGAGTGATTCTTTGTTGCACATTGAGGGATTGCCATATGATCTAACTATGTTATCATTGTTGAGTGAACTTGCACTAGTGAAAGTATGAACCCTAGGCCTTGTTTCCAAGCATTGCAATACTGTTTTTGCCACTTTTACCACTTGCTACCTTGCTATCTTTATATTTTCAGATTACAAAAACCTATATCTACCATCCATATTACACTTGTATCACCATCTCTTTGCCGAACTAGTGCACCTATACAATTTACCATTGTATTGGGTGTGTTGGGGACACAAGAGACTCTTTGCTATTTGGTTCCAGGTTTGTTTTAGAGAGACCATCTTCATACTACGCCTCCACGGATTTATAAACCTTAGGTCATCCACTTGAGAGAAATTTGCTACTGTCCTACAAAACTCTGCGCTTGGATGCCCAACACGAGTCTACAAGAAGAAGGTTGCGTAGTAGACATCAAGCTCTTGTCTAGCGTCGTTGCCGGGAGGCTAGTGCTTGAAGGTATGTCTTTAGATCTTGCAATTGAATCTTTTAGTTTCTTGTTTTATCACTAGTTTAGTCTATAAAAGAAAACTACAAAAAATGGATTTGAGGTTGCCTCATATGCTTCATCTTTATAATGTCTTTCGTGAAAATGATGGAAAGGAAAATTGTGCTCAAGTGTTAGAAGAAGTTTATAAAATTGTTTGGCACTAAATCTTTGAATGTTGAGCATGATTGCAATGTTGTTAGTATGAATTCTTTGAATATCCTTGATGCTTATGATATTCAAAGCTACAAGATTGGGGATGCTATGTTTGATGAAGATGATATTTTTAGTCCCCAAGTTTTGATGAGCAAATTTATTTTGATGATAGCATGCCTCCTATTTATGATGATTATATTGATGAAAGTGGGTTTGGAAGAGTGTCAACTTTTGGAAGTAATGATCCCACTATTTTGGAGGGTGTTGAATCTTTTCATAATATTGATAAAAGTGGATTTGGAGAGGTCATGACTTTATTTACACAATTTTGGAAGAGGTTCCAATTGATTATGAGAAGAAAGTTGCTATCTATGATGATTATTGTGATGACATGTATGCTATGAAGAGTAATGATAACCATGAAACTTGTCATCATGATTTTAATTTTCAATTGGATTATGCCTCACATGATAGTTATTTTGTTGAGTTTGCTCCCACTACCATTGATAAAGAGAATTTTGCTTATGTTGAGAGTAGTAAATTTTCTATGCTTGTAGATCATGAAAAGAATGATTTGTGTGATAGTTATATTCTTGAATTCATTCATGATGCTACTGAAAATTATTATGAGGTAGGAATAAATGCTTATAGGAATTGCAATAATAGCAAGTTTCCTATCTATGTGTTGAAACTCATGAAGTTATGCTTGTTTTGCCTTCCTATGCTAGTTGATTCTTGTTCCCATAAATTTTTTGCTCACAAAATACGTATGCATAGGAAGTGGGTTAGGCTTAAATGTACTATTCATATGCTTCATGATGCTCTCTTTATGTTCCAATTCTTATGTTTTATGTGAGCATCATTGAAATCATCATGCCTAGCTAGAAAGGCATTAAAGAAAAGCGATTGTTGGGACACAACCCAATATTTACCCCTATTGTTTTTGCATGTTCACATGATTAAGCTACTATAGTAATCATGTTTTATATCTTTTGTTTCAATACAGTGCCAAGTAAAGCCTTTGGGATAATGTGGATGATAGTTGACTTGATTCTGTGCAAAAATAGAAACTTTTGCTCCCAGTCCAGTAATTTTGAAAATTCACTGGAACGTGCTTTTGATCTGACTATTTTACACAATATTGATATACAAATTTTCTAGATTGCCGTAATTTTTCAGAATTTTTGGAGTTACATAAGTATGGTTTCAACTCAGATCTTTACACATTGTTCTGTTTTTGACAGATTCTGTTTTCGATGCATAGTTTGCTTGTTTTCTAGTTTCTATGGCTTATATTGCTTAATATAAATTATAGAAATGATAGGGTGCAGTAGGCATCATGTGAGAAAAATTATGAATCTTTTATTGACAGTACCAAAGTGAATGATTTGTTTTATTATACTAACGGAGCTTACGAGTTTTCTATTGAGTTTTGTGTTGTGAAGTTTTCAAGTTTTGGGTAAAGTTTTGATGGACTACGGAATAAAGAGTGGCAAGAGCCTAATCTTGGGGATTCCCAAGACACCCCAAGGTAATACTCAAGGACAACCAAGCATCTAAGCTTGGGGATGCCCCGGAAGGCATCCCCTCTTTCATCTTCATTCATCGGTAACCTTACTTGGAGCTATATTTTTATTCACCACATGATATGTGTTTTGCTTGGAGCGTCATTTTATTTTTATTCACATAGTTACATAATTATTCGACTACTCATTGATCTTCACTTATATCTTTTGGAGTAGTATGTCATTTTCTCTAGTGCTCCACTTATATCTTTTTAGAGCATGATAGTAGTTTTATTTTGAAGAAATTGTTGAACTCTCATGCTTCACTTATATTATTTTGAGAGTCTTTAAACAACATGGTAATTTTCTTTGGTTATAAATTTAGTCCTAATATGATAGGCATCCAAGAGCAGGATATAATAAAACTTTCATATAAAGTGCATTGAATACTATTAGAAGTTTGATTCCTTATGCTTGTTTTGAGATATAAAGATGGTGATATTAGAGTCATGCTAGTGAGTAATTGTGAATTTGAGAAATACTTGTGCTAAGGTTTGTGAGTCCCGTAGCATGCACGTATGGTGAACTGTTATGTAACGAAGTTGGAGCATGAGATATTTTTTGATTGCCTGCCTTATGAGTGGCGGTCGCGGACGAGTGATGGTCTTTTCCTACCAATCTATCCCCTAGGAGCATGCACGTAGTACTTTGTTTCGATGACTAATAAATTTTTGCAAATAAGTATGTGAGTTCTTTATGACTAATGTTGAGTCCATGGATTATATGCACTCTCACCCTTCCACCATTGCTAGCCTCTCTTGTACCACGCAACTTTCGCTGGTACCATACGCCCACCATATACCTTCCTCAAAACAGCCACCATACCAACCTATTATGGCATTTCCATAGCCATTCTGAGATATATTGCCATGCAACTTTCCACCGTTCCGTTTACTATGACACGTTTCATTATTGTCATATTGCTTTTCATGATCATGTAGTTGACATTGTATTTGTGGCAAAGCCATGGTTCATAATTCTTTCATACATGTCACCCTTGATTCATTGCACATCCCGGTACACCGCCGGAGGCATTCATATAGAGTCATATTTTGTTCTAAGTATCGAGTTGTAATTCTTGAGTTGTAAGTAAACAAAAGTGTGATGATCTTCATTATTAGAGCATTGTCCCATGTGAGGAAGTAAAAAAAGTGAAAAGGCCAAAATAAAAAAAGAGAAGGCCCAAAAAAAGAGAAAAAAATGAGAGAAAAAGAGAGAAGGGGCAATGCTACTATCCTTTTTCCACACTTGTGCTTCAAAGTAGCACCGTGATCTTCATGATAAAGAGTCTCCTCTGTTGTCACTTTCATACACTAGTGGGAAATTTTCATTATACAACTTGGCTTGTATATTCCAATGATGGGCTTCCTCAAATTGCCCTAGGTCTTCATGAGCAAGCGAGTTGGATGCACACCCACTTAGTTTCTCTTTTGAGCTTTCATAAACTTATAGCTCTAGTGCATCCGTTGCATGGCAATCCCTACTAACTCACATTGATATCTATTGACGGGCATCTCCATAGCCAGTTGATACGCCTAGTTGATGTGAGACTATCTCCGTCTTTTTGTCTTCTCCACAACAACCATCTTCTATTCCACCTATAGTGCTATGTCCATGGCTCACGCTCATGTATTGAGTGAAAGTTTAAAATGTCTGAGAACATCAAAAGTATGAAACAATTGTTTGGCTTTTCATCGGGTTTGTGCATGATTTTAATATTTTGTGTCATGAAGATGGAGCATAGCCAGACTATATGATTTTGTAGGGATAAGCTTTCTTTGGCCATGTTATTTTGAGAAGACATAATTGCCTTGTTAGTATGCTTGAAGTATTATTGTTTTTATGTCAATATTAAACTTTTGTTTTCAATCTTATGGATCTGAACATTCATGCCACAATAAAGAATATTACATTGATGAATATGTTAGGTAGCATTCCGCATAAACAATTCTGTTTTTATCATTTACCTACTCGAGGACGAGCATGAATTAAGCTTGGGGATGCTTGATACGTCTCCAGCGCATCTATAATTATTTATTGTTCCATGCCATTATATTATCTATCTTGGATGTTTTATATGCATTTATATGCTATTTTATAAGATTTTTGGGACTAACCTATTAACCTAGAGCCCAGTGCCAGCTTTTGTTTTTTCCTCGTTTTTGAGTTTCACAGAAAAAGAATATCAAACGGAGTCCAAATGAGCTAAAAATTTACGAAGATTTTTTATGGACCAGAAGAAGCCCCTGAAGCAAAAGTGTTGGGCCATAAGAGGCACGAGGCCTCCACAAGGGTGGAGGGCACCCCCTAGGGGCGCCCCTATCTTGTTGTCGCCTTGTGGACCCCCCTGACTTGTTCCCAACGCCAAAAATTCCTATAAATATAGAAACCCCCAGAAATAAACCTAGATTAGGAGTTCCGCCGCCGCAAGCCTCTGTAGCCACGAAAAACCTATCGGGAGCCTGCTCTGGCATCCTGCCGGAGGGGGAAACCATCACCGGTGGCCATCTTCATCATCCCGGCGGTCTCCATGACGAGGAGGGAGTACTTCACCCTCGGGGCTGAGGGTATGTACCAGTAGTGTCGGGGATATACCCCGCAGTATGACCCGGCCGAAAATAGGACTCGGCCGGACTTGGCGACTCACTAAAGTGACCCGCCCGGATCTCTCCACTCATTGGTGACCCGGTAGGCGGGTTAGAAGAGCTTCAAGACCCGGTGGCCCAGAAGGCGGGTTAGAAGAGCGACAAGACCCGGTGGCCCAGAAGGAGGTTTATGGAATGTCGGCTTATGTTTTGGTATGCGGCTTAAGAGAAAAGGCATAAAGGGTTTTCCCTTACAAAGGAAGCAAGACTAGGATTCCACTTGTAATAGCGTATTCCTAGTCCTACTAGGAATCCACATGTAACCCGCCCCTCAAAATTATATAAGGAGGGGCAGGGCACCCCAAGAGGGACAAGTTTCACAAGTTAAGACAGACAAGTCAATAGCTCTTGATATAGAGGTAGCGAAAGAGCACCCTTGTAATCGTGAGCATCATCATCATCATCAATATCAATAAAGCAGGATGTAGGCTTTTACCTCCCCCGTGAGGGGCCGAACCTGGGTAAAACCTCGCATCTCTCGTCCCACTCAACCCCTCTCAAGCTACCACATAGATGCTGTAAGTGCATCTAGTGCCACACCTAGTTGGTTTTGGAGTATTGACGACAAACCTGGTTGAGGGACTAATGTGTTTGTGAGAATTGCAGGATAACACAGGTAGTAGTCCCTCATTGATTCGGTTTACCTACCGGAGATGACCCCTAAAAATGTATGAAGACATTGAAGACAATGGTGGTATGTGAAGATATTCACATTGAAGACTATGACGAGAGAAGACATCGCGTGAAGACTATGGAGCGCGAAGACTTAGTTGTTTCGTTGTTTCCTTTTCTTCTTTGTTGAGTCATAGGAACCACCGTACTGTTAAGTGGGGTCCCAGTGAACAAAGTCAGAGTGACTGTAGTGATGCTCAACCAAAACCTATGTCTTCGAGCGAAGACAATGAGAGCAAATCTTATCCAGAGTTGGATGAGTCAGCTTTACTTGTAGCCCAAGTCAAGCTGCCGCATGTGTTTGAAATCTGACCATTGGAACACGTCTCAGTTCCTTAGTGACCCAGGGTCATTTCGGACAAATTAGGTCGGGTTGCCTAGTGGCTATAAATAGCCCACCCCCTACATCATAAATTGGTGCTTGCTCAGAAATGTGCACGGCTTTTGTCATCTGAGAGCAACCCACCTCCGAAGCTTTTGAGAGAGAGAAATGCTTGCGAGGAAAAAGCCCAAACACCCAGAGCCAAAGAGTGTTAGGCATCACTGAAGTCTTTCTGTCCGGGCGACCTGAAGACTTGTTACACTTGAGGACTGTGAATCCTCCAGCCGGTTAGGCGTCGCGTTCTGAGCATCCAAGAGTCATTGTGGATCGCTGGTGAATGAAGTCTGTGAAGGTTTGGAAGTCTACCTTGAAGACTTACCAGAGTGATTTGGCGAGGACTGGGTGTCCTTAGCTCAAGGGGAATAAGGTGAAGACACGGTCTTCTGAGTTAAATCTCAGCCTCCCTAACCAGACGTACAGTTGTCACACCAACTGGAACGGGTCCAACAAATCCCTGTCTTCGCCAAGCGACTGGTTCTATCGTCTCCCTCTCTTTATTTATAGTTTGTCTTCGTGAAGTCATTGCCTGCCGGTGTTACCTATTTGACTTCAGTGCGTGACTTCTATTGTTGTTTGGCTTCATACTATCTTCCATCCTGATCATTACTACCTAGCTGCTATTAGTCTTTGTGCTTTCACTTCATTGAATACTTGACTATGGCTTGCTTAGTGTAGTCTACCTTCCGCTGCATATCAATAGGTTCAATTCTACTGTTTGTCTTCGAAACTGCCATGTTTTGAAGACGTTCATAAAAATCGCCTATTCACCCCCCTCTAGTCGATAACTAGCACTTTCAATTGGTATCAGAGCAAGGGACTCCCTTGTTCTGTGTGATTCGGTTTAACCACCTGGAGTTTTAGCTATGTCGACTGCAGGGATAATCAAAGTCTCCGCTGCGTGCCCCGTCTTCGATGGAACTGAATATCCCTACTAGAAGAATAAGATGCGCATGCATCTTGAAGCCATAGATGTCGACCTCTAGTATGTCGTCAAGAATGGTGTTCCCTAGACTGGTGCAGGTGTCACCACAGCTGATGTTAAGAAGTTGATTCAACTGGATTCTACTGCCAAGAACATCATCTGTGGTCATCTGACCAAAGGACAGTATGGCCGTGTCAGTGCTCTGGAAACGTCGAAGCTAGTCTGGGATTGGCCTCCAAAGTCAACGAAGGCGTCTCAACCCAGAGAGATCAAAGGATCAGTGTTCTTCGCAACCTCTTCAACCGCTTCAAGAGAAACGACAATGAGAATGTCCAGCTCATGTTTGATCGCCTCACTGACATCACAAATGAGCTTCGTGCTCTCGGTGCCACTGAGATCACCAAGCATGAAATCGTCAAGACACTACTGAGATCACTTGACAGCTCGTTCAACACCCTTGCCCTAATGATACAAGAACGCCTTGACTTCAAGACACTCGATCCGTCTGACATACTTGAGAGGCTCAACACACATGAGTTCCAGCTATCCGAGAAAAAGAGATATCTATGGTCCAAAATATGGCCGAACTCGCACTTTGAAGGCAAAAGCTGTTTCCTCATCTGAAGAAGAATCTGACTACAGTTCTGGTGATCTTGAAGACATTGGAAAGGATCTTTCTATGCTTGTGAAGAAGTTCCAGAAGTTCACTAAGAAGGGCTTCAGAAAGTCTTCACGATCCAGCGCTAGAAATGATGAAGCTTCCACTCATGACCACAAGAAGAGAACATGCCACAAGTGCAAGAAACCTGGTCACTACATATCTGAGTGTCCACAGTGGGACAATGAGAACAAGAAGAAAAAGAAGAGCAAGGAATATGATTCTGATGACAACAAGAAGAAGAACAAATCCTCAAAGTCTTCTTCCAAGTCTTCGTCCAAGTCTTCATCACACAAGAAGAGCTCATCTGGCAAGGCTCGAGCTTTTGTTGGCAAGGAGATGGATTCAGAGGAGGAGTCTGCTTCTGAGGAGGCGGAGGTGGAGTTTGAGGAGGAGTCCGACTCTGGCGTTGCAAGTCTAGCTCTAGCTACAGCCTACGTTGCCAAGTCCATCTTCAACACTGAAGACAATGGCCCCGTCACCAACGCTGATGCTAAAGACAAGGACGACTGTGCTCCCACCTACTGCTTCATGGCACGTGGTGCCAAGGTAAAATCACGCGATGCTTACTTTCAAACATCAAGTGAAGATGACTCTGATTGTGAATCCAAACCCAACTACAAAACACTTGCTAAAATTGCAACTGAACAACAGAAAGCTATGGAACATACTCAAAAACTGTTAGACAAAAGCGATGACCTGTTGGACGTAGAAATGACCCGATCTCAGTCCTTAATTGAAGACATAAAAAATCTTCATGTTAAGTACCAAGAACTTGAAAGTCGTCATGAAACGCTCTCAACGACTCATGAAAAGCTTTCCTATGATTATCTTCAAAGAAAGCAAGATCTTGAGAAATTGAGAGCGGCTCATGAAGATCTTCAAAAAGAGAATGAGTCACTTCGCGCTCAACAGATCAGTCCTGCTCAGGAAGGATTTGAACCACCATGTCTAAAATGCCTTGAGCGTGATAACGCTACTTCTGTTGCTGAATGTTCTACTGCCGCTACTGTTGCAATATCTTCAACTGTTGATGTGGTAACTAACCCCTCTGCTGAGGATACCACTACTATTGCTGATGAAAATGCTAGGTTGAAGACATTGCTTGAAACAGGGATGTACAAAAGTCTCAAAGGGCATCAGACACTGTGCGATGTCCT
Organism: Aegilops tauschii subsp. strangulata; assembly: GCF_002575655.3. Lineage (NCBI taxonomy): Eukaryota > Viridiplantae > Streptophyta > Magnoliopsida > Poales > Poaceae > Aegilops > Aegilops tauschii. The sequence goes on from NC_053040.3 coordinate 185,710,108, forward strand.
CAAAAAGCAGATTCTGAACCGAAACCCTAGGAAAGAGGGTGTTGGGTTCGAGAGGAAAATGAATGTTGATGGTTCTTACTGGAAGCTTGAGCAGTACCCCAAAACCACATGGGTTGCTGCAAAGGAACCTTCAGTGGATCCATCCACCTTATCTGGCTTCACTTGTGCTAACCCTATTATCATTGATGAATCCTTTGATCCAAACTACAAACTGTTTAAGAATCAGAATGGTGAAGTGTTTGCCAGGTATATTGGTACTAACTGCAGGAATGGGCCACCTATGAAGAAGATCTGGGTTCCCAAAAGATGTCTTGAGAATCTTCCTGTGAATGTCATCATGACACCACCTGGGAAGAAGACAAATCCCAGACCAAAAGCTTCATATGGACCAAAGGCTTCATATAGATACATGAATCACCTGAGTCACCCTAACGCCAATGTTTTGCAGGGAAATCATACTCAAACTTATGAATATGAGCGTGTTTCATCAAACCGTTATGTCCATAAAACTAAGAACTTTTCTGCTTATTCATATGAGTATCATTCATCTCCTGCAAGGCTATTTGCTAGGGCTCCAAAGCCAAAGTTCTCAGATGCTGCACTTAGACTCATTGCTTCTAAGCCACCCCTAAAGATGTGGGTGGTTAAGAAGAATTAACTTTCTTTTGCAGGGAAAGGTCTCCAGCCGGAAATCAAAGGCGTCTGATGCTATTGCTGGGGACCTAAAACATCTTGTGGGGCGCAAGATAAAATGCCCAAATGGGTATGACACCACATGCTTCAGAATGGATTCTGGATAGCGGATGCACTAATCATATGACTAGTGATCGAAGTCTTCTGATGGACTCAACCTTACGTCCATCTGACAAGAGTCACATCACATTTGCTGACACTGGTAAAAGCAAGGTATTGGGTCTAGGTAGAGTTGCAATCTCAAAGGATCATCACATGGATAAACTGATGCTTGTTGAATCCCTTGGTTTCAACTTAATGTCTATCTCAATGCTTTGCGATTTGAACATGATTGTGATATTTGGAAAATATTGTTGCCTTGTACTAATGGAATCTGACAAGTCTCTAGTCTTTGAAGGGTATCGGAAAGATGATTTGTACATGGTAGATTTCTCAGCAGGACCACAGCTTGCCGTATGTCTTCTTGCAATAGCTTCAGAATGCTGGCTCTGGCATCGGAGGCTAGGGCATGCTGGGATGAGGAACTTGCATACGCTCGCAAAGAAGAAACACGTCGTAGGCACCGAGGGCGTCAAGTTCAAGAAGGATCACTTGTGCGGTGCCTGCGAAGCTGGAAAGATGACAAGGGCCAAGCATCCCTCGAAGACAATCATGACGACATCTCAACCCTTCGAGCTGCTACACATGGACTTATTTGGCCCTACTCACTACTCTACTCTCACTACTACTGCCTGTCTCTATGGTTTCGTCATTGTTGATGATTATTCAAGATATACTTGGGTGCACATAATTCTCTACAAGACTGAAGTGCGGGATGTATTCAGACGCTTCGCCAACCGTGCCATGGGGCGTCAAGATTAAGCATATCAGAAGTGACAACGGCACAGAGTTCAAGAACACCAGCCTCGAGCTTTACTTGGTTACATTGGGAATCACTCATGAGTTCTCACCTCCATACACACCTCAGCAGAATGGCATCGTGGAGCGCACGAACAGAACACTCATTGAGATGGCTCGAATGATGCTTGATGAATACAAGACTCCAAGAAAGTTCTGGCCTGAAGCTATTGATACTGCATGCCATGTCACCAACCGTGTTTATCTTCACAAGCTTCTGAAGAAGACATCCTATGAACTCCTGACTGGTAAGAAACCAAATGTCACTTACTTCAGAGTATTTGGTGCCAGGTGCTGGATCAAGGATCCACATCACACATCAAAATTTGCACCGAAAGCACATGAAGGTTTTATGCTTGGTTACGGAAAGGATTCGCACTCCTACAGAGTCTTCAACCTCTTTCACTATAAAGTGGTTGAAACTGTGGATGCGGTTCGATGAAACTAACAGCTCGCAAAGAGAGCACCTGCCAAATGTGCTAGATGAAGTTTCACCTAGTGCAAGCTTATGGGAACTGGAGAAATCATACCGTCTGAAGCTCATCTTGAAGAGGAACTTATCATTTCTGCACCTAATCAGCCTAAAGACAATCCTCCTAATGATGACAATGATCAGCAAGAGCAAAATCTTCGTCCAGTTCATCCTCGTGTTGCAAATGAAGTACAGATTGAGAAGATAATTGATAGCATCAATGCACCTAGTCCGCTCACTCGTTCAAGAGCAACATAGCTTGCAAATTTCTGTGGGCACTTTGCATTTGTCTCAATATCAGAACCCAAGAAAGTTGCCGAAGCATTTATGGAACCTGAACAGATTCAAGCTATGCAAGAAGAGCTTCAACAATTCGAGCTAAACAATGTGTGGGAACTGGTCAAGCGTCCTGAACCTCGTAAGCACAATATCATAGGCACTAAATGGATATATCGCAATAAGCAAGATGAGCATGGTCAAGTCGTCAGAAACAAGGCCCGTCTCGTTGCTCAAGGATACACTCAAGTTGAAGGGATTGACTTCGATGAAACATTTGCCCCAGTGTCTAGGCTTGAAGCCATTCGCATACTACTAGCCTACGCAAATCATCACAACATCCTTCTGTATCAAATGGATGTGAAGAGTGCCTTTCTCAATGGCAAGATCGAAGAAGAAGTGTATGTTGCACAACCTCCTGGCTTTGAAGATCCAAAACATCCTGATATGGTATACAAGCTCAACAAGGCGTTGTATGGCCTAAAACAAGCCCCTCGCACTTGGTATGACACACTCAAAGACTTCCTGAAGAGCAAAGGCTTCAAACCTGGTTCCCTGGATCCCACACTCTTCACGAAGATATATGATGGTGAACTGTTTGTGTGCCAAATATATGTGGATGACATTATCTTCGGCTGCACTAACCAGAAATACAGTGATGAGTTTGGACACATGATGCAAGAGCAATATCAAATGTCCATGATGGGTGAGCTGAAGTTCTTCCTTGGTCTTCAAATTCGTCAGCAAAGCAACGACATCTTCATATCTCAAGAGAAATACCTCAAAGACTGCCTGAAGAAGTTTGGAATGCAAGATTGCAAAGGTTACACGACGCCAATGCCAACTAAAAGTCATCTGGGTCCTGACGCCAATGGTAAAGAGTTTGATCAAAAGGTATACCGCTCCATGATTGGTTCTTTACTTTATTTATGTGCATCTAGGCCAGATATAATGCTTAGTGTTTGCATGTGTGCCCGATTCCAAGCGGCACCAAAGGAGTCGCATCACTTAGCTGTGAAGCAAATTCTTCGATATTTGGCTTACACCCCAACACTAGGATTATGGTATCCAAAGGGCTCAGAGTTCGATCTAGTTGGATTCTCGGATGCTGATTATGCTGGTGACAAGGTGGATCACAAGTCTACATCAGGCACATGTCACTTTCTGGGACGATCACTTGTCTGTTGGTCTTCAAAGAAGCAGAATTGTGTGTCACTCTCCACTGCTGAATCTGAATACATTGCTGCTGGATCTTGCTGGGCTCAGCTTCTATGGATGAAGCAAACACTCAAGGACTATGGCATCCATCTGAAGCAAGTACCACTCTACTGTGACAATGAAAGCGCCATCAAGATTGCCAACAACCCAGTTCAGCACTCGAAGACAAAGCACATTGAGATTCATCATCACTTTCTCAGAGATCATGTTATGAAGGAAGATATTGACATCATTCACGTCAACACTGAAGAGCAATTGGCAGATATCTTCACAAAGCCCTTGGATGAGAAAAGGTTTTGCAAGTTGCGGTGTGAGCTAAATATCTTGGAATCCTCGAATGTGCTGTGATTAGGCACACATCCTAACACTTATGCATGTTGATGACTTAGATGTGCAACACACGAAGTAACGTATATCTTCAATCAATGAAGACTTACTCTCTAAGTGTGAATACATTAATGTGGAATTTGACTTCGGAGCGCCACGATAATTGTGCGCCGTGTCTGGGTCTAACACTTCCTATACGGTGGGTAACGCCACCACCAAACTTTTGTTTGGAGTGTACTCTATTGGCGTTACATTTGCAAAGTCTTCGCACTTGGTTTGTCTTCAATATTGACATGACTTCAAGTTTATCTTCACAATGTTGATTTGGTCTTATTCTGATATACATATATTAGTGTTCTGTCCTCTACAGCATTCACTTATAGCTATGTATTCTCGTTTGAATCTTTTGGACTAAGTGAATGTGATCGGACCCTAACCTCTCTATGCTTCCCTCTCAAATCTATCTATCCAAATCATATGTATTCTATTGAAACTGTTGAATGTCTTCTCTGCGTCCTTGTCAGCAGAAGATAGAGAGACAAACATTAAATTTGTTTTAAATGCTTAATCCTTATTGCCTGAAACCTGGAGAAGCCGGAACGACCACCCGACAGTCCAGGCGTGCATGGGAACATGGAACAACTTCCAATGTGTTGCATGTTCACCACGTGTCCCTCAGATGTGAACCACCAGGGGCACCTGCGTAATTGCGTTGTGCCGTCCCTCTCCTTATAAATACACATCACATCGCGGTCAAAATACTTCTTCCACCTCTCCACCTCTACAAACCCTAGCGCCAGCGCCAGCTCTCGACAACGCCGGCGATGAAGCGCTTAGCTGCCGCGACCTCACCGACGCCGTCTTCACGTCGGCCGCGGACATCGTCTTCTCCGCCGCCGCCGTAGGTGTCCTCCGTTGCCAAGTTAGGGCACGGAAGATCGAACTGCTCGGTCTCATCTTCTACTTCGTGTAGCAGTTCATCGTGTGGTAAATTAAAACTCTCTTTTTACTGTCTTTTTGATCCGATAGATTCATCCTTACTACCAAAAGTGGTTTCTGCCTCCACAAATTTGGATCTATCATGTTCTGCATCTCATATTATGCCTAGTATATTCACTTGTGCTTCACACGTAGTTAGATTCCTCACTTGTACCTATTCTTGGATTCGTACAAATCTGGAACCAACTCTCAACATATAAGTGAATGTCTTCGCGCTATGAGGTCAATGTCTTCTAAACTGATTTATGTTCAAAATCTTCTGAGAATGCATATGACCTCTTCCCCTTCCCTCGCATCTCTAATGCTGTCACAGGTACATGTCTGTGGGAGAATCCCTTGGTTCTCATAGTCTGCATTCATTTGCAGAATTCTTACAGCATCATGATAACCCACAAGTATAGGGGATCAATTGTAGCCTCTTTCGATAAGTAAGAGTGTCGAACCCAACGAGGAGCTAAAGGTAGAACAGATATTCCCTCAAGTTCTATCGACCACCAATACAACTCTACGCACGCTTAACGTTCGCTTTACCTATAACAAGTATGAAACTAGAAGTACTTTGTAGGTGTTTTTGGATAGGTTTGTGTAACATCCCAAATTTTCAATTTGGAATGTTATACATTAGATCATCATTGCATAGCATATTTTATTGCATTTTGGCAAAATCCTCGAAATCCTAAGCTACTCAAGGACCCTCGGAGAGAGTTGGGGATTTTCCTGGTTTTCATATTTGATTTTTATCAAATAATGAAATGAGGATTTTTGGTTTTAATCATTTTTCACTCCGAAAAATATTTCATATTAAAGTATATGAGAGGAGAAAATATGACTTCTCCAAAATAATTGAAATATTGGAGGAAAAATATTAAAATCAAATATTTGATTTTATCGGATTTTTATTTGCAATTTTATTTTCATTAGAAAAACTGCACGTTTTCAAAACTGCATTTTTAGGGCCAAGAAAATGTTCATCTCGTTCTAATTATTTTAATTAGACGGTGAAAATTTATTCTGGCATTTTTAGATTTGTATTTATTTTTCTAGGATTTTTTAGTTTCGGTGGAATTATTAAAAAAAAAGAGATCTCGCGCCCGACTGGGCCGAGGCCCAGCCGAGCCAGGCCGGCCCATGCCCGCGTCGCCGTCTCCCACCTGGAGTCTGCGAGGACGCCGCCGTCGCCGGATGTGAGTCCGACTGGGACTCCTCCCCGAGGTCGCCCCTCCCCCAAGCCACCTCCCCCCACCTATATATACCGCCGCCGCCGCCCTGTTCCCCGCCACCCCGATCGGAGCCGCCGCCGCCCGAAGCCCCGACCGAGCCGCCGGAGAAGCTCGACGCCGCCGCCGCGGGAAGCCGCCGCCCCGACGCCGAACCCCGCCGCCCGACGCCCGTCGACCCCGCCGCCTCACCCGCCCCTCGCCGCCCTCTCCCGAAGCCCGCCGGAGCCCTGCCCGACCCCGCCGGAATCCCGCCGGACCGAGGTAGCCACCGCGCCGGTTTTTGCCGGAAAACCGATTCGGTTTATTTTGAAACCCTAGGTGTTTTTTTATAGATCGGTTTATTTTTTCGGTTTAGTTAGTTAGTGAACGTTCGCCGGTCCGTTCGTTTTAACGAACGCGTTCATCGTTTAGCCGCAGTTAACGAACGTCCGTTCGTTAAACTGTTCGTCAGTTTTATTTTTCTCGGATTTTCCGCGATTATTCTAGATCGCGATTTCCGATCTGTTTTTCATTTTAGTTTATCTTTTCGCTGGTTTATCGGAATCAGGCGATTCAAGCGCCTAGAGTTTTTTCTCGAAATTCTCTTTCCGTTTAACCAACTCCAACAAGTTTTTGCTACTGTAAAATTTGACCTAGATCCAGATTAGTAAACGAAGCTTATTTCTTTCGCCGTTTGACTTTCGTTGCTTCGTTTGATTTGATTCTTTTTGCAAACCGGAGTTCTTAAGTTGAACTTTCTGGTTAGATCTTTTATTTGAGTTTTACTTGTGCATTAGTTGAGTGCTTACTGTATGCTTGTTTGTTTGCGATAGAGTACCCGGAGTGCGCCGCTTGCTACTTCGAATCTCTAGGTTTCACGGATCATCAGCAAGGCAAGTAACACTTTGATCATACTTCCTTTACTACCCAGTTTTATTGCATTAGATCAACCCTCAAACATTGCATGATTAGGATCTAATTAAATTGTGGGTTCTGGGAAGTAGATGAGGTAGTACCTATTGCCCTGTTTATTATCAAACCCTTGGGAGTTACTTCTACGTTTGCTTATATTGTTATGCTATGCTAGTAGACGTGGATTGGGTTTGAGTGTTACCATGACAGATGTGAGATTGTTAATTAATGGTTAAACTTAAGGTGGCAACTAAAAAACACATCTGGGTGGATTGAGGTACCTGGGTATTCCAGGATTGCCTGTTTTTCTTTGGACCGCCACCGAGGCTCAAAGGGATCATGAGATTATTCATGCTAGAAACTTCCGTGTGCAGCCACAAGCTATTATGGGCTCTAGCATAGTTGAGTAGGTCGTGTGAACTCTTACAGTGGTAGACTAGCAGATGTAGGGGATGTAGGTGGTACTGTCTACCCATTCGTAAGGTGCAAACACTTCTGAAAGACTGTGTCTCGGTCATCCGTTTCTCAAACACCATGTAGTGCGAGAAATCTAACGGAGGAGATCGAGTCTTGTGGGGAAAAGTGCACAAACCTCTGCAGAGTGTATAAACTAATCATGGTTAGCCGTGTCCCCAGTTATGGACACCTTGGGTATCTAGTATCTAGATTATCATGTGAATCTCATCATGTTACTTTAATTAATTTTGTTGGGTTTTGATGATGATACTTAATTGAGATTGAGAATGCTGTCAACCATTCTCAATGTTTAACAACCACCATGATAGTTAAATAAAATTTATTCCTTTGCAGTAGGGAAAAATTGGCTTTTCGCAAAACTGTAACCATAGAGCCTTCTACCAGCCATATATGCATGTAGGATAGCATTATTCTGTTCATTACTCTCTATGTGTTACATTGCCAGCATATTCCATGTGCTGACCCGTTTTCGGGCTGCAACGTTTCATGTTGCAGACTTTTCAGACGACGAGTAAGGTGCCTTAGGTCGTGGTCTTATACTCAGTGATGCCGTTGGAGTTGATGGACTCACTTATCTTCCAAGTCTTCCGCTCTTATCGTTTTAGATGGCCTTAAGCCATATTTGTCATACTTATTTCTCTCTTGAGATACTCGATGTAATAAGTGTGTGATTGCTACTCTGTTATAAATCCTCCAAGTACTGTGCGTGTCAGCATTACTGATCCAGGGATGACACTGGTGCACGGTAGATCAGACTGTTTGAGGTCTGGTCGCTACAAGGTGGTATCAGAGCACACGCTGACTGTAGGACACGACCACTAAGCTTAAACCCTAGAACACTACTCTCTTCTCATTTCTGACTCCTCTCCATTTTCTACTCTTTTAGGAATGGCGGATGCAAGGAACAAGTTCATGCAACGGGATGAAGATTCACCTTTTGGACGACACTTGAAGGAAGTCACTAAGTACCTGAACATCGGAATACCAAGCTTCACCGGGACCTACAACGCCACACTACCAGAAGAGGAGCGCTGGAAGATTCAAGTTCAAGTACCAGGAAGGACGTTTACGCCAGTCACTGAGCCTATAGAGTTTTCCTTTGATGCACTAACCTGGAGTTTAGGGAAGAGCATGGCAGCCCACATCACTATGGGACGCATTGGAGAAGTCTACCACAGGGAGCTTAAGGATACTATTTATCATATTTGTGGACGCCAAGATGAGCAATGGGAGATGATCAGCACCAAGAAGGATGGATCAATTGCAGCTTTCATCCAGGAGCAAAACCAACACATTCGTCGCCAGGAGAACCAGATGTGCGCAAACATGATAGATCTGAAGAAGGCATTGACCAAGATCACGGAGTTGGAGGAAGAACTCAAGGCTACACGCGAGGATTATATGGAGGAAATCGTCGCACTGGTGGAGAAGAATGACGACCTGATAAAGAAGATCGGAGTATTCATGGGAGACCCAGCACCAGGAGGAGAAGATGATGATTGCGTTTGCCCGGATAACTAGATCATCATCAACGACACCGACTCGGACCCCAGTGAAGATGATTTTGTTGATGAAGCTGGAGCAGATATCATGGAGTCTTCGACCGAACAAAATTTCTAGTAGACCACCATAATCAGTAGTAGTATTCCCCCATGTATATAGTATAGTCCGAGCACTTTGTAACGATAGTTAGATCGATTGTATGCCTTGTCTGAATTGATTGAGTGATATTGATTGTGTTTCTCTCATGAGCATATGGGTAGTGTTTTCTCTCTAGACCTCATTCTATTCTAAATTCTCATCTTTTCTAAACCTATCAGATGCCTCCGAGACGCGACACCGGATTTGTTTTCCCACCGGAGATCACTCAGTTGATTCAGCAGCAGAATGCCCTGATGCAAGTGTTAGTACAGAACCAAGGCAACAACAACAACAACAACAACAACCCACCACCACCCCCTGTTGATCACTTAACCCGTTTCTTGAGACTGAATCCGCCGGTGTTTTCCAGCAGCACCGAGCCAATTGTTGCAGATGATTGGCTCCGCAAAGTTGGAAGGGAGTTGACCACTACAGGATGCACAGATGCGGAAAGAGTGCGTTTTGCCGCACATCAGCTTGATGGACCCGCAGCGTCATGGTGGGAGAATTACACAGCCACACACCCTATTGACACTGTCACATGGGACTAGTTTCAGCAAGCTTTCCGTACTGCCCATGTTTCAGCAGGAGCTATGGCTATGAAGAAGCGTGAGTTTCACAACCTACGCCAAGGAGGATGCACCGTAGGCCAGTATGTGGAGGACTTTAGTAAGTTAGCACGTTATGCTCCAGATGACGTTGCTACAGATGCAGCCAAGCAGGAGAAGTTTCTGGAAGGACTGAATGATGAGCTGAGTATGCAGTTGATGGTAGCAACCTTCAACAACTATCAGGAGTTGGTAGATAGAGCTCTCATGATTGAAGGGAAGCAGCAGCAGATTGAAAGCCGCAAGAGGAAGTATGGACAAGGGAAGTACAATTCTGGAGCTCATCAGAAGTCACGTTTTACCCCAAATTCGGGAGGATCTTTTCAGCATACCCATGGAGCAGGAGGTTCGCACAACCATAGTGGACCCAAGAATGGTAATGGGAATGGAGGAAGCAACGAACAGAACCGTAATAACCCATCTACCCCCGTTAAGAGAGATCTGAGCCAAGTCACTTGCTACAAGTGCCAGAAGACTGGGCATTATGCTAATGAATGTCCCGAAGCTAAAAATGGAAATGGCAATGGAAGCTCTAGGAAGAAGCCGAACCCTTTCAACAAAGGACATGTGAACCATGTTAGCGTGGAGGAGGTTGAAGCTCAGCCACATGCAGTAATAGGTAAGTTTTTGGTTAAGTCATTTACTGCACTCGTTCTTTTTGATACTGGTGCATCGCATTCATACATATCAAGGGGATTTGTGGATAAGTATAAACTGCCAACCCAAGCCCTTAGGTCACCCATGTTAGTAACCTCGCCAGGAGCAGAGTATATGGCTAGTTTATGGTGTGATCGGTTACCATTAAGGATTGGTAACTACGTGTTTCCCTCGGACCTAATAGTACTGGAATCGCAAGGATTGGATGTGATATTAGGCATGGATTGGTTATCGAAGTATGGAGGGAACATTGAGTGCGCCAGTAAGTCGATTTTGCTTACCACCCCAGAAGGAAGAAGGATTAAGTATGTATCCCGGCATGTGCCGAAGAGGACTCAAGTAAATTCCTTATCAGGAGTTGTATAGGAGGAAGTACCAGTGGTGAAGGATTACCCAGATGTATTTCCAGAAGAGTTGCCAGGCATGCCACCGGATAGAGACATTGAGTTTTTGATTGAGCTTTTGCCAGGCACAGGGCCAATATCTAAGAGACCGTACAGAATGCCCGCAAAAGATTTGGAGGAGATTAAGAAGCAGATTAAGGAGTTACTGGATAAAGGCTATATTCGCCCAAGTTCTTCACCTTGGAGATCGCCAGTGCTTCTAGTGGAGAAGAAGGATGGATCGTTAAGGATGGTTGTTGATTATCGAGGACTGAATGAAGTGACCATCAAGAACAAGTACCCACTGCCGATGATCAGTGATTTGTTTGACCGCTTGCAAGGAGCTAAGGTATTTTCCAAGATCGATCTGCGATCGGGATACCATCAGTTGAAGATTCAAGAGCAGGATATACCTAAGACGGCTTTTACCACCAGGTATGGGCTATATGAGTATACCGTTATGTCATTTGGTCTGACTAACGCCCCTGCCTATTTCATGAACCTGATGAACAAAGTGTTTATGGAGTTTTTGGATAAGTTCGTCGTAGTGTTCACTGATGACATTTGGTCTACTCAAAGAACGAAGAGGAGCATAAGGAGCATTTGCGTTTGGTACTTGAGAAGCTCAGAGAACATCAGTTATACGCCAAGTTCAGCAAATGTGAGTTTTGGCTGAAGGAAGTTGGATTCCTCGGACACGTTATATCCGGAGAAGGAATAGCAGTAGACCCCACCAAAGTTGACACAGTAACAAGCTGGGAATCACCAACGCCAGTTGGAGAAATCCGGAGTTTTCTTGGACTCGCAGGATACTACCGGAGATTCATTGAGAATTTCTCGAAGATTGCAAAACCCATGACGGAGCTGTTGAAGAAAGACACCAAGTTCAATTGGACGGAGGAATGTGAAGCTAGTTTTCAGGAATTGAAGAAACGTTTGGTTACATCACCAGTGTTGATTTTGCCAGATCATCGCAAGGATTATGAAGTTTACTGCGACGCTTCACGTCGAGGACTTGGAGCAGTGCTGATGCAGGAAGGAAGAGTTGTTTCATATGCCTCACGACAGCTTAAGCCCCATGAGCTGAATTACGCTACGCATGATTTGGAGTTAGCAGCCGTAGTACATGCGCTAAAGACATGGAGACATTTTCTCATCGGAAACCACTGTGAGGTGTACACGGATCACAAGAGTTTGAAATACATCTTCACGCAGAAGGAGTTGAATCTCAGGCAAAGGAGATGGTTGGAGCTCATAAAGGATTATGATATGAGATTGCATTATCACCCCGGAAAGGCTAACATAGTAGCAGACGCGTTGAGCCGCAAGAGCCATGTCAACACACTCATGACCAGAGAGTTACCGAAATAATTAGCCGAGGATCTTCGCGAGCTATGTTTGGAGATAGTTCCGAGAGGCTATGTAGCAGCATTAGAAATTCAATCTACTCTGATGGATAAGATCAGGGAAGCTCAGAAGACTGACAAGGAGATTGCCAAGATAAAGGAGAACATGAGCAAAGGAAAAGCCAAGGGATTTCGTGAGGACGAGCACGATACCTTATGGTTTGAGGACCGCGTTTATGTGCCTAACGACCCCGAGATTAGGAAGTTGATTCTGCAAGAGGCCCATGATTCAGCGTATTCGATTCACCCAGGAAATACCAAGATGTATTTGGATTTGAAGGATACTTTCTGGTGGACCGGAATGAAGAAAGATATTGCGGAGTATGTAGCAGTTTGTGATCTATGTCAGAGAGTGAAGGCAGAGCATCAGAAGCCAGCAGGACTGTTACAGCCATTGCCGATACGCGAATGGAAGTGGGACAAGTTAGGAATGGATTTTATCACTGGATTGCCAAGGACTCGTTCAGGCTATGACTCAATATGGGTTGTAGTCGATCGTTTAATGAAAGTAGCTCATTTCATCCCAGTGAAGACCACTTACAGCAGTGCTAAGTTGGCAAAGATATACATGACCAGGATCGTATGTCTGCATGGAGTTCCGAGGACCATTGTATCAGATAGAGGAACCCAGTTTACTTCAAAGTTTTGGAATCAGTTACATGAAACTTTGGGTACCAGGCTAGAGTTCAGTACAGCCTTTCACCCACAGACAGACGGACAGACCGAGAGAGTCAATCAGATTTTGGAAGATATGCTGAGAGCTTGTGCGCTAGATTATGGATCTAGTTGGGACGACAATTTGCCGTATGCAGAGTTTTCTTACAACAACAGTTTTCAATCCAGTTTGAAGATGGCCCCTTTCGAAGCTTTGTACGGAAGGAGGTGTAGAACACCATTGTTATGGGACGAAGTTGAACACCGCCAGTTGTTTGGACCAGATTTGATTAAAGAGTCTGAACAGAAAGTGAAGTTGATTCGCGATAGGCTCAAGGTAGCCCAGTCCAGGCAGAAGAGTTATGCGGATTCTAAACGCAAGGAGACAGTTTACGAAGTCAGAGACAGAGTTTACCTACGAGTATCACCACTTCGAGGAGTGAAGCGCTTTGGAGTTAAGGGAAAGTTAGCGCCACGTTTTGTAGGACCATACTAAGTTTTGGAGCGTATGGGAGAAGTTGCTTACAAGCTGGAATTGCCTGAAGGATTGTCAGGGGTTCATGATGTATTTCATGTTTCCCAGTTGAAGAAGTGCCACACAGAGATGGCTGAGATACCACTGAGAGATATGGTGCCATTGGAAGCGATTCAGCTGGATAGTGACTTGACCTATGAGGAGAAACCAGTTAAGATTCTTGAGTATGCCAGCCGAGTCACCCGCAGCAAGGTTATCAAGTTTTGCAAAGTTCAGTGGAGTCACCATACCGAGGACGAAGCCACCTGGGAGCGAGAGGAAGATCTACGGAAAGACCACTCTCACCTATTTTCTAGCCAACCCGAATCTCGAGGGCGAGATTCCTCTTAAGGGGGTAGGTTTGTAACATCCCAAAATTTCAATTTGGAATGTTATACATTAGATCATCATTGCATAGCATATTTTATTGCATTTTGGCAAATCCTCGAAATCCTAAGCAACTCAAGGACCCTCGGAGAGAGTTGGGGATTTTCCCGGTCTTCATATTTGATTTTTATCAAATAATGAAACGAGGATTTTTGGTTTTAATTATTTTTCACTCCAAAAAATATTTCATATTAAAGTATATGAGAGGAGAACATATGACTTCTCCAAAATAATTGAAATATTGGAGGAAAAATATTAAAATCAAATATTTGATTTTAACGGATTTTTATTTGCAATTTTATTTGCATTAGAAAAATTGCACGTTTTCAAAACTGCATTTTTAGGGCCATGAAAATGTTCATCTCATTCTAATTATTTTAATTAGACGGTGAAAATTTATTCTGGCATTTTTAGATTTTTATTTATTTTTCTAGGATTTTTTTTAGTTTTGGCGGAATTATTAAAAAAAAAAAGAGATCCCGCGCCCGACTGGGCCGAGGCCCAGCCGAGCCAGGCCGGCCCATGCCCGCATCGCCGTCTCCCACCTAGAGTCCGCGAGGACGCCGCCGCCGCCGGATGCGAGTCCGACCGGGACTCCTCCCCGAGGTCGCCCCCTCGCCCAAGCCACCTCCCTCCCCACCTATATATACCGCCGCCGCCGCCGCCCCGTTCCCCGCCACCCCGGCCGGAGCCGCCGCCGCCCGAAGCCCCGACCGAGCTGCCGGAGAAGCTCGACGCCGCCGCCGCGGGAAGCCACCGCCCCGACGCCGAAAACCCCGCCGCTCGACGCCCCGTCGACCCCGCTGCCTCACCCGCCCCTCGCCGCCCTCTCTTGAAGCCGGCCGGAGCCCCGCCCGACCCCGCCGGAATCCCGCCGGACCGAGGTAGCCACCGCGCCGGTTTTCGCCGGAAAACCGATTCGGTTTATTTTGAAACCCTAGGTGTTTTTTTATAGATCCGTTTATTTTTTCGGTTTAGTTAGTTAGTGAACGTTCGCCGGTCCGTTCGTTTTAACGAACGCGTTCATCGTTTAGCCGCAGTTAACGAACGTCCGTTCGTTAAACTGTTCGTCAGTTTTATTTTTCTCGGATTTTCCGCGATTATTCCAGATCGCGATTTCCGATCTGTTTTTCGTTTTAGTTTATCTTTTCGCTGGTTTATCGGAATCAGACGATTCAAGCGCCTAGAGTTTTTTCTCGAAATTCTCTTTCCGTTTAACCAACTCCAACAAGTTTTTGCTACTGTAAAATTTGACCTAGATCCAGATTAGTAAACGAAGCTTATTTCTTTCGCCGTTTGACTTTCGTTGCTTCGTTTGATTTGATTCTTTTTGCAAACCGGAGTTCTTAAGTTGAACTTTCTGGTTAGATCTTTTATTTGAGTTTTACGTGTGCATTAGTTGAGTGCTTACTGTATGCTTGTTTGTTTGCGATAGAGTACCCGGAGTGCGCCGCTTGCTACTTCGAATCTCTAGGTTTCACGGATCATCAGCAAGGCAAGTAACACTTTGATCATACTTCCTTTACTACCCAGTTTTATTGCATTAGATCAACCCTCAAACATTGCATGATTAGGATCTAATTAAATTGTGGGTTCTGGGAAGTAGATGAGGTAGTACCTATTGCCCTGTTTATTATCAAACCCTTGGGAGTTACTTCTACGTTTGCTTATATTGTTATGCTATGCTAGTAGACGTGGATTGGGTTTGAGTGTTACCATGACAGATGTGAGATTGTTAATTAATGGTTAAACTTAAGGTGGCAACTAAAACACACATCTGGGTGGATTGAGGTACCTGGGTATTCCAGGATTGCCTGTTTTTCTTTGGACCGCCATCCAGGCTGAAAGGGATCATGAGATTATTCATGCTAGAAACTTTCGTGTGCAGCCACAAGCTATTATGGGCTCTAGCATAGTTGAGTAGGTCGTGTGAACTCTTACATTGGTATACTAGCAGATGTAGGGGATGTAGGTGGTACTGTCTACCCATTCGTAAGGTGCAAACACTTCTGAAAGACTGTGTCTCGGTCATCCGTTTCTCAAACACCATGTAGTGCGAGAAATCTAACGGAGGAGATCGAGTCTTGTGGGGAAAAGTGCACAAACCTCTGCAGAGTGTATAAACTAATCATGGTTAGCCGTGTCCCCGGTTATGGACACCTTGAGTATCTAGTATCTGGATTATCATGTGAATCTCATCATGTTACTTTAATTAATTTTGTTGGGTTTTGATGATGATACTTAATTGGGATTGAGAATGCTGTCAACCATTCTCAATGTTTAACAACCACCATGATAGTTAAATAAAATTTATTCCTTTGCAGTAGGGAAAAATTGGCTTTTCGCAAAACTGTAACCATAGAGCCTTCTACCAGCCATATATGCATGTAGTATAGCATTATTCTGTTCATTACTCTCTATGTGTTACATTGCCAGCATATTCCATGCGCTGACCCGTTTTCGGGCTGCAACGTTTCATGTTGCAGACTTTTCAGACGACGAGTAAGGTGCCTTAGGTCGTGGTCTTATACTCAGTGATGCCGTTGGAGTTGATGGACTCACTTATCTTCCAAGTCTTCCGTTGTTATCGTTTTAGAAGGCCTTAAGCCATATTTGTCATACTTATTTCTCTCTTGAGATACTCGATGTAATAAGTGTGTGATTGCTACTCTGTTATAAATCCTCCAAGTACTGTGCGTGTCAGCATTACTGATCCAGGGATGACACTGGTGCACGGTAGATCAGACTATTTGAGGTCTGGTCACTATAGTTTGCAAGATAATAAAGAGCGCGTAAATAAAGAGTAGGGTCTGTTTAGATGAAGACACAACTAAATTAGTTTTAGTAGAGAGCTTTTTGTTACGAGAAAGTTATTTGTCCCTAGGCAATCGATAACTAGACCGGTAATCATTATTGCAATTTTATTTGAGGGAGAGGCATAAGCTAACATACTTTCTCTACTTGGATCATATGCACTTATGATTGGAACTCTAGCAAGCATCCGCAACTACTAAAGATCATTAAGGTAAAACCCAACCATAGCATTAAAGCATCAACTCCTCTTTATCCCATACGCAACAACCCCCTTACTCGGGTTTATGTTTCAGTCACTCACGCAACCCACTGTAAGCGAATCATGAACGTATTGCAACACCCTACAGCGGGGATCCCTCACACTTGCGCGACATGGAGAGCACCATAGGACAGCACCAATAATAAAACATGCAACTCAAACCAATCTTGATCATCAATTAACCCATAGGACAAAACAGATGTACTCAAACATCACAGGATAGCCATACATCATTGGGAAATAATATATAGCGTTGAGCACCTTGTTTAAGTAGAGATTACAGCGGGTAAGAGAAAGGTTACACCGCTGCATAGAGGGGGGAAGAGTTGGTGATGATGGCGGTGAAGTTGTTGGTGAAGATGGCAGTGATGATGATGGCCCCGGTGGTGTTCCGGCGCCATCGGAAGAGAGGGGGAGAGAGGCCCCCTTCTTCTTCTCCTTCCTTGACCTCCTCCCTAGATGGGAGAAGGTTTTCCCCTCTTGTCCTTGGTCTCCATGGCGTGGGAGGGGCAAGAGCCCCTCCGAGATTGGATCTGTCTCTCTGTCCCTCTCTGTTTCTGCGTTCTCGTCTGCTGCCCTTTCACCATTTCGTATATATATGGAGATCCGTAACTCCGATTGGACTGAAACCTTCACCGTGATTTTTTACCAAAAAATAACTTTCTCGCGGTCGAAGAAGGGCATCAACCGCCTTACGGGTGGCCCACGAGGGTCAGGGGCATGCCCAGGGGGGCAGGCGCGCCCCCTGCCTCGTGGCCACCTCGGGCACCGTCTCACGTGGATTTTTCTTCCGGAATTCTCCAAATATTCCAAAAATAATCTCCGTCCGTTTTTATCCCGTTTGGATTCCGTTTGATATGGATATTCTGCGAAACATAAAACATGCAACAAACAGGAACTAGAACTGGGCACTGGATCAATATGTTAGTCCCAAAAATAATATAAAAAGTTGCCAAAAGTATATGAAAGTTGAGTAATATTGGCATGGAACAATCAAAAATTATAGATACGACGGAGACGTATCAGCATCCCCAAGCTTAATTCCTGCTCGTCCTCGAGTAGGTAAATGATAAAAGAGATAATTTTTGATGTGGAATGCTACCTAGCATAATCTTGATCATGTATCTAATCATGGCATGAATATTAAGATACGAGTGATTCAAAGCAATAGTCTATTCTTTGACATAAAAACAATAATACTTCAAGCCTACTAATAAAGCAATCATGTCTTTTCAAAATAACATGGCCAAAGAAAGTTATCCCTACAAAATCATATGGTCTGGCTATGCTCCATCTTCACCACACAAAATATTGAAATCATGCACAACCCCGATGACAAGCCAAGCAATTGTTTCATACTTTTGACGTTCTCAAACCTTTTCAACTTTCACGCAATACATGAGCGTGAGCCATGGACATAGCACTATAGGTGGAATAGAATATGATGGTGGAGGTTGTGTGGAGAAGACAAAAAGGGAGAAAGTCTCACATCGACGCAGCTAATCAACGGGCTATGGAGATGCCCATCAACTGATGTCAATGTGAGGAGTAGGGATTGCCATGCAACGGATGCACTAGAGCTATAAGTGTATGAAAGCTCAAACTGAAACTAAGTGGGTGTGCATCCAACTTGCTTGCTCATGAAGACATCGGGCATTTGAGGAAGCCCATCATCGGAATATACAAGCCAAGTTCTGTAATGAAAATTCCCACTAGTATATGAAAGTGATAACTCAAGAGACTCTCTATATGAAGAACATGGTGCTACTCTGAAGCACAAGTGTGGTAAAAGGATAGTAACATTGCCCCTTCTCTCTTTTTCTCTCATTTTTTTATTTTCTCTTTTTTTTTGGTGGGCTTCTTTGGCCTCTTTTTTTATTTGGGCTTCTTTGGCCTCTTTTATTTTGATAACCTCACATGGGACAATGTTCTAATAATGATGATCATCACACTTTTATTTACTTACAACTCAATATTACAACTCGATATCTAGAACAAAGATATGACTCTATATGAATGCCTCTGGCAGTGTACCAGGATGTGCAATGATCTAGCGTAGCAAAGATATCAAAAAATGGACAAGCCATGAAAATATCATGCTAGCTGTCTTACGATCATGCAAAGCAATATGACAATGAATGCTCAAGTCATGTATATGATGATGATGGAAGTTGGATGGCAATATATCTCGGAATGGCTATGGAAATGCCATGATAGGTAGGTATGGTGGCTGTTTTGAGGAAGATATAAGGAGGCTTATGTGTGATAGAGCGTATCTTATCACGGGGTTTGGATGCACCGGCGAAATTTGCACCAACTCTCGAGGTGAGAAAGGGCAATGCACGGTACCGAAGAGGCTAGCAATGATGGAAGGGTGAGAGTGTGTATAATCCATGGACTCAATATTAGTCATAAAGAACTCACATACTTATTGCAAAAATCTATTAGTCATCAAAACAAAGTATTACGCGCATGCTCCTTGGGGGATAGATTGGTAGGAAAAGACCATCGCTGTCCCGACTGCCACTCATAAGGAAGACAATCAATCAATAAATCATGCTCCGACTTCGTTACATAACGGTTCACCATACGTGCATGCTACGGGAATCACAAACCTCAACACAAGTATTTCTATGATCCACAACTACCCACTAGCATGACTCTAATATCACCATCTTTATATCGCAAAACTATTGCAAGGAATCAAACATATCATATTCAGTGATCTACAAGTTTTATGTAGGAACTATGGAACTATGGAAGGCCTCTCCTCCCCCACCCCTCTCCTCTCCCACCTGCTCTCCACCACCAATGGCGATCTCTAGCTGCCATCACCATGGAAGGCCTTCTCCATTGGGACTTTGCTCCTGGATTGTCCCTGGCCGATCAGGTGAGACGTAAGTTTGGCTCTACGGTACACTTCTCCCCCTCTCGGGACACCAAGGAATTCTTTTTGGTGGTCTCCTTCTCCTCGGCTTCAGTTCCCCTCACGAATGACTCGGTTGGATTGGCTTTGCAATGTCGCATTGGGGGAATTTGCTCTGGTTTCAATATTGTTGCTCTTACCTCTCGATCATTCCGTTTTTCTGTGGCCAACAACAAGGTGGGGCATTTCATTTACGGTTTGAGGGATCGTGTCTGGCCAGACTTTGTATGCCATTTCCATCTGTTCAATGGCCGTTTTGCTAAACGCTATTCTGGTTCTCATTGGCATGCGGATCATGAGTTGGTCGAGATCTTGGATCGTCACCCTGTGGCCCTATCTGCTTCTCTGGATTTTTTACGTAAGGGACAGTCCAACGATCCCTCGTCGGCCAAAGAACTCAGCAAGTTTAACCTTGTTAATCTGAAGCATTGGAATTTCTCTAATACGCATGATCATGAGGCCTCTTCTTCCTCGATGATTAATCGCCATGATGAACTTAAAATTCAATTTGGTACTATCTCACCACCACCTCAGCAGAGCGGCATTAGCGCCTTACCCACTGATCGCCTAGCATTAATGGAGCATTATCTTTCCCAGGCGGAGTCAGAGGCCAATATGGTTATTGAGTGTATTTCTTTTGGGCAATTCAAATGCCCTGTGCGTGCCCAGTACCCACCACTTCCGCAATGTTTTCTCCAGTCTGCTTTCAGATATGCCCCTCCCCATGACCTGTGGCCCCTGATGCTCAGCGCTCAGCATAAGGCTGATTTAGCCCAGGCAGATTATTCCGCGGATGACATTCGTTCTCTTGCCACTAACTGGGCCGCCCTTTGCGCTAGATGCCTTCAATGGGGGCACTGCAGGATCGCTTGCCAAGCTCGACTGATATGCATTAACTGCTCGGGCCCTGATCATAAAATAGGGGATTGCCCAAAACGTAGCAGCCGTGACACTCGTTCCCTGCCTGGGTCAAACAAGGAGACCGCAATTATTCCCTCGTGATTTCTGGGCCATCCTATTTCCACCAAATGCATGACCAAAGCTCCAGCGAGGGTCATCCGATGTGATGCTTGTGGGTTCTATGGCCACGTGGCGTCATCTTGCCGCAGAGCCGCTTTCCATAATAAGTGGAAATGGGTTGCAAAGGCAAGTATGCACCCCACCGCCCCCATTCATGCTTCAGCTTCCGCCTCGAGAACCCAACGGACCTCACCCCGTCCCGTCCCATCGCCACAGTCTGCCTCTCTGCTGCAACTTGCGCCATTGCCGTCGCATCCACCTATCTTTGCGCTAGTTCACTCCCCTTTGCCCCGCTCCCCAACAATGGCGAACTTTCCACTGAACCCTGTGCCTTTCCTCCCGCCGGGTTTCGCCGTTGAGCCAGGGCCGGCGGATCGTCTTGTGCGCAGCGGCATGGTCGTTGGACCGATTGCTCCTCTCAGCCATGAGTACCTGGCCATTGCAGAAGCCAGCGAGTATGTGCCCCTGCATCGCCGCGCCACTCTCCGCAATCAGGTCACTAATGTGCTTCAGGAATTGCAGCTTTTTACTACTGAGGTCAGTGATCACCCCTTTGGCATTGGGCTTTTTGGATTTGTGGACTCCTTTATGAGAGATACTGCTGTGAACACTCCGCTTGAGCTTGAAGACGAAGATCTGCTGATTACATTCGTCCCGCATAATGAGGCTCTTAATCGTCGAGTTGCTCCATTTGGGCCTCAGGTTTGGATTATGTTGTTTGGTTTCCCGTACGATTACCAAACGGATTATTACATTAATAAGGCCTTGGGTGGATTTGGTTCCTTGGTTTCATGGTATAATCCATGTCAGGATCGCAGATTCATCCTTCTGAAAGCCAGGGTAATTAGTTTGTGCCTCATCCCCAAGAGCTTTGTGGTATGGCAGCTTGGCGGTGCACGTGATAGCTGGACAGTTGTAGTCACCATCCTTTGTAGCAATGACTGGAATGGCCTCCTCCCTGACGTCCCTGCTGCACCTGAGGAACAGCCACCCCCTGATGGCAACCCGCATCCGCAGTTTGGCCCTGAACTCACTGCAGAACAGCTATATCAGCAGCAAGTTCATAATTCGCTTGTTCAGAATGGTGCACCTGCAGCTGGCAACAATGCGGCCCACCAGGTGGATGACAATGCTGGTTGGGACGCTTGGGATGCGCCTGCTGCTCCTCCACCCCCGCAAATGCCGCCCCATATGGTGAACTATCAAGCCTGGCTTGCTGCGCAGGGTCTGACAGTGCAACATGGACTAGTTCCTGAAAACAACGTCACTGAAAATGCACTCCAAGCTTGGAATGATTCGATCACCCAATCTGACAGCTCTAGCTCGACTCAGTCTGACCCCTTCGTCCTGGATGTTCCAACAATGCAGTTGTCTGACAGTGCAAGCTCTGATTCTCTTACCATCTCATTGGAGATCCATGACCAAGGTGTCAGATTTGGCTTATCTGCTCAAGGTGATGAGATCCTCTCCAGGCTGCTGAATGACCCAATCCCTCGCCTGAATCTCAACGCCTTCATCTTTCAAGTTGTTAGTCCAATGCTTGCAACATTTGGGCCTTGGAGGGAGGGGTTTGGTTTGAGAACAAACACGGTTCAGTTATCTGTTTTGGTCACACAGGATTCTACTGGTCTGAACTTTTCCCAACAATCAAGCTCTACTTCTGTTGTGGTACCTTCCTCTGTCATCATCGAGGAGCCATCTGATCATGCTCGCCTGGACACCAACAATGAGCCTGCCATGCTGCCCAACACTGATGATGCCTCTATGGATACAGAACAAGTTGCGCACACTTCAGCACCTCCTGTGATCTCGGAGGCAATTGCTTCTAGGACCATCACTGGTCCGCGCCCCCGTAGGGCCAGGGCTGCTGCACCTATTTCTACATCTGAAGTGCGCCACAGCCTCTGCTCCAACAAGTATGATGGGTTCAAGGTACCCCCCCTCTCTGACATTCGCAAGCACACTTCCAAAGTTAAGCCTCGGGTCATTCCGTCTATTGGCACATCAGCTTCTGCTGCTTCTTCTGCTGGTGAGATCCCCCCACCAACTCCTATAGCTACTCTGCAATCCATTGGAGTTAACAGGTGTGCCATACCTGCTGCTGAACTTTCTGAAGAAACCCTGCTTGCTGAACCTGCCGCAGTGTCTGAACTTTCTGCTCCTCTGACTGATATGGCTGACCACGGAGAGGATCTCTCCCACAACTCTGCCTAATCTTTGGAGTTCTCGATGCCGCTGTTGAGCTGCTGGAATGTGCTCTCATGGAATATTCGGGGGCTCAATTCTGAAAAGAAGCAACTGGCTCTGAATAATGCTATCTCTACCAGTGGTTGTGCTATCGTTTGCCTTCAGGAGACTAAGATGCCTGAGGTTACTTTTGCTTTTATCAAAACTTGCTGTCCTCGACAATTTGATCGTTTTGCTTTTGTCCCTTCGCGAGGCGCTTCTGGGGGGTTGCTAATGATCTGGAAAAGTTCGGTCTTTTCTGGTTCGGTTATTTCGTCTGATCCATTTGCGCTAGCCATCGATTTCACTAGCACACAATCCTCTCAGCGTTGGACGTTAGTTAATGTGTACGGGCCTTGCACTGGTACTGACAGAGATGTTTTCACGCAGTGGTTGTATGACGTTCAAATACCCAGTAATCAAGACTAGTTACTTTTGGGTGACTTTAACTAAATGCAAGCCCCGGACAATCGAAATAAACCTGGGGGTAATATTCATGACATGATTACATTCAATGACATAATTCGTAAGCAGCAACTGATTAAGCTTCCGGTGAAAGGGAGAACCTATACTTGGAGCAATATGCAGAACGACCCGCTACTTGAGCAGATTGACTGGTTCTTCACTTCCTTGCATTGGACCAACGCATACCCTAAGACGCTCGTTAAACCCCTCGGCAAGCCTGTTTCTGATCACATCCCTTGCGTTGTCACTATCGAGACCAAAATCCCTCGTTCCAAGCTATTTCGATTTGAATCCTACCGGACCCTACATCCAGGTTTTATGAACACTGTTCGTGAGGTTTGGGAACGGCCAGTTAGGGACACTAATGCTTCCATGGTCCTTTGTCGAAAATTAAAAGCTCTTCAACACACTCTCAAAATCTGGAGTAAGAATATTTCTCGTCTTTCAGTGGCCATCACGAACTGTAACGTTGTCCTTGTGGACTTAGACGAGCTGGAGAATAAATGAAACCTTTCAATCCTAGAAATGAATTTCAGACGAATCCTAAGGTCACACTTGCTGGGACTGCTCAAATATCAAAAACTCTATTGGAAGAAGCGTTGTACTATTCGTTGGATCAAATTCGGAGATGAAAACTCAAAAAAATTCCAAGCAGTGGCCACAGAACGCTATCGACAAAACAATATCTCTTCCTTCACACTTGAGGATGGCACACTGGTTGACAATTATCCTGCAAAAGAAGCCCTCTTGTTTCAAACCTACAAAAACCGACTGGGGACAGTCTCCCCTTCAGATATGAAATTTGATCTTCCAACCATCATCCCCCGTGCCAACAATCTCGATCAGCTCACCACTCCTTTTACCCATGAGGAAATCGACAATGTGGTCAAAGGCGCACCCGGCCCAGATGGTTTTAGTGGGGCGTTTTTGAAAGCATGTTGGCCCATCATTCGACACGACTTCTATGCCCTATGTGAGCAGTTCTATGAAGGTGCGTTAGATGTGACAAGTATCAATGATGGTCTCATCACACTCATACCTAAGATCAACTCCCCAGAGACGGTCAACGACTTCAGACCCATTACTCTACTTAATTGCTGCCTCAAGTTAATTACCAAGCTGCTAGCAGACAGACTTCAACGTGTCATCCTCACCCTTATCCACCGCAATCAATATGGCTTTATTAAAGGGCGCACTATACAGGATTGTCTGGCTTGGGCATATCAATATCTCTATCAATGTCAAAGCTCGGGTCGGCCAATCATTCTTCTTAAGCTTGACTTCTCCAAAGCATTCGATACTATTGCGCACGAACCGATGATTCACATTATGCAGCAAATGGGTTTTAACGACAAGTGGATTTCCTGGATCAAGTGCCTCTTCTCTTTGGGTCGATCGTCCGTCCTTCTTAATGGGGTCCCAGGCCGACAGTTCCTTTGCCAATGCGGTGTGCGGCAAGGTGATCCTCTGTCCCCCCTCATCTTTGTCCTCGCAGCTGAGCTACTTCAAGGTGCGGTCAATGATGCTTTCCGTCGTGGTGATATTAGCTTGCCTTTCCCCTGCAATGGGTAAAATGACTACCCAGTGATCCAATACGCGGACGACACCCTCCTTGTTTTGCCAGCCTGCCCACAACAAGCTACCCGTGTCAGGAACATCCTTTCCGACTATGCATCCTCAATTGGCCTCAAGATTAACTTTCATAAATCCAGGCTCATACCAATCAACCTAGACGCAAGTACAACAACTAGCCTAGCTGCTATTTTCGGCTGCAGTGTAGGTACAATGCCTTTCACCTACCTTGGCCTACCGCCCGGCACTACAAAACCAACCATCCAGGAATTCATGCCTCTAGTTTGCAAAATGGAGCGTCGCCTCACTGCCACGATTGGCATGATGTCCTATGGCGGTCGTCTTTCCTGGCTCAATGCATCTGTCACATCCCTTCTGGTGTTTGCCATGTGCACGCTCAAGTTCCCTCTGAAACTGATTGAAATTCTAGACAAGATTAGAACCGATCAAGGTGACAAATGTAATTCGCTAGCTGCATGGGAGTTGGTGTGCAAGCCCAAGAGTAAAGGTGGGTTAGGAGTGATCAACATTAAAATCCACAATGATGCCCTCTTGTTGAAATTTCTGCACAAGTTCTATAACAAACTAGACGTACCATGGGTTACCATGCTTTGGGATAATCAGTATGTCCATCGGGTGCCTCATGCGGTTGATTTTGTCGGATCTTTTTGGTGGAAAGACATTCTCAAGTTAACGCCCATTTAACGGGGAACCACCCGTGTCTAAGTAGTTGACGGCGCGACTACGCTGCTCTGGAAGGACCTGTGGTCAACTGATGTGCTCCAATCATCACACCCGCGTGCTTTTTCTTTTGCTCTGCATGAAGACATGACGGTCGCTGACTTCTGAGCCAACACAGAGCTGCATGAAACCTTTCACCTGCCACTGTCCGCCCGTGCTCTCAGTGAGGTGCAAGATGTCCAACATGCAGCATCCAACATACACCCATCGACAACAATTTCTGATGTCTAGCACTACGCTTGGGGTGCCACTGAGTACAGACCAAAAGACTACTATAACAGCTTCTTTCGTGATGCAACAGCTCATCCCGTTTTTCGGCTCCTTTGGAAATCAAACTGTACGATGAAAATCAAAGTGTTTGGATGGCTACTCCTACAGGACAGATTGAACACTCGTGACATGCTGAGGAGAAGACACTATGACATTGGGGATGATTTCACATGTCTCCTTTGTGGGCAAAATACGGAGGAGACTCTCGAGCACATGATCTTCACTTGCCAGTTCAGCGAAAGATGTTGGGCCAAGCTACGTATTGACTGGCCTGATTTTTAGAATAGGTTTACTGCGTTGCAAAACGCACAACCCAATTGGCACAATCCATTCTTCTTTGAAGTATTCTTCACTGCTGCCTGGAGTTTGTGGAAAGAAAGAAACAATAAACACTTCAGAGGTGTCGCCCCAAGCATTGCATCTTGGTTCCATCGATCAAATAGGACCTGGGGCTTCTGCAACATAGAGTTAAGGTTGCACGTAGAGCTGCCTTGCTTTCTTACTGTGACACACTTAGTTGAGTCCTACTTTGGCTTTTCTTTCTTTAACATATATAGGGACAAAAGTGGATAACAGTGAGCATGGCGTAGCTACCCACCCACGGTGGTCACACCAGGAGTGTGGTTGGATGTATGTGAGTTGTATGTCTATGTAAACACCCCATTTATATAGATATATGAAATATACAGTGGGAGTTCTCTCCCACTGTCAAGTTCCTCAAAAAAAAGTTTTATGTAGGATTTTATGACTAACCATGTGAATGACCAGTTCCTGTCATCTCTCTAAATAGATATAAGTGAAGCAAGAGAGTTTAATTCTTTCTACAAAAGATATTCCCATGCTCTAACAAGTATAAGTGAAGAAAAAGAGCATTCTACAAATGGCGGTTTTCTATGTGAAGAGAAACAGGCAATCCAAACTTCAAATGATATAAGCGAAGCACATGAAGCATTATATAAAGCCATACTCAAAAGATATAAGTGAAGTGCAAAGAGCATTCTATAAATCAACCAAGGACTATCTCATACCAGCATGGTGTGTAAAATAAAAATGAAAACTAAATGCAAAAGACGCTCCAAGATTTGCACATATTGCATGAACGAAACGAATCCGAAAACATACCGATACTTGTTGAAGAAAGAGGGGATGCCTTCCGGGGCATCCCCAAGCTTAGACGCTTGAGTCTCCTTGAATATTAATTGGGGTGCCTTGGGCATCCCCAAGCTTGAGCTCTTGCCTCTCTTCCTTCTTCTCACATCGAGACCTCCTCGATCATCGAATACTTCCTCCACACAAAACTTCAACAGAAAACTCGGTAAGATCCGTTAGTACAATAAAACAAATCACTACTCTAAGTACTGTTGCAAACCAATTCATATTTTGTTTTGGCATTGTGTCTACTGTAGTATAACTTTTCCATGGCTTAATCCACTGATATAAATCGATAGTTTCATCAAAATAAGCAAACTATACATCAAAAACAGAATCTGTCTAAAACAGAACAGTCTGTAATAATCTGAACATTCACCATACTTCCGATACTTGAAAAATTCAGGAAAAATTAGGAAAAATAAAAAATTTGTATATAAAGACAGTGCAAAAAGAATCAGAACCATTTGACGTTCCAGTAAAAAAAATGTAAAATCGCGCACTACAGCCAAAGTTTCTGTCCTGCACCGTACAAACCAACAAGCATTGTAAACACCCTAAAGGCAAACCTTGGCACATTATTTTTATAATACAATGGAATTGTAAAAGGGTATAATTATTTTTATTGAAAAGTTTCTGTAATAAAGATACACAAAGTTTCCGTGAGCATGAACAAAGTTGAAGGCTAGCTCCCACTTCAACAATGCTCGTCTTTCTCACTTTCGATTTTCTTTTTGAAAAAAGTTTTGGGTTCCCCTCTTTATTTTTGTTGTTTTTAAACTATATGAAAGCACTCAACAGAAATAAATGACTCTCTAAAACTTCTGGGTTGTCTCCCTGGCAGCGCTTTCTTTAAAGCCATTAAGCTAGGCATATAGTGCTCAAGTAGTGAATCCACCCGGATCCCAAGGTATATCGAAGCCAATTTTAATTAGCAATGATTTGTAATTTAGTAGTGAGCACAAAGCAACATATATCAAGTAATGACGAAGTCTAACTCTCTTCCTATGCATCGGCATGTCATAAAAGAACAATTCATGCACATAGTAAAGGCCAATGCATAGTATAAACAATTTCTTGCAATTTTTTCGTGTTGGAAACATAGAGAGGTGGAGATATAGTTCCTCTCTCATAATAATTGCAAGTAGGAGCAGCAAGCACATGCATATTATATCTATCAAAATCATCATGTGCAACAGTAAAAGGCAACCCATCAATATAATCCTTAATAAGTGCAAACTTCTCCGATATAGTGTAGTCGGGAGAATTCAAAAAGATAATAGGACTATCATATGTTTAACATAAGGAACTATAGCAAGTTCATCTCCATAAGCATAATTCATATTGGCATCTTGGCCACAAGCATAGCAAGCATCATCAAAAAGGGATATTTCAAGAGAATCAACGGGGTCATAACAGTCATCATAGCAATCATCCTTCGATAAGCACGAAGGGAAATTAAACAATGTATGAGTTGAAGAGTTACTCTCATTAGAAGGTGGGCACGGGTGATCAATACGCTCTTCCTCCTTTTGTTCTTCGCTCTCCTCCTCATCTTTTTCATCCAATGAGCTCACAGTTTCATCAACTTCTTCTTCCATAGATTCCTGCAAAATACTAGTCTCTTCTTGGACAGCGGAGACTTTCTCAATAAGCGCATCAATATAGGAATTATATTCATAATTATCATAGCAAAATTTTCAGGCCTATAAACATCATCACCAAAAGCTTCATACTTTTCAAACAAAGATTCAATTTCATAAGCACCCTTAAAAGCAACAAATTCTTCTATTTGTTCCACATCATAGTAATCATATATACCATTAGCATAAGAAGCTAAGGTTTCATTATCATTAAATTTGCATGAAAAGGGAAGGTGTGGAGCCTTCATCCTAGAGCAACAAGTATAATCATAACTCAAGCATACTTGCCGAGCATACCACTTCAACATATAAATTTGATCCCATAATAGTTTCCCTTTTTGAGTCAAGCGATAATCCCTAAAGTATTCACGTTGATCCAATGTGTCTCCCATTACTAGATTGAATGGGGTTTTCTCAGGATTATCAAAGTAGTACATAATTTCTGTCACATAACGAGAATCGAGGGTTTTAGGAGGTTCCTCATCTCCATGAGCAGCAAGTACACCTAATTTTTTTGGTATTTCGTGTTCCATATCCATAACTAAGAACAGCAAATAAAAATTACTTAGTGATAAAGCAAACAAGCACACACGAGAATATTCACCCCACGCTATTGCTCCCCGGCAACGGCGCCAGAAAAAGGTCTTGATAACCCACAAGTATAGGGGATCAATTGTATCCTCTTTTGATATGTAAGAGTGTCGAACCCAACGAGGAGCTAAAGGTAGAACAAATATTCCCTCAAGTTCTATCGACCACCGATACAACTCTACGCACGCTTAACGTTCGCTTTACCTAGAACAAGTATGAAACTAGAAGTACTTTGTAGGTGTTTTTGGATAGGTTTGCAAGATAATAAAGAGCGCGTAAATAAAGAGTAGGGGCTGTTTAGATGAAGACACAACTAAATTAGTTTTAGTAGAGAGCTTTTTGTTATGAGAAAGTTATTTGTCCCTAGGCAATCGATAACTAGACCGGTAATCATTATTGCAATTTTATTTGAGGGAGAGGCATAAGCTAACATACTTTCTCTACTTGGATCATATGCACTTATTATTGGAACTCTAGCAAGCATCCGCAACTACTAAAGATCATTAAGGTAAAACCCATCCATAGCATTAAAGCATCAAGTCCTCTTTATCTCATACGCAACAACCCCCTTACTCGGGTTTGTGTTTCAGTCACTCACACAACCCACTATAAGCCAATCATGAACGTATTGCAACACCCTACAGCGGGGATCCCTCACCCTTGCGACACGGAGAGCACCATAGGACATCACCAATAATAAAACATGCAACTCAAACCAATCTTGATCATCAAATAACCCATAGGACAAAACAGATCTACTCAAACATTATAGGATAGCCATACATCCTTGGGAAATAATATATAGCGTTGAGCACCATGTTTAAGTAGAGATTACAGCGGGTAAGAGAGAGGTTACACCGCTGCATAGAGGGGGGAAGAGTTGGTTGTGACGCCCCCAATTCAATCGTACACTAATCATGCACGCAAACGTGTACGATCGAGATCAGGGACTCACGGGAAGATATCACAACACAACTCTAAAACATAAATAAGTCATACAAGCATCATAATACAAGCCAGGGGCCTCGAGGGCTCAAATACAAGTGCTCGATCATAGACGAGTCAGCGGAAGCAACAATATCTGAGTACAGACATAAGTTAAACAAGTTTGCCTTAAGAAGGCTAGCACAAAAGTAGCAACGATCGAAAAGGCAAGGCCTCCTGCCTGGGACCTCCTAACTACTCCTCGAAGCCGAACTCCACGTAGAATCATCCTCGGGATCTCTAGCTCCTGGACTCCAGCATCTGGTTGCGACAACCAGGTATAGAAAGGGGAAAAGAGGGAGAAAAGCAACCGTTAGTACTCATCCAAAGTACTCGCAAGCAAGGAGCTACACTACATATGCACGGGTATATGTGTAAAGGGCCATATCGGTGGACTGAACTGCAGAATGCCAGAATAAGAGGGGGATAGCTAATCCTGTCGAAGACTACGCTTCTGGCCACCTCCATCTTGCAGCATGTAGAAGAGAGTGGATGGTAACTTCACCAAGTAGCATCGCATAGCATAATCCTACCCGGCGATCCCCTCCTCGTCGCCCTGTTAGAGAGCGATCACCGGGTTATATCTGGCACTTGGAAGGGTGTATTTTATTAAGTATCCAGTTCTAGTTGTCATAAGGTCAAGGTACGACTCCGGGTCGTCCTTTTACCGAGGGACACGACTATTCGAATAGATAAACTTCCCTGCAGGGGTGCACCACATAACCCAACACGCTTGATCCCATTTGGCCGGACACACTTTCCTGGGTCATGCCCGGCCTCGGAAGATCAACACGTCGCAGCCCCACCTAGGCTCAACAGAGAGGTCAGCACGTCGGTCTAAATCCTATGCGCGCAGGGGTCTGGGCCCATCGCCCATTGCACACCTGCACATTGCGAGGGCGGCCGGAAGCAGACCTAGTCTAGCAGGCGTTCCAGTCCCATCCGGCGCGCGCCGCTCCGTCGCTGACGTCAAAAGAGCTTCGGCTGATACCACGACGCCGAGTGCCCATAACTGTTCCCGCGTAGTTGGTTAGTGCGTATAGAACAAATGGCCAGACTCAGATCAAATACCAAGATCTCGTTAAGCGTGTTAAGTATCCGCGAACACCGACCAGGGCCAGGCCCACCTCTATCCTAGGTGGTCTCAACCTGCCCTGTCGCTCCGCCACAAAGTAACAGTCGGGGGCTGTCAGGAACCCAGGCCCACCTCTACCGGGATGGAGCCACCTGTCCTTTCAGCCCCCTCATCAGAATCACTTGCGGGTACTCAACGAGCCGACCCGACTTTAGTCACCACATGTGTCATGTATATAAAGAATATAGTATATACCCGTGATCACCTCCCGAAGTGATCACGGCCCAGTAGTATAGCATGGCAGACGGACAAGAGTGTAGGGCCACTGATGGAACACTAGCATCCTATACTAAGCAGTAGGATAGCAGGTAAGGGTAACAACTGTAGCAACAATGATAGGCTATGCAGCAGAATAGGATTAACCGAAAGCAGTAACATGGTACACTCTTCTAATGCAAGCAGTATACAGAAAAATAGGCGATATCTGGTGATCAAGGGGGGTGGGCTTGCCTGGTTGCTCTAGCAAGGAGGGGTCGCCAACTCCGTAGTCGAACTGGGCAGCAGCAGCGTCGGTCTCGTAGTCTACCGGAGAGAAAAGGGGGAAGAAACAGTAAATGCTCCAGCTTCATCAGTCCATTCGTCTTCACTTGGTTCCAAGTCGGTGTCGTCGATGATGATGTAGTTATCCGGACAAGTGCATTCGTCGACTTCTGCTTCTGGTACTGGATTTCCCACAGATGCTCCAATCTTCTTCTCCAGATCGTCAATCTTCCCGACAAGTGCGTTGATTTCCTCCAAATAATCTTCGCGTGTAGTCTTGAGTTCTTCTTGGAGTTCCTTGATCTTCGTAAATGCCTTCTTTAGTTCTTCCTTGTCCGTGCACATCTGGTTCTCCTGGCGACGAATATGTTGGTTCTGTTCCTGGATGAAAGCTGCAATTGATCCATCCTTCTTGGTCTTGATCATCTCCCATTGCGCGTCTCGACGTCCACAAATTTGATAAATCGTATCCTTAAGCTCCTGGTGGTAGACTTCTCCAATGCGTCCCATGGCGATGTGTGCGGCCATGCTCTTCCCTAAACTCCAAGTTGGTGCTTCGAAAACCAATCTCATGGGTTCCGTAATTGGTGCGAACGTCCTTCCTGGAATGATAACTTGAATCTTCCAGCTCTCCTCTTCAGGTAATGTGGCGTTGTAGGTTCCGGTGACGCTTGGTATTCCTATATTCAAGTACTTGGTGACTTCCTTCAAATGTCGTCCAAACGGCGTGTCTTCATCTGGTTGCATGAACTTGCTCCTTGCATTCGCCATTCCTATAAGAGTAGAAAGTGGAGAGGAGTCAGAAATGAGAAGAGAGAAGCTTTCTAGGGCTTAAGCTTAGTGGTCGTGTCCTATAGTCAGCGTGTGCTCTGATACCAACTTTGTAGCGACCAGACCTCAAATGGCCTGTGCTGCTGTGCACCAGTGTCATCCCTGGATCAGTAATGCTGACACGCACAGTACAAATGGAGGATTTATAACAGAGTAGCAATCACACACTTATTACATCGGATATCTCCATAGAGACTAAGTATAATAAACATGGCTTAAGGCCATCTAATAACGATAACAGTGGAAGACTTGGAAGATAAGTGAGTCCATCAACTCCAGCGGCATCACTGAGTATAAGACCACGACCTAAGGCACCTTACTCGTCGTCTGAAAAGTCTGCAACATGAAACGTTGCAGCCCGAAAACGGGTCAGCACATAGAATATGCTGGCAATGTAGCACATAGAGAGCAATGAACAATAATAATGCTATACTACATGCATATGTGGCTGGTGGAAAGCTCTATGGTTACATTTTTGCGAAAAGCCAATTTTATCCTACTTCAAAGGAATAAATTTTATTTAACTATCATGGTGGTTGTGAAACATTGAGATGGTTGACAGCATCTCAATCCCAATTAAAAAGTCATCAATAACCCAACAAAATTAATTAGAAGTAACATAGTGTTGAGATTCACATGATAATCCAAGTACTAGATACTCAAGTTGTCCATAACCGGGGACACGGCTAATCATGATCAGTTTGTACACTCTGCAGAGGTTTGTGCACTTTTCCCACAAGACTTGATCTCCTCCGTTGGATTACTCGCACTACATGGTGTTTGAGTAACGGATGACCAAGACACAGTCTTTCAGAAGTGTTTGCACCTTACGTATGGGTAGACCGTTACACCTACTTTCCCCTACATCTGCTAGTCTACCACTGTAAGAGTTCACACAACTTAATCAACTATGCTAGAGCCCATAATAGCTTGCGGCTGCACACGGAAGTTTCTAGCATGAAAAATCTCATGATCCCTTTGAACCTGGGTGGCGGTCCAAAAGAAAAACAGGCAATCCTGGAATACCCAGGTACCTCAATCCACCCAGATGTGAGTTTAAGTTGCCACCTTAAGTAAACCATTAATTAACAATCTCACATCTGTCATGAATTTCACTCAAACCCAATCCACGTCTACGAGCATAGCATGACAATAATAAAAGCAACGTAGAAGTAACTCCCAAGGGTTTGATAGAAAAACAGGTAATAGGTACTACCTCAACTACTTCCCAATACCCACAGTTTATTAGATCCTAATCATGCAATGTGTTTGAAGGAATAGATCTAATGCAATAAAACTGGGTATGAACGGGGTATGATCAAAGTGTTACTTGCCTTGCTGATGATCCGCAAAACCTAGCGATTCGAAGTAACAAGCGTCACACTCCGGGTACTCTGTCGCAAACAAACAAGCATACAATCAGTACTCAACTAATGCACAGGTAAAACTCGAATGAAAGATCCAACCAGAAAGTTCAACTTAAGAACTCCGGTTTGCAAAAAGAATCAACTCGAAAGAAGCAACGAAAGTCAAACGGCGGAAGAAAGAAACTTCGTTTGCTAATCTGGATCTAGGTCAAATTTTACTGTAGCAAAACTTGTTTGAGTAGGTTAAACGGAAAGAGAATTTCGAGACGAAACTCTAGGCGCTTGAATCACCTGATTCCGATAAACGAGCGAGAAGTTAAACAGAAACGAAGATTCGATCAGAAATCGAATCTGAGAAAATAACGAGAAAAATCCGCCGAAAAAGAAAAACAGACGAACGGTTAAAGAACGGACGTTCGTTAACAGAGAAAAAACCGACGAACGCGTTCGTTGAAACGAACGGTTCGGTGAACGCTCGTAAAATAAGAAAACCGAAAAAAAACCGATCTAGGGTTTTTTTTTTAAACGAAGGGTTTTTTTTTATAAAAAAACCGGTCAACGGGGCGAGGTCTACCTCGTCGGGGTAGAGCTCCGGCGGGGCTCCGGCGAGGGGCGGCGAGGGCGGCGTGGCTCGGGCTCGGGGGCGGCGGCGGCGCGGGGCTCAGCGAGCGGCGGCGGCGCGAGGCGGCGCGGCGGGGCGGCGCGCGCGGCAGCGGCGGCGGCGGGTGCGGGGTGGGCGGCGGCGGGTGAGAGAGAGGAGGCGAGGGGGGGTGCTTGGAGGAGGGGCCAAGCCGGGCGGCGGCGTAGCCGGGGCGGACACCGGCGGCGATCCCGTCTCCGGGACGGAGACGACGGGCGGCGGGGTTGGGCCGTCGGCTGGGCCTTTGGCCCAGTCGGCGCGCGGGCGTTTTTTTTTAATAAGTCCCGCGAAGAAAAATGCGTAGAGAAATAAATAAAAATCAGAAAAATATGAAATAAATTTTCCCCGTCTAGTTAGAAAATCTAGAATAGGGTGAACATTTTTAAAATCAAAAATAAATATTTTGAAAGCATGCATATTTTTAAATGCAATAAAAATTACAAATAAAATCCAAATAAATTTCAAATAATGATCTTAACATTTTTCCTCCAGTATTTCAATTGTTTTGGAGAAGTCATATTTTCTCCTCTCGTTTATTTTAAGAATGAAATAGTTTTCCGGAGAGAAAAATAATTAAAATCCCAATCCTCGTTTGAAAAATCAAATATGAAAATTCGAGAAAATCCCCAACTCTCTCCGAGGGTCCTTGAGTTGCTTAGGATTTATCGAGGATTTGTCAAAATGCAATAAAACATGATATGCAATGATGATCTATGTATAACATACCAAATTGGAAATTTGGGATGTTACAAACCTACCCCCCTTAAGATGAATCTCGCCCTCGAGATTCGGGTTGGCTAGAAAACAGGTGGGAGTGGTTTTTCCGTAGATCTTCCTCTCGCTCCCAGGTGGCCTCATCTTCCGTGTGGTGACTCCACTGAACTTTGCAAAACTTGATAACCTTGCTGCGGTAACTCGGCTGGCATACTCGAGAACCTTAACTGGTTTCTCCTCATAAGTCAAATCACTTTCCAACTGAATCGCTTCCAGTGGCACAGTATCTCTCAGTGGTATCTCAGCCATCTCTGCGTGGCACTTCTTCAACTGCGAAACATGAAATACATCATGTACTTCAGACAATCCTTCGGGCAATTCCAGCTTGTAAGCAACTTCTCCCATACGTTCCAACACTCTGTATGGTCCGATAAAACGGGGCGCTAACTTTCCCTTAACTCCAAAGCGCTTCACTCCTCGAAGGGGTGATACTCGAAGATACACTCGGTCTCCGACTTCGTGAACTGTCTCTTTTCGTTTAGAATCAGCATAACTCTTCTGCCTGGACTGGGCTACCTTGAGCCTATCGCGAATCAACCTTACTTTCTGTTCAGACTCCTTAATCAAATCTGGTCCAAACAACTGACGGTCTCCAACTTCGTCCCATAACAACGATGTTCTACACCTCCTTCCGCACAAAGCTTCGAAAGGGGCCATCTTCAAACTGGTTTGATAACTGTTGTTATATGAAAACTCCGCATATGGCAAATTGTCGTCCCAATTAGATCCATAATCTAGTGCACATGCTCTCAACATGTCCTCCAAAATCTGGTTGACTCTCTCGGTCTGTCCATCTGTCTGTGGGTGAAATGCTGTACTAAATTCCAACCTGGTTCCCAATGTTTCATGTAGCTGCTTCCAAAACTTCGAGGTAAATTGGGTTCCTCTGTCTGATACAATAGTCCTCGGAACTCCATGCAAACATACTATCCTGGTCATGTATATCTTTGCCAACTTAGCACTGGTGTAGGTGGTCTTCACTGGAATAAAATGAGCTACTTTCGTCAATCGATCAACTACAACCCATATTGAGTCATAGCCTGAACGAGTCCTGGGTAATCCTGTGATAAAATCCATGCCTATTTTATCCCACTTCCATTCGGGTATCGGCAATGGTTGTAGCAATCCTACTGGCTTCTGATGCTCTGCCTTCACTCTCTGACATACATCAAACTGCTACATACTCCGCAATATCCTTCTTCATTCCGGTCCACCAGAAAGTATTCTTCAAATCCAAATACATCTTGGTATTCCCTGGGTGAATCGAGTACGGTGAATCATGGGCTTCTTGCAAAATCAACTCTCTAATCTCCGGATCATTTGGCACATATACGCGGTCCTCAAACCATAAAGTATCGTGCTCATCCTCACGAAATCCCTTGGCTTTTCCTTTGCTCATCTTCTCCTTTATCTTTTTAATCTTCTTGTCTGACTTCTGAGCTTCTCTGATCCTTTCCATCAAGGTAGACTGAATCTCCAATGTCGCTAAATAGCCTCTCGGGACTATCTCCAAACATAGCTCGCGTAGATCCTCGGCTAACTCCTGAGGTAACTCTCCTGTCATGAGGGTGTTGACATGACTCTTGCGGCTTAACGCATCTGCTACTACGTTAGCCTTTCCAGGGTGATAATGCAATCTCATATCATAATCCTTGATGAGCTCCAACCATCTCCTCTGTCTGAGATTTAACTCCTTCTGCGTGAAAATATACTTCAAACTCTTGTGATCCGTATACACCTCACAATGGTTTCCGATGAGAAAATGTCTCCATGTCTTCAATGCATGCACCACGGCTGCTAATTCCAAATCATGTGTAGCATAATTCTTCTCATGGGGTTTAAGTTGTCGTGAAGCATACAAAACAACTCTTCCTTCCTGCATAAGCACTGCTCCAAGTCCTCGACGAGAAGCGTCGCAATAAACTTCATAGTCCTTGCGTTGATCTGGCAGAATCAACACTGGTGATGTAACCAATCGTTTCTTCAACTCTTGGAAACTAGCTTCACATTCCTCAGTCCAATTGAATTTGGTGTCCTTCTTCAATAGCTCAGTCATGGGCTTAGCAATCTTCGAGAAATTCTCGATGAATCTCCGGTAGTATCCTGCAAGTCCAAGAAAACTCCGGATTTCTCCAACTGTCGTGGGTGATTCCCAACTTGTCACTGTGTCAACCTTGGCAGGGTCTACTGCTATTCCTTCTCCGGAAATAACATGTCCAAGGAATCCAACTTCCTTCAACCAAAACTCACATTTGCTGAACTTGGCATATAACTGATGTTCTCTGAGCTTCTCAAGTACCAATCGCAAATGCTCCTCATGCTCTTCCTCATCCTTGGAAAAGATTAAAATATCATCAATGAATACCACGACGAACTTATCCAAAAACTCCATAAATACTTTGTTCATCAGGTTCATGAAATAGGCAGGTGCGTTAGTCAGTCCAAATGACATAACGGTATACTCATACAATCCATATCTGGTGGTAAATGCCGTCTTGGGTATATCCTGCTGTCAAATCTTTAACTGATGGTATCCTGATCGTAGATCGATCTTGGAAAATACTTTAGCTCCTTGCAGGCGGTCAAACAAATCATTTATCATTGGCAGTGGGTACTTGTTTTTGATGGTCACTTCATTCAATCCTCGGTAATCAACAACCATCCTTAGTGATCCATCTTTCTTCTCCACTAGAAGTACTGGTGATCCCCAAGGTGACGAACTTGGGCGAATATAGCCTTTATCCAGTAACTCCTTGATCTGCTTCTTAATTTCCTCCAAATCCTTAGCGGGCATCCTGTACGGTCTCTTAGATATTGGCCCGCTGCCTGGCAAAAGTTCAATCAAGAACTCAATGTCTCTATCCGGTGGCATGCCTGGCAACTCTTCTGGAAATACATCCGGATAATCCTTCACCACTGGTACTTCCTCCTGTACAACTCCTGATAAGGAATTCACTTGAGTCCTCTTCGGCATATGCCTGGATACATACTTGATCCGTTTTCCTTCTGGGGTGGTAAGCAAAATCGTCTTGCTGGCACAATCGATGTTTCCTCCATACAACGATAGCCAATCCATTCCCAGAATCACATCCAAACCTTGCGATTCCAAAACAATGAGGTCTGAGGGGAAAACATGCCTACCAATGGCCAATGGTATCTGAAAACATCCTTGGGTGGCCATATACTCTGCTCCTAGCGAGGTTACTAACATAGGGTTTTTGAGAACTTTGGTGGACATCTTAAACTTATTCACGAATCCCCTTGATATGTATGAATGCGATGCACCAGTATCGAAAAGAACAGTTGCAGTAAATGACTTAACCAAAAACTTACCTATTACTGCATCAGGCTGAGCTTCAACCTCCTCCACGCTCACGTGGTTCACATGTCCTTTGTTGAACGGGTTCGGCTTCTTCCCAGAGCTTCCATTGCCATTTCCATTTTGGGCTTCGAGACATTCGTTGGCATAATGTCCATTCTTCTGGCACTTAAAACAAGTGACTTGGCTTAGGTCCCTCTTGGCTGGGGTAGATGGGTTGGTGCGGTTCTGTCCGTTGCTTCCTCCATTCCCATTACCATTCTTGGAGCCATTATGGTTGTGCGAACTACCTCCTCCATGGGTATGCTGAAACTGTCCTCCCGGCTTCGGGGTAAAACGTGGCTTCTGCTGGGCTCCAGAGTTATACTTCCCTTGTCCATACTTCCTCTTACGGTTTTCAATCTGCTGTTGCTTCCCTTCAATCATGAGAGCTCTATCTACCAGCTCCTGGTAGTTGTTGAAGGTTGCTACCATCAACTGCATACTCAGCTCGTCATTCAGTCCTTCCAGAAACTTTTCCTGCTTGGCTGCATCTGTAGCAACGTCATCTGCTGCATAACGTGCTAGCTTACTGAATTCCTCCACATACTGGCCTACGGTGCGTCCTCCTTGGCGTAGGTTACGAAACTCACGCTTCTTCATAGCCATAGCTCCTGCTGAAACATGAGCTGTATGGAAAGCTTGCTGAAACTGATCCCATGTGACAGTGTCAATAGGGTGCGTGGCTGTGTAATTCTCCCACCATGATGCTGCGGGTCCATCAAGCTGATGTGCGGCGAAACGCACTCTTTCCGCATCTGTGCATCCTGCAGTGGTCAACTCCCTTCCAACTTTGCGGAGCCAATCATCTGCAACAATCGGCTCGGTGCTACTGGAAAACACCGGCGGATTTAACCTTAGGAAACGGGCTAAGTGATCAACAGGTGGTGGTGGCGGTGGGTTGTTGTTGTTGTTGTTGCCTTGGTTCTGAACTAACACTTGCATCAGGGCATTCTGTTGCTGAATCAACTGGGTGATCTCTGGCGGGAAACCAAATCCGGTGTCGCGTCTCGGAGGCATCTGATGGGTTTAGAAAAGATGAGAATTAAGAATAGAATGAGGTCTAGAGAGAAAACACTACCCATATGCTCATGAGACAAATTCAATCAATATCACTCAATCAATCCAAACAAGACAAAACAATCGATCTAACTAGCGTTACAAAGTGCTTGAACTATAGTACTGAATGGAGGTAAAACTACTACTGGTATGGTGGTCTACTAAAAATTCTGATCCGTTGAAGACTCCATGATGTCTGCTCCAGCTTCATCAATCCATTCGTCTTCACTTGGTTCCGAGTCGGTGTCGTCGATGATGATGTAGTTATCCGGACAAGTGCATTCGTCGACTTCTGCTTCTGGTACTGGATTTCCCACGGATGCTCCAATCTTCTTCTCCAAATCGTCAATCTTCCCGACAAGTGCGTTGATTTCCTCCAAATAATCTTTGCGTGTAGTCTTGAGTTCTTCTTGGAGTTCCTTGATCTTCGTAAATGCCTTCTTTAGTTCTTCCTTGTCCGTGCACATCTGGTTCTCCTGGCGACGAATATGTTGGTTCTGTTCCTGGATGAAAGCTGCAATTGATCCATCCTTCTTGGTCTTGATCATCTCCCATTGCGCGTCTCGACGTCCACAAATTTGATAAATCGTATCCTTAAGCTCCTGGTGGTAGACTTCTCCAATGCGTCCCATGGCGATGTGTGCGGCCATGCTCTTCCCTAAACTCCAAGTTGGTGCTTCGAAAACCAATCTCATGGGTTCCGTAATTGGTGCGAACGTCCTTCCTGGAATGATAACTTGAATCTTCCAGCTCTCCTCTTCAGGTAATGTGGCGTTGTAGGTTCCGGTGACGCTTGGTATTCCTATATTCAAGTACTTGGTGACTTCCTTCAAATGTCGTCCAAACGGCGTGTCTTCATCTGGTTGCATGAACTTGCTCCTTGCATTCGCCATTCCTAAAAGAGTAGAAAGTGGAGAGGAGTCAGAAATGAGAAGAGAGAAGCTTTCTAGGGCTTAAGCTTAGTGGTCGTGTCCTATAGTCAGCGTGTGCTCTGATACCAACTTTGTAGCGACCAGACCTCAAATGGCCTGTGCTGCTATGCACCAGTGTCATCCCTGGATCAGTAATGCTGACACGCACAGTACAAATGGAGGATTTATAACAGAGTAGCAATCACACACTTATTACATCGGATATCTCCATAGAGACTAAGTATAATAAACATGGCTTAAGGCCATCTAATAACGATAACAGTGGAAGACTTGGAAGATAAGTGAGTCCATCAACTCCAGCGGCATCACTGAGTATAAGACCACGACCTAAGGCACCTTACTCGTCGTCTGAAAAGTCTGCAACATGAAACGTTGCAGCCCGAAAACGGGTCAGCACATAGAATATGCTGGCAATGTAGCACATAGAGAGCAATGAACAATAATAATGCTATACTACATGCATATGTGGCTGGTGGAAAGCTCTATGGTTACATTTTTGCGAAAAGCCAATTTTATCCTACTTCAAAGGAATAAATTTTATTTAACTATCATGGTGGTTGTGAAACATTGAGATGGTTGACAGCATCTCAATCCCAATTAAAAAGTCATCAATAACCCAACAAAATTAATTAGAAGTAACATAGTGTTGAGATTCACATGATAATCCAAGTACTAGATACTCAAGTTGTCCATAACCGGGGACACGGCTAATCATGATCAGTTTGTACACTCTGCAGAGGTTTGTGCACTTTTCCCACAAGACTTGATCTCCTTCGTTGGATTACTCGCACTACATGGTGTTTGAGTAACGGATGACCAAGACACAGTCTTTCAGAAGTGTTTGCACCTTACGTATGGGTAGACCGTTACACCTACTTTCCCCTACATCTGCTAGTCTACCACTGTAAGAGTTCACACAACTTAATCAACTATGCTAGAGCCCATAATAGCTTGCGGCTGCACACGGAAGTTTCTAGCATGAAAAATCTCATGATCCCTTTGAACCTGGGTGGCGGTCCAAAAGAAAAACAGGCAATCCTGGAATACCCAGGTACCTCAATCCACCCAGATGTGAGTTTAAGTTGCCACCTTAAGTAAACCATTAATTAACAATCTCACATCTGTCATGAATTTCACTCAAACCCAATCCACGTCTACGAGCATAGCATGACAATAATAAAAGCAACGTAGAAGTAACTCCCAAGGGTTTGATAGAAAAACAGGTAATAGGTACTACCTCAACTACTTCCCAATACCCACAGTTTATTAGATCCTAATCATGCAATGTGTTTGAAGGAATAGATCTAATGCAATAAAACTGGGTATGAACGGGGTATGATCAAAGTGTTACTTGCCTTGCTGATGATCCGCAAAACCTAGCGATTCGAAGTAACAAGCGGCACACTCCGAGTACTCTATCGCAAACAAACAAGCATACAATCAGTACTCAACTAATGCACAGGTAAAACTCGAATGAAAGATCCAACCAGAAAGTTCAACTTAAGAACTCCGGTTTGCAAAAA
Organism: Aegilops tauschii subsp. strangulata; assembly: GCF_002575655.3. Lineage (NCBI taxonomy): Eukaryota > Viridiplantae > Streptophyta > Magnoliopsida > Poales > Poaceae > Aegilops > Aegilops tauschii. The sequence goes on from NC_053040.3 coordinate 185,752,587, forward strand.
GAATCAACTCGAAAGAAGCAACGAAAGTCAAACGGCGGAAGAAAGAAACTTTGTTTGCTAATCTGGATCTAGGTCAAATTTTACTGTAGCAAAACTTGTTTGAGTAGGTTAAACGGAAAGAGAATTTCGAGACGAAACTCTAGGCGCTTGAATCACCTGATTTCGATAAACGAGCGAGAAGTTAAACAGAAACGAAGATTCGATCAGAAATCGAATCTGAGAAAATAACGAGAAAAATCCGCCGAAAAAGAAAAACGGACGAACGGTTAAAGAACGGACGTTCGTTAACAGAGAAAAAACCGACGAACGCGTTCGTTGAAACGAACGGTTCGGTGAACGCTCGTAAAATAAGAAAACCGAAAAAAAACCGATCTAGGGTTTTTTTTTAAACGAAGGATTTTTTTTTAAAAAAACCGGTCAACGGGGCGAGGTCTACCTCGTCGGGGTAGAGCTCCGGCGGGGCTCCGGCGAGGGGCGGCGAGGGCGGCGTGGCTCGGGCTCGGGGGCGGCGGCGGCGGCGCAAGGCGGCGGCGGCGCGGGGCTCAGCGAGGCGGCGCGGCGGGGCGGCGCGCGCGGCAGCGGCGGCGGCGGGGGCGGGGCGAGCGGCGGCGGGTGAGAGAGAGGAGGCGAGGGGGGTGCTTGGAGGAGGGGCCAAGCCGGGCGGCGGCATAGCCGGGGCGGACACCGGCGGCGATCCCGTCTCCGGGACGGAGACGACGGGCGGCGGGGTTGGGCCGTCGGCTGGGCCTTTGGCCCAGTCGGCGCGCGGGCGTTTTTTTTAATAAGTCCCGCGAAGAAAAATGCGTAGAGAAATAAATAAAAATCAGAAAACTATGAAATAAATTTTCCCCGTCTAGTTAGAAAATCTAGAATAGGGTGAACATTTTTAAAATCAAAAATAAATATTTTGAAAGCATGCATATTTTTAAATGCAATAAAAATTACAAATAAAATCCAAATAAATTTCAAATAATGATCTTAACATTTTTCCTCCAGTATTTCAATTGTTTTGGAGAAGTCATATTTTCTCCTCTCGTTTATTTTAAGAATGAAATAGTTTTCCGGAGAGAAAAATAATTAAAATCCCAATCCTCGTTTGAAAAATCAAATATGAAAATTCGAGAAAATCCCCAACTCTCTCCGAGGTACCTTGAGTTGCTTAGGATTTATCGAGGATTTGTCAAAATGCAATAAAACATGATATGCAATGATGATCTATGTATAACATACCAAATTGGAAATTTGGGATGTTACATGAATTATCTGGCACGTTTAGAGCATTTTATTTTTAATGTTTGGAAACTTTTATTATTTGACTTAAATTCAAATTTGAGTTTGAATCGGTTTTAAACTAACGCGAGATTAGCAACAGTAATCGAGGTGACATGGCATCATTAGTAGAGTGTTACTGTAGCTTAATTATCCGGGCGTCACAATTCTCCTCCACTACAAGAAATCTCGTCCCGAGATTTAAGAGGGGAAGTAAGGGGAAGTTCTGGTTACGAAATTCTAATGAGTGTCCTCGGTCTTGGTTGCTATTCTCAGAGAGGTCGATCCATTATGTTGATGTCTTCATTTCTCTGCTCCAGGTCATCATGATGAAGTCAGCCTCCTTCCTTCGGAAACTCCATCGTACTTACGAATAAGGGGCAGTTCGACAATGATAGAATGCTATAAGGGGTAATCGTTTGGGAGTATCCCATGAAAGAACAGATGAATATCTCTCGAGTTGAACAAATGAAAGACCTCGAGAGCAAAGTAAGAAGGTACAATAAGGAGTTCCAAGCGGATAGGCAATCGTTCGATGTCTGAAACAGAGTGAAAGGGGTTCAAAGCGTCGAAGAATGAATCTTGTGTCTGATACCAGAATAGACTACTACATAGGTGGCCCGTGACTTGCATACGGAGCCAAGCGCAAGGAATAACCTTGGGAACAGGGGTACAGGAGAGTCAGGTTTCGATCCTGTGGAACTGTGGGTTATGGGCCCACCATGTGGGATAAAAGTTGGAAGGGTGGAGACGTCTTGCGTGATCATGCAAGCAAGGCATGTCAGAGGGTAGCCTGTCGATTATGTCGGCAACAACGTCGGTACCAAGGGCGAGGGACGAAGAGAACCATTTTCCTGCTCGTTGAACGAGGCGGGCCCATAGGCAAAGTTCTCGTCCATCGGTGGCTACCGGAATGTCATCAACAGTAGAAACAGGGTCTCAATGACAGAGTTGTACACCTAGGTGTTTACATAAGCAGAAGAATATTACTGCTTAGATCATATAGAACACCAGAAAGGTTAAACAAAACAATGGAAAGGAAAAGGTGATCATCAGATTAAACAGAACAATGGAAAGGAAAATGTGTTTAAACACATATTCCAGGGTATATCCTTCCCAAGGACAAGCGGAGCATGATATCCATGACATGATAGAAAGTAGAAAACCATTTAGGTAAGGGGGAAGGAATCTCATGATATTACCCATACAACGGTGTTAGGATAATGATAAAGAAAATTTAGCATTGTGCTTCAAATGCTCTTATTGAAAATCGGATTACCACAGACATGCTTCGAGATAGCATTGACATGGCCTTCAAGCAAAGGTCAGACTTTGGATACAGGAAGGATCCATCAGGAATAACTTGTAGAATAAGTCTTACAATTTCCTCATGGAAGAATGGATAACCTTGCTAATAAGGAAACTATAACAATAGGTCCTCCGGCCAGGTGTGCTAGGCACGACATCACCTTACCGGGTCACATAAGACCAATGTTACGACTTTTGGAAAATCCCCCAACCATCATATCTGACCGAGATTCAGTTCGGATTGATGTCAGGATACCTCATACTCAGGATACCTGAGAAGGAAAAGTGCAACACAAATTGACGAGACGACATTGTAAGATTCTCGGTAAATGAACTATGGAAGCAAGTTCCGAATCATGAGTTCGTTATTAAATCAAGGAGAGAATGAGGAGGTGCCTGATGAACTCAGCGACAATTCATCGAGATTTCCAAAAGATGGATTTCCACACTTATGTGAACAAGGAGATAACATTTGTCACATCAAATGATATAATAAGGTATGCTCGAGGAAAACATACACAGTTAAACATTGGTTGAAAGGTGCACCCGAAATATGGGCTTAGGTAGCACGATCAATGTTAGAATGGTGATTCGATAACTAATGGTATAAGAATGAAATATCGACCATTAACTTCAAAGCAATAGGGTTGCTAGAATTTTGAAGTCGCACAGCATAGTTCAATTGTCGGTTTTCCGGTTAAAAACAACACGGGGACCAAGGAATGATCGGAGATGGCAGGAGTATCACTTGTACCAAGAATGCATAAGAAGTGGTGAAATTCTCACGACATTATTGATATAAAAGATGGTATTACTTCAAGGTAGGACATAAGATAAGCTGGATAGCCAGGAACTCAAGGTACAGCCACAACACAAGCAAGTTTGTGTTGGAAAGAAGGCAAGGAAGTAGTCGATGACAACACAATTTACCAAGGGTCAAGGATGGTATTTCCCATAAAGAATTCAATAGATACCTTGGAAGAGCTCAGAATGTTGATGATGATCACGACACATTTGTCGAGAGATTTCAAGATGTAATCGATCGGCAATGACATCAAGTCAAATGAATGGTGAAGCGAAAGGTTATTGGAACCAAGGGTACGACATAAACTCGAAACTAAGGTCGCTGTTCAAGGCGAAATGATATGACGAGGAGGATCGACGTAAGGTTAGTTCATCGTCGAAAATTGTGCTCCGGGAAGAAGGACCAGGTAGCACAGTTAAAATTTAGCATGGTAATGATATAGCCGATCAGGCTAGGGATGTCGTGATCGAGTACAAACTCGTAAGCAAAGAAGATTACTAAGAGTTGTTTAATCGCGATGCGGACTCGATTCAGTTATCGATGTCCTTGAGTGTTTAATAACTCGAAGCCCGTGAAAATTTGGAATCAATGAGAATGTAGCACTTGATGGAGAACTCATAAGAAGTTTTGCAGTTCCGTGATAATCTCGAGATACTAGGGGGTAATACTTGACGACAAACCAAAGTAGAGGTTGGACTGGGGTATTGCTCTGCAGAAGACAAGTGCTTAAACTTGTACGAGAAATGGTATTTAAAGGAGAACATGGTCGGAACCACGATTGCAAAAGGCCAGATCCCAGATATAAGACGAACTTATACCGAGGGAATAATTAACTTAAGAGAAGCTTTAATGATAAGATCTACATCGTGTCCATGGGCATGAACACAAAGTTCAAGGTCGAATCCCACTTCTCCAATGCATAACCTTTTATCCACTTCTCGTTATCGAAGTTGTAGTGTTGAAAAGTTATCTGGCGAAGCACCAGAAGAGTATGACTCGTGAAAACTTCCGGGTTCACACGGTTTTAGAGAAGGTATAGGTTCAACCCATCGGGGCATCTTAGAAACATATACCACAAGCTTCAAGAGTAAATATCACCAGCTCGAGAGCAGAGCAAGGTTGAGAAAGTAGAGGATACAATTTACCAAAGGCATTATGTATCCGACGGAAGGCTCACAAGGTTATTGAATATGAAGGACGCTGTCAGATAAAATCCATTAAAGGATCTGTCGGTCCATAACAGAGCTGATGTGAGCATCGGCACACAACCAGAGGAAGTAACAATGCAAAGGCATTGGATTATAGAAACAACTGACTAATCCAAAGCTCAAATGCAAAGGAATTATGATTTTCCAATCAAGGGATCAGAAGCAATGTTCTGATAAGGGATGGATAAGTTGAATAGTCTTAGGGATACAATCGACAGTAATTTGATTAGTCGAGAACCAGCTCATGTTAAAAAAATGACGTCTGAGCCGGAAGGATGAATTCTAGGATATGATGGAGGATTGCGAGCATTCGCAACATATTGAATCAATGGACTCAAAATGATATTTGACAAAGGATGCCAATAAGATTACCAGACTTAAGGGATTAACCATAATGCAAGCAAGCAAGAATTTCAAGAGCAAGAGGATGCTCAGGATTTTTGGAAGATCGAATGGTATTTCGAAAACTTTTGTGAAACACATGAACAACTGGGAAAGAGCGGATACTCGATAAGCGCGAGGAATTAGCCGTAAGGGTATTCATGAGGCAAGAACTGTATAGCAGTAAGCTCAAAGGATTCTTGGAACAACGGAGAGCGGTTCAGGGCATCTTGTATTAACAAGATCAACTTGGAATAGAATTAAGAACGACGGGTGTAAGTATTTGTCCATAGGGATAGATCAGTGGTAGGGATTTGCAAAAGCAACGAGCACAAAGTCTCGAAAGAGTATCGGGGAGTAACTTCGAAATCTTTTGGTGTAGTAGGCGATCATCTGTGATAAGGGGCTCTCCGGGAGAAGTAGTTACGAAAACCTAGAGTCAGATTTAGTAAAATCATTTAACCCGAATAGAAGAGAGATCAGAGTCCCAGAGTAAGGATCGAGGAGTAAAAGATCCTAATACCACCCAATGGCGACGTGGGCCCGTAAGCCACACAGCCATGTTAGTAAAAGTTTTTCAATGACTAGACTCGACTTCGGCCAAGGAGTTGGGAAGGGGGATTCCTATAGGCAGTTGGCTCTGATACCAACTTTTGTGACGCCCCCAATTCAATCGTACACTAATCATGCACGCAAACGTGTACGATCGAGATCAGGGACTCACGGGAAGATATCACAACACAACTCTAAAACATAAATAAGTCATACAAGCATCATAATACAAACCAGGGGCCTCGAGGGCTCGAATACAAGTGCTCGGTCATAGACGAGTCAGCGGAAGCAACAATATCTGAGTACAGACATAAGTTAAACAAGTTTGCCTTAAGAAGGCTAGCACAAAAGTAGCAACGATCGAAAAGGCAAGGCCTCCTGCCTGGGACCTCCTAACTACTCCTCGAAGTCGAACTACACGTAGAATCATCCTCGGGATCTCTAGCTCCTGGACTCCAGCATCTGGTTGCGACAACCAGGTATAGAAAGGGGAAACGAGGGAGAAAAGCAACCGTGAGTACTCATCCGAAGTACTCGCAAGCAAGGAGCTACACTACATATGCATGGGTATATGTGTAAAGGGCCATATCGGTGGACTGAACTGCAGAATGCCAGAATAAGAGGGGGATAGCTAATCCTGTCGAAGACTACGCGTCTGGCCACCTCCATCTTGCAGCATGTAGAAGAGAGTAGATGGTAAGTTCACCAAGTAGCATCGCATAGCATAATCCTACCCGGCGATCCCCTCCTCGTCGCCCTGTTAGAGAGCGATCACCGGGTTATATCTGGCACTTGGAAGGGTGTGTTTTATTAAGTATCCAGTTCTAGTTGTCATAAGGTCAAGGTACCACTCCGGGTCGTCCTTTTACCGAGGGACACGGCTATTCGAATAGATAAACTTCCCTGCAGGGGTGCACCACATAACCCAACACGCTTGATCCCATTTGGCCGGACACACTTTCCTGGGTCATGCCCGGCCTCGGAAGATCAACACGTCGCAGCCCCACCTAGGCTCAACAGAGAGGTCAGCACGCTGGTCTAAATCCTATGCGCGCAGGGGTCTGGGCCCATCGCCCATTACACACCTGCACGTTGCGAGGGCGGCCGGAAGCAGACCTAGCCTAGTAGGCGTTCCAGTCCCATCCGGCGCGCGCCGCTCCGTCGCTGACGTCAAAAGAGCTTCGGCTGATACCACGACGCCGAGTGCCCATAACTGTTCCCGCGTAGTTGGTTAGTGCGTATAGACCAAATGGCCAGACTCAGATCAAATACCAAGATCTCGTTAAGCGTGTTAAATATCCGCGAACGCCGACTAGGGCCATGCCCACCTCTCTCCTAGGTGGTCTCAACCTGCCCTGTCGCTCCTCCACAAAGTAACAGCCGGGGGCCGTCAGGAACCCAGGCCCACCTCTACCGGGATGGAGCCACCTGTCCTTTCAGCCCCCTCACCAGAATCACTTGCGGGTACTCAACGAGCCGACCCGACTTTAGTCACCACATGTGTCATGTATATAAAGTATATAGTATATACCGGTGATCACCTCCCGAAGTGATCACGGCCTAGTAGTATAGCATGGCAGACGGACAAGAGTGTAGGGCCACTGATGGAACACTAGCATCCTATACTAAGCAGTAGGATAGCAGGTAAGGGTAACAACTGTAGCAACAATGATAGGCTATGCAGCAGAATAGGATTAACCGAAAGCAGTAACGTGGTACACTCTTTTAATGCAAGCAGTATAGAGAAGAATAGGCGATATCTGGTGATCAAGGGGGGGGGGCTTGCCTGGTTGCTCTGGCAAGAAGGAGGGGTCGTCAACTCCGTAATCGAACTGGGCAGCAGCAGCGTCGGTCTCGTAGTCTACCGGAGAGAAGAGGGGGAAGAAATAGTAAATGCAATGCAAACATAAGCATGACGATGCATGACATGACAATGAGTGGTGTTAGGTGTGCCCTAACGCGGTAGTAGGCGATACCGGCGAAAGGGGGAAACATCCAGGAAAGTATCCTCGTGTTTCACGTTTTTGGACAGATGAGCCGGAGGTAAAATGTTGCAGGTTCGCTATGCTAGGGATGTGTGGCGGACGAACGGTCTGCGTATTCGGATTCGTCTCGTCGTTCGGAGCAACTTTCATGTAGAAAGTATTTTCATCTGAGCTACGGTTTAATTTATATGATTTTCTAAAGTTTTAAATCATTTTAGAATTTATTTAATTAATTTAATTCAACATTATCCAGAATAGTATTTGTTGACATCATCATGACGTCAGCAGTCAACAGGGCGTTGACTGGGTCAAACTGACGTGTGGGTCCTAGCTGTCATTGAATGCTTAGATAATTAACAACAATTAATTAGGTTAATTAGTTAATTTGGTTAATTAAACAGAATTAATTAAGTTATTTAATTAATTAATTAATTAATTAATATTTTAATTATTTATTATTATTATTATTTTAATTTTTTTTATATAATACGTTCTGGGGGCTAGGCCCCACATGTCATTGGCTCATGGCCTTAGTGGGTCAGGCAAAGGGGCACAGCCCAAACGGGCGCGGGTGTAGAGTGGCCACCGAACGGAAGCTCGCCCCAGCGAGTGCGGCATGGTGAGGCCACAGGGGCGCGGCGGGAGAGACCGCGGGGCGTGCGCGGCCGGCGGCGCTAGCGGTGGGGCGGCACCGGGAGCAGCACGGTGACGAGCAGGGGGCGCAGTGGACGGGGCGACGATGCGGGGCGCGACGAGCGCAGCACCGCGGTGAACACGAGGCACTGCCGCGGCGCGCGTGGTGGCGATGCGGGGACATAGGCAGGGCGCGGCCATGTGCGGGCGGCAGCATCGCCGGAGAGGCGACGGACGGGCGCGCGCGAGGAGGGAGAAGAGGCCGGGGCGGCTGCGGGTGTGCGCGCACAGGCGCGTGAAGGGGCCGCGGCGACAGAGGGGAAGGAAGGGAGCTCACGGCGGGTTGCAGGGGACGGGGCAGTGGGCGTGGGGAGGACGACGGTGACGACGCGACGCAGGGGAGGAAGTCCGGCGAGGAGGCGTGGTCGAGGCGGAGGACGAAGACGGGCGGCGGGGTAGCGGGAGGCACCGGGCGGTGTCGTCACGACGAAGGGGGCGGCGCCGGTGAGGTGGCGACGTAGGGCGGCGAGGCGCCGGGGCGATGGCGTCGGGGTCGCCGGATTCGATCCCCCCTTCCCGATCCAGATCGGGATCGAGAGGTGGGGGAGAGACGAGGGAGAGTGGGGGGAATCGTGGGGGTGGTTGGGCTAGGGTTTCGGAGTAGTAGGGGGGTTAGTAGTGGGTTAGGTGGACCGGGGTGGGCCGACCTGTTGGGTCGGTTGGCCCATGGGGGGTTCTCTTTTTTTTCTGTTTTCTTTTAACTTCCAATTTATTATAACTCTATTAAGATAAATAATTAGTGCCTAGTGTTGTAAATTAATCCTTTGCCATAAAAAGCTTGAGTTCCAAATAAAATAGTTTAGGATTTTATAAAATTCAAAAGTCATTTATTTAATTATTTTAGCCACAATGTTAATTACTTTTGAGCTTTTAAACATGTTTTAAAAATGTGGTTTCTCCACCATTATTACTCATGAATTATGTGGCACGTTTAGAGCATTTTAATTTTAATGGTTGGAAACTTTTATTATTTGACCTAAATTCAAATTTGAATTTGAATCGGTTTTAAACTAACGCGAGATTAGCAACAGTAATCGAGGTGACATGGCATCATTAGTAGAGTGTTACTGTAGCTTAATTATCCGGGCGTCACATTGGTGATGATGGCGGTGAAGTTGTTGGTGAAGATGGCGGTGATGATGGCCCCGGCGGTGTTCCGGCGCCACCGGAAGAGAGGGGGTGAGAGGCCCCCTTCTTCGTCTCCTTCCTTGACCTCCTCCCTAGATGGGAGAAGGGTTTCCCCTCTGGTCCTTGGTCTCCATGGCTCGGGAGGGGCGAGAGCCCCTCCGAGATTGGATCTGTCTCTCTGTCCCTCTCTGTTTATGTGTTCTCGTCTGCTGCCCTTTCACCGTTTCGTATATATATGGAGATCCGTAACTCCGATTGGACTGAAACCTTCGCCGTGATTTTTTACCAAAAAATAGCTTTCTTGTGGCCGAAGAAGGGCATCAACCGCCTTACGAGTGGCCCACGAGGGTCAGGGGCGCGCCCAGGGGGGCAGGCGCGCCCCCTGCCTCGTGGCCACCTCAGGCACCGTCTCGCGTGGATTTTTCTTCCGGAATTCTCCAAATATTCCAAAAATAATCTTCGTCCGTTTTTATCCCGTTTGGATTCCGTTTGATATGGATATTCTGCGAAACATAAAACATGCAACAAACAGGAATTGGCACTGGGCACTGGATCAATATGTTAGTCCCAAAAATAATATAAAAAGTTGCCAAAAGTATATGAAAGTTGAGTAATATTGGCATGGAACAATCAAAAATTATAGATACGATGGAGACGTATCACATCATATCAAATCTCCCGAAGCTAGTTCCTGTCTGACCAGCAGACGGAAGCCTTTGACAGTTTTGAAGCCATTCAGTCTGAACTACATGGCCACAGATAAGTCAGCAAGGAAGGGGGCAGACAGCGCCGTGGGGGAACATCAAGAGATTTGCCACCTGATCTCTATGAGCTATACAAGACAGATCCATAGGAGGATTACAATCAGCGCAAAAGACGAATCCAATGGATTCGAAGATATTGGGCAGAGCAATGGTTCAAGTACAGGTTCGTGACCCAGGAATATGCTGAAAAGAATGCCATCAAGCGACCCTGGGGAGACATCTTGTACAAAAATCTTCCACCCAGGTCCAGAGCTGAAGCCATTGATCAAGGCTTCTACCCTTGCATGGTCCGTGGACCACAGCCTGCTGATGCCGACCCATCTTCGTTGCTATGGTGTCGTGACGACAATCTGTTCAAGCGCAACTATCAGTTTGCCAAGAACTCGGCAAAAGAGAACAAGAAGTCGCGGGGACTAGACTTCAACCTAGGCCCCCTGCTCCTCGTGCCGATGGCACACGCGATGCTGAACCCAATATTGTTTGGCCCTTCTACAACCTTGAAGGTCTCATCACTCACATCATGGTTCAAGGGGCAGCCGTGGATCACTCTGCAGAAGACGCCGATTCTGACGAAGCGCCTGCACCACCGAAGCCTAAGAAGCTGAAGAAACCCAAGGCTTCAAAGCCTTCCGCTGCACCAAGAGCTTCGCGAGCGAAGCCTCTGGCCACTGCTCCTCCTGCACCAAGTGTGCATTCTGAAGACGTCTCACGCATCTCCAAGTCCAAGAAGAAGAAGCCCATGCAAACTACTGGTCAATCACTGACCCCTGCTGCTGTTCTCAGGAATGAAAACGAAGCCATTGATCTGTCTAGTGACGACGATCTTGCCGATGATGCTCTTGAGCTGCTAATAAAGAGCAAGCAAGAGGCGGAAATCTTCAATGATCTTCCCCTCTTCGATGTGGACATTCTGAACAAGTTCATTGACGGGTGGTTTGCTAGCCCAAACCTCAGTTTTGATGATCTTCAGCTCCCCATTGGCCTCAACGTCTCCTTCCATGGAGCCATTGCTCCTGAGCTGGCTCTAGCTCAGAAAATTGTTGAACTGAAGCACAAGATTGACTATGAAAAGCCTCAGTTCAAGAAGCATATGGCCTAGCTCAGTGTGACAGACGTCCAAAACTTCAAGACAATGATGCATGAGCTCAATGAGGCATTTCAAAAGAAACATGACGAAGCCAAAGGTTCTCGAGAGCGCATGAAACATCTGGCTGCCAAATGTGTTCAAGCTTACAATGAAGCTGATGAGCGCAAGGCACTTGGGCGTCCTGGCATCAACCCCAAGATGGCTGCCAAGAAGAAGCCTGCTGTGGACCAAGCCGAAGCATCCAGGCGGGAAGAACCTCGCATTGTCTTCCCCGCCAGTATGACAGGCATGAAGCCTAAGGTCCCCACAGTGGCTTCGGAGCTCAAGAAAACAAGGGCAGCTGAAGCCGAAGCCAGAAAGCGCAAGACCAAGAACACCACTGATGAGGCTCCACCAGCCAAGAAGAGAAAAACCAATTTCTTTTGCCAAGATCGAGCTGCTCCCACAGAGCCCCTTGTCGTCGAGCCAATTTCTTTTGCTCGTCCTGCGTCAGAACACCGAGAGCGTCAGTTGATTGTTCACGAGCCTGCTACCACAGAGGCTCCTGAAGTTGAAGATACTCCAGCTGTTGACCCCACCGCAGCTGAAGACATTGGTCACCAAGACAATGTTGAACATGATGAAGTCCTTCCTCAGATCGAGCACAATGTGGTATCATCGCTTGTTCTCACGAACAGCGAACTCATCAGCATTGGTCGTCCTTTGACGCCAATCGCTCAGGATGATTCATGGGCTGATCACCCTCAAGACTCCCCCCGTCAAGAAGAATCCCCACGTACTCCACCAACTCAAGTCACCACTCCGGTGCTTGATGATGATGACTTTGAGGCCCAGACTACTCCATCTCCACAAGCGTCGCCAGCGTTTCGAATGCTTCGCAAAGGACCAAGGCCACAAGTCACTCTTTCGAGTGTTCCAGAAGGAGAAGAGCACCAATCAGTATCTCGCCAAGTATTTCCTGAAGCCTCTCCAACTGTGAACTACTCCGAGTCTGAAGCCAAAGCGGCTGAAGATATTCCGGCTGCATCAGCCGATAAACAAGAAGAGCCAAGAGATGAAGAAGAACGTGTTGCTACACCCCCGCCAACCTTGAAGTTGTTCTCGAGGAGAACGTGTCTGACCCTCCAGCTACTTGAGTGGAGGTTGATAACATTGAGGCGACCACCAACACCAATACTGAAGCCAATGACGTTGTCATGGCTGAAGCTACTGTGGCGCCTGAAGCTAATGTGGTGCCAGAAGTTCCTGCACCTGAAGCCAATGCTGCACCTGATGCAAATCTGCAGCCTGAAGTTAATGCCACCGCCACTGCTCCTGTACCGCCTCCAAGGCCACACACCATCGAGCAAGCATTTGATCGTGGTCAGCTGGTTACTGTCAGATGGCCCATTCTGGTTCCTCCACCTGCTGCTGGTCCTCAATTTGACTATCATGTCGAGCACAGGCCTCAGGTCCAGAAGCCTAAGCCAAGACTACCAAGGTTTCTAGGTACTGCAACTTCACTAGGGTCCTTCAATGCAAATGGCTTCATTGCGCACAACACTTTCTTTGATAGTGCCAAGAACCCCTACTCCAAGCCAAGAATTTCATCAGATCGGTTCTGGAGCTATCAGCAGCAAAGTTACTATTCCTGCGTTCTCTATGATCAGGGGCGCATCTTTCCACATATGCATCTCGACTGTGAAGCCATTGCTGGTCTGCCCTGCCTAGAAGAAGCCCTTGAATGCTTCCGTGATGCTGGACTTCTGAACTTTGTGACTGATAAAGAGCATTGGAATGAAGAGCTTCTGCTACAATTTTATGCTACCCTCCACATTCGCGGCTACAACAGGGATCCGAAGACATGGGTCCTTGAGTGGATGACAGCCAATGTACACCATGAAGCTAAAGCTCTTGACATTATTGAGCTCACTGGTCTGCCCACTCTAGGTGAATTATATGAACATGGTTGTCAGCTTCACCGCAATGCTTTGGAGAGCATCTTTCATAAGCCAGAGCCCAACATGAGCCAAATGCTGAGCATGATGAAGCCTCTGCCACGCGATACTGAATACCCAAGAGAATTCTTTGTTGAAGACCTAGAGTATCTGCCCTACACGATCTATCATATCATAAGGCGAACTCTATGGCCCATCAAGGGACATTCTTCTGCAGCGAAGCTTGAAGGAGCAATGAAGACATTGGTCTTTTATATCTTCAATGGCATCAGCTTCAACGCTCAAGACTTCTTCATCAGGCAATTGGCTGCATCAGGCTTTGACCTCTTTGGTCTTAAATTCTACGCTCCATGGGTTATGCACCTTATCAAGCTTCATTCAGCTATCAACTATCAGCCTTCTGAACGCAACCATCTGATATTTTTGCCAGAGGTTGATATGTCAGTTGAAGTCATTTACCCAGAGCCTGCCAAGGAGCCTGTTTGTCTTCACAATGCTGATCACCAAAGCTTCACACAGCCCATTGAAGGAGTTCAGGACGTCACTTGTGTTTATCCGTTGGCTGGCAATACACGTGGCCCTCACCGTGCCAATACTGAAGCCACTGAAAGCACTATTGCTCAAAGGCCTCGAAAGCGATCTCGTGTTCTCAATGACCGAGAGCTTCTCGTCGCCCTACACCAGAAACAGGATAAGCATCATTACTGGCTGAAGCGGCAGATGCAAAGCCTCTTGGTGGACGTCAATCACATTCGCAATCTTGCCACCAAGAATGCATTTGTCACACATGAAACCTGTCAGAGGTCATGGAAGGGTTTGACTTTGCTCGGTGCTGAAGCTGATCTTCAAGACGATGGCTTCACTGAAAGATTCAAGTTTGACTCCACTCCTCCAAGGAATGTTGTCTTGCATCGAACTCCCTCTCTTGAAGACTCTGACTATTCCTCCTCAGCTGCGACGGTGAATGCCAGAGTCATTGATGACCAAGACGATGCTACTTCACCACCTCCAACTTCAGCGCGTATCGACATTGCACCAAGTTCTTCTGCACCACCAAAACTCAACGACGACCCTGCTGCTTCACCTCCTACTCCTCATGGGAACGAGTAGAGGCTCTATGTCTTCAAACCTTTTTGGTCCTTACTGACAAAAGGGGGAGAAGCATAGGAGTTGATAGTCTTCAAGCGGGTGCTTATGGGTGGTTGCTTTATATTTTGCCAAGTGTTTACAACTCTCGCTTTTGATACATTTGGTTCTTTGAGTTGTAACACTTAAACTTGATGGTCGTCTACTACTTGTTTGCTATTCTGTGATGCGATGATAAATCCCGCACGAAGTCATATTGCAGACGTCCATTTTTCATTATGCATGTCATTATCTTCGTTATATCTAATCATGCATGATGAATTGCCTTCATAAGTTGAAGAGGATCTCCACATGTACAACCTGCCATGTGCATTTGCATTCGAAAAGCAAATTACTTATATGCACATCTTCAGGGGTAGCCTTTTGCTACTTATGAAGACAATACCTTAATCCTTTACAATTTCACATACTTTTATCCCCGTTGAAAACTTCAACCAGTTTGTCATCAATCACCAAAAAGGGGGAGATTGTAAGTGCATCTAGTGCCACCCCTAGTTGGTTTTGGAGTATTGACGGCAAACCTGGTTGAGGGACTAATGTGTTTGTGAGAATTGCAGGATAACACAGGTAGTAGTCCCTCATTGATTCGGTTTACCTACCAGAGATGACCCCTAAAAATGTATGAAGACATTGAAGACAATGGTGGTATGTGAAGATATTCACATTGAAGACTATGATGAGAGAAGACATCGCGTGAAGACTATGGAGCGCGAAGACTTAGTTGTTTCGTTGTTTCCTTTTCTTCTTTGTTGAGTCATAGGAACCACCGTACTGTTAAGTGGGGTCCCAGTGAACAAAGTCAGAGTGACTGTAGTGATGCTCAACCAAAACCTATGTCTTCGAGCGAAGACAATGAGAGAAAATGTTATCCAGAGTTGGATGAGTCAGCTTTACTTGTAGCCCAAGTCAAGCTGCCGCGTGTGTTTGAAATCTGACCGTTGGAACACGTGTCAGTTCCTTAGTGACCCAGGGTCATTTCGGACAAATCAGGTCGGGTTGCCTAGTGGCTATAAATAGCCCACCCCCTACACCATAAATTGGTGGCTGCTCAGAGTTAGTGCACGGCTTTTGTCGTTTGAGAGCAACCCACCTCCGAAGCTTTTGAGAGAGAGAAATCCTTGTGAGGACAAAGCCAAACACCTAGAGCCAAAGAGTGTTAGGCATCACTGAAGTCTTTCTGTCTGCGCGACCTGAAGACTTGTTACACTTGAGGACTGTGAATCCTCCAGCCGGTTAGGCGTCGCGTTCTGAGCATCCAAGAGTCATTGTGGATCGCTGGTGAACGAAGTCTGTGAAGGTTTGGAAGTCTACCTTGAAGACTTACCAGAGTGATTGGGTGAGGACTGGGTGTCCTTAGCTCAAGGGGAATAAGGTGAAGACACGGTCTTCTGAGTTAAATCTCAGCCTCCCTAACCAGACGTACAGTTGTCACGGCAACTGGAACTGGTCCAACAAATCCTTGTCTTCGCCAAGCGACTGGTTCTATCGTCTCCCTCTCTTTATTTACAGTTTGTCTTCGTGAAGTCATTGTCTGCTTGTGTTACCTGTTTGACTTCACTATGTGACTTTCTATTGTTGTTTGGCTTCATACTATCTTCCATCCTCATCATTACTACCTAGTTGCTATTAGTCTTTGTGCTTTCACTTCATTCAATACTTGACTATGGCTTGCCTAGTGTAGTCTACCTTCCACTGCATATCGATAGGTTCAATTCTACAGTTTGTCTTCGAAACTGCCATGTTTTGAAGACGTTCATAAAAATCGCCTATTCACCCCTCCTCTAGTCGATAACTAGCACTTTCAGATGCGTTGGCCTCACGAGTAAGTTCTCACACTAAGGACATCTGCCGTGACAAATACACGACAGTTGGCGCCCACCGTGGGGCCCACGCACAATGGTTTGTGTGCTTGAAGGGATCTATCCTAGGGATCGAGGAGCTCGCGATCGTCAAGCAAAGAAAAGTCATGAATGCAAGATTAAGTTTGAGAGGTTAGGGTTTCGGGCATGTAGCTGCACATGACCCGGAAGGCAGATATTTTTTTAGATGCACCGCCGTCAAGTCATGCGTTTTCAAGCCATCCCGAAAACGATAGGATTTTCTACTGCGGCTGCAGAAGTTTGCCCGCCGAAGCCATCAAGTTGTACACGTTTCTGTCAGAGTCGCTGAGTTGTTGCTTCTGATTAAATCAAGAAAATCACAAAGTGCAGACACACGCATTATTTCCATCACATCAAGCATCAACCCGATGTTTTCAAGTACTAGTATGCCCCTAAAAAACAAGGAGAGTACATTTTGAATTAGTACTCCCTCTGTTCAGAAATACTTATCATCAAAATGAATAAAAGAGGATGTATCTAAACGTATATTAATTCTAAATACATCCCTTTTTATTTATTTTGATGATAAGCATTTTCAGACGGAGGGAGTACATCATTAGAGGCCAAGTTAGTTTTTTCTTTGACAACTCTGATTGCTACAAGGAAGCTATGAGGAGATTAATTCCAGAATTAAGGAAAAGTTACCAAGTTGGACTAGCCCTTGATTATCAAAAAGAAGAAGAAAAAAAACGAGAGGAAAGAAGCCAATGAGAATTAAGGAAATGTTCGGCAATCTACAGCGTCCCTGTTCCTCGTACTATGAAGCAGATCACCTACTGCGACGCGGAAACCACCATTGACCCGCCTGGCGGCTCGCGTGTCTGCGGCCTCGTCTCCACCGACGCCGCCTCTGCTGGCTCTCGCTGAGCCGCCTCACCGGGGCACCTCCACCGCCACGACCCGGCTTCACTGCCGCTCTTACCGTGGCCGACCTCATCGAGCCGCTGCCTCCAGGTCATGGCCTTGCTCCTGCCTTTGACCCATCGTCGCCATCTGACCGGGTCCGCCTCTGCTGTGGCCGGACCGAGAGACACTGCTACGGTAGGCCCGCTTCAAGTCGCCGCTACCGCCCTTGTTACTGATCCGCAGCCGGTTCGCCAGCCGCGCCGAGTCGCCATGACCTGCCGTGGCCCTTCCCTCCCCTGCGAGTCATCTCCGACTCCAAATGACCTCGGCCTCTGTTGCCGAACCACCAAGACCACGCGCCGCTTGCACCGAGGGCCGCCTCTGCCAGATACTATTGGATTTTTGTCCAATCTGAAGATTTTGAATATGTCGATTAACAAGCTAAGAACACTGCCACGCAACATCTCAAAGTACAGATCATTAGTTGAGCTTGATGCAATCTACAATGGGCTCACGTATTTGCCGCCCCACGCCACGGGTGAGTCGCCGCCACGGCGTTGAGCTGCGGCCGCCGAGTCCTGAGAGCCGCCCGATTGACTCACCGTGAGCCGCTCGGGCCGACGGCCTTTTCTGTCCCGTGCCGAGTCACTGAAGCGGTCTTGCCTTCGCCCCTGCTCCGAGTTACCATCATGGTCCTCGACTCCGTCCGAGCCGGCCCTGCCTTGTCCGCTTCCAGCCGCCGCGTACTCCGCTTTGGTTATCCGAGCCGCCCTAGCCGGAGCGCCTCGCCTACACGCTGCTTTGTCCATGGCAATAAGCCACCGTCAAAGCTTTGGGTCGCCCTACTGGAGTTTCCACTGCTCTAAGTTACAGCCGCCCGACTGCACGGCTAAATCACTGCCACTTATACACTGCGGCCGCAGCCAAGTCGCCGTTGCCCATCTTCATAGCCGTGGCCACAGCCGCTCGTCTCTACGGCCTCGCCTCCGCTTCTGAATCGGCCCTACTTCGTCAAATCCACCTGGCTGAGTCGCTGCTCCTCTAGTGAGTTGCAAAAAACCACCACATTTAGTGCATCGTTTGCAGAAAACCACGAGGTCGCTAATCATTTGTAAAAACACTGCACATTCAGTAAACTTTTTGTAGTTTGCACTGATCGACCGATTTGCTTCATTTGACTGCGTTTCCGACAGCTGGGGCCCGGTTTCCCCCTACGTGGCATAACGGACGGCAAACGGTGCCGTCTGGTCGAGACGACTTGGTCGGCTCGCGTCGGACGGGCCGACTGCACTGCCCCCACTCCACTTCTCACTCACTCGCTCCTCTGCTCTCCCTCACGCTATCAACCTTGCTCTGCCTCCTCTCGTCTCCGCTCGCCGCCGGCCGCCATGGTGTCTTGAGCGACGGCTCGAGCATTGAGGACTCTGACGTGCAGATCATTTCTTCCTACGACTCCCCTATTAAGGTCAGTTGGTTCCACCAGGACTGCATTTAGGGTTTCGATGTGGGAATTTTGGATTTAGGGTTTCAGCTCAATTTGAACCAGTACATTTGTGTTGCCCAGATCCCACCAACAATCGATGACCCGTTGTTCACTGGTGCTGCTGATGATTTGAGGGTGATGTGCGAGCATGGCAAGCCAGGGAAAAAATGTGTTGCATTCCAGGGGATAAGCACTGGGAGGAGGTTCATTGCTTGTGCCCTAGAAGTAAGTTAGAAAATTGGTTGCAAAGTGAAACCTCTCCTGTGCAGTACAATTCATCTGTTGTAGGGTTAACTGTTCATGTTCTAGGGTTTACTGTTCATTGCTCGTAGTTCCTGTTCATGGTTCATTGATACTAATTTTTGTTCATAGTAACTGTTCATGTTAGGGAACGTGCTCACAATAAAGTTTTTTAGTTTTGTGAGTTGAATTGATCTAACTGAATCTGTACCTTAACTATAACCTTTACTGAATATGTAACATGTGACAACATGTTTGAACTACTTTATTTTGTATTGCAGGGAGCTAATAACTGTGGATTAGTGTAGTGGGTAGATGAGGAGTGGCCAGATCATCTGCAGAATGCCCTCCACAAACTGTGGCTTATGTATGAGGATAGCATCCAGGCCAATAAGATGGCATGCCTTGAGCATTCATTTACTGTGCACAATCTAGCACAACAGAAAAAAGAGTTGCAGGAGACTTATGAGAAGCTTGTTGAAGATGTGAACAACCTCTTGGATTCCCAGGATAATTTGCCACAAGAAACTGATATGAATGTTGCTGACAGCAGCATGGAAAAGGATGCTGAGATCAAAAAATTGAAGGCAGTTGTTGATAAGTTCAAGTGCATTCATGTTGCTCAAGCCAATGCCATTAGGAATTTGAAGTTCAATTATCTGAAAGAGAAGGAAAAGATGAGCTCTGATAAGAGGACTTTGGAGTTTAGCTTTGCTGACCTAAAGAAAGAGAAGGAGAAGCTGGATTGTTACATTGCTGAGTTGACTAAAGAGAAGGAGAAGTTGAGCATTGAGAAGAGTACTTTGCAGTGTGTTGTTGCTGACCTGAAGAAAGCTGGTGAAAGTAACAAGAGGAAGCTGAAGGAAATCAAGGGTATTTGTGGTGAAGAATAAATTGTGCTGTAATATGACCATGTGGGTCATTGTCTTTAGTTACTAGCTTTGAACTATGGCTTGTAATGTGTTAAGTTTGAATCTGTTGAACTAAGTAACTTTTGAAGCATTGAACTATGGCTTGTAATGTGTGATAAATTTGAATATGTTGAACTAAGCTGTGAAGTATGGCATGACATGTAATGGGTATAGCTTGGATCATTTAATGAAGGTGTTTGTAGAGTTATTTTTATGTTGGTTTGTGATGAAAGGTCTGTTTGTAGTTTGGATCCTTCATTTAGTGGTTGGTTGACGCCGAGACACCCAAAGTGACAAAAATGGTTCATTTAAGGTTGGTTGACGCCGAGACACCCTAAGTGACAAAAATGCTTCACTTAGGGGCTGGTCGACGCTGAGCTACCCTAAGTGACAAAAAGGCTTCATGATACGTCTCCAACGTATCTATAATTTTTGATTGTTCCATGCTATTATATTATCTGTTTTGGATGTTTAATGGGCTTTAATATGCTATTTTATATTATTTTTGGGACTAACCTATTAACCGGAGGCCCAGTGCCAGTTGCTGTTTTTTGCCTATTTCAGTGTTCCGCAGAAAAGGAATAACAAACGGAATCCAAATGGAACGAAACCTTCGCGAGGATCTTTCTTGGAACAAACGCAATCCAGGAGACTTGGAGTGGAAGTCAGAGACGCAACGAGGCGGCCACGAGGCAGGAGGGCGCGCCCAGGGGGGTAGGCGCGCCCCCAACCTCATGGGCCCCTCGTAGCTCCACCGACCTACTTCTTTCGCCTATATATACTCTTATACCCTAAAAACATCCAGGGGAGCCATGAAACCACTTTTCCACCACCGCAACCTTCTGTACCCGTGAGATCCCATGTTGGGGCCTTTTCCAGCGATCTGCCGGAGGGGGATTCAATCACAGAGGGCTTCTACATCAACACCTTAGCCTCTCCGATGATGTGTGAGTAGTTTACCACGGACCTTCGGGTCCATAGTTATTAGCTAGATGGCTTCTTCTCTCTCTTTTGTTCTCAATACAAAGTTCTCCTCAATGTTCTTGGAGATCTATTCGATGTAATACTCTTTTGCGGTGTGTTTGCCGAGATCCGATGAATTGTGGGTTTATGAACTTGATTATCTATGAATATTATTTGGTTCTTCTCTGAGTTCTTATATGCATGATTTGATATCTTTGCAAGTCTCTTCGAATTATCGGTTTAGTTTGGCCTACTAGATTGATCTTTCTTGCAATGGGAGAAGTGCTTAGCTTTGGGTTCAATCTTGCAGTGCTCGATCCCAGTGACAGAAAGGGAACCGACACGTATTGTATTGTTGCCATCGAGGATAAAAAGATGGGGTTTATATCATATTGCTTGAGTTTATCCCTCTACATCATGTCATCTTGCCTAATGTGTTACTCCGTTCTTATGAACTTAATACTCTATATGCATGCTGGATAGCGGTCGATGTGTGGAGTAATAGTAGTAGATGCAGAATCATTTCGGTCTACTTGACACGTACGTGATGCCTATATTCATGATCATTGCCTTAGATATCATCATAACTATGCGCTTTTCTATCAATTGCTCGGCAGTAATTTGTTCACCCACCGTAATATATGCTATCATGAGAGAAGCCACTAGTGAAACCTATGGCCCCTGGGTCTACTTTACATCATATAAGTTTCCGATCTATAATTCTAGTTTACTATTTATTTTGCAATCTTTATTTTCCAATTTATATAACAAAAATACCAAAAAAATTATCGTATGATCTTTATCAGATCTCACTTTTGCAAGTGGCTGTGAAGGGATTGACAACCCATTTATCATGTTGGTTGCAAGGTTCTTGATTGTTTGTGCAGGTACTAGGCGATTTGCGTGTAGTCTCCTACTGGATTGATACCTTGGTTCTCAAAAACTGAGGGAAATACTTACGCTACTTTGCTGCATCACCCTTTCCTCTTCAAGGGAAAACCAACGCATGCTCAAGAGGTAGCAAGAAGGATTTCTGGCACCGTTGCCGGGGAGATCTACGCTCAAGTCAAGACATACCAAGTACCCATCACAAACTCTTATCCCTCGCATTACATTATTTGCCATTTGCCTCTCGTTTTCCTCTCCCCCACTTCACCTTTGCCTTTTTTCGCTTTCTTCCCGTATGTATCATTGTTTGTGTTTCCATGTGCCTTCTATTTGCTTGCATCTTTTGCTTGCTAAAAATCTATTGATATGGATTTACTTAAAGTGTTCTACTTGGATCATCTTCGATCCTTATGCGCTCGTGCTGAAACCCCAACTAGCCTAGTTGATGGGAAATCTTTAGATGAGCATGCTCATTTTGTGCGTCACTGTTTGTCTGAAAAAGGGAGACTCTTATGGGATGAAATAAACACATTTCTGTGCTAAGCTTGGAATCTTTGTGAAATTTATGATTTTACTTGTTGCTCTCAGAACCCTAAAAAACACCTCCCCTACCTATGTGAGTTTAATGATAATTAAATCTTATCTTCTTATGCAAAGGGTGTTTATAGTTACTACGATATCGAACAAATTGAAGAATTTGTTGCTTTTAATGGTGCTTATGAAGTTGCTTCTTTGATTGAAAAGTATGATATTACTCTCTACGAATCTGAAAATTTTGACATACTTAAATATTGCTATGAAAACTATGCTCATAATGTCTATGTCAAAGAATTTATTGAAAGAATGACCGTTTCTTCTGAAGAAAATAATGATATGCATGAATCTATAGATACTTATGATTTCGATGATTTGATTGAAATATCCCTTGATGAACATGATGCTTGCTATTCTTGTGGCCATGATGCCAATATTTATGAAGATGAATTTGCTATAGTTCCTTATGTTAAACATGAGATCGTTGCTATTGAACCCATACTTGATATTTCCTTCGATGAAAAGCATGATTGCAATGATGTTATTATAAATTCTCTTAATGTCAATTGTGTTAATGATATGCAAAATCTCAAGCTTGGGGATGCTAGTTTTTCTATGACTACTATTTGTTGCAATTATCATGATTGGGGTGATTCTTCTTATGATCTTGAAAAATTTATTTAAGCCTCATGATGAATATGAGATTGATAATAATGTTTGCAATAATATTGAAAGTGGGTTTGGAAGAGTGTCAACTTTAGATCCCACATATTTGGAGAATGTTCAATCTTATGAAGTTTTTGATAAAAGTGGGTTTGGAGAGGTCATGACTTTAGTTAATGTTAATCCCACTATTTTGGAAGAGTGTCAACTTTGCATACATGTGGATTGTGTTAAGAATATGTTTTGTGATAGCTATATTGTTGAATTTTCTTACGATCCTACATGTAATTATTATGAGAAGGAAAATATGGTTGTAGAAATTTTCATGTCACTAAATTTCCTCTCGTTATATTGAGATTGCTATTGTTTCTTTCTTCTTCCTTGCATATGCTAGATCTTGCTTGTCTTGCTAATTTGTTTTCCTATAAAATGCCTATGCATAGGAAGTATTGTAGACTTAGATGTGATTTTCACATGTTTTATGATCCTCTCTTTGTGTTTCAATTACTATCTTTCATGTGAGCATCATTAAAATTATCAATGCCTAGCTAGGGGCGTTAAACGATAGCGCTTGTTAGGAGGCAACCCAATTTTATTTTTGTTCCTTGCTTTTTGTTCCTGTTTAGTAATAAATAATTCATCTAGCCTCTGTTTAGATGTGGTTTAATATTTTAATTAGTGTTTGTGCCAAGTAAAATCTTTAGGAAGACTTGGGTGAAGTCTTTGCGATCTTCCTGTAAAAAACAGAAACTTTAGCGCTCACGAGACTAGCTGTAATTTTTTACTGGAGAGTGCTTTTAGGTTGAATATTTTTTCATATGATTAATAGACAAATTACTCACGTCCAACAATTTATTTCAGAATTTTTGGAGTTATAGAAGTATACGTTTGATACAGATTACAACAGACTGTTCTGTTTTTGACAGATTCTGCTTTTCGTGTGTTGTTGCTTATTTTGATGAATCTATGGCTAGTATCGGGGGGTATGAACCATAGAGAAGTTGGAATACAGTAGTTTTAAGACCAATATAAATAAAGAATGAGTTCATTAGAGTACCTTAAAGTGGTGATTTGTTTTCTTATACTAACGGATCTCATGAGATTTTCTGTTTAAGTTTTGTGTTGTGATGTTTTCAAGTTTTTGGGTAAAGATTTGATGGATTTTGGAATAAGGAGTGGCAAGAGCCTAAGCTTGGGGATTCCCAAGGCATCCAAAGGTAAAATTCAAGGACAACCAAAAGCCTAAGCTTGGGGATGCCCCGGAAGGCATCCCCTCTTTCGTCTTCGTCTATCGGTAACTTTACTTGAGGCTATATTTTTATTCACCACATGATATGTGTTTTGCTTGGAGCGTCTTGTATGATTTGAGTCTTTGCTTTTTAGTTTAACACAATCATCCTTGATGTACACACCTTTTGGGAGAGACACACATGAATCAGAATTTATTAGAATACTCTATGTGCTTCACTTATATCTTTTGAGCTAGATAATTTTGCTCTAGTGCTTCACTTATATCTTTTAGAGATCAGTGGTGGTTTTATTTTATAGAAATAATTTGATCTCTCATGCTTCACTTATATTATTTCAAGAGTCTTTTAGAACAGCATGGTAATTTGCTTTGGCTATAAAATTAGTCCTAATATGATAGGCATCCAAGATGGGTATAATAAAAACTTCCATATAGAGTGCATTGAATACTATGAGAAGTTTGATACTTGATGATTGTTTTGAGATATGAAGATGGTTATATTAGAGTCGTGCTAGTTAAGTAATTGTGAATTTGAGAAATACTTGTGTTGAGGTTTGCAAGTCCCGTAGCATGCACGTATGGTAACCGTTGTGTAACAAATTTGAAGCATGAGGTGTTTCTTTGATTGTCCTCCTTATGAGTGGCGGTCGGGGACAAGCAATGGTCTTTTCCTACCAATCTATCCCCCTAGGAGCATGCGCGTAGTGCTTGGTTTTGATGACTTGTAGATTTTTGCAATAAGTATGTGAGTTCTTTATGACTAATGTTGAGTCCATGGATTATACGCACTCTCACCCTTCCATCATTGCTAGCCTCTTTGGTACCGTGCATTGCCCTTTCTCACCTCGAGAGTTGTTGCAAACTTCGCCGGTGCATCCAAACCCCGTGATATGATACACTCTATCACACATAAGCCTCCTTATATCTTCCTCAAAACAGCCACCATACCTACCTATTATGGCATTTCCATAGCCATTCCAAGATATATTGCCATGCAACTTTCCACCGTTCCGTTTATTATGACACGCTTCATCATTGTCATATTGCCTTGGATGATCATGTAGTTGACATCGTATTTGTGGCAAGGCCACCATGCATAATTTTTCATACATGTCACTCTTGATTCATTGCCCATCCCGGTACACCACCGGAGGCACTCATATAGAGTCATATTTTGTTCTAGTATCGAGTTGTAATCCTTGAGTTGTAAATAAACAGAAGTGTGATGATCATCATTATTAGAGCATTGTCCCGTCTGAGAAAAGAAAAGATAAAGGACAAAAAAAGAGAAGGCCCAAAAAAGAGAGAAAAAGAGAGAAGGGGCAATGCTACTATCCTTTTTCCACACTTGTGCTTCAAAGTAGCACCATGATCTTCATGATAGAGAGTCTTTTGTTTTGTCACTTTCATATACTAGTGGGAATTTTTTCATTATAGAACTTGGCTTGTATATTCCAACAATGGGCCTCCTCAAATGCCCTAGGTCTTCGTGATCAAGCAAATTGGATGCACACCCACTTAGTTTCTTTTGTTGAGCTTTCATACATTTATAGCTCTAGTGCATCCGTTGCATGGCAATCCCTACTCCTCGCATTGACATCAATTGATGGGCATCTCCATAGCCCATTGATTAGCCGCGTCGATGTGAGACTTTCTCCCTTTTTTGTCTTCCCCACACAACCTCCATCATCATATTCTATTCCACCCATAGTGTTATGTCCATGGCTCGCGCTCATGTATTGCATGAAAGTTGAAAAAGTTTGAGAATACTAACGTATGAAACAACTGCTTGGCTTGTCATTGGGGTTGTGCATGATGAGAGCATTTTGTGTGACGAAAATGAAGCATGGCCAAACTATATGATTTTGTAGGGATGAGCTTTCTTTGGCTACGTTATTTTGGGAAGACATAATTGCTTGATTAGTATGCTTGAAGTATTATTATTTTTATGTCAATATTAAACTTTTGTCTTGAATCTTTCGGATCTGAACATTCATGCCACAATAAAGAGAATTACATTGAAAATTATGTTAGGTAGCATTTCACATCAAAAATTCTGTTTTTATCATTTATCTACTCGAGGACGAGCAGGAATTAAGCTTGGGGATGCTGATACGTCTCCAACGTATCTATAATTTTTTATTGTTCCATGCTATTATATTATCTGTTTTGGATGTTTAATGGGATTTAATATGCTCTTTTATATTATTTTTGGGACTAACCTATTAACCGGAGGCCCAGTGCCAGTTGCTGTTTTTGCCTATTTCAATGTTTCGCAGAAAAGGAATATCAAACCGAATCCAAACGGAACGAAACCTTTGCGAGGATCTTTCTTGGAACAAACACAATCCAGGAGACTTGGAGTGGAAGTCAGAGACGCAACGAGGCACCCACGAGGCAGGAGGGCGCGCCCAGGGGGGTAGGTGTGCCCCCACCTTTGTGGGCCCCTCGTAGCTCCACCGACCTACTTCTTTCGCCTATATATACTCTTATACCCTGAAAACATCCAGGAGAGCCACGGAACCACTTTTCCACTACCGCAACCTTCTGTACCTGTGAGATCCCATCTTGGGGCCTTTTCCGGCGATCTACCGGAGGGCGATTCGATCACGGAGGGCTTCTACATCAACACCATAGCCTCTTCGATGACGTGTGAGTAGTTTACCACAGACCTTCAGGTCCATAATTATTAGCTAGATGGCTTCTTCTCTCTCTTTGGTTCTCAATACAAATTTCTCCTCGGTGTTCTTGGAGATCTATTCGAAGTAATACTCTTTTGCGGTGTGTTTGCCGAGATCCGATGAATTGTGGGTTTATGAACTTGATGATCTATGAATATTATTTGGTTCTTCTATGAATTCTTATATGCATGATTTGATATCTTTGCAAGTCTCTTCGAATTATCGGTTTATTTTGGCCTACTAGATTGATCTTTCTTGCAATGGGAGAAGTGCTTAGCTTTGGGTTCAATCTTGCGGTGCTCGATCCCAGTGACAGAAAGGGAACCGACACGTATTGTATTGTTGCCATCGAGGATAAAAAGATGGGGTGTATATCATATTGCTTGAGTTTAGCCCTCTACATCATGTCATGTTGCCTAATGCGTTACTCCGTTCTTATGAACTTAATACTCTATATGCATGCTGGATAGCGGTCGATGTGTGGAGTAATAGTAGTAGATGCAGAATCATTTCGGTCTACTTGACACGTACGTGATGCCTATATTCATGATCATTGCCTTAGATATCATCATAACTATGCGCTTTTCTATCAATTGCTCGGTAGTAATTTGTTCACCCACCGTAATATATGCTATCATGAGAGAAGCCACTAGTGAAACCTATGGCCCCCGGGGCTGCTTTACATCATATAAGTTTCCGATCTATAATTCTAGTTTACTATTTATTTTGCAATCTTTATTTTCCAATTTATATAACAAAAATACCAAAAATATTTATCTTATTATCTTTATCAGATCTCACTTTTGCAAGTGGCCGTGAAGGGATTGACAACCCTTTTATCGCGTTGGTTGCAAGGTTCTTGATTGTTTCTGCAGGTACTAGGCGATTTGCGTGTAGTCTCCTGCTGGATTGATACCTTGGTTCTCAAAAACTGGGGGAAATACTTACGCTACTTTGCTGCATCACCCTTTCCTCTTCAAGGGAAAACCAACACATGCTCAGGAGGTAGCACTTCACTTAGGGGTTGGTCGACGCCGAGCCACCCTAAGTGACAAAAATGCTTCACTTAGGGCTTGGTCGACGCCGAGCCACCCTAAGTGACAAATTTGCTTCACTTAGGGGTTGGTCGACGCCGAGCCACCCAAGGTGACAAAAATGCTTCACTTAGGGGTTGGTCGACGCCGAGCCACCCTAAGTGACAAGTTTGCTTCACTTAGGGGTTGGTCGATGCCGAGCCACCCTAAGTGACAAATTTGCTTCACTAAGGGGTTGGTCGACGCCGAGCCACCCAAGGTGACAAAAATGCTTCACTTAGGGGTTGGTCGACGTCGAGCCACCCTAAGTGACAAGTTTTCTTCACTTAGGGGTTGGTCAACGCCGAACCACCCAAGGTGACAAAAATGCTTCACTTTGTGGTTGGTCGACGCCGAGCCACCCTAAGTGACAAGTTTGCTTCACTCATGGGTTGGTCGACACCGAGCCAACCTAAGTGACAAGTTTGCTTCACTCAGGGGTTGGTCGACGCCGAGCCACCCAAAGTGACAACATCATCATCATAACTATAAGATCATAAACAGCTTGATGCAAGAAAGTCTAAATGACAACATCATAGACAACATAATCATTATCATAGTCTACATGACATCCTCATGCATAAAAGTCTTGATCACAACCATAATTAGGTAACTTACATAGTGCCATCACAAACTAGCCAAAATAGGCTGAATTAAACTGGTTTGAACATGACAAACTCATAGTTGTTTTCAACATCACAAACTTGAAATTGTTTTCAACATCACAAACTTGAAATTGTTTTCAACATCACCATCATGAAATTACTTCTTCTTGCTGCCCTGAGAACAATTGAACCACTCAGACATCTTGTAAGAAGGTTTTCTCAGCCTTCCAGTACCTGAAGCTCTAGGTGGTATGAAGGTTTTCTTTACAGCAGTAGAAGAACTTGGCCTAGAAGCACCAACAGTAGATGAACTTGGCCTAGAAGCACTAGAAGTAGATGAACTTGGCCTTCTAGCTGCAGCACTAGATGAACCTGGCCTAGAAGCAGCAACAGTAGATGCAGTTGCTCTCCTAGTTGCAGGAGGAGCTGATGGAGCTGGCCTAGGTGCTGGTGGAGCTGTAGTTCTTGCCCTGGGAACTCCTGGAGCTGATGGAGCTGGCCTAGGTGCTGGTGGAGTTGTAGTTCTTGCCCTGGGTACTGCTGGAGCTGAAGGAGCTTCCCTTGGGGCTGATGAAGCTGCATCAACTCTTCTGTTGTCATGTAGTGTAAACATACAAAGATTAGAACATAGTATAGGAAATATAATCATAAAATGATTTTTTTTGAAGTTTGGACAATTAACCTGATGTTGGTTCCTTCTCATTGCAAGCGCTGTCTTAAGATTTTTGTGGCAGCTAGTGTACGTATGCCCACTCAAATTGCAATTACTACAAGTGATTTATGCCATCCTAGAAGTATCCTTGGGAGCTGGCTTCTCAAACTGATTCTTTCTCCTCTTTGTCTGCTTCTTTCCTGGCTTGTCTCTGAAAACAGGTTACTCTATGTCAGGGGTCCCAGTCTTTGGCCATAGATCATGCCCAGGCACAGGGTAGACAATTGGACTGTAGGCTTGTTGATACATTGGTTTCTTGAAGAAAGCATTAACAAAATCTTCTGGATGTAGTTTAGCCCTGTTAATTGCTGAAACACCATGATTGCAAGGAACCCCAGTCATGTCCCATTTTCTACACCCACACGTATAATCTTTCAGATTTACTACATATGTGATTTCTCCACTTGTAATTTGTGACGCCCGGGTAATTAGACTACAGTAATCCCACGTTAACGATGCCACGTCACCTCTGTTAGTTATGCTAACCTCCCGTTAGATCAAAACGTTTCAAAAGCAGATTTGAATTTTTGACAAATAATAAAAGTTTTCAAACATTAAAATATAAATGTTCGGTTTGTACTAAATATTACATAGATAATTATGGTGTAGAAGACACAATTTTATAAAATGCATAAATATTTTAAATTGAATTAAAACAGAAGAGAAAATAAATAAAAGAAAGAAAATAAATAAAAGAAAGAAAATACAAAAGAGAAAAAAAGAAAGAAAGAAGAGAAACCCCCCGGGCTTCGGCCCAGTTGACCACCGGCCCAACTGGGCCAAGCCACCAGCCCACACGGCCACCCCACACCCGCAGCCTACACCTAACCTCTCCCCCGTGACCTAACTGCCGCACCCCACATCCCCCCACGATCCCCCCCGATCTCTCTCCCCTTCCCCGCGTGGATCTGGATCGGGGGCGCTCGCCCCCGAAAATGGTGCCCCGACCCCATCGCCTCGTCGCCTCGCGGACGCTGCCCGGAGCCTGCGCCGCCGCCTGGACCTCGCCGCCCCCCACCCTCATCCTCGCGCTCGCGTCCCCTCTCCCTCAGCGGCGCCCCTCGCCGCGCCTGCCGCGACGCCCCTGACGGCCCGTCGCCGTCCAGCGCCGCCCGGAGCCACCACGACGGAGTGCCTCCCCGTCAATGCGCGTCCCCGTCTTCCTCCTCAACGGCTCCA
This sequence comes from Aegilops tauschii subsp. strangulata, assembly GCF_002575655.3. NCBI lineage: Eukaryota > Viridiplantae > Streptophyta > Magnoliopsida > Poales > Poaceae > Aegilops > Aegilops tauschii. The sequence goes on from NC_053040.3 coordinate 185,782,757, forward strand.
GCGAGCCTCGCCGCCCCAGATCCCCTGCAACGGGGGTGAGCAACGACCCCCACTTCTTTCCCCTCTCGTCCGGTCGCCGCCCACGGCCGTCCGACTCCGCCCATGCCCGAGCCCCGCCTAGCTGCACCTCGCCACTGTCGCTGCCGAGCGAGGCCGCCGTCGCCTCGGGCCCCTGCTCGCCGTGCCCGACCTCCCTCCTCGGCGTCCACAGCGCCGCTCCGGCGTCGTCCTCGCGCTCGCTGCGGCCTCCTTCCCCCACGCGCAGGCGACGCCCCACGCCCATGGCCACCTCTGGCGCTCCGGCGCCCGCGTCCTGCTCCTCCCCTTCTGCCCTGCCGTGGCCTCGCCGCTGCCACGCCGGTGAACACTCCCCCCTTGCCGTGGCCCCGGCTGGCCGCGTCCAGGTCCAGCGCCCGCGCTCGCCCGCGCGGCGACCGAGCCCGTCCGCGCGCCCACGGCCGCACGCGCGCCCGCTCGCCCGTGCGCCCGCGCTCGCTATGGCCGAGCCCGGACAAGTCCGGTGCCCAAAGGGCCCGGGCGGACATGTCCGCCCCTGGCCTATGACAAACGGGGCCCAGCCCCAGAACGAAATAAAAAAGGAAATAAATAAATAAATAAATAAAATAATTAATTAATTAATTAAGATAATTAATTAACTTATTTAATCATGTTAATATTAATTAATTAAGATTAATTAACCTAATAACTAATTAACCTAATTAACTACTGATAATTAACTAACAGTCACTGACAGGTGGGACCCACCTGTCAGGTTGACCAGATCAACGACCAACGTTGACTGCTGATGTCATGCTGACGTCATGCTGATGCATTAATTAATTTTTGAATTAAATTAATTTATTAAATTCTAAAAATGATTTAAATCTTTAAAAATTAATATAAAATAATCCGTAGCTCGGATGGAAAAACTTTGTACATGAAAGTTGCTCAGAACGACGAGACGAATCCGAATACGCAGTCCGTTCGTCCGCCACACAATCCTAGCATAGCGAGCACACAACTTTCCCCTCCGATTCATCCGTCCAAAAACGTCGAACACCGGGATTACTTTCCCGGATGTCCCCCCCTTCGTCGGTATCACTTCCTACCACGTTAGGGCACACCTAGCGCCGCGCTTTGCCATGTCATGCATCGTCACGCATTGTTTGCTTTATATTTATTGTTTCTTCCCCCTCTTCTCTCGCTAGACACCGAGACCGACGCCGCTGCTACCCAGTACGACTACGGTGTTGACGACCCCTCCTTCTCGGCTAAGCTTCCAGGCAAGCCCCCCCCCCCTTGATCACCAGATATCACCTATTCTTCTCTATACTACTTGCATTAGAGTAGTGTAGCATGTTACTGCTTTCCGTTAATCCTATCCTGATGCATAGCCTGTCATTGTTGCTACAGTTGTTACCCTTATCTGCTATCCTACTGCTTAGTATAGGATGCTACTGTTCCATCAGTGGCCCTACACTCTTGTCCGTCTGCCATGCTATACTACTGGGCCGTGATCACTTCGGGAGGTGATCACGGGTATATACTATATACATTATATACATGACACATGTGGTGACTAAAGTCGGGTCGGCTCGAGGAGTACCCGCAAGTGATTCTGATGAGGGGGCTGAAAGGACAGGTGGCTCCACCCCGGTAGAGGTGGGCCTAGGTTCCTGACGGCCCCCGACTGTTACTTTGTGGCGGAGCGACAGGGCAGGTTGAGACCACCTAGGAGAGAGGTGGGCCTGGCCCTGGTCGGCGTTCGCGGTTACTTCAAATAACACGCTTAAAGAGTTCTGGGTATTTGATCTGAGTCTGGCCATTTGGTCTATACGCACTAACCATCTACGCGGGAGTAGTTATGGGTATCCCGACGTCGTGGTATCAGCCGAAGCTCTTTTTGACGTCAGCAACTGAGCGGCGCGCGCCGGATTGGACTGGAATGCCTGCTAGGCTAGGTCTGCTTCCGGCCGCCCTCGCAACGTGCAGGTGTGCAATGGGCGATGGGCCCAGACCCCTGCGCGCATAGGATTTAGACCGGCGTGTTGACCTCTCTGTTGAGCCTAGGTGGGGCTGCGACGTGTTGATCTTCCGAGGCCGGGCATGACCCAGAAAAGTGTGTCCGGCCAAATGGGATCGAGCGTGTTGGGTTATGTGGTGCACCCCTGCAGGGAAGTTTATCTATTCGAATAGCCGTGTCCCTCGGTAAAAGGATGACCCGGAGTTGTACCTTGACCTTATGACAACTAGAACCGGATACTTAATAAAATACACCCTTCCAAGTGCCAGATACAACCCGGTGATCGCTCTCTAACAGGGCGACGAGGAGGGGATCACCGGGTAGGATTATGCTATACGATGCTACTTGGAGGACTTCAATCTACTCTCTTCTACATGCTGCAAGATGGAGGTGGCCAGAAGCGTAGTCTTCGACGGGACTAGCTATTCCCCCTTATTCTGGCATTCTGCAGTTCAGTCCACCGATATGGTCCTTTACACATATACCCATGCATATGTAGTGTAGCTCCTTGCTTGCGAGTACTTTGGATGAGTACTCACGGTTGCTATTCTCCCTCTTTTCCCCTTTCTATACCTGGTTGTCGCAACCAGATGCTGGAGTCCAGGAGCTAGAGATCCCGAGGATGATTCTACATGGAGTTCGGCTTCGAGGAGTAGTTAGGAGGTCCCAGGCAGGAGGCCTTGCCTTCTCGATCGTTGCTACTTTTGTGCTAGCCTTCTTAAGGCAAACTTGTTTAACTTATGTTTGTACTCAGATATTGTTGCTTCCGCTGACTCGTCTGTGATCGAGCACTTGTATTCGAGCCCTCGAGGCCCCTGGCTTGTATTATGATGCTTGTATGACTTATTTATGTTTTAGAGTTGTGTTGTGATATCTTCCCGTGAGTCCCTGATCTTGATCGTACACATTTGCGTGCATGATTAGTGTACGGTCAAATCGGGGGCGTCACATAATTGGTATAGATCAGGTCCAGCCTTGATTGACTGACATAATCTGGAATGATGTTTAGCTTCTTCCAGCTTTTTAACATATGTTGGGCATACCCGCCACTTAGCTGTCTCTGTCTTGGTCCTATTGGCATTGAACTTAACTAACAATTTTGTTCTGATCCCATCAACCATGGTTTTAATTGGTTTTCCTCTCACATCAAGTATCATTTTGTTGAATACTTCACTCATGTTGTTCACAACCAAGTCAGTTTTACAATTTGTGTCCATGGCATGTCTAGCCCATGTATGCTTTGGTATCTTACTAAGCCATTTCCAAGCTGCTTGACACTCTTTTTTCATACCATCCATTGCTTGATCATATCCATGCCCAGTATATGAATAACTAGCCTGATCCATGTATTTCTTTTAACTCTTCACCTCTAAAGCCAGCTGTTTGGAAGTTTTGATAAATATGTCTAAGGCAGAATCTTTGAGGGAAATTTGGGAATACATTGGTTATTGCTTTAATAAGACCCTGTGAAAGTAAACTAATGTTTGAATATGATGCGAGAAGACACTATTTGTAAGTACTAAGCATGGTCTAATTTGCACTATTTGTAAGTACTAAGGATGGTCTAATTTGCACTATTTGTAAGTACTAAGCATGGTCTAATTTTCACTATTTGTAAGTACTAAGCATGGTCTAATTTGAACTATTTGTAAGTACTATGGTGTATGAGTTACCTTTTGTTTATCAGATATGATAGTGTAGTAGCCATACTTCCCTGACTCACCACCAAGAGCATACTTCAGTTGTGTTAGAAACCATGACCAGCTGGCAGTGTCTTCCTTGTCAACAATTTCAAATGCAATGGGAAAGATGTTGTTATTACCATCTCTACCAGTTGCAGCCAGCACTACTGCAGGATGCTGCTAACGCGACACTACAATCAGAGACCCTTCAATGAAACTGTGTGCGATGCCATAATCGCAAACGGTGGTGTAGAAAACCCTCAAAAAGGTGCAAAACGTTTGCGATGACGGATGCATCAAACACGGTTCAGATTTCAGTTGCGTGTGCGAAGCAGGGCATATGGTTGATCCACACGAACTATTTGCGATTAGACAGAAAAACAGAAACGGGCAACCATATTAATGCGTGTGCAATATATGACATACGGTTCGCTCCGATGAACTGTTTGCTATTAGGGAAAGCAACAGAAACAGTAAGCCAGATCAAGGTGTGTGTGATATACGGCGTACGGTTCAGTCGAATGAACTATTTTCGATTAGGGAAGAGAACATAAACGGTTGAACTTACGGTTCAGTCGAATGCACACGAACGTGCGTGATCGTGCGCCGGCCCCAAACACTGGCAGCACAACTTATAAATTGACGGATGGAGTACTAGTTACAGTGATGCATATAATTAAGCAAAGGGATTGCACATGTCTGTATTGACTAGAACGAGAATGCAATAGCACAATAAGAATTAAGGCCACGATGATGCCATCGTAGTGGTGGTTACAGGAGGCAAGAAGAAAGATGCATCCATCAACGTACGACCTCCTCCTCCTCAACTCAGTGCGCCGGGCCACTGTCCGGTGGCTAAGGAGCGGCGGCTTTTGTGGCGAGGTCAAGGTGCTTCTCAGCTAAGGCATCCAAGGCTTCCAGCCGGTTGAAGAAGGCCAATGTCGTAGCATCCTCACTAGCCTTGTAGATACCTATGTACAGGATTCGCTCGTACACATGGATGTGTAGGTCTATGGTTTCTTGCAGGGCGAGGTGCCTCGCGGCGAGCGCGACCTCCAGGTGGACATTCTTCGTGGCGTCGGCGGGCAGTCGCAGGGCCACCAGTGCTTGAAAGAGGTTCCGACCATGGAGACCGATTAGGGTGGCAGGCAATGAGGAGCCCAGGCGCGCGGGCTGGAGGAGTATGACGATGTCGTCCGCGAGCTTCTTGACGACGGTGAACCTGTTGGTGGTGCGAACTATCATCTGGTCGTATTGAGAGTCGTAGCTGGTGTCGACGGCGGCCATCCACCAGCCGGTCGCCAACACCATGTGGAGACGATCCACGGTGCCATGCCGCAGGCCGGCGTCGTGGACTATCTGGCACAACCGCTAGCCGCTCGCACGCATCGCCGCCATGGGTCTGGAGTGAGCACTTTTGCGCTTATTAGTGTAGGTGCTTAGGCAAATGCTTAGGTGCGTATGATGTGGTAGATGCATTGGAATGGAGGGGCGCCTTTATATGAGTGCAAACTGCGTTGCATTCACATCGTGCCAGTCCTCCTCCCATTACTTCCCTCATGTATTCACGCGATGCTAATTGAAGGAGGATGCATCATTAGTCGTTCAACATTTCGGGAACCGCTACCCTCTCCCTCGTCTGCATTAAAGCCATATCGGGAACTGCGCCGCCCACTGTCAAATCAAATAGTACTGCGCCGCCCACTACACGCCCGGCTGAACACGCCTCCTCGCCTCCATCTATGCTTAATTACTGAATTTTAGTTGCAAAAATTAGATACTACTAGTGATTTTTAGCTTCATATTTTGACAAATCGCAGTGTTACAAGGTTGGCAAATGTCAATGTTACTAGATCAACAAATGTCAATCTTTCTAGTTTGACAAATGGCAACATACCCAATATGACAGACGCAAATCGCACCAAATTGTTTGTAAGTGGTTCACACGGGTCATCCAAAAGAACCGTTTGTGTTCAAGAGATGCACAAATCCTGCTCTCACATTGTATACGGGTGTTCTATCTAAAACGTTTGTGATCAAGAGCCATTAAAACCTATAGCCGTTAAAACCAAGACACGTGGCGTCACCTGAATGGTTAACATAACGCACACGGTTTGAATTATACAAACATTTGAGATATTAAAGTGGCAGCTATTTTTCCAAAATGCCTTTGTTGGCTGTTATTCGAGTGCGCCTTCTCTCAAAATGGACACGAAAAATACCTCAGCATCTCGGGTGCCATTCCATTATAGCATGCCAAGTTTCATGAATTTCAGGCGAGTTTTGGATTTACTAGAATTTAAAAACAAAATATCTCAACATTTTACCGGCAATCAACGGTGCCCTGGTGTTTGAAATTCATTCTCATTTCTTGCATTGGACCTAAGCATGCACCCAAGGACAAAGATTAGATTTTTCAACCAATTAATATGCATTGGAGCATGTGCATGTAGTTCAAATTTGAATTATGCACATAAATGCATTGAGAACTCAGTTAATGCATAAAAATGTCCAAACGAACCCCGAAAAATCACAAAAGATAACACAACACTCCTGCTGTTCTATGTTGACACGAGAAAAAATTTGAAAGCAATAAGACGCAATGGATATCGTTTCGTCCCCAAAGGTGGGGCGTTCCCTACCGAAACCATCATGCTTGTTGTGAGAAGCTCTGGTTTGTGAGAAGCATATAACCAAACCTGCCCCAAATGGGACAAAAAATTTACCACGGCATGTTGATGCCATTCCATGAAAGCATGCCAAGTTTCATGAATTTCAGACGAGTTTTGCATTTACTAGAATTTAAAAACAAAGTATCTCAACATTTTGCCGGCAATCAACGTTGCCCTGGTGTTTGAAATTCATTCCATTTTCTTGCATGGGACCTAAGCATGCACCCAAGGACACATATTTGAATTTTCAACAAATTTATATGCATGAGAGCATGTGCTTGTAGTTCAAATTTGAATTATGCACATAAATGCATTGAAAACTCAATTAATGCATAAAAATGTCCAAACGAACCCCGGAAAATCCCAAAAAATGACACAACACTCCTGTTGTTCTATGTTGACATGAGAAAAAAATTGAAAGCAATAAGAGGCAATGGATATCATTTCGTCCCCAAAGGTGGGACGTTCCCTACCGAAACCATCACGCTTGTTGTGAGAAGCTCTGGTTTGTGAGAAGCATATCCCCAAACCTGCCCCAAATGGGACAAAAAATTTACCACGGCGTGTTGATGCCGCCCCATGATAACATGCCAAGTTTCATGAATTTCTGATGAGTTTTGGATTTAGTAGAATTTAAAAACTAGGTATCTCAATGTTCGCGGCCGAGTGACCGTGCCCTTGTGTTTGACATTCATTCCCATTTCTTGCATGGGACCTAAGCATGCACCCAAGGACAAAAATTAGATTTTTCAACCAATTTATATGCATTAGAGCATGTGCATGTAGTTCAAATTTTTATTCCGCACATAAATGCATTGAAAACTCAATTAATGCATAAAAATGTCCAAACGAACCCCGAAAAATCCCAAAAATCGACACAACACTCCTGTTGTTCTATGTTGACCCGAGAATTTTTTTGAAAGCAATAAGAGGCAATGGATATCGTTTCGTCCCCAAAGGTGGGACATTCCCTACCGAAACCATCCGTCTTGTTGTGAGATGATCTGGTTTGTGAAAAGCATATCCCCAAACCTGCCCCAAATGGGACAAAAAAATTACCACGACCTGTTGATGCCGCTCCATGATGGCATGCCAAGTTTCATGAATTTCAGACGAGCTTTGGATTTACTAGAATTTAGAAACCAGGTATCTCAATGTTTGCGGCCGAGTGACCGTGGCAGGATGTTTGACATTCATTCCCTTTTCTTGCATGGGACCTAAGCATGCAACCAAGGACACATATTTGGATTTTCAACCAATTTATATGCATTAGAGCATGTGCATGTAGTTCAAATTTGAATTATGCACATAAATGCATTGAGAACTCAGTTAATGCGTAAAAATGTCCAAACGAACCCCGAAAAATCACAAAAAATAACACAACACTCCTGTTGTTCTATGTTGACACGAGAAATTTTTTGAAAGCAATAAGAGGCAATGGATATCGTTTCGTCCCCAAAGGTGGGGCGTTCCCTACCGAAACCATCATGCTTGTTGTCAGAAGCTCTGGTTTGTGAGAAGCATATAACCAAACCTGCCCCAAATGGGACAAAAAATTTACCACGACATGTTGATGCCGCTCCATGATAGCATGCCAAGTTTCATGAATTTCAGACGAGTTTTGGATTTACTAGAATTTAAAAACAAGGCATCTCAATGTTTGCGGCCGAGTGACGGTGGCAGGGTGTTTGACATTCATTCCCATTTCTTGCATGGGACCTAAGCATGCACCCAAGGACAAAGATTTGATTTTTCAACGAATTTATATGCACTGGAGCATGTGCATGTAGTTCAAATTTGAATTATGCACATAAATGCATTGAAAACTCAGTTAATGCATAAAAATTTCCAAACGAACCCTGAATAATTCCAATTCTTTTATGATCACTGCAGATAAAAGGTCTAGAAATTCAAACACCATCCATGGCCGCTGTGACCCCATTATGTAATTCAAATCAAGACGAAAAATCAAGTAGATCCCACACAGTTTATTATAACCAACCGTGTGAGATGCAGCACAAATTATCTTGGAGCACAGCCGGAGTATAGTACGCATACGACTTACGCGAGAAGGTGCGACGGCTACAGTCCACAGCCCGCTCTGAATAAGGGACCGTGTCTGATGACACTTTGCGCGCCAGTTTTTTCGCTGAAGCGGTTCCAAATTTTCGGCTTCCGCGGAAATATCTACCTCCCCGCCCCTCCCCCTTACCAAAAGCCACATTTCCCCTGTTTCCGCCTTCCTTTCCAAGTAGAAACCTTCACTCCTTGCTTGCAGCGCCACCTCCTCCCCGGCGACCCTCCTTCATGCTGCTCGGCCTCGCCTATCCAGGCAGGTAATCCACACCCGACCCCCATCCTCCTCCTCCTTCCACATCCTACATGCCCCGACCGCCGGCGCGAGCGCGACACCTTCCACCCAAATCACCGACCCCTCCACCAAATAAGCGCTGGCCTAAGCCATGGTGCACGCAGTATAGCCAGGACCTCAAGGAGCATTTGGTAGCGAAGAAGCAAATCGCGGCCGCACGCGCGGATGAGGTCGCGATGGCTGCCATTCGTGCCGACCCCCAGATCTTGGAGGAGCACCTCGCCGTCGAGGCCACCATTGACGCCTCGCGTGCCTAAGTCGCGACGCGGTTGGCTGCTTTAAACGATAGTTTGCGGCATTTTCTCGAGGCCACCGTCGGTGCCTTCGACGAAGACTACAATGTGTTTTCTCAGCGTGCACGTGCTTACCTCATCTCGAGAGCTAGCAGGTTGGTGCCCGGAGCGGCTCAGACAACTCACCACTACAACGAGGGCACTCACAGTACTCATCCATGTATAGAAACTGATTTTGAGCAATATCCATCGAGTCGAACCATGAAGGACGGCAACAAGCTTGTCGAAGATAGCGACAACATAAGCATTCCTATAACCCCAAGAGCGGTTGGGAACTCGACAAATTGCTATCTTTCGTAGACGACAGTCAGCATGATCGTATTTGAACTCACGTAGAATACCGGTGTGCTCAACCTTTGGGCAGTCGTCTGAGATTTTTCAAAGTGGAACCCGGTGACGAGTGTACACATTCACAAGTTCCCACTAGCAGTTGTACCCAATATAAACAACCCAATCTCCATTTGTGCCTGCCCAAGCCTTGCCCTCAAGCGATGGCATCTTAACATCATACGTATCATTATCAAGCGGCATCAACTTACACAAGGCGATGCTTCCCTCGTCCCCGCGCCAGTCAGCAGGGTCACAGCGAAGAAGATAAGGGAGATCAAACCACTCCTGAACCCTTGGGTTCCTTGTAATGATGTTATAAGTTGAGTCGAGAATGGTCTTGAACGAACCTGCCTTGCTGGCCGAGGTGATGACGTCGCACTGATCAATGAGTTCCTCCACCGCGTCATCATTCAGATCGGGGCAAGAATAACGGGATCGTTTCCGGCTTGTTCCCTCCATGAAGAAGACGATCAAACAATGGCAGAAGGAAGGGTGAAGGAAAATGGAGGAGGGAGGAAGAGCTAGCATGCGACAGCAGTTCCAAATCAAGAGGGAAAGGCGAAGAGTCGGTGGACGGTTGCCACGGTACACGAAGAGGCGCCTGGGGAGCGAACGGTTGGCACAGAGGTCACACACTGACGACAAGGGCCGAGTGAACCGCATGCAATCCCATCGCACAACACACACGTCTTGTTAAGTTGAACCGTTTCTGTACTCTTGTGTCAACGCAAATAGTTCATCCGAGTGAACCGCATGCCGTGTATCCCACACACCTTGATCTGGCTGACTGTTTCTTTTGTGTTGCCTAATCACAAATAGTTCATCCAAGTGAACCGTTTGCTGTATATCGCACACTCCTTCATCTGGCTGCCCGTTTCTTTTGTGTTGCCTAATCACACACAGTTCATCCCAGTGAACCGTATGCTGTGTATCGCACACGCCTTCATCTGGCTGCCCGTTTCTTTTGTTCCTCCTCATCGCAAACAGTTAATTGAACTGAACCGTATGCCCTTCATCGCACACGCAACTAAAACCTGAATTGTGTTTGATGCATCCGTCATCGCAAACGTTTTATACATTTCTGACGGTTTTCATATAGCACCGTTTGCGATTATGGCATCGCACACAGTTTCTCAAAGGGTCTCTGATTGTAGTGTCGCGTTAGCAGCATCCTAGAGTAGTGTAGGGCAATTAGCCTGCTAATTGGCCAATTAGCGGTTTTCCTATTGCAAATGGTTAATGAGAAAACACGGTGGGCGATGACCTCAGGCAACGCACACAGTTTCTAGGAATAAACCGTGTTGGATCAATGAACTATCACACACGACATTCTCTTGAAAACTGTTTGCATTACGCCACCTTGCGCAAATGTTTTCCTTGGAGTGACTGTGTGGGATGTAGCGGTGACTGGCTGTGTGGGATGTACTTACGACCAGAAATGATTTCGCCTGTATAATTGTATTTTTTTAGCACTACTGTATGTATTTCTGTATTTGAGTGCTTGCCGGTCGCACACGACCTCATTTTGCCAAGCGTGTGTGCCAGGAGGGCATATCCTCGACGGTTTCTGGGTCGTGTGGGAAGGACCCCCCTATCGCCCACACTCACTAGGTGACGGTTCCGAACGCCGTCGCGGAAAGGGGTTAAAAAACCGTTTGTTTAGCACCGATGCGTACCAGTGCAGTATTTGCTGCCCTGTGGTCAACTTAATGAAGCAGCCATCAACACCTACAACAGCAAATATTACATTAGTACTAGGGCAACATAAATGATTGTGTTCACACAAATTAATATAGGTACCCATGAAGGGTCTGCAACCATTTAGGAAACCCTCTTTGCAAGCATTCAGGCACATGAACAAGCCATGGAATCTAGGATTTATGCTAGGATGGGCCTTCAATTACTTTTTTGTAACAATGCGTCTACTTCCTGGATTGGTATCCAACACAGCTTGGAGGTAATCCCTTATCCTTGTGTATTGTGCCCTTTGATCTCCTTGGACAACACTGTTAGCTGCTTTCCTTGCTTTGTAGGCCATGTGAATGGACACTTCTATTCCATGTTTATTCTTCAAATTGGCTATTATGGTCTAGACTGGTGTGTTTATGTCTGTCCTCAACTGTTCCTCACACTCATGTGCCAACCATCTTGCAGTCACTTTGGTGGTCTCTCCTACAGTAGCACAATTGTGGTACAAGTTCCTCTTATTTATAAAAAAGTTTTCTCATGTGCAATTTGAGAAGCAGCAATGAAAAAAGGACAGGCTTCTATACTGCAAACTGCAATAACTCTATCTGAGCAGTTTCTATGAAAAGAGTAGCTCCTGTTTTGTGAGATGTGAAATGTAAGAAGTGCACTCCTGAATTGGTGGACATCTATGAAACAAAGTTTCTTCACAAATTGTTCTTGTGGGTTCTCCCTCTTCTCATCATACCAAACCCTAGGCTTCTGCTTTCTGGCCCTGCTCTTCCTACCATTTGGTTGCCTAAATGTTGGAAGCTGAGCACCATCATTATCATCCTGACTTAAGTCACCTGGGTTACTCTCCTCATCAGATGAAGGTATCCAATCTTGCTCTATGATTTGGTCAAGACTTCCATGTGATCTGTTTGTTGGCCCCTTCCTCTGGCTTCCTCTTGTGCTGCTGCTTCCTCCTGCACTACTTCCTCCTCTCCTACCCTCCTCAGCTTGCTCATCCTATCCTACCTCCTCCTCTCCTGCTTCATCCTCCCACTCCTCCTCATCTGGTTCATAAAGCTCTTCTACATCAGTGTCTCCTTCAAAGAGATTGAGAAGATCAGCTCTATGCCTCTTCATTGCCTCCAGCCTAGCTATTATGTCTTCATCTTCTAAAATCTCATTGTCACTATCACTGTCAGTGAACTCTTCAGCAAGCAACTCTGGAAGTTTTCTCTTTGCTGCCTTGTACTTCTCTTTTTGTTTCTTATTGGTCCTAAACTTTTCAACCACTTCATTCCTGTTCAGCTCCATCATCTGCTCAATCTTCTCTTGCTCTTGGTATGTCTCCATGAAATACTCATGGCTCTCATTACCATAGTCCAATGCAAACTATGGTTCACTTGGACCCTTAAGCTTCAAACATGAACTCTCCTGGGTGTTCATGACCTGGACAAGCTGTGGTTGGGGCTTCACTGGACTGGGGAAAAGAACTCCTGAAGTATCTACCTCATAGACAAGTGGTACACCTAATTCAGACGAAGGGACCCGCTCTTCATAAACATGACCAATGTTCAGGTCAGCTGGTGTGGGTGCATCACTTCTCATAACTGTAATGTTAACCACATTATTTCCTTTACTACATATGTCATCCAACATTTCTTCCACCTTGTCATCATCAGTTAATTCTTCCATTCTTGACACCCCAACTCCTGGATCTCTGACATAATACATATAATCTCTTGAACTAAAGCCTTCCAACTCTATTAGTGCAATAAGATTCCAGTAGGTTATGTCTGATAAGTAAATGGTTCTTTCCAAATTATCTCTACCCAAGAAATGGAACCTCACTTCCCATTCTTCATCACCCAACCTAGTTCATTTAACATAGTTGTTAACATTCAGATAAAACTAGTGTTGAACAATACAGATAAAATTCAGTCAAACCTAGTGTTAAACAATTCGGTTAAAATTCAGCTAAATCTCATTTACAACTGACTACTGCGCCATTATGTTCAAAACTAGTGTGCAATTGCAGTTAAAACTACTGAGCCATTATGTTTAACTAGTGTTATAGTTAAGTTAAAAACAACTTTGCAGTTCAAATTCAGTTAGCATGACTGAATAATTAAGGGCAAGCTAATTTGCAGTTCACAACCATTACTGTAACCCAATAATCCTAGCCAAATACCTACAACTGTGTAACAGTTACACCATAACCCTAGAACCCAACACTACAAAAAAAAGACACATCCGTGACATTTTGGGCTGAACGAAATTTTTTTGTGTCATACTTATGACACTTCTATGACGATAATTGTGACAAAACCCGGTATCATCATAGATGTGGTGGGCTCCTACTTTTATGACAAAAATCATGACAGAAAATGGGCTTTTCGTCCTGTGCGGGCCGGAGACGTAGCTGCATGACATTCTTTGGGCTGTCCATGACCAAAAAACCGTGGTAGAAGTGAGGGCCAGGAAAATATCGGGGGAGTTCCCGGTTACGGTGGGGGGTCGGGGCCGAGCAATGCGCATTTCTCTCGTGCGTACGCGCGTGTGTGCGAGGCGTTAGGCTCTAACTGAACCCGAGCGATTGCACTAGCTACGTTACTGAACCCGAGCGATCGATCCCTTGCTGTTAACTGAACCCGAGTGATTCCTTCGCTACTGCTGCTAACTGAAGCCGATCGATGTGCCTCTGGATGAACAATGAGCATTGTTGGGGGGTTTGGATGAACAGTTCCCGGTGGGGGGTTGGATGAACAGGAACTCGTGGTAGTAGAGACCGTTGCCGCTGGATGAATAGTACCTCGATTGATCGAGCCGGTGGATGAACAGGACCCCGTGGAGGGCTGGATGAACAGGACCCCGTGGAGGGCTGCATGAGCAGTAGCCGGTGGAGGGCTGGTTGAACAGTAGCCAGTGGAGGGCTGGATGAACAACAGCCCGTGGAGGGGTGGTTGAACAGGACCCCGTGGAGAGGGCTGGTTGAACAGTAGCCGGTGGAGGAGCGCGCGGTGGAGGCTGGATGCACAGGAGCCCGTGGATGAACAGTCACATGTGGAAGCTGGAGGAGGTCGACGGTGGATGAACAGTATCCCGTGGAGGCTGGAGGAGGTCGATAGTGGAGATGAACAGTATCCCGTGGAGTCCCGTTTTGCGGTACGCCACACCCCTCCCGATGAACAAGACCACCCTTTTTGACCATAGCGCTCCAACACAAGTCTGTTTCCTCCATTTTGCGGTACGCCACACCCCTCCCGATCAACATGGCCCCGTTTCAACTATTTTGCGGTACGCCAGACCCCTCCCGATGAACAGGATCCTGTTTCGACCGTGGCCGGTTGAACACAAGGCCGTTTCCTCCGTTCTGCGGTACGCCAGGCCTCGTTTCCATCGGCTGTTTTGACCAATCCGGTTGGCTCTCAAGGAACAGCACGCGTTCCGTTGCCTCTCGATGAACACGACGCATTCTGTTGCCTCCCCATGAACACGACGCATTCCGTTGCCTCCCCATGAACACGACGACGATGCAGTTTCTCCGTTTCGACCCGGCCATGTACACGAGCCCTGGCCGTACGTATGCACGAGTTGGCGTTCGGGACCCCGCCTGTATGTAAGTACGTGGCCGTATTTACTTTCTTGCGCCCTGGCCGATGTACGTCCGTGTACATGCTATGTGCGCGCCTCTACTACGACACGTGCCCTTCCTTACACGGCCACGGTTCATCGCTGCAGCTTGCAGACAGACCGATCGTATGTACGTACACGTTCGCGACCAGAATGACAACGCTACGTATGCTTCGACCGGGTGGGACCCGACTGTCAGGCACTTCCTTGCGTGCGAAGATGTAGCTGGTGGGTCCCAGCAGTCAGGGGGGAAACATTTTTTTTTTGCGAAATACGGTGGCCCGTCCGGTGGGTCCCTGCTGTCAGGTGGAGGAATCATTATTTTCCGCGTAATAAGGAGGCACTTCCTTGTTGCGGTCGTGGACCCAGCTGTCAGGATCTCCACGTACATATTCTTCCGATGGAAGTCATTCCTTGACCACGTTGACCATGCCACGCCGAGAGCACCAGGGCTTTGGACGACGGCGAGGCCTAGGAAGGGGATGACGCGGAGCCGGGGAAGACGCGGTAGTGGTTTCCCACATAGAGAGGAGTACGAGGGTTCACTGGTTCGGCTGCGGTGTGAGGCTGCCGTCGCCACAGAATAACAGGGGGTGTGGGTGAGTGGAGGGATGTCCTGGCCAGCAGTGGGAGTAGTAGGGGCTGGTGAGGCCTTTGCGGCATTACAGCCGGCCACGGGAAGCAGGAGCACGCGGCATGACCGGCGCTGGTTTGGGCGGCTGGAGCAAGAAGACCAGAGGTTGAAGAAGCACTACGGCCGTTGGATGGACATCATACGGTCACTGGAGCTAGAATTGTTCATATTGACTAAGTTGATAGAGCCCTCCGTCCCCGTCAACTTAGTAGGCCCACAAGTCAGCCTCACACTATGGTGGGTCCCAGCTAGCAGGGGAATATTCATTTTTTTTGTGCGTAATAAGGAGGCACTTCCTTGCATGCGAAGATATAGCTTGCGGGCCCGAGCTGTCAGCGAGGGGAACATTTTTTTTGCAAAATACAGAGGCCCTTCTAGTGGGTCCCAGCTGTCAGGTGGAGGAATCATTATTTTGCGCGTAATAAGGAGGCATTTCCTTGTGTGACCCCCTACTGTCAGCCTCTTCCGATGGCTGTTGTATGTTGACCATGTTAACCTTACTGCGCCGAGAGCACAAACGCGGTGGACGAGGGCGAGGCCCAGGAAGGGAACGACCCGGAGCCGGCGAAGCCACCATAGCGGATGGCCACTCTGAGGGGAGTACGAGCACTGACTGGTCGGCTGCGGGGTGAGGCTGACATCGCCGGAAAATAACAGGATGTGTGGGTGGGTAGAGGGATGGCCTGGCGGCAGCACAGCCAGCGACGGGAGGAGGGAGCAGGCAGTCCTACCGGTGCTGGTTTGGGCGGCTGGAGCAGGAAGATCAAAGATTGAAGAAGCACGGCGGCCGTTGGATAGACATCCAACAGTCACTGCTCTGTGTTGACTAAGTTGACAAAGCCTTGCGTATGCGTCAAATTTTTTTTAGGACAGTGTCATCGTCAACCTAGTTGGCCCAGAAGTCAGCCTCCAAATCTATGGAAAACAACATACATCCCATTTGCCATTATATTCAATAATTTACAGCCCATTTGCTAATTCTTAAGGATATTTGAAGCCCATATTCTTTTTATTAACATTACAGACCATATATTCCGGGCACTGCAAAACAATTCAACGAAATTTTGCATATTTCGGTGGGGTCCCAACTCTTTTAATCACGGAATTTCAAGTCACGTTAAAAATAATTTTTGAAAAATTATATGAAAATAAAATTCAAAAAACAATTCTCCGCAAAAAAATGAATGAAATTTAAAATCTTAACTAGCAAGATGCCCGTGCGTTGCACGGAACATGAAGATGCATTTGCATTAGTAGTTTATCTTGTGGGAGAAAAGACGATATTTTAATGTAATTGCCAGTTGGCTTTGGTTTTTATAAGAGTAGAGAGTAGAGAAATCCAGAAAAATGATATTTTAATGTAATTGCCGGTTGGCTTTGGTTTAAAAATTTACAGCCCATTTCTTACAACTTATAGCCCATTTTCTGGGGAAGCCCATTTCTTACTACTTACATCCCTCCTCGTCTTGAAAGATTTGCAGCCCAGCAGGGCTGAGAGAAGCAAGTAGGCCTCGGTTTTGGTATTCTCCAAAAAAAGAACTGGGCTAGCCATTTTCGGAAAGAAAAAAGATATCAACTGGGCTCGTCATGTGCTTAAATAAAAGCGTAAGCGTGGGCTAGACGGGCCACAGCCCCCGCACAGCGCGCAGTTTAGCTCCATCTCTGAAACTAAAAAACAACTCGGCGAGCTGCTGGGTCCCTGGTGTTATCCGCTCGTTGTGTAATTTTCTCGTTTATTGACTACATTGACAATGGTGTGGGACCTAGTTGTCAAACAATTAGGAGGAAGTATTTTTTGGCTTGTAATAATGAGGCACCTGCTTGCGTAATGCAATGAACCTGGTGGGTCCCTACTATCAGCCGCTCCACGTACAGTCATCTCCTGATTCCTCTTGGTTGTTGACCATGTTGACAACGCCAGACGGCAGCGGGCACAGCGAGCGAAACAAGGCGGAGACCGACGGCGTGGCCTCGGACGGGAACGAACAGCAACCGTGGAAGATGCGGCAGTGTAGTGGCAGGTGGAGGGGAGTACGAGGGCAAAAACATGCAACTCAAGCTTACAAACGGTACAAAAAGCCCAACGATTAATTGTTCATCAATTTTTAGACAAAACCCAGATTGAACATGGCAGTAACATCTAACCCAACCACTCTTTTTCGCAGTCACAAACAAATGGATCGGTCTGATCCATAAAATCAACATCCTGTGCAAAAAAAATTATTTCAGGATGACTACAACTTGGTGTAAATAGAAGCCGAGCACGTTTAGAAGCCCATTTGTCCACCTGAAACTTCTTTTTTTGCTGTTCAACATGTCTGTCCGTGAGAAATCTCTTGCTGTATAACTTAAGCCTCATGGACAATAGTAACCTCTCATTCAACAGGAAGAATGTGACAAAGCTTCTGTTTGCCTGGTTGGATGCATATCTTTCCATCGTTATTTTCCTCAAACGAATGTCATGAGAACTAAGAAAATCCTGGTGCTTATTATGCCACCGATTGGTTATACATTTTTCTCCATGTAGTTGCAATAGCTAAGTAGACATGAAATTTCAAAACAGTTAAGGTCTGAAAAAAGAGTATGTCGAAAGAGCAACAGCTGAACGGTTAATTCTAGTACAATATATACGGTCTTTCAATGTGCATGAAATCATCACCTTTATATATAAATTCTCCAGAGACCGAAAGCATCGTAGCAAGCCAATAATTACGTTCAGATCAAAACTAAACATTCTGATATATAAGATCTTGACAGAATCCAGCAGCATTGATAGGCTATCCATGGACGAACTCTTCATTGAGCATAGAACATAATATTAGTACCCAAAGTGTACTCCAAGATGATATAAAACTTATTCGCACAAATGAAAAATGCAGCTTATGATTACAAATGTGTAGATGATAATATACGGTACCTAGTGTGGAGCCAAACACCAACTTGTTGTGATCATCAAACGGATCACGAATTACACCCAAGGTCTCCAGTTTGGGCGTAGAGATGACAATTATTTGTGAAGGTTTATAACAATTATGAAGGATCAACCTTTGAAGTGAAGGGGCATCTTTGATGATGAGCTACTGTCCTTCAAAACAAATTCCAATGCTTTTAAGGTGAGGCGACTTTATTTTGAGATAACTGATAGGGATTTCTGTTCCCAAAACAATCAGCAAGCGCTCTAGGGCAGGGCAACTGGAGTGGATGATGTTGTGTAGTGAGGCCTCCGACAGATAAACCACCACAAGCGAAAGTCTTTTTAGCAGTGGGAGTCGAAGCATTTGTACTAGATCGTGTGGTAGATGGCACGGGGCGAAGGTGGCGGTGTGGAGAGAGGAGGAAAACCGTGAGATGGACAACGGTGGTGTGGACACGAATTCTTGTCGTGTTCGTGGTTTGAAACTTTTGTGGTAATGGTAGAACTCAAACTGCTGGAGTTTTCCGAATTCAGGGGATGTCAGCCAAGCGTCCACCGTGCCGGGTATGGACAGCAGGTAGCATGTCGGGATGCAGAGGCGTTGAACGGGGCCCTTCTGGTGAGAGGAGATGATGGCTATGAGGAGATCAAATTCAGGAAGGACAAATATCTGACGACAGTCGAGATTGAGGGGCGCGGTGCGCCATAGAGGGCGCCACCGAGTTGACAGGACTTGTGTGCGGCAGCAATCCTTGGTGGGGAGAAGCGAGATGATCTCCTCAAGGATGACGTCCGGGATATGGGAGATCGCTGATGCGGTCCACCGGAGATTCTTCCGGTTCCTCAGATCCGGGTGGGGGGGGCTCACCGCTTCTACCCGCACTGCCGGGTGTGGGATCTACAACCAGCGTTGTCGCTGGGGGGAGCCTCATCTTCTTGGCGCTGGGGCCAGCCCACTCCATTTTCCTTGTGGGCGTGGCGTCGAGCTCACGAGTTTGAGCAGAGTAGCCAAAGACGAGCCTAGTGACAGTGTGAGTGGGGAAGAAGGAAGCCTGGGGTTTTCTGTAGGAGTGGAAGAAGAGGAGCAGGCGTTTTCTGTACTAGTGAGGAAGAAGGTGAGCGGGGGTTTTCTGGACGAGTGAGTAAGATAGGGAGCGGGGGGAATTGGGGGGCGACGGAAGCGGGAGAGTCCAGCGAGCTGTAGTATAAGTGGAAGCGAGGAGGAAGGAGGGTTTTTTCTGGGATCGCCCCCTCTTCAAGAAATGTGGGCTTCTCCTTGCAAAAAACAAAAACAAATGGGCTTTAAGATGGATAGGCTTTTGTATCGGCCCAGTCGGCTGCCCGTGTTTCGTACTGGAGGGCCTTAACACTAGAGGCAGCCCGAGACACTCTCCAACTTATTGCCCATTCGAAAGAAAAAAAGAGACGCCTCCAGCTTATGGCTACTCATCGGTAACCTTTTTCAACTTGGCATCCACCAAATTAGAGGACGCGGTACTGGATGCAGACACTCACACTGGTCGCGTAGCGCGGCAAAGTGAGGTGTCAAATAACAGGCCTACAATATACTTACTAGATTGTAAAGGTTCACGGGCTAGTCAACATTCACATTAAACTAAGCTTCAGAAGATACGGTATGCATATATACTAACATTCAGAAGAACAAAAGTTCAGCATGTTTATGCATCTCAATGATTCAGCATACTATAACCAATACAAAGCTGTGAGAAGGTGTGGAAATAAAGAAAATCGGTCGATGCTTCTCTAAGCAAAGGGCCTCCCTGCGCACGCATTAATTTCCTGGGCATGCTTGTTTCTCCTCAATGTTGCAAGCACTTTGAGCATGTTGGCAACTCCACGGCTAGCTAGCTGCCTCATCATGCAATTGATGCTGACACATTTGCAACAAACACACAAGGCAATAGAGATGACTCAACATGAGTCCATATTGTGCAGTTCCCCTGAAATCATCTTCATTGTCCTGAATCTGAAAAGATAGGAAAACAATAGCTATACTTAAATGGTGTTGCAAAACAGTAGCACATATCATAGCTCGGCATGACAAAACATGATCATCTGGACGAAGGGGATACTGACCTGCCTGAGGAAGATTATATATAATTTCATAAGTCCCTGGTTGATTTCCACCTTCGGCTGCACTGCTTGTTTGCTCCTCCACACATGACATGATCGTTCCGCACTGCAATCAACAAGTCAACGTACGAATAAGTTTATTTCATCTTGCGGTGGTCATTGTACCTAGTTACGAATGTAGGAATACCTGGAGCACCATGAGGTTAGCTGACAGCAGGTAGATGCAGCCATATAAATTTTGTGCGGTGCTACCAAAATTGAGGTTTGTATCCCTTCCCGTTACGAGAATTCTTCTTGAAGTTGGTAGAATGTGATGGCTTGTTCTTTGCATCAAACTTGCCTTTCCCATGAGATTTGTTCTTGTTGTTTTGGGGCTGGTTGGGCTGGAAGTTGTTCTCGTGTACCATGTGGGCACTAGAAGTTCCCTCAGCGACCCAGGCACATGTGTCTTTTGCTCTCGCCTTCTCTTCAAATTCAAGAGTGCTAATGAGATCCAAAACGGAAAACTCATGTCTCTTGTTTTTCAGAGAAGTAGCAAAATCGTTCCACAAAGGTGGAAGCTTGGCAATGATGGTCCCAGGAACAAATATGTCCGGCAACACACACTTAAAGTACTCAATTTCCTTAGCGAGTGACTGTATCTCATGAGTCTGCTGAACAACAGAGCGCACATCAGTCATCTTGTAGTCACAGAATTACTCCATGACGTACAACTCGTTGCCAGCGCCCGAGGCCCCAAACGTGGCCTCGAGCGCAGCCCACATGTCTTTGCTGCTGTCAAACGACATATATGAATCCACAATGGAATCGTCAAGAACACTCAGCAGGGCGGCTTTGAAGAGGGTATCCATGTTCTCAAAAGCTTCCTGCTGTGTAGGATTAAGATCGCCCTCACGCTTACCCTTAGTGGCGTCATAGCAGTACATGATCTGGAACTAATATACTGCTCTTGTGCGCCACCTTTTGTATTGCACCCCCTTAAAAGTAGGCGGCTTCAAAAGCGCAGCAAAACCACTCGGAGTAAATTGCCTATAATCAGGTTTTTGGATTGGATTGTTGAATATATGAGCAATTTACTATGAGATTTAATCCAAATCAATAGTAAATAGATCATGACGACAATTGCAAAGATCAAAGTAATGATGCGGACTAAACTAGGAGGACATAATCACATACTGTACATCGGGAGCAGAACCGCTGTGGTTGTTGTGGTCACTCATGTCGTTGATGAAGAGGTTACTGAGGCGGGGAAGAAGGCTGACGTCGAGGAAGTCATCGCTGGCAGCAGTCACAGGAGTGTGCTCCCCAAAAACCTGATCGCCCCTCTCCCGTATAGGATCACAAAAGGCGGGGTTCGGAGGACTGATGTCCCTTCTCGCGGTGCACGCCGGAAGGAGGGCTGGAGAAGAATTACCTGGCGGTGCTAAGATCTGGAACGGTGCGAAACCATATGATACAGCGGCGGCTAGGGTAGAGCCTGTCAGGTCGGTCGTGCGAGTAAGACCAAGTATAATAGTAGGCCTTTGGCCCAAACCCCATGCCCAAGTCAATAATAGCCCCACTATCCAAAAGAATCACAAACGGCTGAGTAATTAAGGCGTCCGTTAATTATTAACTGATGACTTAATAAATTTTCCGACCAACAAAAATATAGACCACGTGGATAGCTTTTGTCCTTGGACAGGCTCATTCCCGAAGAGCGTGCGTGTAGGTTTCATATTATCATGCTCATGCAAATGCTAGAATAGATCACATTATAAAGTGGTGCAACTCACACTCACCTAGCAGTATGGGACTAAACTTTAGTCCCACTCACACAACACTTAGAGCATGGTTAATAGTATAGCCAACATCCGGCTATATGAAGTTGACACATCATCTAGAACCAACCTAATAGCCTGCTAGTACAATAGTTAGTCCCTTTAGTATAATACTATATCATTAATAATGGCCCCACCTTTTGTCTCACAAAGTATGTTGGAGCTCCTGCTACAACCGGCTACAAGTTTACAACCCGCTTCTCTTCTCTCTCCTTCAACTAAGCACAAATACTATATTTAAATCCTTATGTCATATAATTGTAGTATACTTGCTCTAAAGTTACTCTCCACTGTGTAGTCTGAAATGCCGGGCGTGCAGCGGGCGGTGCCCTCAGTCAGCGCGCCGCTTCAACGGCGGAAGCAGTGAGAGGTCGTGTCGCCCTGACTTGCCATCAATGTGGAGCGGCGGGCTCAGCTGGCGCCGGGCGGGAAGCGCGCGTGGGAGGGGGGAGGGGTTTTTGTTGGGCCAAGAAGGTGAGAAGCCAACTTGGGATTGGTCCGGACGGGGAAATATCATGTGCTCCCATACTCACTACTCTCTCTGTTCCTAAATATATGTCTTTTTAGATACTGCAATAAGATACTACATACGGAGCAAAATGAGTGAACCTACACTCTAAACTATGTCTATATACATCCGTATGTAGTCCATAGTGAAATCTCTAGAAAGACTTATATTTAGGAATGGAGGGAGTAGTAGTTTCATGCAGATGACACTAGTCTATGTTACTACTCCCTCCTTTCCGGTTTATAGGGCTTATCTCAAAATCTTAGTTTTCCATTTTATAAGGATCAATTTGGTTGTTCCCCATCACAAGTTTAGATTTCAAGGTGCATTAAATAATTGTGACCAATGAATGTACTTTATGCATGCATGCATTGCAATTAATACAATGGTAAACATAAATTTTTGAGGAAAACAAGAGCATTAATTGGGTGCTTTTGCAAATTACAAAAATTATTCCACCACTCATCATCTACCTTGGTTGGTGAGATTTTCCAATTGAGCCCTATAAACCGGAAAGGAGGGAGCCCTATAAACCGGAAAGGAGGGAGTAGTACAGTAATGTTATGATGGCTTCATCTATTACCTTGTAGACTCATCTTGTCTTGGGAAACGCTATGTTACAGTAACATATTATGTTTACCACTTCTCATTAACTACTACTTGCCACATAAGGGCATCTCTAACAATTTGTATGTTAGCTTGCTGGTAAAATATGCCATGTCATCAACCAACACCTTAACATACAACAACTCCAATGGGTTGTATCTAGTTTGCCCAATAAGATATGAGATAATAAATAAGGTTCTCTCTCATTCTACATTGGAGCTTGTGCAACGGGTGTTGGTTCATGTACATACAACCTTTCTCTCTTCCCTCATTTATTGTATGACACATCATCAAAAATCCTATGTGGCAAAGTTTACCAACAACTATCTTACAACCATTAGAGATGCCCTAAGCAAAATTTTCTTGGAGTGCGCTAAGTGACTCCCACTATAACTAGCCGTACAAAGTCTGGGCTATGTAGAGGGCGTAGTAAGCAAGCTTCTCATCGCTCTACGAGTTGACATGACACATCAAAGTAGTAGTTTTTTATCAAAATGTACATCAAAGTACCAGTGTAGTAGTCTCCAAAAAGGGCCGACCATGTCCATGGCTACCATCCCATCCCGTGCTCCGTCATTGAGTATGTGCACGATTCACGTGCCATTCAAGAAAAAAACTGCGTACGTTCCATTGAAGAAAAAAAATTAAAAACAGACTGCGTGGGTGATTCGTGCACGTACTCGGCCTACGTTGGTGACCGTTGGTGAGTCTCACTTATCTCTACATCTCAACATGTACATCCACATCTGCATCTACGTCTACCCTACATCTACATCTATATATACATCTACATATACCTCTAGTATAGTACAACAAGTTTTAAACATGAGACTAGCCATTTTTTGCATGCCACGACTAGCCCGTATTGCTTCTTGCTCCTCGTCTCTCTCAAAGTGCGTCCGACAGGCGATTTTGCTGTCGATTGAGGTCGGTTCGCTCCCACTCGGTCCCACATGTTATAAATCTAAAAAGAATACTCTGACCAGCGGACCAGTGAAAGAAGTATATTTTTCACCCTCAAATGTAAGTTGATGGACAAATAACCCCCCAAAGTCAAATTCGGTACGATTTTTACCCTCAAATATCTAAAACCGGGTATATCACCCCCTTGAGCGGTTTTAGTGTTCACATGTTAGGGTTTAGGCGGTTTTGATTGTTGACTAGGAATTGACTAATTATTTACACTAATGAAATGGCAACGACGCCGTCGGAAGCCGCGGATGTCGTCGGAGATGTACCCAGTGGACCCCGACCTTCCCTTTTTTTGCGGGATGACCCCGACCTTCCCTACAAAGAGAGGAGATCATGTGGGTGCGTTTCAAGCTCAAGGGGTCGTCGGCTCGTCGCCCGCCTCATAGTGGGAGTAACTTAGGTACTAGTAACATAGCGCACTCCAAGAAAATTTTGCTTATGTGGTATGTAGTTAATGAGGAGAGAGATCTTTAGAGTAACATAGTAACATGTTACAGTATAAGTTACTCCCCACTATGACCAGCCTTGGCCTCTCCTAGTGCTCCACCATGTATAGAGCCTGCCACGTAGGGATAAAATATGATGTGGCAAGTTAATTAAGAAGAGAGAGACTAGTTTGGTGACCCCAGGAAGAAATGGTGGAAAGATAGTTTTGACTCTATAGCTAATGAAATGAAGCAAGCTTAGCAACAAGAAACTAAGCACCTATGCATTGGGGATTTGAGTTGCCAAGCCATTTAATGCACTTAGCACCTCATCTAAGCACATTTGCATTGGAAGAGGTCTTAATTCCATACGGTATCATAATATGATACTCAACTCTCTCTTTCTTCATTTAATTCTACGCCGCCTCATCAAATTTGCCTAGTACTAGTTGGCATGCATAATACTACTTATAATACTCCCATTACAACCAGTCTGGTACAATTAAAATACGTAATCTAAATGGTCGCCGCCCGATCTCTTTGTCCTCCTCCAGCATCCGGCAGAAGAAGAATCGTGCAAGACACCGGCTGTATTCGCCGGCGTCGCCTCGGCGGTGGCCTTCAAGGGATACAATCGGCGGCGGCCTCCCGTGTTCTACTTCTACTCGATGATGGCGGCGGGCGTGGACGTGCTGCCCATCACCTCGTCGACATCTGCGGCGACGACTTCTTTCTCTGCTTGCATGTCGCGGCTACGAGCGCATCGACGGCGGATGGCGCAGTCGCAGGCACTGGAGGCGATGTACGACGCGGCGGCGTCGAGGGCAGCGACGATTGCCGTGCCGCCGTGCTCCCCGACAAGCCGGCATGGAGCAAGTCGGCACTCTTCCTCGAGTTGTATTTGAGAGGCCAGCCGCAGAACCACACGCTGGCTTAGTGCGGCAACTGCCTCCGACGGGCTAGGCGAGGTAGGTGGAGAAGCGAGCTGCCTCGCTCGTAACTGCCGGGCTCGGCGGGCCACCCAGACGGCTTTTATGCCGGAGAACTACTCTTCCTGCTCGTCAGATACCAACGAAACAGTGGACAAAATGGTGGAATGAGGAGCTTGGCCGGCGTCCTGCTCCTGAACGGACGTGTGTGGCCGGAGTTGGTTTCTCGCATTCCACGTGATTTTAAATGTAGGTTTTTGAATGCCGCGAGGAGGTTGGTACAACTCGGAGTGCAGCGGGCGGTGACCTGGGCCGGCGCGCCACTTCAAATGGCGGACGCAGTGAGAGGTTGCATCCGCCCTGACCCCCTTGTCTGTGGACCTTGACGGTGTACGTCACCTTGTGTCCAGATCTGAGATGCCACGTGTACCAGATGAATGACTCCAAGCTCGACCACCATGACGCAAGAGGTGCGAGCTGAGGAACACTGTTGGAGACACCCCCATAATTTTCCTCGTCATCATCTAAGCCCTAGAAGATCTCACCCACATCATCATTAGGCATGCAGCCGCCTTCATAGACAACATGCGCATAAGGAGTAGAGGCGACTGGGGACGCACCACGTCGTGGGCACTCCGTACGTGCTCATGTGCGTGCAGTGTGTGGGCTTTTCCATCGGCGCTAGCTCTAAGGCCGAGGCTGTGGTCGTCTTCGTCTCCGGCTAGTCGTTGAGCAACGACGACAAAGAGGTGCTGCAAGAGATGCCTAGGCGCCGTTGTGTGCGAGCTTCACCGTAGCACGACGAACCGGACGTCACCGCAGATGGCGCACGCCTCCATGCAGCCGAGTGTGTGCGCATGCATGTGTTATTCACGTGCATTCTGCGGCTGAGTGTGTGTGCATGCATGTGTTGTGTACGTGCGCCATGTGCTCCATGCTGTGCGCATATGTGCATGAGTTGAATCGGCATGAGTTAGTGCGTTGGCGTGTGTACATGCGTGGCTTCTTGCGTGGTTATCAATATAAACTATAAAATATCTTCAACTTAGCATCCTGATGTATCGTATCTAGTGGTTAGAGAAGAGTTCATGTTCTTTTATATGTCTATAGGTGGGCGGGCGGCAAAAAACAGGGGAAAACGCGCAAGGTTCCTTGCAGATGCTCCACCGCGAGGTTCCTTGCTCCTTCTCGGTCGTCGGGAATCTATGTTCTTCCACTCTTTTTTACATGAGCTTTCTTCATCCTTTTGCCAACACGCGAGACATCTAGCATCAAGGTGCACGTGTCATGAAAGAAAATATAGATAATCAGATAAGAAGTGCGTAAGTGAGTCGTGCACTTCGATGGCACCTACTACGCAATATTTTTTCTCCTCGATGGTACGTGAATAGTGCACATACTCAACGACGGATCACAGGATGGTAGCCATGATATGGTCAGCCCTTTTTGGAGAGAGTACGTACTAAACAACTTTGATGTGTTCCGTCAACTCGCAGAACGACGAGTAGCTTGCTTACTACGCCTTCTCCCTCGCAAACGCGTGCACGGTGGCTCACAGCACGAGGAGAAACTTTTTGCTTACAAGCGGTGGACGTGCATCAGTTCATAGTGGGAGTAACATAGGTAAAAATATTGCGTAGTACTAGGTGCCATCGAAGTGCACGACTCACTTACGCACTGCTTATCTGATTATCTCCATTTACTTGCATGACACGTGTGACGGTGTCCTCGACTAGGGGGTACTCATCACGTCGTCTCCCGATCAGTTAGATTTGGCCGAGGACCCCATGGCCGCATACTCATGGGCCAGTTCGGACAACCCCTGCGGCATACAAGGAAGACTCCACAAGACTTGGCGCCCAAGACAAGGACTCTCCTAAACCCTAGGCCTCCGGTGTCTTATATAAACCGAGGCCAGGCTAGTCAATAGGCGATCTCATATTCATTACAACAATCTCGTGGTAGATACGTGTACTCTGTACTACACCCATATGAATACAATCAAAAGCAACATGTAGGGTATTATCTCATCAAGGGAGCCCGAAGCTGGGTAAAACCCCGTGTCCATGTTACCATCGCTCCAAGACGCCTAGCTTAGGACCCCTACTACGAGATACGCTGGATATTGAACCGACATATGTCGGACACCTTTAGAGATTCGGCAAAAACATTCTCGGATATTGCTATATATGCATTGGTTTTGAATTGTGTCTTCGGTCAATAGTTGGGTTGCCCGGCTCCTGTGCTTGCCGCCTACGTTCCGCTTTGTTCGGCTAGGTGTGCAAAAGGAGAACCACTGCGATTGTGCTTCCAGCTCGCATGGTTAAGCACCTCAGTGGAGAAAGCCGAAAACTGACTGTCACAATAAGCGTAAACTGGTCAGCGATCCGATGAATGTGTTAAATGATGGGCCGTTCATAACATTGGCCGAAGTGTTTACGGCTTGACCTAGGCTGTCGCCGAACACTAACCGGGGGCTAGTAATTGGCCTCCCAACTTTAAGCTCCTATGACTAAGTGAAAGTTATAAAGCCTGCATATCTGATTGCCTCGTTTCCGCTAACACAACCGCCTTCGGGCACCGAGATGTCGGCTAAGGGTTGTCTTGTTATTGCGGAAACACCCTGCGTAGTATCTACAAAGGGGTAGAAGCCGATGATGGGACACTTTCAACTGATAAACGGTCGCAACGGAGTCAAAATAAACATATCATCGGCGTTTGTATTTAATATACGAGGGCTGCCTTCCACAATCATCGTTATAAAGCCATCAATTTGACTTAAGATTTTGGCCAAGCTGGGTTGCCTGGCTCCTGTGCTTACCCCTACATTCCCGATTGTTCGGCTAGGCGGTAAAGGGAGCACCTCTGTGATTGTTACTGCCGGGTCATCCGAGTTAGTGCCTCAGACTGGGTGAAGCCGAAAGCTAGCAATCTTAAAGTATCACATTGGTCGGCAACGACGGAAGTGAAATTTTTTGGTTCATTAATACCATAGAATTCGGGAACTTTCCCCAAACTAAATCCTCAATATTTTTCTCCTGCATTGATCGGAGGTGAGGTTTCATGATCATGGTTGGCATGACAACCCAAAGGAAGGAACCGATAGCGGGACTATTTTCTTTGGAAAATGTTTCTTACATTAAACAGTAATACAACATATCTCTCTGCGTACCTTTGTTTATAAAACCGTATGGCCGGATTGCCTTGTTTGTCATAAATCTTAGCCCTTGTAAAGGCTTTATAAAGTAGGACAAACACTCCTCGGCTACTGGCCATGGAGGTGGAAGCCGATGGTCGGTCAACAAAGTTTTGTACAATGCGGATCCGAGCATTGATGATGAAAAGTATTTGGATACATAGAATCATTACACATAATTTGTGATTTTACTTTGGATATCGATCCTTAATTCAGCCACCTGTGCCCACATTAAGGCTCGGGGGCTACTGGGCTTCGTGCTTATTATTTACAAATATTAAAGGGGTACATCGATCCCCTGATCTGGTGTTGCCACCCGACCAGTGTCTCGGGGGCCACTGCATTGACAATCCAATGCAGAAAATTTAAAGTGCAATATAGTTTTCGAGGAGATTATTATCCTCAGGTTGGTCGGCCGCACCCAACCTGAGTCTCGAGGACTTTGCACACCGCGTTTCTATTCCTAAATATGCTGCCGAGCTGGGAATTGATCCTCAGGCTGATTTTATGAATCGACCTGAGTCTCAGGGGCTACTAGGGTCAGCGGTTTGATTTTTTCCTTCAGGTGCATCCCGGATATTAGGCCAACACGCACCTTGAGGGCTACTGGCTATACATCTCAGCAGAGATTACATTGCACAATTTGAGATTAAATTCATAAAAATCAGCACATGGACGAGGTGGGGTACTACCTCGGATATAGTCCGGCGTTGGTGCTCGACTACAATAGACACCCCGGAAGCAGTCCGGTATAAAGCTCGGACGCCAGTGGTTGGCTCCGTAGAGGGCATTTCTGGCATTAAGCTCGGCTAAACTCCTTCGACTTTTTTGAGCCAAGGTGATCTATGACACCTCGGATATAGTCTGGTGTTGGATCTCGGATACTCTCCGGCGTTGGAGTTTGGATTCAGTCCGGCGTTGGAGCTCGGATACAGTCCGACATTGGTGCTCGGCTGCAGAAGATACCTCAAATGCAGTCCGGCGTTGGAGCTCAGATGCAAGAGGACACCGCTGCACGGGGACAACTTCAAACCTGAGGTGGGCGTGAAAATAACAAGGCATTGATAAAGGCCGGAAACTTAAAGGGGCTCCTCGGATACCCGACGTGTAAACTCTTCGGACGCACTTTGGCGATCCTCAAGATCGAAGATGGGAAGATTTGTTGAACCAGTTTTCAAGACCGACGACCGAAGATGAAGAACAGTTCGGAAGAATCGAGGAGCGTCCCCAACTTGAAGACCGGTTCAGGGGGATACTGATGGTGTCCTGGACTAGGGGGTACTCACCACGTCATCTCCCGATCTGTTAGATTGGGCCGAGGACCCCATGGCCGCATACTCATGGGCCAGCTCGGACAACCCCTGCCACATACAAGGAAGACTCCACAAGACTTGGCGCCCAAGACAAGGACTCTCCTAAACCCTAGGCCTCCGATGTCTTATATAAACCGAGGCCAGGCTAGTCAATAGATGATCTCATATTCATTACTACAATCTCGTGGTAGATACGTGTACTCTGTACTACACCCATATGAATACAATCAAAAGCAGCATGTAGGGTATTATCTCATCAAGAGAGCCCGAAGCTGGGTAAAACCCCGTGTCCATGTTACCATCGCTCCAAGACGCCTAGCTTAGGAACCCTAGTACGAGATACGCCGGATATTGAACCGACAACGTGCACCTTGATGCTAGATGTCCCGCGTGTTGGCAAAAGGATGAACAAAGCTCACGTCAAAAAAAAAGAGTGGAAGAACATAGATTCCCGACGACCGAGAAGGAGCAAGGAACCTCGTGGTGGAGCGTCTGCACTCATAATATTTTATATTTTTCTGCGATATAAAATCAACCAATCATCTCCACAGTAGACCGGAAGAGTACGAAACACGGCAGCCCAGTGTAGTACTACATGGCTAACCTACACTATCACCATATTTCTTGGCTTCCTTGCGACACCTAGCTCTAGTAATCCAGCAGCCCGTATCGCTTCTCACTCCTCATCTCTCTCAAAGTGCGGCGGGCTGGCGTCTTTGCCGTCTATTGAGGTTGGTTAACTCATCACATGTTATCGACTCTTGGGTGGGATAGTTTTTTTTGGTGGGTTTGGGGAAACTTGCTCCAATTTAACCCTCATGTTTGGATACGTTAGGGATAGCTCAAACTAACTCTAACCCATGGATCCAAATAGGGCCAAAGTTAGTCTCAGAAAACGCATTAAGCCCTATATACATGGACAGACGGAGTACATGATACGTAGTACTAGCAAACGCTCACCAGTAGTAGTAGTTCATTGGTTGGTTTCGATTTATGATTCAGTTGCTGTGCTGTTACCATCCAATATTCGCGTGTGGTTGTTTCTAGGATAAAAAAGGAGGTACCCCTACTTATGTTACTCCCACTATGCCTAGCCTAAGGTTACTAGGTGACCTTGCGCTTGGCTCTTCACCTCTTCCAGAAGTCAAACAATAATGATGGTACTACAGTAGTACTTCTGGCAATCTGACACCAAATGAACTGCTGCACGTCCACCGCTTGTAAGCAAAAGTTTCTCCTCGTGCTGCGAGACACCGCGCACACGTTTGCGAGGGAGAAGGCGTAGTAAGCAAGCTTCTCGTCGTTCTGCGAGTTGACGGGACACATCAAAGTTATTTAGTACGTACTCTCTCCAAAAAAGGGTTGACCATGTCATGGCTACCATCCCGTGCTCTGTCATTGAGTATGTGCACTATTCACGTGCCATCAAGGAGAAAAAATATTGCATAGTAGGTCCATCGAAGTGCACGACTCACTTACGCACTGCTTATCTGATTATCTCCATTTTCTTGCATGACACGTGCACCTTGATGCTAGATGTCTCGCGTGTTGGAAAAAGGATGAACAAAGTTCACGTCAAAAAAGAGAGTGCAAGAACATAGATTCCCGACGACCGAGAAGGAGCAAGGAACCTCGTGGTGGAGCGTCTGCACTCATAATATTTTATATTATTCGGCGATATAAAATCAGCCAATCATCTCCACAGTAGACCGGAAGAGTACGAAACACGGCAGCCCAGTTTAGTACTCCCTCCGTTTCTTTTTACTCCGCATATAAGATTTGGTCAAAGTCAAACTGCACAAAGTTTGACCAAATTTATATAAAAAATATGAACATCTACAATACTAAAACTATATAGTATGAACATACGTTTCATGGTGCATCTGATAATATTGATTTCATATTGTGAATGTTTATATTTTTAATATAAAGTTAGTCAAACTCTACAAAGCTTGACTTTGACCAAACCTTATATGCGGACTAAAAAGAAACGGAGGGAGTACTACATGGCTAACCCATGCTATCACCATATTTCTTGGCCTCCGTGCGACACCTAGCTCTAGTAATCCAACAGCCCGTATCGCTTCTCGCTCCTCGTCTCTCTCAAAGTGCGGCGGGCTGGCGTTTTTGCTGTGTATCGAGGTCAGTTAACTCATCACATATTAGCGACATGCCAAGAGCATTCTAAAAAATATTGTACTCTATTGTTGTGCCAAGACGAGCCAGGCCTGCTGTGCCGTGAGTGGGTCCAGTTTCTCATTTTGAACTCGTTTAGAACACTTGGTTTTGACTATTGATAAGATTTTATATTGGGCCTAATGTATTCTTCGAGGATGCCTTTGACTATTGATAAGATTTTATATAATTTAAAAATTATACCATTTGAAGATCCTTTCACGTTCCGTTTAAAAAAAAGATCCTTTCACGTACGAATTTGACTGTATGCTTTGAGCAACTTGCATGTCCTATACTGCTCCTGTTTGGATACTCTAACTTAGCTAGAGGTTAGACTAACTCATGACTAACCCTGAACTAACTGTAGACAAAGAGGTGTTTGGGTGACAGGGTTAGATTGACAATAAATGCACTTGATGGAGAGAGAAAAGTGATTTTCCAGTGGGCCCAATGAGAACTATCTCCAATTAGCACCTCTTGGGTGGGATAGTTTTTTTGGTGGGTTCGGTGCAACTTGCTCCAATTTAACCCTCATGCTGGGATACTTTTGGGCTATTTGAGCCCCAACTAGCTCAAACTAACTCTAACCCATGGATCCAAACAGGGTGAAAGTTAGTCTCAGAAAACACATTAAGCCCTATATACATGGACAGACGGAGTACATGATACTAGAAAACACTCACCATTAGTAGTAGTTCATTGGTTGGTTTCTATTTTCATTCAGTTGCTGTGCTGCTACCACCAATATTCGCATGTGGTTGTTTCTAGAGTAAAAGAAAGGAGGTACTAGTACTTACTACGGGAAAGGTGAAGTGATGGTTGCTTCGCCCGACCAACTTATTACTCTGGGAATATGGGAGTACCAGCGGATTCAAGGAACAGAGAAATGATGGTTGCCTCGTCCGAGCAACTTACTGTGGCGAAGGTGGGGCTCTGTGATTTGACTACTCACTAGTCATTACTACTGCGGCGCAACGACCGGGGTGAATCTTTCCCTGCAGTTGTGCACTCAATATTGCTGCATGGCAGATGGAGCCGGATGAAGGATGTCCCACATGTCGGTGAAACGAAGTTGAATTGTTTCTGGCATTGCTATCAATCCTTCAGGATTTGTTTATATGTATGCATAATTTTAATGAAATTGTACTATGATGCTATGAAGGTTTCAACTTTGGTTCCCGCAGGAAAAAAAGGTTTCAACTTAGGATTCATGTGTCCTCTTGCCTCAAGATTATCTCGTTACAACATTCCATCAAATACAAATGAAACTACCATGGCTGCTAATGCATCTCAATGGTTCGCAGAGCAGCGCCAGTATTCACATCACAACTAAAGACAAAGTTGTGAGAAGGTGTACAAATAAAGAAAAATATATAATTGATCGATGTTGTTCATAGGCATGGCTCCATTTCCTAGGTACAGTGTTCATTGCTTGGCAGCTAGTTTCACTACAAAACATACACTTCCATGATGATACGTGTTTGTCACAGTAGGTCACGTTTTCTGTCATGCATGTACATCCATGACAATCTTATGACAGAATCAAGATAGTCATACCTATGCTGTCGTAGAAGTGTTCCATGACATTACCAAAATTATCATCACGGAAGTGTCCACTTCCATGACGATAAATCGCGCGTCACAGAAGTGCTTTCGTCAAGGGTGACCGACACATGGCATCCATCGTAACGGAACGCCGTTAAGCTATCGGGTCTGGTTTTGGATCTGATAACCCGTTAACAGCCCGGACCAATGGGGATTTTCCACGTGTAAAATTCTGATTGGCTGACGGAAACACGTGTCAGCTCCACGTTGGCATAGGTGTCACTCATCCAATGGGCGAGATGCGCCTATGATATGTTGACATGTGGACCGGCCCAACTAAAGGCCCGCAAGATTTTGCGGACCATAATGGGCCGGCCCAGCTAAAGGCCCACGAGATTTTGCGGACCATAATGGGCTGGCCCAGCTAAAGGCCCACAAGATTTTGCGGGCCATAATGGGCCGGCCCAGGTAAAGGCCCACAAGATTTTTGTGGTCCATAATGGGCCGGCCCAGGTGAAGGCCCACAAGATTTTTGTGGACCATAATGGGCCAGCCCAGCTAAAGGCCCACGAGATTTTGCCGACATTAATGGGTCGGCCCAGCTGTAGGCCCACAAGATTTTGAGGACCCTAGTAGGCCGGCCCATTAACTGGCTGCCATGTTTTGGGCCAAATGCCGGCCCATATTTGATCCGGTCCATTAATGGCCTGCCATGTTCCGGGCCTAACAATGGCCCATATGAGATCCGGCCCGTTAAAAGTCTACCACGTTCTGGGCCAAATTACGGCCCAGATCAGGTCCGACCCTTTAAGAGGCTTTGGGCTAAATTATGGCCCATATCAGATTCGGCCCGTCAACTGGACGCTATGCTTTTGGGCCCACTTGCTAAAGGCCCATTTAGTAATTCAGCCTGATATTAGTTTCGGCCTGTTAAGGGCCCGTTTAACATTTCGGCCCTATATTAATTTCGGCCTGTTAAAAGCGCGTCATATAGTTGGGCCTAACTACGGCCTGGTTTGCGTCCGGCCTGCTCGTAGCCGATAATCTGATTGCGCCAAACAAGGACCGAGACAATTTTGGCTTGTTAAAAGCCCGTGATCTAATTGGCACAATCATGGGCCGGGGTCCATTTCGGGCTTCTGCCGGCCCGTGAGCTGTTCGGCATGTTTCAGGCCCAACCTACGTCTCAGCCTCCTAAAATCCCATTGAGTTTTCTTGCGAAAAGAGGGCCGGCGGTTTACTCGGCCTATTAAAGGCCCAACTCTACTAGTGGGCCATTTTACATTTAGGCCTTCTAACGGACCAAGATGACGAGGCCCATGATGCGGATCATACATCGTGATTGCATGACGGCCCGATTATGTACCGTAATTTTACGGTTTGGCCGGTTTACTGTGAAGACAGGATATATATACAGTAAAATAACTGCAGCATCATGAATAAGAAAAAACCTAGACTATACAATAAAGAAATTATGACATATTACATCCACTGGGCATCAAAGTTCGCCATTATGATAATAAAGCACAAGCAGACAACAGATTACATACACGGGGCATCAAAGATCGCCACCGGTGCAACTAAACACGCCGACAAAATAATATACAAAACCGACAGCACTTCAATAGAGTTCAAGAAAGGTTAGCCCTGCTGGGGAGCTGCAGCGCAAGCTGATGAGACTGCGCTTGTTTAACACTTATATCCTCCTCACTCTGAAAGATAAACAAGCAGACAGATGACAAGTTTTGCACATAAAAGTATCAATGCTGACAATTCATCACATTTCTTACTGACGAATAAAGTGACACAGTTTAAAATTGCATTAACACAATATGGTATTGTTCAGGTCAAGACATGGCAGGAAATGACATTGTGAAGGAGTTGGCAGCTTCACGACACCACTCGATTACAGATCAAGAACTCATAAGTATCAATGGTTAGTGTGTGCTGTCAATTTATCCCATTTCAGATTGGCAAATAAAGGGACGGTTTAAATAATAGTAGAATGATATGACATTGTTCATAGTTAAGACATTGCAGAATATGACATTGTGCTGTAGTGGGTAGGTTCACCACACCACTGGATTACGGATCAAGAACAGAAGCATACATGCAGTGCAAAAGAAGATCACTTGCTCTGTATAGTTTAATTTACAT
Organism: Aegilops tauschii subsp. strangulata; assembly: GCF_002575655.3. NCBI lineage: Eukaryota > Viridiplantae > Streptophyta > Magnoliopsida > Poales > Poaceae > Aegilops > Aegilops tauschii. The sequence goes on from NC_053040.3 coordinate 185,818,726, forward strand.
GGTATGAAGAAGGAACTTGGTTGTACAACTGAAAACTTAAATTGAGAAGGACAAACTTTTGTTTATGAACTACATAATAAACTTTAAACATGCAATTTAATGCAAACACCAAAAATAAACAGCTGTTGCAGTCATGCCTAACCAAATATACACAACAAAGTTTGAAGGCTTGAGAAGGACAAACTTACATTATTGGTGAAGGCAGGCTCTATAAAGCCCTTGTCCATGCTGATGGGGGGGCAATTCAAGAAGTTTACCACAGAATCTTCTTCATAAGCATTGCCTTTATTCTACATTTTGTTAAGAGTAAATATAGATGTGACAATATAAGAAAACATGGAGAATATTTAAGATAAGATGAAGAGTGATGCTACATAACCAAGTAGCTATAAATGTAAGTACATCGATACAGGCAAAAGGTACAGCCAAGAGCAATGCAGAGCTAAACTTCTTCAGTACCATCGGTGTTATCCAACCTTATGGTAAGAGTAAATATAGATCTTATGTGTAGAAAATGGAGGGCAAAGGAAAATAAGCTGCAGAGTGATGGTAGATGAACAACTACCTGTCAATATAAGTACACTGATAAAGGACAGCAAGTACTTACAAGAACAATGCAGAGCTAAAACAATTCATTGGCATTGGATATATTCTACACTAATGTAACCATTCATACAGACCAGATAATTTGGAGCGAACAATTGATAAGCAAGCTATCATGCATACTGCTGTCACATAATGAACCAGGTATGTATGCAAGTACAGTGATACAGGACAACATGTACTAACAAGAGCAAAGGAGCGGGCAGCATATTTGCGATATCATGTCGTTCTTTTCAAACCGGAATTCTTTTTTGAGCAGATTTCCTGCAAAAAAGATCTGTAAGGCACATGCAGAAAAGTAGAAGTTCAAATTGTCATGTGATATCATAGACAGTACCTCATCCTCGGAACGAGACCAGTGCATAACAAGGTTTTTCCATTCAATGTCTTCTAAATTTAGCACAGGAGACTTCACCAGAAATTCGTTTATAGACTTGCCATCAAAGTGTGATTTCCTTAGGTAACGCCAATACTGCTGCAATGCTTCCTTGAAAAGCACAAGCAAGCTTTGCTCATCATGACTATCCAGATTGACCCTCGCCTACTTACAACAATGTAATGTAAATCATTGATGTGTTCAATCAGCAGAAAACAGGAAAATAATCACCATGAATAATAGCACTTACACGTAAGTGGGACAGGAAGATGTGAAAATGGTGTTTGTCTTCACTATAATCTTCCCATGATGGGAATATATGCACGTATCCCTAACAACATTGAAAGCATTGTATTTTAAACTAGGAATAACTGGAATGGGGTTCCAATCTACAGGAATTGGCCATCTCTGCAGTTGGGATAGGTCTTCGGCCGGTGGACTTGCTGTACGTTTTGCTGGAGTGGGATTTTTGTGTGGTACGGCTGGTGCTATGGCAACTGAAATCGGCATACCTTTTGCTGGAGTGCAGGTCCTATGTCATGCGGCTAGTGGTGTGGCCAGTGAAGTATGGGTACAGTCTGCTGGAGTCGGTCCTACGTTTTGTGTCATTGGTTGTACAGCCAAGATAAGTGGGGTGCTATCTAATTTCTCCGGCACAACCACGTTTTTCAAGGACTTTGCTGGTGCTCCTTCAGGTTCAGCAATCACCCTCTTCCTTTTTGATGTCTGATGCACAAGAATGGCATTTGAGTGAAAAAACATGGTATGATGACAGGTGGAATATGTATTGATAATGGATGGGCATGGCATCTCGACATATATGATGAGTAAACTAAGCAGATGGCGGTGCAACAAAGTAGAAGAAATGCAAGACAACATATGCAAGATACGCGCAATCAGTAAAACCTTGCCAAATTAGAACATGCACCTTGATGGGTGAACAGGACAGGCCATCTGCCTTTGACTCCTCGAGGTTAGAATAGTCATTAGGATCATATTCTGAACAAGAATCAACAGGTGGGGAGCGTATGAGTTTCATTGCATCCAGAATGGCACTCAATGCCTTGGTGCCAATTTTGTAAGTCATTGCGGTGTTTAGCTTCAAGAGTGGACTGCTGTTAGTGCGACACAAAGCAGCTACACAGATCATAGTGTAGATATAATGGGGAAACCGTAAGCATCAGAGTAAAATCAGCAAAGTGGAACTTGCTGGAATATATGTGCTAGTATTGCCGGTACGGCTAGAAAGGCTTTGGATACCAGCTCTCTTCAACTGAAGGTGCGGTACTGTTAATATCAGTGTAACTCTCAAAGGCGACACAGCTCCCCGCATTTCCTTGCTATTCTTATAGGATTCAAGTGGGCAGGCCACTACAAATCCTATTTCCATGTTTACAAAATCCTACGAATCAAAGAGGCCCGACGAGTTCAAAGTGTCCATACCAACCGACCGTATAGACCTCTACACTGCAAATGTCCCTGCTCATCTTCACTACAAGGAACATACTGTACTACTATCATACTCCCTCCGTTCCAAAATATAGTCTTGGTAGAGATTTCCACTATGGATCACATACAGATGTATCCAGATACATTTTAGAGTGTAGATTCACTCATTTTGCTCCATATGTAGTCCATGGTGGAATCTATACAAAGACTTGTATTTAGGAACGGAGAGAGTACTTATTAAAGAAGAACGGAAGAGGAACATGCTAAAGAAGAGCAAGTAGATTTTGGATAATAAAATGTTCATTGCGCAGTGCCCACAGATGATAAACCAGAGCGCATTAAGAAAGCAACTCCCTGCTGTCTCTCTATATGTGGTGCACGTGCTTTCTCGAAAGTAAAGTATGAACATTAGCTGACCAATTAAATGTTATCTGTTTTAGTAATATCAGCATCATATCAGATTCGTACTTGAGCAACAAGTTTGGAATTATGAGTGGCACGTTGTTTAGCTAGATGGATTTAGGAGCAGTGCTAAGCAGGTATGATGATGGTACTGAATATAAAGGCATGTCTGCATGCAAGTCGCGTGACTTTTGTCATTTGGGTCAGTCGACCATTTCAGGCGGTTGGATGAAGATCCTACGTCTCCTAACCCTTTTTCTACCTCGTCTCTGATTCTTCCCATACAGAACACCGCACGGGCCGCCGGCCGGACCATCGGCCCCCACCGCCTGTGTTCCTCCACCAACCCCACCCCCACGCCCACCCCCACCCGCGTCGAGTTTTCTTCGTTCGGCAAGGCCCCACCACCGCCCACCCCACAACCAGAGTCCCCACCCGAGCCCCTTCGTTCGCACCGGCGAACTCCGACGAGCTCTGAAAAATCAACTGACCCAATTTTGAAATTTAGTCTACTGTGATTTAATTAGTGTGGAATATAAAAGGTGAAAACCATAAGCATTGGGAGTATAGTGTTAAGCGTTCCATGGCGGATCTGAAGGTGCAAACCGGACAAAGGCAACTTCGCAACCAATGTTTGCTTTCAACTAGCAAGTAAGTGATGGACAAGAAATCAGAGTAAAGCAGTGGCGATTTATTTTCTTCCTGCGACAAATAAGTTGAGCAGATAGGAAAGAGTACCGCCTCTGGTGCGGCGCCGTGTATGCATCTGCTAAGAATTTGACAGTGCTGCGGTAGCGATGGCTCTCAGCGGTGTGGAAGCAGATCTAGGAGGGTAGACGGTGGCAGCGGGGCGTCGTGGACGAGACGGTCGTAGGAGCGGCGCCGGCAAGGTGGACGACAGCGGGGATGAAGCGAGAGGACGGGATGCAAGGATCCCGGTCTGAAGCCGTGGATGAGAGAGGTCGATCTCTTGTAATGGATGGCGGCGTCGAGATATCAGCTCCGGCATGGTGGAGGAGGACGGCGGTGGATGGGGTGGCGGATGGAGGAGGCTGGGATGGAGAGGGTGTTTTGGCGCCCACGGAGTAGGAATGGGGAAATGGGGGTGGAGAGGAAGGGGGGACCATGTCTTCAGGGCACGCTTGTCTCAAATGCGAGGAAATTTACAAACTTAGCCCCCGTTTCAAATTTCCTACATCACAGCAATATTAGTCGGTTGGGGATAGGACGGTAATCTCGCATACACCGAATATTTGCCGACGAGAGTTTGTTTTTGGCGCCCACCGTGTATGAAAATCCGGGAGGGAGTCGATTTCGGCCGAGGACACACTGTGTTTTGGTGCCCACCATGTATGAATCCGGGTGAGAGGCGGTTATGTCACGTTTGAGTGAAATTACAAACCTACCCCTATCGAAACCTATAGAAATCGAGCAGATAGGCTTTGCATGGCAGGGATAGGCAGTAGTAATTTCCATCTCGCAGATTTTGGTTTCGGGTGGTTACTGTGACTTTCCCCGCTTCGTTCAAATTTTGCAGAGTGCACGTTTACCGTGCCAACTCAATTCGAATCCCGTTTGCATTCCTATCTTTTTCGAGCGGGATCCATTTTCGATTGGAATAAAATTCTATATACATCATTTTTTATATATACTTTCAAAAGCACAACAAAGAATTCTGCTCCTTTATATGTATAATATGATTTACAAATACAATGATCTCAAAATCATAAAGTTGAATTCAAAAAATTAAACCAAATTATGTTCTACTAAAATGTATGGATCAGTAATATCTACATATTAAATAACATAGATGCGTGTGAATTCATATGAGTATGCATGTTTGATAGATCAATTTTGGTTCGAGTATGGATTAGATGTATCATCATCTCGAATTCAAATATTTAAATCCCTTTTATGTTCACTCCTTTCATGCCCATCTCTCTCGCATGCATGCTCCTTCATGTAGCTATCACTCTCTTTTCTCCGGCTCACCCGCACGCTCACTTCATGTTTCTCCTATCCTTGCAAACATGGTCTCTCGACGTCTCCCGTGAGAAGTGTCACACTCTCCCTATCATTATACATTACACGGTTTTCATTATCTCTCACGTCTCTACCGTTCTCTCGTATCACTAGGTACCTAAGCTTTCTTTTTCACTGCCACACACACAGTCTCCACTCGTCTTTCACTTTGTCTTTCTCTCTATGGGATTCTCTCACACACCCTATATGTCTCTAGATATGAATCGTACCACTAAAATTACTCTCTCTCTCCTGTAGACACAACATTTGTTGCGGTCTCCTTTTCGTCTCCATCCCAGACTGACATTATTCATTTGTTTACCGATCAGACAAACTCCCCCTCTCTCTCACACACACACACACAACTCCTGCTTCCACTCCCCTTCCCGACTACTGTCTCTCTCTCTCACACACAAAACTCTCGCTTTCGCACCCCCGACTCGTATTTCTCTCACAAACATTTATCGACTAGCCTCTAGATAGGTTTATACACCCGCACACTCGTGCTTCCACTATCGCATACATGTCTCTCTCCCACTCCTTGTATCTATGTAGATTTTTCTTCCCTCCTTGAGACATGCCCTCTCGATCGTGCACACACACACTATCGCCTCATTTTAAGCTGATACCTCTCTCACACACACTCTTTGTGTCTTTGTCACACATGCGCTCCATCCTCCTCCTCTCTCCCTCTCTCTCTAACACACATGGGCTTTTTGCAACAACTAGCAAGATGCCCATGCGTTGCACGAAACATCAAGATGCATTTGTATGAGTAGTTTATCTTGTGGGACAAAAGGATGAACAAGGGAAGGCCTTATTTGCAAGTGTGGAGAGGGGTGTGGGTATCTTTTTGCAAAATTGCCATAGTTTCCTTCTTACCCATCAGATATAGATCGGACGGCCTATATTGCAGGATGGCAGGCACACAATCATCACCGACTATGCTTTTTATAAGAGTAGGGATAAAAAATAGAGTTGGTGATGATGGTGGGCCTGCCGTCCTGCAATATAGGCCGTCTGATTTATACCTGACGGATAGGAACGAAACTATGGCAATTTACCCGCACTCCTCTCCACATTTGCAGATAAGGCCTTGCCTCGTTCATCCTTTTCTCCCACAAGATCTTGATGTTCCGTGCAACGCACAGGCATCTTGCTAGTAAGAATGGAAATTAGACATATACCACTTCTCGAATCTTGAAACCAACAACATTCCTCCCTTGTCTCATCAAAACCGCCAACGGAATATATTTTGAGTGAAAGATAACAATTTTTTAGTGATATACGTATTTCAAAACTAGACTTTTTTTCCTATCAAATCGGTGAATATGTATTAATCTACTCAGATAGTGTGGCAACGCATTGGCCCATTGCTAGTAGTTATTATAATTTTTTGGACACCAGACAAACGGTGGAGTACATATACGAAGAGAAGAGGCGCACGCACGCAGTCGGTTTCTCGCTGTCTCGCACACACGAGTGTTACGTGAAGGCAACGTTAACAAATAAACCCTAAAACCCTAGGTGCACGATTGCTGCATTCGCGGGTACCGGGTACGTGGTGGAGCGCACCTTTGTAGGAATAGTCAGCTCGCGTGATAATTTGATCCGTAGGAGTTGATGGTCGGGACCACAGGTGAATGACTTGGAGGCGGTGGCTCTCTAGTTGGCACAGATCGAGTAGCCACATTTAAAATATCATTTTTTTAGCGGGGTTAAGAGTTCCAATTTTCAATGTCGCGTTAGAAGTATTAAGTAGTTTTTAGGACGATTGGTATGGAGCGAAAATGGAATTCATAGTACTACGTACCTCCTTGGCGTATGGTTGTATGGGTTTATGTTGAGAGATGTATAACCTGGTAGTTTTAGGGCAAATACTATGTTTAGATTTAGATGTTGGTTTTCAGTAATGAAAATCGGAAGGGGGAAACCCTTCTTTGATTAAAAAAAAACTACTACCTCCGTTCTGGTTTACTAGTCCCCATCGTACTTTGGGTCAAAGTTTGTCCACGAATTTTACTTGTAAAATGTGAATGGAAAACAAGATTTTGTTATACGCAAACAAAAAGGGACTGGAGGGAGTGATTGCTCTGACACGGACGCGACCTCTCATAGTGCAGGCATTGAACCGGCGCGCCGGCCAAGAGGGCCCCACTCGCTGCAGGCCCAGCTGAAGACGCCTCCTCGCCGCATGCAACCGGCTTCAGACTGCCCCGCCTGCCTTCATTGAATCCGCGCGTGTGCCGGCAACACGTCCTTCCGCGAGCTGGCCGGCATTTTAGAACACAAAAAATGACCAAAATATAATTAATTACGCATGGTCTTGACTTGTTGTGCTTGCACTGGTAGCAGGAACTAGAGGTTTTTCTTTATCCATAACTCTCCTCAAAATTTTTTTGGCTTTGAAGTGAATCATGGTTGTGGACATTATGTATGAATGTGGAGATATCTGTGAACATGAGTTTGATGTGGAAGTTGAACTTGGAATGTCGGGCTTGCGCGTGAACTATACCATGTCCAATGCTTCGTCTGTTATTGTTTGGAAAGTAATTGCTGTTATTACATGACCCGAAAAAAAATTATTTTGTGCCACATCAGTAGATGCACGGACATCACAACAGGCATGCTGACTGGATAAACATTTGAACCTAGCTACTATGAAGGAAATTTTGTATTGACAACAGTTTTAGATAGCAGGAGACGCCTAGCCTACTCTGCCTCTGCTAGCTTATTTATGGCTTCTTCCATCTCTTCTTTGGCATGGATGAAGAGAGCATCTGATTGCTCTTTTCGCTTCTTCAGGAACTCAGCTACATTCTCAAGGGCTGCTGCACGCTTTCTTTCAGCCTTTACTAGAGCCATGAGGACACGAACAGCTGACGACTCCACCTGGCTTGTGTGTAATCCAGCATCATCTAGGAATTTGCACCTTGTGTCTAATCCAGCATCATTAGGGAACTGGCACCTTGTGTGTAATCCAGCCTCATTCTGGAAACATGATCTCGAGGTTGACCATACTTCCCTCCTCGCAGGAACTGCATCCTGACATGAAATTACTTCTTTTTTAGATAATTACTCAGAGCAACCCAGATCCATTTAGTAGAAGCCAGATAAACAGAACTGGGAGAAGTGAATTCAAAAGGAAAAAATATAAAAGCAGACTACAAGGTGAGAACACCCACTTCCTACATCATGCTAAAAACGAAAGTATTAGGATGATTAAGACTCTTCTTATGACACATCGAAGAACACGAGGCTTAAGAGAAACAGAAACTACAACATATACACATCAAAGAACACGAGGCTAAACAAAAGTAATTGAAAGGGTGTTACTTACCAAAGCTCGTTTTACAGGTTCGGTGCAGCTCCTCTTTAACTTGCCACGCTCCTTGAAGATGTCCCCAATATCCCGTGTTTGGTCTTCATTGCTCCTCTGCATGTTCACACTCGTGGTTTTAAAATCTCAACATGGCAAGAAAAATATACTACTAGTAATACTCGCGCATCTTGTGGGCAACATTAAAGCACTCGTCTGCCATGTTAGAGCATCTCCAATAGAATTGCAACGCGCGGCGCTTTAAAAAAGTGTTTACAGTGCTGAGATTGAGAAGTAGAGATAGAGAGTAGAGGATAGTTCTCAGCATAGACAGATAAAAAAATAGATTATTCAACTACTCCTCGTCGTCCGACTCCTCCTCGGTGATGTCCTCCTCCGACGTCTGACTGTAGGCCTAAAGATACCGATCGTCGTCGGATTCCCAGGGCGACGCTGCTCCTAGCCTCATGTTGTATTGAGCGTCCGCTTTTCGCCTACGCTTGCCTCGCGATAGGAGGCTCGCTCCGCCCTCCTCTTATCCCTCTCCGCCCTCCTTTGCTCGTAGAACTCGCGCTCGTTGATGATGTCCTGTGGGAAGCATTGGCGCCACAGCGCCATGGCTTCCTCGTCCATCTCGGCGATGCCGAGACGGTGCTCCCGCCTCTGGTTGTCGCGGCGATCCTCGTCGGTGATAAGCCGCGGCAGAGGTGCGAGCTCCTGTGCCCGCTCCCGCGTCGGCACGTTGGGGAAGTTCAATGTTCTATGAGGCCACCGGAGGCGCCACGCCGCCGCGTCGTACGCGCGGGCGGCCTCGTTGGCGGTGTCAAAATTGCCGAGGCCGAGGCGCATCCCGCAGAACCCGATCTCAGCGGAGAAGCCGTTGGAGGGGCGCGCGCGGACACGGCGGCATCCCCAAGTTTCCCGGCGACGCGGCGGCATGGTGGTGCGGCGGCTGCGAGGCGAGAAAGAGCGGGGAGAGAGCGGTGGCGAGGCACAGAGCGGGGAGAGAGCGGTGGCAAGGCACAGAGCGGTGGGAGGGCGTTGGATTTTATAAAGCGCACCGGACGCCGCGCGCCAAAACTAGCGCACGCCCGGCCGCTTTTTCCCGCGCACGCGCAATTCTTTCCCGGCGTCTCTGCTATCTCTACTCTCTTCTCTACTGTTATATTTATTTTATATTTAATATTTATCTCTACTTGTCTACTCTCTATTTTTCTCTCTACTTTTTCCCTAATCTTATAAAAAAACAGAGTTGGTGATGATGGTGTTCCTGCCATCCTGCAATATAGGCCATCCGATTTCTATCCGACGGATAGAAAGGAAACTGTGGCAATTTTGCAAAAAGATACCCACACCCCTCTCCGCATTTGCAAATAAGGCATTCCCTCGTTCATCCTTTTCTCCCACAAGATAAACTACTCATACAAATGCATCTTGATGCGTGCAACGCATGGGCATCTTGCTACTTCTAAAAACCTATCCATCATTTGCCACACTACTGGTTGCAGATGAAATACCTACCCAAGCACAGTGCGATACAAGAGCGATGCACAATTACAAGCTGATATTATGTTGGACAATGGAGGATATAACCAATTAGTTTTACGGGAACAATAGCACCCAGGAAATTTGAAGGGTAGGTATGAACAAAATTGGAAATGCACATGTACTGCTAAGTGATTCAATACACACATTACCAATCGAGGAGGAGAACGATGGTCGCGGCGGCCTCTATGAGTCATGGTCGGCAACGAGAGTCAGTTCATTGTCCATGACGGTGGTGCTTCTGCGCTTGGCGTCGGCTTCCGGGAAGCAGATCCGAGACCGTGGAAGACGGTGCCGGGGAAGAGGCTCCGTGTACGACGACGACGGTGGACCGTCTCTAGTGCGGTGTACGAGGTCGTCGATGAGGCGATGCGCTGCGGTGGACGAGTGCGCCGATGTAGAAGGGGAGAAGCACGAAGGCTGCGGTGCCGTGGAGAAGTCTATTTTGCGGTGGGGATAGAAAATGGGGAGTATTCAGGTGTACTACTCTGGGTGCCGGGGTGGGGTTGGCTGGGTAGGGTGAACCTGAAGTTACGAAAATAGCCCCCTACCAACCGTCATCCGTAGGCCTGTTCCGAAGGCTATGATGGTAACTTCCCACTGCTCGAATCAGGGTCGCGGGAGATTTTCCCGTCGACCTCAAAATTTTGTGACACTGAACTCCCCGTGTGGCGTGTTGGGTGATTCGGCTAAGCAACTAGCGAGTAGTACTAGTAAACTCTGCATATTAGGTTTGACCAAAGTCAAACTTCCTAAAGTTTGACCAAGTTTATAGAAAAATATAAACATTTACCATAACAAATATGTATGATGTGAAAGTACATTCAATAGCGAATCTAATGGTATTTATTTGTTATTGTATATGTTATTATTTTTTGTTATAAACTTTCTGAGAGTTTACAAAACTTGACTTTGACCAATGCTAATACGTAGACTTAAGTAAAAACGGAGGGTGTACACATTTGTTTTCTTAGTATGTAGTGAATTAATCATTTGTTGAAATTGTGAAATAAATATATTAGGCTACTGACTTCGAATGTAATGGTCTATACAATTCAATAGTTACAATCATTGTCGAATTCCAAGATGTATACGAGGTCTATAGTACTTCACAACATGCTCAAACTCGCGTAATCCCAGTCAAATGACAATCAAAATGCATTTCATAGTTATTACTTTGTAGGATGCAACAAAACCAACAATAAATCTACATCAGCCATTATAAAAGCAACATTTTGAACATATCCCAATGTGTGAATGAAACGTGCAGAGAGAGCTTGCGAAGATGGAGCAGATAGGGCGGGAAAGATTGTATGTATGTGGACGAGAGAGTAGGAGACAAACCTAACGAAACAGAGAGAGGGAGATAGAGAGAGAAAGAGAGAGGAAGAAGTTAGGTCAGTGAGAAAGATGGAGACATGTAATATACATGAGATGCGTGTGCATCCGGATTCTGTACACGTGGAAGGAGAAGAGACAACAGGTTTGATGAGAGAGCTAGAAAAACATGGACGAGAGGGGAAGGATCTCGTGGGTTGAGGGATTGATAAATTTGTGGGGGGAGAGAGGGATTGGTAATTTTGTGCGAGAGAGAGAGGGTGGGGGGAGGAGTTAGTCAGCCGTCGTCACATCATCCTGCTTCCAAATGGCCCTGCATTCTCTAGCATAGTGTGGTCGCCGTCTTCGATCTCCTCGATGCCCTCTTTGAAGATTGAGGTGTTGTGCATGCTGGGGTGCAGAGAAGCACAAGCGAGAGTGGTCGCCATATAACCTTGGATGGTGATGAATTGTGTGCTCGGGGGAGGGGGTGTGTGTGTGCTGTGTGTTGTGTGTGTGTGTGTGTCAGATATTGAGAGAAAACAAACCTAAGGAGAGAAATGTGTGTGTATGTGACAGAAAGCTACTTGCTAAACAGGGTATTCACGAAGAGATTGTGCGTGTAAGATAGAGAGCGATGTGCGGGCCTTGAGGTGGGCAGGGGCCGGGTGAGGGTGTCAAAATGTGCGCGTTGATGCATGTGTTACATGCGATCGTGCGAGGGACGGACGAATCGAGAGAGATGGTTGTTGTGTTACGGATGCTCCTCTCTCTCTCTCACACACACACACACACACACAAGTAAAACGGAAGACCGTTCTCTCATGTATACACAACGTATCGGCATCTGTCTATGTCTCACTCATGCATGATCATTTGCACATTCACACCTCTCTATGTCTCTATCACACGCACACCGTCTCCACATCGCCCTTCCGCCACAACACACATATGGACACATACACACGTTCTCTCTCAGTCACACACACAAAATCAGTATTAAAAAAACTAGGGCGCACCTAAAACGTCCAAATCCAAATAAACACGAACTGGAGCTAAATTCAAATATATGGAAATATTGTAGCGTCAAGAACTTTTCTCGGAAAAAAAAGTTGAGTAATATTCGGGGATTGTTTTCACACACACAAAAAGGTTCGGTGGATGTCCTTCGAGCGCGACACAGTGACGCACCGTTCGATCGACCGCGCGGCCGCGATTCATGCGCTTGCACAGGATTCCGTATCATGGCTGTGGTAACTAATAAAACCGCTGCCTAAGTCTAATGTTTACGTGTACTAGTACGGTTTTCTTTTAAGTTTGACCAACCCTATATAAAACTAAACTAAGCTCCCATACGCGCACTCATCAATATGCCGCCGCCGCCGTTGCGCATGCCGGCGCCCGCCTACTCCGGCCAACAATTTCTCGCCCATCACCGTCGTCTGCAGTCCCTCCTCGCGATGCCGCCGCGCTGCCAAGCACGCGAGCAGCTGGTGGAGCCGCGTCTATGCACGCAGCATACGAAGAGGAGGACGAGCACGTGCTCCAGCACACCGGCGAGGAGGAACTAGCATGTCATTGTCGTCTCCGCCCGCGCGGAGGAGGCGCGCATGGTGGTTGTCGCGGCGGAAGCCGGCCGCGCGCGCGTCGAGCCCGCAAACTGGGTGCGGACGCGGAATCTACCTTCGAGACCTTGAATGCCACGTGGATCCTGCAATCTGAAGGAGCAATTTGGGTCAGTCGACTCTTGTGAGCTGTTTGATGCAACATGGATGGCTAGAAGGGCTTCTTCAACCTCCGAAATAGATGCACGGTTCATCTTCTCAGCCCGCCACACGCCTAACCACCTGCCGCCGCCGCCGCACCCTCCCCTGAACCGCCTGCCACTGCCATGCTCCCCCACCCCCGCCATCTGTTTAACCCCGGGCACGATCCATTTTTTTCCGGCGAACTGCATTCCACACCCAACACTCATAAGATAGATCATGGGCACCCTGCCGTCTTCTTCCTTCACTCCGTCGAACTTCTTTCACAAATTGACTGACCCAAATTATACTACTAGTACGAACGTATTAACTACAGGAGGAACACGAGATACGAGCAGTAGTACCAACTGCAAGAAGAACAGTAGTAAGACATAGTACTAGTACTACTGTACGTACTAAAGAGTTCAAATAACTAGAAAGAACATAAACATAGTTCTGGTGGGGCCTCAGCACAACACACCCTTGAAAATAAACTAAGCAACTAGTCCGCTTGACACTGCAGTAGAACCAGCATGAGCGACGGCACTGCCACCTACTTGGAGTCCGAGTCCACATCCTCGACTTCGTCCTCACCCCTCTTCCTCTTCCTCTTCGCCGACGCTTGATGTCTACTACACAACCTTCTTCTTGTAGACGTTGTTGGGCCTCCAAGTGCAGAGGTTTGTAGGACAGTAGCAAATTTCCCTCAAGTGGATGACCTAAGGTTTATCAATCCGTGGGAGGCGTAGGATGAAGATGGTCTCTCTCAAACAACCCTGCAACCAAATAACAAAGAGTCTCTTGTGTCCCCAACACACCCAATACAATGGTAAATTGTATAGGTGCACTAATTCGGCGAAGAGATGTTCATACAAGTGCAATATGGATGGTAGATAAAGGTTTTTGTAATCTGAAAATATAAAAACAGCAAGGTAACTATTGATAAAAGTGAGCGAAAACGGTATTGCAATGCGTTGAAACAAGGCCTAGGGTTCATACTTTCAATAGTGCAAGTTCTCTCAACAATAATAACTTAACTGGATCATATAACTATCCCTCAACATGCAACAAAGAGTCACTCCAAAGTCACTAATAGCGGAGAACAAACGAAGAGATTATTATAGGGTACGAAACCACCTCAAAGTTATCCTTTCTAATCGATCTATTCAAGAGTCCGTAGTAAAATAACACGAAGCTATTCTTTCTGTTCGATCTATCATAGAGTTCATACTAGAATAACACCTTAAGATACAAATCAACCAAAACCCTAATGTCACCTAGATACTCCAATGGCACCACAAGTATCCATGAGCATGATTATACGATATGCATCACACAATCTCAGATTCATCTATTCAAACCAACACAAAGAACCTCAAAGAGTGCCCCAAAGTTTCTACCGGAGAGTCAAGACGAAAACATGTGCCAACCCCTATGCATAGGTTCATGGGCGGAACCCGCAAGTTTATCACCAAAACATACATCAAGTGGATCATGTGATATCCCATTGTCACCACAGATACGCACGGCAAGACATACATCAAGTGTTCTTAAATCCTTAAAGACTCAATCCGATAAGATAACTTCAAAGGGAAAACTCAATCCATTACAAGAGAGTAGAGGGGGAGAAACATCATAAGTTCCAACTATAATAGCAAAGCTCGCGATACATCAAGATCGTATCACCGCAAGAACACGAGAGAGAGAGAGAGAGAGAGAGAGAGAGAGATCAAACACATAGCTACTGGTACATACCCTCAGCCCCGAGGGTGAACTACTCCCTCCTCGTCATGGAGAGCGCCGGGATGATGAAGATGGCCACCGGTGAGGGTTCCCCCCTCCGGCAGGGTGCTGGAACAGGGTCCCGATTGGTTTTTGGTGGGTACAGAGGCTTGTGGCGGCGGAACTCCCGATCTATTCTGTTCCCCCGATGGTTTTAGGGTATATTGATATATATATATATAGGCGAAAGAAGTCGGTCAGGGGAGCCACGAGGGGCCCATGAGGGTGGAGGGCGCGCCCAGGGGGTGGGCGCGCCCCCCTGCCACGTGCCTTCCTCGTTGATCCCCTGACATGCACTCCAAGTCTCCCGGATTGCTTTCTTTCCAAAAATAACTCTCCCAAGATTTCATTCCATTTGGACTCCGTTTGATATTCCTTTTCTGCGAAACACTGAAACAAGGGAAAAAACAGAAACTGGCACTGGGCTCTGGGTTAATAGGTTAGTCCCAAAAATCATATAAAAGTTCTTAGTAAAGCCCATAAACATCCAAAACAGATAATATAATAGCATGAATACTTCATAAATTATAGATACGTTGGAGACGTATCAATGCTTCTTTGCTTGAACCGGACACTGGGCTCTGCTTCTTCATGCAACCCTTGTAGATATTTAAACAAAGGTAGGCATCCATTGCTGCGTACAGGATGTGATCTTCATCTAATGTCTTCGACTCCCATGCATGATGAAACTCGTGGTGAGGTTTATTCAGTTTAGCGTACGAACGATCAATCATGGCTGCTGCCAGGGTCAGCATTGAAGGTTGAGAGGAGGACACCAGGCTTGCCTTCTGGAGATCAAAGGGCTGGCCTACAACGAGGCCTATCCGACCCAGGATTTCCTTGTCGTTCCTAAAGTCTACAGTAACGAATTTGACTCGGCCACCCTTGAGGAACTTCTTAAATTCCTCGCACTCAACGTCAGTATGGCATATGTGGTAGACCAAGCATAAGTCATGCACGCAAACCTGGATCACGGCGGGCTTCTTCTTCTCTGCCTCCTTTAGTTTCTTCTCGCTTCCCAGGAATGTGGTGTACTTAACATCTAGCCCAGTGACCCACTCATCATTTGAGTTTTCAAACTTGCATTTGAAGGGAGCAAGGCATTCTTTCACCGTTGCAGAAGAACGGGTGTAGATGACGTCGAACTCATCGCCGGTGATGGTTCTAACCTTGTACTCACCGCCGATCATGGAGATTTGGGACGCCATGGATTTGGGAGGAGGGTTAGGATTAGTGGAACTGCCGTAATGTGAAAGAATGGGACGACTGGGAGTGAACTGTTGTAAGGTACTGTACTAGTAGAAGACGGGGACGAGTAGGGCATGTGAACGGCGTGGGGTTGCTGGCTTGCCCGGTGGATAAACGGCTGCAGCCCCCAAAGAGTTCTCGAGAACTATGCGGGACCCACTAGATGTCATGTCTACTAGACCCATATCATAGGCCTGACGGTATAGCTTCTGCCTGTTCGCACGCCATGCCGGCTTGTGTGTAACTTCAATTAATTCCGTCAACCGTCGCGCCTCCCACAACCTTCGGCCTGTTTGCACGCCATGCCGGCTTGTTTGCTATTCCCGTGTGCATGATACCAGCTAAGGTACCACCATTACGGCCAGCCTTAACCATCGCATGCAATAATTTAGTGCACCTTGAAATATGAACATGTGTGGGGTGTGTATGTTTTTAATGACTTGAGACTATACCTAGCCCGGCGTGCAAGATGAGACTTTATGCACCGTTCCCCATACCTGCAGGAAGCCCGTTCGTCTCCAAATATTTTCCTCTCCATGTGTGGAAACAATATGCCTGCCAGACTCTCCTTCTCCCTCCGGCGGTCCCACCACTCCACCCCGTGTGGAAAAAATCTGCATGCATGACTCTCCTCCCCCCGCGCTCGTCCAATCCGTTGTGACCAGCAATATTTCCACCCCTTCCCTCCCCCGTAATTTACTCCAACAAATATGCCTACGTAGTTGTTACTCCCTCCTTTCCGGTTTATAGGGCTTATCTCAAAATTTTAGTTTTTCCATTTTATAAGGCTCAATTTGGTTGTTCCCCATCACATGTTCAGATTCCAAGGTGCATTAAATCTTTGCATGCAAGTACTAAGGGAAAATTGACAAATGCATGTATTTTATGCATGCATGCATTGCAATTAATGCATTCGTAAACATAATTTTTTGAGGAAAACAAGAGCATTAATTGGGTACTTTTGCAAACTACAAAAAGTATTCCACCACTCACCATCTACATTGGTTGGTGAGATTTTTGAATTCAGCCCTATAAGCCGGAAAGGAGGGAGTACTACGTTAATCATGCAACATATCTTCCGGGACGCTGCTTCAGTTACTTAACTTCAGGTGCATTGGGTCACTGACATATGGGCCCAACAGGGGTCTAGCCCACATGTCAGTGACGCAACTGGACCTGCAGTTAAGTCAGTGCAGCTTAGTCCATATCTTACATAGGTGCGCCATTGCTCACTATAAATACTGCGCCTCCCACGACATTCGGAAGAATGCTCACGTTCATCGCTATCTCCTCCCCCTCCCTCTCATGTCGACCACCATGGCATCGCCCCTCCCAAGCCCTAGGCGCCCCTCGCTGCACCGCGCGGACGGTCACGCATCGCCGTTCCGTTCCTCGCCGCCACTAGTCGAGGAGGACGCGTCGGTGTTCCGCTCCTCGCCGCGATGCATCGAGGTGGACGCGTTGGCGTTCCACTCCTCGCCACCAGTAGTCGAGGAGGACGCGTCGGCGCTCCGCTCCTCGTCGCGACGCGTCGAGGTGGACGCGTCGGCATTCCCAATCTCGCGAGCACGCACGTCGAAGGACGCGTCGGCTCCCCGCTACGAGGAGAAAGCCGCGCCGCCCGCCGAGCCCCCCCAGCCTTGAGGAGCTTTGGAAAGAAATGGATTTCGCCTTGTGGGAGGCTTTGCCTCTAGCAGAGCGCGCCAAAATAGAGGCAGAGAAGAAGACCGAGGAAGAGAAGCGCACCGCGGGACAAGCTGCCTGGCAGGCCTATGTTGCGTCCGAGAGAGTCAGGCAATTGGCTCTTTGGCAGAAGGCTCGTGCGAGGGCCGTGAGGGTGGCGGAGGACGCCCGTGCCAAAGCCCTGAGTGCAGTCGGGTGCACGCTTCCAGCGAGGAGGAGTATCTGTTGGCACCGGATCACCACACCGGTGAGATCCCGCTCGCCCGCCAGCAAGCCGCCAATCAGCACCTCGCGAGTTGCGAGGCTGAGGAAGAGGCGTTGTGTCGGTGCGCTGAGAAACGGCCGCGCACCAGGGCACTCGTGGCACGCCGCAAGCGCTCCTGCAAGCGCCGTGAATGTTAGTAGGAGTATAATTTTTGTTTCGTATGGCGATCTCATTAGTTTTGGGATGCAAATGATAAATCCCGAACGTTCAGGAATTATTAGCGTCCTTAATTAAGTATGTAAAAGGGAAAGTTTGGAAACCTTGTGTATTCGTACGCATTTTGTAAGTACGTGCATATAGCACAAACTTTACTACGAGTATATACTATCGCACTACACGTCTCTCTCTATATATGCTTGCAGACTGTGCTACTCCCTCCGTCCAGGTCAATAAGTCATCTTTGGTTGTGCACCATGACCAAGAAAGAGGGAAGACTTATACACCTAGACGAAGGGAGTACTACTATTACTTATGTACGTGCAAATGCATGTTTTAACACTATGATGCGGTTTTTGTAAAAGTAGAAAAACAACACTAGTCAAGCTTGTGAAACGATTCAATGCAAAACAAATGCAAAAATGCTTGTTTGTTTGTTTAATTTTAGCTTCCTTCTCTGTGGTTATTTCTCTGTCGTACTTTGTACGGAGTATCTCACTGGTCGGAAAGGCATGTAAATTCCCAAACCGCTTCCTACACCCTGTATCGAATTTTTTGCCTAACAAGTTGTGCCGTGCAATTGGAATTCCAACTTGAGTACTACTACTAGTAGGAGTACCAGGGGCCAGTTCTTTTAGGCTTCTAGATTAGTAATCCCATACCTACTACCTCCGTCCTGGTTTACTGGTCCCCATTGTAATCTGTGTCAAATTTTGATCATAAATTTAACTAATGAAATGTTAGTGCATGTCACATGCACTAACATTTTATCAGTTAAATCTTTGGTCAAAATTTAGCACAAATTACAATGGTGAGGAATAAACCAGGACGGAGGTACTACTAGTAGTAGTTTAGAAGCCCAAATAAATGAGTGAGGTGCCTTAATGTTACTCTGCACTGTGACTAGTCTTATGGGAAAAGCTGGGGAAGCCGCCAAAAGAACTGGCCCTAGGAGTAGTAGCCAGGGATACTAGGAGTAGTAGCTAGGGATCGAGTGTGCGAGATGAACCGGAGAAAGTAAATGCAGAGATATGAAATGCAAAAAATACGGAGGGATGTGATGGTTGCTTGTCCGTTTATTTTACCAGGCCACTTATTACTGGGAGTGGTTGGGTTTTGTGATATGACGGCTTTACTGCCGCGCCGCGAGCGGGGTGAGACTCCCGTGCAGCGCCGCCCTCTACACTAGTACTACTACATCGGTCGTGGTTTATCCCCCATTGAATTTGACTAAAGATTTAACTGACAAAATGTTAGTGCATGTCAACAAAAACAATATCATTGGATTCGTATTCGAACATAGTTTTCAATGATATAATTTTAGGTGACATGCATCATCATTTATCATACTATATATAATGTTAGTTCAATTTTTGGTCGTACTAATCTATAGTAAGGTGCCCGTGCGTTGCACGGAAGAGTGAAATGCATTGATCGGGGAGTTGTTTATTTTGACAAAGGATGTGGGGGTCATCTCATGTGTAACGGGTATCGATAGGTTTGTTCAGATATTATTTCATCTCTAGAGCTCACAAACATCCGGCTGAAATAGATAAAAAAGTATATTTTGCAAACAAAAGCGTTCAACTGTTCACCCTGCATCCAAAACTTGTGAAGAAATAACTCTTATTGTGCTTTGCAGGAAATGATCTTCAAGAATTGGTTTTTGAGTATCCATTGTTATACATGTTGGCTACAGATGACATGGCACTTTCTTATAGTCAACAGTTGGCTATACTATTTAAGTATTAACCATGCCCTTATACACCTAGATGGGGGGATTAAATCAGGATGACTTGGAAGGGGCAGAGGATATGTAAGAAATGGTTCATCATAAGTCTTTCACCAGTACTGTAGTAAAAATTCATACATGGAAGATTCTAGACTAAACCCTAAATGGATACACTTTTATTCATGTGCGATACTCCAATAGAGCAAGATCATGCATGGAAGTCTCCACATGCTTAGACAGCGGATTACATTGAGCGAAGACTAATGATCAACATTTAACTTGATAATGCAGATGTCCAGGTGAACCTCCTTGGAGTCCCCGTGCACATTGTTGGGGGTCAAATAATACCGTGCGTCTTCCATGTCCACGTCGGCAGGAAGGTCCCAGCTCGGCAGAGTCCAAGTCAGCTTGACGTAGCCAGTGTCGCCGCCCACATACCTCCGAGGGGTAGTAATAGTGAGCACGCACCCGTACATCGGCCTCGTGTCAGTGTCAGCGTCAGCGACGTCGCCCCTGGCGCACACCACAGAGATGTGGCGGCGGCCTGCGCGGGCCTTGCCGGTGCCCACGATCAAGAGGAAGATGCTGCCATCCTCCTCCGAGACTAGCAGGCGGCGCTGATCCTCCAGCGACTCCGGCACGGTGAACGGGTAGCACGTCTCATACTTGATGTTCTTCGCCAAGGGCCAGTATTGATCGCCGCACGCCTGCGTCAGGTGATGCACGATGTCCGCCGGTGAGCCCCAAAACGGCACCGGGCACTCATATCAGTAGACGAAGGGCTCCTTGGAGGCATCGACTAGGCCATCCATGAAACGGAAGTGGCTGTAGGGGACGTTCCGCCAGTTGAATATATGAGCAAGTTACTATGAGATTTAGTCTGAATAAGCACAAAATAAATCATGACGGCTATAACAGGGATTAAACTAATCATGCGGACTAGCATAGTAGATGAACAGATCGAATCTAGGACACAGACTAGAAACATGAATTCTGCCACGATTTCGAACAGGAAGGACAGAAACACATACGGTGCAACGGGAGCAGCACCATTGGCGTTGAGGTTGTCGCCCATGTCGTTGAGGAAGAGGTTGCCGAGGTCGGGGAAGAAGTCGTCGTCGGTGAAGTCGTCGCTGCTAGCAGTCGCGAGAGTGCGCTCCCCAAATTTCAACAGCGCCCGCCGAATGGAGCGCAGGAGGGAGTGGCTGTAGGGTACGTTGCGGCCGCCGAATGGAGCGCAGGAGTAGCCCACGAAGCAGTAGATGGTGCTCCTCCCTAGTCTCTATTCTTATCTCTATCTCTACTACTCTTCTTTGTTTTTTATAATATACTAGTTGTAGTTGTCAAATCGAATAGTACTGCACCATCCACTGCACGCCCGGCTGAACACGCCTCCTCGCCTCCATCAAACCCCTTCGTTAAACTCGCATGCAAACCGAGAAACCTACTCCGGCCCGCGGGAGGAAATTTGCCAGTTGCCGTTGGAGAATAATAGAGTCACGTCCAATCCATTTGAGTTAATTGCGTGTATGATTCTCCCTCTATAAAAAGTTAATTGGATCCTTAATCTTGTATTCTAAGTACTCTGTGGGTTCCACTGTCAGTACAGTGTACATGACTTGCAGGCTGGCTACAGATTCGTACAGAAAGTTAAAAAGAAACAAATCCATGACTTGCAGGATTGGAGTTAGCACCGATGGCGGTTCGTAGTCGTTCCACGCTCAGGCATTGAAGTTTGTAACTATTTTAGATTAGAACATACTACTCCTCCGGTGCTAGTAGTAGAGCAGAGTCCTACTCCACTACTACTCTACTCAAGCAAGTTAGGGCATAGTAGCAGGTACTGTAGGGAGTACCAGTACTGTGATCACTCAAGCAAGTTGTCTGACTTCGATATGACCCTACGCTGCTGGTATGTGTCTCGTAAGTCAAGCGGCGTGTTGTAGTCATCATCACCTATCCACTTCCCGCAGCACATATTCGCTTCTCCATCTTTGTCCGCTCTTCCATCCCCGCTAAGGCGCCTCCCCCCCCCCTCGTCGGAAACCCAAGCACTAACAATGGCAGAACCGAGCAGCGTCCGCCGAAAGAGTGGCTAGAATTCGCTCCCCACAGAAGTAATCAAGCTCATTGTTTCGCGTGTGGGCAATCTCAGTACCATGCCGCTCGCCGCGTGCTCGTCGGGGCTATACCGTTTACTCAAAGCCCTCAGGCCGGAGCTTTTTAAGCCAGCTCCTTGCTTGCTGATGCCGCCTGATCTTCAGAAATGGCGTGTCACGCAGCATAACAATCGTAGGGTGGCGAGCATCAACCCCCTTGACTGCGATCCGATCCCCGTCACCCTCAACTACATTAACGGTATGTACTGGGTTGGCATGAACACGTCTTGGATGGTGCTCGTCGACGGTCGCGGTAGCTGGATGCTCGTGGAGGTCTACACCCGGCGATTGATCCCCCTTCCTTCGATTAACACTGCACTGCTTTGGCACCGCGGCCCAGAATACTCGGAATCTTACAGTAGCCAACATGATACCAAGTTTGATTTGCTCAAGGTTGTAATCTGCCAAGTGCCCACAAGATCTGCAAATTATAAAGACTTCAGGCTAATTGCGTTCTTCAACCGCGGTCTCGCCTATCTGATAGGTCACTGCGTTAAGTGGATAAATCTGCACGTCCATCGCAGGATCATACATCCTCCATGGTTCTCTGATTCCATTGAACACAAGGGCTTCATTTACGCTGTCGACTCCTTCTATGGCTGGACGTATTGCTCCAGCCATCGGTACAAACGGCTGTTACAGCAGTATGTTACTTTCCTATGATATCATGATGGCTTGCTTATATTACTGTCAACATTTACTAAAAAAATATTCATGCTCATAACATGGTGTTCTTAAGATTGACTACATCAAGAGCCTTTTTTTATTTGACTCCAACTTTTTTTAGGGTTAATTGACTCCAACTTGATATGATGTTGTAGGCCGCCTGGTGTCCCTACCCTTCCTAATCCCAGAACCTTTCAAAGAAAAGCGGCATGGCATTTGTAGGTGGTTCCTGGCTCGATCAGACGACGGCGAACGATTGATGATCGTTCACACGTATCGGACGTGTTGTTTCGCGGAATACAATCACAGTCACTGCAAGGTCTTTGAGCAGGATCCCGGCTTCTCTGGGCCTTCAGGAATTTTTGACTGGAGGTTGGTAGGTAGCCTTGGTACACGCTCTCTATTTGTCGGACTGAATTATCCGATTAACCAGGAGATAACCGATGGCAAGGATCATGATGGCAGCACGGTTTCGTTCACCAGGCAAAACTGTGTGTACATAGCGTACCATGCGTCTCTGCATGCACCATACCCTGATATGTGCCGCCACGCTCTGCAGCCCAAAGTAGGAGAGAGGGTCGCAAGTATCAGACTTCGACCTGCTGGCTGGATTTTCCCCCATCATGCACCCATCTGGTTCAAGCCATCAGCCAATCTCGACAGCTTAATAAATAGTAACATCTAACTGAGCCAGTCAGTTAGATGCGTACTCTTGTGTAGTAGGATCTTTATTTAGTTTGATGCATACACTTGTTCTTTTTTGGTAGCCCTTTTGTAATGATGGCTGATGTTTGGTTTGGAAGAGAGAGCTGCATCTTCACTCTTCTGGCCTTCTTACTGCTTCTGTTGCACCCCCAGCCCTGGTTGCTGCTGCTGCTGTTTACAATGTACAATCAGTAGTATATTTCGTCTGTTGGTTGAATAAATGTGTTGTTAGAACGACAAACACAATGTTTTGGAAGTCGTTGCAAAGTTCGATCCTTTAGTGCCCCGTACCGTATGTAGCGCATACTATTTTTCGTACGGAACACATTTTCCACTTGTTGATAACATGCAGCCCACTGATGAAGGCCCAATAGAGAAGCCCATAATTAACTGGAAGGGGGGCTCTCACATGAATCCGGCCCAGGTACATGCTCATGGTCCCCTAAACATAAATAAGTAAATAAATAAATAAAGCTAAATGCTCATGCACCAGTTCTTTAAATTCACGATTTAACATGAGGATATTATTTCCTATGATAGTGTCATTACATTCAGTCGATATTATTCTTCGGCAAAGATAGCGACCAGTCTTCTTTCTCCCAGCATTTTCTTCCTGCAACCAGCGGACCCATGCAAATCGTAGTCAATGTCATAAATAGATCTGGTCCATTTTTATTTTTCAATAAGAATGTCCAACCCAGCCCAGCACATTGGCGACATCACTTTATCCTCCACCTTGGTGCGCTCGCCGTGGCGCCGCCGTCCAGCCCTGTCAACATAGTGAATCGGGAGAGGACTGTAGTTGTGAGTATGACAGTACGGATCCACCAGGTCCACTCCCGAACACAAGCAAGCGCCTCTTTTACTACTCAGATGAACTCCTCGTTTTTTTACTCTAATCCACACTGCTGATATCTTGGACCCACATCATTTTCAACGTATAGTCAATTAACGACAGAATTGAACAACTTTTTTTAGTAGTAATTCGGAGGAGCAGGCTATAAACTGGGTTGTGTGGTCTCTGTGGCCCATCTAACAACATGACCAGCCCAGCAGTTTTTTCTTTGGGAAAATAGGTAGCCCAGTATTTCTTTTTCAAGAATACCCAAGCTAGGCCTATTTGTTTTGTCCAACTTACTGGGCTGCAAATCTTTCAAGACGAGGAGGGATGCATTCCTGCCTGGCCAAAGAGTATGGTCAGTGTCTGTTAAAATTAATATCAAAAGGGGTTGAAAATTCCAAAAAGAATATAGCAAATGGGATATTAGTTTCTTTTTTTGTTTTTGTTCTTCACTGATATCTTATACATATTTCATTGGATTTAGCATGACATAGTACAAATTTATTTGTAAATTTGTTTTAGTATGGCTACTAATTTTTGGATTAAGAATATTTTGTTCCCCAGCAAAAATTTGCGAATTTTCAAAATTTCCCACATATTTAGTTAATTTGTTAACCCTGGTACTGACCAGAAAATGGGCAGCAATTCTAAAAATGGAAAACGGGCTGCAATAAATTCCATATGAATTAGAAAATGAGTAAAAAATAAAAAATAATAGCAAATGGGTTGTACACGCCACAGATTTCGAGGCTGACTTGTTTACGCAAGGCTTTTTCAGTCAACACATGATTCTAGCAGCAGTGACTTTTGGATGTCCATCCAACGGCCGACGTGCTTCTTCAATCTCTGATCTTCCTGCTCCAGCCGCCTAAACTAGCGCCGACGGGACTGCCTGCTCCCTCGTCTTGTGGCCCGCTGTGATGCCACGCAGGCTTCCCCGGCCCACCCTACTCCCTCCGTTGGCCTGGCCGCACGCAATCAACTACCTCCTTATTACGCGAAAAAATGATTCCTCCCATTGACATCTGGGGCGCACCAGTTGGGAGGCTGACCTGTGGGCCTACTAAGTTGACGCGTACGCAGGGCTTGTCAACTTAGTCAACAAATGATTCTAGCAGCAGTAACCGTTGGATTTGAATCGAACGGTCCTGCTGCTTCTTCAATCGCTGCTCTTCTTGCACCAGCCGGCGAGACTGCCAGCTCCTGCCTCCAGTGGCCGGTTGTGCTGCCGTTGAGGCCTCATCGCCCCTACTACTCCCACCGCTAGCCAGGCCCTGCGGCGGACGGCAGCCTCACACCGCAGCCGAACCAGTGAACCCTCTTACTCCTCTCCGCATGGGCATCCACTCCGCGTCTTCCCCGGCTCCGCGTCGTCCCCTTCCTAGGCCTCGCCGTCATCCACCGCCTTGGTGCTCTCGGCGCGGCGTGGTCAATGTGGTCAATGACCGACTTCCATCGGAAGAGTACTGTATGTGGAGAGGCCGACAGCTGGGTCCACGGCCACAACCCAGTTTTTTTGTGATTTGCCAAGTAAGTCACTTTGTCAGGCCTGTTGGGCTGCAAATCTTTCAAGACGAGGAGAGCTTTCATTCGGCTGGCCGAGAAAATGGCCTATCAGTAATGAGAAATGGGATGTACATTTTTGAAACACATCAAACCGGCAATTAGTTTCAAATTTATTTTTTTCATTTCAAGATTTTAAATTGCATTGATTTTTATGTGTGGACAATTTGTTGGATTTTATATTGATATATTTATTTTTAAAATTAGTTTGAACGTGACTCAAAATTTCGGGATTAAAAACAGTTCAGACCGCACTGAAATATGCAAAATTTCGTATAATTTTTTAACCGTGGCCACAATATGGTCTGTAATGCTAACAAAAAGAATATGGGCTCCAAAAAAAACCTTAAGAATTAGCAAATGGGCTGTAAATTATTAGAAATAATGGCAGATGGGTTGTATGATATTTTCCACAGATTTGAGGCTTTCCTAAAAAATGGTTGATGCACAAGCAGTGACTGTTGGATGTCCATCCAACGGCTGCCATGCTTCTTCAATCTCTGCTCTTCTTGCTCCAGCCACTCAAACGAGCGCCGCGGGACTGCCTGCTCTCTCCTCCCCGTGGCCAGCTGTGCTGCCGCGCAGGCCTCACCGCCCCACCGTACTCCCATCGCTGGCCTAGCCATCCCTCTACTCACCCACACCTGCTGTTATTCTCCGGCGACGGCAGACGAACCAGTAAAGCCTCGTACAGTCGTACTCCCCTCCGCGTGGGAAACAACTGTCGAGCCTTCCCTAGCTCCAGGTAGCTCCCTTCCTAGGCCTCGCCGTCGTCTACCGCCCTGGTACTCTCGGCGCGGCCTGGTCAACGTGGTCAACGACCGACATGCATCTGAAGTGGACTGTACGTGGAGAGGCTGACAGCTGGGTCCACGGTCGCACGCAAGGAAATGCCTCCTTATTACGCGCAAAATAATGATTCCTCCACCTAACATCTGGGACCCACCGAAAGGGCCTCTGTATTTCGCGAAAAAAACGTTACCGTCGCTGACAGCTCGGACCCACAGCTATATCTTCACACACAAGGAAGTGCCTCCTTATTACGCACAAAAAAATGAATACTCCCCCTGCTAGCTGGGACCCAGTATAGTGGGAGGCTGACTTGTGGGCCTACTAAGTTGACGGGGACGGAGGTCTTTGTCAACTTAGTCAATATGCATGATTATAGCTCCAGTGACTGTACGATGTCCATCCAACAGCCATAGTGCTTCTTCAACCTCTGGTCTTCTTGCTCCAGCCGCCCAAACCAACGCCGGTCGTGCCTCGTGCTCCTGCCTCCCGTGGCCGGCTGCGATGCCGCGGAGGCCTCACCGCCCCCTACTAATCCCACCGCTGGCCAGGCCATCCCTCTACTCACCCACACCCCCTGTTATTCTGCGGCGACGGCAGCCTCACACCGCAGCCGAACCAGTGAACCCTCGTACTCCTCTCTGCGTGGGCATCCACTGCCGCATCTTCCCTGGCTTCGCGTCGTCCCCTTCCTAGGCCTCGCCGTCGTCCACCGCCTTGGTGCTCTCAGCGCGGCGTGGTCAATGTGGTCAACGACCGACTTCCATCAGAAGAGTACTGTACATGGAGAGGCTGACAGCTGGGTCCACGGCCGCAGCAAGGAAGTGCCTCCTTATTACACGCAAAATAATTATTCCTCCACCTGACAGAAAGGACCCATCGGATGGGCCCACCGTATTTCACGAAAAAAGTTTCCCCCTGACTGCTGGGACCCACCAGCTACATCTTCGCACGCAAGGAAGTGCGTCCGGGCAAAAAAAACGATTCGCCCCCCTGACTGCTGTGACCCACTAGCTACTTCTTCGTAGGCAAGGAAGTGCCTGACAGTCGGGACCCACCTGGTCGAAGCGTACGTAGCATTGTCATTCTGGTCGCGAACGTGTATGAACATACTGGTCGATGTAGAGGCGCGCACGTGTCGTAGTAGAGGCGCGCACGTAGCATGTACACGTACGTACAGCAGCCAGTGTGCAAGAAAGAAAATACGGCCACGTACGTACATACGGGCAGGGTCTCGAACGCCTACTCGCGCATACGTACGGCCAGGGCTCGTGTACATGGCTGGGTCGGAACGGAGAAACAGCGTCGTCGTCGTGTTCATGGGGAGCCAACCGGCTGGGTCGGAACAGAATGCGTCGTCGTGTTCATCGGGAGGGCTTGGACGGAACAGCCGATGGAAACGAGACCTGGCGTACCGCAGAACGGAGGAAACGGCCTTGTGTTCGACCGGCCACGTTCAAAACGGGATCCTGTTCATCGGGAGGGGTCTGGCGTACCGCAAAACGGAGGAAACAGACCTCCTACGGTCAAAACGGGGGTCCTGTTGATCGGGAGGGGTGTGGCGTACCGCAAAACGGAGGAAATGGACTTGTGTTGGAGCGCTACGGTCGAAACGGGGGTCCTGTTCATCGGGAGGGGTGTGGCGTACCGCAAAACGGGACTCCACGGGATACTGTTCATCTCCACCGTCGACCCCCTCCAGCCTCCACGGGCTACTGTTCATCCACCGTCGACCTCCTCCAGCCTCCACCTGCGACTGTTCATCCACGGGCTCCTGTTCATCCAGCCTCCACCGCGCGCTACTCCACCGGCTACTGTGCAACCAGCCCTCTCCACGGGCTCCTGTTCAAGCACCCCTCCACGGGCTACTGTTCATCCAGCCCTCCACCGTCTACTGTTCATCCTGCCCTCCATGGGGTGGTCCTGTTCATCCTGCCCTCCACGGGGTCCTGTTCATCCAGCCCCAACCGGCTCGATCGATCGGGGTCCTGTTCATCCAGAGGCAACACCACGGGGTCCTGTTCATCCACCCCCACCGGGAACTGTTCATCCAAACCACCCCAGCAACACTCACTGTTCATCCAGAGGCAGCATCGATCGGCTTCAGTTAGCAGCAGCAGCGAAGGAATCGCTCGATCGGTTTCAGTTAACAGCCATCGATCGATCGCTCGGGTTCAGTAATGCGTAGCCTGCAGTGCAATCGCTCGGGTTCAGTTAGAGCCCAACGCCTCGCTCGGGTTCAGTTAGAGCCCAACGCCTCACACCCACGTGCGTGCGTGTACAAGAGAAACGCGCATCGCTCGGCCCCGACCACCCACCCTAACCAGGAACACCCCGATATTTTCCTCGCCCTCGCTTCTACCACGATTTTTTCGTCATGGACGGCCCAAAGAATGTCATGCAGCTGCGTCTCCGGCCCGCCCAGGACGAAAAGCCCATTTTCTGTCATGATTTTTTGTCATAGAAGTAGGACCCCACCACATCTATGATGATACCGGGTTTTGTCACAATTATCGTCATAGAAGTGTCATAAGTATGACAGAAAAAAAAATCGTTCGGCCCAAAATATCACGGATGTGTCTTTTTTTGGTAGTGTTTCACCCAGCTCTGTAGCCAAAAAAGAGGTGTATGGAGGACACCACAATCCGATCATTTTGTGCAGCTCCACTAAAATCATGCGGACCATCCCTGTTTGCAAAGATATCCAGTCAGTGTGATTACAATAATAGTGGAACTACGTGATGAAACATAATACACAAAAATAGAAGCCGATCACCTCTGCGATCTCTCTTTAGGACTAACTACTTGTTGGAGAAGATTAGGCACAGAGTTGGATGAGGAGGATAGCAAAACCAATCTCCCTTTCTGCAGTCCCACAGAAATGTAAAAACGTTGCCTGTGTGACATTTTGGCGGAACTGCACAAAACACTCTTAAGAAAAAAGTGATTTATGCAGTTCACCAAAAGGTCGTAATAGCAACGAGGTGAAAAAGGATAGGCCTGTTTGCAAAAGGAGGTAGAAAGGAAACAATTACTGCCCAATAACACGAGTTGAAGACACATACGCCGAACAAAAAGAAGCATATTCCATGTAATAAGGGAAAGATAGCAACATGGTGGTTTATCAAAAATGGTTTGAGGACGAGATTGCAAGATGGAAATCACGCCAGCTGAGATACGTTTTAAGCAAACAACTAACGAAGATCCACATGCAGCAACGTGGTAAGATGCGTAGTGGAGCAAGGCCGGAGGAAGCTGTACCTGAGGGTCGTCGGGATGTTACTAGGAGGGTGTCGGCGGCCGGGATCTGCCCATACTGCGGCAACGAGCAAGTGGCGAAGGCCCTACCACGTCGGGGCTTGGTCAGAGAGAACGACGGGTACCGCAAATCGGGACGTGCTGCCTCAACACCGTCGAACGGAGAAACGATGCACATCCTCCACCGTGTACCCGCGCGGGTGTGGCCGGGAATGAGACGTGAGTATGTGCGTCCTGCGTGCACATCTTCTTTAGGTGCAGGTACGTATGTGGGTGGGTGTAAGAGAGATGGTTTGTGCAAAATAGAGGCAATGTGTCGACGATATCTCAACCAAAAAAAGTAACATATGCAATGTGTGTGAAACGGAGTCATGGATGTGAGATATCGATAGAATCGAAAACAGGGATGAAGTGTGTGGCTGCGCAATCGATAAAGAGTGCCATCGAATTTGTGTTTGCCCACGTCAAAGATACAGGGCGGCTAGCCTACTGGATTTTGAGAGGGTAGAGGTGCAGTTTTTCTCTGCGGCATGGATACCTACCTATAACGTTCGACTATCGGTGTGTGTGGGGGGGGAGGGGGCAGAGACAGATCGACTAGTATATGTGTGGGGAAGGAGAGAGACCTAGCATGTATTGAGGGAGATCGATCGGCATCCATGGATATGTGTAGCCGAGGAATAAGGTTGGGAGAAAGACAAAGGTAGAGTGTTGGAGGGTTGGTGGTGGAGTGGCGTCTCACAAATGGAGCTCGTGGTTCTCCGGCAGAGCTTCGCTAAGCACTACGGAGGAGGAGGAGTTGGAGGAGGAGAGGGCTGCGCCAGGCAAGGGGTGCGGCTGCCCTCTCTCTCCCTCAATATATATAGGGGGAAGGGGGTGGAGGAGGCGCCCTAGGGTTCCCTAGGGGAGGGGCGGCGGCCACAGGGGACACCCTAGATCGGTTTGGGCGCCCCCACCCCTGGGAAACTTGCCTCCCAAGCCGGGAGGGGTGGCTGCCCTAGGGGAGGCGCCCCACCTCTCCACGTTACGTGAGAGGGGTTGGGAGGGGCGCACAGCCCCTTAGTGGGCTGGTGTGCCCCCTCCCCTTGGCCCATAAGGCCCCCCAATGCTTGCTGGGGCCTCCGAAACACCTTTCGGTCACGCTGGTCGTCACCCGGTACTCCCAGAACAATTCCGGACTCCAATACCCTTCGTCCAATATATCGATCTTCACCTCCGGACCACTCCGGAGTTCCTCGTCACGTCCGGGATCTCATCCGGGACTCCAAACAACCTTCGGTAACCACATGCTATTTCCCATAACAACTCTAGCGTCACCGAACCTTAAGTGTGTAGACCCTACGGGTTCGGGAACCATGCAGACATGACCGAGACACCTCTCCGGCCAATAACCAATAGCGGGATCTGGATACCCATATTGGCTCCCACATGTTCCACGATGATCTCATCGGATGAACCACGATGTCGGGTATTCAATCAATCCCGTATACAATTCCCTTTGTCTATCGGTATGTTACTTGCTCGAGATTCGATCGTCGGTATCCCAATACCTCGTTCAATCTCGTTGCCGGCAAGTCTCTTTACTCGTTCCGTAACGCATGATCCCGTGACTAACTCCTTAGTCACATTGAGCTCATTATGATGATGCATTACCGAGTGGTCCCAGAGATACCTCTCCGTCATACGGAGTGACAAATCCTAGTCTCGGTTCGTGCCAACCCAACAGACACTTTTGGAGATACCTGTAGTGCACCTTTATAGCCACCCAGTTACGTTGTGACGTTTGGTACACCCAAAGAACTCCTACGGTATCCGGGAGTTTGCACAATCTCATGGTCTAAGGAAATGATACTTGACATTAGAAAAGCTCTAGCAAACGAACTACATGATCTTGTGCTATGCTTAGGATTGGGTCTTGTCCATCACATCATTCTCCTAATGATGTGATCCCGTTATCAATGACATCCAATGTCCATGGTTAGGAAACCATAACCATCTATTGATCAACGAGCTAGTCAACTAGAGGCTTACTAGGGACATGTTGTGGTCTATGTATTCACACATGTATTACGGTTTCCAGTTAATACAATTATAGCATGAACAATAGACAATTATCATGAACAAGGAAATACAATAATAACGATTTTATTATTGCCTCTAGGGAATATTTCCAACAGTCTCCCACTTGCACTAGAGTCAATAATCTAGTTCACATCACTATGTGATTGTAATGAATCCAACACCCATGGGGTTTGTTCATATCTCGCTTGTGAGAGAGGTTTTTAGTCAACGGGTCTGAACCTTCCAGATCCGTGTGTGCTTTACAAATCTCTATGTCATCTTGTAGATGCAGCTACCACGCGCTACTTGGAGCTATTCCAGATAACTGCTCTACTATACGAATCCGGTTTACTACTCAGAGTCATCTGGATTGGTGTCAAAGTTTGCATCGACGTAACCCTTTCCGATGAACTCTTTTCCACCTCCATAATCGAGAAAATTCCTTAGTCCACTAGATACTAAGGATAAGTTCGACCGCTGTCATGTGATCCATACCTGGATCACTCTTGTACCCCTTGACTGACTCATGGCAAGGCACACTTCAGGTGCGGTACACAACATAGCATACTGTAGAGCCTACGTCTAAAGCATAGGGGACAACCTTCGTCCTTTCTCTCTCTTATGCCGTGGTCAAGTTTTGAGTCTTACTCAATACTCACACCTTGTAACACAGCCAAGAACTCCTTCTTTGCTGATCTATTTTGAAGTCCTTCAAAATCTTGTCACGGTATGTATTCATTTGAAAGTACTATTCAACGATCTATCCTTATAGATCTTGATGCTCAATGTTCAAGTAGCTTAATCTAGGTTTTCCATTGAAAAACACTTTTCAAATAACCCTGTATGCTTTCCAGAAATTCTACATCATTTCTGATCAACAATATGTTAACAACATATACTCATCAAAAATTCTATAGTGCTCCCACTCACTTCTTTGGAAATACAAGTTTCTCATAAACTTTGTAAAAACCCAAAATCTTTGATCATCTCATCAAAGCGTACATTCCAACTCCGAGATGCTTACTCTAGTCCTTAGAAGGATTGCTGGAGCTTTGCATACTTCTTAGCATCTTTCAGGATTGACAAAACCTTCTGGTTGTATCACATACAACCTTTCCTCAAGAAAATCGTCGAGGAAACATTGTTTTGACATCCCATCTGCAAGATTTCATAAATAATGCAGTAACTGCTAATATAATTCCAACAAACTCTTAGCATCGCTACGAGTGAGAAAGTCTCATCGTAGTCAACTCCTTGAACTTGTCGGAAAACATCTTAACGACAAGTCGAGCTTTCTTAATGGTGACACTTACCATCATTGTCCGTCTTCCTTTTAAAATCCATCTACACCCAATAGCCTTACGACCATCAAGTAGTTCTTCCAAAGTCTATACTTTGTTTTTATACATGGATCCTCTCTCGGATTTTATGGCCTCGGGCCATTCGTCGGAATCCGGGCCCACCATCGCTTCTCCATAGCTCGTAGGTTCATTGTTGTCTAGCAACATGACTTCCAAGACAGGATTACGTACCACTCTAAAGTAGTACGCATCCTTGTCGACCTACGAGGTTTGGTAGTGACTTGATCCGAAGTTTCATGATCACTATCATAAGCTTCCACATCAATTGGTATAGGTGCCACAGGAACAACTTCCTGTGCCCTGCTACACACTAGTTGAAGTGACGGTTCAATAACCTCATCAAGTCTCCACCATCCTCCCACTCAATTCTTTCGAGAGAAACTTTTCCTCGAGAAAGGACCCGTTTCTAGAAACAATCACTTTTGCTTCCAGATCTGAAATAGGAGGTATTCCCAACTGTTTTGGGTATTCTATGAAGATGCATTTATCCACTTTGGGTTCGAGCTTATCAGCATGAAACATTTTCACATAAGCGTCGCAGCCCCAAACTTCTAAGAAACGACAGCTTGGGTTTCTCTAAACCATAGTTCATACGGTGTCGTCTCAACGGAATTGCGTGGTGCCCTATTTAAAGTGAATGCGGTTGTCTCTAATGCCTAACCCATAAACGATAGTGTAATTCGATAAGAGACATCATGGTATGCACCATATCCAATAGGGTGCAGTTATGTTCGGACACACCATCACACTATGGTGTTCCAGGCGGTATTAGTTGTGAAACAATTTCCACAATGTCTTAATTGTGTGCCAAACTCGTAACTCAGATATCTCTATGATCATATCATAGACATTTTATCCTCTTGTCACGCTGATCTTCAACTTCACTCTGAAATTACTTGAACCTTTCAATAATTCAGACTTGTGTTTCATCAAGTAAATATACTTATCCTCTAGTCAAATCATCTGTGAAGTAAGAACATAACGATATCCACTGCGTGCCTCAGCACTCATTGGACTGCACACATCAAAATCTATTACTTCCAACAAGTTGATTTCTTGTTCCATCTTATTGAAAACGAGGCCTTTCAGTCATCTTGCCCATGTGGTATGATTTGCATGTCTGAAGTGATTCAAAATCAAGTGAGTCCAAACGATCCATCTGTATGGAGTTTCTTCATGCATATCTACCAATAGACATGGTTCGCATGTCTCAATCTTTTCAAAAACGAGTGAGTCGAAAGATCCATCGACATGGAGCTTCTTCATGCGTTGTATACCAATATGACTCAAATGGCAGTGCCACAAGTATGTGGTACTATCATTACTATCTTATATCTTTTGGCATGAACATGTGTATCACTACGACCGAGATTCAATAAACCATTCATTTTAGGTTCAAGACCATTGAAGGTATTATTCAAATAAACAGAGTAACCATTATTCTCCTTAAATGAATAACCGTATTGCGATAAATATAATCCAATCATGTCTATGCTCAACGCAAACACCAAAGCAAACAACATTTATCTGGGTTCAATACTAATCCCGAAGGTAGAGGGAGCGTGCGATGGTGATCATATCATCCTTGGAAACATTTCCAACACACATCGTCACCTCACCCTTAGCTAGTCTCCATTTATTCCATAGCTTTTGTTTCGAGTTACCAATGTCAGCAACTGAACCGGTATCTAATACCCATGTGCTACTAGGAGTACTAGTAAGGTACACATCAATAACACATATATCAAATATACTTTTGTTGACCTTGCCAGCCTTCTCATCTACCAAGTATCTAGTGTAGTTCTGCTTCAGTGACCGTTCCCCTCATTACAGAAGCACTTAGTCTCGGGTTTGGGTTCAACCTTGGGTTTATTCACTAGAGCAGCAACTGATTTGCCGTTTCATGAAGTATCCCTCTTTCCCTTGCCCTTCTTGAAACTAGTGGTTTTACTAACCATCAACAATTGATGCTCCTACTTGATTTCTACTTTCGCGGTGTCAAACATCACGAGTTGCTCAAGGATCATCCTGTCTATCCCTGATATGTTATTGTTCATGACGAAGCTCTAATAGCTTGGTGGCAGTGACTATGGAGAACCATCACTATCTCATGTGGAAGATTAACTCCCACTCGATTCAAGCGATTGTAGTACTCAGACAATCTGAGCACATGCTCAACGATTGGGCTTTTCTCCCTTAGTTTGCAGGCTTAAGAAACTTGTCAGAGGTCTCATACCTCTTGACGTGGGCACTAGTCTGAAATCCCAATTTCAGTCTTTGGAACATTTCATATGTTCTGCGACGTTTCAAAAAAACGTCTTTGGTGCCACAATTCTAAACCGTTAGCATTACGCACTGAACTATCACGTAGTCATCAAAACGTGTATGTCAGATGTTTCGCAACATCTACAGATGACGCTCGAGGTTCAGCACACCGAGCGGTGCATTAAGGACATAAGCCTTCTGCGCAGCAATGAGGATAATCCTCAGTTTACGGACCCAGTCCGCATAATTTCTACTATCAACTTTCAACTAAATTTTCTCTAGGAACATATCTTAAACAGTAGAACTAAAGCGTAAGCTACGACATAATTTGCAAAGACCTTTTGACTATGTTCATGATAATTGAGTTCATTTGATTATTTAATGAACTCCCACTTAGATAGACACCCCTCTAGTCATATAAGTGATACATGATCCGAGTCAACTAGGCCATGTCCGATCATCACGTGAGACGGACTAGTCATCATCGGTGAACATCTTCATGTTGATCGTATCTACTATACGACTCATGTTCGACCTTTCAGTCTCTTGTGTTCCGAGGCCATGTCTGTACATGCTAGGCTCGTCAAGTCAACCTAAGTGTTTCACATGTGTAAATCTGGCTTACACCCGTTGTATGCGAACGTTAGAATCTATCACACCCGATCATCACATGGTGCTTCGAAACAACGAACCTTTGCAACGGTGCACAGTTAGGGGGAACACATCTCTTGAAATTTTAGTGAGGGATCATCTTATTTATGCTACCGTCGTTCTAAGAAAATAAGATGTAAACATGACAAACATCACATGCAAATCATAAAGTGACATGAT
Source organism: Aegilops tauschii subsp. strangulata (assembly GCF_002575655.3). Classification (NCBI taxonomy): domain Eukaryota; kingdom Viridiplantae; phylum Streptophyta; class Magnoliopsida; order Poales; family Poaceae; genus Aegilops; species Aegilops tauschii. Next base: position 185,854,869 of record NC_053040.3, read on the forward strand.
ATGGCCAATATCATCTTGCGCCTTTGATCTCCATCTTCGAGGCGCGGCATGATCACCTTCGTCACCGGCATGACACCATGATCTCCATCATCGTGTCTTCATGAAGTTGTCTCGCCAACTATTACTTCTACTACTATGGCTAATGGTTAGCAATAAAGTAAAGTAATTACATGGCGTTTTTCATTGACACGCAGGTCATACAATAAATTAAGACAACTCCTATGGCTCCTGTCGGTTGTCATACTCATCGACATGCAAGTCGTGATTCCTATTACAAGAACATGATCAGTCTCATAGATCACATATATATAATTCATCACATCCTTTTGGCCATATCACATCACATAGCATACCCTGCAAAAACAAGTTAGACGTCCTCTAATTGTTGTTGCATGTTTTACGTGGCTGCTATGGGTGTCTAGCAAGAACGTTTCTTACCTACGCAAAAGCCACAACGGTGATATGCCAATTGCTATTTACCCTTCATAAGGACCCTCTTCATCGAATCCGATCCGACTAAAGTGGGAGAGACAAACACCCGCTAGCCACCTTATGCATCAAGTGCATGTCAGTCGGTCGAACCTGTGTCACGTAAGAGTACGTGTAAGCTCGGTCCGGGCCGCTTCATCCCACAATGCCGCCGAATCAAGATAAGACTAGTAACGGTAAGCAAATTGAACAAATCATCGCCCACAACTACTTTGTGTTCTACTCGTGCATAGAATCTACGCATAGACCTAGCTCATGATGCCACTGTTGGGGAACGTAGTAATAATTCAAAATTTTCCTACGTCTCACCAAGATCAATCTAGGAGATGCTACCAACAAGAGAGAGGGAGTGCATCTTCATACCCTTGAAGATCGCTAAGCGGAAGCGTTACAAGAACGCGGTTGATGGAGTCGTACTCGCGGCGATTCAAATCGCGGAAGATCCGATCTAGCGCCGAACGGACGGCGCCTCCGCGTTCAACACACGTACAGCCCGGGGACGTCTCCTCCTTCTTGATCCAGCAAGGGGAGAGGAGAAGTTGAGGGAGAACTCCAGCAGCACGACGGCGTGGTGGCGATGGAGCTCGTGGTTCTCCGGCAGAGCTTCGCTAAGCACTACGGAGGAGGAGGAGTTGGAGGAGGAGAGGGCTGCGCCAGGCAAGGGGTGCGGCTGCCCTCTCTCTCCCTCACTATATATAGGGGGAAGGGGGTGGAGGAGGCGCCCTAGGGTTCCCTAGGGGAGGGGCGGCGGCCACAGGGGACACCCTAGATCGGTTTGGGTGCCCCCACCCCTGGGAAACTTGCCTCCCAAGCCGGGAGGGGTGGCTGCCCTAGGGGAGGCGCCCCCACCTCTCCACGTTACGTGAGAGGGGTTGGGAGGGGCGCACAGCCCCTTAGTGGGCTGGTGTGCCCCCTCCCCTTGGCCCATAAGGCCCCCCAATGCTTGGCGGGGCCTCCGAAACACCTTTCGGTCACGCTGGTCGTCACCTGGTACTCCCAGAACAATTCCGGACTCCAATACCCTTCGTCCAATATATCGATCTTCACCTCCGGACCACTCCGGAGTTCCTCGTCACGTCCGGGATCTCATCCGGGACTCCAAACAACCTTCGGTAACCACATACTATTTCCCATAACAACTCTAGCGTCACCGAACCTTAAGTGTGTAGACCCTACGGGTTCGGGAACCATGCAGACATGACCGAGACACCTCTCCGGCCAATAACCAATAGCGGGATCTGGATACCCATATTGGCTCCCACATGTTCCACGATGATCTCATCGAATGAACCACGATGTCGGGGATTCAATCAATCCCGTATACAATTCCCTTTGTCTATCGGTATGTTACTTGCCCGAGATTCGATCGTCGGTATCCCAATACCTCGTTCAATCTCGTTATCGGCAAGTCTCTTTACTCGTTCCGTAACGCATGATCCCGTGACTAACTCCTTAGTCACATTGAGCTCGTTATGATGATGCATTACCGAGTGGGCCCAGAGATACCTCTCCGTCATACGAAGTGACAAATCCCAGTCTCGATTCGTGCCAACCTAACAGACACTTTTGGAGATACTTGTAGTGCACCTTTATAGCCACCCAGTTACGTTGTGACGTTTGGTACACCCAAAGCACTCCTACGGTATCCGGGAGTTTGCACAATCTCATGGTCTAAGGAAATGATACTTGACATTAGAAAAGCTCTAGCAAACGAACTACACGATCTTGTGCTATGCTTAGGATTGGGTCTTGTCCATCACATCATTCTCCTAATGATGTGATCCCGTTATCAATGACATCCAATGTCCATGGTCAGGAAACCATAACCATCTATTGATCAACGAGCTAGTCAACTAGAGGCTTACTAGGGACATGTTGTGGTCTATGTATTCACACATGTATTACGGTTTCCAGTTAATACAATTATAGCATGAACAATAGACAATTATCATGAACAAGGAAATACAATAATAACCATTTTATTATTGCCTCTAGGGCATATTTCCAACAGTACACTCATCGCATCGCACCTTCTCCTTAACTCGACCTCCCGGCTCCGACGGTGCTCCATCCCGCACCCCCATGGAGCGGCTACCTCGAAGCCGGCGCCGCGGGCGACATCTCCACGGCGGCTCTCCCCAGTGCAAGGCCCCTTCGGCGGCGGTGTCCATACCAGCCGGATCTACTGTTGTTGCTCCGGCTCTCGCTCGGTCGCTCGCGCTGCTGCTGCTGTTGCTGCTGCTCTGGCTCTCGCTCGCTCGCTCGCCCAGCTGCTGCTGCTCCGGCTCTCGCTCGCTCGCTCGCGCTGCTGCTGCTGCTCCCCCCTCGCTCGTGCTGCTGCTTTGCTTCGATTTAGCTGCACTTCAGTCGAATGAATCGACTTTTGGGTCAGTCGATTTTCAGGGGGTGGGGGTCTCGCCGGAGTTAAGGAAGAACCACCCGCAGCGGGGAGGGGGCTTGCCGAAGAGGTACCCCACTATCTATCTTAGGGTTCTAGGTGGGGTGCTGCTCGTCGGTGGTGGGGGCGCGGTGGTGGGGCGGTGGCTTGGGGATCGCCGAAGGAAAAGCTTGGCGCGGGGGGGGGTAGAGGGCTGGCCGGGGCGGCGGCGGACCGACGGTGGGGAGTTGTTTCGGGGCGGCGAGACGGCGGCGGACCGGCAATGGGGAGTTATTTTGGGGTGGCGAGGCGGCGGCGGACCGGCGGTGGGGAGTTGTTTCGGGGCGGCGAGGCGGCGCGGGGTTCGGTCGATGGTGGCTGGCGGCTCAGGGGGGTGTAGGTTGAAGATGAACTGCAGGCCCTCCCTAAACTATCCCATGTGAAGTGCCTCTCTGCCACCACTGCGTCCAGTTTCGACAGTAACATTCAGATTCCACACGAAATTTCAGTTTCGACAGTTAAGTTCAGAGTCAACAGTTTTTACCTCATCTGTTGTAGTCAGGTGGTTTTTGGTGATGTAAATTTTACATCTATCACTTTTTGGTAATGCATTTTACATCATCAATTGGAGATGCTATTAGAATCCCACTTGAGATTAACGATGTCTGTCTTGTGTTGCTTCGGCCTTGACGTCTTACGGCTCACCAGAGCTGCTCCAACAACGGAACGATCCATCACAACAGAGCAGTGCCCTGGACACCGTCTACAGATTCCTCAGATCTTCCTCCACACCTCCGACAGCCACCTCTGTCTAAACTTCTTCAGCGACCAACCAATGATGCTGAGGTCGACACGGCTACGACAAAGAGGTTGTATACTTGTCACATCACTTATTACTCTACATTCATGTCGATCCATTAGGGCTATTGTGGTTCAACGGAAAAACATAGCAATAGGAAGTTTTCCTATGGCACTCTACTATTCAATTATTCATGCATTTTGTTGAAAGGAATGGAGCAAAACAGCCACCTGGACCTACTTTTCAAAATCCTATGCATGAAAACAAGACCAAGTGCATTAGTGGCAGACTAACATTCTAATTATACATGCTTGCATATGGTTTCACTTTATTGATGTTCAAACTTGAGTTCTAAATTAGTTGTGGGGCACATATCGAGGCAACAATGAATAGTATCTCTGTCTAATATCTGGTTTACCTAGGGTATTCCTATGTTGTTCATCTTGGGTGGGAAACAAATAGTAAAGCAATCTTCATCTATTTTTTTCTTAAATTAAAGCAATCATCAGCCTGCTATCATTATTTTTGGATCCCTCCACTGGTTGTTACCATTACGCTAGATTTCTGCATGCTCTCCTTACATAATCTCACTATATTTTTTGTATGCATGTCAGATATTGTACACAGTCATGCTGAACATGTAGAGAAAAAGAGAAGAGTTTTGCGCGGCAATACAATGTCATGCATACATCGCTCCATGGTGGGTTCAATGGCAAACCCTCCCCCCTCTCCAGATTGTAATCCATAGGAAGATATCTGTTCTGAGGCGGATTCAGACGCAGCTGACCACTCCTATTTACCCCCCAAGGTGTTTGCTCTAACTTGGCATGATGATGTTAGTCATATCATGCATATGTTGCCTTGCAGTGCCTACTTTCGACGTCATATATGTCATCTTCTTAGTTTAGACATGTTCTATAATGCCACCTGTTTAGTTTCAATATCATATATGCGAATTATGCAGTCTCATGTCTTTTAGCCTGCCATAATATATGTGAAATGTGCAATGCCATCCTGTTTAACCAGGCATCATATATTTGAATGAATCTTGCCCATACTTTTCTTCATTACATTTCTATTTGTCGACAATGTTTGTACATTAAACTACTCTTCCTATGAATCAACCATTTGAGTGGGTGATGGAAAAATCTGGAGTGAAAACAAGGCCTTTAGAGCAGACAGTGCTACCTGTCGAAGCAGATCTCTTGCTGGGTCCCGATAGCTCCTCGGAGATGGATTCAAAGACAGATGACCAGTCCTATTCCCCCACCGAGGTGCATGCTCTAACTTGGCACGGTTATACTGCTCATATCATGCATATGGTGTCTTGCATTGCATAGTTTAGACATCATATACCCAATATTCAACACCATGTTCTTAGTTCAGACATCATATATGCGAATGCCCTCTGCTTAGCATATAAATCACATATGTGAATTAAATCATGCGATACTGATTACTTAGATAACATTTATGTGAATTATGTCATGCGATCCTGTTTAGTTAGTCATCATATCTTTGAATTATGTTATGCTATGCTATCCATTTTAGATAGACATCATATATGTGAAATTATGTCATGCTATCCGTTTTAGTTAAACAATATAAATGTCAACTATTTCATGCCCTCTTTTTTCCACACTATCTATTGCATTTGTCTCTCATACAATGTCTGTACATTCAACTATGTTTCCTGCTTATCGGCCATTTGGATTGGAGCGGGTGATGGCAGTATCTAGCGGAGTAAAAGCACAGTCTTCAAATAAAATGGTGCTACCTCTTCGTGGAGATAGCACCCCGGTTGTACATGCACGAGAACCATCCCTACCACACATAACCTAGACTCTCGCAGATTTTACCCCTACTGCGATGGACAGGAAACCAGCTTCACCCAATCTAACCCCAACCCCAGCAGATAGTAACCCAGTTCCTGTTGACACAGCACCATCTCCACCACAGAGCTCCCAAACAAGAGCAGTTAGTAAGGCAGCTACAGTGCCCAAAGCGCTAGTACTACCACGGTGAACCCCAACTCCACTAGTTAGTACACCTATTCCTGTGGAGGAAGCACAACCAGCCATTCATAGTTTAGCATCTATCACATTTGATGTTGTTAAATCCTATGTGCGTATCTTCCCATCATGGAAATATTATACTGTAGATGAAGGAAAATGCCAGTTGCAGGTGTTTGTCCAGGAGTTATGTGTAAGTAATGTTATTCATGGCAATCACTTTGCTTTGTGCCATACATTCTACCTCCATGATGGTTATAATACAGCGAATTTTCCCATTTTTCTCTATAGAGAAGGACCGATTTGGAAACTCAAGATGAGGTAACCTATGCTAATACCTCTACTATCTTCAAGAATGCTTGGTGGCAATATCGGAATTACCTAAAGAAAACATACTTCACTGGCAAAGAAACTCATCAAATTCCCTTACGTTCTCCTGAGATACATTTACTGGACGAGGACTGGGAACGCCTTGTTCTGTACTGGTCCCGAACCAAGAATGTGGTAAGGTCTATGAGCTCATTTTATTTTAAGTACTATATGCTTGCGTCTTACTGTACTCTGTTCATGTAGAACAAGTGCTTAAACCTGAAGAACAAATGTTCTCATTTAAGATTCCATTGCTATCGTGCATACTGCTTTGCTCTTGTATCACTTTATTTACTCATACAAACTTATTTTTAAATTGAACAATACAATGGAAACTCCAATGGCACAACAAGTATGTTTACGCATGTTTCTTTAACATGTTTGCTCTTATAAATAGCTCTGTTGATTTCAATTTCAATTATGTATACTGTTGGACATATGCCCTAGAGGCAATAATAAATGGTTATTATTATATTTCTTTGTTCATGATAATTGTCTATTGTTCATGCTATAATTGTGTTATCCGGAAATCGTAATACATGTGTGAATATATAGACCACAACGTGTCCCTAGTAAGCCTCTAGTTGACTAGCTCGTTGATCAACAGATAGTCATGGTTTCCTGACTATGGACATTGGATGTCATTGATAACGAGATCACATCATTAGGAGAATGATGTGATGGACAAGACCCAATCCTAAGCATAGCATAAAAGATCATGTAGTTCGTTTGCTAGAGCTTTTCCAATGTCAAGTATCTTTTCCTTAGACCATGAGATCGTGTAACTCCCGGATGCCGTAGGAGTGCTTTGGGTGTACCCAACGTCACAACGTAACTGGGTGACTATAAAGGTACACTACGGGTATCTCTGAAAGTGTCTGTTGGGTTGACACGGATCGAGACTGGGATTTGTCACTCCGTATGACGGAGAGGTATCTCTGGGCCCGCTCGGTAATGCATCATCATAATGAGCTCAATGTGACTAAGGAGTTAGCCACGGGATCATGCATTACTGTACGAGTAAAGTGACTTGCCGGTAACGAGATTGAACAAGGTATTGGGATACCGGCGATCGAATCTCGGGCAAGTAACATACCGATTGACAAAGGGAATTGTATACGGGATTGATTGAATCCTTGACATCGTGGTTCATCCGATGAGATCATCGTGGAACATGTGGGAGCCAACATGGGTATCCAGATCCCGCTGTTGGTTATTGACCGGAGAGGCGTCTCGGTCATGTCTGCATGTCTCCCGAACCCGTAGGGTCTACACACTTAAGGTTCGGTGACGCTAGGGTTATAGAGATATTAGTATGCGGTAACCCGAAAGTTGTTCGGAGTCCCGGATGAGATCCCGGACGTCACGAGGAGTTCCGGAATGGTCCGGAGGTAAAGATTTATATATGGGAAGTCTTATTTTGGTCGCCGGAAAAGTTTCGCACTTTATCGGTATTGTACCGGGAGTGCCGAAAGGGGCCCGGGGGTCCAACAAGGGGGTCCACCAGCCCCGGGGGGCCACATGGGCTGTAGGGGGTGCGCCTTGGCCTATATGGGCCAAGGGCACCAGCCCCAAGAGGCCCATGCACCAAGAGATAAGAAAAGGGGAGAGTCCTAAAAGGGGAAGGCACCTCCGAGGTGCCTTGGGGAGGAAGGACTCCTCCCTGGCCGCACCCTTCCTTGGAGGAAGGGTCAAGGCTGCGCCCCCCCCCCCTCTCCCTTGGCCCTATATATAGTGGGGGAGGGAGGGCAGCAATACACAAGCCCTGGCGCCTCCCTCTCCCTCCCGTGACACACCTCCCTCCTCCCGCAGCGCTCGGCGAAGCCCTGTTGGAATCCCGCTACTTCCACCACCACGCCGTCGTGCTGCTGGATCTCCATTAACCTCTCCTTCCCCCTTGCTGGATCAAGAAGGAGGAGACATCGCTGCTCCGTATGTGTGTTGAACGCGGAGGTGCCGTCCGTTCAGCGCTAGGATCATCGGTGATTTGGATCACGACGAGTACGACTCCATCAACCCCGTTCTCTTGAACGCTTCCGCTCGCGATCTACAAGGGTATGTAGATGCACTCTCCTTCCCCTCGTTGCTAGATTACTCCATAGATTGATATTGGTGATGCGTAGAAAGTTTTGAATTTCTGCTGCGTTCCCCAACAGTGGTATCAGAGCTAGGTCTATGCGTAGTTTCTATGCACGAGTAGAACACAAAGTAGTTGTGGGCGTCGATTTTGTCAATTTACTTGCGGTTACTAGTCTTATCTTGATTCGGCGGCATCGTGGGATGAAGCGGCCCGGACCGACCTTACACGTACTCTTACGTGAGACAGGTTCCACCGACTGACATGCACTAGTTGCATAAGGTGGCTAGCGGGTGTCTGTCTCTCCCACTTTAGTCGGATCGGATTCGATGAAAAGGGTCCTTATGAAGGGTAAATAGAAATTGGCATATCACGTTGTGGCTTTTGCGTAGGTAAGAAACGTTCTTGCTAGAATCCCATAGCAGCCACGTAAAACATGCAACAACAATTAGAGGACGTCTAACTTGTTTTTGCAGGGTATGCTATGTGATGTGATATGGCCAAAAGGATGTGATGAATGATATATGTGATGTATGAGATTGATCATGTTCTTGTAATAGGGATCACGACTTGCATGTCGATGAGTATGTCAACCGGCAGGAGCCATAGGAGTTGTCTTTATTTTTTGTATGACCTGCGTGTCATTGAATAACGCCATGTAAATTACTTTACTTTGTTGCTAAACGCGTTAGCCATAGAAGTAGAAGTAATCGTTGGCGTGACAACTTCAAGAAGACACAATGATGGAGATCATGGTGTCATGCCGGTGACGAAGATGATCATGGTGCCCCGAAGATGGAGATCAAAGGAGCAAAATGATATTGGCCATATCATGTCACTATTTGATTTGCATTTTATGTTTATCATGTTTACATCTTATTTGCTTAGAACGATGGTAGCATAAATAAGATGATCCCTCACTAAAATTTCAAGAGACGTGTTCCCCCTAACTGTGCACCGTTGCGAAGGTTCGTTGTTTCGAAGCACCACGTGATGATCGGGTGTGATAGATTCTAACGTTCGAATACAACGGGTGTTGACGAGCCTAGCATGTACAGACATGGCCTCGGAACACATGCGGAACACTTAGGTTGACTTGACGAGCCTAGCGTGTACAGACATGGCCTCGGAACACAAGAGATCGAAAGGTCGAACATGAGTCGTATAGTAGATGCGATCAACATGGAGATGTTCACCGATGATGACTAGTCCGTCTCACGTGATGATCGGACACGGCCTAGTTTGACTCGGATCATGTATCACTTAGATGACTAGAGGGATGTCTATCTGAGTGGGAGTTCATTAAATAATCAGATGAACTTCATTATCATGAACATAGTCAAAAAGTCTTTGCAAATTATGTCATAGCTTGCGCTTTAGTTCTACTGTTTAAGATATGTTCCTAGAGAAAAATTTAGTTGAAAGTTGGTAGTAGCAATTATGCAGACTGGGTCCGTAAACTGAGGATTGTCCTCATTGCTGCACAGAAGGCTTATGTCCTTAATGCACCGCTCGGTGTGCTGAACCTCAGCGTCGTCTGTAGATGTTGCGGAACATCTGACATACACGTTTTGATAACTACGTGATAGTTCAGTGCGTAATGCTAACGGTTTAGAATTGTGGCACCAAAGACGTTTTTGAAACGTCGCAGAACATATGAGATGTTCCGAAGACTGAAATTGGGATTTCAGACTAGTGCCCACGTCAAGAGGTATGAGACCTCTGACAAGTTTCTTGAACCTGCAAACTAAGGGAGAAAAGCTCAATCGTTGAGCATGTGCTCAGATTGTCTGAGTACCACAATCGCTTGAATCGAGTGGGAGTTAGTCTCCCAGATGAGATAGTGATGGTTCTCCATAGTCACTGCCACCAAGCTAGTAGAGCTTCGTGATGAACTATAACATATCAGGGATAGTTATGATGATCCGTGAGCTATTCGCGATGTTTGACACCGCGAAAGTAGAAATCAAGAAGGAGCATCAATTGTTGATGGTTAGTAAAACCACTAGTTTCTAGAAGGGCAAGGGCAAAAGGGATACTTCATGAAACAGCAAATCATTTGCTGCTCTAGTGAAGAAACCCAAGGTTGAACCCAAACCCGAGACTAAGTGCTTCTGTAATGAGGGGAACGGTGACTGAAGCGGAACTACCCTAGATACTTGGTAGATGAGAAGGCAGGCAAGATCGATATACATTATATGAATGTGTACTTTACTAGTACTCCTAGCAGCACCAGGGTATTAGATGCCGGTTCGGTTGCTAAGTGTTAGTAACTCGAAATAAAAGCTGCGGAATAAATGGAGACTAGCTAAAGGTGAGATGACGATGTATGTTGGAAGTGTTTCCAAGGTTGATGTGATCAAGCATCGCATGCTCCCTCTACCATCGAGATTTGGTGTTTGCGTTGAGCATGATTGGATTATGTTTATCGCAATACGGTTATTCATTTAAGGATAATAATGGTTACTCTGTTTATTTGAATAATACCTTCAATGGTCTTGCACCTAAAATGAATCTCGATCGTAGTGATACACATGTTCGTGCCAAAAGATATAAAATAGTAATGATAGTTCCACATACTTGTGGCACTGCCATTTGAGTCATATTGGTATAGAACGCATGAAGAAGCTCCATGTAGATGGATCTTTGGACTCACTCGTTTTTGAAAAGATTGAGACATGCGAACCATGTCTATTGGTATATATGCATGAAGAAACTCCATGCAGATGGATCGTTTGGATTCACTTGATTTTGAATCACTTGAGACATGCAAATCATACCACATGGGCAAGCTGACTGAAAGTCCTCGTTTTCAGTAAGATGGAACAAGAGAGCAACTTATTGGAAGTAATACATTTTGATGTATGCAGTCCAATGAGTGCTGAGGCATGCAGTGGATATCGTTATGTTCTTACTTCACAGATGATTTGAGTAGATGCTGAGTGTATTTACTTGATGAAACACAAGTCTAAATTATTGAAAGGTTCAAGTAATTTCAGAGTGAAGTTGAAGATCGTCGTGACAAGAGGATAAAATGTCTGTGATATGATCATAGAGATGAGTATCCGAGTTACGAGTTTGGCACACAATTAAGACATTGTGGAAAGTGTTTCACAATTAATACCGCCTGGAACACCATAGTGTGATGGTGTGTCCGGACATCATAGGTGCACCCAATTGGATATGGTGCATACCATGATGTCTCTTATCAAATTACCACTATCGTTTATGGGTTAGGCATTAGAGACAACCGCATTCACTTTAAAAGGGGCACCACGCAATTCCGTTGAGACGACACCGTTTAGAGAAACCTAAGTTGTCGTTTCTTAAAAGTTTGGGGCTGCGATGCTTATGTGAAAAGTTTCAGGCTGATAAGCTCGAACCCAAAGCGGATAAATGCGTCTTCATAGAATACCCAAAACAGTTGGGTATACCTCCTATTTCAGATCTGGAAGCAAAAGTAATTGCCTCTAGAAACAGGTCCTTTCTCGAGGAAAAGTTTCTCTCGAAAGAATTGAGTGGGAGGATGGTGGAGACTTGATGAGGTTATTGAACCATAACTTCAACTAGTGTGTAGCAGGGCACAGGAAGTTGTTCCTGTGGCACCTACACCAATTGAAGTGGAAGCTTATGATAGTGATCATGAAACTTCGGATCAAGTCACTACCAAACCTCGTAGGTCGACAAGGATATGTACTACTCCTGAGTGGTACGATAATCCAGTCTTAGATATCATGTTATTAGAAAATACTGAACCTACGAGCTATGGAGAAGCGATGGTGGGCCCATATTCCGACAAATGGTTAGAAGCCATGAAATCCGAGATAAATGGAGAAGAAGACGGACGTGGACGGTAATGTTACCATCTATGAAGCTCGACTTGTGGCAAAGAGTATTTTCACAAGTTCAAGGAGTTGACTACGATGAGATTTTCTCATCCGTAGCGATGCTTAAGTCCGTCGGAATCATGTTAGCATTAGCTGCATTTATGAAATCTGGCAGATGGATGTCGAAACAAGTTTCCTTACCAGTTTTCGTAAGGAAAGGTTGTATGTGATACAATCAGAAAAGTTTTGTCGATCCTAAGGATGCTAAAAGGTATGCTAGCTCCAGCGATCCTTCCATGGATTAGAGCAAGCATCTCGGAGTCAGAATATACGCTTTGATGGAGTGATCAAAGTTTTTGGGTTTATACAAAGTTTGTTAGAAACTTGTATTTACAATAAAGTGAGTGGGAGCGCTGCAACATTTCTGATAAGTATATGTGAATGACATATTGTTGATCCGAAATGATGTAAAATTTCTGGAAAGCATAAAGGGTTGTTTGAAAGGAGTTTTTCAAAGGAAGACCTGGATAAAGCTGCTTTCATATTGGGCATCAAGATCTATAGAGATAGATCAAGACGCCTGATGATACTTTCAAAGAACGCACACCTTGACATGATTTTGAAAGAGTTCAAAATAGATCAGCAAAGAAGGAGTTCTTGGCTGTGTTACAAAGTGTGAGTATTGAGTAAGACTCAAGACGTGACCACAGCAGAAAAGAGAGAAAGGACGAAGGTCGTCCCCTATGCTTTAGACGTAGGCTCTACAGTATGCTATGCTGTGTACCGCACATGAAGTGTGCCTTGCCATGAGTTGGTCAAGGGGTACAATAGTGATCCGGGAATGGATCACGTGACAGCGGTCGAACTTATCCTTAGTATCTAGTGGACTAAAGAATTTTCTCGATTATGGAGGTGAAAAGGAGTTCGTCGTAAAGATTTACGTCGATGCGAACTTTGACACTAATCCGGATGACTCTGAGTAGTAAACCGGATTCGTATAGTCGAGCAATTATTTGAAATGGCTCCAAATAGCGCGTCGTAGCATCCACAAGATGACATAGATATTCGTAAAGCACACACGGATCTAAAAGGTTCAGACCCGTTGACTAATAACCTCTCTCACAAGCATAACATGATCAAACCAGAACTCATTGAGTGTTAATCACATAGTGATGTGAACTAGATTGTTGACACTAGTAAACTCTTTAGATGTTGGTCACATGGTGATGTGACCTGTCAGTGTTAATCACATGGTGATGTGAACTAGATTATTGACTCTAGTGCAAGTGGGAGACTGTTGGAAATATGCCCTAGAGGCAATAATAAATAGGTTATTATTATATTTCCTTGTTCATGATAATCGTTTATTATCCATGCTAGAATTGTATTGATAGGAAACTCAGATACATGTGTGGATACATAGACAACACCATGTCCCTAGTAAGCCTCTAGTTGACTAGCTCGTTGATCAATAGATGGTTACGGTTTCCTGACCATGGAAATTGGATGTCGTTGATAACGGGATCACATCATTAGGAGAATGATGTGATGGACGAGACCCAATCCTAAGCCTAGCACAAGATCGTGTAGTTCGTTTGCTCAGAGCTTTTCTAATGTCAAGTATCAGTTCCTTAGACCATGAGATTGTGCAACTCCCGGATACCGTAGGAATGCTTTGGGTGTACCAAACGTCACAACGTAACTGGGTGACTATAAAGGTGCACTACAGGTATCTCCGAAAGTGTCTGTTGGGTTGGCACGAATCGAGACTGGGATTTGTCACTCCGTGTAAACGGAGAGGTATCTCTGGGCCCACTCGGTAGGACATCATCATAATGTGCACAGTGTGACCAAGAAGTTGATCACGGGATGATGTGAGTTACGGAACGAGTAAAGAGACTTGCCGGTAACAAGATTGAACAAGGTATAGGGATACCGACGATCGAATCTCGGGCAAGTAACATACCGATAGACAAAGGGAATTGTATACGGGATTGATTGAATCCTCGACATCGTGGTTCATCCGATGAGAACATCGTGGAACATGTGGGAGCCAACATGGGTATCCAGATCCCGCTGTTGGTTATTGACTGGAGAGTCGTCTCGGTCATGTCTGCATGTCTCCCGAACCCGTAGGGTCTACACACTTAAGGTTCGGTGACGCTAGGGTTATAGAGATATTAGTATGCGGTAACCCGAAAGTTGTTCGGAGTCCCGGATGAGATCCCGGACGTCACGAGGAGTTCCGGAATGGTCCGGAGGTAAAGATTTATATATGGGAAGTCTTATTTTGGTCGCCGGAAAAGTTTCGCACTTTATCGGTATTGTACCGGGAGTGCCGAAAGGGGTCCGGGGGTCCAACAAGGGGGTCCACCAGCCCCGGGGGGGCCACATGGGCTGTAGGGGGTGCGCCTTGGCCTATATGGGCCAAGGGCACCAGCCCCAAGAGGCCCATGCACCAAGAGATAAGAAAAGGGGAGAGTCCTAAAAGGGGAAGGCACCTCCGAGGTGCCTTGGGGAGGAAGGACTCCTCCCTGGCCGCACCCTTCCTTGGAGGAAGGGTCAAGGCTGCGCCCCCCCCCTCTCCCTTGGCCCTATATATAGTGGGGGGGAGGGAGGGCAGCAATACACAAGCCCTGGCGCCTCCCTCTCCCTCCCGTGACACACCTCCCTCCTCCCGCAGCGCTTGGCGAAGCCCTGTTGGAATACCGCTACTTCCACCACCACGCCGTCGTGCTGCTGGATCTCCATTAACCTCTCCTTCCCCCTTGCTGGATCAAGAAGGAGGAGACGTCGCTGCTCCGTATGTGTGTTCAACACGGAGGTGCCGTCCGTTCGGCGCTAGGATCATCGGTGATTTGGATCACGACGAGTAGGACTCCATCAACCCCGTTCTCTTGAACGCTTCCGCTCGCGATCTACAAGGGTATGTAGATGCACTCTCCTTCCCCTCGTTGCTAGATTACTCCATAGATTGATCTTGGTGATGCGTAGAAAGTTTTGAATTTCTGTTGCGTTCCCCAACCCGGCGCCCCCCCAGGGGTCCCTATATATAGTGGGGGGGAGGGAGGGCAGCACCACCACAGCCCCTGGCGCCTCCCTCTCCCCCCGCAGCACCTCTCTCTCTCTCGCAGAAGCTTGGCGAAGCCCTGCCGAGATCCCCGCTACATCCACCACCACGCCGTCGTGCTGCTGGATCTCCATCAACCTCTCCTTCCCCCTTGCTGGATCAAGAAGGAGGAGACGTCGCTGCTCCGTACGTGTGTTGAACGCGGAGGTGCCGTCCGTTCGGCACTCGGTCATCGGTGATTTGGATCACGGCGAGTACGACTCCATCAACCCCGTTCACTTGAACGCTTCCGCTTGCGATCTACAAGGGTATGTAGATGCACTCCTTTCCCCTCGTTGCTAGATACTCCATAGATGGATCTTGGTGATGCGTAGGAAATTTTAAAATTCTGCTACGATCCCCAACATATACAGTTGACTTCTCATATCATGCACACTACTAGCATCACAACAGGGCCAATAGTGTTGTTGTACCCCGTGGTACCCATCTGAAATCTTGTTGTGCCGTGTAGTTTCCCACCCTTTGTATTCTTTTAGTCCTGCTTTGTCTTGAACTAATATGATTTGAACCGTGTCTCTATTTTGATTTGGCAAGACAATGTAGTGACCATAGGACATAGATATATGTTTGTTTGATGCTTTTTTAATGTACTACTTGGAAATAGAAGACTTGGTAGTTTAAACTTGCCCACCTTACTAATGAACTGGTTCACCGAAATGAGTTTCATATACTAGTACATGCTAAACATGTTATGTTCTGCTTGTTTCTTCTTTTAGAATGCTGACAGAATATTGGGGAACAGTGCCTTATTAAGCAACGGTAAAGGAAGTAATGCAGATAAGGTTCAGGATAGTGAGACATCCTTGTTGGTCTCCAACAAAGCTGATAAAACAGCTAAGGAAAACTATCTTGAAGACAGTGAGACAACCCCAAAGTCCTGTCTTGGTTTAGTGTTCGAGTTACTGGCCACTACCGCTGGGACAAGCTATTCAAACTCACTGTCTGAATTTGTTCGGTTTCTTGAGTCTCAACTACAAGCTGAAAGACATCGATCAGTTGTGTTGCGACATGAAGCGGAAGGACTGCGGAAGTCCCTGGAGCATCCAGATGCAAACTTTTTGGTGCAACAGCAAGCGTTGGAGGATTTTAGCGCCAAACAGGACAAAGCTAATAAGCTTGCTAAGCTTATTGCCAGCATGGTGGATACCCACAATAACGTTTCTTGAGCTCTTCTGAAGTTGTTTCAGTTATGGACTTGTTTTGCTGCCGCGTTTATTTGCAATCGTGGCCAATTTTGACGGCAAGTGTATGTAATATGCTGCTTTGTTCCCTATATTTGCACTGGTGGCGAACTTTGATACCCAGTGGATGTAATATGTGTAATAGCTGTAATAGGCTAGCATTAGTTGCTTGCTTATTTATTTCCTTATTGTCTTTTTTAGTTGTTTGCTTGTAGTCACTGCAGTTCTTTTTTCGCGTTTTTCTAGTGGCCACGTTAACCTATTTTTGGTAACTAGGCCACAATAATCGTGGCAACACACGGACTGTTGTAACCATGAGCCTCCTGCGGGATGTAGGATCCATGGGTCTTCTACGGGCCGTACGATCCATGGGCCTTGTACGGGCCGTATGATCCATGGGCCTTGTACGGGCCGTATGATCGATGGACCTTCTACGGGCCGTAGGATCCATGGGCCTTCTACGGGGCGTATAATCATTTTGCCAAACATGGGCCTTACTATTCGTGGACCATAATGGGCCGTTAATAGGCCATATTTGATAACGCTATGAAAACAGCCCAACGTGTTAACGGGCCACAAACGGGCCGAATGTAACCACGGGCTGAATTTGGACCACAAACGGAATAGGCCAGTAACGGACCGTAACTAATCAAATTCTAGAAATGTGCCCAAGAATAAATGGGCCCTTAGAAGGCCGAAAGTTAACACGGGCTGGAAACGGCCGACGGAATAATGGGCCATTAATGGGTATAAAACGATACACTGTTCATTATGGGGCAGTTTCATCTTGGGCCTTTAATGGGTCCAGAGTTATAAAGGGCCTCATATGGGCCTAAAGACATCATGGGCCATACATGGGCTGGAAGTTACAACGGGCTGGAATCATATTGGACAACCCAGATGAAGCTACTGGGCTTAATTCCGATAGGCCGTAATGGGCCGGGAGTTAGCGGGCCGTAAATGGGCTTTATACAAACAGGCTGTTTAACAGGCTTTCCGTAGGCCGGCCCGTTACCTTTTGACCGAGTCAAATGGGCCGAACTTTTCAACGAAATGGGCCTCTGTTGGGCCGTGCCATGTGTCAACGTATCATAGGCGCCTCCTGTCCAATGAGTGTACGACATCTGTCCCAACTATGAGCCAACACGTGTTTCCTCTGGCCAATGAGAATTTTACACGTGGAAATCCCCATTTGTCCGGGTTGTTAACGGGTTATCGGATCCAAAACCGGACACAATAGCTTAACGGCGACCCGTTATGGTGGATGCCACGTGTCGGTCATCGTTGACGAAAACACTTCCATGACGCGCCATTTATCGTCATGGAAGTGGACACTTCCATGATGATAATTTTGGTTATGTCATGGAACACTTCTACGACAGCACAGGTATGACTATCTTGATTCTATCATAAAATCATCATGGATGTACATGCATGACAGAAAACGTGACCTACTGTGACAAACATGTATCATCACGGAAGTGTCTTTTTTTTAGTGCAAACCCTAGAATCCAGATCAGGGAAACAGGGAAACATTGAGGAGGGGGAGAGGATGGATGGCTTACACCACACCACTGAAGGAGGATGCAAAGTGCTGGCTGCCCGTCGGATTTGCCTTCACCGCCTTGGCAAATGCCCTAGCCGCCACGTATTCCGGGTCGGGGGATTGGGGAGGAGGCAACGCCTAAGAAGGATTCAACCTCCCGCAGAGCTCGAGTGGATCTCCATCACCACCAGCATCGCCAGCGGAAGCGCCGCCGCCGACGCCGAGGCCGTCGCCGCCGCCAGGTTTCGCCTTCCCCATGGAAGCCCAAGGGAGAGCAGAGAGTGAGAAGTGGAGTGGGGGCGGCGCGTCGGCCCATCCGACGCGAGCCGACCAAGTCGTCACGAACAGACGGCATCGTTTGCCGTCCGCTATGCCATGTAGGGGGAAACCGGGCCCCAGCTGTCGGAAACACAGTCAAACGAAGCAAATCGGTCGATCAGTGCAAACTGCAAAAAGTTTACTGAATGCGTGCTGTTTTTTGCAAATAATTAGCGACCTCGTGGTTTTCTGCAGATGATGCCCCAAATGTGGTGGTTTTTTGCAATTCACTCCTTCTCCTCTGTTATTTGCCTTGCGTCATTTTCAAGCCGACTCTGCAACTAGCAGTTGTGCCTATCCTTACACGGGCAAGATGGTCTTCAAAGTGCCAATGGCTCGCTCACCCGCGTGACACAATGACTTTTCAGTAGCTGGAAACTAGTCTCTGGAAAGAACTGGGATTGCGCCCTGGTGCCGTTTTCCTTTCTGATGTTTATTTGAGAAGTGATGACCACCTCCAAGTTCAAGTGGTGTTAGCTATGGAAAATCTCAAATGAGCAAACGTGCCAAAACTGGAAATGTCGTAAAGACTGCAACTGCGGTGGTGAGGGACGGTGGTAAACTGCAGATGTGCGGTATGGAGAATACTACTAAAAAATATCCATATCTCTACTACTCAAAAAGAACGTAAGGTTTCTATTTGACCTCTCTTTCGTCCAACCTTCCTTATATATGTTCCACTTTTTCCTTTCCTCTTTGATTTCTTCCTCGCATCTCTGATTTTTCTCTCATCCATTCTCCCTAAAATAGAACCAATTGTCTCATGTTTTATTAACTTACCAAAATAAAAACATATTTTATTTGATAAGCCATTAAATTCTTACCAATTAAGTGCTTAACAATAAAATGGTAGGTAAATCATGATGATTGCATACAAGAACTTGGTAAGATTTTTAGCACATCATTATAATACGGGGCGTGCAGTTATGGGATAACCTACTAGAATGTTTATACTCCCGTTGCACCGCGCGGGAAATTGTCTAGTGATGATAAAAATACACCAGGGGTAGACTACAAACGCTATTGTGGCTAGTGCGTTGCATATTACTATTAGTACTATTTCCTACATGAAGATCCTGAAGTCATCATTAACCTTGCGGCTGAGTATCATCCGCTGAAAGTACCAGGTGTTATTCTTCCTATGTATTCTATCAATATATATAATTCATCCGAGAGCAATTACTCTGGCTTGTGATATTTATATGCAGGACAATTATTCACTACAAAAGTGGTTTATATCGGCGTTCGTCCGTACCACACTGTTCAACGGACGTGCGCAAGCCGCCACTTTTGCGGCCCAGTCTACATCAACACGACGTGGCTGACTCGCCCGTCCATGCGGTTTACCGCGCCTGCAATTGACTCGCTCGTTTGCATCGGCTTGCAACACCGCGGCTGACTCATCTGTCTGTGCCCGCGGCCCACTCGCCCGCGTCCGTGCCGCCTCTGAGGTTGCGGCCGTCTTTACCGTCCATCTCTTGCGGTCTGGTCTACATCAACACACCGGGTCGCACCTGTGTGCACAAGCTGCTTAATGAGTATAGGCAAGTCGCCTGCTCCTGCTGCCCGGTTTGCTCCAATGACTCTGAAGAAAGTTATAATATATTATCAGCCTTTGCCTCCACTGGATGGCTCAATGGATAGGCGTACAAGTCGTCGCCACTGTATTTTGGTTAAACTTCAGCAACCAGTTGGGATGAACCACTGGCCGGGTTACTGACACAACTCATATGGGATCATTTATAACCCACCACGGTCAACCTCAACCTTTCATTGATTCACATCGCATTATCAATGCCAAGGATATACATCTTAGGTATGGCCAAGAATGAAGGATCTCAAGCCAACTCCTCAAGTCGTCTTGAGACTCAGGGGCTACAAGGACATGACTCGGCAAAATTGGTCGGGTTCAGTAAATTCAAAGAACTCCGGGTCATTGGAGGGAAAATAATCCGGCCTCGGAGGCTACTGCACTATTGGTGAAAATTTCAAAGCTGTCAGAAAAATTTCCAGCTTAAAAAGTGCCTGGCATTTAAAAAAAGTTTTGGCTCAATGGAAGAGTTCCGGGTTATCAGAAAGGATTCCGGTTCAATATCCGGTTCAAGGTAAATGTCTCTCTCTCAATGTTTTGAGATCTCCATATCTGGCTCAACATCGGTTTAAGAGGAATTCATCTCTCACAAGTTTGAGTTCTCAAAAAAAATTAAAGGTTGCCAAAGAGAACTTGCTGCTGTGCGCAGTTCAAACATGGGCATCCTGCCTTACGGGCTTATCTTATTATGGTTACTTGGGGGCTTCCTGCTCACTAAGCATAGTTGTAACTACCCTCTTAATCCGGCTTGCACGCCTTGTTACAAATCAGTTGGGGGCTTCCTGCTCATTGAGCATAGCTGTGACTACCTTTTTTGATCGGGCTTACACGCCTTGTTGCGCATTACTTGGGAGTTTTTTTGCCCAAGTTCAAGGTTACCAAAGAGAACTTGCTACAGTGTGGCAGTTCAACCATAGGTATCCTGCCTTGAGGGCTCATTATACATCACTTGGGGGGCTTCATGTTCAATGAACATAGCTTTATTTACCCTCTTGATCGGCTTGAACGCCAGGAGTAATCACCAAATTCTAGGTTATCCTGCCTATATGTCCTTGTCACTCCACCCAAGTAATCCTGGAATGAGCCACCGTACTCTCAACAGTCAATCTTATAAAAGACCCTGAAGTTGTCGAGGTTAAAACGGTGGTTGGTCATGTGAGGGCCGGCTTACATAGTTGAATGAAGGATTAACTCAGTGGTTGTGTGGCCTATGAAAGCACTTGAAATTTCGGCTTGGCAGCCTATGAAAGCCTTGTTTCTCTAATTGATTGTTTTTTCTGAACATTGTTGGATTCATATCCTTGTTCCATATTAACATATGGTTTAAAACAATTCATACCATGTAGCCTTGAATTATATGACTCATAATTGAGCATATTGGGTTTGGTAACCCGCCCTGATGAGCAGACTTTAAGTCGCTAGGATGATTTTCCTTGAATAATTTCAAGTCATGATTTTTGACGGGTTAATACCCATGCTGGATTACAATCATTACATCATCATTATGCTATCAAGCTACATGTATGATTTTCATATTGGAGTAAATACTTACGGGTTTTTATAACCCGCCCTGGCTATGGACTTTAAGTCGCCAACATACTTTGGACTGCGCAATTGGAATCATGTGCTTACAAATCTTTGGGTTGTCACCCTCACTGGATATGGCAATGTAAGCTGACAGTATGAGCTACTTTTACAGGTATGCTTTTAATTGTTATATGAATATACGAGGTTTGATAACTTGCACTACTGCAGGATGCTGCTAACGCGACACTACGATCAGAGACCCTTCGATGAAACTGTGTGCGATGCAATAATCGCAAACGGTGGTGTAAAAGAACCGTCAAAAAGGTGAAAAATGTTTGCGATGGCAGAGCCATCAAACACAGTTCATATTTTAGTTGCGTGTGCAATCCAGGGCATACGGTTCAGTCCAATGAACTGTTTGCGATGAGGCGGAACAAAAGAAACGGGCAGCCTGATGAAGGCGTGTGCGATATAGAGCATACGATTCACTCGGATGAACTGTTTGTGATTAGGCAACACAAAAGAAATGGTCAGCCAGATCAAGATGTGTGTGATTGAGGGCATACGCTTCAGAAGGATTAACTGTTTGTGATTAGGCAAAAGAACAGAAACGGGTCAGCCAGATCAAAGTGTCTGCGATTGATGGCATACAGTTCACATGGATGAACTATTTGCGATTAGCCACAACAAACTGAAACTGTTAGATACATCAACGTGTGTGCGCTAGATGGGCACACACATTCTAATTAAAATAAGCGTGCGCGATGGTAATAACGAGCGCGCATGGTTGTTGGAACAAGATGTGTGCTGACATTGCCTATTGCGGTGCACCCTATGGTGCAAACGCCACGTACGCGACCGAGAAGGCGTACGTGCCCACGTTACGCCTTTCAGGAATAGTGTCGCACTTATAACCGTCAGTAAATTTTGAGCATGCATCCCGTCACATTTTTTTAGAAGAACAGGGAGGCCACGGCCCGTCACATTCCAAATTGCAAACCTGTTCACACCGATCAAAACCTAAATGGTTTCCCACTTAGGAGCATATTACTACTCGGTTATAAATACTACTACTCCAAGATGACTGCACATTCCTCCTCAACTCCTCATCCACAAAAACAAAAAAGTCATTCATCATCGTTCCCTTGCGTTTGCCATGGCCAGCGTGAGTTCTGGGTCGAGAGATTGCCACCAGGGAGAGGCGAGCCTGGAAGCGAAAGCACGAGAGATGTCCCGCCTCGCTGCGAAAGAAGCCAACATGTCCCACCGCATGGCCGTAGCAGCAGAGAGGTCCCGCCGCACCGCCGAAGCTGCACGGAGGTCCCGCCACACCGTCGATGCAGCAGACTGGTCCGGTCGCGCCTCCGAAGCAGAAGAGATGTCCCGCCGCGCCGCGAATGCAGCAGAGATGTCCTCCCGCACCGCGGCGGCCTGGGAAAATGTCTCACGGGCAGGCGAGAACTCTTACAGGCGCATGCGTGCCCTCGTCCTTAGGCAGATGGATCAGATCTCCAGGTGGGAGAGGTTGCAGGATGACCTAAAAGCCTCGTTTGAACAGTCTACCGACGTCATCCGGCAACTAAATGAGAGCAATGCGAAGCTCCGGGCCGAGCGCGACCTGCCGAGGGCAAAGATCGTCGGAAGTGCGGAGCAGCAGGAGCAGACCACTGCCTTGTTGAAGAGGATCAATGTCATCATCGAGAAACTTATGGACGAGTATGCCATGCTGCGCATCGAGCGCAGAAGGCTGGTAGAGGAATCCGTGGAT
Organism: Aegilops tauschii subsp. strangulata; assembly: GCF_002575655.3. NCBI lineage: Eukaryota > Viridiplantae > Streptophyta > Magnoliopsida > Poales > Poaceae > Aegilops > Aegilops tauschii. Next base: position 185,877,880 of record NC_053040.3, read on the forward strand.
GCTCTCAAGCAGCATCTTGAGGACAAGAAAGAGCTCGTCGCCGCTCGCCGCAGAGACTAGTTCCCGCAGCCTGCAGCAACGCATCTAGAAAGTAGAGATCAGCGAGCCAGATCATTGTCTTCCTTCTTCTTTTGCCCTTGTGTAATTCGGGCGTTGCCGCATGTGGCTTTTTTAATTATGTTCCTAAATATGTAAGACAATTATTATCCACTGTCATCGTCCTTATATTCATCATGCTTGCTATAAGTCGCAGTCGATGCTATATAGGTCCGTCGGATCTTATATCAAGATCCGTGCAAAACTTTCTTTTCAGATTTTCATTTTTCTCTCTTAAATCTCAGTCAAGTGAGACATATAGCCACGCCATAGAACAGGTGCTCGGGCGCCATTAATGGATACGTTGGGAGGGAGGTGCACGGCGGGTAGCGGTCAAAGGGCTCTCCTCCCGATGAGCACGCACAGGGGTCTGATCGCACGCCTCCCGTACTCAAATAGCTACCCCGCATGGCACCTCCTAGCCAATAAAATAAGGGGATGCGTGGCCGCACGTAATTGGTAAGTAGAACGCCCACGATTTCAATAATACTTGCCTTTCCCATTTGTAACGTGACAGCACTTTTTCCAAAATCACTTTGTTGATTGTTAATGTGTGCGCCTTCGCAAATCGGACAGAAAAATTACCACAACATGTTGGTGCCATGTCATGACACCATGCCAAGTTTCATGATTTTCAGGCGTGTTTTGGACTTACAGGAATTGAAAAACCAAGTTTCTCAATCTTTCCAGCCGAGCCACGACGCCCAGATGTTTGAATTTCATTCCCATCTCTTGCATAGGACCTAGAAATTCACCCAAGGACACACATGTGATTTTTCAAACAACTTTGGTGCACTGGAGCCTGTGCTTGTAGTTCAAATTCGAATTATGCACATTAAATGCGCAGAAACTCAATTAATGTTTAAAAAAGGCCAAACAAACCCGGAATAATTCCAAAATTTAGCACGATACTTGTATTTGGTCTAATCTGCCTGTGTAAAAAAATTAAGGCGGGAGAAGGCAGTGTACGTATATCGTTTCGCACACGGAGGTGACACGTTCCATCTCGGAACCACGAGCCTTCTTGAGGGAAGCTCCGGTTTGCAAGAGGCTTACACCAAAGCTTGTCCCAATTCTACAAAAAAATTTACCGCAACATGTTGGTGCCATGTAATGACACCATGCCAAGTTTCATGATTTTCAGACGTGTTTTGGATTTACAGGAATTAAAAAACCAAGTTTCTCAATCTTTCCGGCCGAGCCACGACGCCCAGATGTTTGAATATCACTCCCATCTCTTGCATGGGACCTAGAAATTCACCCAAGGACATATGATTTTTCAAACAACTTTCGTGCACTGGAGCCTGTGCTTGTAGTTCAAATTTGAATTATGCACATTAAATGTGCAGGAACTCAATTAATGTATAAAAAAGGCCAAACGAACCCGGAATAATTCCAAAATTTAGCACGATACTTGTATTTGGTCTAATCTGCCAGTGTAAAAAAATTAAGGCGGGAGAAGGCAGAGTACGTATGTCGTTTCACACACGGAGGTGACACGTTCCCTCTCGGAACCATGAGCCTACTTGAGGGAAGCTCCGGCTTGCAAGAAGCTTACACAAAGCTTGTCCCAATTGGGCCAAAAATATTACCGCAGCATGTTGGTGCCATGTCATGACACCATGCCAAGTTTCATGATTTTCAGGCGTGTTTTGGATTTATAGGAATTAAAGAACCAAGTTTCTCAATCTTTCCGGCCGAGCCACGACGTCCAGATGTTTGAATTTCACTCCCATCTCTTGCATGGGACCTAGAAATTCACCCAAGGACACACATATGATTTTTCAAACAACTATGGTGCACTGGAGCCTGTGCTTTGTAGTTCAAATTTGAATTATGCACATTAAATGCGCATAAACTCAATTAATGTATAAAAAAGGCCAAACGAACCCGGAATAATTCCAAAATTTAGCACGATACTTGTATTTGGTCTAATCTGCCTGTGTAAAAAAATTAAGGTGGGAGAAGGCAGTGTACGTATGTCGTTTCGCACACGGAGGTGACACGTTCCCTCTCGAAACCACGAGCCTTCTTGAGGGAAGCTCCGGTTTGCAAGAAGCTTACACCAAAGCTTGTCCCAATTCGGCCAACAAAATTACCGCAGCATGTTGGTGCCATGTCATGACACCATGCCAAGTTTCATGATTTTCAGGCGTGTTTTGGATTTATAGGAATTAAAAAACCAAGTTTCTCAATCATTCCGGCCGAGCCACGACGCCCAGATGTTTGAATTTCTTTCTCATTTCTTGCCTGGGACCTATAAATTCAACCAAAGACACACATGTGATTTTTCAACCAACTTTGGTGCACTGGAGCATGTGCTTGTAGTTCAAATTTCAATTATGCACATTAAATGCCCAGAAACTCAATTAGTGTATAAAAAAAGCCAAACGAACCCGGAACAATTCCAAAATTTAGCACGATACTTCTATTTGCTCTAATCTGCCAGTGTACAAAAATTAAGGCGGGAGACGGCAGTGTACGTATGTCATTTCACACACGAAGGTGACACGTTCCCTCTCGAAACCACGAGCCTTCTTGAGGGAAGCTCCGGTTTGCAAGAAGCTTACACCATAGCTTGTCCCAATTCGGCCAAAAAAATTACCGCAGCATGTTGGTGCCATGTCATGACGCCATGCCAAGTTTCATGATTTTCAGGCGTTTTCTGGATTTACAGGAATTAAAAAACCAAGTTTCTCAATCTTTCCGGCCGAGCCACGATGCCCAGATGTTTGGATTTCATTCCCATTTCTTGCATGGGACCTATAAATTCACCCAAAGACACACATGTGATTTTTCAACCAACTTTGGTGCACTGGAGCATGTGCTTGTAGTTCAAATTTGAATTATGCACATTAAATCCCCAGAAACTCAATTAATGTATAAAAAAGGCCAAACGAACCCGGAATAATTCCAAAATTCAGCACGATATTTCTATTTGGTCTAATCTGCCAGTGTACAAAAATGAAGGCGAGAGAAGGCAGTGTACGTATGTCGTTTCGCACACGAAGGTGACACGTTCCCTCTCGGAACCAGGAGCCTTCTTGAGGGAAGCTTCGGTTTGTAAGAAGCTTACACCAAAGCTTGTCCCAATTCGGCCAAAAAATTTACTACAGCATGTTGGTGCCATGACATGACACCATGCCAAGTTTCATGATTTCCAGCCGTGTTTTGGATTTACAGGAATTAAAAAACCAAGTTTCTCAATCATTCCGGCCAAGCCACGACACCCAGATGTTTGAATTTTATTCCCATTTCTTGCATGGGACCTATAAATTCACCCAAAGACACACATGTGATTTTCAACAAACTTTGGTGCATTGTAGCATGGGCTTGTAGTTCAAATTTGTATTATGCACATTAAATGCCCAGAAACTCAATTAATGCATAAAAATGCCAAACGAACCCGGAATGATTCCAAATTTAAACACGACACTCATGTACTAGTTGCATGTTCACTGTATGTAAATGTTCTAGCAATTCAAACACCATCCTTTCCCTTCGTAACACCATTTTTTCTTTCAAAACATAATGAAAAAATCAGGTATACCACAAACAGTTTACTAGAAAGAATCATGTGGATGCGATATAAAATATCTTAGCGCACCGTCTTGTCTGGCTTACGCAGGAAGCTTCATTGTCTACAGTCCATCGCCCCCACTTGAACCACACTTGTGCGCCAGTTTCTCGCGGTACCGAGCAAATTTTTTTGCCACCGCGGAAATATCTATCTCCCCGCCCCTCCCTCCTACCAAAAGCCACATTTCCACTGTTCCTCCTTGCTTTCCAAGTTCAAACCTTTAGTGCTGCTTACTGGCAGCTCAGCCTCCTCGGCGGCGACCCTTCTTCTTGTAGCGCCGCCTCCTCGCCGGCTACCCTTCTTCTTGCAGCTTCGCCTCCTCGCCAGCGACCCTTCTTCTTGCAGCGCCGCCTCCTCACCGGCGACCCTTCTTCTTGCTGCGCAGCGTCCTCGCGGACGACCCTTCTTCTTGTTGCGCGGCCTCGTCGATATAGTCAGGTAATCCACACCCCACCCACACCATCCTCCTCCTTTCCCGTCCCACATGCCCCGACCGATGGAGCGACACCTTCCACCGAAATCACTTCCCCCCTCCTCCAATTAAGCACCGCCCAACCATTTTACACGCAGTATAATGTGAAGCTCAGTAGCATGCGGCCGCACGCGCGAATGAGGTCGCTATGGCTGCCATGCGTGTCCACCGCCAGATCTTGGAGGAGCACCTCGTCTTCGAGGCCACCGTCGACACCGCCACACGGTTGTCTACTTTAAAATACAGTTCGTGATATTTTCTCGAGGCCACCGCCAGTGCCTTCTAGTGATTTGTCCTCTGTAATGTTAATATGCAATCTGATGTTTAGTTAACAGTTTGGTCCTCTGAAATGTAATGTTAAGTTAACACTTTGGTCCAACAATTGCTACATTTCGTACTACTGTTCTCAAGCATTCTTTGTTTTGTTAACTGTCTTATCTTCTAGTACATGTTTCTATTCTGCAATGTTGTGCTCAGTTAACTATTTTGGTTCATTTGGTCTGCTGTCCATTTAACTATTTGGTTCAGTTCTGCAATTTGATTTTCATTTGTTGTGGGTACAATTTTGTATTGTTATGCATGTGACACCAATCGAATTTGGCTGTACTCAATACATATTCTACTAATAGTATGGCAACTCTCAGTTAACCTGATCAAGATCTTCCTTATGTGTGTTGCAGGGAAACAATGGGAGGCATTATAGTTTACCATCGAGGTTTGTTCAAGCAGGGTCCTTTGGCTAATAGCACATTATTGTGCAGTTGCAGGAATCATTCTAATATTTAGGTTTCTTACAATTTGGTCTTGCACATGTAGGTCCTGCTGTCAGAGGTTTAGACCCACTGTTTGACCCATTTTGCATATGGGGAAATGAGATGTCCATGAATATCAGTCAAGTCAATAAACTCAGAAAGATTGTTAGGATGAAGAAACTTGCGACAAATAACAGCAAGATCTTTGTTTGCACAATGAAGAAGACATCGGTCAACTATAGGATGGTACCAACTCTTTTACCTTGTTTTTACCCCTTGCGCCATTTCAAAATTTACAACAGCGATTTATGCATAGCTTTGTTCTCAGTACTTTTCAAAGCAGTTCCCCGATGGTTACCTCTCAAACCACCTGCATGGTCAAGAGGCGAGGAAGGTATTCATTCAACACCCACAGTATAATATTAAAGTCTCGCTGAAGAGGACGAAGGTTGCGAGGACATTCAACATCACTGAAGGCTCAATATTTGCCTTCCGCTTCTGCAGTTTCCCAATGAGATTCATCTGTCTATTTACCGTGTATGATGCTACTTTCCAAAGGTTTTTGATGCCTCATGTGAAACTTGGTGCTGTTGTGTAATGGCGTAATTGAGTGCCGAAGCTATCTGATGTAATTCGATTATGAAATCCTGGTTGCTTTTATACGGATATGAAATATCTGGCGTGTTTTATAAGAAATATCAGTTTGATTAGTACATGGATTATCAATAATAGGCTAATTACCCTGCTTATTGGGGTTTTCTATTGCAGACGGTTACTCAGACAACACCGTGGGCGATGAACTCAAACAACCCGCACGGTTTCTATAAAGTAGGCGTGTTCGATCAACTAACAATCACACACGGCTTCTGGCAGCGAACTGTTAGCGTTAGGCCACATTGCACAAACGTTTCCATACAAAGAACTGTGTGTGATATACATACCTACGGAAATATTTTTCTAGGATTCACCGTGTGGGATGTACATACCTACGGAAATGATTTTCTGGGATTCACCATGTGGGATGTACATACCTACGGAAATGATTTTCTGGGATTCACCGTGTGGGATGTACATACCTACGGAAATGATTTTCTGGGATTCACCGTGTGGATGTACGTACCTACGGAAATGATTGGGTTTCGATGCCTCGCCCGATCGCACACGGCCCCAGCCTGGGTCCCAGGAGGGCCTATCCCTGACAATTTCTTGGTCGTGTGGGAAGGACCCCCCTATCGCCCACACTCACTTGGCGACGGTTCCAAATGTCATCGCGGAAAGGGGTTAAAAACTGTTTGTTTAGCACGTCGTTGTACCAGTGTTGCCCTGGTTATTGACTTTAAGTCACCAGTATATTTTGGCTTCGATGGCCTTAATTCTAATCTTTTCCATAATTGCATAAGACTATATTATGTTTGGGTTGTTACCCGCCCTGGCTTTTGACGTTAAGTCGCCACGGCATATGTTGATTAAACTTTGTGCAGGACATGCAAAGTTATGGCTTACATAAACGCTTCATAAGCCGCTGGGTTGCATCCCGGAGTAAAATGGATGCGCATTAAGTCGCCATCGGCCAAGAGCCGCCGGGTATCTAACTCCGGATTTACTTATCAACAGATAAAGTATTCAAATCTTTAATAGCCAAACTTGGCTGGATTTTTATTATAGTATTGAATGATGGAGGTTTCCATACCGGATTATATTATTCAAATAGCCAACATGGCTGGATTTTTATTATGGTTATCGATAACCAGTATTATGATTGAGGTTTTTCAAATGGCGCTTCAGAGCAATGGCTATTATTCCTTCATATAAAAATACCGGCTCACAAGCAGAGAGCATGGTTCAATATTGATATGCAAAGGCTTTCAGCAACATCATCCGGACAATGGATATGGTTTTATTTAGTCCCGAGTCGCTGCAGGCATACGACCCGGCACTTGGGGGCTACATTATTCAAATCAAGATTACATTGAGTATGCAAGTACCATGTCACTGCGAGCATGCACCATGGCACTTGGGGGCTAATGCAAAATCATTTTAATTTGCCTCATTGAAGACCCGACCCATCACATAGTGATGAGCCGGCCCTTGGGGGCTACCAATTGCTCCTGTCAAAGGTAACCCGAAACTTGGGAGTTACATCATATGGTGTTATTTTTGGAAATACAAGTAAAGTCCCAGCACAATATTATCTTGCTGAGCCGGCCCTTGAGGGCTACACATTGTTGCTTAAGTTTATATAATCAAATCTACAAAGTCCCTGCTCATTATTATATAATGACCCGGCACTTGGGGGCTACACATGGGAAGTACAAAGTGTTTAGTTTATGATTGGCGACTTACATGAACAACCCGGATTTCTCCAAAGTTGCAGCATTTGTATTAAAACAAGTCTTAAGCTATCACTACATTCTCCTCTTACGACTTGGGGGCTACAGGTGATATGCATATAAGGGAGGAACATCTTCAAATTTTTAGTTTTGAGCAAACCAGCAACAATCATGACCCGGCATCATCTGTTTTATAACCCCGCAATTTTGGCAATCATAAATTGGCAAGTTCTACATTTTCATACTGGTTGAACATCAGATGAATATTTTAAGACCAATATTATTGTCAAGTCAGAGCTTTGGAGGCTGACTCAAATGGATTATTTCTTAAAATATTTTTCTACAAGAGACCAATGTCAGCAAATTGACTATGAAGCTGGCCTGTTGACCCAGATTTTTCAGAAGAAGTATCTGGATTTTTTGCATTGGCAAAGTTTGAATATATCTGCTAAAGGAGATTTGCTATGAGATCATGGACACATATCAAGAAGGAAATGGCAAGGACTTAAGGATGATCAGGTGCCGGTTCAGATTTTTTTTTAACTTGGAGCACAACCTGTCAAATTTGTTCTTGTGTTTATTTTGCAGGATCAGTTTAACATGGATAAATCCAAATTAAACTGGGGGCTAATGTCGGGGATATACCCCGCAGTATGACCCAGCCGGACTTGGCGACTCACTAAAGTGACCCGCCCGGATCTCTCCACTCATTGGTGACCCGACAGGCGGATTAGAAGAGCGACAAGACCCGGTGGCCCAGAAGGCAGTTTATGGAAGGCCGGATTATGTTATGGTAGGCCGGCTTAAGAGGAAAGGCATAAAGAGTTTTCCCTTACAAAGGAAGCAAGACTAGGATTCCACTTGTAATAGAGTAGTCCTAGTCCTACTAGGAATCCACATGTAACCCGCCCCTCCAACTTATATAAGGAGGGGCAGGGAACCCCAAGAGGGACAAGTTTCACAAGTTAAGACAGACAAGTCAATAGCTCTCGAGATAGAGGTAGCGAAAGATCACCCTTGTAGTCATGAGCATCATCATCATCATCATCAATATCAATGAAGCTGGATGTAGGCTTTCACCTCCACCGGGAGGGGCCGAACCTGGGTAAAACCTCGCGTCTCTCGTCCCACTCAACCCCTCTCAAGCTACCACATAGATGTGTTGGCCTCACGACTAAGTCCTCACAATAAGGACATCTGCCGTGACAAATCCACGACAAGTAGCTATGTGTTTGATCTCTCTCTCTCTCTCGTGTTCTTGATTTGGCATGATCTTGATGTACCGCGAGCTTTGTTACTATAGTTGCATCATACGATGTTTTCCCCCTCTATCTTCTTGTGATGAATTGAGTCTTGCTCTTTGAGGTTTTGTTATGTTGGATTGACTATTGGATTTGAGAACACTTGATGTATGTCTTGTGATGGAATATCTGCGGTGACAATGGGATGTTCTATTGATTCACTTGATGTATGTTTTGGCACTCAACTTGTGGATTCCCGTGGTGACATTGGGGTAATCTATGCATAGGATTTGATGCACGTTTTTGTCCTACGTTCTCCAATAGAAACTTTGGAGTGATTCTTTGGTGCATGTTGAGGGATTGCCATATATATGATCTAATTATGTTATTGTAGTTGAGAGAGCTTGCACTAGTGAAAGTATGAACCTAGGCCTTGTTTCCAAGCATTGCAATACTGTTTTCGCTCACTTTTACCACTTGCTACCTTGCTGTTTTTATATTTTCAGATTACAAAAACCTATATCTACCATCCATATTACACTTGTATCACCATCTCTTCGCCGAACTAGTGCACCTATACAATTTACCATTGTATTGGGTGTGTTGGGGACACAAGAGACTCTTTGATATTTGGTTGCAGGGTTGTTTGAGAGAGACCACTTCATCCTACGCCTCCCACGGATTGATAAACCTTAGGTCATCCACTTGAGGGAAATTTGCTACTGTCCTACAAAACTCTGCGCTTGGAGGCCCAACACGAGTCTACAAGAAGAAGGTTGCCTAGTAGACATCAGTCCTCGGGAGCGCTTTGCTTTATATAAGAGTTTGTCCAGGCTTGTCCTTTGCTACAAAAAGGATTGGGCCATATTGCTGCACCTTAGTTACTTTTGTTATTTGTTACCCGTTACGAATTATATTATCACACAACTACCTGTTACCGATAATTTTAGTGCTTGCAGAGAATACCTTGCTGAAAACCGCTTGTGATTTCCTTCTGCTCCTCGTTGGGTTCCACACTCTTACTTATCGAAAGGACTACGATAGATCCCCTATACTTGTGGGTCATCAGTGCGCCCCCATATTGAAGGAAATATGGCTTAGAGGCAATAGTAAGTTGTTATTTATATTTCCTTATATCATGATAAATGTTTATTATTCATGCTAGAATTGTATTAACCGGAAACTTAGTACATGTGTGAATACATAGACAAAATAGAGTATCCCTAGTATGCCTCTACTAGACTAGCTTGTTAATCAAAGATGGTTAAGTTTCTTAACCATAGACATGTGTTGTCATTTGATGAACGGGATCACATCATTAGAGATTGATGTGATGGACAAGACCCATCCGTTAGCTTAGCATAATGATCGTTAAGTTTTATTGCTATTGCTTTCTTCATGACTTTACATATTCCTCTGACTATGAGATTATGCAACTCCCGAATACTGGAGGAACACCTTGTGTGCTACCAAACGTCCCAATGTAACTGGGTGATTATAAAGATGATCTACAGGTGTCTCCGAAGGTATTTGTTGGGTTGGCATAGATCAAGATTAGGATTTGTCACTCCTTGTATCGGAGAGGTATCTCTGGGCCCTCTCGGTAATGCACATCACTATAAGCCTTGCAAGCAATGTGACTAATGAGTTAGTTGCAAGATGATGCATTACGGAATGAGTAAAGAGACTTGCCCGTAACGAGATTGACCTAGGTATGATGATACCGACGATCGAATCTCGGGCAAGTAACGTACTGATGACAAAGGGAATGCCGTATGTTGTTATGCGGTTTGACCGATAAAGATCTTCGTAGAATATGTAGGAACCAATATGAGCATCCAGGTTCCGCTATTGGTTATTGACCGGAGATGTGTCTCGGTCATGTCCACATAGTTCACGAACCCGTAGGGTCCGCATGCTTAACATTCGATGATGATTTGTTTTATGAGTTGTGTGTTTTGGTGACCGAAGTTTGTTCGGAGTCCTGGATGAGATCAAGGACAGGACAAGGAGTCACGAAATGGTTGAGAGGTAAAGATTGATATGTTGGAAGGTAGTATTTGGACACCGGAAGGGTTCCGGGGTATATCGGATACATACCGGAGTACCGGAGGGGTTACCGGAACCCCCCGGGGAAAGATATGGGACATATGGGCCATAGGAGGGAGGCTAACCAGCCCACAAGTGGCTGGTGCGCCCCCACAAGGGAGGAGGCCAAATTGGACTAGGGAAGGGGGCGCCACCCCCTTTCCTTCTCCTACTCCCTCTCCTTTCCCCCTTTCCCCCTCCATGAGAAGGAAAAAGAAGGGGGGTGAATCCTACTAGGACTGGGAGTCCTAGTAGGACTCCCCCTTATGGCGCGCCCCCTAGGGCCGGCCTCCTCCCTCTCCCTCCTTTATATACGTGGGCAGGGCACCCCTTGGAGACACACCAATTGTTCCAAGCCGTGTGCGGCGTCTCTCTCCACAGTTTACACCTCTGGTCATAGCGTTGTAGTGCTTAGGTGAAGCCCTGCGCGGATCACATCACCATGCCGTCGTGCTAATGAAACTCTCCCTCGACCCTCTGCTGGATCAAGAGTTCAAGGGATGTCATCGAGCTGAACGTGTGCAGAACTCGGAGGTGCCGTACGTTCGGTACTAGATCGGTTGGATCGTGAAGGCGTTCGACTACATCAACCGCGTTAACCTAACGCTTCCGCTTTCGGTCTATGAGGGTACGTGGACACACTGTCCCCCTCTCGTTGCTATGCATCTCCTAGATAGATCTTGCGTGAGCGTAAGAAAAATTTGAAATTGCATGCTACGTTCCCCCACACATATGGGCCGAACCAGAGGAGAAGGAAAGAGGGGAAGGGAGAAGGAAGGGGGGATTCGGCCTCCCCCTTCCTTCCCTCCTCCCTCCTCTTTCCTTCCCCCTTCGGTAAATAAGGAAGGGGGCGGTCGGCCTAGGAGGAACCCAAGTAGCATTCGGTCCTACTTGGGGCACCTATACATACGCGCTATTCGTCACCCTGGGTGAGAAATAGTTATTCTTCACCCCCCTCTCTATTTTGACATCAATGCACTGTATTTTTACGTTTCGTAAATTTTGTCTTATTTCATACAAAAAAAGAGAACGTAAGAAAACATGTACTCGCCGTAAATAATATTTTATGTTACGTAAAATTACGAATGTCAAAACATAGTGTAAAACATACATAAAATGTGATTTTTCTAGTCTTATAACCTATTTTTTGTACCAAATTTTACATATTGAATCAATATGCATGTAACTGTTAATATTCTAAACGTAATTTATTTAGGAAGTGACCGTAAGATTACCTCGGATGAAGAATAACTTATTCTGCACCCTGGATGATGAAACATATATATATAGGGCTGGACTATTCTATTACTAGTAACATAATAATATTCGATTACTCCCCGCTCCCTATAGAGGCCCGTTGGTGATTTCCAACAGCCCAATCAGTATGCGCAAAAAAGAAGTGAAAAAGCCCACCCGCGTGAACCCTCTCGACCCCTCGTCTCTCTCAAGACCGGCCGCTCCTCCCCTCAAGCGCGCCGCCGCGCCGCTCCTCTCCCTCCAGCGCGCCGCCTAGCCGACCCCCCTCCAGTTCGCCGCCCCGCTGCACCTCCCCCTCCAGCGCTGCGTGTCCTCGCCTCCCACCTCCCGACGGTCCACACGCCCTCTCCTCCCACCTCCTGCGCAGTCCAGTGGTCCGGCGCGCCCCTGCCTCCCACCTACTAGCGATCAGCCGCTCCTCCACCTCTCACCCCCGAAACCAGCCGCCACCCCGACCCAGCCACCACCGCCGCCCCCAATCCCAGCCACCTCCGCCATCGTGGGACCTAACCACCACCGCCTCCCCCGGATCCAGCCCACCTCCTCCCTTCTCTCGTCCCCACGACCTCCGTCGACCTCCTCGTAACTGCGTCAGGCCAGTACTCTCGGCTGGACCTCGTGGCCGCGCTGTCCTCCACTCAACCACAGTGCGCTATTCAACTCGGCAATCCAACTGCTTGCTCGACGGTCGGTCGCTCAGGTAGCTGCGTGCAGGCCAACATCTCCACGGGCAACAAGTTCTTCTTCCACACCTTGTTGCTGCTACTGCACCTTCTCGTTCGACCAGACTAAGTGAATTGTTCAGCTACCTTGTGTGTATATTCTGCACCTTAGTGTTCAGTAAAAATTCATTGTGTTGGTGAGCTCATATACTACTCTTCAATCAGTTCAAAAACGTAAACTTGGGAAGTTCGAAAAAACAAAACATTCAAGGGGAGTTCGTTGGGGAGAACAAGTCGAAGTTCAGGTGTCAAAAAGAAACTGACAGTTCCAAAAGATGAAACCCAAGAAAGTTCAGAGAAACAAAACACTAATAAGTTCAAAAATACAAACCCCATAAGTTCAACATATAAACTAAAAAAATGTTCAAATGTAATGAATCTGGTAGTTAAGATTGTTACCTTGTGTGCATGCTCGAAGAGTGGCCTTGAAGAGAAGTTGTTAGCAGGGGAAATGGTGATGGGGAGAAATATCTCCTTTTTGATTTGTTAGCAGGGGGAAAGCTCCTCCAACCTGTCCCCTCTCATAGCCCCACTGCTCGCTGCCGATGCACTCCAACCCGAGCGCCTCCATGATGCATGTCATCTCGCAGCCAAGCGATGAGGTAACTCATCATCCTTGTGCGTCCTTCGCCCACTGTGCACCCTGCTACCCTCAACCTCCCTTCTTACAGGCATGCTACCCCTACTTTTATTTTGATTCTCAGTTCAACTTGTGTGTTCTTTTCAGTACCTTATGCTTTAAATGCGCAGAATCCTGAGGAAAAATGATACATTTTGTTTGCTTTGCCACAAGGGCATTGCTTAAACTTAACTTCTGTCTAAACTGTAACCATCCATTTTGAAACAGACGTTACTTTACTTTGTGTGGTTTCTGAATCACATTACACTAAAAATGTAATAGTGAAACTCTAATCTTATTTTAACCATGTAATATACATGGTTGGCAAAGATGACTATAGTTGTTATAGCAAAAACAGTACAAACTTTTTAAAATTTTCTTTTTGAACTTCTCCCAACTAATACATGAACTCGATTATCTCTTTAACATGTACTTATATCAGCTTCGTTGGATTTTGTGTATGTGCTTGTAACACAAACAGTTCATATCTGAGAGGCCATACGTTCAAGTTCACTAGTATTTATAAATGTTGGTAGCACTACTAGTATTTACAAATCTGTAACCTAAGGACTAAGCTTGCATCTTGTTACTTCTATGGAGGCACTCACCTCATAATTTTATTGGACCAACCACTGACCTGACATGGTGCTCATAATCTTGGTTGTCTTGCCTCATATGAAAGAACATTGTTATATTATATGGTGTTAATTTACATCAGCTCAAGATGCATTCTTTACATCAGCTCAAGATCATTTAGTTCAGTGATTTCACACACACAAAAATTGAACTAAAAACATGAATAAGTTGCATCTTTTACATCAGCTCAAGATCATTTAGTTCAAGTGATTATTGTTTTATTTTCTTCAATCAGTTCAACATGTATTATGTCATCAATTCGTAATGAGAAGGCAGGAAAAAGTTCAATACTTGTGTGTCAAAAACATAAGAGTATAGAGAAACTATTGTAGTAGTTGAATCAAATAAATCGCTTCAGTTCTGACTTGGATCGGTTCTTGCCTAAAATGCATTGAAAAATCAGGCTTGAGAAGCATCTTTTCTCTAGGATATGTGGCTGGTATTTAGTTTGTGGTTGTGTGGTACCTACACCAGCATTTTCCATCAAAACCTCCAGAAAGTGATATCATCTGAAGGTGAAAATACGAAATCCTTTTACTGCTCACTTTCTTGTCTCACTCATTCATATTATTATATGTACACAAATCCTTTTACGAAAACCTCCAGAAGCAACAAACAGCTGCACAAGTTCATCTTTTGTGACACATTCAATACGAATTCTGATGTTCCTTTGCTAGGTGATGATTTCACTGAGTTGGGGATTCGGTGATGCTGCTTAATGCACGAAAGAACCAAATTATTTTGCATTCAGCCGCTGGTGGAGTTGGTCTTGTGGACCACAAAATTAGCTTGATCTGAAGCTAGCTAGCTTGATGTGAAGCTCCCCCTGGGTTCAGTTAGCTGGATGGTGCAGTCAACTACTAGGAGTACATAACTAGTTTTGGTGTACAAACAAGATAGGGGATCAATTAAACTCTAGTCGTGCATTGTTTGTTTGTGCTAGTACGTTTAGGCCTAATTTCTGTACCTCCATGTTTGTGTATTAAGATAGTTGTACGAGTCATATTTTGCTTTCTGCATTATCTTGTCCTGTCTGTTCAGCAAGAAGGCTTGAGAGAAGTTCAAAGTGCAGACTAGTTCGTCGACGAGCTCTACTCCTACACGGTCGCCCACAAAGAGAATTCATGTGTTGCGCAGTTCATGTGTAGCTACAAGGAGAGTTCCAAAAATCAGAGGTATTGTTCTCTTTGTACTTATCATTGTTGTAATAAAGCATTCCTGCCAAGGTACCATATTTTTTGGTTGTGACTGAAAAATACAAACATAGCTACAGTTCATGGTTTTGCTCCTTTGGTTTTATTTCTTCAGTCCAAGCTTCTTCATATTTTGTTCCACCGAAAGTTCAAAGTTCAGCCTCTTCCATTTTATGTTGAGGCTGGCTACTAAACTGGATTTGTGTAAGACCGTAATAATAAACCTTCACTAGCTTGTGTTGATTGTTGTCTTATTGTACACATTATTTATATTATCTTGGGTTTCAAGACTCTTACTTGTTTGATGGATATATTTAATGCTAGAATGCCCTTGCAATGAGCTTTAATTGGCGCTTGCTTTAAATTGCAGCATAAGAAAAAGGACTCAGCGTGTGTGGTCGTCAACAAGCACTCCTACACACTGATCGTCCACGAAAAAAAAGTTCATGTATAGCTACATGGAGAGTTCCAAAAATCAGAACTGAGAAAGTCCAAACCTCCAAAGAAAGTTCTTTAACAGTAAAGAAAGCCTTCGTGTTTATGTATTTGTGATTTGTGCTATGTGAGAGTTCATATTGTAATGGTGTTTGTTTTAAATTTCAAATTATTAAAGCCATGAGGTTCACACACTGCCACTATGAAAGTTTGTGAATTTGGTATATAAAAAAGAAAAGTGTTCATATTGTATTATTTTAGTGTCTATTTTAAAGTTCAAATTGTAAAGCCATGAGGTTCACATTGTCTTTATAAAAGTTTGTGAGTTTGGTTACATAAAATAGAAAAAGATTGTAGTATTGTTATAAGTTCATTTGTCAAAGCGGCGAGGTTCACACTGTGAGTGTGTTCAAGGCTAGTTTCCTGAGAGATGTACTTTCTATGCACTGATGTGTTCAAGGCTAGTTTATTGAGAAATGTACTCTTTGTGAACTTCTTTGTATTTTTGTAAGCTGATGTTATCAAGTTTTGTTTAAAAATGTGGGCAAGTTCATGGCAGAAAAATGATAAGTTCACAAATAAAAAGTTTTACGGTTACAAAAAAAACTTTTTTTGGAAATTTGGAAAAGACAAAAATGTGAAGCATCCAGAGAAGAATTGAGGAGGTTTCGGGTACAAAGAATCCAGAAAGTTCAAAGATAAAAAAGCGAAAAGTTCAGAATCAAGAAAGCGAGAGGTCTGGAAAAAGGAGAACATTACGAAAACATAAAAAAATAAAGTACATCAAAAAAGGTTCAAGTTGCAAATTGAGACAAGTCCAGAACTTCATTGCAAAAAAGTTAAGAGTTTGAAGAAAACAGAATAGAAAACGTACATTCATTTTATTTTGTTTCAATCCAATTAGCTCTACTACATAAGCTATTCAAGTTCGGGGCTAGCAACATCATTAGTTCGATCGGGAAACCAACCTTAAAAAAACAAAAAGGTTGATTTCTATAAGTCCACGTTCTCAAACCGAGGCCATTCAAAAATCCGGTCAGATAAGTCCATTGTTTCATTTCACGACTTTGAAAAAAATGATGTTGTTTTTTAGCATGTTCAAAACTACTCCAAAACCGTAATAAATTTTGAAAATGTTCAAAATTAAAAAGTTTCTTCTATTCACCAGCTTTACAATGGTATATTACATGCTCCATTCCAAGAAATGGGTCAAAAGTTCAACATATGTCGTCTAATATGAATTTCACCGAATTCAAAACTACTCTTAAAATGTGGTGAATTTGAAAAAAATGTTTAACATTAAAAGATTGCTCCTTTTCGATGGCATTTCAACGGTATATCATTTGCTCAATTCCGATAAATGGTCAAATAGTTGTGAGGAAAACAGTACCGATAAAACAGAGTTCAAACCCGTATGTACATCAATACGACTACTCTGTTTTTCCGACGAGAAATCAACATGATGGGTCTTGCTGTATTCAAAATTACTCTTAGACAGTGGCGAATTTGATAAATTTTTCAACATGACTAAGTTTAGCATTTTGGATAGCTTCAATGGTATATTATTTGCCCCATTTCGATAAACTTTTTAACAAAACCGCGTTCAAAACCTAATTTCACTGTATTTAAATTCGTGTTTAAATTATAAGGAATTAGAAAACATATTCTATATGCAAAAGTTGCGCATTTTCTATATCTTTCCAACGCCGTATCATTTGCGTCAATCCGACAAATCTTTTGTAAAAAATCACAAAAATATGTTTCGCCGAGAATTTCCTGGTTTTCAAATTACTTTTAAATCATACAAAAATTGAAAAAACATTAGATATATGGAAGATGTGTATTTTCACAAACTTTCCAACGCCATCTCATTTTCTCAATTCCGACAAACTGTTTAAAATTTAACTCCAAAATACGATTCACGTTTTTGGTAAAAAAAAATGTTTTTTTCAAAACTGCTCTTAAATGATTTTTTTTCCAAAAATAAATTATAGGATTGTAATGTAGATGTCAAGAGATTTCCAACGATATATTACATGCCCCGTTTCGACAAAAAAAATTGAAAAAAAATTGAACTAAAGAAGACAATTTTCAATGGAAAATGAAAGCATCAGTTCAACCCGCTCGAATTCATCAGTTCAAGTAGGGTAACAGAATAATAGCCTAGATGTGTGTGTGTGTGTGTGTGTCTATATATATATATATATATATATATATATATATATATATATATACAAATACTGCTTCTGGTCGTACGTCGTCGGCATTTTTGTGAAAAAGCCCCTGTGTTTCTTTGAAATCAACCCGCAGTCCCTGTTTAAGTGAAACTCTGGAAAAATGTTTTGTTTTTGCAAACAAACCCTGCATTAGTTGGAATTCAGGCCGCAGTCCTTAATCCTTATTTTGTACTGGCTCTTATCCATTCGCAGCCTCCAGCGATGGGTACACGCCGCCGCTTGGTGCCGGCATCCACGCCGCAGAAGCCAAGGAAGGCGTTGCTGCTTGCCGCAGTCGTCAGGACGAATTATAGTGGTGGCGCTCCTGGCGACATGCACTAAGCGGAGGCGAGGAGGTGGCGGGGTTCTTGGTGGTCGCCGGTGTGGCGAGGGCCGGACGAGTCACCGGCGCGGGTGTCGGGCGCGAGGGTGCGGTCGGAGCAGAGAACGCGGGCTGCGGCGCGATGATACGTCTCCAACATATCTACTTTTTCTCATGCTTTTCCTCTTGTTTTGGACTCTAATTTGCATGATTTGAATGGAACTAACCCCGGGCTGACGCTGTTTTTAGCAGAACTACCATGGTGTTGTTTTTGTGCAGAAATAAAAGTTCTCGGAATGGAACGAGACTTTGCGAGGATTTTTTATATCAATAATAAGATTTCTGGAGCCAAGACCTACCGGAGAGGGGCCCCTGGGTGGGCACAACTCACCAGGGCACGCCCCCTCTCCTGGCGCGCCCAGGTGGGTTGTACCCACCTGGTGGCCCCGCTGACGAC
The DNA here is from genome assembly GCF_002575655.3 of Aegilops tauschii subsp. strangulata. NCBI lineage: Eukaryota > Viridiplantae > Streptophyta > Magnoliopsida > Poales > Poaceae > Aegilops > Aegilops tauschii. The sequence goes on from NC_053040.3 coordinate 185,896,296, forward strand.
CCCCCTAATATTATAAAATCACATATTTCCAGAAAAAAATGAGTGAAAAAGAATTATCACGATCCACGAGACGGAGCCGCCGCCAAGCCCTGTTCTTCCTCGGGAGGGCAGATCTGGAGTCCGTCTGGGGCTCCAGAGAAGGGGATCTTCGTTCTTCGTCATCACCAACCAATCTCCATCGCCAATTCCATGATGATCCCCACCGGGAGTGAGTAATTCCTTCGTAGGCTCGCTCGTCGGTGAGGAGTTGGATGAGATTAATCAGGTAATCGAGTTAGTTTTGTTAGGGCCTGATCCCTAGTATCCACTATGTTCTTAGATTGATGTTGCTATGACTTTGCTATGCTTAATGCTTGTCACTTTGGGCCCGGGTGCCATGAACTCGGATCTGAACCGTTTATGAATTCATCATTATATCCATGTTTTAGATCTGATCTTGCAAGTTATAGTCACCTACTACGGTTATGATCCGACAACCCCGGAGTGACAACAACCAGGCCCTCTCTTGGTGATGACCGTAGTTTGAGGAGTTCATGTATTCACTATGTGTTAATGCTTTGTTCCGGTTCTCTATTAAAAGGAGGACTTAATATCCCTTAGTTTCCAATATGGACCCCGCTGCCACGGGAGGGTAGGACAAAAGATGTCATGCAAGTTCTTTGAATAAAGCACGTATGACTATTTACGGAATACATGCCTACATTATATCGATGAACTGGAGCTAGTGCCGTATCGCCCTAGGTTATAACTGTCACATGATGAATATCATCCAACAAGTCACCGATCCAATGCCTACGAATTTATCCTTATTGATCTTGCTACATTACTATTGCTATCATCACTGTTACACTTGCTACAAATTACTGCTATCACTGTTACCGTTACCGTTGCTGCTGTCACTATTATCAAAACTATCAAACTACTTTGCTACTGATCACTTTGCTGCAGATAATTAATCTCCAGGTGTGGTTGAATTGACAACTCAGCTGCTAATACCTTCAAATATTCTTTGGCTCCCCTTCTGTCGAATCTATAAATTTGGGTTGAATATTGTACCCTCGAAAACTTTTGTGATCCCCTATAGTTGTGGGTTATCAAGACCTTTTTCTGGCGCCGTTGCCGGGGAGCATAGCTATATTTGTTGAGTCACTTGGGATTATTATCATATTATCACTATGAAGAATCTGAAGGATCCTAAGACTAAGATTTATCCCTCAAAGATGAGGGGAGGTATGGAACTGCCATCCAATTCTGCTTTAGATTCACCTTCTGTTATGAGTAAACTTGCAACACCACCACATGCTATTAATCCTTATATGTCGCAAGTTATTGATGATGCTACTTCTACTATGAATGATGCTTATGATGATGCTAGTACCTTGCTTGATAATGATGATGTGCCACTTGGTGAATTTCTTGATAAACAAATTGCTAGAGTTATACAACATGATGTTGTTGAATCTGATGATGAGCTTGAAACTGAATCTCCTAACACACCTGCTAGAACTAGCCTTCCTATATATGAATTGCCTAAGGTGCCGGTAGGTTATGTTATGAGTGAAGAAACAACTGGAGATATTCTTGCATGCAATGATAGAGATGATCTAGAGAAATTACTACAAAAGTACAAAGAAAAATCTCTGAATGCTAGAATGAAATGTGATCCTAACTTTGCTACTTCGCCTATCTTTATTGATGATAAGGATTATGAATTCTCTGTCGACCCAGAGTTAATTAATCTGGTTGAATCTGATCCTTTTCATGGTTATGAAACTAAAACTGTTGTGGCACATCTTACTAAGTTGAATGATATAGCCACCCTTTTTACTCATGATGAGAAGACTCGCTATTACTTTATTCTCAAATTATTTCCTTTCTCATTAAAGGGTGGTGCTAAAGCTTGGTACAATGCTCTTGCTCCTGGTTGTGTGCGTAGTCCCCAGGATATGATTTATTACTTCTCTGAAAAATATTTTCCTACTCATAAGAAACAAGCTGCCTTACAGGAAATATTTAATTTTGTGCAAATTAAAGAAGAGCGTCTCCCACAAGCTTGGGGGAGGCTTTGCCAGTTACTTAATGCTTTGCCTAATCATTCTCTTAAGAAAAATGAAATACTTGATATCTTCTATAATGGACTAACCGACGCTTCTAGGGACTTCCTAGATAGTTGTGCTGGTTGTGTTTTCAGGGAACGAACTGTTGGACAAACTGAAGAATTATTGAATAACGTATTGAAAAAGTATGATGATTGGACTATTCCTGAACCATTGGCTAAACCTACTCCGAAGAAGAGGGGTATATTATATCTCAGTCATGAAGATACGCAAGAGGCAAAGAAATCTATGATGGAAAAAGGTATTAAAGCTGAGGATGTTAAAAATTTACCTCCTATTGAAGAAATACATGGGCTCAATACACCACCACTTCCTAAGGTGGTAGAGATAAATTCTCTTATGAAGTTCAATGAAAATGATAATCCTCACAATATGCATCCTAGTCAATACCTTTATGATTTTGAAAACTACATTAGAAAACAAGATCACTTCAATGCAAATGTTATGAAACAATTGAAATATAATTCTGATATGATTGCTCACTTGAGTGATTTGTTATTTAGAATATCAAATGATGTTAGAGGTGTTGGAAAACATGCTTCTATGGTTCAAACTCAATTGGAACAAGTTGCTAAATCTCAAAGAGAATTACATGATGAAATGAATCATAATATGCATGACTTTGCTGTTAGAGTTGCAACTAGAGGAGGTAAAATGACTCAGGAACCACTTTATCCTGAGGGACACCCAAAAAGAATTGAACAAGATTCACAAAGAGCTAACACTAGTGCACCTAGTCCTTCTAAAAAGAAAAAGAAAAAGAAAAATGATAGGACTTTGCATACTTCTAGTGAACCTGAAATAGAAAAACCTCCTGATAATGATAATGAAACTTCTATCTCTGATGCCGAAACTCAATCTGGTAATGAACACTCACCTAGTGATAACGAAAAAGATAATGATGAGGTTCTTAAAGACACTCAACCAAATAATGAAAAAGAACTAGATAATGATGTTGAGATAGAACTTCCTGTTGATCTTGATAACCCACAACCTAAGAATAAAAGGTATGACAAAAGAGAATTTGTTGCTAGAAAACACGGTAAAGAAAGAGAACCGTGGGTTCAAAAACCTATGCCTTTTCCACCCAAGTCAACTAAAAAGAAAGATGATGAAGAATTTGAACGCTTTGCTGAAATGCTGAGGCCAGTCTTTTTGCGTACTCGCTTGACTGATATCTTGAAGATGCCTCCTTATGCAAAGTATATGAAAGACATCATCACAAATAAGAGAAAAATACCGAAAGCTGAAATCTCCACTATGCTTGCTAATTACACTTTCAAAGATGGAGTGCCTAAAAAACTTGGAGATCCGGGAATACCAACTATACCTTGCTCTATCAAAAAGAATTATGTAAAAACTGCTTTGTGTGATTGAGGAGTTGGTGTTAGTGTTATGCATTTCTCTTTATATAAAAGACTTGATTTGAATAAACTAACACGTACTGAAATATCTTTGTAAATGGCTGACAAATCAACTGCCATACCTATCGGTAGCGTTGTGGTACCCCGGCTCAGAGCGACCGGTTTACCATACATTGCCAGCCCAGAGATCATGTCTTCTGGCAACGCACAACATCTTGGTACAGAAAACAACCGCTTTATTGATGCTAGCGGATCATAGTTTATATTACAACAGTTGTCAAGGCCAAGCGGCACACACGGTGCGGCTGAACAATATGTACATTATTTAGTGAACATAAAGGGGCCTCGACCATAACAACTACGCGACAGCGGAACAACGTCGTAGCGGAAACTCCATAGCACAGGGACACTGATGTGGACACGATCTAGACTCGAGCAGCACTCCTTCCCAACGAGACTTTCCTGAAATATGGCATGACACGCCAGGTCAGTACATGGAATGTACTTGCAAGCTCACAACAGGCATAATCATAATGACAAACAATATCATGATAATTAACCAATTAATAATGCAATAATGCTGTGATCATGCGCTTGTGATAAAATTCCCTCGGGACTGGCTTACCAACCGTGATCGTTCTTGGATCACAAACGTACCACCATTGTGGTCCTGACTAGGGGTATCTCGTGATCTTTACGGCGATCACAACCACGACCAATACTTGGTCTCGAATATCTCGATGGCTATCCACCATCATCCACAGTGCAAAGTTCATAACTTGGTGTGCAAAATTTATTAGACGTTGACCCATGGTGTGACCTACTACAAGCGTGTTCGTAACCGTGGACTCGGCTATCGATAGATTATTACACTCTGCAGAGGTAGCACACTGTACCCACACCATGGAACCCATGGCCTCGCACTCCCATTCGGGTGGACCAACGACATTCCGATGAAACCCCTCCATTGCCATGACACTCTCCCGGCCACTCCGACCCAATCCCCACAGGGCTAGTCCTGGGTGGCCCCGTGTCTACCAAAGACACAACGACCACCGTTGTGGCCAAAACGATCCCACAAGGGGACCCGGTACCATAATCTCAACAACGGGCACACAAGGTTATGTCTGCTTACCGGGCCAAGGTAAGCATGCCCATAACCTTCCCTAGTTGGAGGCACCGACCAGAGGCATGACAACGGACCGAATCAAGGCCTCCCATAAGGCAAATGTGGTTGCACTGGGAAAAACTCGATTCAGAGGCACCATGACCCGGCCAACGATATATTCAAGTTGAGTTATATTCAGGTTCAACTTAAATGGAAAATAACCGGTGTCATAGCATGCCATGAAATGCAACACTAACATATGCATCACATATTAACGAAAATGACTGAGTCAACTATATTCACACTAAGCATAAACATCAAAAACTCATGTCACTTTTCTGATTAGAATAAACCTCACTTTAAAACAGAATATTTTCTAGCAAGTTTTATTGTTTTACTCATGTAAGAAAATAACTTCAAGTAATTACTCATGTGCATAACAATATTATTCTATCATCACCACAAACGAATCCTAGTTTCTTTACCAACTAAGTTAGTTTCAAACATTCTGTAAATCAAGCATATGAACTAAAACAAGCACTTAACGGAATATAAATAACATTATAGTTATTTAAATGCATGGATTAAATTTTCATTCAAGTAGGAAAATCATAAATATTGAAATGGCACCATGAAAAATGTTGCTGTGGCTTGCCTTAGTGCAGATGAGGTTCACAAGCCTTCTGGTGATCCTCAAGACAAGCCTCACCCTCTGAAAATAATTTTAAACACAAGAAGAAAATATCAAGAACCCTTCTGAAAATCACCAGAAAATCTAGACAGCACAGAAAAATCTCATTTTTGTTGAGCTGCTAGATTTCTTTGCAAAGAACACAATGCAAAAAGAATCAATTCATTTGGACTTATGGTTGAAGAGTTATAACTGTTTGAAGCTCTTTGGAAAATATATAAATTTGAAATTAAATAAAACAAACTGAGGGGGGGTGACATCGAAGGCGTAAAGCCTCGGGGCGCCACCACTCGTACCGCTTCGCGCGCGTACAGAGTGGCTGACTAGCGGGCCCTGCTAGTCAGGCGAGCGGGAGAGGGAGGAGGAAACAGAGGGGGTCACGGCTTCGCCGGAGCTCTCGCCGGCGACGAGGGCTCCTTGGCCAAAACGAGAGGGAGGGATCGAGAGAGGCGATGGAGGCGCACCTGCCCGTACCCGTAGCGTAGCTAGGGGTGCTCGGACGGTGTCGGAATCGACCACGCAAGCGGAGGCAGAGAGCGGTGGTCGCCGGAGACGAAGACGACAGTGAACTGCGGCGACTCCAGGGGCTCCAAGAGGTCGGAACGGCCTCACCGAAGAGTGGCGGAGGCTCGGGAAGGGTCGCCCAGGCCTGGGAGGGGTTGGAGCAACCGCGACGACCCGAGGGGATCGCCGACGAGCTCGAGCTCGGGGACGGCGGCCCGCGGCCTGCCCGGCCGGGCTATGGCTATCTACGAGGTTGTGGAGTGTGTGGGAGTGGTGGATGGTGCTCGAGGAGGCTGGGGGTGGCTCCATTTATAGGCGAGCGGCGAGGGGGGGTTCGGGTTCCGCCGTTGACACCTGGACATGGCGCCCGGCGACGAGCGGCGTCAGTGAGAGAGGGAGAAGGCGACGCAGCTCACGCGGGGAATGTGGGCGAACGGGGACGAGCACAGGATCGAGCGGAAGGTAACGAGCACAGTGCAGAGCGCATTGTTGCGTTGGCCGGACCGCGCCCGTGCTCGCTGCGGCGAGCTCCGGCGTCGGCGAGTGCCAGGGGGGTTAGGGGAGTTGAGACGAAGATGGTGGCGAAGTTTGGCGTGCTACGGCAGTTGGGGAAGCGAGCACGCGATCAACAGAGGCACGGGCACGACGCAGAGCATGTCGGCCGCATGCCAGCACCCCTGGACGAACGCGGTCACCGCGTGAACTATGACATCAGGCCGAGCTAAGCCCAAACTTCATGTCTGGCGTGTAGTCCGTGGTAGATTGAGAGGTTACCACGATTTGGTTTGGATCCAGATGCAGTAGAAAAGTTTTCACACACCAAGTAAGTTTCTGATCAGTAACTTTGAGAGTTTACTGAGGTCAAACGGCTGGGAGTTTGGGGCTGGGTTTTGGAGGCTAGCTATCATCTACTAAGGTGATGACGCACAAGAAAAATCAGCCTCATTGGAGCAAGTAAAATGGTAGCTGTTGTAGAAACCACCATTTCTGTCCAGAACAGAAAATATTTTCTGTAGCAAAAATATTCCAAAAAGTGGTGCAATATTTTTGCTCAGGAAGGTACCCTAGGGTTCAAAGAATATTTGTGAATTTTGTCAGATTTTTGTGGGCAAGAAAAATTGGGGTTGCTTTGGAGCACATTGAACTAGTTAGGGTTTTGGTGAGGAAAATGAATATTTTTCATTAAAGAAAAATATTCCAAATATTATTTTGGGTAGAACCAGAGAGGGAATGATGATTAGAGAGGGAAATGAGGCACTTGGGTGAAAGCCAAGGGTACCCAAGTGTTTAAGTCCATATGAAAAGATTCAGAAATTCCAAATTTCTAAATCAATTCAAATGAAAATCAGGGAAATAAAGGAGGGCAAAAACCAGGCTGTGACAAACCTCCCCCACTTAGAATGAATCTCGTCCTCGAGATTCGGTTGCTTGGGAAAACCATTCTGGATAATGTGCCCTTAGAAATTCTTCCCGTTCCCATGTTGATTCTGACTCGGTGTGATGCTCCCACTGGACTTTGTAAAACTTCCTCACTTTACTGCGAGTGACTCTTTCCATCTGATCCAAAATTCTAATTGGTCTCTCTTCGTATGTTAAATCCCTTGTCAACTCTATCTCAGTCATAGCAGTCTTTTTCTCAGGCGGTGATATGCATCGCCTCAACTGGGAAACATGAAACACGTTGTGCACGTCCGACAATTCAGGGGGTAGTTCCAACTGATATGCAACAGAGCCCACTTGGGACATGACTGGAAATGGACCAATAAATCTAGGTGCCAACTTTCCACGAGTCTGAAATCTCTTGACTCCTTTCATAGGACTGACTCGGAGGTATACGTGTTCTCCGGGTTCAAAACTGATTTGTCGGTGCTTTGCATCATAATAACTCTTCTGTCGAGATTTGGCCAATTGCAATCTGTCTCTGATCTCCTTAACTTGCTTCTCAGCTTCCATCATGAGATATGTACCGAAGATACGGCTATCCCCAGTTTGAGACCAATTTAAAGGAGTGCGGCACTTACGGCCATACAAAGCCTCATACGGTGACATCTTTAGACTGGTCTGGAAGCTGTTGTTATAAAAAGACTCGGCATACGGCAAGCAGTCTTCCCATTTAGGTCCTTGGGCCAAAGCACAGGCTCACAACATATCTACGAGTATTTGGTTTACCCGCTCGGTCTGTCCATCTGTCTGAGGATGATAAGCGGTACTGTATTTCAGGGCTGTCCCCAAGGCTTGATGGAGACGTGACCAAAAAGCGGAGGTAAAAAGTGAACCTTGGTCAGACGTGATGGTTCGGGGTACTCCATGCAGACTGACTATTCTGGATACATACAGCTGTGCAAGTTGGTCTGCTCGATATGTGGTTCTGATCGGGATAAAGTGAGCAACCTTGGTTAAGGTGTCCACTATGACCCATATTGCATCATTGCCTCGCTGAGTCCTGGGCAGTCCTGTGATGAAATCCATGCAGACATCATCCCATTTCCATTATGAGACTGGCAGTGGTTGGAGAAGCCTGGCTGGCTTCTGATGCTCTGCCTTCACCTTGTTGCATAGGTCGCAACAGGCCACAAAATAGGCAATGTCTTTCTTCATTCCATCCCACCAAAATATTTGTCGAAGGTCTTCATACATTTTTGTACCTCCCGGGTGAATGGAGTACGAAGATTCGTGTGCTTCAGACAGGATTTTCTACTTTAAATCTGCTTGATTTGGCACACAAATTCTTCCACGGAACCGGAGGGTACCGATTTGATCCTTTGAGAAATCTGGGGTCTGTCCTGCCATCGTGCTCTTGACACGTTTCTTTAGATCGATGTCAGCTGGCTGGGCCTTGCGGATTTCTTCCTCAAGTGTGAGGGTAACTTCCAAAATATTAGCGAGGCCAGCATGGACTATAACCAGGTTGAGCTGAGCGATCTCCTCTTGAAGTTCAGGAGGCAAGGATTCCAATATGACATTTAGGCTGACAGGCTTTCGACTGAGTGCATCGGCAACCACGTTGGCCTTACCCGGTTGGTAATTTATTCCAAGATCGTAATCCTTGACCAACTCAAGCCATCTTCGTTGATGGAGATTTAAATCCGGCTGAGTAAATATATACTCGAGACTTTTGTGATCGGTAAAAATTTGGCACCTCTTCCCAATGAGGTAGTGCCTCCAAATTTTTAGAGCATCAACCACCGCGGCCAATTCCAAATCATGAGTAGGATAATTTCCTTCATGGGGTCGTAGCTGTCGCGATGCATATGCTACTACCTTGCCGTCTTGCATAAGTACGCATCCAAGTCCTTGTCTGGAGGCGTCACAGTACACATCAAAACTGCGGTAGATATCTGGAAGAGTCAATACAGGTGCGGTCGTCAACCGTATCTTTAGCACATTGAAACTTTTCTCACAGTCCTTAGTCCATTCAAATTTCTTATCCTTTTTGAGCAGCTCCGTCATGGGCTTAGCAATCTTGGAAAACCCTTCAATGAAACGACGGTAATAACCGGCTAATCCAAGAAAACTCCGGATCTGTGTTACGGTCGTTGGTGGCAACCAATCGAGCACATCCTTTACTTTGCTCAGGTCCACGGCTATACCTTCGACGGATAGTATATGTCTGAGAAACCCAACTTGCTTGAGCCAAAACTCGCATTTACTGAATTTGGCATAAAGCTGATGGTCGCGAAGTCGTTGTAGCACTGCTCAGAGGTGATCCTTGTGATCTTCTTCACTCTTGGAGTAAATGAGTATGTCATCAATGAAGACTACCACGAAATTATCGAGGAAGCCCATGAACACTTTGTTCATCATATGCATGAAGAAGGCAGGGGCATTGGTGAGACCAAAGGACATAACTGTATATTCATAAAGACCATACCAAGTAGTGAATGCGGTCTTAGGAATATCTACCTTTTTAATCTTGAGGTGATGATATCCCGTCCGTAAATCAATCTTAGAGAATACCTTGGCCCCACTGAGCTGATCAAACAGATCATCAATCCTTGGCAACGGATATTTATTTTTGATGGTGACCTCATTCAGCTGACGGTAATCCACACACATGCGGAGGCTGCCATCCTTTTTGTCCACGAAAATAGTAGGTGATCCCCATGGTGAAGAGCTCGGACGGATATATCCTTTCTGGAGCAGTTCATCAAGTTGTTTCTTTAGCTCCACTAATTCTGATGAGGGCATCCGGTAATACTTCTTGTATAACGGTGCGGTTCCGGGCACAAGATCTATTGCAAACTCAAGCTCTCGATCTGGCGGCATGCCTGTCAATTCTTCAGGAAATACATCGGGAAACTCACCGACCACAAGAATTGATTCCAATTCAGCCACAGCGGTGAAGACCATCTCTTTCTTGGGTATGCTTCTGCGAGCATAGAAATTTGTTGTCTGCCCATTCGGACTGGTCAAAGTGACTTCCCGGGTCGCGCAATTTATGCAAACTTGATATTGGGTCAACCAATTCATACCCAATATAACATCCAACTTGTCGGACTCAATGATTATCAAAGAAGTTGGAAAACAGACTCCGTTGATATTGATTTCCAGATTACGGCAGACCAGATTGCTCCTGATTAATGATCCTGGGGTTTGTACCAGCATATTTTTTCCCAAAAGCGAACAAGGAAATTTGTTTTGGGCAACAAAACTCCGAGAAATAAAAGAGTGGGAAGCCCCAGAGTCAAATAAAATTGCTGCAGGTATGTTATTAACATAAAACATACCAATGACGACTTCGGGGTTCTCTTGGGCTTCATCGGCGGAGAGGTGATGCACGTACCCAGTAATGTTTTGCTGGGTCGGGCATGACTCCATATAGTTGACTTGTGGCCCTAATAGAGCATTTGCCTTGCTGTTCTTGGGACACTGTCTGGCATAATGTCCGTTTTGCCCACAACTGAAGCAAGAATTGTTGCGCTGGCGCTCCTCGTGCACTGGGTTGGTCACGACATTCTTGACTTGAGTGGTGGTCTTGTTAACATTCTGTTGCCAATTAGGCTTATATTCCACCTGAGTCTGCTGCCAGGTATGAGCCTTTTGCACTGGTTGCCCATCCTTCTTTGGCTCAAACTTGCGCTTGTTGTCGTTGTTAACAGGCCTATTATCGGATACAAGCTTGTGCTCCCTTTCAGCAATAAAAGCCTTGTTCACCAGAGTTTGGAAATCCGGGAAATCAAACATACTGAGAGTACATCGGAGTTGCGGATTTAATCCACCAAGAAATCTGTCAATCTTTCTTTCTTCGGTGGCCACGTCATAAAGGGAGTAACGGGCCAGATGATTGAATTTTTGCAAATATTCGCCCATAGACTGATTTCCTTGGACGAGTGCGAGAAATTCACGCTGCTTAGTCTTCATAATTCCAGTAGGGATATGATATTTCCGGAACTGCTCCTTGAATTTTGACCAGGTGATTTCTTCATCAGCGGTCCACATGGCTTTTGCATTTTCCCACCATATGGCAGCAGCGCCTTCAAGATAATGAGTTGCAAGTGGAACTTTATCATTTTCTTCAGTACGAGCAATCTCAAGCTTTTTCTCAATGGTACGCAACCAATCGTCTGCATCCAAGGGATCAACAACCTGACTGAAACTGGGTGGCTTGGTCCTTTGAAAATCTAACAGCTTGGAGTAATGACCGTTCTGATTTCCATTCTGTCCAACCATAGCTTGCACACTTCTTAATATTTCAATCAGATCATTGTTCCTTCTTTCCTCAAACATACGCAGAATTTGCTCGGTGGAGGGCGGATTTGGCAGTGGAGGCGGTGGCGGAACGTACGACTCGGGGGAGTGTCCTGCCTGTCGTGCGGAACGACAAACAGGGGTACCCTCGCGAAGGTTGCTACTGCTGCCTCCCCGTGGCATCCTATTATGAATTTTCCCAAGGCAACGCAACCGAGATGAGAAGCATTCAAAATAAATTGGGGAAAAGCCAGCAACAAAAGCCCGAGAAAAACCGAAACGACGAAGAGAACACGGCGAATAAAAATAAAGTTCCAACATAATTATACATAGACTCATACATGAAAGATAACCAACATGCCAGGTTCAACTACTCTCATACAGAAAACGAAACATCATGACTCATACTACTACATCCGTACACCATCCTGACGACTGTGAATACTCAGAAACTCTACTGCTCTGTGGGTGCTGTGGGGTCCTCTCCTGAAGCGGACTCGGATCCTGAACTGACGAGGTTAACTGAGACCTCCGGGTTAAAGGTAACATGACGACGCTGTCTCGAGGGCTCTCCCTCAGGGGTAGGTGTAGGGTGAAGCATCGGGGCTACAGGAGTAGTGAGAAGTGAAACCCACTCAGCAGGAGCACTGAGAGGATTTACGATCGAAGTGCCCGAGCTACTCGGAGGAGTAACCGGTGAAACAGGGGAGCTAGAACTAACTGGAATATAAGGTGTAAATCCCATAGAGGATGGAGTAGTGGCAGATCTAGTAGAGACTAAAGCAGAGGCTAAAGCAGTACGAGCACGAGTGAGCTCTCGAGCCAGCTCGTGGATCATATGATAGCTAGCAGTGACATAACGAGCAAGGTGGCTAGCAACACTATCAGACTCCGGATCAATGATAGGGAAATGGACACGACCATTGTCGTGCAGAGAAGGATAGTAATAGAAACCTGGGTGGTTCTGCATTCGAACCTCGTTGTAACGAAGCTCGACAAGGACCTCGAATGCAGCAAACTGGACAGCCTGAGAAGCGGTAGAAGCGTAACCGCTCCGCGAAGTACGAGTGTAAGTGCTGGAATCGGAACTGGTGCGCAGAGTAACCACTGCGTGATACTCATACACTGACTCAGCTAGACGCTCCCGGTACACACGATAGACTGGATCGTCTCCGAGGTGGTACAGCCGACGCCACACGTTGCGAAGGAGGTGCGGTGACGTGTACGACATCAGCTGCAACTGGCACGGATACGGCACCGGAGCCATCTACACTCACAATCATTAGCAGGTTAGCATAAAAATAAAACAAATGCATGCAATGCAACACCCAGCTACAAATGCTACCGGCACTCAACTTAACTCGTATCTAACATACAATTAACACGTCGTAGTCTAGCGTGGCCTACAGTCAGCGCGGCTCTGATACCAAGCATTGTGGCACCCCGGCTCAGAGCGACCGGTTTACCATACATTGCCAGCCTAGAGACCATGTATTCTGGCAATGCACAACATCTTGGTATAGAAAACAACCGCTTTATTGATGCTAGCGGATCATAGTTTATATTACAACAGTTGTCGAGGCCAAGCAGCACACACGGTGCGGCTGAACAATATGTACATTATTTAGTGAACATAAAGGGGCCTCGACCATAAAAACTACGCGGCAGCGGAACAACGTCGTAGCGAAAACTCCATAGCAAAGGGACACCGATGTGGACACGATCTAGACTCGAGCAACACTCCTTTCCAACGAGACTTTCTTGAAATCTGGCATGACACGCCAGGTCAGTACATGGAATGTACTTGCAAGCTCACAACAGGCATAATCATAATGACAAACAATATCATGATAATTAACCAATTAATAATGCAATAATGTTGTGATCATGCTCTTGTGATAAAAAGTCCCTCGAGACTGGCTTACCAACCATGATTGTTCTTGGATCACAAACGTACCACCATTGTGGTCCTGACTAGGGGTATCTCATGATCTTTACGGCGGTCACAACCACGACCAATACTTAGTCTCGAATATCTCGATGGCTATCCACCATCATCCAGAGTGCAAAGTTCATAACTTAGTGTGCAAAATTTATTAAACGTTGACCCATGGTGTGACCTACTACGAGCGTGTCCGTAACCGTGGACTCGGCTATCGATAGATTATTACACTCTGCAGAGGTAGCACACTGTACCCACACCACGGAACCCATGGCCTCGCACTCCCATTCGGGCGGACCAACGGCATTCCGACGAAACCCCTCCATTGCCATGACACTCTCCCGGCCACTCCGACCCAATCCCCACCGGGCTAGTCCTGGGTGGCCCCGTGTCTACCAAAGACACAACGACCACCGTCGTGGCCAAAATGACCCCACAATGGGACCCGGTACCATAATCTCAACAACGGGCACACAAGGTTATGTCTGCTTATCGGGCCAGGGTAGGCATGCCCATAACCTTCCCTAGTTGGGGGCACCGACCAGAGGCTTGCCAACGGACCGAATCAAGGCCTCCCATAAGGCAAATGTGGTTGCACTGGGAAAAACTCGATTCAGTGGCACCATGACCCGGCCAATGATATATTCAAGTTGAGTTATATTCAGGTTCAACTTAAATGGAAAATAACCAGTGTCATAGCATGCCATGAAATGCAACACTAACATATGCATCACATATTAACGGAAATGACTGAGTCAACTATATTCACACTAAGCGTAAACATCAAAAACTCATGTCACTTTTCTGATTAGAATAAACCTCACTTTAAAACAGAATATTTTCTAGCAAGTTTTATTATTTTACTCATGCAAGAAAAAACTTCAAGTAATTACTCATGTGCATAACAATATTATTCTATCATCACCACAAATGAATCCTAGTTTCTTTACCAACTAAGTTAGTTTCAAACATTCTGTAAATCAAGCATATGAACTAAAACAAGCACTTAACAGAATATAAATAACATAATAGTTATTTAAATGCATGGATTAAATCTTTCATTCAAGTAGGAAAATCATAAATTTTGAAATGGCACCATGAAAAATGTTGCTGTGGCTTGCCTTAGTGCACATGAGGTTCACAAGCCTTCTGGTGATCCTCAAGACAAGCCTCACCCTCTGAAAATAATTTTAAACACAAGAAGAAAATATCAAGAACCCTTCTGAAAATCACCAGAAAATCTAGACAGCACAGAAAAATCTCATTTTTGGTGAGCTGCTATATTTCTTTGCAAATACCACAATGCAAAAAGAATCAATTCATTTGGACTTATGGTTGAAGAGTTATAACTGTTTGAAGCTCTCTGGAAAATATATAAATTTGAAATTAAATAAAACAAACTAAGGGGTGGTGACGTCGAAGGCGTAAAGCCCCGGGGCGCCACCACTCGTACCGCTTCACGCGCGTACAGAGTGGCTGACTAGCGGGCCCCGCTAGTCAGGCGAGGGGGAGAGGGAGGAGGAAACAGAGGGGGTCGCGGCTTCGCCGGAGCTCTCGCCGGCGACGAGGGCTCCTTGGCCAAAACGAGAGGGAGGGATCGAGAGAGGGGATGGAGGCGCACCTGCTCGCACCCGTAGTGTAGCTAGGGGTGGTCGGACGGCGTCGGAATCGACCTCGCAAGAGGAGGCAGAGAGTGGTGGTCGCCGGAGACGAAGACGACGGCAAACTGCGGTGACTCCAGGGGCTCCAAGAGGTCGGAACGGCCTCACCAAAGAGTGGCGGAGGCTCGGGAAGGGTTGCCCAGGCCTGGGAGGGGCTGGAGCTACCGCGACGACCCGAGGGGATCGCAGGTGAGCTCGAGCTCGGGGACGGCGGCCCGCGGCCTGCCCGGCCAGGCTACGGCTATCTACGAGGTTGTGGAGTGTGTGGGAGTGGTGGACGGTGCTCGAGGAGGCTGGGGGTGGCTCCATTTATAGGCGAGCGGCGAGGGGGGTGGTTCGGGCTCCGCCGTTGACACCTGGACATGGCGCCCGGCAACGAGCGGCGTTAGTGAGAGAGGGAGAAGGTGACACAGCTCACGCGGGGACTGTGGGCGAACGGGGAGGAGCACAGGATCGAGAGGAAGGCGACGAGCACAGTGCAGAGCGCACTGTTGCGTTGGCCGGACCGTGCCCCTGCTCGCTGCGGCGAGCTCCGGCGTCGGCGAGTGCCAGGGGGAGTTAAGGGAGTTGAGACGAAGATGGTGGCAAAGTTTGGCGCACTACGGTAGTCGGGGAAGCGAGCACGCGATCGACAGAGGCGCGGGTGCGACGCAGAGCGCGTCGGCCGCATGCCAGCACCCCTGGACGAACGCGGTCACCGCGTGAACTATGACATCAGGCCGAACTAAGCCCAAACTTCATGTCTGGCGTGTAGTTCATGGTAGATTGAGAGGTTACCATGATTTGGTTTGGATCCTGATCCAGTAGAAAAGTTTTCACACGCCAAGTAAGTTTCTGATCAGTAACTTTGAGAGTTTACTGAGGTCAAACGGCTGGGAGTTTGGGGCTGGGTTTTGGAGGCTAGCTATCATCTACTAAGGTGATGATGCACAAGAAAAATCAGTCTCATTGGAGCAAGTAAAATGGTAGCTGTTGTAGAAACCACTATTTCTATCCAGAACAGAAAATATTTTCTGTAGCAAAAATATTCCAAAAAGTGGTGCAATATTTTTGCTCAGGAAGGTGCCCTAGGGTTCAAAGAATATTTGTGAATTTTGTCAGATTTTTGTGGGCAAGAAAAATTGGGGTTGCTTTGGAGCACACTGAACTAGCTAGGGTTTTGGAGAGGAAAATGAATATTTTTCATTAAAGAAAATTATTCCAAATATTATTTTGGGTAGAACCAGAGAGGGAATGATGATTAGAGAGGGAAATGAGGCACTTGGGTGAAAGCCAAGGGTACCCAAGTGTTTAAGTCCATATGAAAAGATTCAAAAATTCCAAATTTCAAAATCAATTCAAATGAAAATGAGGCAAATAAAGGAGGGCAAAAACCAGGCTGTGATAATCTTTGAGGATATGCCCGTTGTTGTTGCTAATGTTACTATTTTGACTGACTTTGTTATACTTGAGATGCCCGAGGACGACAACATGTCGATTATCCTTGGTAGACCCTTCTTGAACACTGTAGGGGCTGTTATTGATTGCAATAAAAGCAAGTTCACTTTTCATATTAATGGTAATGAGCATACGGTGCACTTTCCGAAGAAACAATTCCAAGTGAATGGTATTAATGTTATTGAAAAATCCCCGATAATCACTATTGGAAGTTTTCAAATACCTCTACCTGCTGTCAAAAAGAAATATGAAATGCTTATTGTTGGGGAAATGCACATCCCCATTGAGGTAACTTAGGGATTTACGAAAGTTCTTCGGTTTCATGCTAATCGAAAGTGGTTGTTAATAAGACCTGATCAACCTTATTAATGGATCATTTTTTAGCGGTATGAAGTTGATGAATTTAGTAAGCACTACCTTCTATCCCTACCTTTTGTTTTCTGTTTTTATTAGTTAAATAAAATAAAATGCCATGTTTTGTCTGTTTTCTGAATTTCCCGTGCATTAAAAAATGACCCAAAAATAAAAGTTCTCAGAATGCCCTGAAAATTTTACACGATTTGTTTCTGAATATTTCTAAATTTCTGGTGCAAATAATACCTGAGGTAGGTGCACCCCACCTGGGTGCGCCAGGACCCCCAAGCGCGCCCTGGTGGGTTGTGGTCGATCTCTCTCTCCCGTGTTCTTGAGCTCAAGCCCGCAGATTTAAATCTCTTTGCTCGAAGCTCCGTTGCCGAAACTATTTCGGGGGATTGTTACTTGGTATGTGACTCCACCATTTGTCCAATTAGTTTTTGTTTTAGTGGTTTATACTTTGAATAATTAGTTACTCTTGGTACTGCTGTAGATGTGCTTGCATGTTGAATTCTTAGTGTTCTAAGTAGTTTGAATGCTTGCTATGGCCTCTATGTATCCCTATGAGTAGTTGCTATCAATTTTGTGAAGTTTTGTTGAGAAAATTTTGTGAACTAAAAATTCAGATTTTTGTTCATAGGAAAAATTGTACGCGGACATGATTATCTTCAGGAAGTTTGGCTCAAAGAAGAACTCCAAGGGTGTTATTGGGGAGTCTTCTGACAGTGATCTCTGCTACCTCTTGAGCACTGCGTTGGTTTTCCCTTGAAGAGGAAAGGGTGATGCAGTAAAGCAGCGTAAGTATTTCCCTCAGTTTTTGAGAACCAAGGTATCAATCCAGTAGGAGGCCACGCACGAGTCCCTCGCACCTACACAAACAAATAAAATCCTCGCAACCAATGCAATAAAGGGGTTGTCAATCCCTTCACGGTCACTTACGAAAGTGAGATCTGATAGATATGATAAGATAATATTTTTGGTATTTTTATGATAAAGACTAAAAGTAAAGAACGCAAAATAAACGGCGCCAGAAATAGCTTGTTGTCGGGAGATTAGTATTATGGAAAAGAAACCCGGGGGCCATAGGTTTCATTAGTGGCTTCTCTCGAGAGGATAAGTATTACAGTGGGTAAGCAAATTACTGTTGAGAAATTGACAGAATTGAGCATAGATATGAGAATATCTAGGTATGATCATGTATATAGGCATCACGTCCGCGACAAGTAGACCGACTCCTGCCTGCATCTACTACTATTACTCCACACATCGACTGCTATCCAGCATGCATCTAGAGTATTAAGTTCAAAAGAACAGAGTAACACTTTAAGTAAGATGACATGATGTAGAGGGATAAACTCATGCAATATGATATAAACCCCATCTTGTTATCCTCGATGGCAACAATACAATACATGCCTTGCTGCCCCTACTGTCACTGGGAAAGGACACCGCAAGATTGAACCCAAAGCTAAGCACTTCTCCCATTGCAAGAAAGATCAATCTAGTAGGCCAAACCAAACTGATAATTCGAAGAGACTTGCAAAGATAACCAATCATACATAAAAGAATTCAGAGAAGATTCAAATATTGTTCATAGATAAACTTGATCATAAACCCACAATTCATCAGTCTCAACAAACACACCGCAAAAGAAGATTACATCGAATAGATCTCCACGAGAATCGTGGAGAACTTTGTATTGAGATCCAAAAAAGAGAGAAGAGGCCATCTAGCTAATAACTATGGACCCAAAGGTCTGAAGTAAACTACTCACACATCATCGGAGAGGCCATGGTGTTGATGTAGAAGCCCTCCGTGATCAATGCCCCTCCGGCGGAGCTCCGAAAAAGGCCCCAAGATGGGATCTCATGGGTACAGAAGGTTGCGGCGGTGGAATTAGGTTTTAGCTCCGTATCTGGTAGTTTGGGGGCACGTAGGTATATATAGGAGGAAGAAGTACGTCGGTGGAGCAACATGGGCCCCACGAGGGTGGAGGGCGCGCCCAGGGGGTAGGTGCGCCCTCCTACCTCGTGCCCTCCTGGTTGCTTTCTTAACGTAGGGTCCAAGTCCTCTGGGTCATGTTCGTTCCAAAAATCACGTTCCCGAATGTTTCATTCCGTTTGGACTCCGTTTGATATTCTTTTTCTGCAAAACTCTGAAATAGGCAAAAACATCAATTCTGGGCTGGGCCTCCGGTTAATAGGTTAGTCCCAAAATAATATAAAAGTGTATAATAAAGCCCATTAAACATCCAAAACAGAATATAATATAGCATGGAACAATAAAAAATTATAGATACGTTGGAGACGTATCAATCTACACCCTCGGAGGTTGGCGGAGGTACGGCCTTGCGAATGGCCGCACATCCCGTTCCTGCAAGAGGTTGGAATCCATGTGGAGTTCATGCAATATATTGCCAATGCCGGTCTCACCGACCTCATCGTAGATGAGTGTGACCAGCACCAAATCCTCAAAAACATCTTTGTTCAAAGCTTTACTTTCTTGCCTAGAAATAATTCTCCTGGAGTGAGCTTTGATTTATATGCTTAAAATCATCAGATACCACTTACTGAATTTTGTGACATATGCATGATCCCTTCTAATGGGAGTCTGGCTGAGCCTAGGCCGGCTGGGTTTGAGGATTTTTATCGCACTTTGACTGTGGGTGATGAGAGAGGAGTGTCAGCCCTCACTGCCGCTGGCTTACATTTTCCTGCTGTTCATTACTTTGCATATTTTATTACCAAATGCTTGCTTGCTAGGGAGAAGGTGGGTGCACTTAGTTCACTAGACCTTGTTGTTTTATGTCGTGCACTTGAGGGCGACAACACGTATAGCTTGGCAGCTATCGTGGCTCGTCGCCTGCATCTTAATAAATCCCAGGGTAAAATACATGGTAGGATTCTTTCCACTCGTTTGGCGGCTCACTTTGAGGTTGAGATACGCCCTCATGATTACCCTCTGACCAAGGTTTACCTAGACTATGCAGCCATGGAACACCATCACTTTCTTGCACATGATCGTCCTGATATTGCCATTCCTTATAACCTGGTCTATAGCGTTACAACCCATGATGTTATCCCATTTCCTGCATCTGCTTTGTTTGATTCTACTGCCAGGGGCGGATATAGGATTATGCCTGCAGACATCATCGCCTACTGGAACGCTCACGTTGCTGCAGAAGCTGCACAGGTACCTCAGCAGTGGGATGAGTGGATGCCTGCTCCTCAGGATCCTTACTACCCTCCAGGCTACTGATCGACTACCAAGTTAGGCCAAACGCCAAAGCTTGGGGGATTACGTGTTTCTCATTGACATTATATTCATGTATACATATCATCCTAAGTGTCGGTGCTCACACTTTTTCATTGTATTATCCATGCTTAGATTTATTTTCTTGCTTTCTTCTTGTGTGTTTGAAAAACTTTAGAAAAAACCAAAAAATTAGTTGTAGTAATTTACTTTTTATGCATGCTTCGTAGTAGTATTAAAAAGAAAACCCAAAAAAATTTCCTTGTTCTTCTTTTGCTTGCTGGGAGCATTCCCGTGTAAATAGGTTTTCTCATTTTTTCCCTTTTATTTGTTTGTTGAAGAAAACCAAAAAACTCCAAAAATATTTCAGTGTGTTTCTCTGAATTTCTTTTCTTTTTATTCGAGTTGTACCAAGGAGAAGACCATGATGAAAATGTTAAGTGGCTCTCATATGAATAACTGTTGAACTAATAAAGAGCCCATTTTACCTTGTCTTCTCCTGCTGAATAAAATGTTTGCAGATTCCAGCTTAGTACACAACACTCTTGCACTATTATTATTTTCATATAATTCGGTCGTGCAAGTGAAAGGCAATAATGACGACATTCGATGAACTGGCTGTGGCAAAGGGAAACTGGTATGGACTCGACTTGTTCTGTTTGTGTAAATATGTTAAACCAAGTATCCAGGCTTCAGCCCATTATGATTAAACATGTTTGCAATGACAATTAGAGATTATAGTTTCTCATGCCATGCATAAGTAGCTGGGAGTTAATAATGATTTATCTTGGATATCAACATAGCGTTAAAATGATTGTGATGTAGTATGATGATATGGTATCCTCCTCTGAATGTTCGAGTGGCTTGACTTGATACATGTTCATGCATGTAGTTGAATCAAAACCAACATAGCCTCTATAATATTTATGTTCATGGTGTTCATATCCTACTCATGCTAGTGTCCAATGTTACTTATGCATAATGCATGGTTATGATCGTTGTTGCTCTCTAGCTCGCCGCTTCTCAATCTAAATTGCTAGCCTTCGCCTGTACTAAGTGGGAATTCTGCTTGTACATCAAAAACCGTGAACCCAATGTTATTGCAGATGAGTCCACCATACCTACCTATATACGGTATTACCCTGCCATCCTAAGTAAATTTGCATGTGCCACCTCTAAAATCTTCTTAAAAAAAATTATCCTTTTTGTGTGCCTGGATCGTTCATGGAACGACAGGAGGTGGTCGATATCTTCCGTGCTAAGCGGGTTATTCTCAGGTCGAGTGTTTATTCACTCGCCATCGCACGAGAAAATGGGCGGTAATAGGGATGCCCAGTCCCAAAATGCAAACATGAAAAAGAGTTCATCTCTGAAATAATCAAACAAAAACTCCCAACAGAGTCAAAACCTTTACTTTTATCGCCTCGGAACCGGAACTAGCGTGCTTAGCATGGAAGATGTTGATAACTGATGGTCATGTCTCGAAATATCATTTATCTCTGTTTTAAAAATTGAGCTCTGGCACCTCTGCAAATCTCTGCTTCCCTCCGCGAAGGGACTATCTATTTACTTTTATGTTGTGTCACCACCTTCTAAAAACAAGCGCCAGAAACTGAGTAGAGCACAGCTGTCAAGATTTATGCATTGTGTGTAGCTACTGTTGGGTGCATCATGACTGGATCATTGCTACCATGAATTACAATGTTTAGTCTCTACTTGAACTTTCGAGGTGCTCTGCATCTATGTTTTGCGGTCTCAGAAAGGGCTAGCGAGATACCACTATTGTCATATTATATCATGGTTGTTTTGACAACGTGTTGCTATTTGAGATATCTTATTATTGCTCGCTAGCTGATTATGTCATTGATATGAGTCATTATAATCTTTAAGAGTTATTGTTGACATGGTTAGTTATAATGTTGGCTGAAAACCTAGGTGTTGTTTAAGCTTATTTATGCAAACAAGAGCAAAAGAGTTCGTAAAAGTTTTTCTTTCTCACTTTCAGTTTATCAACTGAATTTCTTGAGGACAAGCAAAGGTTTAAGCTTGGGGCAGTTGATACGTCTCCAACGTATCTACTTTTTCTCACGCTTTTCCTCTTGTTTTGGACTCTAATTTGCATGATTTGAATGAAACTAACCCCGGACTGACGCTGTTTTCAGCAGAACTACCATGGTGTTGTTTTTGTGCAGAAATAAAAGTTCTCGGAATGGAACGAAATTTTGCGAGGATTTTTTATATCAATAATAAGAATTTCTGGAGCCAAGACCTACCGGAGAGGGGCCCCTGGGTGGGCAAACCCACCAGGGCGCGCCTCCTCTCCTGGCGTGCCCAGGTGGTTGTACCCACCTGGTAGCCCCGCTGATGACCCCCTGATACTATAAAATCACATATTTCCAGAAAAAATGAGGGAAAAAGAATTATCGCGATCCACGAGACGGAGCCGCCGCCAAGCCCTGTTCTTACACGGGAGGGCAGATCTGGAGTCTGTTTGGGGCTCCGAAGAGGGGGGTCTTCGTTCTTCATCATCACCAACCAATCTCCATCACCAAGTCCCTGATGCTCCCCACCGGGAGTGAGTAATTCCTTCGTAGGCTCGCTGGTCGGTGAGGAGTTGGATGAGATTCATCATGTAATCGAGTTAGTTTTGTTATGCCTGGTCCCTATTATCCACTATGTTCTTAGATTGATGTTGCTATGACTTTGCTATGCTTAATGCTTGTCACTTTGGGCCCGGGTGCCATGAACTCAGACCTGAACCGTTTATGAATTCATCATTATATCCATGTTTTAGATCCGATCTTGCAAGTTATAGTCACCTACTACGGTTATGATCCGACCCCGGAGTGACAACAACCGGGCCCACTCTCGGTGATGACCGTAGTTTGAGGAGTTCATGTATTCACTATGTGTTAATGTTTTGTTCTGGTTCTCTATTAAAAGGAGGCCTTAATATCCCTTAGTTTCCAATATGGACCCCGCTGCCACGGGAGGGTAGGACAAAAGATGTCATGCAAGTTCTTTTAATAAAGCAGGCATGACTATTTACGGAATACATGCCTACATTATATCGATGAACTGGAGCTAGTGTCGTATCGCCCTAGGTTATAACTGTCACATGATGAATATCATCCAACAAGTCACAGATCCCATGCCTACGAATTTATCCTTATTGATCTTGCTGCGTTACTATTGCTATCATCACTGTTACACTTGCTACAAATTACTGCTATCACTGTTACTGTTACCGTTGCTGTTGTTGATAACCCACAAGTATAGGGGATCACAACAGTTTTCGAGGGTAAGTATTTAACCCAAATTTATAGATTCGACACAAGGGGAGCCAAAGAATATTTGAAGGTATTAGCAGCTGTGTTGTCAATTCAACCACACCTGGACATTAATTATCTGCAGCAAAGTGATCAGTAGCAAAGTAGTTTGATAGTTTTGATAATAGTGACAGCAGCAACGGTAACAGTAACAGTGATAGCAGTAATTGGTAGCAAGTGTAACAGTGATGATAACAATAGTAAAGCAGCAAGATCAATAAGGATAAATTCGTAGGCATTGGATCGGTGACTTGTTGGATGATATTCATCATGTGATAGTTATAACCTAGGGCGATACGGCACTAGCTCCAGTTCATCGATATAATGTAGGCATGTATTCCATAAATAGTCATACGTGCTTTATTAAAAGAACTTGCATGCCATCTTTTGTCCTACCCTCCCGTGGCAGCAGGGTCCATACACTACAAAAAAAGACACATCTATGACATTTTGGGCCGAACGAAAAAAAATTATGTCATACTTATGACACTTCTATGACGATAATTGTGAAAAAACCCGGTATCATCATAGATGTGGTGGGCTCCTACTTCTATGACAAAAAATCATGACAGAAAATGGGCTTTTCGTCCTGTGTGGGCCGGAGACTCAGGTGCATGAAATTCTTTTGGCCGTCCATGACGGAAAAACCGTGGTAGAAGCGAGGGCGAGGAAACTTTCGGGGAGTTCCCGGTTACGGTGGGTGGTCGGGGGCCGAGCGATGCGTGTTTCTCTCGTACACGTATGCGTGTGTGTGCGAGGCATTGGGGTCTAACTGAACCCGAGTGAGGCGTTAGGCTCTAACTGAACCCGAGCGATTGCACTGCAGGTTACGCGTTATTGAACCCGAGCGATCGATCGATGGCTGTTAACTGAACCCGATCGAGCGATTCCTTCGCTACTGCTGCTAACTGAAGCCGATCGATGCTGCCTCTGGATGAACAGTGGGTGTTGCTGGGGGGATTGGATGAACAGTTCCCGGTGGGGGTGGATCAACAGGACCCCGTGGTGTTGCCTCTGGATGAGCAGGACCCCGATCGGTCGAGCCGGTTGGGGCTGGATGAACAGGACCCCCTGGAGGGCTGGATGAACAGAAACACCCCATGGAGGGTTGGATGATAGTAGACGGTGGAGGGCTGGATGAACAGTAGCCCGTGGAGGGGTGGTTGAGCAGGAGCCCGTGGAGAGGGCTGGTTGAACAGTAGCCGGTGGAGTAGCGCGCGGTGGAGGCTGGATGAACAGGAGCCCGTGGATGAACAGTCGCAGGTGGAGGCTAGAGGAGGTCGACGGTGGATGATCAGTAGCCCGTGGAGGCTGGAGGGGGTCGAGGGTGGAGATGAACAGTATCCCGTGGAGTCCCGTTTTGCGGTACGCCACACCCCTCCCGATGAACAGGACCCCGGTTTCGACCGTAGCGCTCCAACACAAGTCTGTTTCCTCCGTTTCGCGGTACAGCACACCCCTCCCGATCAACAGGACCCCCGTTTCGACCGTAGGAGGTCCGTTTCCTCCGTTTTGCGGTACGCCAGACCCCTCCCGATGAACAGGATCCCGTTTCGACCGTGGTCAGTCGAACACAAGGCTGTTTCCTCCATTCTGCGGTACGCCAGGCCTCGTTTCCATCGGCTGTTTCGTCCAAGCCGTTTGGCTCCCACGCGTTCCGTTTCCTCCCGATGAACACGACGCATTCCGCTGCCTCCCCATGAACACGACGACGATGCAGTTTCTCCGTTCCGACCCAGCCATGTACACGAGCCCTGGCCACACGTATGCGCGAGTAGGCGTTCGAGACCCCGCCCGTATGTACGTACGTGGCCGTATTTTCTTTCTTGCACACTGGCCGATGTACATACATGTACATGCTACGTGCGCGCCTCTACATCGACCAGTATATACGCACACGTTCGCGACCAGAATGACAACGCCACGTACGCTTCGACCAGGTGGGTCCCGACTGTCAGGCACTTCCAATCATTTTTTTGCCCGGACGCACTTCCTTGCGTGCGAAGATGTAGCTGGTAGGTCCCAGCAGTCAGGGGGGAAACGTTTTTTTCACGAAATACGGTTGCCCGTCCGGTGGTTCCCTGCTGTCAGGTGGAGGAATCATTATTTTCCGCGTAATAAGGAGGCACTTCCTTGCTGCAGCCGTGGACCCAGCTGTCAGCCTCTCCACGTACAGTCCACGTTCGATGGAAGCCGTTCCTTGACCACGCTGACCACGCCGCGCCGAGAGCACCAGGGCGGTGGACGACGGCGAGGCCTAGGAAGGGGACGACGCGGAGCCGGGGAAGACGCAGCAGTGGATGCCCACGCATAGAGGAGTATGAGGGTTCACTGGTTCGCTGCGGTGTGAGGCTGCCATCGCTGCAGAATAACAGGGGGTGTGGGTGAGTAGAGGGATGGCCTGGCCAGCAATTTGAGTAGTAGGGGGCGGTGAGGCCTCCGTAGCATCGCAGCCGGCCACGGGAGGGAGGAGCACGAGGCACGACCGGCGCTGGTTTGGGTGGCTGGAGCAAGAAGACCAGAGGTTGAAGAAGCACTACGGCCGTTGGATGGACATCGTACGGTCACTGGAGCTAGAACCGTGCATATTGACTAAGTTGACAAAGCCCTCCGTCCCCGTCAACTTAGTAGGCCCACAAGTCAGACTGCCACTATATTGGGTCCCAGCTAGCAGGGGGAGTATTCTTTTTTTGTGCGTAATAAGGAGGCACTTCCTTGCGTGCGAAGATATAGCTGGTGGGTCCGAGCTGTCAGCGGCGGTAACGTTTTTTTCGCGAAATATAGAGGCCCTTCGGGTGGGTCCCAGATGTCAGGTGGAGGAATCATTATTTTGCGCGTAATAAGGAGGCATTTCCTTGCGTGCGGCCGTGGACCCAGCTGTCAGCCTCTCCACGTACAGTCCACTTCAGATGCATGTCGGTCATTGACCACGTTGACCAGGCCGCGCTGAGAGCACCAGGGCGGTGGACGACGGCGAGGCCTAGGAAGGGAATAACACGGAGGCAGGGAAGACTCGGCAGTTGTTTCCCACGCGAAGGGGAGTACGACTGTACGAGGGTTTACTGGTTCGTCTGCCGTCACCGGAGAATAACAGCAGGTGTGGGTGAGTACAGAGATGGCTAGGCCAGCGATGGGAGTACGGTGGGGCGGTGAGGCCTGCGCGGCAGCATAGCCGGCCACGGGAGGAGGGAGCAGGCAGTCGCGCCGGCGCTTGTTTGAGTGGCTGGAGCAGGAAGAGCAGAGATTGAAGAAGCACGACAGCCGTTGGATGGACATCCAACAGTCACTGCTCTCGTGTGCATTATTTCTAATAATGTACAACCCATTTCCTAATTCTTAAGAATTTTTTTGGAGCACATCTTCTTTTTGTTAGCATTACACCCTATATTGTGGCCACGGTTAAAAAGTATACGAAATTTTGCATATTTCGGTGCGGTCAACTGTTTTTAATCCCGAAATATCGACTCACATTCAAAATATTTTGAAAAATAATTTATATAAATATAAAATCCAAATAATTGTCCACGCATAAAAATCAATTGAATTTAAAATCTTGTAATGAAAAAAAATTGAAACTAATTCCCGGTTTGATGTGTTTTAAATATGTACAGCCCATTTCTGGGCAAACCGAATGAAACTCTTCTCGTCTTGAAAGATTTGCAGCCCAGCAGGGCTGATAAAGCAAGTAAGCCTCGTTTGGGTATTTCTTAAAAAAAATAGAACTGGGCTAGCCATTTTCAGCAAGAAAAAAACACAACTGGGCTCATGATGTGGTAAACATAAATAAAACCCTGGCTAGACGGGCCACGGCCCCCGCACAGCCCCTTTGTTACCCTGATCCGTCGCTAAAACTAGTATAAATAACAACTGCTTGTTCCTCAAAAAAAAACTACACGACCTACTGGGTCCCTGGTGTCAGCCGCTCGTAGTGTAATTCTCGCGTTTATTGACTACCTTGACAATGGCGTGAGCCCCAGATGTCCAACCATTAGGAGGAACCATTTTTTTGGGCTTGTAATATAGAGGCACTTGCTTGCGTACTGCCATGACGCTGGTGGGTCCCTACTGTCATCCTCTCCATGTACAGTCATCTCCTTGTTCCTCTTGGTTGTTGACGACATTGACAACGCAAGAGGGCGGCGCACCGTGCACGGCGAGCAAACCAAGGACGCAAGGCGGAGGACGACGGTGAGGCCTCGGACGGAACAAACAGGAGCCGTGGAAGATGCGTCGGTCCAGTCGTAGGCGGAGGGGAGTACGATGGTTGACTGGTTCGGGTGCGGGTGCGTGTTGGGGCTGACGTCGCCGGAGAAGAACAGGACGTGTGGGGGAATAGAGGGAGGGACTGGCCAACTTTGGAGGGTACGCATGGTAGGGCCGCGAAGGCGCAGCCAGCCATGGGAGGCGAGAGCAGGCAAAGCCGACGGGGTGGTTTGGTTTGGGTGGCTAGAGGAAGAAGTAGACAAGAGATAGAAGATACGCGACAGATGTTGGATGTCAATCCAACGGCTGGTAGGAAGAATCGTTTGTTGACTGGCTAGTAAGTCGACACCACCTTGGATAG
Organism: Aegilops tauschii subsp. strangulata; assembly: GCF_002575655.3. NCBI lineage: Eukaryota > Viridiplantae > Streptophyta > Magnoliopsida > Poales > Poaceae > Aegilops > Aegilops tauschii. Next base: position 185,924,307 of record NC_053040.3, read on the forward strand.
GCTATTTCCTCGCGGGTCCCAAATATCAGAATCCAAATCTGTCACGGTCATGCAACCTTTCCTATGAAAATTTACAGCCCATTTGATGTGCTAGTTTGAAATAAGTTTGTGGGTGCTGGTGGGGGCTAATCACTTGGCTTCTGTAATGCACAGTAAGCTCAAGCAGCCGGCGAGAGTGATATTATTTCCCTTGGTTGGGATTTGTTAGTTGTTACAATATTTCACTCTAAATTAAATGACTGGCAAGCCATTTGCCTTGCTTCGAAGAAAATATGACAGTCACAGCTGAGTTGAAAAGGGCAAGAACATCTAACTACAGCTTACAAACTGTACAAAAGCACGAGGGTTAATTGTTCATCAGGTTTACAAAAAAACCTAGGTTGAAAAGGGCAACAACATCTGACTCCAGCACTGTTTTCGATAGTCACAGTCAAATGGATCGGTCAGGTCCATAGAATGAACATCCTGGGTCGTAAAAATTACTGGATTATGACCACAATATGTTGTACGTAGAAGCCCGGCACGTTCAGAAGCTCTTTTGCCCACCTGAAACTCCTTTTTTTGCTCTTCCACATACCCATCTGTCAAAACCATGCTACTGATAAACTTAAGCCTGATGGACAATAGTAACCTCGCATTCAGCAGGAAGAATGTGACAAATCTAGTGTTTGCACGGTTGGCTACATATCGTTCTAGCGTTTTTGTCTTCAATCGAATCTCATGTGAAGTGAGAAAATCCCGATGCTTACGAATCCATCGATTGGTTATAACTTTCTTACCCCGTCCTGTTGCCTAAATAGACATGAAGATTGAAAATAGTTAAGGTCTAAAAAAAGAATGTTGAAAGAGCAACAGCTGAACGGTTAATTCTAGTACACTATATGCGGGCTTCCAATGTGCGTGAAATTATCACCTTTATATACAACTTCTCCAGACATGGAAAGCATTGCAGCAAGCCAATAATCTTGTTCAGATCAAAACTATTCATTTGGATATATAAGATCTTGACAGAATCCAGCACCATTGATAGGCCATCCATGGAGAAACTCTTCATTGAGCATAGAACATAATATTAGTACAAAATGTGTACTCCAAGATGACATATAACTTATGCGCAGAAATTTAAAATGCAGCTTATGGTTACAAGTGTAGATGATAATATAAAGTACCTGAAGTACTGTGGAGCCAAACACCATACTGAAATGAGCACAGAGATCATGTATTACACCCAAGGTCTCCAGTTTAGGCGCAGAGAGGACGGTTATTTGCAACGGTGAATAACTAGAATCAAGGATCAACCTTTGAAGTGAAGGGGCATCTTGGATGATGAGCTGCCTTCCGTCAAAAGAAATTCCAATTCTTACAAGGTTAGGCGACTTTATTTGGAGACAACCGATTCTAACTATGAAAACAAGCACCAAGCACTCCAGGGCAGGGCAACTGGAGCGAATGATGCTGTGCAATGAGGCCTCCGATATACGAACCCGCACAAGTGAAAGTTTCTTGAGAAATGGGAGTCGAAGGTTTAGTACCAGATTGTCTGGTAGGTCGCACAGCGCAAAGGTGGCGGTGTGGAGAGAGGAGGAAAACCGCGAGATGGACATCGGTGCTGAGGGCACAGGTAGATGGCGTTCGGTATCTGGTAGGTGATTTCCAGGGGAATAGTAGAACTCAAGCAGCTGTAGTTCTGTGAATTCAGGGGATTTCAGTCAGGCGTCCATCGTGCAGGGCATGGTATGCTTGCTCAGGTAGCATGACAGGATGCAGAGGCTTTGAACTGAGCCCTGGTGGGAGGAGATGATGGCTCTGGGGATTTCAAAATCATTGAAGAGAGATAGCTGACAACAGTCGAGATTAAGGGGCACGGCGCGCCATAGAGGGCGCCACCGAATTGAGAGGACTTGGGTGCGGCAACAATCCTTGGTGGGGAGAAGCGAGATGATCTCCCCGAGGACGGCGTCTGGGAGATCGCATGCGGTCCACCCGAGATTCTACAGGTTCCTGGGATCCGGTGGTGGCGGGGTCGCTGCTTCTCCCCGCGCTACAGGGTGCGGGATCTACAACAGGCGTCGCCGCTGGCGGGAGCCTCATCTTCTTGGCGCTGGGGTTAGCCGACTCCATTTTCCTCTAGGGCGTTGCGTCGCGCTCATGGATTTGAGCAGAGTAACGAATGACGAGCCTAGTTGTAGTGTGAGTAAAGAAGAAGGGGAGCTGGGGTTTTTCTGTAGTAGTGAGGAAGAAGGGGAGCTGGGGTTTTCTGTAGGAGTGAGGTGAGGAATTTGGGGGTACGAGTGGAGCGAGCTGACGTGAGGTGGGTGGAAGTGAGGAGGAAGAAGAACACCCAGGTTTTTTTGGGGGGCGGTGTGCTGGGTGTGGGTAGCGCCTCTCATTCAGTAAATATATGGACTTTTGAATTGATTTTACTATTTACTAGGGTGGATGGGCTGTTTTGTCTTGGGCCCAGAGAAACAATTACTACTAGTACAGTGGAGACACTCTACAACTACCCAAAAAAACAATTACTACTAGTACAGTGGATACAATACCGCTTCTGGCTCCTCCTAGGTCATCGAAACGTCTCCCTCTACTGAATGCCGTTATACTTTTGTTCACCGACATGCGGGCCATGCAGCACGCGGGCCCAAATGCCATCCACCAAATTAGAAGGCAGTATGCAGGCGGAGAGTCACCCCGGTCGTAGCGCGGCAATAACGAGCCGTCGTATCACAAAACCCCACCTCCCCGCAGTCTAAGTTGGACGGACGAAGCAACCATCATTTCACTCTTCACTGAATCCCCTTCTCCCTCACTGTCTTCAAGAAAGGCAACACTCACATCTGCCACTGTTCTTCTCTCCCAACGAAGGGAAGGTAAGCGGATCCATGATGTTGGTATATTTTCGTTCAGAGAAAAAAAAGAACTTCTGCAAAGCAGTAACCGATCCTCACTCTATTTTTTGTTTCATTGTCATTGCGATTGTGTTTTCCTTTCAGTGGTCTCCTAGTATTCGTCCGTTTCATGATGGACCAAGGAGAACCAGGCAAAGATCGGCCGATATTGGAGCAGACGCGGGAGGCTGATCCCCACGAGAAAGAGAGCTCCAAGAAGATGGAGGCAGCCACCGAGCCAACCCCAGATACGCTCACGGCCACTACTGAGATGGTCAACGCCCCGTTTGAGGTTACAGCCCCCGTGGCACTGCAGGAGCAGTTTTCCCCCTTCGAGGATGTGTCCCCCCCCCCCCCCCCCCGCTGAGCTGCCCAAGGTGATTTTCTTCTTTGCCGATCTCGATTGTGGGTTTTCATCTAGGTATGTGGTGATGAATAATGCAAAATTTTATTAGCTTCGATGCCATGCTATACATAGTGGTTTAAATAACTTGTGTTTCTTATACTGGAAAGTAATTCAGAATTTGTTTCTGTTTCAATTAGAGCCCTGATGCAGACAAGCATTGTGTGGTTGTACATGTCACTCGCTATGAGGCGGATGACCTGAATATACGCACTGGGAAAACAGAGTTTTTAGGCTGTTGGATCCTGGAAGCCATTTGCGCTTATACCAATGAAGAGTTGTATTCCAGCCTCACTGTTGTCAGGCGTGTTGTCCTGGGTGTACTGAAGCACAAGAAGTTCAAAGCTACTCCTTCGTTTGTGAGGCATATTGTTCTTGTCAAGCTTACGCAGGAAGATGATGTGGCATGCCTCCACAAACAAGTTTATGAGTGGCAAGGCCACAAGGTTGTCTTCATGAAGGTTCATAGGATTGAGCTGCTGCCGGACATCCTCGATGATGTTCATGGCAAGGTCCGTCTTGTGTCCAGCCCAAATTAGATCGAGGCATGATAGTTGCCCCAGCTAGTGTTTAATAGTAGTTTGGATTGTGTCTAATTATCCGAACCTTGCCTGTTATCGAGCCCTCTGGGGCTAGTACTCTGTTTGAAGCCGTTTATGGGAACCGTTGCTACTTTTGTGTGCCCGTGAATCATGTGAGAACCATCATAATTGTTGCCGAAACAGATGCGTCCTCGCTAGTTTTTTCATGAATATGGCATGGTAAGACATAAGTTGTCACGGTTTATCATACGAACAGTGTGTGTTTTGATGAAATAGAGTACTCGTTCAAGAACTGTGCGCCGACGTATACATAAGTACTTGTAAACACTGTTGGTGCTACCCCACTTGTAAGCAGTTGTGCAAAACACAGAACATTGGCTCAGCTCGCTTCAACACTAGGCTATCGGCCAGCTAACAATCAAGAATCTGCTGTCTGACATATAAGCAACTATGTATCTTGTTATAGTGGTTCATGTAGTTAACTGAGACCACAATGTAAATTCCAAACGTTCACACGCTAGTCCAGCGTTCATGTGGAACACTCACATTAAACTCGGCTTCATAAAAAACTTGAAAAGCATAAGTTAAGCAATTTTATACATCTCAATGATTCATAGAACATAACAAACATATACTAGTTCATAGCAAAAGACAAAGTTGTGAGAAGGTTTACAAATCAGGAAAAAAACAAGCAAGGCTTCTCTGAGCAAAGGGCCTCCCGGCAGGCTTAAATTTCCTGGAGTTCACTCTGGTTTTTTCTTGTTGCCACCATCCAGGGTTAGGTTCTCTCATTCCAAAATAACCAATTATAATTGTGTTCTCAGCTGGAATGCTGAACTGAACCATGTAGTGTACTGACCAGCAGAAATTCTTGTGCATTCCACTAAATTTAAGCACCGCTATTTGTAGAAATAAGCAGACCACAATGCCTCTTGTCCGCGCACCTGCCCAAAAAACTGCCGTGCAGCCGTGCCAGCTAGTCTCGGTCCATGGATGAACTGGTAGAAAGTGCATTCCGGACTAGGATGCAGTTGTTTTCGCTCGTCCCTACACTACAATCAGGAAGTAAAACATACGAATCAACTTCTTTTATATTGCGTTGGTCATTCTACCTAGTAACTACCAATGTAGGAATACCTGGAAGACGGGTGGTTAGACGATGGCAACGAGGGATAGCCATCTCAATTTGCACAGTTCTACTAAAACTGAGGTGTGTGCTTTTGATTGCGCGGATAGAAACGATACGGAGACAGACATCCCGAAACGATATGGAGACAGACATCCCTGTTTGCGCAAATATGAAATACGGTTATTTAAATAGTGACAGATATTTGCAGTGGCGTATGATTAACAACAGCATCTATTGTGTTATAATTGGCACTAGATTGACAATATGAAAGTGTCCTTAAGTAAGTAGCATCACATCACATCAACACTGCCACTAGATTAACATGCAGAACAATAGCATTAGTATTACTGTCATGAGAGTAGCACATGGTCAGTAAATGTGCAATCAAATTTGTGCAGTTCCACTGGGATGAAGCAATGTTAGCGGTGTGAGATTTAAGTGTAACTGGAAAAACACAATTCATGGGAAATAAAGCAAGACGGAAGGACTTCATAAAATGGTGGTGGCATTGCTTCAATTTATCGACGGCACTAGACCATTACTTATAGTGACATTAGGTGGCATTGCTTAATGCTTCATTTGATTTTACATTAACGATAGCGATATGGGCGTAGGGACAGCAGGGGCATAAAGTGGTGATGCAGATGTGGTTGCCGAGAGCGGCAAACCTCAGGCAACATGTCTGCATTTGTCCCATTTTTTATCTCCTTGGCGACATTTTCCTATGTGAGCACAGGAAATCTAGACCTGCTCATTCTCATTTGCGTTGTCCCCCAACACCCATCACTTTCTTTCCTTTTTCATCCAAGAGATAGGTCCACTTCCCCCCACCCTTCGCCATCCACCATGCTTTCTTCGTCTTTTCAACCAAGAGAGCGGTTGGGTAGCCAGTATCTACTACTTTCCCCCGTTTCCTCTTAGAACCAAGTCCTAGATTCATGCTACAGCTTTCCCCCTTTCTTCCCTGTTTGAACCAACTCTTAGAGTGGACTGTATGAACTAGATTTACCTCTAATAATAGTAAAAGTCTAGGTGGCTTTGGAATAGCGGACGGAAGTAGAAAAAGACCCACACGAAGCCAAGTGGGGAGCTGGGGTGGTAGAGCAAGGCAGGTTTTGAAGGAATATATACCTGAGGGTCGTCGGCATGTGGCAAAGACGGCGTCGGGAGGCCGCATCTTGGCCGCAATACCGCAGGGAGGAAGAAGGAATCGGAGGCCCTCTGGAGCCGCCGCTTTCTCGGGGAGAACGGCACGGCCGCCGATCGGGACGCGGGGCAGCCGTTGGTCTCCTCCCTCGCCGCCGACGACAGCGTGAACGATGCACCTACACCCCTGCCCCGGTCGAGGTTGTCCGGCCGGATTTGTGACCAGCTGTGAGCTGAGAGAGAGTGTGGCCACCTATGTCTTGCTTAGATCTGGAGAGCATGAGAGAGTGAACGAGAGGAACCCTAGTAAAGCAAGCACTAAGGCTCCTGCTTATATATATAGTGGAGTGATTTTGTTGTACCAGCTTCAAAAAATGCGCTCCTACGTGTACCCGCGAGTGGGTGTGAGAGAACTAGTGCGTGCGTGCACCGCTTCTCTTCGTGAGAGTGCAATATACTATGCCCAAAGAACGTTCGCCACAAGAGTAATAGTATAAGTGTGTGACGTGTGAGCTAAAATAAAATGTGCGCAACGTCTTTTGTTTTTTAGAAGTTCTGAGGGTAGGGTGTGAAGAGCGCATATGTGTGTGACGTCTGCCTGCAGATAGACGGTGGGTGCGAGAGGACTCGGGAGGGTGTGTGTGCGTGAGAGAGAGGGGGTCACGTATCAATGCAATGCATGTGTCCGTAAATCATTATCTGACAAACGTTCGCCACAAGCCTTTTCCGGACGAACGCCGTAAGAACCGTTAGATCGGCATCCGACACTGTCAGTTTTGCCATGTAATTTAATAGAACAGCCACTCCTCCTACACACAAATCTTCCACGTGAGTGTTAGCAACTGCCGTATGCTCCCTCCGTTCCAAAATGCAGTGCATATAGCTTTATTGAAAATTCAAACCTCGGAAACTTTTACCGAGTTTTCGTGTACCAAATTGCACATGTAGAATACCCTGTATATATCATTTCATTCGTCTTCGAGAGGTAACTATAAAGATGGGGGAGGAGTCTACAAAGAAAGACCATCGTATCACCTGCAGCAATTTCAACCATCCTTTGGTGTGGAGGAATATCATAGGAAATCTATATGATATGATTTTTATAGGATTTTTTCCTTTAGAGCCAATTGGTTCATAGGAATAGATTCATATACTCCACATTTCAAAGGAAATAAACATGATATCATTTCTATAGCTTTAGAGCCACTTGGTTCATATGAATGGATTCCTATACTCCCATAACTTCAAAGGAAAATAAACATTAGCGTATATTCAATAGAAAAGTTCCTATGATATGAACCAAATTACATCTCTTTTCTAATCCCTCCTCATAGGAATTGAGATACATGTCATCTCTAGATTCAATAGAGAAGTTCCTATGATGTGAACCAAATGACATCTCTTTTCCAATCCCTACTCATAGGAATTGAGATACTCCATGTCATCTCTTTCCCTACAACTTCCATGTACACATCTTCTATTCCTAAATAGCTAGTACAACCCACTAGTAGCTTTTTTTCCAAGACATGCAACTATGGCACAAGAACTATATAGTGTGCGAATAACTTGAAAGATGGTCGCTGGATGAAGCTAATCCGACAGTGCAGAGATGGCAAATCTGAGCACTACTGGCCGTTGGATATCATCAACATTCCACCAGATCTGCCACATGTACAATTTAGAAGACTCCATGGTTGAACTTAAGCATAATGCACAAACCTCAAAACACAAGCACTTCTCCTTTGTTCTAGAATCTTCCGTATCATAATTGATTTTTTTCTAAATGAATTGCCATTATTTGTTTTTTACTTTATGCTTTACAATGCACAACCCCATGAATCTTAACATTTTTATAAAACTAATTGATTTTGAATGAGATGAACTATAAGAACTAAACGAACATCTACATCATGCATATATGACTCAAAGCTTTACATGCTATAGTGTGTATTTATTCATAATTTGGTTTTGAAATCTCATGCGTTCAATGCATGTGTACCTTACTAGTTTTGAGTAGAGTAGCAAATTTCACGCGGCCCCGAGTATATCAAAATGCAGGGCCCATGCATCATTGCCTTTCGGTCGAACCTACGTCCACAATTTTTTGTATGTACTATATCTCCACTGGTCCCCGAACCCAAAATGTTACCTCGTTCCCCTAAAACCAAGCGGCCCACACATATTTAACGCGTCGACTCGAACTCAATCCCTCTCCCGTTTACTACGACATGGCCCGGCACGCCGTAGTAGTACTCCTACAAACCCTACCACCGCACGCATCATCGGTGTTCTTCAAGAGGACGAGGGAGAAGCCGATTTGTAGTGGAGGCACTTTCAAAAAAATGATATGTAGTGGAGACCCAGACCCTAGGGTGCCCTAGGTAGCTGCCGCACGCATCATTGGTTTTCTCTTTTCTTTATGCTCTTGCGCCCTAGAGTGAAATGATGGTTGCTTCGTCCGTCCAGCTTAATGCGGGAAAGGTGGGGCTCTGTGATTTGACCCCTCATCGCTCATTTTCTACTACTGCAGCGCTACGACCGGGGTGCCTCCAATTCCAACCGCTGCTCCGAACTGTAATTTGGTGCATCGCACGTGGAACAAGACGGTGGATGAGCCACATGTCGGCCAAAGGGGTCCTGTTAAGTGTGTCGCCATTTCGTGTGTGGACTGACCCTGCTCGAGTTGCTATGCCAACACGATAGGTGCAGCCTACCACTTGGTTTTGCTTCTTGGTGAATCCCGACTACATTGATCTAAAAAGATACATACTGAACTACCCTCTCCGTCTTGTTTTTTTAGGCGTCTCGGTTTATAGGGCGTGCACGTAGTTCTAGGTCATCCATTTTACTAACTAAATATGAGTTACTATGTCACAAAAAGTATATCATTGGATTATTAAGCGGATGTAGTTTCTAAACATATACTGTTCATCACATATATAGCCAGTTAAATTCTCAACCTAGAACGACGTGCATGCCGTGTAAACCGATACGGAGGAAGTATAGTAGTAAAAATGAGGTGATTTTACTGAGCGATCGGCAGGGGAGCATGGCCTGTCATGAGGTCCCACGTGTCATGATGTACCAAGGCAATGCGCGTGTCCCTCTTGAGGCAGAAGCAATACTACATGGTTTGAGATGATGGTGAACCGAAGTGTGAAATAATGGTTGCTTCGTCCGTCTGGGAAGGTGCGGCATTGTGATTTGACGTCTCATTGCTCATTACTACTACTACTGGGGCGGTACGACTGGGGTGCGTCTCCCTGCTGTTCTGCACTGTTATTTGGTGCTTGACACGTCGACCCGGTTGCTATATGTCCCACATGTCGGCGACAGGAAGTACAGAATTCATGAAAGCGAGCATCGACGGAGGAGTACAAGACACGGCTTGGGTTTTTGCTGCTTCGCGCGATCCATCGATACAAATCCGGACTAAAAAAGGTGAGGGCAGGTCTTTTCCCGTGCGGCAGGCAGGGGAGTTTGGCATAGTCTGTTCAAGGCAAGGAGGCAGGAAGGGAAACAAGCAAATAAAGGTTGAGCGACTTAGTTTTGGGAAAATCTGATTTTACGGAGTACGTACCCACTAGGGTTTATAGGGCTCATCTAAAAAACATTCGTTTTTCCGTTTTATAAGTCTCAATTCTACTACTAGTAGTAGTACCATCACATGTTGGATTTCGAGGTGCGTTAGATCACCCGATGCAAGCAGTGTCAAGAGAAAACTCACCAATGCATGTAGAAGTTCATGGAAATTTAGTGGTCATTCATGCATTCGTTCTAATTAATGCCTCGGTAAACATAACTTCTTGAGAAAAACAAGCGTACTAATTACTTGTGCAAACTAGGAGTACGGAATTAATTCAACCACTCACCGTCTACCTTGGTTGGAGAGATTTTGAAATTGAGCCATAAACTGGAAAGGAGGGAGTAGTAACTTTTGTCTCGATTACTATTTGTGGCCTTGTATAGATGCAAAATGTATTTTTTTATAGTGGCCTTGTATAAGTAAATGGAGGGAGTACTAAAGGACATATATATTCCAAACAATATGTTAATTTCTCTAACCAAGGTAGTAGGGACGAGGAGTAAACGGAGGTAGTAGTAAAATTTTCTCCTCGTCCTGCGAGCCACCGCGCGAATGGGCGTAAGGCGTACAGTACTACTACTAGTAAGCAAGCTTCACCTCATCCTGCGAGCCACCGCGCCCATGGGCGGGGGAGACGGCGTACTAAGCAAGCTTCTCCTCGTTCTACGAGTTGATGAGACACATCAAAAGTACTCCAGTGTATAGAGCCTTGCCTCTAAGGTAGGCCCCACATGGTTTGCCTCTTTTTTAACATAATGCGCAAGTCGCAATTTGTTTGTTCACCCGTGGTAGACGATCCTCCCTCCACCAAGTGGACAACTAGTACATGGTCAAATTACCACGTGGGCTGCCTTTTTGTACAGAAATGAGCTCCACCGTGTACCCACGCGGGTGTGGTTGGGAAAGAGACGGGAGTACGTGCGCCATGCGTGCACCTCTTCTCTTCATGCACGTCCCCCACCTACGTGGGTGTGTATGAGAGATACAAACCTAGACAAATGGCTTGTGCGGAATAACTACTCTTCGTAATCCATTGTAAGAGTGGACAAAATGGTGAAGGAGGAGATAGGGGAGCGGCGGAGGTGTGCGATTCTTGGCCGGCGTTTGGCCTCGTTTAAATAGGAGATTAAATAGACGGCGGACGGGAGGAGCTCGGCCGGCGTTGCGTTTAATGCCGGCCCGGTCATGAACGGACGTGTGTCCAGAGTTGGTTTCTCGGCTTCCACACAGGCGGGTTTCATGGAGGTGTTTGAATGCGGCAAGGAGGCGTGTTCAGCCGGGCGTGCAGCGAGTGGCGCCCTCGACTCTGACGTAGGACACCGCGCCGTTCTTCCACTGACGTGTGGGCTCTTTGGGTACATGGTCTGCATGTCAGTGACCCAACATAGGTAGCGCACAACAAAGGAACCTTTGGTGGGCCAGGGCGGTCAGAAGCGGGCATTTCATAAACCGATGATTGTTCATTGAGTGTAACGTCATCCTTTTCATGTAGATAAGCCTACTATGTTGATAGCCCATTCGATACGTTGTGATTCATAAAGACCGCTGCAAACATCAATGTTCTGCTTATCACAGATAAGATTGATTAATACCCGTAACAATCCAAGTCCTTAACAAAGGGTGCATGCACGTATAGGTTGAGCGTGTGCCTTGCGTCGTGTGTTGTGTGCATGCAGGCGTGCGAGTGTTGCGTGCGTGCAAGGGTATGTTTCAATGTTGCATACATGTGTGCGTACGTGCGTGTGTTCGTGAGTGCATGTGTACGTGTCAGTGTTGCACGCCTGCATGCATGCGTGTGTTCGTTATGTGTACGTGTCAGTGTTGCACGCCTGCATGCGTGCGTGTCTTGCGTGCATGCATGTGTACATGCGGGGTGAGGCTACACGTCAGTCGACTGACTTTTTCATCTCTGGTCATTAGATTTTCCAGCCGTTGGATACGAAATCAAGGGCCTGCAGTTTATCATCAAACTCCACCCCCCTGAGCCGCTAGCCACCACCGGCAGAACCGCCGGCCCCCGCCGCCACGCCGCCCCGCCCGCCCCGAAACCACTCCCCACCGTCGGTCCGCTGCCGCACCGGCCATCCCTCTAGGCCCCCCCCCCGCGCCGAGCTTTTTCTCCGGCGATCCCCACCCCACCGCCCAATCAACGCGCCCCCCCCCCCCACCGCTAGCGACTGCCAACCAGAGGTCTCACGATTTTGAGTACCCACCGACCACTAATTTATTACCATTTCTGTCCTTCATATATGCGCTGACGGGTGGGCCCTATGGTAATGTGCGCTGCCGAATGTGGACCATTTGACTGGTCAATTGATCGTGTCATCAACAAATTACGGAGCTATATGGTGAGCCAGTGACCGTATGATCACCCTAAAATGTATTTTATTAACACAGTACAGACTCAAACTACCATTTCTTTCTTTCATATACGGGCTGATAGGTGGGCCCCACGGTTACGCGCCCCGATGGTGCAACACTAGTTGCGCCACGTGGAACGTTTGACTGGTCAATTGATTGTGTCATCAACAAAATACGGAGTGGTACGGGTGAGCCAGTGACCGTATAATCATGACATGTATTTTTTTTAACATGGTACAGATGCAAGGGCTCATATATACGTGCAAGCACTCACCGCTATAAGTGCACACACGCAGACCCTACCCCTATGAGCACCTTCGAGAGAGTGAGCCAGCATATGATCTTGAGATTTTACGAAGTCACCATAGGTGCCTCGTAGTCGAGTGGAACGTCTCCTCCCACTGAACGCACATTGCCGGAAAATACTGAAATTAACCCAGGATAAATGCGAGCACCGGGACTTTAACCCTGGTGGGCTCGAGAAACCACTGTCCTCCTAACCATCCAACCACATGTTGGTTAGCACGACAAAATGTATGTGGTGACCGTGATGAGCATATTCTGAAGTCCAGTGACCATATCGTGCTTTCGCTTCAAATAGAATGACCGTAAGTGTCGTCAACAAAATACGGAGCACACATCAAATGCAAAGTCCGTCAGTGTCATCTAGAAAATACGGAGGCGTATCGTGAGCTAGATACCGTATGATCACCACGAGAATGTATACGGTGACCGTAATGAGCATATTCTGAAGTCCAGTGGCCGTATAGTGCTTTAGCTTGAAATACAGTGACCGTCACACGTGAATGTGTCGTGGGCATGCATACTTTTAGCGGGTCGAGAGATAGTTTGTGTGCGTATGTGAAAGTGGTGTATAAAGAGGGGATGTCCGGTGGAGACAAGGAGAGATATGCCCTTCGTTTCTCTTTCCTGTGACTAATATTTTAGGAGAATATATAAACATTCACAATGCAGAACAAATATTTTTGGATGCACCATGCAATTAACTTTCATGTATAACATTGTACTATTGTATATGCTTATTTTCTTAGTGGCCGATTGCGTGTGTGGTGTGGTGGGCACATCATTTCTAGTTGTGGTGGGTCAACATGAGGACTCATGGGTCGGTTCCATTCTGTGCCACATAGGTTGGATTGAGATGCGTTATACGAAGACCCATGTGGAGGACTCGGCGTACAACACGAAGCTAGCTACCAGAGTCGCGGAGGACTCTATCCCCACTGGTGATAAGCCGACTATATATGATTTGTAACCCTAGGCCCCGAGTATGTTATAGAAGCTTGGGGGCTAGTTCGTCGATAGTATACACACACGCACAATGCCTGGTATTCACGTGTACCTTGTACACACCCCTATCACTAATATACAGTACCAGGAGTAGGCTTTTTCCTCGACTGCAAGGGTCTGAACTAGGGTAAAACTTTGCCTCGTATTACCATCCAGCCTAACAGTCAGGGATATCCTACCGAATGATATGATGGAATCATATCTGCCAACTACTAAGAGAGAGGTGTGTCTGGGGGGGGGGCAATGTGTGCGAGAGAGGCCTAAAGATAATGTGCATGTGGGAGACACGTAGGCACATATATGTGCGTATAGAGGGCTAGTAGAGACCGTGCATGTGAGAGAAATAGTGTTTTCCAACTGAGATTAGTGAAAAGAGTGGTACATAGTAGTCAGAGAGAGAGAGAGAGAGATACAGAGAGAGCGTGTGCGTGAGACTCCCCGACACCCCGAGAGAGATTGTGAGCATGTGTGAAAGAGAAATGCCGATGCATATAAAGTGTGTGCACTTATGCGGTAGATAGAGAGATATATAGCGCGTTTGTGAGAACGGGCCGGGGCATAGTGCATGTACGTGTAAAAGGCGGTTCTACGAATTAAATTAAAATATAAATGGCATTATTAGTTTTGGATGAGATCATGAATTTTGCAAATTGCGTATGGACGAAAATCGGTCTATCAGACACCCATACTCTATTGAATTCTAGCATGTGCATGTGTTTATTTCATATTATCGGTCCATAGAGTGACAGCGGTTTGAAATACAGGCAATGGATGCTTTTGCAATTCATATATAAACATTAATTAGTGCACTCCATGTTGTTAGTGTGAAGCACTTTATACATTTGTCACTTGCATGGGTACATTCCAAATTGCTAGCTACGAAATAGAATACATGTCGAATTCAACATAAAGGGGGTTTCGAAGATTCGAATTCATAGGAAGTGCATTCATCTATTTGAACCCGAGATAATGGCATTTGTAAATCAGATGTAAAAGGGGGCATCAACCTTTGTTGTGCGTTTGAACATGCTATATATATATTCATACGCATGTCTAACTTTTTTTTGCAACCAAGGAGATTATATCTGGAACCATGCATGAACTGAGGTAGGTTGCATATTTTTTAATATATACTCGTGTACAATGTATATTCAAATGTACCCCTTCCATTCCAAAATAATCGTAGCTTTAGGATTTTCAAGAGTAAAGATTTGTGAGGTTTGATAAATCCTGAAAGTTCAATTCAAGAGAACCGAAAACGTTAATGCTTCTGCTCCCAAATATTGAACGAAGCACCAAATAGGCCTATGGTCACCCGAAACCGCGCGAGACTAATGTTTGGTGGTAGGAAATTACTGTCCTGACTCTGGCCCGTGTAGCCTATCGGCCCGTTGTCCAAAGGTCTAAACCGGGGTAGGTTTGTAACTTCACCAAGATGCCAGTCTCAACCACCTCCGAGAAGCATTCATACGCCGTGGGTGCCTAAACACCCATGCGCTCGGCCGAAATCTATCCTGCCCACATTTGGGACACCTGAGATTACTGTCCTACCCCAACCCGCAATATGTATGAAATTTTAGATGGGGGCAAAGTTTGTAACTTTCCCCAAATTTCAAACAAGCGCGTCCCAAACCAAAACATTGTTCCCCCTTAGTTCCCCGCCTCCCTCCGTTTCCCCATTCATACTCCGTGGGCGCCAAAACGCCCTCTCCACCAGCCACGAAATCCCAGCCTCCTACGTCCTCCACCCCATAGCGCCCAATCCACCGCCGCCCTCCTCCATCACGTCGGAGCCGATACCCCGACGTCGTCGTCCAACGCAACCGCAACCACAACGCCCTCAAGGACTTAGCAGCTGAAGCCGAGGTAGAGCTGCCTCCACGACGCCGACGCCGACGTGCGCCGTTCCAGAACCACTCCGACCACGCCGTCCTGCGCCTCACTGCTGCCGCTCCACTATCGCAACCGTCCACCGCACGGGAGCTGTTCCCGCTACGCCGTCGTTCGCCGCCTCGGATCTGGTTCCCCGCCGCCGAAAGACGGCCACCGCACCACACTCAACAACTTGGCCATGGGTTCGTCCAAGGCTGCACCGTCCTCCACAATCGTTTACAGCGAACCACAAGATGATCGTTGGAAAAACAGAAGGAGGACACATCACTGCCAGCAGAAAGAGGTACTCCTCTTCCCTTATTCGTGCAAACCTTACGTCTCTGCTCACACTGTATTCATCTCACGAAAGAAACTAGTTGAGCGCTTCTTACTGCATCTTCTTCGTGATACTAAATGCACAAGGTTTCCTCCCTTTACTATTTCACCTTTGCTAGAGGTCAGTAGCCCACCTGGATTTCAATTCAGGGTCAGTCGAACTGCAATTAAAAGAAGCAGCACCCGCTTAGGCGCGCGGAGCACCTAGTTCGCCTGTTCGCCGGGGAAGCGGCGCATCGGTGTCTATCATAGGGGTGTGGGGCGCAGGAGCTGCTTGCGCTCGATCTGGAGGTCCGCGGGGTTTGAATGGATGGGCGGGGGGCGGTGCCAAGCACGGCAGTGCGGTGAGGTCGAGGGGAGGGCGCAGGCAGGGGACTGGGCCGGTGGTCGCTGTCGTTTCGAGGAAGATCATCAACACTGACTGGCTGGAGGTAGATGAAGGCGATCTGCCCATTCTTTGTACATCGGACGGTGCAGAAAAATGGACTGACCTATTTGTTTTCAATCGAATGTTATTTTCATAGAATCCTGTAGTAATTTAGTGTGCCATGCATGTTGTAGAGCTATCATATGTCTCCTGTCATTTATTTCTCACCGACCTGCTATCTGCTACCTTTACACTGTACTAATTGTGCACACACTTCACCCATACTCACACTATTGTTTTTTTATGCATGGGTATTTCAGACTCTGACGTAGTGTTGATGAATGCTGAAAAGAAAAGACAGAAGTCGCTCTAGTGTAATTCGAAGATAAGCACTAAGCATTTCAGCGCTCTAAAGGGTGCAGTGTCAGCAGTTGGAGACAGTAAACGTAGCTCTGCAGTTCATGATCTCAATTGCCACACACAACCATCCCAGGTGCTTGCTTTAACTTCGCGGTGTCAAATGTGGTTGCATGTTGCATATGGTGTCTAGCTTGTATTGCTTCCAATTTGGTTAAATTGCATCTGCTTTTTTACACATTATACCTTTGATAATGACATGCCTTCCTGTTTTTGATACATACTACATATGTCTATTAACCATGTTCGTACATCAAACTAATGCTCTTTTGTATCCCTTGTCAATCACTTATGATGAGACAGTCACCCGAGTGGGTTATTGTGAGACGCCATACTCGTTTAAAGAGTGCAGTGTCATCCTCCCCACATGATTCTCAAGAAACAGTAAGGCTAAATGAAGATAGTCAACGTAGCTCTCTAGTTGATGACCGCAATTCCCCCACACCACCATCATAGGTGCTTGCTCTAACTTCGCAGTGTGATATGTGGTTGCATGTTGCATACAGTGTCTAGCTTGTAATGCTTCTAATTAGGGTAAATTGCATCTGCCTAGTTTACACATTATACCTGTGAATATGACATGCCTTCCTATTTTTGGTACACACTACATCTATGTGTTAACCTTGTTCTTACATGAAACTACCTCTCTTCGGTATCCTGCATCAATCACTTACGATGAGTCACCTTTATTCGTTGCATATTGCATATTATTTCTAGCCTGTTGCCATGTATTGCTTCTAATTTGGTCAAATACATTTGTTAGGGCACCCTTTTAATTTGGCAGAGTGATAATGGTTTCATCTTTCATATGGTTTCTAGCTTGCAGTGATTCTAACAAGTTCAAGCACCTTGTGCTTAGTTTACACTTTATACATCATACATCTCAATATGTCACGCCGTCCTGTTTTTCATACATATTCCATCCTCCTATCATGCGGCTACCTTACATGAAAGTAGTGTTCGTCAGTATCATGCATCAATGAGTTCTGAAGAGCAAATTTTATTCCTTTTTCTTGTGGGTTTGACTTGACAAGGCAAAATCAAGAAAGAGGAAGGAAAAGAGTAAGGAAGGCGATGATGGTGGTCCTCTGCAGCAACGTAAACGGAGCATCTGTACTGATTCTCCTTGTACTGATAGTGCATTACAAGGTCCAAGTCTCCGCTCCCCTACTCCACCATCCAAGGTGCTTGCTCTAACTTGGCAGTGTGATATCTGGTTGCATGTTGCATATGGTGTCTAGCTTGTATTGCTCCTAATTAGTGTAAACTGCATCTGCTTAGCTTACACTTGATACGTGTGAATATGACACGCTTTCCTATTTTTGGTACATACTATATCTGTCTATCACACCATGTTCTTACATGAAACTACTCTTCTTGTGTATCCTGCACCAGTCACTTATGATGGGACACCTTTAAGTTGGCAGAGTGATATTGGTTTGCGTCTTGAATATGATTTCTAGCATGTATTGCTTCTAGTTTGATGAACGCCACCTATGACGAGATAGTTTTAACTTGGCAGAGTGATATTGATTGCACCTTTCATATGGTGTCTAGTTTGCAGTGCTTCTAATTTGTTGAAGTGCCTTCTGCTTAGTTACCACATCATAGGTGTGAATATGTCAAGCCATCCATTTTTTCGTACATATTCCATCCTCGTATCATGACTTTGCCTTTCATCGAAATAGTGTTCGTACATATTCCTTTTTCTTGTTAGTTTGACCTCACAATGCAAAATCAATAAAGCTGAAGGAAATTGGCAAGGCATTGGATGATGGTGGTCCTTCCGAGCAACTGAAACGGGGGTTCTCTATAGATTCTACTCTGCCATCCTCCCAACAAGATCCGCAAGACAACGCAAGGCTAGACAGTCAACGTAGCTGTGTAGATGATGAGCACATCTCCCCTACTCCACCATCACAGGTGCTTGCTCTAACTTGGCACTATTATATGTGGTTGCATGTTGCGTATGATGTCTAGCTTGTATTGCTTCTAACTTTGTTGAATTGCATCTGCTTACTTTACACATAATGCCTGTGAATATGACACGTGTTCCTATTTCTAGAACATACGTGTACATGATGAGCACATCTCCCCTACTCCACCATCACAGGTGCTTGCTCTAACTTAGCACTATTATATGTGGTTGCATGTTGCGTATGATGTCTAGCTTGTATTGCTTCTAACTTTGTTGAATTGCATCTACTTACTTTACACATAATGCCTGTGAATATGGCACGTGTTCCTGTTTCTAGAACATACGTGTACATGATGAGCACAGCTCCCCTACTCCACCATCACAGGTGCTTGCTCTAACTTGGAACTGTTATATGTGGTTGCGTTTTCCGTATGATGTCTACTTTGTATTGCTTCTGATTATGTTGAATTGCATCTGCGTAGTTTACAACTTATACCTGCAACGATCACTTACCCATAAGACACATTTAACTTGGGACTGTGATGTAGGTTGCATCTTGCATTGTCTTCTAGCTTGTACTGCTTCTAATTTCTTGAAATGGCACTTACGACGAGATACTTTTTACCTGATAGAGTGATATTTGTTGCATGTTCATATGGTGCCTAGCTTTCATTTCTTCTAATTTTGTTGAAATGCCTTCCGCTTACTGTTTTTTCATACATATTCCATCCTCCTATCGTACTTGTGAATATGAAACGCTGTCTTTTTTTGTATATATTCCATCCTCCTATCCCACGCTTGCCTTACATCAAAGTAGTGTTCGTCTGTATCATGCATCAACCATTTATGCAGAGCTAATGTTATTCATTTTCTTGTGGTGACTGCATAAGGCAATATCAGAAAATAGGAAGGAAAAGAGTAAGTTAGGGGATGTTGGTGGTCCTCCGCACCGATGCAAACAGAGACTCTCTAGATTTGCCACTGCTACTGCTAATGAAGTTGAAGTCCCAAGTCTACATGATGAGTTCATCTCTCGTACTCCACCATCGCAGGTGCTTGCTCTAAGTTGACAGTGTAATAATTGGTTTCATGTTGCATATGTTGTCTAGCCTGTATTTCTTCTATTTTGATTAAATTGCACCTGCTGAGTTTATACGTTATACATGTGCATATGACATGGCGCTCTGTGTCTAGAATACACTGCATCTATCTATCATACCATGTTCTTACATCAAAGTACTGCTGTTGTGTATCTCGCATCAGTCACTCATGATTGGACGCTTTTAACATGGCAGTTTGATAGTGGTTGCATCTTGCATTGATTTCTACGTTGTACTGCTTCTAATTTTTCGAATTGCCACTTATGACAAGACACTTTTAACTTGGCAGAGTAATATTGGTTGCATCTTTCATATGGTGTCTAGCTTGCATTACTTCTATTTTCTTGAAAATCCTTCTGCTTAGTTTACACATCGTAGCTGTGAATATATCATGCCGTCCTATTTTTCTTACATATTCCATCATCATACGGTTGTCTTACATCAAAGTATTGCTTGTCTGTATCATGCATCAATGAGTTCTGAAGAACGATTTTATTCTTTTGTGTTGTGGGTATGACTTGACATGGCAAAGTCAAGAAAGAGCAAGGAAAATAATATAGTAGGGAGTGGTGTTACTCGTCGTGTGAAACGGAAAAGGATCTGCCGTCCAGATTCTGCTGGTACTTATAGTGCAGTAGAAGGTCCAAGTCCACCGGCTAAATCTACAAACACAGTGTCACCTGCTCCACCAGCTGCAGCATCCGCTTCAACTGTACCAGCATCTCAACGAGTTACTCGGTCGTTTGCTCCGGAACTGGCCAGTTCCCAAGCTGCCTTCACACCTAACACTACTTCCGAAGCCCTGCTGACACAACAGGACTTGGCAAGATCAGATGAACCTCATGAGCATCAACACCAAGACGGTACCTGACCGAGTCAAGTTGCAGTTGCATGCTCCTTTATATGTACTCTCACAGTTTGATGTACACTAACACTTTCCATATTCGTTGTTGAACTAGCACCACGGCGCAAGCGGAAACAGACATCAGGGATAATGCTTGATAGATTAACGAAATCTAAAGGAGGAAGAATGGAGATCCATTTTGAGGTAGGTTTAAAAAGGCCACGTGATGCTACAGAGTCAGCCAAGTTAGTATCAGAAGCAGCTGTTTCCGTTAGGTGTCATGCACGTATCCTCCCAATGTGGATCCAGTACAGGAATGAGAAAGACAATACCCAGTTTAACACCTTCCTTGACCATTTATCCATAAGTAATGTTATTCATCGCAATTAGTTATATTGTCTTGCTCTGTCCCATACTTTCTAGCTTCCTCCTAATAAGACTCACATTGTTTTTTCAACAAATGAGGTTCAAGTTGGATCCGAAAGATGATGCAACTAAACAAGCATGCACTCATGTTTTTCAGTCTGCTCTGCGACAGTATCGGTACCACCTTAGAAAATCTCACTTTGAAGGCAAGGCTAACAATGAAATCGCCCAAACATCTCCAGTGGAATATATTACAGATGAAGACTGGACAGCCCTCGTTAAACAGTGGTCTGATCCAAAGTATCAGGTAGGCTATATGTATTTGATCAGACCACATGTTGAACGTGTATATTCTTCTAGGCTAACTGTTTGAAGAACAAGACCAACCGTTCTAAAGTGAAATTCCAACAGACAACAGGATCTCGTAGCTATATTGCACACTGCGAGGCTCTTGTAAATAGCTGCTACTTCCTTCTTTTTTCTGTGCCATATTATCGTATCTATATTGACTTGTTCCAAATACAGAGGAAAGCCTGTGCGGACCAAAAAGAACCTGAACCGAATGCAGTGCAAATCTTCAAGGATTGCCACACCAGCAAGATGAAGGGCATGAGCACACCAGTTCAAGCCGCTGTTGTAAGTCCTTACTCCTCCTGCCTTTCAACTGATTGGTACTGTGATGTGTTCATTTAACTACTTGGTTTGCAGCCAATGTCAGTTACTCTGTTCACTTTTATACACACTTGTCTTAACGTATCATTTCACCTTACATGGTTTAAAAGAGATGAAGGATATTCTTTTGGTCTTGATCTGTAATCTAGTTGTGATGTTCACGTGCGCACACAATGATAAAATAGCATGTTTGTTTTATATCTGTTTGCCCATGATATGAATGATGTTATACTATGTTCATCCTACTTTAAACCATGTCTCTTTGTCCTTAGATGTCAACGAATGTGAGGAAATAGACAATACAGTAGGCATGCTACATGGACATATGTTCCGAAAGTGATTTTATTATGTAGTTGGCACTACAATACATGCTAATGTATTACAGTAGTTCACCAAAATAAGTTATGTATAAACGTGTAACCTACTTTGTTTGTTTTTGTCTCATTAGTAACTTATCTGGTACACTAATCTACAAGTTCAAACTTTCAGGAAGCTATGGAACAAATGATTGAACAGCCACAACCACCTGAAGGTGACGAGGCTACCACAGGCACAATGTCACCTCTTGCTGCAGTGCGTCAGTATCTCTCCACTAACAGTGCAAAAAGCACCTTCCTGCATAATTCTGGGTTGGTTGTCAAGGTAACCTCGTCCAAATCGCCTACTGAACAAAATCTTCCTACTAGACAGAGTGATATATTTGTGCTCCAGACACAAGTCCAATCCCTAATGGACGTCGTTTTGGAAACAAGAATAGTGGTTGACAAATGTCGTCAAGATATGAATGGTTTTGAAACCATACTATCAGACATTCGCTTCGTTGTTCAAGAGCAATGGAGGATAAAAGGTGAAGATCGTGTTGCTCCATCAGATTCTACAGCCTGAAACATTAGCACTCAGGTCAAATGATCTGTGCTTCTATACATCTGATGGTGCTTTTATCTGCAAGGGTTGTAAACGTTATGCCAACAGGCCTTTTGTTGTATGGTTGGAATTTATTTTGTTGTGATACAACATTTATGATGCTGCCAAAGGCTGCAATAATTACGATGCTATTTTTGTATAGTGTAGGTTTATCTTAGTAATGCATTCGGCCGAAAGCTTCGTAGGAGCCCAACATGCCAACATTCGTCGGGCCCATTCCACTTGGGCTAAAAACGATTATGGGCCGAAATTTGCATGTAGCCCACTAAAGATATCTGGGCCTAAATCAGCATAAGCTTTCATATTTTTCTGGTAGGCCTGTGCCCATAGTGGGCCTTTAACAGGCCTAAACATAATTTGGGCCCTCAGTAACAATAGGCCGTTTACAAGTGTAAATATCTCGAGCCCATAAAAACATGGGCCTTTAATAGACCGAAAGTGAGATTGGGCCCTGATTGTGCCAAATAACCCACTGGTCTTAGCAGGCCGAAATGGTGGCCCATTTACGATGAGGATCTTTCACAGGCCAACATTCGGACGGGCCGTAAATGCGCCGACCTAATACACGGGCCTTTAACAGGCCGGAAGTTCGGTCGGGCTAGATTATCGTCATTTTTATATGGGGCGTTAATGGGCCCGATGTGACGTTTGGCCACATATGGCCGATGGGTTTCGTCCGACGTTAATAGGCCGAAAATCACAACAGGCCGAAAGTGGCCCAAATCTATAGTGGGCCTCTAACAGGCCGAATGTTAGACATGGCCGAATATGACCCAAATCCTTCACGGTCGTGTATGGGCCGAAAGTTTCAATGGCTTGTAGATGGGCCCAAATGAAACAGGACCTTTAACAGGCCGGAAATACACCGGGCCATAATTCGGCCCATATACTTAGCGGACTGTTAACGGGCCAGAAGTGACCATGGGCCGCGATGATGACAAGTTTAGGACAAGTCGTTGACGGGCCGATTTGACACTAGCCGTACGGGCCTTAACTAAGAATGTTGGGCCTTTGGCTGGGCCGGCCCATTATGGTCTACAAAATCTTGTGGGCCTTTAGCTGGGCTGGCCCATTAGGGTCCGCTAAATCTTGTGGGCCTTTAGCTGGGCCGGCCCATTATGGTCTGCAAAATCTTGTGGGCCTTTAGTTGGGCCGGCCCATTTAAACTTTATGGGCCACTTTTGGGCCCGTCCACGTGTCAACATATCATAGGCCCATCTCGACCGTTGGATGAGTGACACCTGTGCCAACGCGGAGCTGACGCGTGGTTCCGTCGGCCAGTGAGAATTTTACACGTGGAAAATCGGCATTGGTCATGGCTGTTAACGAGTTATCGGATCCAAAACTGGACCAGATAGCTTAACGGCGTCCCGTTACGGTGGATGCCACGTGTCGGTCACCCTTGACGAAAGCACTTCTATGACGCGTGATTTATCGTCATGGAAGTGGACACTTCCGTGATGATAATTTTGGTAATGTCATGGAACACTTCTACGACAGCACAGGTATGACTATCTTCATTCTGTCATAAATTTGTCATGGATGTACATGCATGACAGAAAACGTGACCTACTGTGACAAACACGTATCATCACGGAAGTGTATTTTTTGTAGTGATATTGGAAACTAAGGGATATTAAGGCCTCCTTTTAATAGAGAACCGGAACAAAACATTAACACATAGCGAATACATGAACTCCTCAAACTACGGTCATCACCGAGAGTGGGCCCTGTTGCTGTCACTCTGGGGTTGCTGGATCATAACATGTAGTAGGTGACTATAACTTGCAAGATCGGATCTAAAACATGGATATAATGATAAATTCATAAACGGTTCAGATCTGAGTTCATGGCACCCGGGCCCAAAGTGACAAGCATTAAGCATAGCAAAGTCATAGCAACATCAATCTAGGAACATAGTGGATACTAGGGATCAGGCCCTAACAAAACTAACTCGATTACATGATGAATCTCATCCAACTCCTCACCGACCAGCGAGCCTACGAAGGAATTACTCACTCCCAGTGGGGAGCATCATGGAATTGGCGATGGAGATGGGTTGGTGATGACGAAGAACGAAGATCCCCCTCTCCGGAGCCCCAAACGGACTCCAGATCTGCCCTCCCGAGGAAGAACATGGCTTGGTGGTGGCTCCGTCTCATGGATCACGATAATTCTTTCTTCCTGATTTTTTCTGGATTAATGTGAATTTATAGTATCAGGGGGGTCATCAGCGGGGCCACCAGGTGGGTACAACTCACCTGGGCGCGCCAAGAGAGGGGGCGCGCCCTGGTGGGTTGTGCCCAACCAGGTGCCCCTCTCTGGTGGTTGTTGGCTCCAAAAATCCTTATTTATTCCATACAAATTCCTCGCAA
Organism: Aegilops tauschii subsp. strangulata; assembly: GCF_002575655.3. NCBI lineage: Eukaryota > Viridiplantae > Streptophyta > Magnoliopsida > Poales > Poaceae > Aegilops > Aegilops tauschii. Next base: position 185,948,861 of record NC_053040.3, read on the forward strand.
AGTTTCGTTCCATTTCGAGAACTTTTATTTCTGCACAAAAACAACACCATGGTAGTTCTACTGAAAACAGCGTCAGTCCGGGGTTAGTTTCATCCAAATCATGCAAATTAGAGTCCGAAACAAGAAGAAAAGCGTGAGAAAAAGTAGATACGTTGGAGACGTATCAACTCCCCCAAGCTTAAACCTTTGCTTGTCCTCAAGCAATTCAGTTGATAAAATGAAAGTGAGAAAGAAAAACTTTTACGAACTCTTTTGCTCTTGTTTGCATAAATAAGCTTAAACAGCACCCAGGTTTTCAACCAACATTATAACTAACCATGTCAACAATAACATTTAAAGATTATGATGACTCATATCATTAACACAATCAGCTAGCGAGCAATAATAAGATATCTCAAACAGCAACACATTGTCAAAACAACCATGATATAATATGACAATAATGGTATCTTGCTAGCCCTTTCTAAGACCGCAAAATATAAATGCAGAGCACCTCCAAAGTTCAAGCAATGACTAAACATTGTAATTCATCGTAGAAAAGATCCAGTCATGATGCACCCAACATTAGCTCACAATGCAAAAATCATGACAGCTGTGCTCTACTCAGTTTCTGGCGCTTGGTTTATACAAGGTGATGACACAACATAAAAGTACATAGAAAGTTCCTTCGCAGAGGGAAGCTGTGATTTGCAGAGGTGCCAGAGCTCAAATTTTAAAACAGAGATAAATGGTATTTTGAGACATGCCCCCTTCTCATTCACTTCACGACTATCAATTATCAATATCTTCCATGCTAAGCACGCTGGTGGCGGTCCCCGAGCGAAAAGTAAAGGTTTTGACACCATTGGGAGTTTTTGTTTGATTATTTAAGAGATGAACTCTTTTTTTGTGTTTTGCAGTTTGGGACTGGGCATCCCTATTACCGCCTATTTCCTCGTGCGATGGCGAGTGAATAAACACTTGACCTGAGGATAACATGCTTAGCACGGAAGATATCGACCACCTGCTGTCGTTCCATGAACGATCCAGGCACACAAAAAGGATAATTTTTTAGAAGTTTTTAGAGGTGGCACATGCAAATTTACTTAGGACGGCAGGGTAATACCGTATATAGGTAGGTATGGTGGACTCATCTGGAATAACTTTGGGTTCAAGGTTTTGATATACAAGCAGAATTCCCACTTAAGAGAGGCGAAGGCTAGCAATTTAAGATTGGGAAGCGGCCAGCTAGAGAGCAACAACGATCATGACCAGGCATTATGCATAAGTAACATTGGACACTAGCATGAGTAGGATATAAACACCATGAACATAAACATTATAGAGGCTATGTTGGTTTTGATTCAACTACATGGATGAACATGTACCAAGTCAAGCCACTCGAACATTCAGAGGAGGATACCATATCATCATACTACCTCACAATCATTTTAACGCTATGTTGATATCCAAGATAAATCATTATTGACTCCCAGCTACTTATGCATGGCATGAGAAACTATAATCTCTAATTGTCATTGCAAATATGTTTAATCATAATGGGCTGAATCATGGGCACTAGGTTAAACATATTTACAGAACAAGAACAAGTCGAGTTCATACCAGTTTCTCTTTGCCACGGCCAGCTCATCGAATATTGTCATTATTGCCTTTCACTTGCACTATCGAATGATATGAAAATAATAATAGTGCAAGAGTGCCATGGACTAAGCTAGATCTGCAAACATTTTATTCAACAGGAGAAGACAAAGTAAATGGAATCTTTATTAGTTCAACAGTTATTCATATGAGAGCTACTCAACATTTTCATCGTGGTCTTCTCCTCGGTACAACTCGAATAAAAAGAAAAGAAATTCAGAGAAACATACTAAAATATTTTTGGAGTTTTTGGTTTTCTTCAATCAAGCAAATAAAAAGCAAAAATGAGAAAAACTATTTAGACGGGAAAGCTCCCAACAAGCAAAAGAAGAACAAGGAAATCTTTTTGGATTTTCTCTTTAATACTACTACTAAGCATGCATAGAAAGTAAATTACTACAACTAATTTTTTTGGTTTTTCTAAGGTTTATCAGACACACAAGAAGAAAGCAAGAAAATAAATCTAAGAATGGATGATACAATGAAAAAGTGTGAGCACCGACAAATAGAATAATATATGAACATGAAGATAATGTCGGTGAGAAACACGTACTCCCCCAAGCTTAGGCTTTTGGCCTAAGTTGGTGATCGATCAGTAGCCTGGATAGTAGTCGGCGTGGTAGCTCACAGAGGCTCTCGGTGCGGAGGCCTCAGCACGCCGTGCCGCCAACACTACTGCGTTATGAGCTCGGGCCTCGCTCTCAAGAACAAAATATCTTCCCCTGCTGTTACAGTCAAAGAGTGCAGGCGCAGGCAAATATGTGTCCACAACATGTGATTGGTTAAACAACAAATTATAAGTGAAGTTATCTCCACTTCCCTTGAGAATCTTATGATCTTTTAAGGCATCAAAATCTAAATACTGAGTGGGTAGAATAGGAACAAAGGGTAAAGGTGAAACACCAAGTCCTCGTGCTAAATGTGTGGCATAAATTCCACCATAGAACCAGCCACTTCGTTATGCTGAAGTCTACGTGCAACAATTGCTCCAAGGTTATAATGCCTTTCACCAGTGAATGAGGCTCAAGTCTGGCGAACAAAGTATGCTGCAGTCTTGCTTGCCTACTATGCATTTCCCGTTAAATAATGCAAAATACTGGATTGCGGGAAAGTGAACACTTTTTATTCTTCCTTGCCTCACTCCTCTATTTTCACCGTAACAAAGGCTAGTCAAAAAGGTCTCACACTCAGCCTTTGCTGGCTCATCAAGTGAACCCCAAAATGGGAGTTTGCAATGGTGAGCAAAGTTCTCTAGTGAAATAGTATATGGTTCATCATAAAGCATTAACGACACCCTAGACTCACGTGGAAAATATTTAAATCCTTTGACAAATGATTCAGTGAGAAGATGGCGCTGTTCAGACTTATCTGAGAGGTAGGGACCAAGATCGGCATTGTGAACATATTGCTCAAATTCCTCCTTAATGCCCACTTGCATCATATACTCATCGCAAGGCCATAAGCATGTTTTGGTGGCAGCATCTTGATACATCTCCAACGTATCTATAATTTATGAAGTATTCATGCTATTATATTATCCATCTTGGATGTTTTATGGGCTTTAGTATGCACTTTTACATTATTTTTGGGACTAACCTATTGACCCAGAGCCCAGTGCCAGTTCCTATTTTTCCCTTGTTTTAGTGTTTCAAAGAAAAGGAATATCAAATGGAGTCGAAACGGAATGAAACCTTCTAGAGAACGTATTTTTGGAAGGAAAGCAACCCGGGAGACTTGGACTCCACGTCAAGAAAGCAACGAGGGAGACACGAGGTAGGGGGCGCGCCCTCCACCCTCGTGGGCCCCTCGTGCCCCCCCCCCTAACGTACTTCTTCCTCCTATATATACCCATATACCCTAAAACCTTCGGGGAACAGAATAGATCGGGAGTTCCGCCGCCGCAAGCCTCTGTAGCCACCAAAAACCAATCGGGACCCTGTTCCGGCACCCTGCCGGAGGGGGGAACCCTCACCCGTGGCCATCTTCATCATCCCGGCGCTCTCCATGACGAGGAGGGAGTAGTTCACCCTCGGGGCTGAGGGTATGTACCAGTAGCTATGTGTTTGATCTCTCTCTCTCATGTTCTTGATTTGGGACGATCTTGATGTATCGCGAGCTTTGCTATTATAGTTGGATCTTATGGTGTTTCTCCCCCTCTACTCTCTTGTAATGGATTGAGTTTTCCCTTTGAAGTAATCCTATCGGATTGAGTCTTTAATGATTTGAGAGCACTTGATGTATGTCTTTCCGTGCGTATCTGTGGTGACAATGGGATATCACGTGATTCACTTGATGTATGTTTTGGTGATCAACTTGCGGGTTCCGCCCATGAACCTATGCATAGGGGTTGGCACACGTTTTCGTCTTGATTCTCCGGTAGAAACTTTGGGGCACTCTTTGAGGTTCTATGTGTTGGTCGAATAGATGAATCTGAGATTGTGTGACGCATATCGTATAATCATACCCACGGATACTTGACGTGACATTGGAGTATCTATGTTACATTAGGGTTTTGGTTGATTTGTCTCTTAAGGTGTTATTCTAGTACGAACTCTAGGGCTGTTTGTGACACTTATAGGAATAGCCCAACGGATTGATTGAAAAGAATAACTTTGAGGTGGTTTCGTACCCTACCATAATCTCTTCGTTTGTTCTCCACTATTACTGACTTTGGAGTGACTCTTTGTTGCGTGTTGAGGGATATTTATATGATCCAATTATGTTATTATTGTTGAGAGAACTTGCGCTTGTGAAAGTATGAACCCTTGGCCTTGTTTCCTAGCATTGCAATACCGTTTACGCTCACTTTTATCATTAGTTACCTTGCTGTTTTTATATTTTCATATTACAAAAACCTATATCTACCATCCATATTGCACTTGTATCACCATCTCTTCGCCGAACTAGTGCACCTATACAATTTACCATTGTATTGGGTGTGTTGGGGACACAAGAGACTCTTTGTTATTTGGTTGCAGGGTTGCTTGAGAGAGACCATCTTCATCCTACGCCTCCCACGGATTGATAAACCTTAGGTCATCCACTTGAGGGAAATTTGCTACTGTCCTACAAACCTCTGCACTTGGAGGCCCAACAACGTCTACAAGAAGAAGGTTGTGTAGTAGACATCAAGCTCGTTTCTGGCGCCGTTGCTGGGGAGGTGAGTGCTTGAAGGTATATCTTTAGATCTTGCAATCAAAAAAAATTCTTGTTTTATCACTAGTTTAGTTTATAAAAGAAAACTACAAAAAAATGGAATTGAGTTTGTCTCATACGCTTCATCTTTTTAATATCTTTCGTGAGTATGATGGAAAGGAAAATTGTGCTCAAGTGCTAGAAGAAGAATGCATTAGAATGTTTGGCACTAAATATTTGAATGATGAGCATGATTGCAATGTTGTTAGTATGAATTCCTTGAATATCCATGATGCTAATGATATGCAAAGCCACAAGCTTGGGGATGCTATGTTTGATGAAGATGATATTTTTAGTCCCCCAAGCTTTGATGAGCAAATTTACTATGATGAAAGCATGCCTCCTATCTATGATGATTATTGTGATGACATGTACACTATAAAGAATAATGATAACCATGAAACTTGTCATCTTGATCTTAATTTTCAATCACATGATAGTTATTTTGTTGAGTTTGCTCCCACTACTATTCATGAGAAGAAATTTGCTTATGTGGAGAGTAGTAAAATTTCTATGCAAGTAGATCATGAAAAGAATGCTTTAGGTGCTGGTTATATTGTTGAATATATTCATTATGCTACTGAAAATTATTATGAGGGAGGAATATATGCTTGTAGGAATTGCAATAATATCAAGTTTCCTCTCTATGTGCTTAAAATTTTGAAGTTATGCTTGTTTTGCCTTCCTATGCTAGTTGATTATTGTTCCCATAAATTGTTTGATCACAAAATCCCTATGCATAGGAAGTGGGTTAGACTTAAATGTGCTAGTCATATTCTTCATGATGCTCTCTTTATGTTTCAAGTCTTATCTTTTATGTGAGCATCATTGAAATCATCATGCCTAGCTAGGGGCGTTAAACGTTAGCGCTTGTTGGGAGGCAACCCAATTTTATTTTAGTTTCTTGCTTTTTGGTTCTGTTTAGGAATAAATAATCCATCTAGCTTCTGTTTAGATGTGGTTTTGTGCTTTAATTAGTGTTTGTGCCAAGTAGAACCTTTGGGAAGACTTGGGTGAAGTTTTTATGATCATGCTGTAAAAAACAGAAACTTTAGTGCTCACGAGATTAGCTTCAACGTTTTACTGGAGAGTGCTATTTAGTTGATTCTTTTTGAATATGATTACCAGACAAATTCCTCAGGTCCACCAATTTATTTTAGAATTTTTGGAGTTCCAGAAGTATACGTTTGATACAGATTACTACAGACTGTTCTGTTTTTGACAGATTCTGTTTTCATTGTGTTGCTTGCTTATTTTGATGAATCTATGGCTAGTAAAATATTTTATAAACCATAGAGAAGTTGGAATACAGTAGGTTTAACACCAATATAAATAAAGAATGAGTTCATTACAGTACCTTGAAGTGGTGTTTTGTTTTCTTTCGCTAACGGAGCTCACGAGATTTTCTGTTAAGTTTTGTGTTGTGAAGTTTTCAAGTTTTGGGTAAATATTCGATGGACTATGGAATAAGGAGTGGCAAGAGCCTAAGCTTGGGGATGCCCAAGGCACCCCAAGGTAATATTCAAGGACAACCAAGAGCCTAAGCTTGGGGATGCCCCGGAAGGCATCCCCTCTTTCGTCTTCGTTCATCGGTAACTTTACTTGGAGCTATATTTTTATTCACCACATGATATGTGTTTTGCTTGGAGCGTCATTTTATTTTCTTTAGCTTTGCTTGCTGTTTGAATAAAGTATCAAGATCTGAAATTATTAAATGAGAGAGAGTCTTCATATAGATACATAATTATTTAACTACTCATTGATCTTCACTTATATCTTTTTGGAGTAGTTTGTCATTTACTCGTGTGCTTCACTTATATCTTATGAGTAAATGGTTGAATGATTCGAATGTCATAAATCTGAAATTATACATGTTTCATATGCTTATCCCATGGGGAGTAATGACTTTACATATAAGAAGTAGAGGTGGTAAATTTTTTGAAGGTTAGCAAACATTGTATTGGTCACTTGAACAATTCATGAAAGAATATTGAAGGAAGAGAGATTTCACATATAAATATACTATCTTGGACATCTTCTATGATTGTGATCCCCATTAGTTATTTTCAAACTTGAGCAAATTAGTTGAAGTTGGACAAGGAAGACAACATAATGAGTTATGCTTGGGTATATTTGTATAGAAGTTATATTGTTTTGGATCCTCTAACATGTGGTGCTTGCTATTTAGAATTCTTTGCTAGCCAAAATATCTATACTAAGCGGGAATACTACTTGTGCATCCAAATTCCTTGAACCAAGTTTCTTCCATGAGTGTCCACCATATCTACCTATATGCGGTATTTACCTGCCGTTCCAAGTAAATTTGCATGTGCCAAACTCTAAACCTTCAAATAATAATCTGTTTTGTATGCCCGAATCGCTCATGTAGCGACTACGGGTTAGCAGTATCTTCCATGCTAGGTGGGTTATTCTCATGATGAGTGGACTCCGCTCATCATTCACGAGAAAATGGCTGGTAACTGGGATGCCCAGTCCCATGATCAAAAGATCGAAATCAAATCAAAAATAATTGCAAACAAAACTCCCCCCGGTTTGATGTTAGTTGGAGGCACCCGTTGTTTCGGGCAAGCCATGGATTGATGATTGTTGGTGGAGGGGGAGTAAAACTCTTTACCTTTCTGTTTGGGAACCGCCTATAATGTATGTAGTATGGAAGATATTGGGAACTCTTGGTCGTTATGTTGACAATGAAAGCATACCTCTCAAAATTATTTTCATCTCTGTTTTTGCTTCGAGCTCTGGCACCTCTGCAAATCCCTGCTTCCCTCTGCGAAGGGCCTATCTTTTACTTTTATGCGAGAGTCAGTAGTATTCCTTCTCATTCCAAGTTGGCAAGCATCATGTGATGGAAAGATCTAGGCATATATGGCCATTCAAATATATTTGAGCATGAATTATTACTGTTGACATTACCCTTGAGGTAAAAGGTTGGGAGGCGAAACATTAAGCCCCTATCTTTCTCTGTGTTCGATGAATACTACTTGTTCTAAAAATATGCTTTGAGTGGAAGCAATCATGGAAGACTAAATGATAGTTGAGTATGTGAAGTTGCTGAATCAAAGCTCTGACATAGACTCTTCCTGAAAATAAGATGAATTGTAATTGTTTGATGACTAATAACATGGTTTGTTAGTTTTCAAGAAAGTTTATGATCTATACTTTAACATGTGAATACTTTGTCACTTGATCATGAAAAGTTCTATGAGTTGAGCTACTGTTATGACATATAATGATGCTAGAAAAGGTGATTGAAATTATCATTGATCAAACTTATGCACCTGCTAGCATTCACACTTCATAAATTCTTTCTTTTATCATTTACCTACTCGAGGACGAGCAGGAATTAAGCTTGGGGATGCTGATACGTCTCCAACGTATCTATAATTTATGAAGTATTCATGCTATTATATTATCCATCTTGGATGTTTTATGGGCTTTACTATGCACTTTTATATTATTTTTGGGACTAACCTATTGACCCAGAGCCCAGTGCCAGTTCCTGTTTTTTCCCTTATTTCAGTGTTTCGAAGAAAAGGAATATCAAACGGAGTCGAAACGGAATGAAACCTTCTGGAGAAGTTATTTTTGGAAGGAAAGCAACCCGGGAGACTTGGAGTCCACGTCAAGAAAGCAACGAGGGAGGCACGAGGGAGGGGGCGCGCCCACCCCCCCCCCCCCCCCCGGGCGTGCCCTCCACCCTCATGGGCCCCTCGTGGCCCCCCTGACGTACTTCTTCCTCCTATATATACCCATATACCCTAAAACCTTCGGGGAACAGAATAGATCGGGAGTCCCGCCGCCGCAAGCCTCTCTAGCCACCAAAAACCAATCGGGACCCTGTTCCGGCACCCTGCCAGAGGGGGGAACCCTCACCGGTGGCCATCTTCATCATCCCGGCGCTCTCCATGACGAGGAGGGAGTAGTTCACCCTCGGGGCTAAGGGTATGTACCAGTAGATATGTGTTTGATCTCTCTCTCTCTCTCGTGTTCTTGATTTGGCACGATCTTGATGTATCGCGAGCTTTGCTATTATAGTTGGATCTTATGATGTTTCTCCCCCTCTACTCTCTTGTAATGGATTGAGTTTTCCCTTTGAAGTAATCTTATCGGATTGAGTCTTTAATGATTTGAGAACACTTGATGTATGTCTTGCCGTGCGTATCTGTGGTGACAATGGGATATCACGTGATTCACTTGATGTATGTTTTGGTGATCGACTTGCGGGTTCCGCCCATGAACCTATGCATAGGGGTTGGCACACGTTTTCGTCTTGATTCTCCGGTAGAAACTTTGGGGCACTCTTTGAGGTTCTATGTGTTGGTTGAATAGATGTATCTGAGATTGTGTGACGCATATCGTATAATCATACCCACGGATACTTGAGGTGACATTGGAGTATCTATGTTACATTAGGGTTTTGGTTGATTTGTGTCTTAAGGTGTTATTCTAGTACGAACTCTAGGGCTGTTTGTGACACTTATAGGAATAGCCCAACGGATTGATTGGAAAGAATAACTTTGAGGTGGTTTCGTACCCTACCATAATCTCTTCGTTTGTTCTCCGCTATTAGTGACTTTGGAGTGACTCTTTGTTGCATGTTGAGGGATATTTATATGATCCAATTATGTTATTATTGTTGAGAGAACTTGCACTAGTGAAAGTATGAACCCTGGGCCTTGTTTCCTAGCATTGCAATACCGTTTACGCTCACTTTTATCATTAGTTACCTTGCTTTTTTTTATATTTTCAGATTACAAAAACCTATATCTACCATCCATATTGCACTTGTATCACCATCTCTTCGCCGAACTAGTGCACCTATACAATTTACCATTGTATTGGGTGTGTTGGGGACACAAGAGACTCTTTGTTATTTGGTTGCAGGGTTGCTTGAGAGAGACCATCTTCATCCTACGCCTCCCACGGATTGATAAACCTTAGGTCATCCACTTGAGGGAAATTTGCTACTGTCCTACAAATCTCTGCACTTGGAGGCCCAACAACGTCTACAAGAAGAAGGTTGTGTAGTAGACATCACATCTCGCGTGGAACTCTCACTTGGTTCAACATAAGACCGGCGGGCAGAACCGTCACTAGAAGATGCCCCCGAGATCGTCTCCTCGAAGAACTCCTTCCGAACAGGTTCATCATGTCCGCGTACAATTTTTCCTATGAACAAAAATCTGAATTTTTAGTTCACAAAATTTTTCCAACAAAACTTCACAAAACTAATAGCAACTACTCATAGGGATAAATAGAGGCCATAGCAAGCATTCAAACTACTTAGAACACTAAGAATTGAACATGCAAGCACATCTACAGCAGCACCAAGAGTAGCTATTTATTCAAAGTATAAACCACTAAAACAAAAACTAATTGGATAAATGATGGAGTCACATACCAAGCAACAAATCCCCGAAATAGTTTTGGAGATGGGGCTTCGAGCAAAGAGATCGAAAATGGCAGCAAAATGAGCAAGAACACGGGAGAGAGAGTATGAGGGAATTTTTTCTGGAGGTAGGTGACAATGTGGGCTAAAGAGATAAGTGAGGGGCCCACGTGGGGACCACAACCCCCCATGGCGCGCCGGGGGGTGTTGGCGCGCCCAGGTGGGTTGTGCCCACCTGGTGCACCCCCTCTGATTATTTTTGCACCAAAAATTCTTAAATATTCAGGAGAAAATCATATAAAATTTTCAGGTCATTCTGAGAACTTTTATTTTTGGGTCATTTTTTATTGCACGGGAAATTCAGAAAACAGACAAAACATGGCATTTTATTTCATTTAACTAATAAAAACAGAGAATAAAAAGTAGGGACAGAAAGTAGTGCTTACTAAATTCATCAACTTCATACCGTTCAAAAACGATTCATTAATAAGGTTGATCAAGTCTTATTAACAACCACTTTCGATTGGCATGAAACTGAAGAACTTTTTAAATCACTAAGTTACCTCAATGGGGATACGCACTTCCCAACAATAAGCATTTCATATTTCTTTTTGACAGTAGGTAGAGGTATTTGAAAACTTCCAATAGTGATTGTCGGAGATTTTTTGATAACATTAATACCATTCAATTGGAATTGTTTCTTCGGAAAGTGCACCATATGCTCATTACCATTAATATAAAAAGTGACCTTGCTTTTATTGCAATCAATAACAGCCCCTGCAGTATTCAAGAAGGGTCTACCAAGGATAATCAACATGTTGTCGTCCTCGGGCATCTCAAGTATAACAAAGTCAGTCAAAATAGTAACATTAGCAACAACAACGGGCACATCCCCACAGATAAAGATAGGTATGGCCGTTGATTTGTCAGCCATTTGCAAAGATATTTCAGTAGGTGTGAGTTTATTCAAGTCAAGTATTTTATATAAAGAGAAAGGCATAACACTAACACCAGCTCCTAAATCACACAAAGCAGTTTTCACATAATTCTTTTTGATAGAGCAAGGTATAGTTGGTATTCCCGGATCTCCAAGTTTTTTAGGTACTCCATCTTTGAAAGTGTAGTTAGCAAGCATAGTGGAGATTTCAGCTTCCGGTATTTTTCTCTTATTTGTGATGATGTCTTTCATATACATTGCATAAGGAGGCATTTTCAAGATATCAGTCAATCGAGTACGCAAAAAGACCGGCCTCAACTTTTCAGCAAAGCGTTCAAATTCTTCATCATCTTTCTTTTTAGTTGACTTGGATGGAAAAGGCATAGGTTTTTGAACCCACGGTTCTTTTTCTGTACCGTGTTTTCTAGCAATGAAGTCTCTTTTATCATACCTTTTATTCTTAGGTTGTGGGTTATCAAGATCAACAGGTGGTTCTATCTCAACATCATTATCTAGTTCTTTATCATTAGGTTGAGTGTCTTCATGAACCTCATCATTATCTTTTTCATTATCACTAGGTGAGTGTTCATTACCAGATTGAGTTTCAGCATCAGAGATTGAGTTTCATTTTCATTATCAGGAGGTTTTTATATTTCTGGTTCACTAGAAGTGTGCAAAGTCCTATCATTTTTCTTTTTCTTTTTGTTTTTAGAAGGACTAGGTGCACTAGTGTTAGCTCTTTGTGAATCTTGTTCAATTCTTTTTGGGTGTCCCTCAGGATAAAGTGGTTCCTGAGTCATTTTACCTCCTCTAGTTGCAACTCTAACAGCAAAGTCATGCATATTATGATTCATTTCATCAAGTAATTCTCTTTGTGATTTAGCAACTTGTTCTAACTGAATTTGAACCATAGAAGCATGTTGTCCAACACCTCTAACATCATTTGAAATTCTAAATAACAAGTCACTCAAGCGAGCAATCATATCAGAATTATATTTCAATTGTTTCATAACATTGGCATTGAAGTGGTCTTGTTTTCTAATGTAGTTTTCAAACTCATAAAGGCATTAACTAGGATGCATATTGTGAGGATTATCATTTTCATTGAACTTCATAAGAGAATTTACCTCTACCACCTTAGGCATTGGTGGTGTATTAAGCCCATGTATTTCTTCAATAGGAGGTAAAGTTTTAACATCCTCAGCTTTAATACCTTTTTCCTTGATATATTACACCCCTCTTCTTTGGAGTGGGTTTAGCCGGTGGTTCAGGAAGAGTCCAATCATCATAAGTTTTCAATATGTTATTCAATAATTCTTCAGCTTGAGCAATAGTTCGTTCCCTGAAAACACAACAAGCACAACTATCTAGGAAGTCCCTAGAAGCATCAGTTAGTCCATTATAGAAGATATCAAGTATTTCATTTTTCTTAAGAGGATGATCAGGCAAAGCATTAAGTAAATGGACAAGCCTCCCCCAAGCTTGTGGGAGACTCTCTTCTTTAGTTTGAGCAAAGTTAAATATTTTCTGTAAGGCAGCTTGTTTCTTATGAGCAGGAAAATATTTTTCAGAGAAGTAATAAATCATATCCTGGGGACTACGCACACAACCAGGAGTAAGAGTATTGTACCAAGCTTTAGCATCACCCTTTAATGAGAAAGGAAATAATTTGAGAATAAAGTAATAGCAAGTTTTCTCATCATGAGTAAAAAGGGTGGCTATATCATTCAACTTAGTAAGATGTGCCACAACAGTTTCAGTTTCATAACCATGGAAAGGATCAGATTCAACCAAAGTAATTAACTCTAGGTCGACAGAGAATTCATAATCCTTATCACCAATGCAGATAGTGAAGTAGCAAACTTAGGATCACATTTCATTCTAGCATTCAGAGATTTTTCTTTATACTTGCATAATAATTTCTCTATATCATCTCTATCATTGCAAGCAAGAATATCTCTAGTTGCTTCTTCACTCATAACATAATCGTCCGGTACCTTAGGCAATTCATATCTAGGAAGGCTAGTTCTAGCAGGTGTTTCAGGAGTTTCAGTTTCGAGCTCATCGTCAGATTCAACAACATCATGTTGTATAACTCTAGCAATTTGTTCATCAAGAAAATCACCAAGTGGCACATCATCATTATCAAGCAAGGTACTAGCATCATCATAAGCATCAATCATAGTAGAAGTAGCATAATCAATAACTTGCGACATATTGGAATTCATAGCATGTGGTGGTGTTGCAAGTTTACTCATAATAGAAGGTGAATCTAAAGCAGAACTGGATGGCAGTTTCTTACCTCCCCTCGTACTTGAGGGAAATATCTTCGGTTTAGGATCCTTCAGATTCTTCATAGTGATAATATGATAATAATTCCAAGTGACTCAACAAATATAGTTATGCTCCCGGCAACGGCGCCAGAAAAAGGTCTTGATAACCCACAAGTATAGGGGATCGCAACAGTTTTCGTGGGTAAGTATTTAACCCAAATTTATAGATTCGACACAAGGGGAGCCAAAGAATATTTGAAGGTATTAGCAGCTGAGTTGTCAATTCAACCACACCTGGAGATTAATTATCTGCAGCAAAGTGATCAGTAGCAAAGTAGTTTGATAGTTTTGATAATAGTGACAGCAGCAACGGTAACAGTAACAGTGATAGCATTAATATGTAGCAATTGTAACAGTGATGATAACAATAGTAACGCGGCAAGATCAATAAGGATAAATTCGTAGGCATTGGATCGGTGACTTGTTGGATGATATTCATCATGTGACAGTTATAACCTAGGGCGATATGGCACTAGCTCCAGTTCATCAATATAATGTAGGCATGTATTCCATATAGTCATACGTGCTTTATTAAAAGAACTTGCATGACATCTTTTGTCCTACACTACCATGGCAGCGGTGTCCATATTGGAAACTAAGAGATATTAAGGCCTCCTTTTAATAGAGAACCGGAACAAAGCATTAACACATAGCGAATACATGAACTCCTCAAACTACGGTCATCACCGGGAGTGGGCCCGGTTGTTGTCACTCCGGGGTTGCCGGATCATAACACGTAGTAGGTGACTATAACTTGCAAGATCGGAACTAAAACATGGATATAATGATAAATTCATAAACGGTTCAGATCTGAGTTCATGGCACCCGGGCCCAAAGTGACAAGCATTAAGCATAGCAAAGTCATAGAAACATCAATCTAGGAACATAGTGGATACTAGGGATCAGGCCCTAACAAAACTAACTCGATTACATGATGAATCTCATCCAACTCCTCACCGACCAGCGAGCCTACAAAGGAATTACTCACTCCCGGTGGGGAGCATCATGGAATTGGCAATGAAGATGGGTTGGTGATGACGAAGAACGAAGATCCCCCTTTCCGGAGCCCCAAACGGACTCTAGATCTGCCCTCCCAAGGAAGAACAGGGCTTGGCGGTGGCTCCGTCACGTGGATCGTGATAATCCTTTCTCCCTAATTTTTTAGGGATTAATGTGAATTTATAGTATAGGGGGGTCATCAGCGGGGCCACCAGATGGGTACAACCCACCTGGGCGCGCCAGGAGAGGGGGGGCGCCCTGGTGGGTTGTGCCCAACTAGGGGCCCCTCTCTGGTGGTTGTTGGCTCCAAAAATCCTTATTTATTCCATACAAAATCCTCGCAAAGTTTCGTTCCATTCCGAGAACTTTTATTTCTGCACAAAAACAACACCATGGTAGTTCAGCTGAAAACAGCGTCAGTCCGGGGTTAGTTTCATCCAAATCATGCAAATTAGAGTCCAAAACTAGAGGAAAAGTGTGAGAAAAAGTAGATACGTTGGAGACGTATCAGCTGTCACTATTATCAAAACTATCAAACTACTTTGCTACAGATCACTTTGCTATAGATAATTAATCTCTAGGTGTGGTTGAATTGACAACTCAGCTGCTAATGCCTTCAAATATTCTTTGGCTCCCCTTGTGTCGAATCTATGAATTTGGGTTGAATACTCTACCCTTGAAAATTGTTGCGGTCCCCTATACTTGTGGGTTATCACGTGACGCGGGAAGGCGGAGCTAGTGCTGGAGCTTGAAGGCGCGAGCGCCATGACATGCATCAGGCGCGATGAAGGGAAGCAGAGGCCTTAATGCACAACCGCCAATGCGCACTGGAGAACAATGTTTTTCAATTTACAATCAATCAGTGCAAAGTCTTCAAATTTGTTTAAATTTAAGAGGATGAATACTTTGGTGGATAGAGTACTGGATGGATGCAGACTGTGTTGACGCCAAGAAAGCCGGATTGCCGCAGCCACGCAAGCTTGGCCTCGAGGAGGCATCCATCCAGGTACGGTCGGCGGCGGATAGCGGCGAGGATAGGCCGCGGGTACTTCTTCTTGGGGGAGACGGCCTTCTTCCGATGCGCGACCTCCTGGAAGAGATGGCTCAGCTGTCACGAACAAACAAAGAGGAGAAAGCGCATGAAGTCCCAGAGAAAAAGCAGCACTGAATGCCTAGCCAAGGAAGGGAGAGAGCCAATCTGAATACGAAAACCGGGACGCGCACCGAGACGGCCGGTGCTGGGCATGAGCATGGCCGCCAAACTGCCTGCGCCATGGCCGGGGAAGCGGAAGGAGCGGGTGTTGGAGCCCACGCCATGGATGGCCCGGTGGTGGTGCGGGAGATCCGGCGGAGTGTCAGGGGGAGCTGGTGTGGAGCCCGCGCCATGCCCGGTGGTGCAGGAGATCCGGCAGAGTGTCGGCGGCGGGCGCAGGCGGTAGTGGCGACGTGTCCTAGGGCTGCGAGCGATGCGGGGAGATGCGGGGAGATCGTGCTACCTGGGTAGTAGGTGGAGGTCGGGGGGTGTGGATTACTCAAGAGAAGCTGAGGAGATTAGCTCTGCGAGGCCACGAGTCCAGACTGGAAAAGCGCCAGCGACGCGGCTGGTTTCCTCTAGACCAGCCAACGTGTGAGGCTAGCTAGCATGCACGCACGCATGTACACAGGTTCGATTTTTTTAATATAAGTAGTTTGTTCACAGGCTGATAAAAATCTCCAGATGCATCACACGGACATGCTAGTGTGCGTCTTTGTTCTCCGAATAATGTAGATGTTGCCTTTTTGTTTTAGGGTTGAATTTGATCTTAGAAAAAGATAAGTTTAACTCTATTTATGTGCCTCACGAAACTCATACTAACTATCTACTAGGACACAAAAACTAAAAAGAAAACAACACAATACATACATGGATAATGATTAGACAATGTTGGACTAACATAGGTTAGGGCACACACGGCGGAAACATATATGCTTGCACGTCCAGTAAAGTAAATATAAAATAAATTGTCTTGAAGCGATATTGGTCCCGGTTCATACGAGTGCATAATAAACAATCCAGGCCAAAACACAAACATTTACGTGTCCTCGCAAAAGAGTTTTTAGTTGATCTCAACGAAGCTATTGCTCCGGATCAGGAAAAGGATGGCATGCCTGTGACATCCCTAAAGATGGACATGCTAGATGCAGTAGGGAGGAACTTGCAACCACCTTATACATACTTTTTCCCTAAACATTGATGCTACGAAGGAACAACAACAATTGCATCCAGATAAAATTACTTTAAAAGTGATGCATGTACAATATTTTTATTGTCTGATGATAGTGTAATGATTAATCTGTCGATGTGTTATGCTTTTTCACTAGGCATCGACGATGTGATCGACAACATCGTAACATTTTTCTGGTTCCTAAATTGTATCCATGAAAAACATGACACCAGAAACACAAGCACCGTCATTAATTAACTCACTCGTGCTTATTTTAAACTATGTTTAGGGACACCGTAGTATAAAAATATTATTTAAACAAAAGTAACCTACTTTAGTGAACTGGCTTACTTTCTTAAACAAAGGTAATTACAGAAGTTACATCCTACGACCAAGATTTGAAGACATTAATAATTATATGCAGGATAGCATTAACTTTACTTAGTGATAATCATCTAAAAGGATTTAGACAGAATATCATAGTTGGCTAATATAAACTTATACTGCAAGCAAAATGGTTGCACAATTTTTAAAAGGGGTTGCTGAGAAGAAGTAAAACACTACTATACAAACAACACATATATTTAGATGCTTATCTACAAGCTAATTAAATTAATTTATGAGTAGTTATGTATGCTCTATTTGTGATGCAAAATCTAATCAATTTCCTTTTTAAATCAAAAACAGATTCGTGCACTATATAGAACTCTAGAGAATCATGCATTTATTGCAACAGACTAAGGACTTCACAGTTAGCGCACGGCAGAAGCATGCATGCCTAAACGTTGGATGAAGTTTTCCACATTTTTATTGCCTGATGCCGGTAACTCCAAATAAGCACCACATGTACGATATTTTTATTATCAGTGTGGTAATTTACAGATGGTGCGCCCCTTTCAATCCACACTACCACTATTTTTTTGAATAGCGGTGGCGTGGGCATCACTATGCCCTTACTGGTAGCATGCTCGCTTGCTCGCATTCCACTGCCCCATGGGTCCAGTAGCCTGCCCCAGTCGCCATCACTATTGATGGTGTGTCAAAAACTCGACACGCCAGCATTATTTGGCCTAGTTGTGGCGTGGGCCAAATGACATGCTACAAGGGAGTTTCGAGCGTTTTTCTAGGCCTTTTTTCTAGTTATTTATTACGTGGGCTGCGAGGCCCGCAGCACTACCTGGTTTTTTTTTACCCAGATCGAAACTTACTAGTCTACACACTTCGTATCTCCTCTCACAAATTTCCCTCACGTGACCCACCGCAAGATCTTGCCGCCGGAGCGAGTCGCCACGACAGATTTGATCCCGGCTCTCCTCCCCTCACTCCTCCCTCATGTGTGGTCGCACCCAATTATTTGCGTTCTTATATATATATTGGATAGACTAATTGATATATATTGGACGATATGCTTAGTGTAGAATCCATGGATGATATGTTTAGTGTAGAATCCATGGATTGAATGTGTGTATGTGGGTATGTGGTATACTAATTTAGTTCTTGAATGCGAATGCGAATTGCCCAAAATTGAATGTGTGAAGTGCTTTTTTGAATGATGGATTACTAATATTGGTGTATGTAGATGACATGGATATGCTTAGTGTGGATTGATATTTTTTATGCATTATGTTGGTGTATGGCATGTAGAATGTATTGGAATCTATGCAAACTAGCACATATGATGTGTTTATGTGGTATGAATTGTGAGTGTGAATGTAGTCTATTTCCCTTGATCAATATTTACCCATTTTACCTTTTTATGTAACAGGATGGCATGTGCGCAAGGAGCCTTACAACTGGTTCATTGTTTGATGTCTATCTTATTGACATTTTCTTACGTTCAGTGGTAATGAACTATTCGTTTTCACATATGATTAAGCCTTTTTCTTTTGCTTTCAGTGCTCCTACAATTATTGTATCATGTGTTCCTTTTGTTTTTTGTTGCACAGATTGTCCCATGCAATGTAAGGTTGCATTTTAATAAACTTATAGAAAACACTATGTTCTTCAAGGGTCCTAGGGGGCATACAATGTTGACTTGAAGAAAGGTCAAACAATGACCCACTTGGGAGGAGAAGGATGGGACCCTTTCGTCAGCCACGATGGTCTCATTGCGAGTGAAATTATTTGTTTCTCCTTAAGAGGATGATGGCCTAGTATGTATATTTTCTTTCTCGGCGATGGCGAGGACGACCCACTTGATGATATCATCTTTGCCCAAAGAATCGGGCTGGACGAATATGAGACTAGACACCTCTTCTATGTGCTACCGCCACGTGAGGACTACATCGGGGTGCCATTTGTGATCCGTTTGACAAGGACCAAACATGTCATGGTATATTTTCTCAAGTCAATTATCTTATTTCCTTTTTTGTGTCCATCACGTGAGACTAATTAATTAACAGCATTGCTCTATTAGGATTTCAGAAATTGTCCAAGAAGGTAGCTTTGAGCAGTGGCGAGTGGGTGATGAAGCAGGCCTTGTTGGCGTACGCCTTGGAGCAAGGGACACCATATGCATATAAAGCGGACACGGATGACTGCATCATCTTCAACATGAAAGGGTGGAAGGAGTTCCTCACTAGGAAGAATATCTCCAGGTCGGACAAGTCGTTCCAGTCACTATCAGAAATACCAAATGCTCCAACTTTGGATGATGATCATCATTGACATCACTTAAAAGTAATGTCTATACATGTGATCGAGGTCAATAATGTTGGTGTGTGGCCAGGCCCCCGGTGTGTGATACTTGTGTCTTAATTAAAGAGGTAATATCACTGGGAGTTATAGAACTTGCGCTCGATGTTCAGTTTGGTCTAAAACTTGTATGTGAGTGCAAATACGGTGCTTTTCACCATGTCCGGAGGTATGGCCTGCACATGTGACCTGCCAGCGCTGCGTAGGCCCACTTGACAGTGGCTGGAAGCCATTTATACACACAAAATTCTGTCAATAAATAAAAATACGTATAAAATTATGTCAATAAAATAAAAATTTTTACAGGAAGTGAGATTCGAACCTATTATCTACTTGTAACTATGGAATATATATTCACCGGACCAAGCAAGCTAGACGTTAAAACTGCAGAACTATATTTTATATATCCTACTAAAGAGAAGGACCGTACATATTATTTTAAGTTCAAAATTCATATAAACTAAACAGGGGAGCATCATCGTTTACGCCAGGTGTTTTAAAAGGATAAACAATATTTATGTTGTCAATCCTCGCAAAGAAAACATTTATGTTGTGTCACATCCCTAGTTCTGGTAATGCTTAGTGCTAGCACCTTGTGTTGCATCATGTTTAAGTTTCAATTAAAGTTGAAATAGGGATGGCAGAAACCCCCAGCACCACTTAATCCAACTAGGGTTACTAAAATACTTTTTCAATGAACCTGAAATGCCCTTCAAAAATATTCATCATCTTTGCCTTGGTCTAGAACCTCTGTCAAAAATGGTTCACATTTTTCTAGGACAACATTGGGTCACTGAATTAAATCATACCTTATTTGCATTTGGGCATTTCAATTTTATATATTAATTTAAATGTCCAAATATTCATGAACTGAAATGTTGGCTCTTGGAAATAATCCAAACAGTGGCCACAAGCAGTCTCATGATTTTTGAAAATGCTCTAACATTTTTAATAAAGCCAAAGCAATTGCATAAAATAGAAAACAGAAACAATTACTAAAAGAGAGAGAGAGAAGGCCACTGGGCCACTTACCTGACAGCCTACCTGGCGGCCCACTAGTGTGCTAGGCCCAGCCAGCCACCGCACCGTCTTCAACCTCCTGCCAGTAGGCAGGAGGGCGTGTGTCCGACGCGCGCACGCACGCGCGAGGCCACCTACAGCCTGCCTGCTTGCGTTGGACGCCTCCCGCGACGCCACGCACTCCCCCCCTCGACCCCCTGCACCTCTCTCTCCCTCTCGCTCCCTCGCTCTCCCCCTCATGGCTCACGCAAGGATCAAGGCTCCATTGGATAGAAAAGGCTAAAACTATATGGAACAAACCCATGTTCATGGATATCTTTTTGCAAGCTACATGGAGCATTTGGAAGGAGCGAAATAATAAGCACTTCAGAGGGATCATCCCATCAAAACAATCCTGGATGTCTAGGTTGAAAGAAGACCTCTCCCTGCTTTGTTATAGGGTGGGAGAAAAGCACAAACCCTTTCTAACCTCCTTCATAGAAACTCTGTAGATTCCCTCCTAGTCTTTCTTTACTCTCACCCTCCCACCCCCTCCCTATATCTACACCATGGCAATGGATGTAAGGTTATGACTTTGTAAGACCTTTTTGATACTATTTTAATACATACAGTAGGAGCCTCTCCTACTGTCTTAAGTGTCAAAAAATCACATATGGAGTTTGAATTTGAATCTTGGATTCAAACCAACTTCATTTAAATTGTTGCTAGTTGCATTAGCTCAAACCACAGCATATTGCCATGTCATGATCATGCATCATATTGTTGCATTGCATTGATTGTGTTCTTTCTCTGTTTGCCAGTATTTGTCCCCTCTCAGTGGACGTAGTTTCGACGATGAGTTCGATGACACCGATGAAGAGCTATATTATCTTCAGAAGTGCCAGGCAAGCAAAACCCCTTTGTTCATTCCGATACAATCCCACTCTCTCGCTCCTGCTCTCTTTTACTGCATTAGGACAACAACGATTCATCTGTTACATGCTGCGGTAGCTGAACCCCTTTCCTCTGCATGACCTGTCATTGCCACAATAAATAGATGAAACCCACTAGCATGAGTAGGAGTTGTTTGAGCCCTGATGTGCCTACTCATTCATGCTTGTTTGTCATGCCTGCTACTGCTTAGAGTTGTGTTAGGTCTGATTCATCGAGGATGAATTGGAATGTGTGAACATGTCCTACTGTTGAGAGCTAAGTGTGTGAACATGATTTGGTAAAGATATCGGTGAGAGGCCATGTAGGAGTACATGGTGGGTTGTCTCATTGAAGCCGTCCTCAGGAACTGAGTTCTGTGTTTGTGATCCATGAACAGTTACTACCACACATTGGGTTTCGGTAACTCGACCCCTCTCGGCTTATTAACCACCCTGATCTCTATCCAGGAGTTGCAATTAGTTTCTGGTGTTTGTAGGTAGTGTTAGTAGTCTACCAAGTGGCACCCGGCCAGGTGGGCTTGGGACAGACTAGGCACAGTGGCACGGTGTACCAAGTGGCACCCAAATGGTGGGCTTGGGAACCCTGCTCACATCATTTGGGGCCGTGAGTGGCACCCCGGTCGGATCTCCTTGTGGATGGAACCCGAGTAGGCAATAAACCTGGACTAGAGGCTTGTGTGGTTAGTGAGGTCGTGGCCGACTCCCTCGCCCGGCTTCCGCTTGAAGGTTGCCGAGATACACGACGTGTACATGCTGGTAAGTGGCGAGAGCGTGTGTGAAGAAGTACACCCCTGCAGGGTTAACATCATCTATTCGAATAGCCGCGTCCGCGGTAAAGGACTTCTGGGTTGCCTGTACAGTTCATAGACAAGTGAAAGTGGATACTCTAAAATGCGCAAGATAAGCGTGAGTGCTATGGATGGCGTTCTCGTAGGGAGACAGGAGCAGATCCATAGTGGTGTATTGAAATGGTGAATATGTGGACTCGTGTGCGCCACCTCAAAAGAGTTACTTGCAGTAGTAGTTCAGGTTAGCCACTGAGTCAAAGCTGGCTTGCTGCAGTTAAACCCCACCATCCCTTTGTTGATAATGATGCATATGTAGTTAGTTCTGATGTAAGTCTTGCTGGGTACATTTGCACTCACGTTTGCTTAATTTATGTTTTTGCAGAGAGACTTCAGTCTTGTTAGTAGTTCCATGTGGACTTCGACGTTTAGCTTGATACCTCAGCTACGATCTTGTGCCCTCGGCAGGATCTGGTAGATAGTCAGGCTTCTCAGCCTTTTTATTTGTAGATGTCTGTACTCAGACATGTTAAGCTTCCGCATGTGCTTTAACTTGTATGCTCTGAATGTTGGGTCATGAGACCCATGTTTGTAATATCTCGCTCCTCAGAGCCTATTGAATAAATACTTGAGTTGTAGAGTCATGTTGTGATGCCATGTTGTATTTGCACATATCGAGCATATTGTGTGTATGATTGAAATGCTTGGTATGTGTGGGATCCGACAACCTAGTTGTCTATCCTTGGTAGCCTCTCTTATGGGGAAATGTAGTCTAGTGCTTCCACTGAGCCATGGTAGTCTGCTACAGCCCGGTTTACCGGAGTCCTGCTAGCCCAGTTGCTACTGCTCCGGAACACTTAGACTGGCCGGCATGTGATCCACTTCGTTCCTGTGTCTGTCCCTTCGGGGAAATGTCACGCGGTGACCTCCGGAGTCCTGCTAGCCTGCTACAGCCCGGGTTCTCGGAGTCCTGTTAGCCCAGTTGCTACAGCACGGATTCACATGCTGATGACCGACACGTTCGATGTTGGTTCATGTATGCCTGTCCCCGTAAGTTAGTGCCACTTTGGGTTCATGACTAGTCATGTCGGCCCGTGTTCTCTCTCATATGGATGCTAGCGACACTATCATATACGTGAGCCAAAAGGCGCAAACGGTCCTGGGCCAGGTAAGGTGGCACCCGTGGGAATACCGTGCGTGAGGCCGCAAAGTGATATGATGTGTTACATGCTAGATCGGTGTGACTTAGGATCAGGGTCCTGACAGCTTTGGTATCAGAGCCTGACTGCCTGTAGGATTATCAAGCCAAACTGGTCGAAGTTGAGTCTAGAAATGCTTTAGTTATATGTAGGGGAATTGATTGTGGGATGGAACGTAAGGCTCTTTTTACTCCTTATACCTCATGCCCTCTGATCCGAGTCATCTTATCTTTACTACGAGGTTAAGGAACTAGGCTTTCTCTTCTTTCCATCAGGGTCACGTGTTACTAATCAGTAGACTTATAAGATTGTTGGATTTAAGCCCCAGTTCAGTTTCTACTACTTCCGTGTGTTCATAGTTGGTCTCGGAACCTTGATATTGTGCTTCTGAGTGGCTATGCCACCATTTTTGCAGGATGTCTCAAATCCTTTGAGCATTTACAGCCGTTATGCTGTCCGAGTCATCCCAGGTTTCTAAACCATCTGATGCATTTGCAAAATCCTTTCCCTCTGGTTTTGTTGTTCTTTTAGGCCAGGTTAATCACACTAATTGCTGAGTTGAGGTATTCTATTGCCTCGACATATATGTTGGAGTTATTATTATGACCCTAGGTGTCTTAGAAGATTACCAGTGTGATGATTCTGGCCATCATTCTCGAAAGCATCCCGTGATGCCACTTAGTTAGTAGGCATTCTATTCCTGGGTTTTTGAACCCGAGATTCACTCTACTTACCTCATGTTGATAGTGTTTGCTAGTTCCTTTAGGATATTAGTAACCCTTACGATAGTCCTCGAGGTCAGTGGTACATCGTTCTTCCAATACCATGAACCAATATGGCAGGAGTTCTCTTGAACCAAAAGATCACAACAGGAGTGCTTTCGATGAGTTCTCCATTCTATATTGTGACTCTGCCAGTTCAACCTTTCTGCATGGGTTATCCGGAAGAAATAACATGCTAATCCATGCATCCATAACTCAGAAAATCATATGTTCTTTGAGTTTTCCCTCATTAGTTGTTTTCTGACCTCCATCTATCAATTTGTAGTCAGGAGTAGTCGTGCACTCGTGTTATCGATGCCTATTACTCTTGTGGTTCATCAAGCCATTCTATTCCAGAATGACTAGGAGAAACAAACTCCAGTACCTCATCCATATCCAGGATTGGGTAAAAGCAGTTGTAATCCGCAAATCAAATGCCATTCCAGCTTTTGATTCTTTCTACCTTGGAGTATTACCATCTTTATATCAAGAATGTCATGGAAATTGCACACCATCCTATGAACTCCTGATACAGTGATACTTCTTGCCATCATTATTCATTCCTTGGTCCCCGTGTTATTGTAAACGGAACGCCGACAAGTGAATCGTGATGCGTGACATCTATACTCCTAGCAACTCCGTTGCTTGGTAGTTAAATGGACAATAACCTCATTCTTAGCGTGTTGATTTTTGAATCATCACCCTAAGGTTGATCGTGCTACCTAGCCTTCTTTCCAGTGCACTTTTCGATCAATGAGTTAGGATAGTGTCAATCCTTGCTTATTTGATCATATCGTCCTGCTTGAGAAGCAAGATTGTTCTCGAGCTTTACATATCGGTGGTTCATGATTTTCCGAAGATCTTCTCGGAAGTATTACCTGGTTGTCACCTGACCGCTATGTTGAGTTCGTGATCAAGTTGGTTTTCTTATAAATCACCCCTTCTCCAAGAATCTGTGTTGGATATCCCTGAGCTAGTTGGTTGAGCTAGACAACAACTTGGAGAGTTGGAAGGTAAAAGCTTTGCTTAACTTAGTTCATCTCTAAGGGATATCTTCTGTGTGTGTGTGTTGAAGAAAGATGATATCTTCATCAATTGGTCCTCGTGATCAGTTGTTGGACCTATTGTCTTACCCAATCTTTGATTTGAGTATGGGCTATCGTCAAATCAAATCAGAACCAACGATGTTCGTAATGTTGTCTTACTCGTGGTTGATCCCTCGAGCATACATCATTATATCTTTTGGTCTGACCAATGCTATCACTTTGCCCACATAGTTATGGGATTCCATCTATATGGAAATCTCGATGAATTGTTGTTGAGCCCATCAGCAGCATATTTATCATCTCCATGATTATGTTGAACATTAAAGCTAGTGTTGGAAACTTTTATAAGCATTATCTTCATATTCCATTCATGAAGTATATGCTTGGTGTAAGAAGTGATTTTTCTCCAAGTTCACATGCATTAGGTGCAAGTTGCCGCCATGAATTTGAGAAAGTTTGTTTCGCTTCCTCTGGAATCATCCCAAGTCATTCATGCACATGTGCGAAGTATTCTGTGGTCTGGAGACTTGCAACCTTCATTCTATATGAATCCTTAGCACACCAAGCCACTGATTGACTTGTTCAAGGAAAAGAAGTCTATGCTTGGGATCTAATCCATGGATTTGCGTAAAGACTTCAAAATCCTTGATGATGGTTCCCCACCTGAACTCAATATTGTTTTATTATAAGACTACTATGTGGTCATGCTTGTCTTGGACAACATGCTCACATGTATGTAGCAGAACCAGCTCATGTTTTGGAGCTTGCTATCGTAGTTCATTTCCCGAGAATCTCGCAATGTCATCTCATCGGTTTGTGTTGCAAACTTTCTTTTCCAGAAATGACGTCTAAAATATTCTGTTACCAACCAGATCTGAATCTCAGGCAGATATGATGGCTGGAACATTCCCAGCATTTGCATTTTGTTCCCAGCTTGCACCGCCATTGTGACATTTCTCCATGGTCTGCCTTCTCAGTAACTGTTATTCAGGATCATCTTCAAAAGTGGTCCTACCATGGGTCCCATCCATTTTCAATGATAAGCAAAAATCATCCATTGCGTTGTCTTCAACAAGGTAGTCCACATCATCCATTCTAGTTTGAGTATGTCATTTCTTCGAACTCTTTGAAACGCTCAATTGTGATTTTCCTTAGGCTGGTATAGGGAGTTTCAATGATCTCTGTATCAAAAGTAATTATTTTGCCACTTAAGGGAATAATTCTACGAGTCACCTCCCCCGAGGTGTCCCGTAATGGAATCATGGCAATTATTTCATCGCTATCTTGAAACCATTCACCATCCTACCTAAGCATGGAATTGTTGCCTACCAATTTGAACCTTCGTCATCTGCTTCTTCCCATCACTCCTCATATGTGTTTTGTCTCTCAGTTCAAGAGATGTTTCTACATCTCATTCCGAGTTGATCCTGAATTGTTCGATCCTCGAGAAGATCGATTCTTCTAGAGTTTTCCTTTTTTCTCTCTCTCGTTGTCGTGTTGGTTGAAGTTTCCGAAGCAAGACGTCGAGACAAAGATGGTGACGAATCAACGTTCTTAAGAAGTGCAACCTGGATCGTGAAGATTGTGATAGTTCGAGTCCCCTCTTCCTTTTTACCCAGCGCTTGAATCTCGGGACGAGATTCTTGTTTAGTGGGGGTGAGTTGTCACATCCCTAGTTCTGGTAATGCTTAGTGCTAGCACCTTGTGTTGCATCATGTTTAAGTTTCAATTAAAGTTGAAATAGGGATGGCAGAAACCCCCAGCACCACTTAATCCAACTAGGGTTACTAAAATACTTTTTCAATGAACCTGAAATGCCCTTCAAAAATGTTCATCATCTTTGCGTTGGTCTAGAACCTCTGTCAAAAATGGTTCACATTTTTCTAGGACAACATTGGGTCACTGAATTAAATCATACCTTATTTGCATTTGGGCATTTCAATTTTATATATTATTTTAAATGTCCAAATATTCATGAACTAAAATGTTGGCTGTTGGAAATAATCCAAACAGTGGCCACAAGCAGTCTCATGATTTTTTTAAATGCTCTGGCATTTTTAATAAAGCCAAAGCAATTGCAGAAAATAGAAAACAGAAACAATTACTAAAAGAGAGAGAGAGAAGGCCACTGGGCCACTTACCTGACAGCCTACCTGGTTGCCCACTACTGTGCTAGGCCCAGCCAGCCACCACACCGTCTTCAACCTCCTGCCAGTAGGCAGGAGGGCGTGTGTCCGACGCGCGCACGCACGCGCGAGGCCACCTCCAGCCCGCCTGCTTGCGCTGGACGCCTCCCGCGACGCCACGCACTCCCTCCCCCCCCCCCCTCGACCCCCTGCACCTCTCTCTCCCTCTCGCTCCCTTGCTCTCCCCCTCATGGCCGAAGCCGCCATGGCCACCGCCAAGTACCACCACGGCCAGTCACTCCCTCGCTCCATCTCCGCCTCCCCGAGCTCCGTATAATCTCCAGCATCATCCTCGACGAGCCAAGCATCGCCGGACGCGCTACAACGCCCTCACCGCCATCGTCTTCAACCTCGGGATGCCGAGATCGCCACCGTCGTGCCTTCTGCTCCGAGCCTCCCTCGAGCCCACGTCGACGCCTCTGCAACCACCGTGAGCTCCCGCATCGGAACCCCCTCTCCTCGAGCTCGTTTGCGTTGTGCAGCCACCGTTTCACCGGAGCCGAAAGGTCACCGCCGCTGACCATCTCGCCGTCGTGGCCACAGCTGCCGCCGCTCACTTTTGAGCGTGTCCTCGTGCTCCCTGTGCTCCCAGGAGTCCACCCAGATGCCTAGCTCGCTCGCTAGCCAAGCGTAGTGCCTCGCCGTGCTAACTCGTACTCCGGCCGCCACCCGTCGTTGTTGCAGCCGACGCTGTGAACCACCCCAGCCACTGATGCCTACTCCTTTGGACACGGAAGAGCATCAGCTCCACGCCAGGCCCCTCTGCCGTCCATTTGGTCGACAGAGTGCGATACCCGACGCGCTCCGCCGCCACTGACCTCGCCGACGACGAGCCGCCGGCCTAATCCCGGTTTAGTTAACACTAATGACCCTACTAAACACCCCCAGAACCACTGCCATGTGGGCCCCTGTGCCTGTTTAGGTTAGTTTAATTCCTTTTTAGATTAGTGCTAATCTTGCGGACCCCATGTGTCAGCTTTGACTTTGACCAAGTCAGCGTTGACCCACATGTCATCCACCCAAACCAGCCCTGAGACACTAACGTGTGGGTCCCAACCGTCGGGTTGACCTGGCCGACCCAGTTGACCTGCTGACGTCACCCTGACGCAGTGCTGATGCCGTAAATCCTTTTCTGGAATTAGTTTATTTTCGAAATAACCAGAAATTCCAGAAAAAGACCTAAACTTCAATAAATCATAGAAAATAATCTATAGCTCAGAATGAAAAGATTTATATATGAAAAATTATCAAAAAATCCAAAGAATCTATTTATGGCATTTTCATGCATGTTTGAACAACTTATACCTGCTGATCAGGCCAAACCAATTAGATGGCATATGAATAATCACATATTGCTAGTGAAAAACCAATCAATTTGTTCTAGTAGAGGGTCAAGTTGCATATTGCTCCAGGTATAAGCTCTGCCTTACCCTAAAACTCTGGTTAAACCCTTAGGCCGGCCAGTATCTGATCACATTCCTTGTGTGGTCAGCATTGAGACTTCCATACCTTGGTCCAAAATATTCAGATTTGAATCCTATTGGGTGCACCACCCTGGTTTCCTAGATACAGTTAGTAACGCTTGGTCCAAACCTATTCGATCCAACAATATGGCCACTGTCATATCTCGAAAACTTAAGTTACTGAGGCATGAGCTTAAGTCCTGGAGCAAAGGTATATCGAAACTCTCCATTGCTATTGAAAACTCAAACAGAGCACTCTTTGAAATTGATGAACTCGAAAATAAACGTCACCTCACCATACCAGAGGCCAATTTTCGGCGCATACTTAAAAAACATATTTTGAGGCTTCTGGCTTATCAGAAAGAATATTGGAGACGAAGATGCACCATACGTTGGGTCAAGTTTGGTGATGAGCAGCCTAAGTTTTTCCAAGCTATGGCTTCGGAAAGATATAGAAGGAATAATATTGCATCACTTACCACGGAGGATGGAATTTGTGTAGAAGATCATGCAGGGAAAGAAGCAGCCATTTTTCAAGCTATCAAAAAATGCCTTGGCTCTTCTGCAAAACATGAGATGAAATTTGATCTGGCCAGAATCATTAAACGGGTAGAAGATCTCGATCAACTCACCGTGCCATTCACACACCAGGAAATTGATGATGTAATAAAATATATGCCTGCAGAAAGAGCTCCAGGTCCAAATGGTTTCACTTGACATTTTCTTAAAACCTGTTGGCATGTGATCAAAGAGGATTTCTACAAATTATGCAATCAATTCCATGATGGCAAGCTAAACCTTGAGAGCATCAATGAGGGCTTCATTACATTGATACCAAAAATCAATGCACCAACTTCAGTTAATGATTTCAGGCCCATCACGTTACTTAACTGTTGTCTGAAGTTAATCACCAAGCTACTTGCCAACCGATTACAAAGACTAATCCTGAAGATTGTGCATCGAAATCAATACGGGTTTCTGAAAGGTCGATCGATCCAAAACTGTTTAGCATGGGCGTTTGAGTATATATACCAATGCCAATCCTCAAAAAAAACCAATAGTCCTACTTAAGCTTGACTTCGCCAAAGCATTTGATACAATTGAACATGATGCCATGTTAGATATAATGCAACACATGGGATTCAACGCTAAGTGGCTAGATTGGATCAAGACCATTTTGTCTTCTGGTAAATCTTCAGTTCTACTTAATGGAGTCCCGGGTCATCAGTTTCATTGCAAAAGTGGTGTGCGCCAAGGAGATCCGTTATCTCCATTAATTTTTGTGCTCGCAGCCGACTTACTTCAAGCTGTCATTAATGATGCTTTCATCCAAGGGGCGATTCAGCTACCTTTCCCGTGTGCCACACAAAAGGACTACCCTGTTATCCAATATGCCGACGATACAATCATTGTCCTCCCTGCTTGTGAAACGCAAGCTTCAACGATCAAGCAAATCTTGTCTGATTATGCAACTTCTATTGGTCTCAAGATTAACTTTCACAAATCAACTTTGATCCCAATCAATTGCGACGACACCCTAAGTGGAAACATAGCTAAGATCTTTGGTTGCATCATTGGTAAAATGCCGTTCACATACCTGGGTCTGCCTTTAGGGTCAACACGACCTTCCATGCATGATCTAATGCCGATGGTATGTAAAGTAGAAAGACGTCTTACAACTGCTCTCAACATGATTTCTTATGGAGCAAAACTTTCTCTTGTTAACTCAGTGATCACATCGTTGGTCATCTTTGCCCTATGCACACTTAAACTACCTGCAAGCATACTTGAGCTGCTAGACAAGATCAGAAGGAAATGTTTATGGACCAAAAAAATAGATCAAGGAGAATCATGCAACTCTCTGGCGGCCTGGGGCATGATTTGCAAGCCCAAGAAATGTGGAGGGATGGGTATTCTGGACCTTCGAACACAAAGTGAAGCCTTGCTACTAAAATATCTACATAAATTCTACAACCATTGGGACTTGCCTTGGGTGGAACTAATATGGAATACTTACTATACTACAAAAATACCACATGCAACGGATGCATGTGGCTCCTTCTGGTGGAAAGATATCACCAAGCTCATGCCTATCTACAGAGGTATAACCAAGACCACAATCCAGGATGGACGCAACACTTTGCTATGGAAGGACTTCTAGATAGATGATATCTTGGCTGATAGATTTCCAAGAGCCTTTTCCTTCACCAGAAATGAGGATATATCAGTTCAAGAGTTTCTAACCGCAGAAACGGTGGGGGAAACGTTCCACCTCCCTTTATCTGA
Source organism: Aegilops tauschii subsp. strangulata (assembly GCF_002575655.3). Classification (NCBI taxonomy): domain Eukaryota; kingdom Viridiplantae; phylum Streptophyta; class Magnoliopsida; order Poales; family Poaceae; genus Aegilops; species Aegilops tauschii. The sequence goes on from NC_053040.3 coordinate 185,979,949, forward strand.
GCAGGCACATGAGGAATTATTGACAATGCAACAGATGTTGGCTCCTATTAATCTGATTCAAGGAGAGGACAAGTGGAAATGCACCTGGGGGAAAGGAGAATATACAGCCAAGCAATACTACTCATACTACTTCAGAGAGATTGATGCCCACAAGTCCTACAAATGGCTTTGGAAATCCAAAGTTACTATGAAAATCAACGTGTTTGGATGGCTTCTCCTATCTGATAGACTCAACACAAGAAATATGCTCAAAAGGAGACATTACAACATCGGAGACAACTACTCTTGCCTTCTGTGTGACTCCCCACCAGAGGAAACCTTGGAACATCTATTCTTTACTTGCCCATTTAGCCAAGACTGCTGGACACACCTCAACATAAGCTGGCTCACGCAAGGATCAAGGCTCCATTGGATAGAAAAGGCTAAAACTATATGGAACAAACCCATGTTCATGGATATCTTTTTGCAAGCTGCATGGAGCATTTGGAAGGAGCGAAATAATAAGCACTTCAGAGGGATCATCCCATCAAAACAATCCTGGATGTCTAGGTTGAAAGAAGACCTCTCCCTGCTTTGTTATAGGGTGGGAGAAAAGCACAAACCCTTTCTAACCTCCCTCATAGAAACTCTGTAGATTCCCTCCTAGTCTTTCTTTACTCTCACCCTCCCACCCCCTCCCTATATCTACACCATGGCAATGGATGTAAGGTTATGACTTTGTAAGACCTTTTTGATACTATTTTAATACATACAGTAGGAGCCTCTCCTACTGTCTTAAGTGTCAAAAAAATCACATATGGAGTTTGAATTTGAATCTTGGATTCAAACCAACTTCATTTAAATTGTTGCTAGTTGCATTAGCTCAAACCACAGCATATTGCCATGTCATGATCATGCATCATATTGTTGCATTGCATTGATTGTGTTCTTTCTCTGTTTGCCAGTATTTGTCCCCTCTCAGTGGACGTAGTTTCGACGATGAGTTCGATGACACCGATGAAGAGCTATAGTATCTTCAGAAGTGCCAGGCAAGCAAAACCCCTTTGTTCATTCCGATACAATCCCACTCTCTCGCTCCTGATCTCTTTTACTGCATTAGGACAACAACAATTCATCTGTTACATGTTGCGGTAGCTGAACCCCTTTCCTCTGCATGACCTGTCATTGCCACAGTAAATAGATGAAACCCACTAGCATGAGTTGGAGTTGTTTGAGCCCTGATGTGCCTACTCATTCATGCTTGTTTGTCATGCCTGCTACTGCTTAGAGTTGTGTCAGGTCTGATTCATCGGGGATGAATTGGAATGTGTGAACATGTCCTACTGTTGAGAGCTAAGTGTGTGAACACGATTTGGTAAAGGTATTGGTGAGAGGCCATGTAGGAGTACATGGTGGGTTGTCTCATTGAAGCCGTCCTCAGGTACTGAGTTCTGTGTTTGTGATCCATGAACAGTTACTACCACACATTGGGTTCCGGTAACTCGACCCCTCTCGGCTTATTAACCACCCTGATCTCTGTCCAGGAGTTGCAATTAGTTCCTGGTGTTTGTAGGTAGTGTTAGTAGTCTACCAAGTGGCACCCGGCCAGGTGGGCTTGGGACAGACTAGGCACAGTGGCACTGTGTACCAAGTGGCACCCGGATGGTGGGCTTGGGAACCCTGCTCACATCGTTTGGGGCCGTGAGCGACACCCCGGCCGGATCTCCTTGCGGATGGAACCCGAATAGGCAATAAACCTGGACTAGAGGCTTGTGTTGTTAGTCAGGTCGTGGCCGACTCCCTCGCCAGGCTTCCGCTTGAAGGTTGCCAAGATACACGACGTGTACATGGTGGTAAGTGGCGAGAGCGTGTGTGAAGAAGTACACCCCTGCAGGGTTAACATCATCTATTCGAATAGCCGCGTCTGCGGTAAAGGACTTCTGGGTTGCCTGTACAGTTCATAGACAAGTGAAAGTGGATACTCTAAAATGCGCAAGATAAGCGTGAGTGCTATGGATGGCGTTCTCGTAGGGAGACGGGAGCGGATCCATAGTGGTGTATTGAAATGGTGAATATGTGGACTCGTGTGCGCCACCTCAAAAGAGTTACTTGCAGTAGTAGTTCAGGTTAGCCACTGAGTCAAAGCTGGCTTGCTGCAGTTAAACCCCACCATCCCTTTGTTGATAATGATGCATATGTAGTTAGTTCTGATGTAAGTCTTGCTGGGTACATTTGTACTCACGTTTGCTTAATTTATGTTTTTGCAGAGAAACTTCAGTCTCGTTAGTAGTTTCGTGTGGACTTCGACGTTTAGCTTGATACCTCAGCTACGATCTTGCGCCCTCGGCAGGATCTGGTAGATAGTCAGGCTTCTCAGCCTTTTTATTTGTAGATGTCTGTACTCAGACATGTTAAGCTTCCGCATGTGCTTTAACTTGTATGCTCTGAATGTTGGGTCATGAGACCCATGTTTGTAATATCTCGCTCCTCAGAGCCTATTGAATAAATACTTGAGTTGTAGAGTCATGTTGTGATGCCATGTTGTATTTGCACATATCGAGCATATTGTGTGTATGATTGAAATGCTTGGTATGTGTGGGATCCGACAACCTAGTTGTCTATCCTTGGTAGCCTCTCTTATGGGGAAATGTAGTCTAGTGCTTCCACTGAGCCATGGTAGTCTGCTACAGCCCGGTTTACCGGAGTCCTGCTAGCCCAGTTGCTACTGCTCTGGAACACTTAGACTGCCCGGCATGTGATCCACTTCGTTCCTGTGTCTGTCCCTTCGAGGAAATGTCACGCGGTGACCTCCGGAGTCCTGCTAGCCTACTACAGCCCGGGTTCCCGGAGTCCTGTTAGCCTAGTTGCTACAGCACGGATTCACATGCTGATGACCGACACGTTCGATGTTGGTTCATGTATGCATGTCCCCGTAAGTTAGTGCCACTTTGGGTTCACGACTAGTCATGTCAGCCCGGGTTCTCTGTCATATGGATGCTAGCGACACTATCATATACGTGAGCCAAAAGGCGCAAACGGTCCCGGGCCAGGTAAGGTGGCACCCGTGGGAATACCGTGCGTGAGGCCGCAAAGTGATATGATGTGTTACATGCTAGATCGGTGTGACTTAGGATCGGGGTCCTGACATGTTGTCAATTCTTATGTCATGTATACCACAAAACTATATTTTGGAATTTTGAAGGTTTTTCTTTGAGAATAGGGAAACTTTTCGTCATGAGGTAGCTTAGGATTACTTACTATATTTAGGTTGAATTGCCATTTATCCCCACATAATAGGAGGGTGACTAAGACTTTAAATATAGGTTCCCCATAGAAGAAATCTTATATGTAGCTGAGTTTTTCTTTTGAAGGCTTTATATATAGCTGGGTGGCCTTGGTGTTAGAAGGGATTGGTGGAATTGATGATATTGCTTGAGCCTCGTAAGTGTATATATAGTGAGTACATGACCTTCTTGGAGTACAAGACAAGGTAGAACAATCTTACGCTATACTATACTACCTAAATAATCACGATACTCAACACCCCCGCAGTCACAATGGTAGCAATGCAGACGGTGAGACAGGAGAAGACTCCGAAGGTAAGCCGACGGACATCCCCCCCTACACACACATAGTATAAATGGTCGATGCATCGCGGAAGTCGTGGCTGGAGTGGAAACCGATGAGGTTGCTTGAGCAAGGCGGTAGCCCTTTGTGTCGTTTGTTGAGGTAGCCGAGAGCGTAGGGTGGTGTAGCTGCGGTCGAGGTAGCCATGTGAAGTACGTCGTGGTCGATGTCGAGTTGGGGTGGCCAGTGTCGAGGAAGTCGCTGTGGAGCCGCGGTTGCAAAGAGGCACCGAGTTAGTCATGGGTGCAGTGGTGTCGAGAATGTGGTGCGCTGGGAGAAGATGATGTTGACGAGGCATCGCGTTGGGTTTGCCAAACCCAGGGACATGTCGTACACGAAGGCACGCATCGGTGTTGCCAGCACCGAGCATGCGTAGACGGACGAAGACGAAGTTGACGAAGCGTCGCACCAGGCTTGCCAGACCCGGGGAGACGTTGTGGACGAAGACACGCATCGGTGTTGCCAGCACCTGACATGCGTAGACGAGGAACCTGCACAAGTTGTACACCATGTCGGGGGGCTAGCAGAGAGGGACTCGACGACGGTGGCGGCGCAAGTCGGCGCGGGGCCGATGTCGCCCGTAGTTGTCGGAGTAGATGAAGTGGTCGAGGAAAATGACGACGACGCTGGTGATGAGCTAGTGTTGGTCGAAGACGAAGGGGGTGGACAGCGGCGTCGGCGGCGACTATATTAGAAGTGAGGCGGCGGTTCTTGAAGTAGGCAAGGAACCCGACAGTGTGACAAAGACCGGCGCGGACGATGACGTCCCCGCACTGAAGGAGGCGGCGCAGCGTGTACCACATGGAAGTCGACAAGCGGAGATGGCGGAGTGGACCACGAGCCGCGGCGCTACGGCCCGAAGAGGCGACGCAGTGGCAGCACGCGAGTCGGGGCGACGGCGGGAAGACCTCAGGGCGGTGGCGGGGACCACGGGATGTTAGAAGGGAATAGAGAAGGGATTGGTGGAATTGATGATATTGCTTCAGCCTCGTAGGCGTATATATAGTGAGTACATGACCTTCTTAAAGTACAAGGCAAGGTAGAATAAATTTTACGCTATCATATACTACCTAAATAATCAAGATACTCAACACTTGGGGCTCATAAACTTGAAACTGTACAACACAGAGCACTTGATAGGGTATTTTGAAGACCGGGCTCCATGGAGGCTTTTATTTTGAAACATTCAAAATTCCAAAAATTCAGTTTCAAAAAATTCTATAAATAAATACACATGTATGTAGTGATGTAATGTGTATGTGCACAAAATTGCATAATGAAATACCTTGAATTGCGAGTTGCATAAAAAAAATCTTAGACTTTAAGGATGTTGTACATATGCTAAAAAGGCTTAGATTTGTCTTTTTTGTGTAGCTCTCATTTTAGTGTATTACGACCTGAAAATTTGGACACATGTTCATTATGCATCTAGGTATATGCGTAATTTTTTTCCAGAATTTTTTAAAGCGAAGTCTGAATTTTGAACTTTTCAAATTAAGGCCTTCAGGAGCTTGGTCTCCCTTTGACATTTTTGACTCTCATCTATATTTATCTCTAAGAAACTAAAATCAAGTCTATCTTTAGCTAACTGACCATGTGTATACTTATATTGCAATGCCTAAATAGATATCTGAACAATGTAAAATGCAAATGCAACATAAAACACAAGATATATCAGAGTATAAGTTGTTAAAAAGGAATATAAGTTGTTTTCTTACATAGAAAAGGAAGAATAAATTGGACAAGAAAATGTTGGCCCCTATAAAGTACCAAGCACATGCGGCGAGGAACCAGTAGCACAAAAGTTCAAACCATGGGCTCCTTGTTCTTGTTTAGATTTCAATTTTAATCGAAAACACTAACGCCCACACGTGTGGCATTTCTCCAACTCGCCCACACGCCTGAATCATCGTCCAATGCAGTTTGCACGAATCTTGACACGAAAAGGTGAATTTGGTGTGCCACGTAGGATGGGGCTGGTGTGTGGGCGTTGGAGAGTTTGCCCACACGCCCCGCACCATGCTGTTTGCCAGCTGCGTGTGTGGGCAAACTAGTTTCTGCCCACACAGCCACCACCTAGTCCATGCGCGTGTGGGCGAACTGCTTTTCGCCCACACGACGACTCCTACGTTGTGGATGGCAACTGCAGTTACGCGAACGTGGCAACTAGGTAAACACACATGGCAACTATAATTCATTGCTTGACGGCAACTGCAGTTGCGCGTACGTGGCAACCAGATAAACACACATGGCAATTGTGATTAACCATATGCTTGGACCACACGTGACAACTAGGTAAACACACATGGCAACTACTGTTTGACCATATGTGGCAAGTAGTTAATCACATACGGCAACTACGATTTGATTACACGCGGCAACTACCATAAATTAGACATGGCAACTATAGTTAACCAAAACAGATAGAGTTGCCATGCTTTTACAACTACACTTGCCATCCCAGATAACTACATCTGTCATCCCGGATGGCAACTAAATCGTCATCCCGCGGGTACCTAACGTAGCTGCGCCAGGACGTGTGGGCATTCTTGCTTCGTGCCACACGCGCGAGGTGGAGATGAGTAGTACTTGTTGGGCGTGTGGCACGAAGTAGCTGCGCCCACACGTGTGGGCAATTCTAATGCCCGCCTACACACAACCCGTGTGGGCTGCCTTGTGCTCACGCCACACACGATGTGTGGGCGGATGCCTAATATACCACACGTGTGGCAATTATCGGCGTCCATTTTAATTTGTACTCGGTCTTCAAAGGACATAATTAATATAGTTGTGCGTCCACGGGGCTCCCCGTCCCTTCCTAGCCAGCACCCACACCCTGCTCGCTGGAGGGCTCTCCGTTGTTCGTTCGTCGACACCCGCCTCTGCTCCTGTCACCTCCTTCCTCCCGGCCGAAGCCGCCCGCCGAACGATGCAAGACCACCATGCCAGGCTTCTCCCTGCGGAGGTGCAGTGCCCATCTCCAAGGCAAAGAACAGGGTCACGCCGACTGCGGCGATGGCTAAGAAAATCCTTTGCAAGCGTTTGGGCATAGTGGCGACTGGCGAGGACATCAGAGAGATGGACATCTCTAAATTCGCGGACCTTTTCCGTGGGCAGCTGCCGCCGATTGCAGTCAGCGCTCTCCGTGCTCTTTTCCGGCTTGACTGTGACCTAGCCACGGCGGTCGAAGATGCCCTTCTCGCTCATGGAGGGGCCGATGCTCTGGACCACGACGGCGCGTCGGTTGCCGCCTGATGTCTCAGCAATGCTCGCCACACCCAGAGTTCAAGTTATTTCTGAATGTTAGCAAACCTGAAATATGTCAGTTGTCGCTGTGTCACTTTTGCCGTTCTTGTTGCGTCCAGGGCGTGTTGCCTGGCCTCTGTAGTCTCCTACTCGTGCCTGCTTAATGCCTATGCTTTGTTAGCATCCATGTCAGCTCCAACCTGTACTCCTGTGCTGTTTATCAACATGAAGCTGTGTTTCCTCTGCCTTTTGCCATGCTCTGTTGTGAGTTGCTACCATTCTAAATGTTAGTACACAACCTCAGTATCATCAACTGGAACGTCAGGGGGCTGAACTATCCAAACAGAAGAGCCATTGTTCATGAGACCATTGCTTCCTCCTCATGTAATGTCATTTGCCTTGAAGAGTCGAAGCTAGAATCGCTTGATTGCTTCACAGCATCCTTCCTTGGAGGCTCCAGGCTGCAAAGTTTTGCTTTCCGGCCTACCGTAGGTACTCGAGGGGGTATTGTGTTGCTGTGGGATGATTCCTACATCTCAGCGTCCAACATTGTCCTGGGGGAGTTCCATTTGTCTGCCACCATTAAGATTATCAATTCGGATGTGGAGTTTTTGCTCACAAGCGTGTATGGGCCCTTAGCCAACAACAGGAAGGATGATTTCTTTGCCGAGATGGCCGCGCTTAAGCCGACTACCAATGTTAAATGGCTTGTCACTGGAGATTTTAACCAGATTTACCGGGCACGAGACAAGAACACGTGGAATGCTAATATTTCGCGCATCAACTATTTTAGAGCCGCCCTAAATTCTTGTGAGCTAAAAGAAATCCGCCTCCAGAATAGAAAGTTCACTTGGAGCAACGAGAGGATTGATCCAACTCTTTGCAAACTCGATAGTTTCTTCTGCAACTCAGATTGGGACCTGCTCTTTGATAGTCACATCCTAACCGCGCTCTCTTCCTCCCTCTCCAATCATTGCCCGCTCCTCCTCTCTAGTGACCGAGGACCCAAATGACCGAGGATTTTTTGTTTTGAGAATTTCTGGACCAAGTTGCCGGGTTTTCAATAGGTGGTCGCCGACTGCTGGGGAAAGCCTTTTGTGCACACTGAGCCATGTCAAAAGCTGCATGACAAGCTCTGTCGAACGGGTCTCCACCTCCGACGATGGAGTAACACCTTATTTTCCACCGCTAAGATTCAACTACACATGGCTCTTGAGGTCATTCTCCGACTCGATATGGCCATGGATTCTCGAGCCCTCTCCCCGGAGGAGAATGATTTGAGGAGAAGGCTCAAGAGGAGGGTCATTGGCCTGTCTATCCTTGAGCGATCGTGCAAATGCCAATGCTCTCGTATCACCAACCTTAAGGAGGGAGACGCCAACACGAGATATTTTCATCTCCGGGTCAATGGTCGCAGGCGAAAGAACTTCATTCATCATCTCCGGAATGGTGCAGGATGGTGAGGGAGTCCTGCATGAAGGGGTCCTCGGATGGTCGGGCTATGTGACATGGGCCGGACTAATGGGCCGTGAAGATACAAGATAGAAGGCCTTCCCCCGTGTCCGGATGGGACTCTCCTTTGCGTGGATAGCAAGCTTGGCGGCTAGTCGTGTAGCTTCCTTTCTCTGTAAACCGACTTTGTACAACCCTGGCCCCCTCCGGTGTCTATATAAACCGGAGGGGTTAGTCCGTAGAGATCAAGACAAATCATACAGGCTAGACATCTAGGGTTTAGCCATTACGATCTCGAGGTAGATCAACTCTTGTAACCCCTATACTCATAAAAGTCAATCAAACAGGAAGTAGGGTATTACCTCCATTAAGAGGGCCCGAACCTGGGTAAGACAGCGTGTCTCCTGTTACCTTCGATCCTCAGACGCATAGTTCGGGACCCCCTACCCGAGATCAGCCGGTTTTGACACCAACATTGGTGCTTTCATTGAGAGTTCCTCTGTGTCGTCAACAGAAGGATGGATGGCTCGCCTTGTCATCAACGACAAAATCACCGCTGGAAGGGCCCTAGCTCCTGGGCAGATCCTCCAGCTCGGCAGTCTTACCATGGGCGCCCGCTCGCCCGTTAAGCCGATGGCGGTCCCCCAAGCTGCCAATAATCATCTCCACATTGGCCTCGAACACTCCAATAAGATGGATCCGGCAGATATCTCGTCTTTGAATGAACTGCTGGATGGCATCGCCGCCCTGGGGGTCGCAACAGACTATGATCAGATTGGGCTTAAACCCAATCAGAGGGAAATTAGATCCCCGCCAATCACCCACCCAGTAGCGGTTGTGGAGGAGCAGGCCGAGGATACCTCTCCCCCTATGCTGAGAACAAGCTGTGTTCGGATCTCTGAGCCCTTCGAGCCGGACACCCGTTTGCGGGAAGAGACCCTCTGTCCTCCGAACATAGAAACAGACGTTGAGCTCAATAACCCCCAGGACACTCTGGATCCTGGGCCGGTGACCTCGAAAATTCTTCAAACTCCAGATCCCACTGTGGGTCAGGATGCGGATTTAAACCCGCCCACCCACCACAAGCAATATTCACCAAGCAATTCCGGTCCTCCTGATATATGTGACCTAATGTTTGTGCGTCAGCAACCTCAGGAAACAGTCCATCACTTTTGGGCCAAGTTCCTTCTTGTTAAAAACAAGATCAAAGATTGCTGCGACGGCGACGCGGTTTCAGTATTTTGCCGCAACTGTACGGATGAAGGGATCCTCAATGCCCTCAACCGACGCCGCATACTGCACTTTGCAGATTTAGCACACATAGCACAGAAGTATTGCGCAATGGAAAGCGCCTGGAAAGCCCAGACAGCCCGGTGGGACTCGCCTACCTTCAAGCCACCCATCATACGAGCAAAAAGGATGCACCCTCACGGGGCACCTAATCTTGATCCCATGGACAAGAAAATCAAGCCCTTAACGGGACATAGAACTGTCTTTGAGGAATGGCTCGACAAGCCCTGTTAGATACACACGACGCCGAATACCGAACCAACACACAGCCTTCAGGCGTGTTGGATACTCCGGCAGGTGGCTAAGAGCGGTGAGGCTATCCTCACCAACACTACTCCAGAGAAGCCCTGTTCGGAGGATGATGGTCTCAACGTATTTACGGTCTTCGAGACCTTTTCTTAAAATAATCGGTGCAAGAGGGCGCTTCGCGACCTCGCCGAAATCAACCATGTAGCCGCAGTAAATCCTTGGAACGGTACGGCGATAACTTTCACTGCCAACGACGAACCAAGGGCTCGATCAGTCCACGCACCAGCCGCTTTGGTCTTAAATCCAATCGTCGACGGCTTTCGGCTCGCTAAAGTACTCATGGACGGCGGCGGTGGACTGAACCTCATCTACAAGGACACGCTTGATAAAATGCAAATAAACAAGAGCCGCATCGAGCAGAGCAATACAACCTTTCGAGGCATTATCCCTAGTCACGATACACGATGTTCCAGGAAAATTAAACTTGATGTGGTATTCGGCACGCCGGAGAACTACAGGTCCGAAGAGTTAATCTTCCATGTGGCACCTTTCAACAGTGAATATCACGCCCTGTTGGGGCGTGATGCATTCACACGCTTTCAAGCCATACCCCATTACGAGTACATGAAGCTCAAAATGCCCGGGCCCAACGGAGTTATCACTATCACCAGTGATCCGGACATAGCACTCCGCGCCGAAAACAAAACTGCATCCCTGGCCCTTGAGGCACTATCCGAGGCCCTTGCGGCCGAGGAGCTCATCGCTCTGTGTTCTACACTGGATAGAGACGATGTAATCCTCGATAAAAGGCCTAAGTCCACTTCTTTCAAGCCAGCAGACGAAATAGTCAAATTCCAAGTCCACCCGACGGATCCTAATAAAACAGCATCCATTGGTGCACAGCTGGATCATACGGTCGACGCCGCTCTAAGAGCATTCCTACGCGAGAATTGGGACATCTTTGCCTGGCATCCTTCGGATATGACAGGAATCCCACGCAGACTGGCCAAACACAGCCTCAACATAATAAAGGGGTTCAATCCAGTCAAGCAAACGCTACAACGATTTTCTGAACCCAAGCGACAAGCTATGGGGGAGGAGCTAGCCAAACTACTTGAAGCCGGGTTCATTAGTGAAAGTGCAACTATCCCTGGGTGGTTTTGGTAATTCCTAACAACATATAGCTCATTGAACTAATGCTCTTTCAACATGATCATTTCAGAAAGTTCAATGATTGGCATGGCATAGACTAGGAATGTGGACCCCTCAAAATGCTAAGGACACATAGTGGCTCAAGCTCAAGACTCTACATTTTCATTTTAGTGATCCAAGATCACATTGAGTCCATAGGAAAAGCCAATACTATTAAAAGGGGATGAGGTGTTGCTTAATGGCTTGCTTGCTCAAAATGCTTAGTGATATGCTCCAAAAGCCCTCAACCACTTTGTCATATCCACATATGTCCCAAATCAAATTCAAACTCGGCCCCACCGATTTGATCTATCCGGCGCCACCGAGTTCATTTGACATAGCCACTGCCAGAAATCCTAGTCAGTTCGGTCTCACCGATAGGGATCTCGGTCTCACCGAGATGGGATTGCGAACTCTTTTTTTCCCTTCGTAACGTTTCAGTCTAACCGAGATGAGCGATCGGTCCCACCGAGTTCACAATGCAAACTCTTTGTTTCCCTTTCGTAAGTTTCAATCACACCGAAATGAGCGAATCGGTCCCACCGAGTTTGCCTGACCAACTCTCTATTTGCCTATTACAGAAATCGGTCCTACCGAGTTTATGTGATTGGTCTCACCGAGATTACGTTATGCCCTAACCCTAATGAAATCGGTCACACCGAGTTGACACGTCGGTCCCACCGAAAAGCCTAACGTTCACATTTTGAACTAAATCAGTCTGACCGAGTTTCATGATTCGGTCCCACCGAGTTTGGTAAATTGTGTGTAATGGTTAGATTTTGTGTGGAGGCTATATATACCCCTCCACCCACTCTTCATTTGTGGAGAAAGCCATCAGAACGTGCCTACACTTCCAGCATACATTTTCTGAGAGAGAACCACCTACTCATGTGTTGAGACCAAGATATTCCATTCCAACCACAAGAATCTTGATCTCTAGCTTTCCCCAAGTTGCTTTCCACTCAAATCATCTTTCAACCAAATCCAAATCTATGAGAGAGAGTTGAGTATTGGGGAAACTATCATTTGAAGCACAAGAGCAAGGAGTTCATCATTAACACACCATCTATTACCTTTTGGAGAGTGGTGTCTCTTAGATTGGTTAGGTGTCACTTGGGAGCCTCCAACAAGATTGTGGAGTTGAACCAAGGAGTTTGTACGGGCAAGGAGATCGCCTACTTCATGAAGATCTACCCTAGTGAGGCAAGTCCTTCGTGGGCGATGGCCATGGTGGGATAGACAAGGTTGCTTCTTCGTGGACCCTTCGTGGGTGGAGCCCTCCGTGGACTCGCGCAACCGTTACCCTTCGTGGGTTGAAGTCTCCATCAACGTGGATGTACGATAGCACCACCTATCGGAACCACGGAAAAAATCTCCGCGTCTACATTGCGTTTGCTCCCTCCAAACTCCTCTCGTTACCTTCATGTGCAATGTTTTTACATTCCGCCGCTATACTCTTAGACTTGCATGTGTAGGTTGTTTGCTTGACTTGTGCTAAGTTGCTAAAATCTGCCAAGACTTAAAATTGGGAAAAGGATAGATTTTTATTTGGTCGAGTAGTCTAATCACCCCCCCTCTAGACATACTTTCGATCCTACAAGTGGTATCGGAGCTTTGGTCTCCATTTGCCTTGATTTCCATAGCTTTGGTGATCATAGCCTTGGTTTCAGAACCTAGGAGAGTATGGCGTCTAGCGAGGGAAAGTACCACCGTAGAGGTCCTTACTTTGATGGTACTAATTTTGCTAGTTGGAAGCATAAGATGAAAATGCATATTCTTGGACATAACCCCACCGTCGGGCTATTGTGTGTATTGGCTTGCAAGGTGAATTCTTTGATGGGAGAGAACCAAACCGTGAAGGTTCCGCAGAAGAGTTGAAGATGCTGCAATACACCGGTCAACCTTGCGATATCCTCTTCAACGGATTGTGCCCCGAAGAATTCAACAAAATCAGTCGTCTTGAGAATGCAAAGGAAATTTGGGATACTTTGATTGATATGCACGAGGGTACCGACTCCGTCAAGGAATCCAAATTGGATGTGCTTCAAAGTCAACTTGACAAGTTCAAAATGAAGGATGGTGAAGCTGTCGCTGAAATGTGCTCTAGGCTTGCTCTCATCACAAACGAGATTGCCGGTTTAGGAAGTGAAGAGATGACCGATAGATTCATCATCAAGAAAATCCTAAGAGCCTTGGATGGAAAATATGATACCGTGTGCACATTGATCCAAATGATGGCCAATTACAAAGATCTCGAGCCAACAGAAGTGATTGGAAGAATTGTTGCTCATGAGATGTCACTCAAGGATAAGGAAGAGCTTCACAACAAGTCATGTGGTGGTTACAAAGCCTCATGTGAGGCTCCTACATCATCAAGTGAGAAACAAACCTTCAATGAGGAATTGAGTCTAATGGTGAAGAATTTCAACAAGTTCTACAAGAGTAGAATCAAAGAAAGAAGTTCCAAGTCAAGGTCCTACAATGACAAAAGATCTTCGAGTCGTGAGCGTAATTGCTACAATTGTGGAAGACCCGGACACTACTCCAATGAGTGTACGACTCCCTGCAAAAGAAGAGAAGATTCACCCAAAAGGAGAAGTAGAAGAGAAGAATCACCTCCAAGAGAGAGAAGGAGTAGAGATGATCGCTATGAACGAAGAACCTCTCGCATAAGCAAGGATTCGAAAAGGAAGGACAAGTCATCAAGGAGCTACACAAAACGAAGACATCAAGCTCATGTTGGTGAATGGGTATCCGGCTCCGACTTTGACCATCATTCTGAGAGAAGTTATCACTCCGACTCCGAATATACTCAAGATGAAGGTGTTGCCGGTCTAGCACTTGTGTCAACCAACTCCTACGACAAATTTCACTCACTAAATGAAGGAATTGGAAGATGCTTCATGGCTAAAGGCCCAAAGGTATCACACCCCGAGTATGTTGATTTCAATAGTGATGAAGATGATTTGCTAGGTGATGATGATTTACTTGTTGACAACTCTAGTGATGTAAACAATGATGAAATTGCAATTAATCATGCTAATCAAGATAAAATGAATGACGATGATAAGGAGATTAAGCATCTAACTAAAGAACTAAACACTCTTAAGTTAGCTCATGAAACTACCTTGGAAGATCATCGAGAACTTTTAAAGACTCGTGAGAAGCTACGCTTTAAAAAGCTCAACCTTGAGCAAGAGCACGGGTTCTTAAAAGCAATCAATGATGATCTTCGCAAGAAAAGTTCTTCTTACATTGCCAAGCATTTACTCTTGTCAACTTACATGCCATAAGTTAAATCTAGCAACAAGAGTAAGAAAGATTCTTCTTCTAGTAGTAAGAATGATCATGTCAAATCCAATGTGGTTGCTTCTAGTAGCTCTCTTGATTCCACTAATAATTCTCTTAGCCAAGTTACACTTGAGCAAGAAAATAGCTTATTGAAGGGAATTATAGAGAAAGATGTTTACAAGAGCCTTGCCGGAAGTAAGCAATTTGAGGAAATTGTACGCAAGCAAGGAAGACACCGGAAGAATCAAGGTATTGGTTTTGAACGAAAGTTCAATGCCAATGGAGTTGAGTGGGAAGAAGATAAATATCCCAAGACGAAGTTTGTTCCTCAACAAGAGAAGTATGATCCTACTTCTTTCCAAGGGACACAAGCTCAACATGATCTTCCACCACAAGACCACAAGCAATAAGGCAGGGACAAGCTTCAAGAAGAAATTGATGCATTTGAAGAAGCTCCCAAGGCCTTGGTCAAGTGGGTTCTCAAGACTACATCAAGTTCTACTTCATCAAGTACGACTACAACTCCAAGGATTCCCATCAAGTTTATGTGGATCCCAAAGAAGAAGAACTAGAAAGTTCTTGAGGGTGACTCCGCCAACATACTCCATTCATATCATTTTGGCGAGAATAAGTGCAAACAACTTCCACATCTTGCACTAGTTCAAGGAGTCACAAACCCTCTTGTTGGTAAGACAAGGGACAAGGTAACCTAATGCTTTCATGGACATCATCATGTATGAACTTCATTCTATGTCCATGGATATCCTTGTTTGTTCCTTGTGGGACTAACCCGTGTAGGTATTGAAAGTGCAACTCACTCCAATGGATTGCTCCGAATGATCTACATCAACATTGAGCATCCACATCTTCAACATCTACATGCAGTCATCATCGACAAAACCCAAGGTTAGTTCGTCCCTCTTATGGGGGATATCACATCTAGGGGGGGCTTTACTCAAAATATTGAGCTAAAGCAACTCTAATGGTGTGAACACAACAATGCTTTATGTAAAAGTGGTAACCCCACTTGTGCTTAAACGATGAGTATGACCTATGATCAAATGTTCTCATTTGACTCCTAAGTCAATATACTCATATATAGATGACCTAGTCGTCGCCAATTGCTTCATAGATGCTAGAGTGTTTGTGCATGCTTTGTTATATATTTCATTTGCCATTTCATTGTGTGAGCATGTTGATTGCATATTTTACTCATTCAAGGACATCCATTTGTTGCTTTGATTGTTTGGCTCTTTTTCTTTTGCCAAATGGATGGACAAGAATGCCTAAGAACTTCCTCTAGCTATGTATGCTTTTCTCGTCTCAAACTCTATTCATGCTACATCACAAAGTTTGATCAAGTCAGGTTCGAACACTCTGTGTGAGGAGCACTCGGAGTCCTCGATTCGTCATAGACTTAAACTTCCAAAACCTCTCTGTGCATTTCAGTCTGACCGATTCATCCTTTTCGGTCCGACCGAGTTCACTGAGTTGATCTAGGTTTTCAATCTCGGTGCAACCGATTAGAACTTTTCGGTCACACCAATTTGCAGAAACCGCTTGCGATTCTGTGTCTCGGTGCCACCGAGTTGTTCCACTCGGTCACACCGGCAGGGCCAGGATATATATATCGACGGGTTGGATTTTGGAAATTTCTCCAAAAATCCTTCATCCCGCGCGTGTCCTACTCTGCCGCCTCGGGTCTCCGGATCGTCCTCTCGTCGCCCGCGACCTCCTGCCGCTGGTCTCCGTCGCCTTCAATGGAATTCGACCCCGCCGTTGCCGCCATAGCGAACTCCACCGAACTAGGGTATGAGTTCGAAACTTTGTGCTGTTCCTTACTCCGATTCTTAGCACAAAGCAAATGCCATGTTCTTTACCATGTATGAGATCATCCTGTCCAGCAAGAACATCCCTTAGATTAGATTTGATTCGAAAATTTAGGGTTTGGTTTTTGCCGAACTCATCTCGGACCGGCCGAATTGTGGAAATCGGTCTCACCGATTTGGCTTAGACCATTGCACTTGCACTTTTCGGTCTGACCGAAAGTTGCAAATTGGTGTGACTGAGTTCAACTCTCAGTGAAACTCTAGCAATCTCGGAGTCACCGAAATGTGTCTCGGTGTGACCGATTTCACCAGTTTAGACTCCAAAAATTGCTTCGGTGTCACCGAGTTTAACAAATCGGTAGCTCCGAAATGCTTTCTGTGGAAAACTAAAACTAAGTTTTTGACTCAATTGTTTTTCAAAAACTCTGCACTTTGTGATGCTCATCCACTCTATCTCATCCATAACTATTCACAAGGTCAGCTGTCAGTTTGCTTTGTCAGAATGTCAGATCAGAGTGATAGCCAAAACAAGTCAGAGGAGCAAGTGAACATGAGTGAGGGCACTAGTCCCTCTAGCAGCTATGATGAGGGTAGCAAGAGTACCCCAAGCAACTTGCCCAAAGTAGCTACAAGGACAAGGAAGAAGAGAAACTCAGACTCAAAGGATGAGGATTATGTTGCTGCTGAGGAAGAAGTCAGCTCCAAGAAGAAGGTGCTGAAAAAGCAGTATGCTGCTGCTGCTGCAACAAAACCTGGTATGCACAAGAAGGCACCTGCCAAGAGAGTTCCTATGTCTAAGTCCAGAGCCTCCACTCATGACACTTCCAAATCAACTGGAGGAGAGGCTGCTGGTGAGGGCAAGAAGAAGAAGGAAAGGAAGATAGGAAGATGGTGCAAGAAAGTGGATCCCATGGTAGACTTTGAGAAGCACTCATCTGAGGAAGAAGAGGAGGAAGAGGATGTTGCACCAGCACCAAAGTCTCAAAAGCTGATGGGGGATGCCATCAAGTCTGGGGCTGCCCCTTCTAAGCCCAAGACAGCTACCAAAGCTTCTGCTCCAGCTCCAAAGACTTCAAAGCCCAAGAGGAGCACAAGGAATATTCCAGCTGTTGAAAAGAACAAGGCCCCAGTGCCTGAGATTGATGAAGAAGATGCTAAAGCCCAAGTGCTTAGGAAGCTCAAACCCAAGATTCCAGATCATGATAACAGCCATCCAGTGGCAGAAGACATGAACATCAGGAAGGATGCAGGTCTCAGACTATGTAGACAATCTGATGCATATGTTGTGAGAAGGACTGATGTGGACTAAGGTTCCATACCAGAGAGCAGCAGGATTTCTATGAGACCATTTTGCTTGACAAGAAGCCAATTGTCTGTGATATGAAATGGGCAGATTGGGAATACATTGATGAGAATGAAGATCATTTTTCAGGAGTGCATGAAAGTTTCAGATCATGTGGAGTATACAAATTTGTTGGTCAGAAGTTGACCAAGTGGAATGATGAACTTATTATGCAATTCTACTCCACAACACACTTTTATCCTGATGGTAGAATTGTTTGGATGTCTGAGGGTACAAGGTACCAATCAACAGTTGCTGAGTGGGCAAAATTGATCAATGCCCCTAAAGAGCATGAAGATGACTTTGATGTCTATGCCAAGAAGAAGAAAGACCACAACTCAATGGCCAACATGTACAAAGAAATTCCACACAAAGCCTTGGAAACTCATAAGCTTGGGTCTGTTCATTATTTGTTGCCTGGCTTGGCCACAATCAACACTATATTGAGGCATACCTTGTTGCCCAAATCTGGAGATCACAAGATGATCAAAGGCCATTCCATCAACTTGCTGCAACTGTTTGATGTGCCCCAGAAATTCAAAGTGATGAGCCTGATTGTGGAAACAATAAGAGGATAGTTGCAGATCAGAAGAGATCATGTGGGTATGCTCCACATATTCAGATGCTCATCAACTCCAAGATGGGCACAGACACCTACCTGTTGGATAAGGAGCATCTACCCCTGAGACCAGACTTTGAGGACAACATTGTTGTCATGAATGAAGAAGATCCCACATCTGTGCGGGCACAAGAAAAGAGAGAGAAAGCTAAGGCTGAGAAAGCTGCAAAGATGCCAAGTGTTGAAGAGGCATCTCAAGTGTTTCTCAAGACCAAACAAGATCAACTTGCATATCTGATTCAAGCAACCTTGAGGGTTGAGAAGGGCTTGGCCACCCTGACTCAGAACCAAGAGAGCCTGGAAAGAATCATTAAGACTAAGTTCTATGAGCTTGATCTAAAAGTAACAGAGATGCAGACAACAGTTGAGCAGCTCCAGGAAGAAGCTGAGAAGAGGAAAGGGCAGGCTACCACATATGCCTTTCAGAGAGTGCCAAGAGGGCAGAGATCTGCTGCAGTGCCCATGGCTGACACTAGAGTAACTTCATCAGCACCTGCAGCCACAGTATCAGTGCCACCTCCAGTTGCAACTCCACCAGCTCCATCAACTTCAACTGATGCATTCATCCTTGGAGTCATCTCAACACCACCTCCCGAAGATCAAGCCTAGAGACACGCATAGCACTATGCATTTTCGAACTTTTTGGTAACTTGTTTCCAAAGGGGGAGAAATGTATCGATCATAGGCTTCGAGAGAGTGTGTTTTTGCTTCTTTTGTCTCTTTTGCTATTTGATACTTATTTGTGTGCTTGCTTGATACTTTATGTCTATGTGTGTGAGATACTTGTATGATCATGTGTTTAATTAAACAACATCCATTGGTGCACAGCTGGATCCGAGAGTCGACGCCGCTCTAAGAGCATTCCTGCGCGAGAATGGGGACATCTTTGCCTGGCATCCTTCGGATATGCCAGGAATCCCACGCAGATTGGCCGAACATAGCCTCAACATAATAAAGGGGTTCAAGCTAGTCAAGCAAACGCTATGGCGATTTTCTGAACCCAAGCGACAAGCTATGGGGGAGGAGCTAGCCAAACTACTTGAAGCCGGGTTCATTAGTGAAAGTGCAACTATTCCTGGGTGGTTTTGGTAATTCCTAACAACATATAGCTCATTGAACTAACTCTCTTCCAAGATTATCATTTCAGAAAGTTCAATGATTGGCATGGCATGGACTAGGAATGTGGACCCCTCAAAATTCTAAGGACACATATTGGCTCAAGTTCAAGACTCTACATTTTCATTTTAGTGATCCAAGATCACATAGAGTCCATAGGAAAAGTCAATACTATTAAAAGGGGATGAGGTGTTGCTTAATGGCTTGTTTGCTCAAAATGCTTAGTGATATGCTCCAAAAGCCCTCAACCACTTTCTCATATCCACATATGTCCCAAACCAAAAATCAAACTCCGCCCCACCGATTCGAACTATCCAGCGCCACCGTGTTCATTTGACATAGCCACTGCCAGAAACCCTAGTCAGTTCGGTCTCACCGATAGGGATCTCGGTCTCACCGAGATGGGATTGCAAACTCTATGTTTCCCTTCGTAACGTTTCGGTCTAACCGAGATGAGCGATCGGTCTCACCAAGTTTGCGATGCAAACTCTCGGTTTCTCTTTCGTAATGTTTCGGTCACACCGAAATGAGCGAACAGGTCCCATCGAGTTTGCCTGACCAACTCTCTGTTTGCCTATTACAGAAATCGGTCCTACCGAGTTTATGTGATCGGTCTCACCGAGATTACGTTATGCCCTAACCCTAATGAAATTGGTCCCACCGAGTTGACACGTCATTTCCACCAAAAAGCCTAATGTTCACATTTTGAACTAAATCGGTCTGACCGAGTTTCATGATTCGGTGCCACCGAGTTTGGTAAATTGTGTGTAACGGTTAGATGTTTTGTGGAGGCTATATATACCCCTCCACCCACTCTTCATTTGTGGAGAAAGCCATCAGAACGCACTACACCACAACACTACATCCCCGACCTCCAAGTTGGCTGGGAAAACAAGTTATGCCAGCAAACAGTCAGTCGAGAAAAAGTATTGCCGACCAACAAGGTCTGTTGGGGAAAGTACAGACGGGAAAGCCCTTTCCCGACCGACTGCTTGTTGGCTATGGGGTATCTTTCCCGACCAACATTCTGTTGGGCCTACCACGGGCCTTTCCCGACCGACAGTCCGTTGGGGCTGCCACGGGCCTTTCCTGACCGATGGTCCGTTGGGGCTGCCACAAGCCTTTCCCGACCGACAGTCCATTGGGGCTGCCATGGGCCTTTCCCGACCAACTATCTGGCAGGGTAAACGGACTGTCACGGGCCTTTCCTGACCGATGGTCCGTTGGGGCTGCCACAAGCCTTTCCCGACCGACAGTCCATTGGGGCTGCCATGGGCCTTTCCCGACCAACTATCTGGCAGGGTAATCTTTCCCGACCGACTATCTGACAGGGCTACCATGGACCTTTCCCGACCGACTACCAGACAGGGTAATCTTTCCCAACCAACATACCGTTGGGCCTCATGGGCCTTTCCCAGACGATGGACAATGTTTTGCCAACCAACATCCGTTTTCCCTCACATAGGGAGATTTTACTTTACCATCAGAACATCAATCAAGTTGCATAATTCATAACAGTAACATTCATGTCGGCCAAGAATAATATATCAGAACCAAACAATAATAACACACATCCATTAATTTTCACATATAAATAGTGCATATGTTATGAACCAATGACCATCCAAGTTTCCTGTAAACTTATGTAACTAATGAAATAGAGGAGACATTATGGTTCATTGTCTGAGAGCAAAAATTCCTAGTGTTTACTAGAATTTTTCTAAGAGGCACATCATCTGCCTTGGCTCCTTGTAGTGGGTAACTACATACCCATCCTCACAGCCTTCCACCAACATCCTTGCATCATTCTCGTACTTGACATCAAAGCCTTCATTCCACATCTCATTGCAGAACATCCTCCAGCTTGAACATCTGCAAGTAAAAATCCCGAGTTAATATTCTTGATCTGCTTCTTGAACACTTCTGGAGGGGGGGCTACAAAATACATTGCACAAACTCTAGCCTTTCTAGGTTCCCTATTTTTCAAAATCAGAACAAAAATTTCAAGGGGGGGGGGGGGGGGGGGGGCTACAAAATGATATGATTTTGTTTTTGAAATACCAAAGCACGACCACAAGTTGCAATTTGTAGCATGTTAAGCATATTGATCCTATCTACTTACAAAATACATTTCTAACACCAATTACATATAAAAGCTTCTCCAAAACAGGGTACTACCAAAATACAACCTTCTTTTGAGGTAAGTACCAAAATACTACTTAACCACATAGTTTGACCTTTCCATTTAGTGCAAAACGTACGACCTAATTAGAACTTTTCCCAGCATGAGTCAGAACTAATAAAAAAGCAAAATCAAAATAATCGGACTGCACTACAGTACATCAATAGGAAGGATAAAAATAAAATTACCATCAGACAGCACGAGTGGAAGAGGTGAGGCAGAGTTGATGATGTTCTGCTTTCCTACCCCAACGCTCGACACCACCACAGAGTGTCACTGCCTGTCATGAGCATCGCCAAAGTTTTTACTACAAGAGACCAAAATGATACATTGAGAAACAGCCTGGTGGAGTGCTCGTCTTCTAAATAAATGACCTGGGCTGCCCAGGTTCGCCCTGTCAAAGCTCCGCCACTTAATAAACCAAGGTTCAGAGCACATATTTATCAACCATCTTTTATTACTCTGTCAAATATTGAGTAGAAGGTGTACAGTAACTATGAACCCAGGGGTCCTTAATATAAGTATAAAAAGTATCAGCATACGTTTATATAAATATTTTCAATAAACAAAGTAAATCCTATATGTGTGTGTGTGTGTGTGTCGGCAAAGGGATAACACCTAGCTCAATATATGGATTGAACATAGTAGTGGTTAAATTTTGACCGGTGTGCAACAAGACACAAATCAAACAGTTTGTTTGCTTGTTGTTAGCGCACGTCAGGTCAATATTTGGTCTATGTTCACAATAATTTTAGGTGTCTACATGGATTGGAAATTTTAGCTAGGTTTCCATAATTTGAACTAAATATATAGTTATAATTGTCTAACTGCCAACAAACATGAAAAACCAGCAGTATAGATTGTGTTCTACTAGAAGAGAGCTAGTGCCCAGAAAAAATGATCACTTCTAGTTACTTTTACAACTTCGGTACGAACAGACGAACTTGACATTTGCTTCTCCAGATCGTATTTCTTGCTCGGAAAACTATGAGGCCACCCCAATGGGAACAATGGAAACATTAAACCACCAATGGTACAAGAAATAGTTTGATTTCATTTGTCATAACATTCAGATATTTAAAATATTCTGGAAACAGGGCACAAATAAGATGCTCTTCAGGTTAAATTTTAGGTTAAAGTACTGCATCCAAGCCATCCATCATTGGCGGCATATAGTTCCGTCAGATTAATATACACAAAAAACACAAGCGTGTGGTCACATCATCAGAAACTAAAAGCTCAAGCTTGAAATAAGTAATAGCAAGCATGTCTAGCCTCACTTCTGCATACAACAATTTTCTACTTGTGTGTTGCTTAGAAAGTTACAAAGTTGTGTTTATTATCTGTACCTGCAATTGGGCCTCTTGGGGATGTACCCTTCTGCCTAGACGATTTTCAAGTTTGACATTTTACATGATGAAGGAGAGACGCTTGAGCTGCATACATGAAGCCATTAACAAACTAACAATTGTGACTAATTAAACAAGAAAATCTGAGATTTATATCATACCCTACATGGCCACAAATTGTAGACACTGGGGTATCAGTTTTCGGAGCCAATAGATCCACATAGCTACCAGAAATTCCACACATATTCAATTCAAAATCCCAGCAGATAAGCACCAGATTGTCCGACCAACCTGGTTTAAAATATTTTGCTGTAAGCTATACTAGCAGACTGCATCATGGAATAATGTACTAGTACAACAAATTTCTTGATAATACAGCATCATTGATTAGTAGACTGCATCATAATACAACATCATTGATAGAGTTCTAACAAGCTGATGTCCTAATCTCGACTCTCTTGAGAGTAATAGTGGGTAACACCCTAGTATATGATATATCTTTGTTGCTTCCAGAAAAGAAAAGGCGTGGAACAAATTGCATGTCAGTTATGCAAAACAGAGAACAAAACCTCCAAATACCTAGTTTTCATTCGGTGTATAGAGAACAAAAAATATTTAATAATATGATGCCCCATTATACTGAAATAAAAGGAATAACGAAGTGAACTGAACTAGGATTATGAAGTGATGACCTATGAAGTGAACTAGGATTATGTAGTGAACTGAACTAGGATTAGGAAGTGATGACCTATGAAGAAGAAAGATTATTATACTTTGGTGCTTTGAAGCCACTAACTCCTGGTTGGTTTCAGCGATGGCAACAGCAGCAAGCAGATGAACCTGGGATGCACGGCAACGACAATGGGCCCTGCTGCTAGCTGTTGCACAGACTGTGGCGACCTGTAAGGTTGCAGAGGCGCAACAGTAAACTGGTTCCGGGTTGAAGGGGATGCTGGGGTGGGCTGGGAATCCTGCAGCACAACACTCCTGGTTAAAATTCATTCACTCTCGGTGAAGTTAGAATACTTTCAAGCAGCATTGTCTCTCTGATAAATGAAACTATAAAACACTGCGACGAAGATTCTGCTACTTCCATCATTTAATATACATGGAATTTTGATTAAGGACATGCTATTGCGGATCAATATTCATAACACGGAGATCATTTGGTCCAGAAGATTTATATGTGAAAACTACATTAAACCTGGTAATATATCGACTTCATTTAATTTAGATTTATATGTGTAATATATCGACTTCATTTAATTTAGATTTATTATGTGAGGAAACTGGAAGAGTGTAAATTGAACATAGGAGGCAGGACACCCCCACACCTTACCTAACATTATTGCTATTTCATTTGTTGGATTTCTTCCATTAAACCTGGTAACATGTTTAGAAATACTTTCACAAATCTACATATATATGTAGCAGAAATTGCAACAACTATTCAACGATATAACTGCTGCCTTGAATCTGATTGGAACTGCGCAGAATGTAGAATAACTACTTAATAATTACATGGGAAAGGAAATAAGGAAGCAAACTATGCGGAAATTAAACATGAGTGTAGGCTGGACATATAACACCTTCTATAATCGAGAAAAAGAATCAAAATACAGAACTGATGCTTAATGATATGTCAACGAAAAATATATATGGCAATGAAGAATTTTCTATGAGAAAATCAGTAACATGAAGAGTATCTGGAAGGCCTGTTACATATGCTCCCTTCTTGTGGAAACCATCGACCAAATTAGTAACAAGTTAGACTTCCGAAAAAAAAAAACAAATACTCGTAAAGTATTTCTATGAACCTGAGAAATTTTTATCGGGAGAGCAATAGGCCAATGGATTCATGGATGGATTCGGGTCTAGTAAGCTACCTGCACGTCCTGTGCGTTGATGGCGGGGGGTCGTTGATGAGGAACCAAAACCAGGAGGCGTCGAGGTCGGTACCGGAGCAGATGACGCCGCTCGCCTGGAACCCAACTCTGAAATCTTGAAGGCGAGGCCGGCGAGGACGTCAACGGGGTTGGACACCACGAGCAGCAGCGCCTCCATGGAGTACTTCACCACGGCCGGCGCAGTCTTCTAGTACAGGGCAACAGCCCTCTGCCGCAGGTTGAATCCCGTCTCCCCGGGATCTGCCGGCCGCATGCCATGACGGTGACGACGCCAAAGTTCTTGTGGTCAGGGGAGTGCGCCGGTGCAGACGAGAGGGGTCGAGCGCATGGGGGCAGGCGGTGTGGGGCGGCAGTCCAGTAGGGTCGCGCGGGTGCAGCACAATGGCGCGGCGGCGGCGGAGAGCCCAGGGCGGCGCGAGTGGGGAATGGGAAAGGGGAATTAGGGATTTGGCTCCGCGCGAGTGGTGCCTTATGCGTTGGGGGGGACTTTCGTGGGCCTGGGCCAACGCTAATTTTTCTCTACGCGCGCGCAGGCCCATTTGGCACAGACCGTTGGTCGGGGTTATTTCCCGACCAACGAATAGACGTGCATGGGAGCTTTCCTGACCCACAGTTCGACATTAAATGTGCTGATATTCCCGTCCGATGGTCTGCCATTGTTTACGGTTTTTCCCAACCAACTATCTGTCACAACATTTTCCAACTAATTGTTAGTCGGCAATATTAACTTTTCTCAACACACGTCTGTAGGGAATGCAGTGTCGTTGGCGTAGTGACGTGGCTACACTTTCAGCATACATTTTCTGAGAGAGAGAACCATCTACTCATGTGTTGAGACTAAGATATTCCATTCCAACCACAAGAATCTTGATCTCTAGTCTTCCCCAATTTGTTTTTCACTCAAATCATCTTTCCACCAAATTCAAATATGTGAGAGAGAGTTGAGTGTTGGGGAGACTATCATTTGAAGCACAAGAGCAAGGAGTTCATCATCAACACACCATCTATTACCTTTTGGACAGTGGTGTCTCCTAGATTGGTTAGGTGTCACTTGGGAGCCTCCGTCAAGATTGTGGAGTTGAACCAAGGAGTTTGTACAGACAAGAACATCGCCTACTTCGTGAAGATCTACCCTATTGAGGCAAGTCCTTCGTGGGCGATGGCCATGGTGTGGTAGACAAGGTTGCTTCTTCGTGGACCCTTCGTGGGTGGAGCCCTCCGTAGACTCACGCGACCGTTACCCTTCGTGGGTTGAAGTCTCCATCAACGTGGATGTACGATAGCACCACCTATCGGAACCACGGAAAAAATCTCCGCGTCTACATTGTGTTTGCTCCCTCCAAACTCCTCCCGTTACCTTCATGTGCAATGTTTTTACATTCCGCTGCTATACTCTTAGACTTGCATGTGTAGGTTGATTGTTTGACTTGTGTTAAGTTGCTAAAATCTGCAAGACTTAAAATTGGGAAAATGATAGATTTTTATTTGGCCAAGTAGTCTAATCACCCCCCCTCTAGACATACTTTCGATCCTACAGTTAGAGAGATAAACCCCCCGAATTGGCTAGCAAACCTGGTCATGGTACCAAAAAAGGACAAATCCTGGCGCCTTTGTGTCGATTTCAAATACCTCAATAAGGCCTGCTCTAAGGACCCCTTCCCACTGCCCCGCATTGACCAAATCATCAATGCAACTGCAGGACACGATTCACTGTGTTTCCTCGATGCATACTCCGGATATCATCAGATTAAGATGAAGGAATCCGATCAGGCCACAACGGCATTCATCACTCCGTACGGGCCTTTCTGCTTTAACACTACGTCTTTTGGACTCAAAAACGCCGGCGCCACTTACCAACGCATTATTCAAACATGCCTGGAAAAACAAATTGGCAAGACGGTGGAGGCATATGTAGATGATGTAGTCATCAAAACTAAACATGTCGAATCATTGGTGGGCGACTTACGTCTTACATTTGAAAACATTCGAACATATGACATACGGCTCAATCCGAAAAAATGCGTTTTCGGCGTTTCGGCCGAAAAGCTGCTCGGGTTCATTGTTTCCAATAGAGGAATCGAAGCAAATCCGGCCAAAATCCAAGCCTTGTCATAGTTGGCAATACCAACCGACCTAAAGCAGGTCCAAAAACTAGCTGCCGTTTCATCTCCAGATTAGGAGAGAAGGCCCTGCCGCTATATCGCTTGCTTCGACGTACAAACCACTTTGAGTGGACATACGCGGCAACAGCCGGGCTGGAAGAAATAAAAACTCTGCTAGCAAACAACCCAATCCTTGCCGCACCTAACATCGGTGAACCCATGCTACTGTACATATCTACAACTCACCAGGTGGTGAGCGCAGTACTCGTCGTTAAACGAGAGGAAGAGGGACATAAATTCCCACTCCAAAAACCCATATACTACGTATCGAAGGTTGAAAGTGCAACTATCCCTCGGTGGTTTTGGTAATTCCTAACAACATATAGCTCATTGAACTAATGCTATTTCAAGATGATCATTTCAGAAAGTTCAATGATTGGCATGGCATGGATTAGGAACGTGGACCCCTCAAAATGCTAAGGACACATATTGGCTCAAGCTCAAGACTCTACATTTTCATTTTAGTGATCCAAGATCACATTGAGTCTATAGGAAAAGCCAATACTATTAAAAGGGGATGAGGTGTTGCTTAATGGTTTGCTTGCTCAAAATGCTTAGTGATATGCTCCAAAAGCCCTCAACCACTTTCTCATATCCACATATGTCCCAAACCAAAAGTCAAACTCGGCCCTACCAATTTGATCTATCCGGCGCCACCGAGTTCATTTGACATAGCCACTGCCAGAAACCCTAGTCATTTCGGTCTCACCAATAGGGATCTCGGTCTCATCCAGATGGGATTGCAAACTCTTTGTTTCCCTTCGTAACGTTTAGGCCCAACCGAGATGAGTGATCGGTCCCACTGAGTTCATAATGCAAACTCTTTGTTTCCCTTTCGTAACGTTTCGATCTTACCGAAATGAGAGATTCGGTCCCACCGAGTTTGCCTGACCAACTCTCTGTGTGCCTATTAGAAAAATCGGTCCTACCGAGTTTATGTGATCGGTCTCACCGAGATTACGTTATGCCCTAACCCTAATGAAATCGGTCCCACCGAGTTGACATGTCGGTGGCATGATCGACGACCCACCCGAAGAACCGCCGTCACCAGTGCTCATCGAGAGCCTGATGCCCCGCAAGGAATGGGTAGAGGACCTCTGCGATTCAATCAAGACAAAGGCAGCATGCAGCTTCATCATTGCCCGCGGCGGCCATGTCAACCTCGATCCCAATGATGTGGTGGCTAGGCTCGAGCGCATCCTTGGCGGAGTTGACGTCCCCGTCGAAGTAGAACATCACCAACATGATATCTTGAAGATGCGGGTGATCGACGGAATTTGCTACCAGGCCAGAGACATGGAAATGGAGCGGTTCCCCGGAGTTGTCATGCGCGCGATTGCATGTTGTCAAGCTCTTCTGGAAGAGACCCAGCAGCCCCAAGAGCCTCCCAACGCCAGCAGCTCCGTAGGCGGAGGCTGGTCGGGACACTCGAAGTGAACGGCCGCAAGGGTGCTATGCTGATCATGGAGTCTGAGAAGACCATCGTCGGAAGGTAGCCAGCTCAGCCTTTTAGCTTATATTTTATTATAATTTTATGCATATGTAGGTCGTGAGTGTTCTGGGCCTTGCCGCATTTGGCATTTTAAATTATCCTGAATATGTAAGACAATTATTAAGAATTATTCACCGTTGCCATTGTAACTTTGCCTCAACGGTGAGCAGAGCGCGCGCAGGGACGCCAGAGCGGAGCGCACCGCGGCCGCCTCAACGGCGAGCAACCACGTGGTCAACCTTCTGCCATCAATAAATTTTGACCTTGTTTCTCGTCAATTGCTGATTACAACGCAATAAGTAATTACAAATATGTTTACACCTATCAAACTATTATGTGTTCACAATTTGCACCGGGCTATAAAAACTACCCACTCGAAAATTACTTCACAGTTCCTCTCCTCATCACCCACAAAACTGGTTTTTTCTGTCAGGTCGTTCCGCCATGACCGGTAGGAGGAGTTTAGGGTGGACATATAACCAGGCAGCAAAGACCAAGGCCGCGGAAGCACTAGAGAGGTCCCGCCGCGAAGCCGCAGCCGCAACAGAGATGTCCCGGCGCGCCGCGGAGCCCTCGAACAAGCTCTCACGGACACGCGAGGGCTCTCACAAGCGCATTCGCGGCGTCGGCC
Organism: Aegilops tauschii subsp. strangulata; assembly: GCF_002575655.3. NCBI lineage: Eukaryota > Viridiplantae > Streptophyta > Magnoliopsida > Poales > Poaceae > Aegilops > Aegilops tauschii. The sequence goes on from NC_053040.3 coordinate 186,008,903, forward strand.
ATCGCGACGAGCCGGCGTTCCTGAAGTCCTTCGCCGGTGACGACGACATTCTCGCTGGCATCACTACGCAGCAGGAGCTGGTCGACGGCTTGAGGAAGCTGCTCAAGATCAGCGATGCCTCGGTTGACAAGGTGACCGGCCTCGTCGAGCAACTCATGGGTGACAATGCAAAGCTCCTCAAGTAGGTTGCCGAGAAGGAGGAGGAGGCCGCCGGCTGGAAGATGCTGCATGAGCAGAGCAGTGCCTCAGAGATGACGCTGAAGTCGGTCGTCGAGGAACTGATGGGTGGCTTGAGGAAACTCCGGATCGAGCACGAGCAGGAGGTGGAGGAATCCGTGGCTGCTTTCAAGCAAAGTCGTGGGGAGTTGAAGAAGGAGCTGGAGGATTTCGCTGCCCGACAATCCATCGACGAGTAGAGACAGTAGCGACCCAGATCGTTGTCTGCAATTTCCTTCTTCTCTTGCCCCCGTGTCTTCGGGGCTTTGCCGCATGTGGCATTTTAAATTATCCGGAATATGTAAGACAATTATTATCTGCGCCATTGTAAATTTGTTGTCGTATTATACGTTGCCATTTTATTTGTGGTCGTATTATCCGTTGCCCTATGTGGCAATTTAAATTAGGGCAGAATATGAGTTGAAAACACGAACAAAGCAAATGTTGCCATGGGATCACAAGCAAACACCCTCCGTCCAGGTGCTTTAATTAACCCATCAATGGAGAAGTTGTGAGCGAGGCGGGCGGCGGCTGGTGCATGGAGGTCAAAGAGCTTGCTTCCAGGTGAGCATGGGCGGCCTTGCTGCTCGCACGTGTCCAGTCAAGCCTGCGAGGTGGACAGGATGCACGCGTCCCGTCGAGCCTGCGCGGCAGACTGCTCGCACGCATCTCGTCGAGCCAGCACGGCGGACTTCTCTCGCTAGTCCCGTCTAATCAAACAGCTGCACGCACGCCGCCGAGTGGTTAAATTTCGACATGGTAAATATAATACAACCGTTTGCGATATTAATGTGTCAGCTTTTTGTTTCAAAAAGGACTTCGTTGGCTACTAATGTGTGCGCCTCTTCTCAAACTGGACGATTTTTTACCACGGCATATATGTACCATGTCATGAAACCGTGCCAAGTTTCATGTTTTTTGGGTGACTTTTTTGATTTACTGGGATTTAAAAACCGAGATTCTCATTGTTTCAGGACGATGACAAGTTTGTAATTCATTCTCATTCCTTAAACAAGACCTAAACATGCACCCAATGACACATGTACGATTTCCCACCCATTTTGCTTCACTGGAGCATGTGGTTGTAGTTCAAATTTGAATTATGGACTACATTAAATGCATACAAAACTTAGTGATTAGTAATATATATACAATGGCCAAACGAACCCTAAACAGTTTCAAATTTCAACCCGACACTCCTGTTATTCTATGTTGCCTGTAGAAAACAAAGTTCAAGGCGAGAAGCGACAGCGATTATCGTTTCGCCCACAAGAGGGGCATGTTTCCCTACCGGAACCACGAGGGTTGCGACAGCCTCCGGTTTGTAAAAGGCTTGTAATATAGCTTCGCCCAAATTGGAAAATTATATGTACCATGTAGTGACACCATGCCAAGTTTCATGATTTCCTGGTGAGTTTTGGATTTACAGACATTTTAAAACTGAGATTCGCAATGTTTGTGGCCAAGCCAGGATGGCGAGACGGTTGAATTCATTCCCATTCGTTCCATGGGACCTAAACATGCATCCCAAGGAAACATGTACGTTTTTTCTAGCCATTTTGGTGCACTGGAGCATGTATTTGTAATCCGGATTTGAATGATGGGCATTAAATGCCTAGAAAACTCAATTAATGAATAAAAAAGGTCAAACGAACCCGGAATAATTCAAAGTTCAGCGCGAATCTCTAGTTGTTCCGTGTCGCGTGTAGAAGAAAATACGAGGCTAGAAGAGGGAGTGATTATCGTTTGGCCCACAAGGGGACACATTTCCCTATCGAAACCACGAGGGTTCTTGCAACAGGCTCCGGTTTGTAAGAGGTTTGTAATAAAGTTTGGCCCAAATTGGCAATGATTTTACCACGACATATATGTGCCATGACGTGACACCATGCAACCTTTGATGACTTTCTGGTGAGTTTAGGATTTATGGGGACTTAAAAACTGAGATTCGAAATGTTTGAGGACGAGCCAGGACACCGGTACGGTTGTAATTCGTTCCCATTCCTGGCATGAGACCTAAACATGCACCCAAGGACACATGTATAATTTTTCTAGCCATTTTGGTGAACTGGAGCATGTATTTGTAGTTCAGATTTGAATTATGGACATTAAATGCCTAGGAAACTCAATTAGTGTATAAAAAGGCCAAACGAACCCTGAATAAGTTTAAATTTTAGCACGGATATCATGTCGTTCCATGTTTCCCGTGGAAGAAAATACAAGGCGAAAAGAGGCAATGATTACGTTTCGCCCACAAGGGGCACACGTTTCCCTATCAGAACCATGAGGCTTCTTTGAGAGAAGCTACAGTTTTTGTAAGAGGTTTGTAATAAAGCTTGGCCCAAATTGGATAATGTTTTTACCACGACATATATGTGGCATGACCTGACACCATGCCACCTTTGATGACTTTCTGATGAGTTTAGGATTTATGGGGACTTAAAAATCGAGATTCGAAATGTTTGAGGACGAGCCATGACACCGGTACGGTTGTAATTCGTTCCCATTCCTGGCATGGGACCTAAACATGCACCCAAGGACACAATATAATTTTTCTATCCATTTTGGTGAAGTGGAGCATGTATTTGTAGTTCAGATTTGAATTATGGACATTAAATGCCTAGGAAACTCAGTTAGTGTATAAAAAGGCCAAACGAACCCAGAATAAGCTTAAATTTCAGCATGAATATCCTGTCGTTCTATGTTGCCCGTAGAAGAAAATACAAGGGGAAAAGTGGCAGCGATTACATTTCACCCACAAGGGGGACACGTTTCCCTATCGGAACCACGAGGCTTCTTTGAGAGAAGCTCCGATTTGTAAGAGGCTTGTAATAAAACTTGCACCACAATGGACGAAAAAATTCCTCAACATATAAGTGCGATGTCGTGACACCATGGCAGGTTTCACGATTTTCAGCTTAGTTTTGCATTTACGGGGATTTAAAAACCGAGATTCTTCTCACGAAATGTTTTCAAATAGCACACGGTTCACTCACGAAAGCCGGTATTCAATGAAAACTTCGTGGAAACCATGTTTTAAAGTTTCATAAAAATCTGAAAAAATGTGGGATGTTAAGAAGGTGATGTTTTATTGCGACACAAAATTTCAAGTTGAAAACATTACGAGATGTGAGCTATGAAAAAGACAAATTCTGCCCTGAATAGTGACATTACTATTTGGCACTATTCAACACTAATTTTGTCTTTTTCATAGCTCACATCTCGTAATGTGTTTCAACTTGAAATTTTGTGTGGCAATAAAACATCATCCTCTTAAGATCCAGCATATTTTTGAAACTCCAAAACATCTTTTTCTCGTGGTTTTCACCGGTTTCCACCGAATGTTGGTTTCCATATGATATCCCCCCCCCGCTGCGCGCGCGATCTGAGTTGTGCGTTCTGGTTGGCCAGAACCCAAACCCCACGGATCATACGTGTGCATCGTTGGATGCTCCCAGATCGAACGACAACCCTGAGCCCTTTCGACAGCACATGCAGTACATGGGTAAGCACTGTGCGCATGCGTCGTGTAGCTCACGCTTCCTTCTCTACTAGGTTTTCATTCAAAACATGCTACCGTTTCTCGCCACTCCTCTCATCGGTTTCCCGCTCTTCTCCCAGATATGCATGATGTAGATGTTCGTTTAATTCTTATAGTTCATCTCATCCAAAATCAATTAGTTTGATAAAAAAAACTATTTTAAGATTCATGGAATTATGCATTGTAAAGGTAAAAACAAAAAGTGACAATTCATTGAGAAAAAAAGGTTTGGGCAATTAAGATATGGAAGATTCTAGAGAACAAAGGAGAAGTGCTTATGTTTTGAGGTGTGTGCATTATGCTTAAGTTCAACCATGGAGTCTTCTAGATTGTACATGTGGCAGAATCTGGTAGAATGTAGATGATATCAATGGCCAGTAGTGCTCGGATTTTCCATCTCTGTACCGTCTGATTGGCTTCATCCAACGAGCAACTTTCAAAGTTATTCGCACACTATATAGGTGTATAGATGTATAGATATATATATAGATGTGTCCCATGCTAGACAAAATAAAGTTTGAGCGCATGCGTGGGACGACTCCCCCCCCCCCCCCCCGCCGCCGCCTCGAAGTTAGGAAACTGACATCATAGGTATTGAAGCAGGCTTGGAGTTGGGTACGGTGTTCGGTTTGTAATGTACTTGGCGTGGCCCATCGAAGTTGTGCATTTAGGATTTAAACACATTATACACCATCGTACCCATACATATTTTCGGGTCGCATGCAGTGTATACGGGGTCTTCTGATCGACCACGTCTCCCTTGTGCGGTTTTTTGTGACGACACGGATATCTGTGGGCTCCCCGAGTGTATATATATCATCCCTTTGACCGATAATGAGGGGTATGTGTTGGCCATGAATGGATTCCTCCTAGTTCGTGTTAGGGCCGGTCACCGTCAAATGTCGGTCAACCAAAGCTCGAGCTCATGCGCTGTCAGGAATCCCTCCCAGATGCTCGGATAGCTGGGTTCGACCTACATCAAACCCTGCGTACGTATCTCGTCCTTAACTACCTTGCCTTCATGGTTGTTGTCTGTATCGAGAGGTAGGCACCACATCTAAATTGTACATTATTCTATATTGAAAACACACATCACCCCTTCCCAACGTACATCATTTTGGGCCGCATGCAAGAGGTGCCAGTTTTGTGGTCCCTCTCGTGCGATTTTTATGATGGTTCAATCTATTGGCCCAAGCGGTTTAACGACAACAACAACTATCATTTGACCAAACAAAAGATTCATTGGTCCGTCTTATGGTAGGTCATGGCGACATGCATGTATAACCAAAGTATCGATCATTACGTGCATCCGCCCCGCTGACACGAAGTGGGAGGTGGTGGGCCAAGCATCCTAGCTAGGTACGTCATTATGTCATTATATATATCCTAGCTAGGTGGTTGTTAGGGTGCTTTCGGGTTTGTGAGGCAGGTGCCACCAAAGTTATGCATTGTGTATTTAAAGTTTTAAACATCCCCAATATTCATACATATATTTGGCCACTTCCAGGTAGTTCTTGACTTATGGCCCCTCTCATCGATCTTCAGCGACGCGCCCAACCGTGGGCCCGCGGGGTCAAAGTTGTGCGTTGGAATTTTGAACATCACAGACCACCCTTTTCACTCATATATATTTGGGCCACATGCTGGTGTGGCTGTCTTTTGACCCTCTCTAACGTTATTTTTTGCTGCAAAGACTCTGATGACCCTCAACAGACACGGGGTATAATATCTTAACCGTGTGCGATACAAGTGCGATGTGAATCACCACGACCACGCAAGCGCGAACAAATTAAGGTGGAGGTACTGGCTCAACCGTGTGCGATGCAAGTGCGCTGAAATCAGCACGACCGCGCAAGCACGAGCAAATTTAGGTGGAGGTACTGGCTCAACCGTGTGCGATGCAAGTGCGCTGAAATCACCACGACCTGGCTCAACCATGTGCGATGCAAGTGTGCTGAAATCACCACGACCGCGCAACCATGAGCAAAGGATGGAGGTACTGGCTCAACCGTGTGTGATGCCAGTGTGCTGAAATCACCACGACCGCGCAAGCACGAGCAAATTAAGGTGGAGGTACTGGCTCAACCGTGTGCGATGCAAGTGCACTGAAATCACCATGACCACGCAAGCGCGAGCAAAGGGTGGAGGTACTGGCTCAACCGTGTGCGATGCAAGTGCGCTGAAATCACCACGACCGCGCAAGCGCGAGCAAAGGGTGGAGGTACTGGCTTAACCGTGTGCGATGCAAGTGTGCTGTAAAACCACCACATGTGCAAGCTAAAGGTGGTAAGTTAATTTGGAAATTAGGACAAACCATGTGCGATAGACCAGCTAGCTAGAAATATAAAAAACAAACTACCCGCCTTGAGCGTTGCAAAAATTGGCGGATCCGCGCCACTTTTCCTTATTATCATACACGCATATTGTTATTGGACTGTGCGCGATCTTGGGCACTCCCGCCCCGCATCCATTCCTTTACCCAAATTTTAGTAGCCGTCGTACTTCAACCGTCGCCCACACTCCTCCAGCACCGACCTTATAGTAAAATTTTAGCAGCCGAGGCATTTGAACCGTCGCCCTCCCTCGTCCACCACCATCTCCACCCACCATTACTAAAATTTTCAGTAGCCGCGGCGTATCCTCAAACACCACCCCCCTCCACAGTCCCCCACCCCCCTCCACCCCTCGAACCCTAGCTCGTGGCCGCCGCCGGCGCCACCGCCAACCCTGCCGGTCTGCCTGTTCCTCCTAGCTTAGATAATAAAGTTCAGGTTACCCAGCGATTACCATACCGTCGCCCCACTCCCCTGAGTTTTTAGATGAGGCCAGATCCACATCCCTTGCTCCAGAATGTCGCAGCCTAAGCTCGGCCACGTATCCCGGGGAGCCCGACGAGCGTTCGGTCAAGGAGAGGTTTATCATGGCCTCTCCGGCGGACGTTGGCGAGGTGGCCGCCGTTCGCCCCGACCTGTCGATCCCGGAGCAACACGTCGCCATGGAAGCCGGCAAAGATGTTGACTACGTTGCCATGCGGAAGGCTTCATGTCAGCGGGCTAGCGTATTACTGTATCTCGGGAAAGCTGGCTATGACATCAAGCTCGTCCACACCGACGGCTTCACGCGGGCCATGTCACAGGTTAAGTGGTCCATCCCCAACCCCTGTGGTTCAACCGCCATCAATCTCTTCGACGGCCCTGCCGCTGATCTCCTCCACCAAGCGGTCAAGGATTTGTGAGCTTTATACGCCATCTAACCCATTTTGTCACTTCTGAAGGACACATTCTACAACGGCGGCTTGGGATCCTCAATTGCCAAGTCAGATCTCATCAACCACAACCACGAGGAGGGCACCCAAGAAGGTTCTTCCAAGGTGAAATAGCCCATCTGTGACATCAGAGAGCGCACCATGGGTATGTGCTCTTCCAACTGGAAGAATCCCGTCCATGAAATGTGAGGCAACATTCTATCAGCAAATCTTACCTTTTCTAGCTTGCCAACCCGTACCCTTTGTTGTAGTAGCATTTGTCGTACGGTGCTTTAACTGTGCCGTATTTAATTATTTCAGTTGTGCAAAAATGTATTGTTCAATAGGTCTATGTGATGTTTAAGTATGAATTGTCCACTTCAGTTTCACGAATGGCTATATTTGGTTGTTTATAGTGAGTAGATGCCTTGTTTATCTGTATTTGGTTGTTAGGTTGGTTGGAGTGAGCATTTTTTCAGTTATCGAGCAGATGCCTTGTTTATTTGTATTTGGTTCTTAGTTTGGTTGCAGTGAGTATTTGTCCAGTTATCAAGCAGATGCCTAGTTTATCTGTATTTGGTTGTCAGGTTGCTTTTTTTAGCATTTGTCCAGTTATCAAGCAGATGCCTTGTTTATCTGTATTTGGTTGTTAGGTTGCTTTTTTTAGCATTTGTCCAGTTATCAAGCAGATGCCTTGTTTATCTCTATCTGCTTGTTAGGTTGGTTGCAGTGAGCATTTGTCCAGTTTTCAAGCATATTCCCCGTTTATCTGTATTTGCTTGTTAGGTTGGTTGTAGTGAGACTTTGTCCAGTCTTCAATGGCTATATATATTTGGTTGTTATACTGGTCATTTATGCCTTGTTTATTTTAGTCATTCACAATGTGTTGTTCATTATGTGCAAGTCGGAACTGTGCTGCTCGACTACATCAATACCAGTTTGAACGGCTATATTTGGTTCCAGTTATTCTTGGTGTAGTTAACACATGCGCTTTATTTCAGTTTTACACATTTATCCAGTGTGATGTTTAAGCATTACCTACGTTCTATTCATTTTCAACAATACCAGTTTGAATTGCAATATTTGATGGCTCTTAAGCCTGCTGTCGGTAACATTGCCTTCCATTTTATATCTGCTTTAACAGCATGCTGAAACCAACACATTCAAGCTATCATTTGGAGATGATGTTGTTTACCTTTGCTATATTTGTTTGATGTTAAGATTGTTGTACTTATCATGCCTTTTCACTACTTATGCAGGACAACAACGGGAGTGGCCACCATTTTCCGCCGAGGTTAGCTTCATCCCTCGGCTTGTACTCCCCCAGTTGTTCCATAATGTAGTGCATATAGATCCAGGCTTGGACACTAGTTAGCTTCTAATATTGACTTGTTGCTTGTAGGTACATATGCCCTTGGCAAGGATCCACGCATCGACCCTTTTTGCGTATGGGACAATGAGATATTGATGAACAAGCATCAAGTGAGGAAACTGATAAGGATTATTAGCAAAAAGATACGAATAGTGGCAAGCAAATTATTTGTTTATGCTCTATCCAACACAATAGTGAGCTGTAGGATGGTAACTCCAAACTGTGCAACCTTCTCTTTTTACTGCCCATAATGAGTTGTTAGACAACAATGTCTGAATCTTTTTCGTTCCCAGTGGTTCCCGAAGCAGTTCACTCAAGATTACCTCACAAAGTACATGATTGGTGGACACACAATGAAGGTTAAAGTATTTCATCCAGACTACAATGAGCATCGAGAAGTCCTAATGAAGACAATGAAGGATGGACGGGCAGCCATCACAAGGGGTTGGCCTAGAGTCGTGCGCGCATTACGCATGGAGGAGGGTACAATATGGGCATTCCGCTTCACCTTCTCCAGCAACCAGAATGTCTTTCGCCTCTCTCTTTACAGTCTTTAGTACAACTGTGGTTCATCATTCTTTACTTGGTGCTTCTGTAGTTCTTCAATATATGTACCTGTGCCTCGAATTATGGATTCGTGGTTGAACCTATATTTGTAAGAAACATGGTTGGATATGAAATAAGTGATTGCCTACTTTCAAATTCAAAACATGTGATTTTTAAATTAGGGATTAATTGGATTAATTAGGGATAACACTGCACACGGTTTGCGAAAGCGAAACGTCTGCAATATACGTGGAGATCAGAAACATTTCTAGGATCCACTACGTGTGCGATCAATCTCCACTACACACACGACTTTCTCTTGAAAACTGTTTGCGTTAGGCCACCTTGCGCAAACGTTTACCACATAAAAAGTGTGTGTGATGGACAACCTTTGCCACACAGTTTCTTCTACGCACCGTGTGCGATGCATTCAATAACGCAAATGATAAAATTATTAATATCGTGTGCAATGGCAATGCTATCACAAACGATTTAACGGGAAAAATTGTGTGTGATGTACCTATGAACGGAAACGTTTTCCTTGGAGCGACTATGTAGGATGTACATACGAACGGAAACATTTAGCGAGGACTGGCTGTGGTATAATTGTATTTTTTAGCTCTATTGTTCGTATTTCCGTATTTGAGCGCTCGTCGGTCGCACACGACCTCATTTTGCCGAGCGTGTGTTCCAGGAGGGCATATCCCCGACGGTTTCTGGGTCGTGTGGGAAGGACCCCCCCTATCTCCCGCACTCACTTGGCGACGGTTCCAAATGCCGTCGCGGAAAGGGGTTAAAAACCGTTTGTTTAGCACCGACGCGTAACAGTGTCGGTCCCACCGAAAAGCCTAACGTTCACATTTTGAACTAAATCGGTCTGACCGAGTTATATGATTTGGTCCCACCGAGTTTGGTAAATTGTTTGTAACCGTTAAATTTTGTGTGGAGGCTATATATACCCCTCCACCTACTCTTCTTCGTGGAGAGAGCCATCGGAATGTGCCTATACTTCCAGCATACGTTTTCTGAGAGAGAACCACCTACTCATGTGTTGAGACCAAGATATTCCATTCCAACCACATAAATCTTGATCTCTAGCCTTCCCCAAGTTGCTTTCCACTCAAATCTTCTTTTCACCAAATCCAAATCCGTGAGAGAGAGTTGAGTACTGGGGAGACTATCATTTGAAGCACAAGAGCAAGGAGTTCATCATCAACACACCATCTATTACCTTTTGGAGAGTGGTGTCTCCTAGATTGGTTAGGTGTCACTTGGGAGCCTCCGTCAAGATTGTGGAGTTGAACCAAGGAGTTTGTACGGGCAAGGAGATCGCCTACTTCGCGAAGATCTACCCTAGTGAGGCAAGTCCTTCGTGGGCGATGGCCATGGTGGGATAGACAAGGTTGCTTCTTTGTGGACCCTTCATGGGTGGAGCCCTCCGTGGACTCGCACAGCCGTTACCTTCGTGGGTTGAAGTCTCCATCAACGTGGATGTACGATAGCACCACCTATCAGAACCATGCCAAAAATCTCCGTGTCTACATTGCGTTTGCTCCCTCCAAAATCCTCCCTTTACCTTCATGTGCAATGTTTTACATTCCGCTGCTATACTCTTAGACTTGCATGTGTAGGTTGATTGCTTGACTTGTGCTAATTTGCTAAAATCTGGCAAGACTTAAAATTGGGAAAAGGATAGATTTTTATTTGGTCAAGTAGTCTAATCACCCCCTCTAGAAATACTTTCGATCCTACAAGTGGTATCAGAGCTTTGGTCTCCATTTGCCTTGATTTCCATAGCTTTTGGTGATCATAGCATGGGCTTCACAACCTAGGAGAGTATGGCGTCTAGCGAGGGAAACTACCACCATAGAGGTCCTTACTTTGATGGTACTAATTTTGGTAGTTGGAAGCATAAGATGAAAATGCATATTCTTGGACATAACCCCGTTGTTTGGGCTATTGTGTGTATTGGCTTGCAAGGTGAATTCTTCGATGGGAGAGAGCCGAACCGTGAAGCTACCGCGAAAGAGTTGAAGATGCTGCAATACAACGCTTAAGCTTGTGATATCCTCTTCAACAGATTGTGCCCCGAAGAATTCAACAAAACTAGCCGTCTTGAGAATGCAAAGGAAATTTGGGATACTTTGAGTGATATGCACGAGGGTACCGAGTCCGTCAAGGAATTCAAATTGGATGTGCTTCAAAGTCAACTTGACAAGTTCAAAATGAAGGATGGTGAAGGTGTCGCTGAAATGTACTTTAGGCTTGCTCTCATCACAAATGAGATTGCCGGCTTAGGAAGTGAAGAGATGACCGATAGATTCATCATCAAGAAGATCCTAAGAGCCTTGGATGGAAAATATGATACCGTGTGCACATTGATCCAAACAATGCCCAACTACAAAGATCTCAAGCCAATGGAAGTCATTGGAAGAATTGTTACTCATGAGATGTCACTCAAGGATAAGGAAGTGCTTCACAACAAGTCAAGTGGTGCTTACAAAGCCTCATGTGATGCTCCTACATCATCAAGTGAGAAACGGACCTTCAATGAGGAATTGAGCCTAATGATGAAGAACTTCAACAAGTTCCACAAGAGTAGAAGCAAGGAAAGATGTTCCAAGTCAAGGTCCTACAATGACAAAAGAACTTTGAATCGTGAGCGTAATTGCTACAATTGTGGAAGACACGGACACTACTCCAATGAGTGTACGGCGCCCTAAAAAAGAAGAGAAGATTCACCCAAAAGGAGAAGTAGAAGAGAAGAATCACCACCAAGAGAGAGGAGGAGTAGAGATGATCGTTATAAACGAAGAACCTCTCGGAGAAGCAAGGATTCGGAAAAGAAGGACACATCATCAAAGATCCAGACAAAACAAAGACATCAAGCTCACGTTGGTGAATGGGTATCCGACTCCAACTCCGACCATCACTCCGAAAGAAGTTATCGCTCCGACTCCAAATATACTCAAGATGAAGGTGTTGCCGGTCTAGCACTTCTGTCAACCAACTCATGTGACATATTTGACTCACCAAATGAAGGAATTGGAAGATGCTTCATGGCTAAGGGCCCAAAGGTATCACACCTCGAGTATGTTGATTTCAATAGTGATGAAGATGATTTGCTAGGTGATGATGATTTACTTGTTGACAACTCTAGACTCTAGTGATGAAAACTATGATGAACTTGCTATTAATCATGCTAATCAAGATAAAATGAATGATGATGATAAGAAGGAGATTGAGCGTCTAACTAAAGAGCTAAACACTCTTAAGTTAGCTCATGAAACTACCTTGGAAGATCATCAAGAACTTTTAAAGACTCATGAGAAGTTACGCTTTGAAAAGCTCAACCTTGAGCGAGAGCATGGGTTCTTAAAAGCAATCAATGATGATCTTCACAAGAAAAGTTCTTCTTACATTGCCAAGCATTTACTCTTGTGTACTTATATGCCACAAGTTAAATCTAGCAACAAGAGCAAGAAAGATTCTTCTTCTAGTAGTAACAATAATCATGTTAAATCCAATGTTGTTGCTTCTAGTAGTTCTCTTGATTCCACTAATGATTCTCTTAGCCAAGTTACACTTGAGCAAGAAAATAGCTTATTGAAGGGAATTATAGAGAAAGGTGTTTACAAGAGCCTTGCCAGAAGTAAGCAATTTGAGGAAATTGTACGCAAGAAAGGAAGGCACCGGAAGAATCAAGGTGTTGGTTTTGAACGAAAGTTCAATGCCAATGGAGTTGAGTGGGAAGAAGATCAATACCCCAAGACGAAGTTTGTTCCTCAACAAGAGAAGTATGATCCTACTTCTTTCCAAGGGACACAAGCTCAAGATGATCTTCCACCACAAGACCACAAGCTAAAGGGCAAGGACAAGCTTCAAGAGGAGATTGATGCATTTGAAGAAGCTCCTAAGGCCTTGGTCAAGTGGGTTCCCAAGACTACATCAAGTTCTACTTCATCAAGTACGACTACAACTCCAAGGATTCCCATCAAGATGATGTGGATCCCAAAGAAGAAGAACTAGAGAGTTCTTGAGGGTGACTCCGCCAACATACTTCACTCATATCATTTTGGCAAGGACAAGTGCAAACAACTTCCACATCTTGCACTAGTTCAAGGAGTCACAAACCCTCTTGTTGGTAAGAAAAGGGACAAGGTAACCTAATGCTTTCATGGACATCATCTTGTGTGAACATCACTCTATGTCTATGGATATCCTTGTTTGTTCCTTGTGGGACTAACCTGTGTAGGTATTGAAAGTGCAACTCACTCCAATGGATTTCTCAAAATGATCTAGATCAACATTGAGCATCCACATCTTCAACATCTACATGAAGTCATCATCGAAAAAACCCAAGGTTAGTTCGTTCCTCTTAGGGGGATATCACATCTAGGGGGAGCTTTACTCTAACAATTGAGCTAAAGCAACTCTAATGGTGTGAACACAACAATGCTTTTTGTAAAAGTGGTAACCCCACTTGAGCTTAAACGATGAGTATGACCTCCTAAGTCAATATACTCATATATAGATGACCTAGTCATCGCCAATTGCTTGATAAATGCTAGAGTATTTGTGCATGATTTGTCACATATTTCATTTGCCATTTTATTGTGTGAGCGTGTTGATTGCATATTTTACTCATTCGAGGACATCCATTTGTTGCTTTAATTGTTTGTCTCTTTCTCTTTTGCCAAATGGATGGACAAGAATGCCTAAGAACTTCCTCTAGCTATCTATGCTTTTCTCGTCTCAAACTCTATTCATGCTACATCACAAAGTTTGATCAAGTCAGATTCGAACCACTCTGTGTGAGGAGCACTCGGAGTCCCGATTCGTCATAGACTTAAACTTCCAAAACCTCTCTGTGCATTTCAGTCCGACCGATCCATCCACTTCAGTCACACCGAGTTCACTGAGTTGATCTAGGTTTTCATTCTCGGTGCAACCGATTAGAACTTTTAGGTCACACCGAGTTGCAGTAACCGCTTGCGATTCTGCATCTTGGTGCCACCAAGTTGTTCCACTCGGTCACACCGACAGGGTCAGGATATATATACCGATGGGTGAGATTTTGGAAATTTCTTCAAAACCCCTCAGACCGCGCATGTCCTGCTCTGCCGCCTCGGATCTCCGGATCATCCTCTTGTCGCCAGCGACCTCCCGCCGCTGGTCTCCGTCGCTGTCAACGGATTTCAACCCCGCCGTTGCCGCCGTAGCGAACTCACCACCGAACTAGGGTATGAGTTCGACCCCTTGTGCATTTTTTTACCTCCGATTCTGAGCACAAGGTCAATGCCATGTTCTTTACCACGTATGAGATCAATCTATCCAAAGAAAACCTCCATTAGATTAATTTTGATTCGAAAATTTAGGGTTAGGTTTCCGCCGAACTCATCTCGGACCGACCGAGTTGTAGTAATCGGTCACACCGATTTGGCTTAGGCCATAGCACTTGCACATTTCGGTCAGACCAAAAGTTGCAAATCGGTGAGACCGAGTTCAACTCTCTGTGAAACTCTAGCAATCTCGGAGTCACCGAACTGTGGCTCGGTCTGACCGAGTTCACTAGTTTAGACTCCAAAAGTTTCTTCGTTGTCACCGAGTTTAACAAATCGGTAGCTCCGAAATGCTTTCTATGGAGAACTAAAACTAAGTTTTTGACTCATCTATTTTGCAAAACCTCTGCACTTTGTGATGCTCATCCACTCTATCTCATCTATATCTATTCACAGGGTCTGCTGTCAGTTTGCTTTGCCAGTATGTCTGATCAGAGTGATAGCCAGAACAAGTCAGAAGAGCAAGTGCACATGAGTGAGGGCACTAGTCCCACGAGCAGCTATGATGAGGGCAGCAGGAGCACTCCAAGCACTTTGCCCAAGGCAGCTACAAGAACAAGGAAGAAGAGAACCTCAGACTTAGAGGATGAGGACTATGTGGCTGCTGAGGAGGAAGTGAGCTCCAATAAGAAAGTGCTGAAGAAGGAATATGGAGCTCCTGCTGCAACAAAACCTGGTATGCACAAGAAGTCACCTGCCAAGAGAGTTCCTATGTCTAAGGCCACATCCTCAACTCAGGAAACCATGGAGTTCACACTTGAACCAAAGGAGGCTGGTGAGGGCAAGAAGAGGAAAGAGAGGGTCAAGAAGACCATTGCCAAAGTCATTGGGAGATCCTCTATGTTTAGAGATCCATCTGAAGAGGAAGACGAAGAAGATGCTGCTCTAGCATAAAAGTCTCAAAAGCTGATGGGGGATGCCATCAAGTCTGGGGCTGCCCCTTCCAAGCCCAAGACTGCCCCCAAAGTTTCTGCTCAAGCTTCAAAGACTTCAAAGCCCAAGAGGAGCAGAAGGAACATTCCAGCTGCCAGAAGAACAAGGCCCCAGTGCTTGAGATGGATGGAGAAGAAGATGTTGAAGCCCAAGTGCTTGGGAAGCTCAAACCAAAAATTCTAGGTCATGATGATAGCCATCCAGTGGCAGAAGATATGAGCATTAGGAAGGATGCGGGTCTCAGACTTTGGAGACAAAGTTGTCGGCGTTCTGGGAACGGGGGTCCCAGACTTGCCTGCCTGCGGCCCATGGCGTGGCTTTGCGAGCAGGCCTGTACGGCCCATCTTCATCGACAAGGCGTTCAAGACCCTTGCGAGGGGCCAAGCCTCGCGGGGTGGACGGCGCAAGACCTCCTCAGGAGCGGCCTCGCCAGGCAGGCTCACGAGGAGCGGAGATATCAAGGCGGTGGAAACCTCGTGAGGCTCTCGTGATGTGAGCCATGACAATCGAACCGAGGCGGGCGCCAGGCGGGCGCCAGCGCGCACAGCGTCCTTGTTTCCTCTTTGGTGCTAAGGAGGCAGGCGCGGGCGCGGAGTACCGAGGCATCAAGCAAAGGTTTCCATATCGGTGCAACGAGACCGAAGACTAGCAGGACGACAAGACGGAGGTCACCATGGAGCCCAAGACGGCGTCACCACCAGAGCCTTTTGTAGGCGAAGACCACTTTTGTTAGGACAGCTTGTACTAGCTGCCCCCCTTCAAAATTGCCCGCCATTGTTGGCTCCCTTCCCGCTCAATATTTGGGGAGAGGACTAGGGCCTATATAAGTAGAGCTAGCCACCACCGTAGAGACAACTTATTGAGAGGCATCTCGCCCACACAAGTTCGTCGAGTTCGTCCGCGAGATCTTAGCAAGCTAGGGCGTAGATCGGTAGGAGGGAAAGAACTTCGCGCGCACCCCAGAGTTCGAACCTTAAGGGTTTTGCCGGAACCCGAGATCCGACATTTGGTGCGCCAGGTAGGGGTGCGCCATAGCTTCTCCTCCGTCGATCTGCGCCTCGCCCTCATGGCAGACGCCCCGTTACCGGCTCCAACGGCCGGTGCTGACGACGGGGCCAGGGGGCTCCGAGCCCTGGCCCCCGCCCATCGGCAGGTGCGATGGCCACCCAAGTTCAGGCCGGAGATGCCGCTGCGCTACGACGGCGCGACGGACCCGTCAGCATTCCTGCTGGCATACGAGGAGGCCGTCCTCGAGGCTGGGGGCGATGACAAGGTCATGGCCAACTGGCTCCCCATGGCCCTCGCCGGTGAGCCACACGCCTGGCTGCTCAACCTCCCTGGATCCACGGTGGCATCCTGGGGGGGACTCCACGACCTCTTCACTGCTCGCTACGCGGTGCCGGCGCACCACGCAGTCGCAGCCCTGCTGGGCGGCTCTCAAGCACCGCCTTCAGATCGCCACATCAAGCCGTTCCTCCGCCAGATTGGTGCCGCTTCCAAGCGCCCAGGGGCTCCGCCGGGTTGGGCTGCGCCAGAGGCCGACCTCACCTTCGGCTCAGAAGACCACCCCAACTCTACCGCCAGCTCGGGCAAGCTCCCAATGCTCTGCATGCCCACCATCTGCAACGTGGCTGTTACCAAGACCCTCATCGACGGCGGTGCAGGCCTCAACCTGCTCTCTGTAGAGGCCTTCAGCCTTCTTCACGTGCCACTCGAGCGGGTCAGTCTCAGCAAGCCTTTCTCAGGAGTTGGTCGCGGCACTGCCTGCTCTCTGGGGGCAGATCCGCCTCCCGGTCACCTTCGGCACACGCGACAACTACCGCACCGAGCTGGTCGACTTTGAGATCGCCCGCATCGGCCTCCCGTACAACGCCATCCTCGGGTACCCAGCTCTCGCCCAGTTCATGGCGACGACTCATCCGGCCTACAACCTCATGAAGATGCCTGGGAGCAAAGGCGTCCTCACCATCAAGGGGGACACCAAGGAGGCCGTGACGGCACTCAAGCTCGCCCTCAAAACCGCTGCGGCGGTGTAGCCTGCCGACGCGGGCGCCTCCGAGCCCAAGGGAGCCATACCGACCAAGAAGAAGCAGTTGTTCACACAAGACAAGGCGGAAACCAAGCAGGTGTCGGTCAACGAAGACAGGCCCTCAGGAGCCACCTTTACCATAGGTGCCAGCCTGGACCCAGGTCAAGAGGAAGCATTGGTGAAGTTCCTGCGCGCAAACAAGGATATATTCGCGTGGGAGCCCAATCAGCTGGTAGGAGTCCCGAGAGAGGTGATTCAACATCATTTAAGGGTATGCCCCAATGGACGCCCCGTGAAGCAGCGGGCGAGACGGCAGTCCACTGAGAAGCATGCCTTCATTGTCCAGGAGACCCACAAGCTGGAGGCGGCGGGTGCCATTCGCGAGGTTCGGTATCCCGAATGGCTGGCGAACCCCGTCGTAGTGCCGAAGAAAGGCGGGAAGGAACAGATGTGTGTCGACTTCACCAACCTTAACAAAGCCTGCCCCCAAGATCCGTTCCCGCTCCCACGCATTGATCAGATCATTGACTCCACCACCGAGTGTGACCTGCTGTGCTTCCTGGATGCGTTCTCAGGGTATCACCAGATCAAGATGGCGGTTGAAGATGTGGAGAAGACAGCCTTCCTGACCCCGTGTGGGGTGTACTGCTACACCTGCATGCCCTTTGGACTGCGCAACGCGGGCGCAACCTTTCAGCGACTGATGCACATCGCCTTGGGGCGGTAGCTCGGGAGAAACACAGAGGCCTACGTCGACGACATTGTGGTGAAGTCTCGGGAGGCGAGGACCCTGATTCAAGACCTAGAGGAGACCTTCGCGAGCCTGCGCCAAGTGAACTTGCGGCTCAACCCGGAGAAGTGTGTGTTCGGCATCCCTTCCGGCAAGCTGTTGGGCTTTCTCGTGTCCCACAAAGGGATCGAGGCGAATCCAGAGAAGATCAAGGCCATCAAGGACATGAGCCGCCGCAGACCCTTAAGGAGATGCAGAAGTTGGCTGGTCGGGTAACTGCATTGGGACGCTTCATCTCCAAGCTAGGGGAACGCACCCTACCCTTCTTCAAGCTGATGATGAAGAAGGGCCCATTCGAGTGGACCCAGGAGGCCGACCGAGCTTTTCAAGACCTCAAGAGATACCTGACCAGCCCTCTGGTGATGGTGGCACCACGGCCCCTCGAGCCCCTAGTACTCTACCTCGCCGCTACCCCGTACTCCGCCAGCGCAGCACTGGTGGTAGTTCGGGAGGAGCACCAAGCCAAGAGCGCGCTGCGCCGAGCTACAGCTGAAGCAATGCAAGATCAGGAAGTCGAGCCGTGGTAGCGCCGACAGAAGACCAAGCTCAGCAGGACGACGCCGTCAAAACTCCCGCAAACCATCAGACGTCAGGAGTCCCGTCACCTCAGGAGACATGTCAACTTCCGCAAGGCGCGAGCCCAGATAGCGCACCAGCCCTCGTCAAGCACCCGGTGTATTTCATCAGCATCGTGTTGCGAGATGCGAAGGCGCGATATCCCATGCCTCAGAAGCTCCTGCTCGCACTCTTGGTGGCCTCGCGCAAGTTGCGGCACAACTTCCAGGGGCACCCCATCAAGGTTGTCTCGGCCTACCCATTGGAGAGGGTGCTCAGGAGCCCCAATTATGTTGGAAGGGTCGCTGAGTGGAACATCGAGCTGCAAGCATTCCAGTTAGAGTTCAGCACTACCAGGGTCATCAAGGGAGCCGCGCTCGCTGATTTTGTGGCGGAATGGACTGACATCCCGGCGCTTGAGGTAGGCGAAGACCGATCCACCTCCCCAGGAAGTGAGGCACCAGACGGTTGGGTCATGTACTTCGATGGCGCCTTCGCGCACCAAGGCGCAGGGGCCGGAGCAGTACTCATCTCGCCCACTCAGGATAAGCTCTACTACGTCGTGCAGCTCTGCTTTCAGCATGGCGAGAAGGTCTCCAACAACATCGCAGAATACGAAGGCAGCGGCAACTCTGGGGGTGAAGCGCCTTACCGTTAAAGGCGACTCGCAGCTCCTCGTCAACTTCTCCAACAAGGTATACGAGCCAAAGGACGAGCATATGGAGGCATACCTCATGGAGGTGCGCAAGATGGAGAAGCAGTTCTTGGGCCTAGAGCTGCAACACGTGCCCCGGGGCACCAACAAGGAGGCCGACGACATCGCCAAGAGAGCATCCAAGCGGCTGCCGCAAGAGCCCGACGTCTTTGAGGAACGGCTCTTCAAGCCATCGACGACACCACCACTTTCGAGCATGGCTCAACCTCGGGAGGAGCTCCCGCAGCCTCCTGCCACAGGAGCCCCGGCCTGTGGCCCGACCTCAGGAGCTCGCTTGCTCCTAGCACTCGAGCCCCAGGAGGGATGTTGGAGCAAGGAATTCAAGGAATATCTGATGCAAGGGCGCTGCCGGAGAAGGAGGAGGATGCAGAGCGTGTAGTTCGGCAAGCCACGGCGTGCTGCATCCAGGATGGTGAGTTGTACAGGAAGCGGCCAAACGACGTTTCTTTGCGCTGCATTTCCAGGGACCAGGGGAAGGAGCTGCTAACTGACATACACGATGGGGACTGCGGGCACCACTCGTCATCATGGACCCTCGTCGGCAAAGTATTCCATAGTGGGTTCTACTGGCCCACTGCGCTCAACGACGCAGCTGAGCTAGTGAAGTCCTGTGAAGCCTGCCAGTTCCACGCCAAGCAGATTCATCAGCCGGCTCAGGGTCTCCAGACCATTCCGCTCACGTGGCCGTTCGTGGTCTTGGGGCTGGACATCTTGGGCCCGTTCCCTCGAGCGCCTGGGGGCTACCGCTACCTCTACGTCGCCATCGACAAGTTCACCAAGTGGGCGGAAGTGGAAGCTATCCGCACCATACCAGCCGGCTCTGATGTCAAGTTCATCAAGAGCCTTGTGAGCCGCTTTGGGGTCCCCAACCGTATCATCATAGATAACGGCTCGCAGTTCACTAGTAACCTCTTCAAAACCTACTGTGCTAACCTTGGAACGCATATTTGCTATGCTTCGAACCCAGGCGGGCGCCAACGTGGGCGCCAGCGCGCGCAGCGTCCTTGTTTCCTCTTTGGTGCTAATGAGGCAAGCGCAGGCGCGGAGTACCGAGGCATCAAGCAAAGGTTTCCATATCGGTGCAACGAGACCGAAGACTAGAAGGACAGCAAGACGGAGGTCACCATGGAGCCCAAGACGGCGTCACCACCAGAGCCTTTTGCAGGCGAAGACCACTTTTGTCAGGACAGCTTGTACTAGCTGTCCCCCTTCAAAATTGCCCGCCGTTGTTGGCTCCCTTCCCGCTCAATATTTGGGGAGAGGACCAGGGCCTATATAAGTAGAGCTAGCCACCACTGTAGAGAAAACTTATTGAGAGGCATCTTGCCCACACAACTTCGTCGAGTTCGTCTGTGAGATCTTAGCAAGCTAGGGCGTAGATCGGTAGGAGGGAAAGAACTTCGCGCGCACCCCAGAGTTTGAACCTTAAGGGTTTTTTTCGGAACCCGAGATCTAACAAAAGTGACCCTTATGCTGTGAGGAGAAAGACTGCTATGGAGTATAGGTTCCATACCAAAGAGCAACAAGATTTCTATGAAACCATATTGCTTGACAAGAAGCCCATAGTCTGTGATATGAAGTGGGCTGACTGGAAGTACATTGATGAGAATGAAGACCATTTTCCAGGTGTGCATGAGAGCTTCCGAGCATGTGGAGTGGACAAGTTTGTGGGTCAGAAGCTGACCAAGTGGAATGATGAACTTGCATGCAATTCTACTCCACTGCACACTTCTATCCTAATGGAAGAATAGTTTGGATGTCTGAGGGTACAAGGTACCAATCTACTGTTGATTAGTGGGACAAGTTGATCAATGCCCCTGAAGAGCATGAAGATGACTTGGATGTCTATGCCAAGAAGAAGAAAGACCACAACTCAATGGCCAACATGTACAAGGAGATTCCAGACAACGCTTTGGAAACTCATAAGCTTGGGTCTGTACATTATTTGTTTTGGATTAGCTACTATCAACACTATATTGAGGCATACATTATTGCCCAAATCTGGAGATCACAAGATGATCTGAGGTCATTCAATCAACTTGCTGCATATATTTGATGTGCCTTAGAAATTCAAAGTTATGAGCCTGATTGTTGAAACAATCAAGAGGACAGCTGCAGATCAGAAGAGATCTTGTGGGTATGCTCCACACATTCAGGTGCTCATCAACTCCAAGATGGGCATAGGCACCTACATATTAGATAAGGAGCATCTACCTTTGAGAGCAGATTTTGAGGACAACACTGTTGTCATGAATGAAGAAGATCCCACATCTGTGCAAGCACAAGAAAAGAGAGAGAATGCAAAGGCTGAAAAGGCTGCAAAGATGCCAAGTGTTGAAGAGGCATCTCAAGTGTTTCTCAAGAGCAAACAAGATCAGCTTGCTTATCTGATTCAAGCAACTTTGAGGATAGAGAAGGGCTTGGCCACCCTGACTCAAAATCAGGAGATTTTGGAGAGGATCATTGAGACAAAGTTCTATGATCTTGATCTTAAAGTAACTGAGATGCAGACAGCTGTTGAGTAGTTCCAAGAAGAAGCTGAGGAGAGGAAAGGGCAGGCTACCACAAACGCCTTTCAGAGAGTGCCCAGAGGTCTGCTGTAGTGCTCATGGCTGACACTAGAGCTACCACATCAGCACCAGCAGCCACAGCTTCAGTGCCACCTCCAGTTGCCACTCCACCAGCTACAACAACTTCTACAAATGCTTTCATCCTTGGAGTCGTCTCAACACCACCTCCCGAAGATCAAGCCTAGGGAGACGCATAGCACTATGCATTTTCAAACTTTTTGGTAACTTGTTGCCAAAGGGGGAGAAATGTATAGATCATAGGCTTCGAGAGAGAGTGTTTTTGCTTGTTTGGTCTTTTGTTATTTGGTTGATACTCTTGTGTGTGCTTGTTTGATACTTTTTGTCTGTGTGTGAGCTACTTGTATGATCATGTGTTTGACCATATTCTACCTTAATGCTTGCTTGGATGATATTATCTTTTATATCTCATATATGATCATTCACTTTGCCTTGGTCATGAGTGTATGTTTTTTAATTTCTATCATTTTGAGCGTTCCACCAAGATGTATGTGACATGGAAGAGTAACCCATGATCCTAATCGATTGCACATTTGCATTCAAAAGCAAATTTTAAATAATGCACAAATTTAGGGGGAGCTCTTGCTTATCACATACTTCACAAAAGCGACGATGTATTTCAAATCTTATTATCATTTGTCGAAGCTTTGATCTATATGTTGTCATCAATTACCAAAAAGTGGGAGATTGAAAGTGGAACTATCCCTGGGTGGTTTTGGTAATTCCTAACAACATATAGCTCATTGAACTAATGCTATTTCAAGATGATCATTTCAGAAAGTTCAATGATTGGCATGGCATGCATTAGGAACATGGACCCCTCAAAATGCCAAGGACACATATTGGCTCAACCTCAAGATTCTACATTTTCATTTTAGTGATCCAAGATCACATTGAGTCCATAGGAAAAGCCAATACTATTAAAAGGGGATGAGGTGTTGCTTGATGGCTTGCTTGCTCAAAATGCTTAGTGATATGCTCCAAAAGCCCTCAACCACTTTCTCATATCCACATATGTCCCAAACCAAAAGTCAAACTCGGCCCTACCGATTTGATCTATCCGGCGCCACCGAGTTCATTTGACATAGCCACTGCCAGAAACCCTAGTCATTTCGGTCTCACTAATAGGGATCCCGGTCTCACCGAGATGGGATTGCAAACTCTCTGTTTCCCTTTGTAACGTTTCGGCCCAACCGAGATGAGCGATCGATCCCACCGAGTTCGCAATGAAAACTCTCTGTTTCCCTTTCGTAACGTTTCGGTCTTACCGAAATGAGCGATTCGGTCCCACCGAGTTTGCCTGACCAACTCTCTGTGTGCTTATTAAAAAAATCTGTCCTACCGAGTTTATGTGATCAGTCTCACCGACATTACGTTATGCCCTAACCCTAATGAAATCGGTCCCACCGAGTTGAGATGTCGGTCCCACCGAAAAGCCTAACGTTCACATTTTGAACTAAATCGGTCACCGAGTTTGGTAAATTGTGTGTAACGGTTAGATTTTGTGTGGAGGCTATATATACCCCTCCACCCACTCTTCATTCATGGAGAGAGCCATCAGAACGTGCCTACACTTCCAGCATACATTTTCTGAGAGAGAACCACCTACTCATGTGTTGAGACCAAGATATTCCATTCCAACCACATGAATCTTGATCTCTAGCCTTCCCCAAGTTGCTTTCCACTCAAATCTTCTTTCCACTTAATCCAAATCTGTGAGAGAGAGTTGAGTGTTGGGGAGACCATCATTTGAAGCACAAGAGCAAGGAGTTCATCATCAACACACCATCTATTACCTTTTGGAGAGTGGTGTCTCCTAGATTGGTTAGGTGTCACATGGGAGCCTCCGTCAAGATTGTGGAGTTGAACCAAGGAGTTTGTACGGGCAAGGAGATCGCCTACTTCATGAAGATCTAACCTAGTGAGGCAAGTCCTTCATGGGCGATGGCCATGGTGGGATAGACAAGGTTGCTTCTTCGTGGACCCTTCATAGGTGGAGCCCTCCGTGGACTAGCGCAGCCGTTACCCTTCGTGGGTTGAAGTCTCCATCAACGTGGATGTACGATAGCACCACCTATCGGAACCACGCCAAAAATCTCCGTGTCTACATTATGTTTGCTCCCTCCAAAATCCTCCTTTTACCTTCATGCGCAATGTTTTACATTCCGCTGCTATACTCTTAGACTTGCATGTGCAGGTTGATTGCTTGACTTGTGCTAATTTGCTAAAATCTGCCAAGACTTAAAATTGGGAAAAGGATAGATTTTTATTTGGTCAAGTAGTCTAATCACCCCCCTCTAGACATACTTTCGATCCTACAAGTGGTATCAGAGCTTTGATCTCCATTTGCCTTGATTTCCATAGCTTTTGGTGATCATAGCATGGGCTTCACAACCTAGGAGAGTATGGCATCTAGAGAGGGAAACTACCACCGTAGAGGTCCTTACTTTGATGGTACTAATTTTGGTAGTTGGAAGCATAAGATGAAAATGCATATTCTTGGACATAACCCCGCCGTTTGGGCTATTGTGTGTATTGGCTTGCAAGGTGAATTCTTTGATGGGAGAGAACCAAACCGTGAAGATACCGCGGAAGAGTTGAATATGTTGCAATACAACACTCAAGCTTGCGATATGCTCTTCAATGGATTGTGCCCCAGAGAATTCAACAAAATCGGCCATCTTGAGATGCAAAGGAAATTTGGGATACTTTGATTGATATGCACGAGGGTACCGACTCCGTCAAGGAATCCAAATTGGATGTGCTTCAAAGTCAACTTGACAAGTTCAAAATGAAGGATGGTGAAGGTGTCGCTGAAATGTACTCTAGGCTTGCTCGCATCACAAATGAGATTGCCGGCATAGGAAGTGAAGAGATGGCTGATAGATTCATCATCAAAAAGATCCTAAGAGCCTTGGATGCAAAATATGATACCGTGTGCACATTGATCAAAATGATGCCCAACTACAAAGATATCAAGCCAACGGAAGTCATTGGAAGAATTGTTGCTCATGAGCTGTCACTCAAGGATAAGGAAGAGCTTCACAACAAGTCAAGTAGTGCTTACAAAGGCTCATGTCATGCTCCTACATCATCAAGTGAGAAACAGACCTTCAGTGAGGAAATGAGGCTAATGGTGAAGAACTTCAACAAGTTCTACAAGAGTAGAAGCAAGGAAAGAAGTTCCAAGTCAAGGTCCTACAATGACAAAAGATCTTCGAGTCGTGAGCGTGATTGCTACAATTGTGGAAAACCTGGACACTACTCATATGAGTGTACGACCCCCTACAAAAGAAGAGAAGATTCACCCAAAAGGAGAAGTAGAAGAGAAGAATCACCACCAAGAGAGAGGAGTAGAGATGATCGTTATGAATGAAGAACCTCTTGGAGAAGCAAGGATTCATAAAGGAAGGACACATCATCAAAGAGCGACACAAAACAAAGACATCAAGCTCACGTTGGTGAATGGGTATCCGACTCCGACTCCGACCATCACTCTGAATGAAGTTATCACTCCGACTCCGAATATACTCAAGCTGAAGGTGTTGCCGGTCTAGCACTTGTGTCAACCAAGTCCTATGACATATTTGACTCACCAAATGAAGGAATTGGAAGATGCTTCATGGCTAAAGGCCCAAAGGTATCACACCCCGAGTATGTTGATTTCAATAGTGATGAAGATGATTTGCTAGGTGATGAAGATTTACTTGTTGACAACTCTAGTGATGAAAACTATGATGAACTTGCTATTAATCATGCTAATCAAGATAAAACGAATGATGATGATGATAAGAAGGAGATTGAGCATCTAACTAAAGAGCTAAACACTCTTAAGTTAGCTCATGAAACTACCTTGGAAGATCATCGAGAACTTTTAAAGACTCATGAGAAGTTACGCTTTGAAAAGCTCAACCTTGAGCGAGAGCATGGGTTCTTAAAAGCAATCAATGATGATCTTCACAAGAAAAGTTCTTCTTACATTGCCAAGCGTTTACTCTTGTCTACTTATATGCCACAAGTTAATCTAGCAACAAGAGCAAGAAAGATTCTTCTTCTAGTAGTAACAATAATCGTGTTAAATCCAATCTTGTTGCTTCTAGTAGTTCTCTTGATTCCACTAATGATTCTCTTAGCCAAGTTACACTTGAGCAAGAAAAGAGCTTATTGAAGGGAATTATAGAGAAAGGTGTTTACAAGAGCCTTGTCGGAAGTAAGCAATTTGAGGAAATTGTACGCAATCAAGGAAGGCACCGGAAGAATCAAGGTGTTGGTTTTGAACGAAAGTTCAATGCTAATGGAGTTGAGTGGGAAGAAGATCAATACCCCAAGACGAAGTTTGTTCCTCAACAAGAGAAGTATGATCCTACTTCTTTCCAAGGGACACAAGCTCAAGATGATCTTCCACCACAAGACCACAAGCTAAAGGGCAAGGACAAGCTTCAAGAGGAGATTGATGCATTTGAAGAAGCTCCTAAGGCCTTGGTCAAGTGGGTTCCCAAGACTACATCAAGTTCTACTTCATCAAGTACGACTACAACTCCAAGGATCCCATCAAGATGATGTGGATCCCGAAGAAGAAGAACTAGAGAGTTCTTGAGGGTGACTCCGCCAACATACTTCACTCATATCATTTTGGCAAGGGCAAGTGAAAACAACTTCCACATCTTGCACTAGTTCAAGGAGTCACAAACCTTCTTGTTGGTAAGACAAGGGACAAGTACTGGTGCACATCAGTCCTAAACAAACGGTTTTTTACCCCTTTCCGCGACGACATCTGGAACCATCGCCAAGTGAGTGTGGGCGATAGGGGGGTCCTTCCCACACGACCCAGAAACCGTCGGGGATATGCCCTCCTGGCACACACGTTCGGCAAAATGAGGTCGTGTGCGACCGGCGAGCGCTCAGATACGGAAATACATACAGTAGAGCTAAAAATACAAATATATGGCGAAATTGTTTCCGATCGCAAGTACATCCCACACAGTCAGTCCCCGCTAAACGTTTCCGTTCGTATGCACATCCCACACAGTCGTTCCATGGAAAACGTTTCCGTTCACTGGTACATCACGCACAATTTTTCCCGTTAAATCATTTGTGATAGCGTTGCCATTGCACACGATATTAATAATTTTATCGTTTGCGTTATTGAATGCATCACACACACGATGCATAGAAAGAAACTGTGTGGCAAAGGCTATCCATCACACACACTTTTTATGTGATAAACGTTTGCGGAAGGTGGCCTAACGCAAACAGTTTTCAAGAGAAAGTCATGTGTGTAGTGGAGATTGATCGCACACGTAGTGGATCCTAGAAACATTTCTGATCTCCACGTATATCGTAGACGTTTCTCTTTTGCAAACCGTGTGCACTGTAATCCCTATTTAATCCATAATTAATCCAATTAATCCCTAATTTAAAAATTACATGTTATGAATTTGAAAGTAGGCAATCACTTATTTCATATCTAGCCATGTTTATTACAAATATAGCTTCAACCACAAATCCGTAATTCAATGCACATGTACATATACTGAAGAACTACAGAAGCACCAAGTTAAGAATGATGAACCACAGTTGTACTAAAGACTACAAAGAGAGAGGCGAAAGACATTCTGGTTGCTGGAGAAGGTGAAGCGGAATGCCCATATTGTGCCCTCCTCCATGCGTAAGGTGCGCACGACTCTAGGCCAACCCCTTGTGATGGCTGCCCGTCCATCCTTCACTGTCTTCATTAGGACTTCTTGATGCTCATTGTAGTCTGAATGAAATACATTAACCTTCATTGCGTGTCCACCAATCATGTACTTAGCGAGGTAATCTTGAGTGAACTGCTTCGGGAACCACTGGGAATGAAAAAGATTCAGACATTGTTGTCTGACAACTCATTATGGGCAGTAAAAAGAGAAGGCTGCAGAGTTTGTAGTTACCATCCTACAGCTCACTGTTGTGTTGGATAGAGCATAAACAAATAATTTGCTTGCCACCATTCGTATCTTTTTGCTAATAATCCTTATCAGTTTCCTCACTTGATGCTTGTTCATCAATATCTCATTGCCCCATATGCAAAAAGAGTCGATGCGTGGATCCTTGCCAAGGGCATATGTACCTACAAGCAACAACTCAATATTAGAAGCTAACTAGTGTCTAGGCCTGAATCTATGTGCACTACATAATGGAACGACGGGGGGAGTACAAGCCGAGGGATGAAGCTAATCTCGGCGGAAAATGGTGGCCACTCCCGTTGTTGTCCTGCATAAGTAGTGGAAATGCATGATAAGTACAACAATCTTAACATCAAACAAATATAGCAAAGGTAAAAAAACATCATCTCCAAATGATAGCTTGAATGTGTTGGTTTCAGCATGCTGTTAAAGCAGATATAAAATGGAAGGCAATGTTACCGATAGCAGGCTTAACATCCATCAAATATTGCAATTCAAACTGGTATTGTTGAAAATGAATAGAACGTAGGTAATGCTTAAACATCACCCTGGACAAATGTGTAAAACTGAAATAAAGGGCATGTGTTAACTACACCAGGAATAACTGGAACCAAATATAGCCGTTCAAACTGGTATTGATGTAGTCGAGCGGCACAGTTCCGACTTGCACATAATGAACCACACATTGTGAATGACTGAAATAAACAAGGCATAAATGACCAGTATAACAACCAAATATAGCCATTGAAAACTGGACAGAGTCTCACTGCAACCAACCTAACAAGCAAATAAAGATAAACAGGGCATATGCTTGAAAATTGGACAAATGCTCACTTCAACCAACCTAACAAGCAGATAAAGATAAACAAGGCATGTGCTTGATAACTGGAGAAATGCTAAAAAAGGAAACCTAACAACCAAATACAGATAAACAAGGCATCTGCTTGATAACTGGACAAATGCTATAAAAAAGCAACCTAACAACCAAATAGAGATAAACAAGGCATCTGCTTGATAACTGGACAAATACTCACTGCAACCAAACTATGAACCAAATACAGATAAACAAGGCATCTGCTCGATAACTGAAAAAATGCTCACTCCAACCAACCTAACAACCATATACAGATAAACAAGGAATCTACTCGCTATAATCAACCAAATATAGCCATTCGTGAAACTAAAGTGGACGATTCATACTTAAACATCACATAGACCTATTGAACAATACTTTTTTGCATAACTGAAATAATTAAACACGGCACAGTTAAAGCACCGCACGGAAAATGATACTACAACAAAGGGTACGGGTTGGCAAGATAGAAAAGGTAATATTTGCTGATAGAATGTTGCCTCACATTTCATGGACGGGATCCTTCGAGTTGGAAGAGCACAGACCCATGGTGCACTCTCTGATGTCACAGATGGGCTGTTTCACCTTAGAAGAACCTTCGTGGGTGCCCTCCTCATGGTCGTGGTCGTGGTGGATGAGATCTGACTTGGCAATTGAGGATCCCAAGCCGCCATCGTAGAACGTGTCCTTCAGAAGTGACAAAATGGGCTCGATGGTGTATAAAGCTCGCAAATCCTTGACCACTTGGCGGAGGAGATCAGCGGCAGGGTCGTCGAAGAGATCGATGGCGGTTGAACCAGAGGGGTTGGGGATGGACCACTTAACCTGTGACATGGCCCGCGTGAAGCCGTCGGTGTGGACGAGCTTGATGTCGTAGCCAGCTTTCCTGAGATACAGTAATACGCTAGCCCGCTGACACGAAGCCTTCGACATGGCAACGTAGTCAATGTCTTCGCTGGCTTCTGCGGCGACGTGTTGCTCCAGGATCGACAGGTCGGGGCAAATGGCGGCCACCTCGCCAACGTCCGCCGGAGAGGCCATGATAAACCTCTTCTTGGCCGAACGCTCGTCGGGCTCCCCGGGATACGTGGTCGAGCTTAGGCTGCGACATTCTGGAGCAGGGGAGGTGGATCTGGCGGGGAGGGTCACCGCAGGCCTCATCTAAAAACTTAGGGGAGTGGGGTGACGGTATGGGAATCGCTGGATAACCTGAACTTTATTATCTAAGCTAGGAGGAACGGGAAGACCGGCAGGGTTGGCGGCGGCAGCCGTGAGCTAGGGTTCGAAGGGGGGAGGGGTCAGGTGGGGGACTGTGGAGGGGGCTGGTGTTTGAGGATACGCCACGGCTACTGAAAATTTTAGTAATGGTCGGTGGAGATGGTGGTGGACGAGGGAGGGCGACGGTTCAAATGCCTCGGCTGCTAAATTTTTACTATAAGGTCGGTGCTGGAGGAGTGTGGGCGACGGTTGAAGTACGACGGCTACTAAAATTTGGGTAAAGGAATTGATGCGGGGCGGGAGTGCCTAAGATTGCGCACGGTCCAATAACAATATGCGTGTATGATAATAAGGAAAAGTGGCGCGGATCCGCCGATTTTTGCAACGCTAAAGGCAGGTAGTTTGTTTTTTATATTTCTAGCTAGCTGGTCTATCGCACACGGTTCGTCCTAATTTCCAAATAAACTTAGCCGCCTTTAGCTTCCACAGGTGGTGGTTTTACATCGCACTTGCATCGCACACGGTTCAGCTAGTACCTCCACCCTTTGCTCGCGCTTGCGCGATCATGGTGATTTCAGCGCACTTGCATCACACATGGTTGAGCCAGTACCTCCACCCTTTGCTCGCGCTTGCACGGTCGTGGTGATTTCAGCGCACTTGCATCACACACAGTTGAGCTAGTACCTCCACCTTAATTTGCTTGTGCTTGCGCCGTCGTGGTGATTCACATCGCACTTGTATCGCACACGGTTTAGATATTATACCCCGTGTCCGTTGAGGATCATCAGAGTCTTTGCAGCAAAAAATAACGTTAGGGAGGGTCAAAAGACAGCCACACCAGCATGTGGCCCAAATATATATGAGTGAAAAGGGTGGAATGTGATGTTCAAAATTCCAATGCACAACTTTGACCCTGCGGGCCCACGGTTGGGCACGTCATTGAAGATCGGTGAGAGGGGCCAGAAGTCAAGAACCACCTCGAAGTGGCCAAATATATGTACGAATATTGGGGATGTTTAAAACTTTAAATACACAGTGCATAACTTTGGTGGCACCTGCCTCGCAAACCCGAAAGCACCCTAACAACCACCTAGCTAGGATATATATAATGACATAATGTCGTACCTAGCTAGGATGCTTGGCCCACCACCTCCCACTTCGTGTCAGTGGGGCAGATGCACGTAATGATCGATACTTTGGTCATACATGCATGTTGCCATGACCTACCATAAGACGGACCAATGAATCTTTCTTTTGGGCAAATGACAGTTGTTGTTGTCATAAACCGCTTGGGCCAATAGATTGAACCATCATAAACATCGCACGAGAGGGACCACAAAACCAGCACCTCTTGCATGCGGCCCAAAATGATGTATGTTGGGAAGGGGTGATGTGTGTTTTCAATATAGAATAATGTACAATTTAGATGTGGTGCCTACCTCTCGACACAGACAACAACCATGAAGGCAAGGTAGTTAAGGACGAGATACGTACGCAGGGTTTGATGTAGGTCGAACCCAGCAATCCGAGCATCTGGGAGGGAATCCTGACAACGCATGAGCTCGAGCTTTGGTTGACCGACATTTGACGGTGACCGGCCCTAACATGAACTAGGAGGAATCCATTCATGGCCAACACATACCCCTCATTATCGGTAAAAGGGATGATATATATATATATATACACTCGGGGAGCCCATAGATATCCGTGTCGTCACAAAAAACCGCACAAGGGAGACGTGGTTGATCAGAAGACCCCGTATACACTGCATACGGCCCGAAAATATGTATGGGTACGATGGTGTATGATGTGTTTAAATCCCAAATGCACAACGTTGATGGGCCTGAAGGAAATATGCCCTAGAGGCAATAATAAAGTATTATATATTTCCTTATATCATGATAAATGTTTATTATTCATGCTAGAATTGTATTAACCGGAAACATAATACATGTGTGAATACATAGACAAACAGAGTGTCACTAGTATGCCTCTACTTGACTAGCTCGTTAATCAAAGATGGTTATGTTTCCTAGCCATAGACATGAGTTGTCATTTGATTAACGGGTTCACCTCATTAGGAGAATGACGTGATTGACATGACCCATTACGTTAGCTTAGCACCCGATCGTTTAGTATGTTGTTATTGCTTTCTTCATGACTTATACATGTTCCTATGACTATGAGATTATGCAACTCCCGTTTACCGTCGGAACACTTTGTGTGCTACCAAACGTCACAACGTAACTGGGTGATTATAAAGGTGCTCTACAGGTGTCTCCAAAGGTACTTGTTGGGTTGGCGTATTTCGAGATTAGGATTTGTCACTCCGATTGTCCGAGAGGTATCTCTGGGCCCACTCGGTAATGCACATCACTTTAAGCCTTGCAAGCATTGTGACTAATGAGTTAGTTGCGGGATGATGTATTACGGAATGAGTAAAGAGACTTGCCGGTAACGAGATTGAACTAGGTATCGAGATACCGACGATCGAATCTCGGGCAAGTAACATACCGATGACAAAGGGAACAACGTATGTTGTTATGCGGTCTGACCGATAAAGATCTTCGTAGAATATGTGGGAGCCAATATGGGCATCCAGGTCCCGCTATTGGTTATTGACCGGAGAGGTGTCTCGGTCATGTCTACATAGTTCTCGAACCCAAAGGGTCCGCACGCTTAAAGTTACGATGACAGTTATATTATGAGTTTATATGTTTTGATGTACCGAAGGTTGTTTGGAGTCCCGGATGTGATCACAGACAT
Source organism: Aegilops tauschii subsp. strangulata (assembly GCF_002575655.3). Lineage (NCBI taxonomy): Eukaryota > Viridiplantae > Streptophyta > Magnoliopsida > Poales > Poaceae > Aegilops > Aegilops tauschii. Next base: position 186,041,556 of record NC_053040.3, read on the forward strand.
GACGAGGAGTCTCGAAATGGTCGAGACGTAAAGATTGATATATTGGACGACTATATTCGGACACCGGAAGTGTTCCGGAGAAGTTTTGGATTAAACCGAAGTGCCGGAGGGTTACCGGAACCCCCCGGGGAAGTATTGGGCCTTAGTGGGCCTTGAGGGGGGAGAGAGGGCAGAAGCCAGGAGGTGGCGCGCCCCCTCCCAGGAGGAGTCCTGGTTGGACTAGGAGAGGGGGGCTCAACCCCCTTTCCCTCTCCCTCTCCCTCTCTTTCCTTCCCCCCTTCTTTTCCTAGTAGGACTAGGAAAGGGGAGTCCTACTCCTACTAGGAGGAGGACTCCCCCCTCTCTTTGGCGCGCCAAGGGCAGCCGGCCTCCCCCTTGCTCCTTTATATACGGGGGCAGGGGGGCACCTCTAGACACACTTGATATACGATATTTTAGCCGTGTGCGGTGCCCCCCTCCACCATATTACACCTCGATAATACCGTTGCGGAGCTTAGGCAAAGCCCTGCGTCGGTGGAACATCATCATCGTCACCACGCCGTCGTGCTGACGAAACTCTCCCTCAACACTCGGCTGGATCGGAGTTCGAGGGACGTCATCGAGCTGAACGTGTGTATAACTTGGAGGTGCCGTACGTTCGGTACTTGATCGGTCGGATCGTGAAGACGTATGACTACATCAAACGCGTTGTGATATCGCTTCCGCTGTCGGTCTACGAGGGTACGTGGACAACACTCTCCCCTCTCGTTGCTATGCATCACCATGATCTTGCGTGTGCGTAGGAATTTTTTTGAAATTACTACGTTCCCCAACAGTGGCATCCGAGCCTGGTTTTATGCGTTGATGCTATGCACGAGTAGAACACAAGTGAGTTGTGGGCGATATAAGTCATACTGCTTTCCAGCATGTCATACTTTGGTTCAGCGGTATTGTGAGATGAAGTGGCCCGGACCGACATTACGCGTACGCTTACGCGAGACTGGTTTCACCGTTCAGAGCAGTCGTTGCTTAAAGGTGACTGGCGGGTGTCTGTCTCTCTCACTTTAGTTGAACCGAGTGTGGCTACGCCCGATCCTTGCGAAGGTTAAAACAACACCAACTTGACAAACTATCGTTGTGGTTTTGATGCGTAGGTAAGAACGGTTCTTGCTAAGCCCGTAGCAGCCACGTAAAACTTGCAACAACAAAGTAGAGGACGTCTAACTTGTTTTTGCAGGGCATGTTGTGATGTGATATGGTCAAGACATGATGTGATATAATTTGTTGTATGAGATGATCATGTTTTGTAATCGAGTTATCGGCAACTGGCAGGAGCCATATGGTTGTCGCTTTATTGTATGAGATGCAATCGCCATGTAATAGTTTTACTTTATCACTAAGCGGTAGCGATAGTCGTAAAAGCAAATAGTTGGCGAGACAACAACGATGCTACGATGGAGATCAAGGTGTCGCGCTAGTGACGATGGTGATCATGACGGTGCTTCGGAGATGGAGATCACGGGCACGGTGCTTCGGAGATGGAGATCACAAGCACAAGATGATGATGGCCATATCATATCACTTATATTGATTGCATGTGATGTTAATCCTTTATGCATCTTATCTTGCTTTGTTTGACGGTAGCATTATAAGATGATCTCTCTCTAAAATTTCAAGATAAAAGTGTTCTCCCTGAGTATGCACCGTTGCGAAAGTTCTTCGTGCTGAGACACCACGTGATGATCGGGTGTGATAGGCTCTACGTTCAAATACAACGGGTGCAAAACATTTGCACACGCGGAATACTGAGGTTAAACTTGACGAGCCTAGCATATGCAGATATGGCCTCGGAACACGGAGACCGAAAGGTTGAGCGTGAATCATATAGTAGATATGATCAACATATTGATGTTCACCATTGAAACTACTCCATCTCATGTGATGATCGGACATGGTTTAGTTGATTTGGATCACGTAATCACTTAGATGATTAGAGGGATATCTATCTAAGTGGGAGTTCTTAAGTAATATGATTAATTGAACTTAAATTTATCATGAACTTAGTACCTGATAGTATCTTGCTTGTCTATATTAATTGTAGATAAATGGCCCGTGCTGTTGTTCCGTTGAATTTTAATGCGTTCCTTGAGAAAGCTAAGTTGAAAGATGATGGTAGCAATTACACGGACTGGGTCCGTAACTTGAGGATTATCCTCATTGCTGCACAGAAGTATTACGTCCTGGAAGCACCGCTAGGTGCCAGGCCTCCTGCAAGAGCTACGCCAGTAGTTATGAACGTCTGGCAGAGCAAAGCTGATGACTACTCAATAGTTCAGTGTGCCATGCTTTACGGCTTAGAACCGGGTCTTCAACGACGTTTTGAACGTCATGGAGCATATGAGATGTTCCAGGAGTTGAAGTTAATATTTCAAGCAAATGCCCGGATTGAGAGATATGAAGTCTCCAATAAGTTCTATAGCTGCAAGATGGAAGAGAATAGTTCTGTCAGTGAGCATATACTCAGAATGTCTGGGTATAATAATCACTTGATTCAACTTGGAGTTCAACTTCCGGATGATTGCGTCATTGACATAATTCTTCAATCACTGCCACCAAGCTACAAGAGCTTCGTGATGAACTATAACATTCAAGGGATGGATAAGACAATTCCCGAGCTCTTTGTAATGCTAAAGGCAGCGGAGGTAGAAATCAAAAAGGAGCATCAAGTGTTGATGGTCAGTAAAACCACTAGTTTCAAGAAAAAGGGCAAAGGGAAGAAGAAAGGGAACTTCAAGAAGAACAACAAGCAAGTTGCTGTTCAGGAGAAGAAATCCAAGTCTGGACCTAAGCCTGAAACTGAGTGCTTCTACTGTAAGCAAACTGGTCACTGGAAGCGGAACTGCCCCAAGTATTTGGCGGATAAGAAGGATGGCAAGGTTAACAAAGGTATATGTGATATACATGTTATTGATGTGTACCTTACTAATACTCGCAGTAGCACCTGGGTATTTGATACTGGTTCTGTTGCTAATATTTGCAACTCGAAACAGGGGCTACGGATTAAGCGAAGATTGGCTAAGGATGAGGTGACGATGCGCGTGGGAAATGGTTCCAAAGTCGATGTGATCGCCGTCGGCACGCTACCTCTACATCTACCTTCGGGATTAGTTTTAGACCTAAATAATTGTTATTTGGTGCCAGCGTTGAGCATGAACATTATATCTGGATCTTGTTTAATGCGAGACGGTTATTCATTTAAATCAGAGAATAATGGTTGTTCTATTTATATGAATAATATCTTTTATGGTCATGCACCCTTGAAGAGTGGTCTATTTTTAATGAATCTCGATAGTAGTGATACACATATTCATAATGTCGAAGTCAAAAGATGCAGAGTTGATAATGACAGTGCGACTTATTTGTGGCACTGCCGTTTGGGTCATATCGGTGTAAAGCGCATGAAGAAACTCCATACTGATGGAATTTTGGAATCACTTGGTACTTGCGAACCGTGCCTTATGGGCAAGATGACCAAAACACCGTTCTCCGGAACTATGGAGAGAGCAACAGATTTGTTGGAAATCATACATATAGATGTATGTGGTCCGATGAATATTGAGGCTCGTGGCGGATATCGTTATTTCCTCACCTTCACAGATGATTTGAGCAGATATGAGTATATCTACTTAATGAAACATAAGTCTGAAACATTTGAAAAGTTCAAAGAATTTCAGAGTGAAGTTGAAAATCATCGTAACAAGAAAATAAAATTCCTACGATCTGATCGTGGAGGAGAATATTTGAGTTACGAGTTTGGCCTACATTTGAAACAATGCGGAATAGTTTTGCAACTCACGCCACCCGGAACACCACAGCGTAATGGCGTGTCCGAACGTCGTAATCGTACTTTATTAGATATGGTGCGATCTATGATGTCTCTTACTGATTTACCGCTATCATTTTGGGGTTATGCTTTAGAGACGGTTGCATTCACTCTAAATAGGACACCATCGAAATCCGTTGAGACGACGCCTTTTGAACTATGGTTTGGCAAGAAACCGAAGTTGTCGTATCTTAAAGTTTGGGGTTGCGATGCTTATGTGAAGAAACTTTAACCTGATAAGCTCGAACCTAAATCAGAGAAATGTGTCTTCATAGGATACCCAAAGGAGACTGTTGGGTACACCTTCTATCACAGATCCGAAGGCAAGATATTCGTTGCTAAGAATGGATCCTTTCTAGAGAAGGAGTTTCTCTCGAAAGATGTGAGTGGGAGGAAAGTAGAACTTGATGAGGTAACTGTACCTGCTCCCTTATTGGAAAGTAGATCATCGCAGAAATCAGTTTCTGTGACACCTACACCAATTAGTGAGGAAGTTAATGATAATGATCATGAAACTTCAGATCAAGTTATTACTGAACCTCGTAGGTCAACTAGATCAAGATCTGCACCAGAATGGTACGGCAATCCAGTTCTGGAGGTCATGTTACTAGACCATGACGGACCTACGAACTATGAAGAAGCGATGGTGAGCCCAGATTCCGCAAAATGGCTTGAAGCCATGAAATCCGAGATGGGATCCATGTATGAGAACAAAGTATGGACTTTGGTTGACTTGCCCGATGGTCGGCAAGCCATTGAAAATAAATGGATCTTCAAGAAGAAGACTGACGCTGATGGTAATGTTACTGTCTATAAAGCTCGACTTGTTGCGAAAGGTTTTCGACAAGTTCAAGGGATTGACTACGATGAGACCTTCTCACCCGTAGCGATGCTTAAGTCTGTCCGAATCATGTTAGCAATTGCCGCATTTTATGATTATGAAATTTGGCAAATGGATGTCAAAACTGCATTCCTGAATGGATTTCTGGAAGAAGAGTTGTATATGATGCAACCGAAAGGTTTTGTCGATCCAAAGGGAGCTAACAAAGTGTGCAAGCTCCAGCGATCCATTTATGGACTGGTGCAAGCCTCTCGGAGTTGGAATAAACGCTTTGATAGTGTGATCAAAGCATTTGGTTTTATACAGACTTTTGCAGAAGCCTGTATTTACAAGAAAGTGAGTGGGAGCTCGATAGCATTTCTGATATTATATGTGGATGACATATTACTGATTGGAAATGATATAGAATTTCTGGATAGCATAAAGGGATACTTGAATAAGAGTTTTTCAATGAAATACCTCGGTGAAGCTGCATATATATTAGGCATTAAGATCTATAGAGATAGATCAAGACGCTTAATTGGACTTTCACAAAGCACATACCTTGACAAAGTTTTGAAGAAGTTCAAAATGGATCAAGCAAAGAAAGGGTTCTTGCCTGTACTACAAGGTGTGTGATTGAGTAAGACTCAATGCCCGACCACTGCAGAAGATAGAGAGAAGATGAAAGATGTTCCCTATGCTTCAGCCATAGGCTCTATCATGTATGCAATGCTGTGTACCAGACCTGATGTGTCCCTTGCTATAAGTTTAGCAGGGAGGTACCAAAGTAATCCAGGAGTGGATCACTGGACAGCGGTCAAGAACATCCTGAAATACCTGAAAAGGACTAAGGATATGTTTCTCGTTTATGGAGGTGACAAAGAGCTCATTGTAAGGGGTTACGTTGATGCAAGCTTTGACACTGATCCGGACGATTCGAAATCGCAAACCGGATACGTATTTACATTGAACGGTGGAGCTGTCAGTTGGTGCAGTTCTAAGCAAAGTGTCGTGGCGGGATCTACGTGTGAAGCGGAATACATAGCTGCTTCGGAAGCAGCAAATGAAGGAGTTCATATCCGATCTAGGTGTCATACCTAGTACATCGGGACCAATGAAAATCTTTTGTGATAATACTGGTGCAATTGCCTTAGCAAAGGAATCCAGATTTCACAAGAGAACCAAGCACATCAGAAGACGCTTCAATTCCATCCGGGATTTAGTCCAGGTGGGAGACATAGAAATTTGCAAGATACATACGGATCTGAATGTTGCAGACCCGTTGACTAAGCCTCTTCCGCGAGCAAAACATGATCAGCACCAAGACTCCATGGGTGTAAGAATCATTACTATGTAATCTAGATTATTGACTCTAGTGCAAGTGGGAGACTGAAGGAAATATGCCCTGGAGGCAATAATAAAGTATTATATATTTCCTTATATCATGATAAATGTTTATTATTCATGCTAGAATTGTATTAACCGGAAACATAATACATGTGTGAATACATAGACAAACAGAGTGTCACTAGTATGCCTCTACTTGACTAGCTCGTTAATCAAAGATGGTTATGTTTCCTAGCCATAGACATGAGTTGTCATTTGATTAACAGGATCACCTCATTAGGAGAATGACGTGATTGACATGACCCATTACGTTAGCTTAGCACCCGATCGTTTAGTATGTTGCTATTGCTTTCTTCATGACTTATACATGTTCATATGACTATGAGATTATGCAACTCCCGTTTACCGGAGGAACACTTTGTGTGCTACCAAACGTCACAACGTAACTGGGTGATTATAAAGGTGCTCTACAGGTGTCTCCAAAGGTACTTGTTGGGTTGGCGTATTTCGAGATTAGGATTTGTCACTCCGATTGTCGGAGAGGTATCTCTGGGCCCACTCGGTAATGCACATCACTTTAAGCCTTGCAAGCATTGTGACTAATGAGTTAGTTGCGGGATGATGTATTACGGAACGAGTAAAGAGACTTGCCGGTAACGAGATTGAACTAGGTATCGAGATACCGACGATCGAATCTCGGGCAAGTAACATACCGATGACAAAGGGAACAACGTATGTTGTTATGCGGTCTGACCGATAAAGATCTTCGTAGAATATGTGGGAGCCAATATGGGCATCCAGGTCCCGCTATTGGTTATTGACCGGAGAGGTGTCTCGGTCATGTCTACATAGTTCTCGAATCCAAAGGGTCCGCACGCTTAAAGTTACGATGACAGTTATATTATGAGTTTATATGTTTTGATGTACCGAAGGTTGTTCGGAGTCCCGGATGTGATCACGGACATGACGAGGAGTCTCGAAATGGTCGAGACATAAAGATTGATATATTGGACGACTATATTCGGACACCGGAAGTGTTCCGGAGAAGTTTCGGATTAAACCGGAGTGCCGGAGGGTTACCGGAACCCCCCGTGGAAGTATTGGGCCTTAGTGGGCCTTGAGGGGAGAGAGAGGGCAGCAGCCAGGAGGTGGCGCACCCCCTCCCAGGAGGAGTCCTAGTTGGACTAGGATAGGGGGGCGCAGCCCCCTTTCCCTCTCCCTCTCCCTCTCTTTCCTTCCCCCCTTCTTTTCCTAGTAGGACTAGGAAAGGGGAGTCCTACTCCTACTAGGAGGAGGACTCCCCCCTTTCTTTGGTGCGCCAAGGGCAGCCGGCCTCCCCCTTGCTCCTTTATATACGGGGGCAGGGGGCACCTCTAGACACACTTGATATACGATATTTTAGCCGTGTGCGGTGCCCCCCTCCACCATATTACACCTCGATAATACCGTTGCGGAGCTTAGGCAAAGCCCTGCGTCGGTGGAACATCATCATCGTCACCACGCTGTCATGCTGACGAAACTCTCCCTCAACACTCGGCTGGATCGGAGTTCGAGGGACGTCATCGAGCTGAACGTGTGTAGAACTTGGAGGTGTCGTACGTTCGGTACTTGATCGGTCGGATCGTGAAGACGTACGACTACATCAACCGCGTTGTGATAACACTTCCGCTGTCGGTCTACGAGGGTACGTGGACAACACTCTCCCCTCTCGTTGCTATGAATCACCATGATCTTGCGTGTGCGTAGGAATTTTTTTGAAATTACTACGTTCCCCAACAGGGCCACGGCAAGTACATTACAAACCGAACACCGTACCCGACTCCAAGCCTGGTTCAATACCTATGATGTCAGTTTCCCAACTTCAAGGCGGTACGGGGGGGGGGTCGTCCCACGCATGCGCTCAAACTTTATTTTGTCTAGCATGGGACACATCTATATATATCTATACACTATACACATATATAGTGTGTGAGTTACTATGAAAGTTGCTCGTTTGATGAAGCCAATCCGACGGTACAGAGATGGCAAATCCGAGCACTACTGGCCGTTGGATATCATCTACATTCCACCAGAGTCTGCCACATGTACAATCTAGAAGACTCCATTGTTGAACTTAAGCATAATGCACAAACCTCAAAACACAAGCACTTCTCCTTTGTTCTCTAGAATCTTCCATATCTTAATCGCCCAAACCTTTTTTTCTAAATGAATTGTCACTTTTTGTTTTTACGTTTACAATGCACAATTCCATGAATCTTAAAATAGATTTTTTACAAAACTAATTGATTTTGGATGAGATGAACTATAAGAATTAAACGAACATCTACATCATGCATATCTGGGAGAAGAGGCGGGAAACCCATGAGAGGAGTGGCAAGAAACGGTAGCCTGTTTTGAATGAAAACCTAGTAGAGAAGGAAGCGTGAGCTACACGACACATGCGCACAGTGCTTACCCATGTACTGCATGTGCTGTCGAAAGGGCTGACGGTTGTCGTTCGATCTGGGAGCATCCAACGGTGCACACGTATGATCCGTGGGGTTTGGGTTCTAGCCAGTCAGAACGCAGAACTCAGATCGCGCGCGCAGCAAGGGGGCGGGGGGGATATCATACGAAAACCAACATCTGGTGAAAACCGGTGAAAACCACGAGAAAAATATGTTTTGAAGTTTCAAAAAAATGCGGGATGTTAAGAGGATGATGTTTTATTGGCACACAAAATCTCAAGTTGAAACACATTAAGAGATGTGAGCTATGAAAAAGACAAAATCAGTGTTGAATAGTGCCAAATAGTAATGCCACTATTCAGGGCGGAATTTTTCTTTTTCATAGCTCACATCTCGTAATGTTTTTCAACTTGAAATTTTGTGTCGCAATAAAACATCACCTTCTTAACATCCCACATTTTTTCAGTTTTTTATGAAACTTTAAAATATGGTTTCCCCGAAGTTTTCATTGAATATCGGCTTTCGTGAGTGAACCGTGTGCTATTTGAAAACATTTCGTGAGAAGAATCTGGGTTTTTAAATCCCTGTATACCAAAACTAAGATGAAAATCGTGAAACCTGCCATGGTGTCACGACATCGCACTTATATGTCGAGGAATTTTTTTTCGTCCATTGTGGCGCAAGTTTTATTACAAGCCTCTTACAAACCGGAGCTTCTCTGAAAGAAGCCTCGTGGTTCCGATAGGGAAACGTGTCCCCCTTGTGGGCGAAACGTAATCACTGCCTCTTTTCACCTTGTATTTTCATCTACGGGCAACATGGAATGACAGAATATCCGTGCTGAAATTTAAACTTATTCAGGGTTCGTTTGGCCTTTTTATACACTAACTGAGTTTCCTAGGCATTTAATGTCCATAATTCAAATCTGAACTACAAATACATGCTCCAGTTCACCAAAATGGCTAGAAAAATTATACATGTGTCCTTGGGTGCATGTTTAGGTCCCATGCCAGGAATGGGAACGAATTACAACCGTACTGGTGTCATGGCTCATACTCAAACATTTCGAATCTCGGTTTTTAAGTCCCCATAAATCCTAAACTCACTAGAAAGTCATCAAAGGTGGCATGGTGTCACGTCATGGCACATATATGTCATGGTAAAAACATTGTCCAATTTGGGCCAATCTTTATTACAAACCTCTTACAAAAACTGGAGCTTCTCTCAAAGAAGCCTCGTGGTTCTGATAGGGAAACATGTTCCCCTTGTGGGCGAAACGTAATCACTGCCTCTTTTCGCCTTGTATTTTCCCATTGGCAACATGGAACCACAGGATATCCGTGCTGAAATTTAAACTTTTTCAGGGTTCGTTTGGCCTTTTTATACACTAATTGAATTTCCTAGGCATTTAATGTCCATAATTCAAATCTGAACTACAAATCATGCTCCAGTTCACCAAAATGGCTAGAAAAATTATACATGTGTCCTTGGGTGCATGTTTAGGTCTCATGCCAGGAATGGGAACGAATTACAACCGTACCGGTGTCCTGGCTCTTCCTCAAACATTTCGAATCTCGGTTTTTAAGTCCCCATAAATCCTAAACACACCAGAAAGTCATCAAAGGTGGCAAGGTGTCATGTCATGGCACATATATGTCGTGGTAAAAACATTGCCAATTTGGGCCAAGCTTTATTACAAACCTCTTACAAACCGGAGCCTGTCGCAAGAACCCTCGTGGTTTCGATAGGGAAACGTGTCCCCTTGTGGGCAAAACGATAATCACTCCCTCTTCTAGCCTCGTATTTTCTTCTACACGCGACACGGAACAACTGGAGATTCATGCTGAACTTTGAAATTATTCAGGGTTCGTTTGACCTTTTTTATTCATTAATTGAGTTTTCTAGGCATTTAATGTCCATCATTCAAATCCGAACTACAAATACATGCTCCAGTGCACCAAAATGGCTAGAAAAAAACGTACATGTTTCCTTGGGGTGCATGTTTAGGTCCCATGGAATGAATGGGAACGAATTCAACCGTCTCTCCGTCCTGGCCTGCCCACAAACATTGCGAATCTCGGTTTTTAAATGTCTGTAAATACAAAACTCACCAGGAAATCATGAAACTTGGCATGGTGTCACTACATGGTATATATAATTGTCCAATTTGGGCGAAGCTATATTCCAAGCCTTTTACAAACCGGAGCCTATCGCAACCCTCGTGGTTCCGATAGGGAAACATGCCCCTCTTCTGGGCCAAATGATAATCGATTCCTCTTCTCGCCTTGAACTTTGTTTTCTACAGGCAACATAGAATAACAGGAGTGTCGGGCTGAAATTTGAAACTGTTCAGGGTTCGTTTGGCCATTGTATATATATTACTAATTACTAAGTTTTCTATGCATTTAATGTAGTCCATAATTCAAATTTGAACTACAACCACATGCTCCAGTGAAGCAAAATGGGTGGGAAATCGTACATGTGTCATTGGGTGCATGTTTAGGTCTTGTTTAAGGAATGAGAATGAATTACAAACTTGTCGTCGTCCTGAAACAATGAGAATCTCGGTTTTTAAATCCCAGTAAATAAAAAAATCACCCAAAAAACATGAAACTTGGCATGGTTTCATGACATGGCACATATATGCCGTGGTAAAAAAAATCGTCCAGTTTGAGAAGAGGCGCACACATTAGTAGCCAATGAAGTCCTTTTTGAAACAAAAAGCTGACACGTTAATATCGCAAACGGTTGTATTATATTTACTGTGTCGAAATTTAACCATACTCGGTAGCGTGCGTGCAGCTGTTTGATTAGACGGGACGAGCGCGAGAAGTCCACCGTGCAGGTTCGACGGGACACGTGCGAGCAGTCCGCCGCGTAGGCTCGACGGGACGCGTGCATCCTGTCCACCTCGCAGGCTCGACGGGACACGTGCGAGCAGTCCGCCGCGTAGGCTCGACGGGACGCGTGCATCCTGTCCACCTCGCAGGTTCGACGGGACACGTGCAAGCAGCAAGGCCGCCCATGCTCACCGGGAAGTGAGCTCTTTGACCTCCATGCACCAGCCGCCGCCCGCCTCGCTCACAACTTCTCCATTAATTGGTTAATTAAAGCACCTGGACGGAGGGTGTTTGCTTGTGATCCCATGGCAGTATTTGCTTTGTTCGTGTTTTCAACTAGTATTCCGCACTAATTTAAATTGCCACATAGGGCAACGGATAATACGGCCACAAATAAAATGGCAACGGATAATACGACGACAAATTTACAATGGCGCACATAATAATTGTCTTACATATTCTGGATAATTTAAAATGCCACATGCGGCAAAGCCCGGAAGACACAGGGGCAAGAGAAGAAGGAAATTGCAGACAACGATCTGGGTCGCTACTGTCTCTACTCGTCGATGGATCGCCGGGCGGCGAAATCCTCCAGCTCCTTCTTCAATTCCTCACGACTTTGCTTGAAAGCAGCCACAGATTACTCCACCTCCTACTCGCGCTCGATCCGGAGCTTCCTCAAGCCACCCATCAGTTCCTCGACGACCACTTTCAGGGTCATCTCCGAGGCACTGCTTTGCTCATGTAGCATCTTCCAGCCAGTGGCCTCCTCCTCCTTCTTGGCGACCAACTTGAGGAGCTTCGCATTGTCATCCATGAGTTGCTCGACGAGGCAGGTCGCCTTGTCAACCGAGGCATCGCTGATCTTGAGCAGCTTCATCAAGCCGTCGACCAACTCCTGCTGCGTAGTGACGCCAGCGAGAATGTCGTCGTCACCGGCAAAGGACTTCAGGAACGTCGGCTCGTCGCGATGGCCGACGCCGCGAATGCGCTTGTGAGAGCCCTCACGTGCCTGTGAGAGCTCATTCGAGGGCTCCGCGACGCACCGGGACATCTCTGCTGCGGCTGCGGCTTCGCGGCGGGACCTCTCTAGTGCTTCTGCGGCCTTGGTCTTTGCTGCCTGGTTAATGTCCACCCTAAACTCCTCCTACCGGTCATGGTGGAATGACTTGACAGAGAAAACTAGTTCCGTGGGTGATGAGGAGAGGAACTGTGAAGTGATTTTCGAGTGGGTAGTTTTTGTAGCCCGGTGCTAAGTGTGAACACATATTAGTTTGATAGGTGTGAACTGGTTTGCAATTACTTATTGAGTTGTAATCAACAATGTGACGAGAAACAAGGTCAAAATTTATTGATGGCAGAAGGTTGACCACGTGGTTGCTCGCTGTTGAGGCGGCCGCGGCGCGCTCCGCTCTGGCGTCCCTGCGCGCGCTCTGCTCGCCGTTGAGGCAAAGTTACAATGGCAACTGTTAATAATTCTTAATAATTGTCTTACATATTTAGGATAATTTAAAATGTCAAATGCGGCAAGGCCCAGAACACTCACGACCTACATATGCATATAATTATAATAAAATATAAGCTAAAAGGCTGAGCTGGCGGCCTTCCGACGATGGTCTTCTCGGACTCCATGATCAGCATAGCACCCTTGCGGCCGTTCACTCCGAGTGTCCCGACCCGCCTCCGCCTACGGAGCTGCTGGCGCTGGGAGGCTCTTGGGGCTGCTGGGCCTCTTCCACAAGAGCTTGACAGCGTGCAATCGCGCGCATGACAACTCCGCGAAACCGCTCCATTTCCATGTCTCTGGCTTGGTAGCAAATTCCGTCGATCACCTGCATCCTCAAGATATCACGTTGGTGATGTTCTACTTCGTCGGGGACGTCAACTCCGCCAAGGATGCGCTCGAGCCGGGCCACCACATCATCGGGATCAAGGTTGACACGGCCGCCGCGGGCAATGATGAAGCCGTAGGCTGCCTTTATCTTGACTGAATCGCAGAGGTCCTCTGCCCATTCCTTGCGGGGCATCAGGCACTCGATGAGCACTGGTGACGACGGCTCTTCGGGTGGGTCGTCGATCATGCCGCCGAGCAGCTCTGGATCTTTTGCACGATGGATGGCAAACTGCTCATCACACCTCCTCTGCAATATGTCGATTGTGCTCCCAAGGACTGTGACGCCGATATCACTGCCGATGGGCCATGGTGCCTGCACCGGCCGATGAAGCTCTTGCTCCTCGACCTGCTCCGACTCGTTCTCCTCGCCGAAGATGTAACGCAGGTAGGCGTCGACGTCGAAGCTTTGGTCGTTACCTGGCATGCTTGGAATTACTAATGGTAGATGGGTGAGGACTAGATCTTCGCAGAGTGTCGCGGTGGTGCGTTGCCGCCTGGGTTATATGCAGCAAGCCGTTAGCTGGTGGCGGGAAACTAGTGAGGGAATAGGCGTGGATTTTACAATTCATCCATATGGAGCGCGGGAAGCATTCGCTGGAGCGCGGGAAGACTAAGTGGAGCACACACACAACCCAAATACCGTATCCGGTGCCACGTGTTATTTATCACACAAGTGTTAACATAAGGAAACGTATGTGTAACTTACTAATCATCACATATGAGTACTCACAGACGCATCATGTGCGATATTCCTAGCCACCGCAAGCAACTTGTTTGCATTTTTCAAAGTTTTTTGTACACACAGAATCACACACGAACTAACTGTATTAACCGTCTGTGTTGTAATTTCTCACCGCAAACAGTTTATCCGAGTCAGCTGTTTGCCACGTATCACACACATCTTGTTAAGTTGAACCGTTTCAGTTGCGTTCGCTAATCGAAAACAGTTCGTCCGAGTGAACCGTATGCCCTATATCACACACACCTTGATCTGGCTAACCGTTTATGTTGCACTCCCTAATAGCAAACGGTTTATCGGAGCGAACTGTATGACGTATGTCGCACATACATTGATATGGCTGCCCGTTTCTGTTGTTCTGCCTCATCGCAAACAGTTCGAACGGGTTAACCATATGCCCTTCATCGCACACGCAACTAAAACCTGAACCGTGTTTGATGCACCCGTCATCGCAAACATTTTATACATTTCTGACGGTTTTCATACAGCACCGTTTGCGATTATGGCATCGCACACAGTTTCTCGAAGGGTCTCTGATCGTAGTGTCGCGTTAGCAGCATCCTGCAGTAGTGAAGGTAACCTAATGCTTTCATGGACATCATCTTGTGTGAACATCACTCTATGTCTATGGATATCCTTGTTTGTTCCTTGTGGGACTAACCCGTGTAGGTATTGAAAGTGCAACTAACTCCAATGGATTGCTCCAAATGATCTACATCGACATTGAGCATCCACATCTTCAACATCTACATGAAGTCATCATCGAAAAAACCCAAGGTTAGTTCATTCCTCTTCGGGGGATACCACATCTAGGGGGAGCTTTACTCTAACAATCGAGCTAAAGCAACTCTAATGGTGTGAACACAACAATGCTTTATGTAAAAGTGGTAACCCCACTTGAGCTTAAACGATGAGTATGACCTATGATCAAATGTTCTCATTTGACTCCTAAGTTAATAAACTCATATATAGATGACCTAGTCATCGCCAATTGCTTGATAGATGCTAGAGTGTTTGTGCATGCTTTGTCACATATTTCATTTGCCATTTTATTGTGTTAGCATGTTGACTGCATTTTTTACTCATTCGAGGACATCCATTTGTTGCTTTGATTGTTAGGCATTTTCTCTTTTGCCAAATGGATGGACAAGAATGCCTAAGAACTTCCTCTAGCTATCTATGCTTTTCTCATGTAAAACTCTATTCATGCTACATCACAAAGTTTGATCAAGTCAGATTCGAACCACTCTGTGTGAGGAGCACTCGGAGTCCTGATTCGTCATAGACTTAAACTTCCAAAACCTCTCTATGCATTTCGGTCTGAACGATCCGTCCACTTCGGTCACACCGAGTTCACTGAGTTGATCTAGGTTTTCAATCTCGGTGCAACCGGTTAGAACTTTTCGGTCACACCGAATTGCGGTAACCGCTTGCGATTCTGCATCTCGGTGCCACAGAATTGTTCCACTCAGTCACACTGATAGTGTTAGGATATATATACCGACGGGTGAGATTTTGGAAATTTCTTCAAAAACCCTCAGCCCGCGCGTGTCCTGCTCTGCCGCCTCGGGTCTCCGGATCATCCTCTAGTCGCCAGGGACCTCCCGCCGCTAGTCTCCGTCGCCGTCAACGGATTTCAACCACACCGTTGCCACCGTAGCAAACTCACCACCGAACTAGGGTATGTGTTCGACCCCTTGTGCATTTTTTACCTCCGATTCTGAGCACAAGGTCAATGCCATGTTCTTTACCACGTATGAGATCAATCTATCCAGAGAAAACATCCATTAGATTAAGTTTGATTCGAAAATTTAGGGTTAGGTTTCCGCTGAACTCATCTCGGACCGACCGAGTTGTAGAAATCGGTCTCACCAATTTGGCTTAGGCCATAGCACTTGCACGTTTCGGTCTGACCAAAAGTTGCAAATCGGTGTGATCGAGTTCAACTCTCTGTGAAACACTATCAATCTCGGAGTCACCAAACTGTGACTCGTTCTGACCGAGTTCACTAGTTTAGACTCCAAAAGTTGCTTCAGTGTCACCGAGTTTAACAAATCGGTAGCTCCGAAATGCTTTCTGTGGAGAACTAAAACTAAGTTTTTGACTCATCTATTTTGCAAAACTTCTGCACTTTGTGATGCCCATCCACTCTATCTCATCTATATCTATTCACAGGTTCTGCTGTCAGTTTGCTTTGCCAGTATGTCTGATCAGAGTGATAGCCAGAACAAGTCAGAAGAGCGCGTGCACATGAGTGAGGGCACTAGTCCCTCTAGCAGCTATGATGAGGGCAGCAGGAGCACTCCAAGCAATTTTCCCAAGGCAGCTACAAGAACAGGGAAGAAGAGAACCTCAGACTCAGAGGATGAGGTCTATGTGACTGCTGAGGAGGAAGTGAGCTCCAAGAAGAAAGTGCTGAAGAAGAAATATGGAGCTGCTGCTAAAACAAAACCTGGTATGCACAAGAAGGCACCTGCCAAGAGAGTTCCTATGTCTAAGGCCAGATCCTCAACTCAGGAAACCATGGAGTTCACACTTGAACCGAAGGAGGCTGGTGAGGGCAAGAAGAGGAAAGAGAGGGTCAAGAAGACCATTGCCAAAGTCATTGGGAGATCCTCTATGTTTAGAGATCCAGCTGAAGAGGAAGAGCAAGAAGATGCTGCTCCAGCATCAAAGTCTCAAAAGCCGATGGGGGATGCCATCAAGTATGGGGCTGCCCCTTCGGAGCCCAAGACTGCCCCCAAAGATTCTACTCAAGCTTCAAAGACTTCAAAGCCCAAGAGGAGCACAAGGAACATTCCAGCTGCTGAGAAGAACAAGGCCCCAGTGCCTAAGATGGATGAAGAAGAAGATGCCGAAGCCTAAGTGCTTAGGAAGCTCAAACCAAAAATTCCAGATCATGATGACAGCCATCCAGTGGCAGAAGATATGAGCATCACGAAGGATGCATGTCTTAGACTTTGGAGAAAAAGTGACCCTTATGCTGTGAGGAGAAAGACTGATGTGGACTATAGGTTCCATACCAAAGAGCAGCAAGATTTCTATGAAACCATATTGCTTGACAAGAAGACCATAATCTATGATATGAAGTGGGCTGACTGGAAATGCATTGATGAGAATGAAGAACATTTTCCAGGTGTGCATGATTGCTTCAGAGCATGTGGAGTGGACAAGTTTGTGGGTCAGAAGCTGACCAAGTGGAATGATGAACTCATCATGCAATTCTACTCCACTGCACACTTCTATCCTAGTGGAAGAATAGTTTCGATGTCTGAGGGTACAAGGTACCAATCTACTGTTGATGAGTGGGACAAGTTGATCAATGCCCCTAAAGAGCATGAAGATGCCTTGGATTGTTGGGGAACGTAGCAGAAATTTAAAATTTTCTACGTATCACCAAGATCAATCTATGGAGTCATCTAGCAACGAGAGAGAGGGGAGTGCATCTACATACCCTTGTAGATCGCGCGCGGAAGCGTTCAAGAGAACGGGGTTGATGGAGTCGTACTCGCCGTGATCCAAACCACCGATGATCCTAGCGCCGAACGAACGGCACCTCCGCGCTCAACACACGTACGGAGCGGGGACGTCTCCTCCTTCTTGATCCAGCAAGGGGGGAGGAGAAGTTGATGGAGATCCAGTAGCACGACGACGTGGTGGTGGAAGTAGCGGGATCCCGGCAGAGCTTCGCCAAGCGCAAGCGGGGAGGAAGAGGTGTCAGGGGAGGGAGGGAGGCGCCAGGGCTTGGGGTTTGGCTGCCCTCCCCCCCCACATATATATAGGGGCAAGGGAGAGGGGGGGGGCGCAGCCTTGGCCCTTCCTCCAAGGAAGGGTGCGGCTAGGGAGGAGTCCATCCTCCCCAAGGCACCTAGGAGGTGCCTTCCCCTTTTAGGACTCTCCCTTTCCCTTATCTCTTAGCGCATGGGCCTCTTGGGGCTGGTGCCCTTGGCCCATATAGGCCAAGGCGCACACCCCTACAGCCCATGTGCCCCCCCGGGGCAGGTGGACCCCCTTGGTGGACCCCCGGACCCCTTTCGGCACTCCCGGTACAATACCGATAATGCGCGAAACTTTTCCGGCGACCAAAATAAGACTTCCCATATATAAATCTTTACCTCCGGACCATTCCGGAACTCCTCGTGACGTCCGGGACTCTGAACAACTTTCGGGTTACCGCATACTAATATCTCTATAACCCTAGCGTCACCGAACCTTAAGTGTGTAGACCCTACGGGTTCGGGAACCATGCAGACATGACCGAGACACCTCTCTGGCCAATAACCAATAGCGGGATCTGGATACCCATATTGGCTCCCACATGTTCCACGATGATCTCATCGGATGAACCACGATGTCGGGGATTCAATCAATCCCGTATACAATTCCCTTTGTCTATTGGTATGTTACTTGCCCGAGATTCGATCGTCGGTATCCCAATACCTTGTTCAATCTTGTTACCGGCAAGTCACTTTACTCGTACCGTAACGCATGATCCCGTGTCTAACTCTTTAGTCACATTGAGCTCATTATGATGATGCATTACCGAGTGGGCCCAGAGATACCTCTCCGTCATACGGAGTGACAAATCCCAGTCTCGATTCGTGCCAACCCAACAGACACTTTCGGAGATACCTGTAGTGCACCTTTATAGCCACCCAGTTACGTTGTGACGTTTGATACACCCAAAGCATTCCTACGGTATCCGGGAGTTGCACAATCTCATGGTCTAAGGAAATGATACTTGACATTAGAAAATCTCTTAGCAAACGAACTACACGATCTTGTGCTATGCTTAGGATTGGGTCTTGTCTATCACATCATTCTCCTAATGATGTGATCCCGTTATCAATGACATCCAATGTCCATGGTCAGGAAACCATAACCATCTATTGATCAACGAGCTAGTCAACTAGAGGCTTACTAGGGACATGTTGTGGTCTATGTATTCACACATGTATTACGGTTTCCAGTTAATACAATTATAGCATGAACAATAGACAATTATCATGAACAAGGAAATATAATAATAACCATTTTATTATTGCCTCTAGGGCATATTTCCAACAGTCTCCCACTTGCACCAGAGTCAATAATCTAGTTCACATCACCATGTGATTAACACTCAAAGTTTACTAGAGTCAATAATCTAGTCCACATCACCATGTGATTAACACTCAATGAGTTCTAGGGTTTGATCATGTTATGCTTACGAGAGAGGTTTTAGTCAACGGGTCTGCAACATTCAGATCCGTGTGTGCTTTACAAATCTCTATGTCATCTTGTAGATGTAGCTACCATGTGCTACTTGGAGCTATTCCAAATAACTCGTCTACTATACGAATCCGGTTTACTACTCAGAGTCATCCGGATTAGTGTCAAAGTTTGCATCAACGTAACCCTTTACGACGAACTCTTTTACCACCTCCATAATCAAGAAAATTCCTTAGTCCACTAGATACTAAGGATAAGTTCGACCGCTGTCATGTGATCCATTCCCGGATCACTATTGTACCCCTTGACTAACTCATAGCAAGGCACACTTCAGGTGCGGTATACAACATAGCATACTGTAGAGCCTACGTCTAAAGCATAGGTGACGACCTTCGTCCTTTCTCTCTCTTCTGCCGTGGTCAGGTCTTGAGTCTTACTCAATACTCACACCTTGTAACACAGCCAAGAACTCCTTTGCTGATCTATTTTGAACTCCTTCAAAATCCTGTCACGGTATGCATTCATTTGAAAGTACTATTAAGCGTTTTGATCTATCCTTATAGATCTTGATGCTCAATGTTCAAGTAGCTTAATCCAGGTTTTCCATTGAAAAAGACTTTTCAAATAACCCTGGATGCTTTCCAGAAATTCTACATCATTTCCGATCAACAATATGTCAACAACATATACTCATCAGAAATTCTATAGTGCTCCCACTCACTTCTTTGGAAATACAAGTTTCTCATAAACTTTGTAAAAACCCAAAATCTTTGATCATCTCATCAAAGCGTACATTCCAACTCCGAGATGCTTACTCCAATCCTTAGAAGGATTGCTGGAGCTTTGCATACTTGTTAGCATCTTTCAGGATTGACAAAACCTTCTGGTTGTATCACATACAACCTTTCCTCAAGAAAATCGTCGAGGAAACAATGTTTTGACATCCTATCTGCAAGATTTCATAAATAATGCAGTAACTACTAAATATAATTCCAACAGACTCTTTAGCATCGCTACGTGTGAGAAAGTCTCATCGCAGTCAACTCCTTGAACTTGCCGGAAAACATCTTAACGACAAGTCGAGCTTTCTTAATGGTGACACTTACCATCATTGTCTGTCTTCCTTTTAAAATCCATCTGCACCCAACAGCCTTACGACCATCAAGTAGTTCTTCCAAAGTCTATACTTTGTTTTCATACATGGATCCTCTCGGATTTTATGGCCTCGAGCCATTCGTCGGACTCCGGGCCCACCATCGCTTCTCCATAGCTCGTAGGTTCATTGTTATCTAGCAACATGACTTCCAAGACAGGATTACGTACCACTCTGAAGTAGTACGCATCCTTGTCGACCTACGAGGTTTGGTAGTGACTTGATCCGAAGTTTCATGATCACACTCATAAGCTTCCACATCAATTGGTATAGGTGCCACAGGAACAACTTCCTGTGCCCTGCTACACACTAGTTGAAGTGACGGTTCAATAACCTCATCAAGTCTCCACCATCCTCCCACTCAATTCTTTCGAGAGAAACTTTTCCTCGAGAAAGGACCCGTTTCTAGAAACAATCACTTTTGCTTCCAGATCTGAAATAGGAGGTATTCCCAACTGTTTTGGGTATTCTATGAAGATGCATTTATCCACTTTGGGTTCGAGCTTATCAGCCTGAAACATTTTCACATAAGCGTCGCAGCCCCAAACTTTTAAGAAACGACAACTTGGGTTTCTCTAAACCATAGTTCATACGGTGTCGTCTCAACGGAATTGCGTGGTGCCCTATTTAAAGTGAATGCGGTTGTCTCTAATGCCTAACCCATAAACGATAGTGTAATTCGATAAGAGACATCATGGTATGCACCATATCCAATAGGGTGCAGTTATGATGTTCGGACACACCATCACACTATGGTGTTCTAGGCGGTATTAGTTGTGAAACAATTTCCACAATGTCTTAATTGTGTGCCAAACTCGTAACTCAGATATCTCTATGATCATATCATAGACATTTTATCCTCTTGTCACGCTGATCTTCAACTTCACTCTGAAATTACTTGAACCTTTCAATAATTCAGACTTGTGTTTCATCAAGTAAATATTCTTAGCATCTACTCAAATCATCTGTGAAGTAAGAACATAACGATATCCACTGCGTGCCTCAGCACTCATTGGATTGCGCACATCAAATATATTACTTCCAACAAGTTGCTCTCTTGTTTCATCTCACTGAAAACGAGGCCTTTCAGTCATCTTGCCCATGTGTTATGATTTGCATGTCTCAAGTGATTCAAAATCAAGTGAGTCCAAACGATCCATCTATATGGACTTTCTTCATGCATATATACTAATAGACATGGTTCGCATGTCTCAATCTTTTCAAAAATGAGTGAGTCCAAAGATCCATCAACATGGAGCTTCTTCATGCGTTTTATACCAATATGACTCAAGTGGCAGTGCCACAAGTATGTGGTACTATCTTATATCTTTTGGCATGAACATGTGTATCACTACGATCGAGATTCAATAAACCATTCATTTTAAGTGCAAGACCATTGAAGGTATTATTCAAATAGACAGAGTAACCATTATTCTCCTTAAATGAATAACCGTATTGCAATAAACATAATCCAATCATGTCTATGCTCAACGCAAACACCAAATAACAATTATTTAGGTTTAACACCAATCTCGATGGTAGAGGGAGCATGCTATGCTTGATCACATCAACCTTGGAAACACTTCCAACACATATCGTCATCTCACCTTTAGCTAGTCTCCGTTTATTCCGTAGCCTTTTATTTCGAGTTACCAACACTTAGCAACCGAACCGGTATCTAATATCCTGGTGCTACTAGGAGTACTAGTAAAGTACACATTAATATAATGTATATCCAATATACTTCTGTCGACCTTGCCTGCCTTCTCATCTACCAAGTATCTAGGGTAGTTCTGCTTCAGTGACCGTTCCCCTCATTACAGAAGCACTTAGTCTCGGGTTTGGGTTCAACCTTGGCTTTCTTCACTAGAGCTGCAACTGATTTGCCGTTTCATGAAGTATCCCTTGTTGCCCGTGCCCTTCTTGAAACTAGTGGTTTTACTAACCATCAACAATTGATGCTCCTACTTGATTTCTACTTTCGCGGTGTCAAACATCGCGAGTTGCTCAGGGATCATCATGTGTATCCCTGATATGTTATAGTTCATCACGAAGCTCTAGTAGCGTGGTGGCAGTGACTTTGGAGAACCATCACTATCTCATCTGGAAGGTTAACTCCCACTCGATTCAAGCGATTGTAGTACTCAGACAATCTGAGCACATGCTCAATGGTTGAGCTTTTCTCCCTTAGTTTGCAGGTTTAAGAAACTTGTCAGAGGTCTCATACCTCTGACGTGGGCACGAGCCTAAAATCCCAATTTCAGCTCTTGGAACATCTCATATGTTCCGCGACGTTTCAAAATGTCTTCGGTGCCACAATTTTAAACCGTTAGCATCACACACTGAACTATCACATAGTCATCAAAACGTGTATGTCAGATGTTTCGCAACATCTACAGACGACGCTCGAGGTTCAGCACACCAAGTGGTGCATTAAGGACATAAGCCTTCTGTGCAGCAATGAGGACAATCCTCAGTTTACAGACCCAGTCCACATAATTGCTACTATCAACTTTCAACTAAATTTTCTCTAGGAACATATCTTTAGTAGAACTAAAGCGTAAGCTACGACATAATTTGCAAAGACCTTTTCACTATGTTCATGATAATTAAGTTCATCAGATTATTTAATGAACTCCCACTTAGATAGACATCCCTCTAGTCATCTAAGTGATACATGATCCAAATCAACTAGGCCGTGTCCGATCATCACGTGAGACGGACTAGTCATCATCGGTGAACATCTCCATGTTGATCGTATCTACTATACGACTCATGTTCGACCTTTCGGTCTCTTGTGTTCCGAGGCCATGTCTGTACATGCTAGGCTCGTCAAGTCAACCTAAGTGTTTTGCTTGTGTTCCGAGGCCATGTCTATACATGCTAGGCTCGTCAACACCCGTTGTATGCGAACGTTAGAATCTATCACACCCGATCATCACGTGGTGCTTCGAAACAACGAACCTTCGCAACGGTGCACAGTTAGGGGGAACACATCTCTTGAAATTTTAGTGAGGGATCATCTTATTTATGCTACCGTCGTTCTAAGTAAATAAGATGTAAACATGACAAACATCACATGCAAATCATAAAGTGACATGATATGGCCAATATCATCTTGCGCCTTTTGATCTCCATCTTCGAGGCGCGGCATGATCACCTTCGTTACCGGCATGACACCATGATCTCCATCATCATGATCTCCATCATCGTGTCTTCATGAAGTTGTCTCGCCAACTATTACTTCTACTACTATGGCTAACGGTTAGCAATAAAGTAAAGTAATTACATGGCGTTTTCATTGACACGCAGGTCATACAATAAATTAAGACAACTCCTATGGCTCCTGCCGGTTGTCATACTCATCGACATGCAAGTCGTGATTCCTATTACAAGAACATGATCAATCTCATACATCACATATATAATTCATCACATCCTTTTGGCCATATCACATCACATAGCATACCCTGCAAAAACAAGTTAGACGTCCTCTAATTGTTGTTGCATGTTTTACGTGGCTGCTATGGGTTTCTAGCAAGAACGTTTCTTACCTACGCAAAAGCCACAACGGTGATATGCCAATTGCTATTTACCCTTCATAAGGACCCTCTTCATCGAATCCGATCCGACTAAAGTGGGAGAGACAGACACCCGCTAGCCACCTTATGCATCAAGTGCATGTCAGTTGGTGGAACCTGTCTCACGTAAGTGTACGTGTAAGGTCGGTCCGGGCCGCTTCATCCCACAATGCCGCCGAATCAAGATAAGACTAGTAACGGCAAGCAAATTGAACAAATCATCGCCCACAACTACTTTGTGTTCTACTCGTGCATAGAATCTACGCATAGACCTAGCTCATGATGCCAATGTTGGGGAACGTAGCAGAAATTTAAAATTTTCTACGTATCACCAAGATCAATCTATGGAGTCATCTAGCAACGAGAGAGAGAGGGGAGTGCATCTACATACCCTTGTAGATCGCGCGCGGAAGCGTTCAAGAGAACGGGGTTGATGGAGTCGTACTCGTCGTGATCCAAATCACCGATGATCCTAGCGCCGAACGGACGGCACCTCCACGTTCAACACACGTACGGAGCGGGGATGTCTCCTCCTTCTTGATCCAGCAAGGGGGGAGGAGATGTTGATGGAGATCCAGCAGCACGACGGCGTGGTGGTGGAAGTAGCGGGATCCCGGCAGAGCTTCGCCAAGCGCAAGCGGGGAGGAAGAGGTGTCAGGGGAGGGAGGGAGGCGCCAGGTCTTGGGGTTTGGCTGCCCTCCCCCCACATATATATAGGGGCAAGGGAGAGGGGGGCAGCCTTGGCCCTTCGTCCAAGGAAGGGTGCGGCCAGGGAGGAGTCCATCCTCCCCAAGGCACCTAGGAGGTGCCTTCCCCTTTTAGGACTCTCCCTTTCCCTTATCTCTTGGCGCATGGGCCTCTTGGGGCTGGTGCCCTTGGCCCACGTAGACCAAGGCGCACACCCCTACAGCCCATGTGGCCCCCCGGGGCAGGTGGACCCCCTTGGTGGACCCCCGGACCCCTTTCGGCACTCCCGGTACAATACCGATAATGCGCGAAACTTTTCCGGCGACCAAAATAAGACTTCCCATATATAAATCTTTACCTCCGGACCATTCCGGAACTCCTCGTGACGTCCGTGATCTCATCCGGGAAGCCGAACAACTTTCGGGTTACCGGATACTAATATCTCTATAACCCTAGCGTCACCGAACCTTAAGTGTGTAGACCCTACGGGTTCGGGAACCATGCAGACATGACCGAGACACCTCTCTGGCCAATAACCAATAGCGGGATCTGGATACCCATATTGGCTCCCACATGTTCCATGATGATCTCATCGGATGAACCACGATGTCGGGGATTCAATCAATCCCGTATACAATTCCCTTTCTCTATCGGTATGTTACTTGCCCGAGATTCGATCGTCGGTATCCCAATACCTTGTTCAATCTCGTTACCGGCAAGTCACTTTACTCGTACCGTAACGCATGATCCCGTGGCTAACTCTTTAGTCACATTGAGCTCATTATGATGATGCATTACCGAGTGGGCCCAGAGATACCTCTCCATCATACGGAGTGACAAATCCCAGTCTCGATTCGTGCCAACCCAACAGACACTTTCGGAGATACCTGTAGTGCACCTTTATAGCCACCCAGTTACGTTGTGACGTTTGATACACCCAAAGCATTCCTACGGTATCTGGGAGTTGCACAATCTCATGGTCTAAGGAAATGATACTTGACATTAGAAAAGCTCTTAGCAAACGAACTACACGATCTTGTGCTATGCTTAGTATTGGGTCTTGTCTATCACATCATTCTCCTAATGATGTGATCCCGTTATCAATGACATCCAATGTCCATGGTCAGGAAACCATAACCATCTATTGATCAACGAGCTAGTCAACTAGAGGCTTACTAGGGACATGTTGTGGTCTATGTATTCACACATGTATTACGGTTTCTAGTTAATACAATTATAACATGAACAATAGACAATTATCATGAACAAGGAAATATAATAATAACCATTTTATTATTGCCTCTAGGGCATATTTCCAACATGGATGTCTATGCCAAGAAGAAGAAAGACCACAACTCAATGGCCAACATGTACAAGGAGATTCCAGACAAAGCTTTGGAAACTCATAAGGTTGGGTCTGTACATTATTTGTTGTCTAGATTAGCTACTATCAACACTATATTGAGGCATACATTGTTGCCCAAATCTGGAGATCACAAGCTGATCAGAGGTCATTCAATCAACTTGTTGCAGATATTTGATGTGCCTCAGAAATTAAAAGTAATGAGCCTGATTGTTGAAACAATCAAGAGGACAACTGCAGATCAGAAGAGATCTTGTGGGTATGCTCCACACATTCAGGTGCTCATCAACTCCAAGATGAGCACAGGCACCTACCTGTTAGATAAGGATCATCTATCTTTGAGAGCAGATTTTGAGGACAACACTATTGTCATGAATGAAGAAGATCCCACATCTGTGCAAGCACAAGAAAAGAGAGAGAAAGCAAAGGCTGAAAAGGCTGCAAAGATGCCAAGTGTTGAAGAGGCATCTCAAGTGTTTTTGAAGAGGAAACAAGATCAAATTGCTTATCTGATTCAAGAAACTTTGAGGATAGAGAAGGGCTTGGCCACCCTGACTCAAAATCAGGAGATCTTGGAGAGGATCATTGAGACAAAGTTCTATGATCTTGATCTTAAAGTAACTGAGATGCAGACAGCTGTTGAGCAGTTCCAAGAAGAAGCTGAGGAGAGGAAAGGGCAGGCTACCACAGATGCCTTTCAGAGAGTGGCCAGAGGTCAGAGGTCTGCTGCAGTGCTCATGGCTGACACTAGAGCTACCACATCAGCACCAGCAGCCACAGCTTCAGTGTCACCTCCAGTTGCCACTCCACCAGCTACAACAACTTCTACAGATGCTTTCGTCCTTGGAGTCCTCTCAACACCACCTCCCGAAGATCAAGCCTAGAGAGATGCATAGCACTATGCATTTTCAAACTTTTTGGTAACTTGTTGCCAAAGAGGGAGAAATGTCTAGATCATAGGCTTCGAGAGAGAGCGTTTTTGCTTCTTTGGTCTTTTGTTATTTGGTTGATACTCTTGTGTGTGCTTGTTTGATACTTTTTATCTGTGTGTGAGCTACTTGTATGATCGTGTGTTTGATCATATTCTACCTTAATGCTTGCTTGAATGATATTATCTTTTATATCTCATATATGATCATTCACTTTGCCTTGGTGATGAGTGCATGTTTTTTAATTCCTATCATTTTGAGCGCTCTTCCAAGATGTATGTGACATGGAAGAGTAACCCATGATCCTAATCGATTGTGCATTTGCATTCAAAAGCAAATTTTAAATAATGCACAAATTTAGGGGGAGCTCTTGCTTATCACATACTTCTCAAAGCGACAATGTATTTCAAATCTTATTATCATTTGTCGAAGCTTTGATCTATATGTTGTCATCAATTACAAAAAAGGGGGAGATTGAAAGTGCAACTATCCCTGGGTGGTTTCGGTAATTCCTAACAACATATAGCTCATTGAACTAATGCTATTTCAAGATGATCATTTCATAAAGTTCAATGATTGGCATGGCATGCATTAGGAACCTGGACCCCTCAAAATGCAAAGGACACATATTGGCTCAAGCTCAAGACTCTACATTTTCATTTTAGTGATCCAAGATCACATTGAGTCCATAGGAAAGACCAATACTATTAAAAGGGGATGAGGTGTTGCTTAATGGCTTGCTTGCTCAAAATGCTTAGTGATATGCTCCAAGATCTCTCAACCACTTTATCATATCCACATATGTCCCAAATCAAAAGTCAAACTTGGCCCTACCGATATGATCTATCCGGCGCCACCGAGTTCATTTGACAAAGACACTGCCAGAAGCCCTAGTCATTTCGGTCTCACCGATAGGGATCTCGGTCTCACCGAGATGGGATTGCAAACTCTCTGTTTCCCTTCATAACGTTTTGGCCCAACTGAGATGAGCGATCGGCCCCACCGAGTTCGCAATGCAAACTCTTTGTTTCCCTTTCGTAATGTTTCGGTCTTACCGAAATGAGCGATTCAGTCCCACCGAGTTTGCCTGACCAACTCTCTATGTGCCTATTACAAAAATCGGTCCTACCGAGTTTATGTGATCGGTCTCACCGAGATTACGTTATGCCCTAACCCTGATGAAATCGGCCCCACCGAGTTGACATGTCGGTCCCACCTAAAATCCTAACGTTCACATTTTGAATTAAATCGGTCTGACTGAGTTTTATGATTCGGTCCCACCGAGTTTGGTAAATTTTGTGTAACGGTTAGATTTC
Source organism: Aegilops tauschii subsp. strangulata (assembly GCF_002575655.3). Classification (NCBI taxonomy): domain Eukaryota; kingdom Viridiplantae; phylum Streptophyta; class Magnoliopsida; order Poales; family Poaceae; genus Aegilops; species Aegilops tauschii. The sequence goes on from NC_053040.3 coordinate 186,069,748, forward strand.
GTGTGGAGGCTATATATACCCCTCCACCCACTCTTCATTCATGGAGAGAGCCATCAGAACGTGCCTACACTTCCAGCATACATTTTCTGAGAGGAACCACCTACTCATGTGTTGAGACCAAGATATTCCATTCAAACCACATGAATCTCGATCTCTAGCCTTCCCCAAGTTGCTTTGCACTCAAATCTTCTTTCCACCAAATCCAAATCTGTGTGAGAGAGAGTTGAGTTGGGGAGACTATCATTTGAAGCACAAGAGCAAGGAGTTCATCATCAACACACCATCTATTACCTTTTGGAGAGTGGTGTCTCCTAGATTGGTTAGGTGTCACTTGGGAGCCTCCGTCAGGATTGTGGAGTTGAACCAAGGAGTTTGTACGGGCAAGGAGATCGCCTACTTCGTGAAGATCTACCCTAGTGAGGCAAGTCCTTCGTGGGCGATGGCGATAGACAAGGTTGCTCCTTCGTGGACGCTTCGTGGGTGGAGCCATCCGTGGACTTGCGGAGCCGTTACCCTTCGTGGGTTGAAGTCTCCATCAACGTGGATGTACGATAGCACCACCTATCGGAACCACGCCAAAAATCTGCGTGTCTACATTGCGTTTGCTCCCTCCAAACTCCTCCCTTTACCTTCATGTGGAATGTTTTACATTTCGCTGCTATACTCTAAGACTTGCATGTGTAGGTTGATTGCTTGACTTGTGCTAAGTTGCTAAAATCTGCCAAGACTTAAAATTGGGAAAAGGATAGATTTTTATTTGGTCAAGTAGTCTAATCACCGCCCCTCTATACATACTTTCGATCCTACAAGTGGTATTAGAGCTTTGGTCTCCATTTGCCTTGATTTCCATAGCTTTTGGTGATCATAGCATGGGCTTCACAACCTTGGAGAGTATGGCGTCTAGCGAGGGAAACTAGCACCATAGAGGTCCTTACTTTGATGGTACTAATTTTGCTAGTTGGAAGCGTAAGATGAAAATGCATATTATTGGACATAACCCCGCCGTTTGGGCTATTGTGTGTATTGCCTTGCAAGGTGAATTCTTCGATGGGAGAGAACCAAACCGTGAAGCTACCGTGGAAGAGTTGAAGATGCTGCAATACAACGCTCAAGCTTGTGATATCCTCTTCAACGGATTGTGCCCCAAAGAATTCAACAAAATCAGCCGTCTTGAGAATGCAAAGGAAATTTGGGATACTTTGATTGATACGCACGAGGGTACCGACTCTGTCAAGGAATCCAAATTGGATGTGCTTCAAAGTCAACTTGACTAGTTCAAAATGAACGATGGTGAAGGTGTCGCTGAAATGTACTCTAGGCTTGCTCTCATCACAAATGAGATTGCCGGCTTAGGAAGTGAAGAGATGACCGATAGATTCATCATCAAGAAGATCCCAAGAGCCTTGGATGGAAAATATGATGTTGGGAATCGTAGCATAATTTAAAATTTTCCTACGCTCACCAAGATGCATCTATGGAGTCTACTAGCAACGAGGGGAAAGGAGTGGATCTACATACCCTTGTAGATCGCGAGCGGAAGCGTTCCAATGAACGTGGATGACGGAGTCGTACTCGCCGTGATCCAAATCACCGATGACCGAGTGCCGAACGTACGGCACCTCCGCGTTCAACACACGTACGGTGCAGCGACGTCTCCTCCTTCTTGATCCAGCAAGGGGGAAGGAGAGGTTGATGGAGATCCAACAACACGACGGCGTGGTGGTGGATGTAGCGGGTCTCCGGCAGGGCTTCGCCGAGCTTCTGCGAGAGAGAGAGAGAGGTGTTGCAGGGGAGGAGGGAGGCGCCCAAGGCTTAGATATTGCTGCCCTCCCTTCCCCCACTATATATAGGGCCAAGGGAGAGGGGGGGGCAGCCTTGCCCCTTCCTCCAAGGAAGGGTGCGGCCAGGGGGGAGTCCTTCCCCCCCAAGGCACCTCGGAGGTGCCTTCCCCCTTTAGGACTCTCCCTTTTTTTTCTTATCTCTTGCGCATGGGCCTCTTGGGGCTGGTGCCTTTGGCCCATATAGGGCAAGGCGCACCCCTTACAGCCCATGTGGCCCCCCGGGGCTGGTGGACCCCCTTGGTGGACCCCCGGACCCCTTTCGGCACTCCCGGTACAATACCGATAAAGTGCGAAACTTTTCCGGCGACCAAAATAAGACTTCCCATATATAAATCTTTACCTCCGGACCATTCCGGAACTCCTCGTGACGTCCGGGATCTCATCCGGGACTCCGAACAACTTTCGGGTTTCCGCATACATATATCTCTACAACCCTAGCGTCACCGGACCTTAAGTGTGTAGACCCTACGGGTTCGGGAGACATGCAGACATGACCGAGACGCCTCCCCGGTCAATAACCAACAGCGGGATCTGGATACCCATGTTGGCTCCCACACGTTCCACGATGATCTCATCGGATGAACCACGATGTCGAGGATTCAGTCAATCCCGTATGCAATTCCCTTTGTCAAACGGTATGTTACTTGCCCGAGATTCGATCGTCGGTATCCCAATACCTTGTTCAATCTCGTTACCGGCAAGTCTCTTTACTCGTACCGCAATGCATGATCCCGTGACTAACGCCTTAGTCACATTGAGCTCATTATGATGATGCATTACCGAGTGGGCCCAGAGATACCTCTCCGTCACACGGAGTGACAAATCCCAGTCTCGATCCGTGCCAACCCAACAGACACTTTCGGAGATACCCGTAATGCACCTTTACAGTCACCCAGTTACGTTGTGACGTTTGGCACACCCAAAGCACTCCTACGGTATCCGGGAGTTGCACGATCTCATGGTCTAAGGAAAAGATACTTGACATTGGAAAAGCTCTAGCAAACGAAACTACACGATCTTTTATGCTATGCTTAAGTTGGGTCTTGTCCATCACATCATTCTCCTAATGATGTGATCCCGTTATCAATGACATCCAATGTCCATAGTCAGGAAACCATGACTATCTGTTGATCAACGAGCTAGTCAACTAGAGGCTTACTAGGGACAGGTTGTGGTCTATGTATTCACACATGTATTACGATTTCCGGACAATGCAATTATAGCATGAATAATAGACAATTACCATGAACAAAGAAATATAATAATAATCATTTATTATTGCCTCTAGGGCATATTTCCAACAATCTCCCACTTGCACTAGAGTCAATAATCTAGTTCACATCACCATGTGATTAACACTCACTGGTCACATCACCATGTGACCAACATCTAAAGAGTTTACTAGAGTCAACGATCTAGTTCACATCACTATGTGATTATCACTCAATGTGTTCTGGTTTGGTCATGTTATGCTTGTGAGAGAGGTTATTAGTCAACGGGTCTGAACCTTTCAGAACCGTGTGCTTTACGAATATCTATGTCATCTTGTGGATGCTACCACGCGCTATTTGGAGCCATTTCAAATAATTGCTCTACTATACGAATCCGGTTTACTACTCAGAGTCATCCGGATTAGTGTCAAAGTTCGCATCGACGTAACCCTTTACGACGAACTCCTTTCCACCTCCATAATCGAGAAAATTCCTTAATCCACTAGGTGCTAAGGATAAGTTTGACCGCTGTCATGAGATCCTTTCCCGGATCACCATTGTACCCTCTTGACCAACTCATGGCAAGGCACACTACATGTGCGGTACACAGCATAGCATACTATAGAGCCTATGTCTAAAGCATAGGGGACGACCTTCGTCCTTTCTCTATCTTCCGCTGTGGTCAGGTCTTGAGTCTCACTCAATACTCACACCTTGTAACACAGCCAAGAACTCCTTCTTTGCTGATCTATTTTGAACTCTTTCAAAATCATGTCAAGGTGTGCTGTCTTTTGAAAGTATCATCAGGCGTCTTGATCTATCTCCATGGATCTTGATGCCCAATATGTAAGTAGCTTTATCCAGGTCTTCTTTTGAAAAACTCCTTTCAAACAACCCCTTATGCTTTCCAGAAATTTTACATCATTTCGGATCAACAATATGTCATTCACATATACTTATCAGAAATGTTGTAGCGCTCCCACTCACTTTATTGTAAATACAAGTTTCTAACAAACTTTGTATAAACCCAAAAACTTTGATCACCCCATCAAAGCATATATTCTGACTCTGAGATGCTTGCTCTAATCCATGGAAGGATCGCTGGAGCTAGCATACCTTTTAGCATCCTTAGGATCGACAAAACCTTTCTGATTGTATCACATACAACCTTTCCTTACGAAAACTGGTAAGGAAACTTGTTTTGACATCCATCTGCCAGATTTCATAAATGTAGCTAATGCTAACATGATTCCGACGGACCTAAGCATCGCTACGGATGAGAAAAACTCATCGTAGTCAACTCCTTGAACTTGTGAAAATACTCTTTGCCACAAGTCGAGCTTCATAGACGGTAACATTACCGTCCATGTCCGTCTTCTTCTTAAAGATCCATTTATCTCAATGGCTTGCCGATCATCGGGCAAGTTCACCAAAGTCCATGCTTTGTTCTGATACATGGATTCTATCTCGGATTTCATGGCCTCGAGCCATTCGTCGGAATATGGGCCTACCATCGCTTCTCCATAGCTCGTAGGTTCATTGTTATCTAGCAACATGACTTCCAAGACAGGATCACGCATTACTCTGAAGTAGTGCGCATCCTCGTCATCCTACGAGGTTTGGTAGTGACTTGATCCGAAGTTTCATGATCACTATCATAAGCTTCCACTTCAATTGGTGTAGGTGCCACAGGAACAACTTCCTGTGCCCTGCTACACACTAGTTGAAGCGACGGTTCAATAACCTTATCAAGTCTCCACCATCCTCCCACTCAATTCTTTCGAGAGAAACTTTTCCTCGAGAAAGGACTCGTTTCTAGAAGCAATTACTTTTGCTTCCAGATCTGAAATAGGAGGTATACCCAACTGTTTTTGGGTATTCTATGAAGATGCATTTATCCGCTTTGGGTTCGAGCTTATCAGCCTGAAACTTTTTCACATAAGCATCGCAGCCCCAAACTTTTAAGAAACGACAACTTAGGTTTCTATAAACGGTGTCGTCTCAACGGAATTGCGTGGTGCCCCTTTTAAAGTGAATGCGGTTGTCTCTAATGCCTAACCAATAAATGATAGTGGTAATTTGATAAGAAACATCATGGTATGCACCATATCCAATAGGATGCAGTTATTATGTTCGGACACACCATCACACTATGGTGTTCCAGGCGGTATTAATTGTGAAACACTTTCCACAATGTCTCAATTGTGTGCCAAACTCGTATCTCAGATACTCATCTCTATGATCATATCACAGACATTTTATCCTCTTGTTACGACGATCTTCAACTTCACTCTGAAATTACTTGAACCTTTCAATAATTCAGACTAGTGTTTCATCAAGTAAATACACTCAGCATCTACTCAAATCATCTGTGAAGTAAGAACATAACGATGTCCACTGCATGCCTCAGCACTCATTGGACTGCATACATCAAAATGTATTACTTCCAATAAGTTGCTCTCTTGTTCCATCTTACTGAAAACGAGGCCTTTCAGTCATCTTGCCCATGTGATATGATTTGCATGTCTCAAGTGATTCAAAATCAAGTGAGTCCAAACGATCCATCTGCATGGAGTTTCTTCATGCATATATACCAATAGACATGGTTCGCATGTCTCATTCATTTCAAAAACGAGTGAGTCCAAAGATCCATCTACATGGAGCTTCTTCATGCGTTCTATACCAATATGACTCAAGTGGCAGTGCCACAAGTATGTGGTACTATCATTACTATCTTATATCTTTTTGGCATGAACATGTGTATCACTACGATCGAGATTCATTTTAGGTGCAAGACCATTGAAGGTATTATTCAAATAAACAGAGTAACCATTATTCTTCTTAAATGAATAACCGTTTTGCGGTAAACATAATCCAATCATGTTCAACGCAAACACCAAATCTCGATAGTAGAGGGAGCATGCGATGCTTGATCACATCAACCTTGGAAACACTTCCAATACATATCGTCATCTCACCTTTAGCTAGTCTCCATTTATTCCGCAGCTTTTATTTCGAGTTACTAACACTTAGCAACCGAACCAGTATCTAATACCCTGGTGCTGCTAGGAGTACTAGTAAAGTACACATTCATATAACGTATATCCAATATACTTCTGTCGACCTTGCCTGCCTTCTCATCTACCAAATATCTAGGGTATTACTGCTTCAGTGACCGTTCCTCTCATAGAAGCACTTAGTCTCGGGTTTGGGTTCAACCTTGGGATTCTACACTAGAGCAGCAAACGACTTGCTGTTTCATGAAGTATCCCTTTTGCCCTTGCCCTTCTTAAACTAGTGGTTTTACTAACCATCAACAATTGATGCTCCTTCTTGATTTCTACTCTCGCGGTGTCAAACATCGCGAATAGCTCAAGGATCATCATAACTATCCTTGATATGTTATAGTTCATCACGAAGCTCTACTAGCTTGGTGGCAATGACTATGGGGAACTATCACTATCTCATCTGGGAGATTAACTCCCACTCGATTCAAGCGATTGTGGCACTCAGACAATCTGAGCACATGCTCAACGATTGAGCTTTTCTCCCTTAGTTTGCAGGCTTAAGAACTTGTCAGAGGTCTCATACCTCTTGACGTGGGCACTAGTCTGAAATCCCAATTTCAGTCTTCGGAACATCTCACATGTTCTGCGACGTTTCAAGAACGTCTTTGGTGCCACAATTCTAAACCGCACTGAACTATCACGTAGTCATCAAAACGTGTATGTCAGATGTTTCGTAACATCTACAGACGACGCTGAGGTTCAGCACACCGAGCGGTGCATTAAGGACATAAGCCTTCTGTGCAGCAATGAGGACAATCCTCAGTTTACGGACCCAGTCCACATAATTGCTACTACCAACTTTCAACTAAATTTTCTCTAGGAACATATCTTAATCAGTAGAACTAAAGCGCAAGCTATGACATAATTTGCAAATACCTATTTGACTATGTTCATGATAATGAAGTTCATCTGATTATGAACTCCCACTCAGATAGACATCCCTCTGGTCATCTAAGTGAAACATGATCCGAGTTTAACTAGGCCGTGTCCGATCATCACGTGAGACGGACTAGTCAAGATCGGTGAACATCTCCATGTTGATCGTATCTTCTATACGACTCATGCTCGACCTTTTGGTCCTCCGTGTTCCGAGGCCATGTCTGTACATGCTAGGCTCGTCAAGTCAACCTAAGTGTATTGCGTGTGTTCCGAGGCCATGTCTGTACATGCTAGGCTCGTCAACACCCGTTGTATTCGAATGTAAGAATCTATCACACCCGATCATCACGTGGTGCTTCGAAATGACGAACCTTCGCAACGGTGCACAGTTAGGGTGAACACTTTCTTGAAATTATTATAAGGGATCATCCTACTTGCTACCGTCGTTCTAAGCAAATAAGATGCAAAAACATGATAAACATCACATGCAATCAAATAGTGACATGATATGGCCAATATCATCATGCTCCTTTGATCACCATCTTCGGGGCACCATGATCATCTTTGTCACTGGCATGACACCATGATCTCCATCATCATGATCTCCATCATTGTGTCTTTATGAAGTCGTCACGCCAACATTACTTCTACTTCTATGGCTAACGCGTTTAGTAACAAAGTAAAGTAATTTACATGGCGTTATTCAATGACACGCAGGTCATACAAAATAATAAAGACAACTCCTATGGCTCCTGCCGGTTGTCATACTCATCGACATGCAAGTCGTGATTCCTATTACAAGAATATGATCAATCTCATACATCATATATATCATTCATCACATCTTCTGGCCATATCACATCACATAGCACTTGCTGCAAAAACAAGTTAGACGTCCTCTAATTGTTGTTGCAAGTTTTTACGTGGTTTGTAGGTTTCTAGCAAGAACGTTTCTTACCTACGTATGACCACAACGTGATTTGCCAATTTCTATTTACCCTTCATAAGGACCCTTTTCATCAAATCCGTTCCGACTAAAGTAGGAGAGACAGACACCCGCTAGCCACCTTATGCATCTAGTGCATGTCAGTCGGTGGAACCTGTCTCACGTAAGAGTACGTGTAAGGTCGGTCCGGGCCGCTTCATCCTACAATGCCGCCGAAACAAGAAAAGACTAGTAGTGGCAAGAAGAATTGGCAAACTCAACGCCCACAACTGCTTTGTGTTCTACTCGTGCATAGTAACTACGCATAGACCTGGCTCATGATGCCACTGTTGGGAATCGTAGCATAATTTAAAATTTTCCTACGCTCACCAAGATGCATCTATGGAGTCTACTAGCAATGAGGGGAAATGAGTGGATCTACATACCCTTGTAGATCGCGAGCGGAAGCGTTCCAATGAACGTGGATGACGGAGTCGTACTCGCCGTGATCCAAATCACCGATGACTGAGTGCCGAACGTACGGCACCTCCGCGTTCAACACACGTACGGTGCAGCGACGTCTCCTCCTTCTTGATCCAGCAAGGGGGAAGGAGAGGTTGATGGAGATCCAACAGCACGACGGCGTGGTGGTGGATGTAGCGGGTCTCCGGCAGGGCTTCGCCGAGCTTCTGCGAGAGAGAGAGAGGTGTTGCAGGGGAGGAGGGAGGCGCCCAAGGCTTAGATATTGCTGCCCTCCCTTCCCCCACTATATATAGGGCCAAGGGAGAGGGGGGGGGCACAGCCTTGCCCCTTCCTCCAAGGAAGGGTGCGGCCAGGGGGGAGTCCTTCCCCCCCAAGGCACCTCGGAGGTGCCTTCCCCCTTTAGGACTCTCCCCTTTTTTTCTTATCTCTTGCGCATGGGCCTCTTGGGGCTGGTGCCCTTGGCCCATATAGGGCAAGGCGCACCCCTTACAGCCCATGTGGCCCCCCGGGCCTGGTGGACCCCCTTGGTGGACCCCCGGACCCCTTTCGGCACTCCCGGTACAATACCGATAAAGTGCGAAACTTTTCCGGCGACCAAAATAAGACTTCCCATATATAAATCTTTACCTCCGGACCATTCCGGAACTCCTCGTGACGTCCGGGATCTCATCCGGGACTCCGAACAACTTTCGGGTTTCCGCATACATATATCTCTACAACCCTAGCGTCACCGAACCTTAAGTGTGTAGACCCTACGGGTTCGGGAGACATGCAGACATGACCGAGACGCCTCCCCGGTCAATAACCAACAGCGGGATCTGGATACCCATGTTGGCTCCCACACGTTCCACGATGATCTCATCGGATGAACCACGATGTCGAGGATTCAGTCAATCCCGTATGCAATTCCCTTTGTCAAACGGTATGTTACTTGCCCGAGATTCGATCGTCGGTATCCCAATACCTTGTTCAATCTCGTTACCGGCAAGTCTCTTTACTCGTACCGCAATGCATGATCCCGTGACTAACGCCTTAGTCACATTGAGCTCATTATGATGATGCATTACCGAGTGGGCCCAGAGATACCTCTCCGTCACACGGAGTGACAAATCCCAGTCTCGATCCGTGCCAACCCAACAGACACTTTCGGAGATACCCGTAATGCACCTTTACAGTCACCCAGTTACGTTGTGACGTTTGGCACACCCAAAGCACTCCTACGGTATCCGGGAGTTGCACGATCTCATGGTCTAAGGAAAAGATACTTGACATTGGAAAAGCTCTAGCAAACGAAACTACACGATCTTTTATGCTATGCTTAAGTTGGGTCTTGTCCATCACATCATTCTCCTAATGATGTGATCCCGTTATCAATGACATCCAATGTCCATAGTCAGGAAACCATGACTATCTGTTGATCAACGAGCTAGTCAACTAGAGGCTTACTAGGGACAGGTTGTGGTCTATGTATTCACACATGTATTACGATTTCCGGACAATACAATTATAGCATGAATAATAGACAATTACCATGAACAAAGAAATATAATAATAATCATTTATTATTGCCTCTAGGGCATATTTCCAACATATGATACCGTGTGCACATGATCCAAATGATGCCCAACTACAAAGAGATCAAGCCAAAGGAAGTCATTGGAAGAATTGTTGCTCATGAGATGTCACTCAAGGATAAGGAAGAGCTTCACAACAAGTCAAGTGGTGTTTACAAAGCCTCATGTGATGCTTCTACCTCATCAAGTGAGAAACTACCTTCAATGAGGAATTGAGCCTAATGGTGAAGAACTTCAACAAGTTCTACAAGAGTAGAAGCAAGGAAAGAAGTTCCGAGTCAAGGTCCTACAATGACAAAAGATCTTCGAGTCGTGAGCGTAATTGCTACAATTGTGGAAGACCCGGACACTACTCCAATGAGTGTACGACCCCCTACAAAAGAATAGAAGATTCACCCAAAAGGAGAAGCAGAAGAGAAGAATCACCACCAAGAGAGAGGAGGAGTAGAGATGATCGTTATGAACGAAGAACCTCTCGGAGAAGCAAGGATTCGGAAAGGAAGGACACATCATCAAAGAGCTACACAAAACGAAGACATCAAGCTCAAGATGGTGAATGGGTATCCGACTCCGACTCCAACCATCACTCCGAAATAAGTTATCACTCTGACTCCGAAGATACTCAAGATAAAGGTGTTGCCGGTCTGGCACTTGTGTCAACCAACTCCTATGACATATTTGACTCACCAAATGAAGGAATTGGAAGATGCTTCATGGCTAAAGGCCTAAAGGTATCACACCCCGAGTATGTTGATTTAAATAGTGATGAAGATGATTTGCTAGGTGATGATGATTTACTTGTTGACAACTCTAGTGATGAAAACTATGATGAACTTGCTATTAATCATGCTAATCAAGATAAAACGAATGATGATGATAAGAAGGAGATTGAGCATCTAACTAAAGAGCTAAACACTCTTAAGTTAGCTCATGAAACTACCTTGGAAGATCATCGAGAACTTTTAAAGAGTCATGAGAAGTTACGCTTTGAAAAGTTTGTTCCTCAACAAGAGAAGTATGATCCTACTTCTTTCCAAGGGACACAAGCTCAAGATGATCTTCCACCACAAGACCACAAGCTAAAGGGCAAGGACAAGCTTCAAGAGGAGATTGATGCATTTGAAGAAGCTCCTAAGGCCTTGGTCAAGTGGGTTCCCAAGACTACATCAAGTTCTACTTCATCAAGTATGACTACAACTCCAAGGATTCCCATCAAGATGATGTGGATCCCGAAGAAGAAGAACTTGAGAGTTCTTGAGTGTGACTCCGCCAACATACTTCACTCATATCATTTTGGCAAGGACAAGTGCAAACAACTTCCACATCTTGCACTAGTTCAAGGAGTCACAAACCCTCTTGTTGGTAAGAAAAGGGACAAGGTAACCTAATGCTTTCATGGACATCATCTTGTGTGGACATCACTCTATGTCTATGGATATCCTTGTTTGTTCCTTGTGGGACTAACCCGTGTAGGTATTGAAAGTGCTACTCACTCCAATGGATTGCTCCAAATGATCTACATCAACATTGAGCATCCACATCTTCAACATCTACATGAAGTCATCATCGAAAAAACCCAAGGTTAGTTCATTCCTCTTAGGGGGATATCACATCTAGGGGGAGCTTTACTCTAACAATTGAGCTAAAGCAACTATAATGGTGTGAACACAACAATGCTTTATGTAAAAGTGGTAACCCCACTTGAGCTTAAACGATGAGTATGACCTATGATCAAATGTTCTCATTTGACTCCTAAGTCAATATACTCATATATAGATGACCTAGTCATTGCCAATTTCTAGATAGATGCTAGAGTGTTTGTGCATGCTTTGTCACATATTTCATTTGCCATTTTATTGTGTGAGCATGTTGATTGCATATTTTACTCATTCGAGGACATCCATTTGTTGCTTTGATTGTTTGGCTTTTTCTCTTTTTTCCAAATGGATGGGCAAGGATGCCTAAGAACTTCCTCTAGCTATCTATGCTTTTCTCATCTCAAACTCTATTCATGCTACATCACAAAGTTTGATCAAGTCAGATTCGAACCACTCTCTGTGAGGAGCACTCGGAGTCCTGATTCGTCATAGACTTAAACTTCCAAAACCTCTCTGTGCATTTCGGTCTGACCGATCCATCCACTTCGGTCACACCGAGTTCACTCAGTTGATCTAGGTTTTCAATATCGGTGCAACCGATTAGAACTTTTCGGTCACACCGAGTTGCTATAACCGCTTGCGATTCTGCATCTCGGTGCCACCGAGTTGTTCCACTCGGTCACACCGGCAGGGTCAGGATATATATACCGACGGGTGATATTTTGGAAATTTCTTCAAAACCCCTCAACCCGCGCGTGTCCTGCTCTGCCGCCTCGGGTCTACGGATCATCCTCTCGTCGCCAGTGACCTCCCGCCGCTAGTCTCTGTCACCGTCAACGTATTTCAACCACACCGTTGCCGCCGTAACGAACTCACCGCCGAACTAGGGTATGTGTTCGATCCCTTGTGCATTTTTTTACCTCCGATTCTGAGCACAAGGTCAATGCCATGTTCTTTACCACGTATGAGATCAATCTATCCAGAGAAAACCTTCATTAGATTAAGTTTGATTCGAAAATTTTGGGTTAGGTTTCTGCCGAACTCATCTCGGACCGACCGAGTTGTAGAAATCGGTCTCACCAATTTGGCTTAGGCCATAGCACTTGCATGTTTCGGTCTGACCAAAAGTTGCAAATCGGTGTGACCGAGTTCAACTCTCTATGAAACACTATCAATCTCGGAGTCACCAAACTGTGACTCGGTCTGACCGAGTTCACTAGTTTAGACTCCAAAAGTTGCTTCGGTGTCACCGAGTTTAACTAATCGGTAGCTCCAAAATGCTTTCTGTGGAGAACTAAAACTAAGTTTTTGACTCATCTATTTTGCAAAACCTCTGCACTTTGTGATGCTCGTCCACTCTATCTCATCTATATTTATTCACAGGTTCTGCTGTCAGTTTGCTTTGCCAGTATGTCTGATCAGAGTGATAGCCAGAACAAGTCAAAAGAGCAAGTGCACATGAGTGAGGGCACTAGTCCCTCTAGCAGCTATGATGAGGGCAGCAGGAGCACTCCAAGCAATTTTCCAAAGGCGGCTACAAGAACAAGGAAGAAGAGAACCTCAGACTCAGAGGATGAGGACTATGTGACTGCTGAGGAGGAAGTGAGCTCCAAGAAGAAAGTGCTGAAGAAGAAATATGGAGCTGCTGCTGCAACAAAACCTGGTTTGCACAAGAAGGCACCTGCCAAGAGAGTTCCTATGTCTAAGGCCAGATCCTCAACTCAGGAAACCATGGAGTTCACACTTGAACCAAAGGAGGCTGGTGAGGGCAAGAAGAGGAAAGAGAGGGTCAAGAAGACCATTGCCAAAGTCATTGGGAGATCCTCTATGTTTAGAGATCCAGCTGAAGAGGAAGAGGAAGAAGATGCTGCTCCAGCATCAAAGTCTCAAAAGCTGATGGGGGATGCCATCAAGTCTGGGGCTGCCTCTTCCGAGCCCAAGACTGCCCCCAAAGCTTCTACTCAAGCTTCAAAGACTTCAAAGCCCAAGAGGAGCACAAGGAACATTCCAGCTGCTGAGAAGAACAAGGCCCTAGTGCCTTAGATGGATGATGAAGAAGATGCTGAAGCCCAAGTGCTTAGGAAGCTCAAACCAAAAATTCCAGATCATGATGACAACCATCCAGTGGCAGAAGATATGAGCATCAGGAAGGATGCGGGTCTCAGACTTTGGAGACAAAGTGACCCTTATGCTGTGAGGAGAAAGACTGTTGTGGACTATAGGTTCCATACCAAAGAGCGGCAAGATTCCTATGAAACCATATTGCCTGACAAGAAGCCCATAGTCTATGCTATGAAGTGGGCTGACTGGAAATACATTGATGAGAATGAAGACCATTTTCCAGGTGTGCGTGAGAGCTTCAGAGCATGTCGAGTGGACAAGTTTGTGGGTCAGAACCTGACCAAGCGGAATTATGAACTCATCATGCAATTCTACTCCACTACACACTTCTATCCTAATGGAAGAATAGTTTGGATGTCTGAGGGTACAAGGTACCAATCTACTGTTGATTACTGGGACAAGTTGATCAATGCCCCTGAAGAGCATGAAGATGACTTGGATGTCTATGCCAACAAGAAAAAAGACCACAACTCAATGGCCAACATGTACAAGGAGATTCCAGACAAAGCTTTGGAAACTCATAAGGTTGGGTCTGTACATTATTTGTTGTCTTGATTAGCTACTATCAACACTATATTGAGGAATACGTTGTTTCCAAAATCTGGAGATCACAAGATGATCATAGGTCATTCAATCAACTTGCTGCTGATATTTGATGTGCCTCAGAAATTCAAAGTTATGTGCCTAATTGTTGAAACAATCAAAAGGACAGCTGAAGATCAGAAGAGATCTTGTGGGTATGCTCCACACATTCAGGTGCTCATCAACTCCAAGATGGGCACAGGCACCTGCCTGTTAGATAAGGAGCATCTACCTTTGAGAGCAGATTTTGAGGACAACACTGTTGTCATGAATGAAGAAGATCCCACATCTGTGCAAGCACAAGAAGAGAGAGAGAGAGAGAGAGAGAGAGAAAGCAAAGGCTGAAAAGGCTGCAAAGTTGCCAAGTGTTGAAGAGGCATCTCAAGTGTTTTTGAAGAGGAAACAAGATCAAATTGCTTATCTGATTCAAGCAACTTTGAGGATAGAGAAGGGCTTGGCCACCCTGACTCAAAATCAGGAGATCTTGGAGAGGATCATTGAGACAAAGTTCTATGATCTTGATCTTAAAGTAACTGAGATGCAGACAGCTGTTGAGCAGTTCCAAGAAGAAGCTGAGGAGAGGAAAGGGCAGGCTACCACAGATGCCTTTCAGAGAGTGGTCAGAGGTCTGCTGCAGTGCTCATGGCTGACACTAGAGCTACCACATCAGCACCAGCAGCCACAGCTTCAGTGTCACCTCCAGTTGCCACTCCACCAGCTACAACAACTTCTACAGATGCTTTCGTCCTTGGAGTCCTCTCAACACCACCTCCCGAAGATCAAGCCTAGAGAGATGCATAGCACTATGCATTTTCAAACTTTTTGGTAACTTGTTGCCAAAGAGGGAGAAATGTCTAGATCATAGGCTTCGAGAGAGAGCGTTTTTGCTTCTTTGGTCTTTTGTTATTTGGTTGATACTCTTGTGTGTGCTTGTTTGATACTTTTTATCTGTGTGTGAGCTACTTGTATGATCGTGTGTTTGATCATATTCTACCTTAATGCTTGCTTGAATGATATTATCTTTTATATCTCATATATGATCATTCACTTTGCCTTGGTGATGAGTGCATGTTTTTTAATTCCTATCATTTTGAGCGCTCTTCCAAGATGTATGTGACATGGAAGAGTAACCCATGATCCTAATCGATTGTGCATTTGCATTCAAAAGCAAATTTTAAATAATGCACAAATTTAGGGGGAGCTCTTGCTTATCACATACTTCTCAAAGTGACAATGTATTTCAAATCTTATTATCATTTGTCGAAGCTTTGATCTATATGTTGTCATCAATTACCAAAAAGGGGGAGATTGAAAGTGCAACTATCCCTGGGTGGTTTTGGTAATTCCTAACAACATATAGCTCATTGAACTAATGCTATTTCAAGATGATCATTTCAGAAAGTTCAATGATTGGCATGGCATCACTACAAAAAAAAGACACATCCGTGACATTTTGGGCCGAACGAAAATCTTTTCTGTCATACTTATGACACTTCTATGACGATAATTGTGACAAAACCCGGTATCATCATATATGTGGTGGGGTCCTACTTCTATGACAAAAAATCATGATAGAAAATGGGCTTTTCGTCCTGGGCGGGCCGGAGACGCAGCTGCATGACATTCTTTGGGCCATCCATGACGGAAAAAACCGTGGTAGAAGCGAGGGCGCGGAAAATATCGGGGAGTCCCCGGTTACAGTGGGTGGTCTGGGGCCGAGCGATGCGCGTTTCTCTTGTACGTACGCGCGTGTGTGCGAGGCGTTGGGCTCTAACTGAACCCGAGCGATTGCACTGCAGGCTACGTGTTACTGAACCCGAGCGATCGATCGATGGTTGTTAACTGAACCCGATCGAGCGATTCCTTCGCTACTGCTGCTAACTGAAGCCGATCGATGCTGCCTCTGGATGAACAGTGAGCGTTGCGGGGGGGGGGGGAGTTTGGATGAACAGTTCTCGGTGGGGGTGGATGAACAGGACCCTGTGGTGTTGCCTCTAGATGAACAGTGAGCGTTGCTGGGGGTTTGGATGAACAGTTCCCGGTGGGGGTGGATGAACAGGACCCCGATCGTTCGAGCCGGTTGGGGCTGGATGAACAGGACCCCGTGGAGGGCAGGATGAACAGGACCACCCCGTGGAGGGCAGGATGAACAGTAGCCCGTGGAGGGGTGGTTGAACAGGAGCCCGTGGAGAGGGCTGGTTGAACAGTAGCCGGTGGAGTAGCGCGCGGTTGAGGCTGGATGAACAGGATCCCGTGGATGAACAGTCGCAGGTGGAGGCTGGAGGAGGTCGACGGTGGATGAACAGTAGCCTGTGGAGGCTGGAGGGGGTCGACGGTGGAGATGAAAAGTATCCCGTGGAGTCCCGTTTTGCGGTACGCCACACCCCTCCCGATGAACAGGACCCCCGTTTCGACCGTAGCGCTCCAACACAAGCCCGTTTCCTCCGTTTTGCGGTACGCCACACCCCTCCCGATCAACAGGACCCCCGTTTTGACTGTAGGAGGTCCGTTTCCTCCGTTTTGCGGTACGCCATACCCCTCCCGATGAACAGGATCCTGTTTCGAACATGGCCAGTCGAACACAAGGCCGTTTCCTCCGTTCTATGGTACGCCAAGCCTCGTTTCCATCGGCTGTTCCGTCCAAGCCCTCCCGATGAACACGACGACGCATTCCGTTCCGACCCAGCCGGTTGGCTCCCCATGAACACGACGACGACGTTGTTTCTTCGTTCAGACCCAGCCATGTACACGAGCCCTGGCCGTACGTATGCGCGAGTAGGCGTTCGAGACCCCGCCCGTATGTACGTACGTGGCTGTATTTTCTTTCTTGCACACTGGCCGATGTACGTACGTGTACATGCTACGTGCACGCCTCTACTATGACACGTGCGCGCCTCTACATCGACCAGTATGTACATACACGTTCGCGACCAGAATGATAATGCTACGTACGCTTCGACCAGGTGGGTCCCGACTGTCAGGCACTTCCTTGCCTGCGAAGATGTAGCTGGTGGGTCCCAGCAGTCAGGGGGGCGAATCGTTTTTTTTTTTGCCCAGACGCAATTCCTTGCGTGCGAAGATGTAGCTGGTGGGTCCCAGCAGTCAGGGGGAAACGTTTTTTTGTGAAATACGGTGGCCCGTCCGGTGGGTCCCCGCTGTCAGGTGGAGGAATAATTATTTTGCGCGTAATAAGGAGGCACTTCCTTGCGGCGGCCGTGGACCCAGCTGTCAGCCTCTCCACGTACAGTCCACGTCCGATGGAAGCCGTTCCTTGACCATGTTGACCACGCCGCGCCGAGAGCACCAGGGCGGTGGAGTACGGCGAGGACTAGGAAGGGGACGACGCGGAGCCGGGAAGACGCGGCAGTGGATGCCCACGCGTAGAGGAGTATGAGGGTTCACTGGTTCGCTGCGGTGTGAGGCTGCCGTCGCCGCAGAATAACAGGGGGTGTGGGTGAGTAGAGGGATGCCCTGGCCAGCGGTGGGAGTAGTAGGGGGCGGTGAGGCCTGCACGGGAGGCGGGAGCAGGCGGTCCCGCCGGCGCTGGATTTGGCGGCTGGAGCAAGAAGATCAGAGATTGAAGAAAGACAACAGCCGTTGGATTGACATCCAACGGTTACGTCTACTAGAATCGTTTGTTGACGTATATAATAACTAAAAAAATCCTGCATACGCGTCAACTTAATAGGCCCATAAGTCAGACCATTCCCTCTTTTTTTTATAATTTATATATAGCTCATTGCGACTTCTTATGCAATTTATTGCAGTCCGTTTTTTGGTTGGCCAGGGCCAATTTTGCATATTTCTATGGGTTCCAAACTATTTTTAATACTGAAATGTCGAGCTAGATTTAAAGTACTTTGAAGATATATTTAAATTAGGTTAATGCCCAGTGGAATAGGAATCTGAAAATGTGAAAAAATTCAGAAATTATAAAGTAATTGCCAATTTGTCATCTATTTTTATATTTACAACCCATTTCATATTACTTTCAAGATTTGCAGGCGTCTTGAAAGAGTTGCAACCCATCAGGGCATAGAAAAATAAGTAGGCCTGGATTGGGTATTCTTCAGAAAAAATAAACTGGGCTCATTTTCACAAAGAAAAAATAGCTGGGCTGGTCACATGGTGAACATAAAATATAAACCTGGGCTAGACGGGCCACAACCCAGTTCAAACCCTGCTCTGTCTCAACAATAACAAAAAAATACTGCTCGAGCTGCTACGTCCGAGGTGTCAGCCGATCTTGTGCTGTTCTCTTGTCTATTGACTATATACGCTCACAATGTCGTGAGTCCCAGATGTCAGGAAAACACTAGGAGGAAGCATTTTATTTTTGCATACGCTGACATGGTGGGCCCTAATGTCATCCTCTCCACGTACTTCTGCCGATTCCTGTTGTTTGTTGACCATGTTGACAACGAGAGAGGGCGGCGCCGCAGCGAGCGCACCAAAGCGCGCGGAGGACGACGGCGAGGCCTCGGACGTCGGCGTTAACGATTTAGGAGACGGTGGGGCGGCGATGCGTGCGCTGAGGTGCAGCCAGCCGTGGGAGGCGGAAGCAGGCGGCCCCGCTGGTGCTGGTTTGGTTTTGGCAGCTGGAGGAAGACATGACTGAAGAAACACGACAGACTGTAAAAGCAGCAGGAGTACTTAACAACCTTAACTGAAACCAGCAGGGGCACTTAACAACCATAGCTGAAAGCAGTATGAGTACTTATACAAGTTCAACCGTACAAAGCACGCCTCGAACAGTGCTACTTTGCCTACAGTTAACCAAGGGTGAGGCCGCCAAGCCCCAGGACAAGGCCCAGGCGCCACCCCGCGCATCCACAACCTTCTGAAAGCGGCTTCATCTCGCAATGTGGTCAATAAACAGGATATTCACTTTAGATCCATGGAAAAGCAGGAACATAATCTTCTGTCCTATTCTCCAAGATGGACGGGCCTTCATTATTTGAGACAGTCCATGAATAAGTATCTTTTCACCTCCAAGGGGAATGGAGTAGGTCGACATAAACATCATGTTGTGACCAAGTGCAAGTCTGACCCGACCATGGTCAGGCATCTGTATAGGAACAATAGAACTGGGCAGTTTCTCTTTCAAGAAGATCACAACTGTAAAACTGTGTATAAGCAATAGTTTATGAACAACATATATAACAACAAAAAGCTTGTACCATAAGTTTCTCGACACAGTTGGACCCGTTCAACGAGTGCAGTGGCACACATATCCCACGTGGCCTTCCACCATTGAAACGCCCCACAAGGACCTCAAGACGATCAATAAAGTGTAGGAACTTGTGGATGTCGTCCCAGTCAACTTTAGTGCCATCAGTAACAGCCGAGTTGTTACAGAATAACAAACGAGCAGCCTGCTTAACTCTGAAAAAACCTACACGTGCCACCAATTATAAGAAAATATTAGTTAGAAGTAGCATCTTCGTGAGAGATTTGTTGCTACTTCTAAAGTTAAATTGTGATCAGTTAGACAGAATAGGTGGATTAAGAAGTAATCGAGGCAACAAGCAAGAACCAGATACAAAACTAACATGGATGAACAATTGGAAACACGTCGGGGTGGAAGATCGCAGTGAAGATGAGACCCGGTTCTGCTATTTCCACATTCGTGCGCCAACTTTCAGTCCGTAACACTTGAGAAAGTTTATCCAAGTTCAGCCATAAAAAAAGCAGTGATCTTCTTGGTTCATGAACCCAACTCAAAACTTATATCCATGGCTTGTCTTCACTGTTACCATTAAACTGGTGTATTCAGTTATGGCAAGGCCGAGCATCTTGAGTACATGTGTTCTGGCAGAGCAAGGAATGCACTGCAGGAAAAACAATATGAGAACACAATGTATTCCCTATATCCAAATCTACAAATACTTTCCTCCTTCACGTCAGTGTTGACCATGGTACTAGTACCTTTTATCCAAATATAGCAATCCAAATTTCCAAATTAGTCGACATCATGTTCAAAAAACCCCACCCTCCCAGATAGAAAAGAGGATTCTAGGAACATACTGTGCGTGTTTTAAAATCCTGTGTTAGGATGAGAAGGAACAAGTGTGGCGTCTTGCCGAGGGCGCAGAAACCTATAGGGTCCTTGCACTTTGGGCACTGCAAATGAAACACACTAGATTCAGTAGGAAGAAAAATGCATCAACGGCGGTGGCTGCCATCCTAGGAGTACCCGCGACCAAGGGACTTGGATTTATCGGGGATGGATGAATAATTCGTACCAGGTTCTCCATGAGAAAACCCTATGCAATCGCCGAGCGGGGGTTTTCTCTGAACAAGCAGACAAGGGAGAAGGGATTCAGGCCGAGTGAAATATTGCCGCTTCGTCCATCCAGCTTACTGCTAAAGCTGGAAAGGTGGGGGTTTTTGTGATTTGACGGCTCATTGGGCATTAATGCGGCGCTACGACCGGGGTGTGTCTACCGTGCAGTTGTGCACTCTAATTTGGTGCATATGGCATGTGGACCCCGTTGCCGGATGCCCCACATATCAGCGCAAGGAAGTAGAAAGACAGGAGTAACTAGTTATTACACATAAATATATTTTTGACAGAGAGATATCCCCTCTGTAAAGAAATATAAAGATCTTTTATATCACAACTTTATACATAAGAAAAATCAAGGGGAATATATATAACATATATAATTATAAAAAACAGAGTTTTTTAACACGGTATAGACGAGTTGGTGATGATGGTGTGCCTGTCATCCTGCAATATAGGCCGTCCGATTTATATCTGACGGATAGGAAGGAAACTATGGCAATTTTGCAAAAAGGTACCCACACACCTCTCCGCATTTGCAAATAAGGCCTTCCCTCGTTCATCCTTTTCTCTCACAAGATAAAATACTCATACAAATGCATCTTGATGTTACATGCAACGCACGGGCATTATGGGGTTTCAGCTGAGAAATACTTAGACAGGCTCACGGTTCTGGACTTTGGGCCATAGGCCGGTGGGCCTGCATGTTTGGGGGCCCATGTGTTCTACCTCAGCGCTTTTCATATTGCAAGCGGTCGGCACGGCGCTGGTTTTAGATGCTGTCGTAAGGCGAATACACAAAATTGAATAAAGCACAGTAGCTGTTGGAATGAAATCAAACGACAGTTCCTAACCATCAATCAGAGTTGCAATTCTATCAATGATACTGTCGTACTACTTATACACACAGGACACTTGTTTCACCATGCCAGAGTATTACATCAAAATCTCTCGGCGGATAGATCAGTTCGGCAGTACTGAAGAATTTCAAAGTTGATTTGGACCAGCTCTCCTTGCCGAGAAAGTTCGATTTTGACATCATCCCCTACCGCAAGATATGATTTAGATTTGAACCTTGACCATCCTTTAGCATCAATCATCATGCGACCATCCTTTGTACTTATGGTATATTGAGCAGGTTCATTCACACCAAGGCTGCGCATGGTAAGAGAAACTTGGCCGTTGTCGCACGGATTGTTGAACGACTCCCTCGTTGCTCTAGGAATTCTCTATTTGCAAACAAGAAGACATACCCAAACAGTTAGATCAACACAGTGAATCATGCAAAACAACATGGAAATAAAAAAGAATGAAACACTTGGGCGGCCAATGCTTACCAAGAAGATGGACATGTCGGTTTTTGTAAGGACTTTGGTATATGAAGTGCGAACTGCAGCCCAGTCTGTTGCCGGTGCAACTGCTCGTTCGGTTGCCGCTGCACAGGACGGAGCAAATGCAAGTGCAAGTGTTGGTGCAGGTGCCGAAGCCGCTGCTGCTGCTGGAGATGGTGCTCCTTGTAGAGCTGGCGCCGGTGTCGGAGCAGGTGCCGGTGTCGATGCCCGATCCTCCGGTAGATCAGCCTGATCCGCTAACGTGGTCGGTGCCCAATCCTCAGCTGGATCAGACTGAGCTGCTGCCGCTGTCAGTGCTAGAGCAACTGCCGGTGCTCAATCCGTTGCTGAAGGTGGTACCGATGTGCGAGACAGCGACGATCGTGTCTGGTATGGTATGATCAGCTTTCTAACTTGACTAGGCTTCGTGACCGTGATCCAGTTTTTTTCTTCATTTCTTTTAAACGCGAGAAGGACTAATTGTGGCATTTTTGTTAAATCGAACTGCAGCTCATCATAGGGATTCAGCTTGTACTCAGACAACAGACTGATCCAATTTTTTCCAGTAATATAAGTGATGGGCAGTGCCTTCATTACTGACACGACATAAGAAGTGAAACCTGCAAAAATAGCCATCGTAGAGCAAACCTAACGGTTTATTCTGTGATGAATTTCACATGGCAAAACCTGCATCGTAAAATTGTAGGAAAAGAAAGAAAACATGACATTAAATCAATAAGATTTAGACATTAAATCAATAAGATTTACTTGATGTGACACGAGTGAATCCTTACCAGGAAATCACTATGTTGAAATACTAAACAGA
This sequence comes from Aegilops tauschii subsp. strangulata, assembly GCF_002575655.3. Classification (NCBI taxonomy): domain Eukaryota; kingdom Viridiplantae; phylum Streptophyta; class Magnoliopsida; order Poales; family Poaceae; genus Aegilops; species Aegilops tauschii. The sequence goes on from NC_053040.3 coordinate 186,092,473, forward strand.
AGATTGATCGTCCAACTACGGGTGGCATGCAGGGGCCCCGCCTACTCCCACAAGCAGCATAGTCCAAAGGTCGTGACAAATCGTATGGACCGAACATCCATGGGCTGGAAATCCTGGTGGGTGCGATAAACCCTGCAATGCATACAGATATTGAAGTGTGACCATAATTGATAATCGTCCTCACAAAAAAGATGGTCTGGATACTTCAAAAATATACAGACTGAATTGAGTGGACAGACATTTTAACATAGACCGTTCTCAGGACTGACCACACACCAAAAGCGGCAGTACTAATAAACAATACAGGGTTCACAAACACAAATCAAGTACTGAACAATAGTACTTACTACAGACAAGCAAAGTTGCACTAATTAAACTCTGCAGACTATTCTTGCCACCGACCTACGGGATGAACCCCGCATAACTGACTAGGCCATGGACTTCGTGAGTGATGTCTACATGCACCATCACCATCTTGTCAACCTTGGAGAACCTAACAGAGTGGTCTTTCCACTCATAAACATGATCATGAAGACATGCCACATCATATTTGTTGGGAAGCTTTACAAGAACCACACCCTTCTTAATCGAAGGCACAGCCAGGAAATTATTGTTGTCAAGTACAGACTCGAGAACACGCCTGACAACAATGCTACAGGAAAACACTAGTTCAGGACACGTGGCGACAAGGACATAGCAGCTGGATAGTTTAGCAGTAGAACTCATCCTCAGGTCTTCCAGTTCACACGGCATGACTTTGAGAACTTCATCTCCACCGCGGACCTGGTTCTAATTCAAACAGAAACCATATTTTATTACTACCTCCGTTCAGAAATATAAGATGATTTTCGATATTATACTCCATATATGACTACATATACGCACAGAAAGGAATGAACAAAGACACTAGAACATGTCTTCAAAGGCATGAGAGCAGAGGGATTACTCGCAATATCCATAACACAAGTTACTGAGGCAAATATACCCTCTTCAAAGGTAGCATTGATGTTCATAAGTACTCCCTCCGTCCCAAAATTCTTGTCTTAGATTTGTCTAGATACGGATGTATCAAGTCACATTTTAGTATTAGATACATCCGTATCTAGACAAATCTAAGACAAGAAATTTGGGACAAAGGGAGTAGTTGAAAGTAATCTATAAGAAATCAGTGTCAACCTCTCGCATGTTTTGGTCAAAAGAGGAATTTAGAACCGTCATTTGGCACACAAAAATCACATGCAAGATCACCCAGAAAGTTGTACTACTAGTACTAGTACTGCGTGTTAGATGAAAAAACACGATCAAGATCGAGAAAAAGATCGTCAAGAAGAGATATTACCTGGACTTGCTTAATGAGGGATCCCGGAGAGGGGGGCTTGGACAGGGCGATGGCTTTGAGCTTGTCTGCGGTAGTCTCGGCGGGGTGCTTGCGCTTCTTCGTACCATGAGCCTCGACGGTTTTGGCCAGAGCCATAGACATCACTTCGGCCGGTGCTCCAGCGTCCATCAAGAAACTGTCAAATAGAAATAAAAGAAAAGAAACCATAATCACAAACCCAAAAGAAGAAAAGAGAGGGAGTTATAGGATCAGTCTCGGGGTTGCAAGACCGGGCCTTGGCCAGAATCAACACCATTGATGCGCCCACCTTTCCTTCTTTGGGAGAGAAGAACAATGGCAGAAGCAGGTCGGCGTTTTCTTGAAGAAATGAGGAACAAGATGAGGGATAAGCGAGGGTTGGGTAGAGAGGAAGCTGAGAGAGAAGAGTGAAATGATGGTTGCTTCGTCCGTCCAACTTACTGCTGGAAAGGAGGGGGGTTTTGTGATTTGACGGCTCATTGGGCATTACTGCGGCGCTTCGATCGGGGTAGTCTACCGTCACTCTACTACGGAGTAATTTAGTGCATGGCTGGTGGACCCCGATGCTGGTTGTCCCACACGTCGGCGAAAGTGAGTAATTTAGTGCATGGCTGGAGGAGGATCCGCACGGTAGAGCGTGTCCACTATTTTTCTGATGAAGAAAATGATTATAGCAAGCGTTTCCACTCTTATGACGGAGGAGTGCGAAACACGGCAGCCACTTGAACATACACAGTGCTCCTACTACTAGGCATGTGTAGTGGTTCATACGTCAGTACTACATAATCTTGTTGCTAGTGTAGTAAGATATGACGACGACAAATGATGTTGTGCGCATGTCAACTATATGAACATTAATGTAGTAACATAGTACCGCTTTCTCGACTGTCCGGTCGAGAATGAACGGTGAGATCAATGTTAACAGAACTAGGTCTACAGCGCACGGAGAGTACAGTGCTACAGTACTCCACGAAACATGAACCATATGAAGCACGAATAGTGTTAGGCAGGGTGTATGAAGGGTGCACGGGATGGGAGCAAAAGTTCCCTTCTCGACCCACTTTTGAGTGTTTGGCAGAGTGCATGAAGGGTGCATGAGTCCACACTAGTAGGTCAACACAAATACACGAAGAGGAAACAACTACTCCGTCTAGGTGTGTAAGTCATCTTATGCTGTGCACTGCGACCAAGGCGGAGAGGAAAACGAGAAAACTTAATGTCTTTTTGCTAATTAATAGCATTGCATGCAATGAACTAACCACTGCATGTCATGTTTATTAGTCTCAAGTCATTGAAAGCATGCACGGCCCACGTCTCTTATTGGTTGATATGTCACAAAACAAGAAACGGGGAGGGAGTTAATGTACCATGCCTAAGTGTTTTGGGATTATTTGGTTTTCATAAGGTGACTTGCACACTATATTGAGATGAGAATGCAACCAAACACACCCACACGCTTTGTGCTACAGTGACTGATCTGCACCGTCTGAGTTTGATCCAACGGTCATGTTGCGCCGAGACATGGACATGCCCATGCAGAGGGCGCCTAAACACCACCGAAGTCCCTCTGCTTCTCGAGGCGCACGACGTTGGTGATGCAGGGGGCGAAACGGCTGAAAGGCAATGCAATCTACGGGAAGGCGGAGGAGCCAACCGAGGAGCGGGGAATCTTTTGGTTTCACCATGGTAAAACACCAGTCGACAACTTCTCACATCAGGGAGCAGTGGGTTTTACAGGCGGAGTCATCGTGACTAATTGCTGCCGCGCCTGCTCCCATCAATCAAAAAATTAAAAATCCTGCCGCGCCTGCTCCCGTCAATCAAAAAATTAAAAATCATGCCGCACTCAAACACCAGAGCAACGCCGCGGTGGATGTTTAAATTTACCTGCCGGCAAGTAGATAAAAAAATGGGTGAAAAAACAAATGTGGCGGCGGCCTAGCTAATCGGTCGAACTAGCCCAACTAGCTAGCCACCGTGCTTCACTGATGTACTCGGCGGGAAAAGTGGTCTTCCGTGATTTGACGACTCATTTATTTACTTGCTTCGGCGAAAACGCGCGGTAGGGCGTCCCACGTCAGGAAGAATATATGCGTGCACCACCCGGGAGGACCCCGAAACCGCGCAGTAGGGTGTGCCATGTCTCGGCACGGAGGAAAAATGTGCATGTAAAAATTTACTGTATCAGACGTAGTACCTATGGTTCGACCTCGGGACCCAGCCAGTCGGTCGAAAACACCCCACTAGACACACAGCTTCATCATGCTAACATGGCACGGAGGATAGGTGTGGTTAGCTCCGTCTCGACCAGCCACAACGTCTCTTGTTCTAGGCGATTCTTCTATTTTCCAAGCTTTTTTTAGTTGTAATAACACCACGGCAAGCTAGCGCCGCTCTTCGTGTGTGCCCGTGCAAAGGTTAGAAGATGGAGAGAAGAGAGAGATCGCAGACCTGGGACCCACCAGTAAGTGAGCCAATGGTCATGCACGTGTAGACGAGGCACTCCCTCTACTCTACTCAACGTAATACTGTATAAAATCAAGATATGGGACAAAGCCAACAACCGTTGTTGTTTCAGGCTATCGACTTACGCTTTGTAGTCCAGGTTGCCAGTTCGAATCTCGTCTTTCAGATTTGTTGGTTTTAGGTCCAAATTTGATTAATGACAAGTGGGACCCCCGTGTGTTGTTCCGATATTTCAGTGTAGGATGGGTTTTTTTAACAAACACTTTGCGCGGTTAGACAAGTAACGGCACAAGTTACACGTATTTTGAAAGTTTACGAACAAAAATGACAGCGGCATAGAATATCACATCCACCCCGCAGCTTAGATGCTATGGTGATACGAGTTTTTACACCGTTGGAAGTGAGATCCAATGGCTTGGGAGTAGTCTTTGTAATTATGCGCAATTTCCAAACTCTCCAAAGGTTTTTTTGCAAATAAAACATTCAGGCCTCGTGTGTGCCGCTGCATCTTGGATCCAACGGCTCCCCGTTGATCATATTAGGTGCTCCCCGTTGCTTAATTACCCGCTACGGTGATATGAGCATCTAGGTCGTATGATCAGTGATCAGATGGCACATGCATCATACTTGTACTTTCTGCGCAATTCCCAAACTCTCTCAGCCGTATATTGCAAAAACATTCAAACCTCCTACTGTGGGCCGGTAGATCTCCGTGAACTCGTATCACCATAGAATCTACGGTGCGGGAGCACCTCATATTCTCCCGTGCGAGAAAACATAAGGTGCTCTCGCAGCTTGGATTCTACGGTGATACGAGCTTCGAGGTCGTTTGATTTGAGATCCAATGGCATCTGAGCGGTCTTTGTGCTTGTAAGCAGTGGCCGAACTCTTTGGGGGCTTTTCTGCAAAAAAAACATTCGAATCACCGAGGAGGCGTTGGGTCACAAATCCAACGGCTCCGAAGAGCTGGTATCACCAAAGCATCTAAGGTGTGGTAGCACATGATATTCTTACATACAGAAGAATATGATGTCCTCCTTCATCTTAGATGCTACGGTGATACGAGCTTCGAGGTCGTTTGATATGGGATCCAAGGGCATCTGAGTAGTTTTTGTACAAATTGTGTGCAATTCTCAAACTCATCAAGGTTTCCTGTAAAAATATTAAAACATCATGTGAGCTGCTATATCTCAGATCTACAAGCTCCAAGCAACTCGTATCGGCATATAGCATCTAAGGTATGGGGGCACATGATATTCTCCCGGGGAGGAGGGGTGGGGGTGCACAACCAATCGGTGGTTGGGAGGGTGGGGACAAATATAATCTAAACAACCCTAAATAGAGCTTCACAATTTTATCTAAGGTCGAGGGGGTGACCCCCGACAATCATAGCTCCGCCTAATTAAACACAACATTTGCATGTACTGTAGTACTAGACTTACTATTCATGTTTCAGTTTCATGTTCGTTTTAAATATTGAATTGAGGACCATGCATGTCTTACATTTTACTCCCTTCATTCCTAAATATTAGTCTTTTTAGAGATTTCAATTGGACTGGCACATACGGATGTATATAGACATATTTTAGAGTGTAGATTCACTCATTTTACTCCGTATGTAGTCGTTTGTTGAAATCTCTAAAAGACTAATATTTAGGAACAGAAGGAGTATTTTTGAATTCGTGTTATACATGCATGGTTTGGAAAAATAGATGCACTATACTTATTGGATTGTTGTTGTGTTCGTGTGTGGGTGTCATTTGCATTGAAAAACTTAGCAGGGATACCATGAAATGTGAAATCCACGTTGAGATCACTATATCACAAACTCACTCTAATTCAACAACTCGTCATAAATCAATTACCACGTTGAGATTAGTATTTGCAAGGAAAATACGGGCATTGTAATACACATAGTTCATTCGGCAACTTAAAAGGTTCCTTTCGTATTCTCGAATGGTAGGACCCAACGGCGTACCAGCCAGACCTTGGCTCGTGTTGATCCTAAAAAAATATAAAAATAAAAAAACCGGGCTCGTGTCCTTCTGGTGGCGTGCGTGGTATGCACATTAGGCAACCCCAACCAGTCGAGCCTCCGCGTTTCGAGTCGAAATATCTGGCGGCCAGAATTCCAGCCCTAGGAAATTCCCCTCATGTCCCCGGTCCATAATGACTACCGATGAACAATGGAGGGATGCTTTAGTAACTAGACAACGTTGTGTTCAAAAAAAGTAACTAGACAACGTTACCTACCGTGCCGAGCACGGTTCAATTCCCTCGGTCGCCGCTCGCCAAGGTCGCCTGTCAACTGCATTGCCTAGTAGTACTACTACTACTACACCAGGATGAGAACAGAATTGAGCCCGTTTGTTCGTGCCTAGTACTTGAGTTAATATACGAGGCAATGCACTGGTACGGAGGGATTATCCTTTTGCTCTGCATATATAACTTGTCTGAAGTCTAACTAAGCAAAATGTTTGACCAAATCCTTTCTTAAAAAATACAACAGGACAGATGTATGGCTTGAAAATTTATTGCTTGATGCAGGTTATGATATTGTTTCGAATCCTGGATCTTAAATATCAGAAAATCCAAAAGTGACTATAAATTCTTGAAACTGAGCATGGTCACGTGATATGGCACAAATATTACTTCGTAATTTTTTTTCTTCAATTTGAGACAACCTGCTTATGACAAGTTGCACAAATGAAGAGCCAAGGTATTTTGGAACAAAGACCTGTCACGTTAAGGTGAACGCTTTCACTATTGAAACCGTGGGCGTTTACGCGCCGCCACGAGTCCCGCTTCTCATCGGCAGGTGCCGTCCGAGCAAGCGTGAGAGTCGACGGGAGGCGTGCGAGCAGACCGCTGCGCCGGCTGTCAGGGAGGTGTGCGAGCAGACCGCTGTGCAGGCTCACCGGGAGGCGAGCCCTTTGACCAGGCTCCGCCGCCCACCTTCGTCCCAACTGCTCCCACTTTTAATGTCGCCGGCGCCGCAGTTTAAAATCAACCCCGCACTACCCGGTATCGCTACAATCTTCTCTCTTCCTCTCCGATTCTCCTGTCGTCTACCTCCAACCAGCCTGACCTAAACGTACGCCATGCCGCATCACGATGGTCTGCCCTTAGTCTTCCAGTTTCCTGAGGAAGACACCCAGCCGGAGTCTCAAGAACATAAGGCGCTTTGGGACGAGCTTGAACTGGCCTTGCGGGAAGGCGCCGCGCCTGTCCCCGCTCCCGTTCCGGCTCCCATCGCCCCGACTGTGCCAGCGCCCATCCCCGTGGCATTGATGGGCTGGGAGCCTCACATTGTCGCCGAGCTTGATGCCACGGGGTTCCACGAGGTCCCCGCCGACTTTCACGCGCCCGTGCACCTGCCAGCGCATGCGCCTGCGCGTGCACAGACGCGCACGCCCGTGCCAGTGCCCGTGCACCTGCCAGCGCATGCGCCTGCGCGTGCACTGACGTGCGTGCCCGTGCTGGTGCCCATGCACACGAATGTCTCCGCTGCACCGTTGACAGCGCCTGTCCCTGCACGGGTGCCAGTGCCCCCCTCAGTGGCATGGATGGCCGCCGTCAACCGCTTCCTTGCACCAACGCTAGTCGCCTCCTCCCGCCAGTTGACTCGCTCCTGGAGACCGAAGTCCAGAACATTGTGGCCTTCCTTGAAGCTAGGGCCAACATCCACGAGTACGCCAACAACGGCGCAAGACGCCGCCGTCGCCGTCGGTCAGTGGCCCGACGACACACGGAGCACGGCAGAGGAGCCGCTTCCCACCGCAAGACGCCCCCGCCGCCGCTGTGTAATCTAAATTTGCCATGAAAAACGTTCGGATTGCCATGCTTAAAATCCGAACGTTTATCATTTCCGTTTATTTTAGATCGATCGTCGTATAATTTAAAGTTGGAGTCAGACTGAACGAAATCTATGGTTTGATCGATTGAATGTTCTGCTAGAGCCGTATCAAATTAAATATAAAACGTCATCAAGCCACATGTATTCCTTGTCATCCAACGACCTAGACTACTTCAATGTCGAGCGCTCAACACGTTTAGCGTGCAGTTAATTTCATGCCAAAAATAGTGCTAATCACATAATAGCACGCAAATAATATCCAACTTAATATCCGCATGCACTTAATATACTTCCAAATTAACGTGCATTGCACGTACACACTGACTAGTGCTGCTAGCACGTGAAACTGGTGCCGTAACTTATGAATGCATCCAGATATGGTCAACGCCAACATCGCCCGCGAGTTCTTCGTGTATGCCCGTGCGTCTAAACGCAGAAGGGGAGGAGAGAGAGAGCACACATGGAACCTACCAGTAAGTGAAGGCGAATAGTACTAAAAATAATATTACATGTTATCAATTAAATAGGCTGTGGTAATATAAAAACATTATGTGAACAAAGGGAGGTACAACAAACATTGCTGTTCTACATATGTTGCCTATTGACGTGTGGCTTGAAGGCCCTGGTCGCATGTTCGATCCTCGTCCTTTATTTTTCAATTTGTATATGGGTCCAAATTTGTTTCATGACATGTGGGCCCCTCGGTGTATAGTTTGTAGCACTTTAATTTGTGGGTCCAAATTTGTTCCATTCCAAGTGGACTATCAGTGTGTAGTTTTGTAGCTTATTTATAATAATTAAAGAGAACAACAGAGTTTTTTGTAATAATACCATGGTGCGACGTTGAAGCCGAGAAAGGACGTGCGAGAGAGCGATGACCGAGCCAGAGGGAAATCAACTAGGGGAGTTGCGGGGGTTGCAACGGTGTTTCAAGTAGTTGTGGGCCGAATGCTACGAAAATATAATCTAAACCGACCGGAATAAATGCCTACACAAATTAATCCAAGGTTGGAGTGCCCCTCGCAATGTAAATAGCTCCGGCTTTGCGAGGGATGGAGAGGTAGCTTCAATCTGTGGAAGATACGGCGTGAGAAAGCGAGGTCAATCGAGAGACAAAGTGAGTGTGGTCCGACATTCATGGAACAAATATATATGCTCTGGAGAGATATTGTCCAATTGAGCTTTTGGCAAGGGTGAGGGCTGTAAGATAGAGCTTGAGAGATGATCCAGTCACAGACGTGTAGATATATTTTGTGCGTGGGAGGAAGCAAGGTCGATCGATCACATAGGGTCGTCGTGCGATCGAAAGAGTGAGACGGGTTGGAGAGAGTGACCTAGATAGACAATATGCGTGAGAGAGTATACAATGTGAATAAGTCGAATTGGGCTCAAACATGGTGATATATCGTTTTTGTCCGAGAAAGAGCAAGGTCAATCGAGACATACAAAGAGAGAGAGAGGGAGAGAGAGAGGAAGAGAGAGAGAGCGAGCGTGGCCCACCATGAGGTCGAAAGAGTGGGGCAGCTTCGATGGACTGGCCTAGATAGACAATCTGTGTGAGAGAGTATAGAGTGTGTCGATCGAGGCCCGAACAGGGAGATATATCATTTGTGTGTGAAAGAAAACGAGGTTAAACGAGACTCAGATAAAGAGAGCGAGATTGAGCGAGTGTGGCCCGCCGTGCGGAAAAAAGAGTGAGACAGTCTCGAGGGAGTGACCTAGATAGACAACGTGCGTGTGTGCGCACGAGAGGTTGGGGGCTAGATAGGCAATGCATGTATTTAGCGCGAGAGGGTGAGAGGGAGAGGGGGAGAGAGAGCTCGGCATGGGGTGCAATTGCGGGTGTGTGAGGTAAATACGTTTCGTAACAGAGTGGAAAAAGGGGGTTGTGTAGTTGAGAGAGTTAGAGATCGAAACATGGAGAGAAAGAATGGATGTGTGTTGGAAACCGATAGCTTCCTAAGGTGGTTAGGAGAGGAAGATTGACCGATACATGAAGTATGTAGCGTGTGTGCGGGGGGGGGGGGGGGGGGGGCTAAAAACAACATTTGAATGTAGATAGTACGAGACTTAATATCGATGTTTCGATTCGGTGTAAATTGTAAGATTTGAACTGAGGACCATGCATATGGGTAATTATTTCGAATTCGTGCCATACTAGGTTTCGAAAAGTTGACATTGACTCAATTTGTTGTGCTATTTTGTAGGTCATATGTTTGAATCCATCCAAAAGTTTTCTCACTACCATGGTGTTCATCATATACATATAAATTTCTATTAAAAAAGTAGCGTGGATACAGTGAAATGCGAAATCCACGTTAGAATTGGAGATCGCTATGTGACACACACTCTAATTCAAATAACTAATTATGTGACACACACTCTAATCCACGTTAGCGTGGATACCGTTTCGATTTTTTTCAAATAACTCCTCATTAATTAATTTATAGTATCTCGTTTCGAATTAATTATTGCAAGGAAAACACGGGCATGGTAATACATACAGATTCGATTGCAAATGAAAGAAGATTCATTTGCATTCTCAAATGTAGGTGCACCAGGGTCGTGTCGTGGTGGTCGCGTGTGTCGGACGGACGCGTAGCACCCAGCCACCCACCCCCCTCCCTCACTCCCCCCCAAAAAAAGGACGACGACAAAATAAGTTCGCGCTTCCATGTTTCGGATTGAAATATCTGGTGGCCCCAATTCCAGCCCTGCAAAATCTCCCTTCTCCACCGTCCCCTTCCGCGCCCAGATTGCTCAAATCCCTAATTCACCGCCAACCCAAGCAAAGTTCGAATCGCCCCTCGTCTCGTCTCTTTCCCCACCTCGGTGCCGGACGACGACGACGAAGACGACGGTCGCGCTTCACCGCCGCACCGGAGCTACCTCATCTACGCCCTCGTCCACCGCACGGGTGGTCCACCGACAACGTCGGCCGCCGCAACCGATGTGCCTCACAGACACCAACTTCCACCGCATCAGGTGCGCTTCATCGATGCCGTCTCCCAGCTCACCGGGGATACTTCACCGAGCACATCGTCGCACCTCCGCCCCCCGAGGCCGCTGGGGCTTCACCAACGGTCTCGTCCACCGCATCGTAGCGCTCTGCTGCCACTCAAGATCTGCATCCGTGCGCGGCCAGCCAACGCCAGCGCATCACCCTCAACGGCTCTGAAGTGACCCGCACTCTAGCTAGGCGAGCATGCCCAAACGCCGGCCCGAACTAGGTATCCACACATCACTCCCTTCATTGTTCCGACGATGTTTGGATATCCTTTCACTGCTCTCTTAGCTTACACGCCTATCCAACTCTGACTTTAACTCTTATTTCCTCTGGAGATATCATCTGAAACAAGCAAATCCATTTTTTAGCGAAGCATGATGGCGCTACGGGATTTGGTACACATCCTGCACACCCGTATAACCTTGTAAGTATCTGTCCTCCGGTACAACAGCAAGGTCGATTCCTCTTATTTGATCAGCCATTCGCCGTGTCAAAAATGCAGAGGGGCATGCAAGGAGCACAAGGCCTGCACATCCAAGCAAGTGGTAACATGGACTTGTACATGGAACATCCCAAGCGCAAGCAAAGCTGCAGTGAGCCTGTACAACGAGCTAGCGTAAGTCCTTGCATTTCATTTAATTCGTACTGACATTCATGTATGATTTGTGTGCAGTGGCGGATCCACGAATTCAAGTTACCAGGGGCGAACATTTAACTTAAAAATACGAAGGCACTTGCACTCCGGAAATCAACATAACTTGAGAAATGTGAAGCTACATGCACTTTGAAAACCAGCTAATGATCCAAAGTAGTTCAGATTATAAACACTAAATGATGCAAGCACCAAAAAACATAAAATGCAACATGGTGTAGAAGGACTACAAACATGGTCTGTACCTGCTTGAATTATTTGTTCTCTGGCTGAAAATATCGAAGTGTAATTGCACCTATAACCAGTGCGCAAACTGCATATCAATATATCTATCCTGCACAAGTATGCCAATAGTTTCAAACAACAGATTATAAAAGTATTTATGCTACGTTGTCATGATACGGGGACTTTCTGGTAGATGGCCTCGACGTTTCCTCAAGCCATGAAAATGCACTATAATTTGCTTGTCATCAATGCCTACAAATCTCTATGTCTCTCTCAACATAGCAGATCATCATTAGACACTAAATCCTTCAATGGGAGCTTGCAAAATGCTTGCATTAGATGCCTCATTAGACACTATATGTTCATCACCAGGAGAATGTAAAATGTTTGCATAAAATCCTTCATTAGCAGTCTGTTCATTAGACACTTCAGGCTCAAGAACACCATGAGCTTGGATGTTTGCACCGAAAACTTGATTAGATACATCAGATTCACTCAGTTCAGTATTGATTGGGGGAGTTATAAAATAAGTAGAAATTGGTTTCATTTTCTCATAGATTCCCTACATACAAGCAGTTTTACAACACCGTCAGGTTTAACTATTGGCCAAAAATTGAAGAGTTGAATTAGATATAATCAGGGCTGTGATGTACCTGCTCGTTGCGCATGCTACTCTTGCAAGCTGCGACTGTCCGTTTGCGCAAGCTCGATGCCATGCCCGTGCTGCCGCCGCTGCCTCCCACGCAGGCTACACCCAGGGTTGGATCTTCATCTTCTTGTCCTTCCGTTCACTTGAAGCCCGGCGACCGCCCTCCAACGAGGGCGCGAGGAAGTGTTGTGTCAGTCTGTCCAGCGGCGGCTAGGTTAGGAGCGAACTAGACTGGAGGCTGGAGCGGATGAATTGGAATTTTTCCTGCCGTCGATCGATATGGGAGGCGCTCGTTTGGGCCGCGAGCCTGCTATAGGGCCTGCCTTGCACTTATGTTATTGGCCTATCCAAATTGAAACATTTTTCTTTATTTTTTACATTGCCTGCTCATGCGTTGGGACGAACAAAACTAGCCTGGGCCAACCTGGACGACTCAAACTAGGTGCACACTTTCGAGCCACCCGAGGCGGCCGCCCATAACAGCCACTATGGTGGCGTCGCCCCTTTTGCGTGTATGATAGGGGTAGTGAAAAATATTCCAGTGGCGCTTTTGATTTACCCACAGAATGGTTGAATTGCTTGTTTCTATGAACTGAGTTCGCCAATAATGTGAAGGATGCCAGTCTTTTCATCCTATTGTAGATTGCTTAGATCTCGATATGCCAAAAGTAATCGCATGAAATATACAGTAAAAGCCAATGTGATGTGTGTGGCTACAACTAGTCTGACTACACGTCCTCATATAACATATCAAGGACGCACCATCTTACCAGATTAACCATTCGACTTACCAATGCAGTGTGGGAAGAAAGAAGTATTGGGACTGCATATCCAAGCAATTGATGCCATGGACTCCTTCGTACAACCTTGTAAGCGAAAAAGAAGTTGTAGTGTGCCTGTACAAAGAACTAGCATAAGTTCAGTTACCCGCTTCTCGGAATTTTAGTTAGCCACTTATTACAAAATTGTTCAATTACGTTGCTTGGCTTAATTTAGTTTGCTACTGATTACATAATGCCACAGCATGTTAATCCTATTATAGGCTGCACCTATCTATGTGTTTGATACTTACTGTTAAGAATTACCTGTTTGCCTGAACTTAAATAGCTACTTGTTTGTTTAACTGCTTTGCTGCTGCAACAACGGGTTACAATGATGTTAATAACTACTTTTCAGCATCGAATTGAAACTCTTTAATTCCTTGTTTGTTTAACTGGTTTGCTGTTATAACTCCCAGTTGATATGTTTTGCTAACTTCAACTTTTCTGAATCCAATCGGAACTTTAATGGCAAAACAGGTTAGCCCAAGATCAAAGAGCGAGGTCCCCATGGACGTTGTATCATCCCACAGCAGTGGCACCGGCCAAATCGTGCATTATGAATTGCCAACTGCTGATGCTCTAGAGGCTAAACTAGTGGTAGAAAGAGATTTTGCTTCTGCACTTAGAGATGAAGTTGACATGTTGAGGAAGCAAACAGCACAATCAGTAGCAGTACTCAAGACAACCATTAAATATTTGGTGGATTTCAAAACGAAGCAAGCTAAGACTGACCACATTGTTAAGGTCCTGAAGGAAAAAAGGAAATTAAATTCCCACTTGGTAAATCATAGGTGAAATGTTCTTTCCATCGTTGAATAACCTTTGTGTTGTTTGTTCATGTAATCAATCAAACCATTTGTTTTAGAGATCATGTAATAATTTTTTTTTGTTTTTTGTTTTTTGGTTTGTAATTTTATTTGAGCACAAGTCTGTATTAATTGATAAGACTCGGATACATTTCATTTTGATTGCTGTGCCAGACCTACAAATATGCCAATCGGGCTGAATGTGCATTCAGCAATAATAGTAGTGTAGATGGACCATAAGTGGCATGCATCGGAAAGGGCCAAGATGATGTAGTAGCTTGGCTAAAAAAAGGATGTTGTTGTAGCAAAGAAAAGTACATTGGCCTGGCTTAGGTATGTTAGTTGATATTATTGATCCATATACTCTATAAGTGTTTATATGTCTGTTAGTTCTGTACATTCTTGGTTGATTCACTCGGTATTTGAATCTTGATACATCGCTTGTGTACATATCTAAATGGGAGTACACATTATGCTGCGTGTGACATTTGAGTTGGACATGAAGTGTTCCAAATATTCAAATTCACCTTAAACTGGATTCTAGCTTCTGAATTTGAGTATCGGCATTTGTAAACCATATTCATATATGACAGTGGAATACATCATTGTCGTCCTTTTGAAGATATATAAAAACACATAGAATGATTTATAAAGATTCGTATAGGAATACAAAATGGATTCGAATTTAGCTGCCAGGGTAAACATGGATGCTTATTGTCCCAAAATTCGAAAGAAGTGGCAAAATGTCCACTCCCACGTCGGCTGCCCGAAGCCAAGTGTTTGGGAGATGGAAATTACTGTCTACCCATTACGCGGACAATCCATCGGCCCAATTTCCACTGCTCTAAATAGGGGTAGGATAGTAACTTCAATAAGACGTGACACGACCGCCTATGAGCCCATTCCGACACGGTGGGCGCCAAACATGGGCGGCAAAACAAATTTGATTCAAGCCCGTCCGAAAGACCTCTGTTTCTCCCTCCATTTCCCCATTCATACACGGTGGGCGGCAAAACAAACTCGACTCGGCCGAAATCGATGTAGGCAAATATTTTCAATAAGGGCTGGTTTGTAACTTCACTCAGACGTGACACAACCGCCCTACCTGTCAGTCCTGTTCATACACCATGGGCACCAACCATGGGCGCCAACCACCCTCTCCTCGCCCGAAATCGCTCTGGGCAAATATTGGCGAGATGCGAGATTACTGTCGTATCCCCAACTGACGAGACGTCCAAATTTTAAACGGGAGCTAAGTTCGTAAATTTCCCATATTTCCGACAGGCGCGTCCCAAAAACATGGTTCCCCATACCTCTCCCTCCATTTTCCCATTCATACACCGTCTGCGCAAGAACACCATCCCCACACCAGCCTCCGTCCGCCACCCCATCCATCATCGCCGTCCTCCACCACATCCATCGCCGCCGTCCTCCACCACATCCATCGCCACGTCCTCCACCATGCCGGAGCGCCTACCAAGACCGCTCGTCCACTGCTAGAGATGGATGTTTCTCATCCACGGCGACGGACCAAGAGCCTTGCATCACGTCCTCTCGCTTCATCGGCGCCGTCGTCCTCTTTGCCGGGGCCGCTCACACGATCTTCTCTTCCACCGCAACGGGACTTATCCCCCGATGCACCCATCTACCGTCGCAGATCTGCTTCAACGCCACCGACAGCCATCGCACCCACGATGCCTACACGGCGCCGCAAGAGAGGTGGTACTTCATATCTCCTCAACTTTTTGATCTCAACCAGAAAATAGATCTTAACTTGGTTACTCTACTTTCTTTTCAGCTCTTAGAATTTAGTTCTTAGTTCGAAGCAAACAATGGCTGCTAAATATCATTTCTCCGGTTTCCCCCTTTTATGATCACTATATGATCAGAATACGTGCTTCGTGTCATAATAGCACTGCTCGACCCATCAAGCTAAACAAGCTTAGTTGTTCAAATACGAATCTGATATTATTAAAACAGATTCGTTTAATTGGTCAGCTAAATGTCCCTAAATTAGTTCTGAAAATGCATGTTCGCCGCTCGGGTGTGTATCTCTACAGGGTGCCCATGGTGGGCCGGCCCACCCTGGGTCCCCTCTGTTCTGTTGCGCGCTTCTGATCTCTACTCGCCCCCAGCCGCCTGCCTCGTCGGCGACTTGCCGTCCCCGGACGGCATGACTCTAGGAGGAGATGCCGGACTAAAAGGAGGTCAGGAGCCGCTCGCCCAACAGCGTCACCGTTGCCCGGGCGTGCTGCCGTGCCTACCTTCCCAGTCCGTTCAGGGCTCAGGCGTGCAGCACCCACTAAGCCAACCCGATTTATCCTGAGATAAGTCCTCAACACTTAGCAGCCACTCCTCATCACCCATTTTCTAATTGATTCATTACTCATTAGGCAGGACTGTCATTAGGGTTTGTTGTGTGCTCAGTGCTACCTACACTTAATGGTTCATATGTATTTCTGTAATCTTTAGTACCTGTAAAGTTCACAGGGTTTTCAAAATTTCGGCCCTAGGAACATACCCAATGCAGTGTTTTGTTGAAAATTTTACTTGTCTTTCTTACTCATTCGATATACTATCCAATTATTCACGTCGATTAGTTGCAAACAATAAGTGCTAGACAAACTTCTTGATTCAGATTTTGGACGGTCTCTTACTGCAGTTACAATTCTGCATACTTGTCCTAGTGAGCTCACAAGTAAATGATTGATTCACTACATCTATGCATGCCTTGTCATATTTGTTGTCAATATTCTTTTAGGGTGGACCACCCTGTTTCTAAATACTGCAACCGTAGACATGAGTGAATAGTATTTCTCTATATGATCTCTTCCATCATGTGTGGGCAACGAACACTGCATTGTATAGAAAGAAAGTGTCATTTCTAGCTTTTACATAGGCTTCGATCTTTTACAGGGAATACAATCTGCCTACTTGCTTTGTGTCGCACTACCAACACTCCACCCTTAAAGCTAAACATTATGCCACTCATAATTCCTTAGTTTATTTGTTCAAATACGAATTTCATATAATTCTAATGTTCCTACTTCAGTTTTGAAATGTGTGTCTGCCTGTTATAGAGACATAAGGGGTTTGTATTTCTGTGTGTGGTTTGGTCAGCACGGTTGGGGGGTGAACTTCGCATATGCAGGGGTTTATAGGGAGACACTCTTCGAGTTGAATCCGCAATGCATTCCATAGATAATCTGACTACTTTTTATGTTTTC
Organism: Aegilops tauschii subsp. strangulata; assembly: GCF_002575655.3. Taxonomy (NCBI): domain Eukaryota; kingdom Viridiplantae; phylum Streptophyta; class Magnoliopsida; order Poales; family Poaceae; genus Aegilops; species Aegilops tauschii. Next base: position 186,109,539 of record NC_053040.3, read on the forward strand.
ATGAATCTCAGATTCTGAACAGCATCATAATGATTATGAGCTTGCGCGCATGAAAAGAATAAAGCAGAACAATGCCATGGTTGTCAAACTTGGCATTAAGGGACTGAAATCAAGGCTGGATGCAATGCAATGCAAGCGCTCTCCACCTACAGATTCATGCTCAGAATATGATCCTAACAGTGATTCCGAGCTAGAGGGAGACCTAAGTCAATGTAGCTCCCTAGTGGAGGAGTCAGAGGAAGATGCCCTATCTTATTCACCCATCAAGGTGCTTGCTCTAACTTTCCAAGGTTATATTTGTCGCACATATCTTGCAAGTGATGCTTTGCATTGCTTCTACTTTGTTGAACTGCCATTAGCTTAGTTTACACATCGTGCATGTGAATACGGCCTGCCTATCCATTTTCAGTACATATTCCATCTGTCATCATACCATATTTATCCATTCAAATGATGTTCTTGTGTATCAGACATTCAAAAGGAAGAGGGCGATTGCTGATCATGGAGGAGCACAAGCAAAGTATTTGGAAAAGGTAGTGGCACCTGATAAATCAAATAGCCCATTAGGTGTAGTTGCAATATCACCTGACCCACAAAACACCCCAACTCTAGCAGACTCTAGCCCTACTACACTAGTCATTTCTGATGCCCCAACTCGGCAGAGCCCAACTGCAGCAAACATTATGATTATGCCAGTTGACATAGCACCAGCTCTACGACGCAAAACCCCCATTTCAGCAAAGAGTACACCAAATCCAGTTGCCAAATCCCTTTTCGAACCAGAGAGAGCCCCAATTGCAGCAAATAGGACCCCTGTTCCATTTCTTCCCAATTTAGAAGACAAAGCTTATATTGTTGTCAGGAACTTTGTGCATATCTTTCCTTCATGGAAAGATTATACCGCAGACACAGAACAATTTCCAGTCTTCCTCCGCAACTTACGTGTAAGTAATGTACTAATGTTATTCATGGTCATTACTGCATATGTTTCTGCTGACAGAAGACACAAGATTTCATTCTTTTAAATAGGCGAGGACCAAACTGGATTGTGAAGATGAGCAAGGGTTAGTTGCACTTTTCAAGCACTCGTTGATGAAGTATCGTTCCTACCTGAGGCAAGCGCACTTTGATGGCAAGCCTCTAAACGAAATTTCTGTAAAGTCTCCGGTGCTACATTTATCCGACGGTGACTAGAATAATCTTGTTACACATTGGTATCGGCTGCAGCGTAAGGTACTATCTATGATATCACATCACAATTTGAACTACATTTCTGCATTTGCCTTAACGTCTCACTTGTACGAAAATTGTTAGCAGAAGAACATTCGTTCTCAAGGGACCACAGAATCTCGCAACTATACTGCACACTGCATTGCTCTTGTGAGTACCTCTTGCCCTGTATGACCATACTTACTTTCATAGCTGTTTGATTATGTAGCATCACTGCACATGTTAGCCTCCTTATCGTCCATTTGGTGGACATTATAAGATCCGTATGGACTCTTACATAAATTTAGAATCAACCCAATGCTTTTGAAGAGGTTTAGCTCTGCAGTCCTCTTGTAAGGACTGAATGTCGTCTATGACTGTACTTACATTAACAGGTACTCCCTCCATCCCATAATATAAGAACGTTTTGTACAGTACACCAATGTTCAAAACACTCTTGTATTATGGGAAGAGGTATTGGTTCATTGTGTAGCATTCTGCATCTTATCTCCCTCGCCCACCATTTACTAAAAAAGATCAGATCTATAGTTAATCTTACCAAAAAGTAGAATACACAGACAATGCCAGTGCAGAAGTGTAGCCCATTGCTCTTGTCAGTACATTTTGTCCTGTAATGCTTGTACTTCTAGGGATTGGTAGTTGATTATGTAGCATCAATCTGCATCTTATCTTCATTATCCTCTATCCCTTCCAGTATTATCATATCTATAATTACTCTCTACAAAATGTAGAGTACAGGCAATGCTTATGAAGAAGATTATGTGCTGAAATTCTTGAGTTATCCTTCCCTTGACATGGAGAAGGGCATTATAAAGCTGGTGTTAACTGTTAATGTAAGTCAGTCCTTCTAAAGCCTTTATCCTCAACTGTTGTTTAATTTGCTCATACTCCCTATCGTTTACTGCTGTTTAGTTTGTTGTTTCTACCAAAATGCATGTTCGCAAGAACCGTAAGTTCTAAGGTTTACTTGTAAAACCAAATTCCTTATCCATACCATGCACATTACTCAATACTCCCTATATGTATGCTTGTTTTTGTGGATCTATAATCCAGTGTGTGGTGAAGCAGCCCACGTTTGCACCTTGTCATCTCCTATTTTATCTTACTGATGTGGCTGATGATATGAACAACATGCCATGCACATTAACCAAAATAGATACAATGATTTTCTTTGCCCTTCATCTATGCTTGTTATGTTGACATGGTAATCCAGTAGTGTGGTGAAGCTCCCCGCATTATGAACAATGTCAAATTATGCTATTGATATTTTGAACTTACTCTTTATTTTCTAATTTGAAATTGGATGGAATTGACAGCACAGTTATCATCTTTGTTTATACACGTGCAAAACCTGTCATCTCTCTGCTTTGTTTCAGGGTGATATGCCTGATGGCATGCACAAGTCTGCTGAAGGCTGTGCGACAAACCCAACATATATTGCAGCAAAAGAAGGCAAAACATCTTGAAGATAGCGAGACAACCCCAAAGTCTTGTCTTGATGCAGTGTTCAAGTTACTTGAGACTAGCAGTCAGACAAGCTCACAGAATTCATTGTCTGAATCAGTTCGACTTCTTCAGTCCCAAGTTCTAGCAGAAAGGCATTCTGCAACTCAACTTCGACTTGAAGTCCTATCTCTAAGAAAGATTGCGGAGAACACCAATGAGAACCTCATCGCTAAACAGCTACACCTGGAAGCTATGACCGACATGCTAGGCCGGTCTCACAGCCTTGCTCAGCAGCTTGCGCAGCAGTTCCCGCGCAAGGCTAACCTTTCTTGAACTGTCTTGGAAGTGGTCTCGGTTCAGTATTAGTTTGTTTTTTTATAGAAAGACTGTAAGGGAACCCCCTACAGTATAATTGGTGCAACAAACCCAAATTGCAAGTACCATGCCTTGAACCTGGATGGGTGGGAAGGCATCAGCCCCTTCGCACCACTAGGCTATGCCTTAGTCTGCTTCAGTAGTAGTTTGTTACGCTGCAATGGTGCCCAGTTTTTGTAATCTGCTTCTTCGTTGCGCTTTATGATCACTGGTGGCGAACTTCGATGCCCAGCGGATGTAATATACCATAAATCCTTTATTGTATAGTGTAGGTTTATTCTTAGTTACTATGCTGTAATTTCTTTATTATATAGAGTAGGTTTGTTCTTAATTCCTACTAGTTACTGCCATCATTCGCTATCTGAAAAAAAATCAGATGTAGTCGACCGGGCCGGGCCGTCCTGCATCATTCTTGGGCCCGAATGATTGGGGCCTTCACACTTTGCGCGAGGCCCACAACTTACACCAGCCTATATTTTAGTTGGGCCTTTTGTGGACCCAGCGCTTAGTTTGGCCCAGGTAGCGTTGGGCCATTAACAGGCTGAATATTGTACTGGCCTGTTACGGCCTAGATGAAACCATGGCCTTTAGCAGGCCGAAATGCATATTGGGCCTCAATTTTCACTAGTCGTCGATGGGCCTTCAGCAGGCTGAAATGTAAACTGGGCCTTTTTGGGCCCAGTTATATCACGGGCAGTTACCAGGCCGAAACATATCTCGGGCCTTAGTTGGCCCACTGATATCATGGGCCTTTAAGAGGCCGAAAGCTTAGTACAGACATCAACGGGCCAAATTATGCGACAGGCCTTTAACAGGCCCAAAGTCACGTTGGGCTTAACTGTTGCCACCTTTATCACGGGCCGTTAGTGGGCCCGATGTCCCGTCGGACCATATATGGCCCATGGGCGGCAGGGGCCATTCCCAGGCCGAAAGTCACATCGGGCTGAAATGGGCCCATGTCTACATCGGGCCTCTAACAGGCCTAAAGTCACTGGGCTGTAATTGGGCCCAAATATTCGGCGAACAATTAACAAGCCAGATCTGGCTTCGGGCCATAAATGGGCCCAAATATCGGCGAGCAATTAACGGGCTAGATCTTGCTTTGGGCCGTAAATGGGCCTTTATTAAGCAGGCTGTTATTGGGCTGGCCCACTAGTACCTGAGTAAGTACTACGGGCCTTTGACTGGGCTGGCCTTTTTAACCTATATGGGCCTCTGTTGGGCCGTGCCACGTGTCGACGTATCATAGGCGCTTTGGGTCTAATGAGTGGATGACATCTGTCCCAACGGTGAGCCGGCACGTGTTTCCTCCAGCCAATGATGATTTTACACGTGGAAAATCCCCATTGGTCGGGGCTGTTAACGGGTTATCGGATCCAAAACCGGACCCGATAGCTTAACGGTGTTCCGTTATGGTGGATGCCACGTGTCGGTCACCCTTGACGAAAGCACTTCTGTGACGCGCGATTTATCGTCATGGAAGTGGACACTTCCGTGATGATAATTTTGGTAATGTCATGGAACACATCTACAACAGCACATGTATGACTATCTTGATTCTGTCATAAATTTGTCATGGATGTACATGCATGACAGAAAACGTGACCTACTGTGACAAAGACGTATCATCACGGAAGTGTATTTTTTTTGTAGTGCATGGATTAGGAACGCGAACCCCTCAAAATGCTAAGGAGACATATTGGCTCAAGCTCAAGACTCTACATTTTCATTCTAGTGATCCAAGATCACATTGAGTCCATAGGAAAAGCCAATACTATTAAAAGGGGATGAGGTGTTGCTTAATGGCTTGCTTGCTCAAAATGCTTAGTGATATGCTCCAAAAGCCCTCAACCACTTTCTCATATCCACATCTGTCCCAAACCAAAAGTCAAACTCGGCCCTACCGATTTGATCTATCCGCCACCACCGAGTACATTTGACATAGCCACTGCCAGAAACCCTAGTCATTTTGGTCTCATCGATAGGGATCTCGGTCTCACCAAGATGGGATTGCAAACTCTCTCTTTCCCTTCATAACGTTTCAGCCCAACCAAGATGAGCGATCGGTCCCACCGAGTTCGCAATGCAAACTCTCTATTTCCCTTTCGTAATGTTTCGGTCTAACTGAAATGAGCGATTCGGTCCAACCGAGTTTGCCTGACCAACTCTCTATGTGCCTATTACAAAAATCGGTCCTACCGAGTTTATGTGATCAGTCTCACCGAGATTACGTTATGCCCTAACCCTAATGAAATCGGTCCCACCGAGTTGACATGTCGGTCCCACCGAAAAGCCTAACATTCACATTTTGAACTAAATCGGTCTGACCGAGTTCGGTAAATTGTGTGTAACGGTTAGATTTTGTGTGGAGGCTATATATACCCCTCCACCCACTCTTCATTCATGGAGCGAGCCATCAGAACGTGCCTACACTTCCAGCATACATTTTCTGAGAGAGAACCACCTACTCGTGTGTTGAGACCAAGATATTCCATTCCAACCACATGAATCTTGATCTCTAGCCTTCCCCTAGTTGCTTTCCACTCAAATCTTCTTCCCACCAAATCCAAATCTGTGAGAGAGAGTTGAGTGTCTGGGAGACTATCATTTGAAGCACAAGAGCAAGGAGTTCATCATCAACACACCATCTATTACCTTTTGGACAGTGGTGTCTCCTAGATTGGTTAGGTGTCACTTGGGAGCCTCCGTCAAGATTGTGGAGTTGAACCAAGGAGTTTGTACGGGCAAGGAGATCGCCTACTTCATGAATTTCTACCCTAGTGAGGCAAGTCCTTCGTGGGTGATGGCCATGGTGGGATAGACAAGGTTGCTTCTTCGTGGACCCTTCATGGGTGGAGCCCTCCGTGGACTCGTGCAGCCGTTACCCTTCGTGGGTTGAAGTCTCCATCAACATGGATGTACGATAGCACCACCTACCGGAACCCCGCCAAAAATCTCCGTGTCTACATTGCGTTTGCTCCCTCCAAACTCCTCCCTTTACCTTCATGTGCAATGTTTTACATTCTGCTGCTATACTCTTAGACTTGCATGTGTAGGTTGATTGCTTGACTTGTGCTAAGTTGCTAAAATCTGCCAAGACCTAAAATTGGGAAAAGGATAGATTTTTATTTGGTCAAGTAGTCTAATCACCCCCCCTCTAGACATACTTTCGATCCTACAATGGTTCTCACACCATGCAAATCCCGATACCCGCACTATCAAAAGATAGCATATGCGGTTTTCATGGCATCTTGGAAGCTGCACACTACTTTCAAGAATGCTCGATCACGGTGGCCTCCGAGGTTCCACTCAATGACATCATAAACAATCGAGACGCTACCGGCCGCATTGCAAAATGGGCTATCGAGCTCTTACCATTTGAAATAGCGTACAAACCACGCCGAGCTATTAAATCTCAGGTGTTGGCCGACTTTGTCGCCGAATGGACAGAAGCCGGACTCCCTAAAGAGTACGGCACATACTCCAACTGGGTGATGTACTTCGACGGCTCCAAGATGTTAGCCGGATTGGGGGCCGGTGTCATCCTAACATCCCCTACAGGGGACACAGTCTGTTACGTATTACAAATCATGTATACAGACTCCAATAACGCAGCCGAATATGAGGCACTACTGCACGGTCTCTGGATGGCTGTTTCTATGGGCATACAACGCCTCGAGGTGCGCGGGGATTCAAACCTTGCAATATACCAAGTAAATGGAGAATTCGATGCAAAAGATCCAAATATGGCAGCTTACGGCAACGCCGTATTCAAAATATCACCTCGGTTCGAGGGGCTCGAGTTTCATCATGTGGCCCGAGACAGTAACCAAGCAGCGGACATCCTTGCTCGAATGGGCGCTAAACGCGACCCCGTCCCGCCTAACACCTTCGTGGAAAGTCTCTTTAAGCCATCCGTGGTATGGTAGGACGAGAGCGGAAATACCAGTCCGGCGCCGATCACACCCCCGGATGCCGAACACGATTCGGATATCATTGGGGGCTCGGGCATAGAACCAACGCCTTCTGCCCATGTAATCATGGCGGTAATCGCTCCATGGACCAAACCCTTCCTGGCCTACCTTAATAGGCGGGAGCTCCCTGATGACCAGAATGAGGCTCGTTGTATCTTTCGATGCTCGAAAGCCTACAAAATTCATGAAGGAGAGATCTACAAGAAAAGCACTACTGGAGTCCTTCAAAGATGTATCTCCGAAGAGGAGGGGTGGCAACTCTTGGCCGAAATACATGCTGGCCTCGGCGGCCATCACGCCGCAGCTCGGGCCCTCATAAGCAAGGCCTTCCGTATAGGTTTCTTCTGGCCCATGGCCCGAGCAGATGCATAGGCCCTTGTACAGCGCTGTGTCGGGTGCTAGCTCTTTGCCAATCAAAGCCATATGCCGCCCACAGCCCTAAGAACAATCCCCATTACCTGGCCTTTTGCGGCCTGGGGGTTAGACATGGTTGGACCCCTTAAAGGGGGAAGCCATAAGGGGCGTGTTTGGTTGCTTTCGCTGCCGGGCCTGGCTTAGAGGGGGAAAACGAGCCAGGCTGAGCAGGGCCTGGATAAGCAAAAACAGGGTCAAAACGTAGATGACTAGTTGATTGGTTGCCTGTATTTGGGGGTCTTGTCATCGAGATGCAATTTTCACCTGGCGTTTGGTTGCATACATGCATATGATTACCAGCGTTAACAACAAAACTTAACAGCCATCAGGTTGGGCTTGACATTTCGTCAAACACTTGAGCGCGCCGGAGCTTCCACTGCCCATCGTGCCCACCGCCAGCTCCCGGCGGCCGTGGCCGTGGCCGCGCCCGGCTCGCCGCCGTCATGGATGAGTTTGAGCTGACTCAGGTGGACTCAAACACGCCTTCTGCTTGTATGCGGGCAACCATACAAAGTCAGCTCAAAATCAATCCAACTGGAACACCGAAGACCAATGATGGATGTCGCCGTGGTGAGGAAATTTCTTACCGAAGACCAAGCTCGCTCGCTCGCGCCCACTAGCACTTGTCGGCGGTGAAGCTGATGGTGTTCTTGGTTGTGTCGAAGCTGACGCGCACGCCCTGCTGTTGCACGTTGCCGATGATGGACACGGGCCCGCTCGTCCCCGCGAATGCTAGGCAGTAGGTCCCGGCCCCGTCCACCGGGATCAGGTAGTTCTTCGCCGGCAGCTTCAGCTCCCTGCCGCCCTCGAACCGCAGCGCCACCACGGGCACCAGCACGCTCTGCCGCCGGTCATAGCAGGTGTCGAAGAGCGAGATGTCGGACGAGCGGGGCAGGGACTGCGTGCCCTGCACGAACGCCTCGCGAAGCACGCTCGCCGCACATCATCCCCTGCCTGCATTGAGCCCAACCTGCAACCAGCAGACTAGCCTGGAAGAGCTGGTACTCGCCACACTCCATCACCTGCCTCGGCTCCCGCTTCCTCGAGGTCGCGCCCGTCAGGTACGAAGGCTGCCTCCCGGAGTCCTCCATCCGGTCGGCTGCGCGAGGGCCGTGGACTCCCTGCTCCCGATGGGCGGCACGCCGGCGTTCATGACGCCGGAGGTCGCACACGGCAAGGAGCAGGGGCCGGCGTCCGACGTGTGGGCTCTCGGCTGCACCAGTCGTCGCCGTCGCCGCGGGCGCCGACGGACGGGATCAACGCCCACTGGAGTGGATGGAGAGAGGGGATTGAGGATTAGGGAGAGAGAGAGGGATTAACTGCAGACACACGTCTCCAGAGAGCCACCCACGTGCGTCTCAAAGCATCGCTCAGGCCTGGCTCTCAGGAAACTGCCGATTCGGCCGTTCCCAACGGGCCAGGCCTAGGAGTGCTTTAAGAACCGTGCTATGCAGGCTGAACAGTGTATGCGGGGAACCAAACAACCGAGGCCCGAAAAGATGCTGCACCGCGCGGGCCTGGTTGGCCTCGATGCAGGCAACCAAACTCGCCCAAGAAGAAATATTTACTGGTTATGGTTGATAAATTCACTAAGTGGATAGAGGCCAAACCAGTAAAAACGGCTGAACCCGGACCGGTGATAGATTTTATCTCCGGTGTCGTACACCGTTACGGTGTCCCACATAGCATTATTACTGACAACGGCTCTAATTTCACAGCCGATAAGGTGAAAAATTGGTGTGCTAATCTAGGTATTAAACTCGATTATGCCTCCGTGTATCACCCCCAAACAAATGGTCAAGTTGAACGGGCCAATGGTCTGATAATGAGCGGCATCAAACCCAGACTAGTGCGATCCTTAAAGGAGTCGGATAAACACTGGTTCGAGGATCTCGACTCCGTACTCTGGGCGCTATGGACCACACCCAATCGCACGACCAGATACACAATGTTCTTCATGGTGTACGGCGCAGAGGTTGTCCTGCCCTGTGGCATTATTCACGACTCACCTCGAGTGCACATGTATGAGGAGAGAGAGGCCAAGCTCAATCGGCAAGATGACTTAGATGGCCTGGAGGAGGAGCGCAATGTCGCAAAAGCCCATTCCGCATTCTATAAACAACAAGCTTGAAGATACCAAAGCAGAGAAGTGTGGGCAAAGACTTATAATGTCGGTGAACTCGTTCTACGCCTACTAGAGAAGAAAAAGGACAAGCTCAAGCCCAAATGGGAGGGTCCCTTCATTATAGATGAAGTTCTGAGTGGAGGAGCCTATCGCCTTTGCAATGCATCGGACAATCGCTTAGAGCCGAACCCATGGAACGTTGCCAGGCTCCGAAGATTCTACGCCTAAGTCCGGACACATTTGTTCATTACCTTTTTCTCCCTTTTTCAATTTTTATTTCCTTTTTTCTTTCTCTTTCGTTTCTTTTACGACTTCTAGCGTGTGTTCGGGTAAGCCGCACACTTGAGGGGTATACATCCTTAAATGTACACACCCCACCATAACTGGGGGCTTCTTTCAATAGAAGCTTATTATTATTTCGAGCATAAAGCTCACCATACATATGTGTTGTTTGCTCATATACGTCATGTCTTCGCCATCATATGCACCTTTATGACTTAAGTTTTTGCCAAGCTGGGTTGCCTGGCTCCTGTGCTTATGCCCTACGTTCCCGCTTGTTCGGCTAGGGCATAAAGGGAGCACCTCTGCGATTGTTACAACCGGGTCAGCCGGACATGTACCTCAGACGGGTGAAGCCAAAAGCTAGGGTTCTTAAGGGAATAATTGGTCGGCAGACAAACGACGAACTGCCATCGTTGCAATATAAACTATCAAAATACAAAGACTCCTGTGATTCTTTCGCATCACGGCTTAGGCACGCATAAAAAACGCATGCTGACCCAGGGAGAAGAACCCTTAATGGAACTATTCTCTCTGGAAGATGTTTCCTACGTTAAAAAGTAATATAACATAACTCCCTGAACACAGTTTGTCTGTTCAAGCACTATGACCGGATTGCCTGGTTTCCGCACATACTTGGTGTTTACCACAGGTATAGTATTCGGAAACACTCGAACCCTTGGGTTTCGGAGGTCGAAGCGGAAGGTCCGCCATGACAATCTTTTACAATTTGGCCGGAGATAAATCTGATGATAAAGTGTATTATTGTTACATAAAATCACACGCCTACTCTTTATCTATGCCATCTATCAGGCTGTCTAACTTACAGTCCTATTGTGGAAATTTGGTGGCTGTCTTCACTTGGTCGTATACCAAGCTAACCGGAATTTCTTATCCGTCTGGTCCCCGAGGTCCAACCCGAGCCATATGATCTGGATCAAGTCCGGTATACCATGTTTTCACCATGGTCCAGGCTTCTCGCGCACCTTCTCGACATGCGGACGCCTTCCATAGCTCAAAACAAAGACGAGCTCCCTTGAATAAATCCGCGAGCTCTCCCAACATTCCTGGAGGGGAATCGGACGGCCATAAAGCCTTAGCCATGTTCCTCATTGCTTTCAGAGCTCGCTCATGCACTTTGGATAGCTCCTGCAACAAGTCGCCTAGAAATCCGGACACTTCTCCCTCGGGCCGCCCAGTTAACACACCTACAGGAACAATCTCATAAAACTTTCCATGTACGGGACCATACGAAACTTAGGTTCAAGGACATACTAAATATGCCACCTTTCAGCTTTCGGTTCTCCTTCAAGGCATCCGACAGTTGGGCTCTTACATCCTTTAGCTCTTTGGCTTGCTTGAAGTTTGCATCTTGTAGCTTGTTCTTCTCATTGATGGTCCGTGTTAATACACGTTGACCAGCGGCTTCTTGCCCTTCGACATGTTGTTTGTCCGCCTGAGCAGCCTTTAGCATCTCCTTCAACTGCTCTGCTAATCCTGAAGCCGTAAATAAAACAATGCCTATTTAAATCATTGTTGGCGCAGAATCGTCTTTTTTGGATACTGTTGTACTTACCATCAGGTGCCTTCCTAGATTTCTTCACATTTTCCAGTTCGGCGGTGGCAGTAGTTAGCTTGGTCCGACATTCTTCAAGCTCCTTGGACAGTGTGTCATTTTTTGTCGTGAGTACCTGGTGATATAACGACACTTAAATAAGTTGGGCCAACTGCTTCAAGTCTTGGGGCTACTGGCACATGCTTATTGAATCTACTCAAAGGTTTTACCCACATATCCTTTGAAAGCTGGTGAGTGGCTCCGGCAAGTCCATCCGGGGCAGCCCAGATATATGCGTCCGCAGAGCTGAGGGCGTTGAACGCTTCTTCGGTGAAGCTTGGGTCGCGCATGGCTTCTTTCCGCCAATGATGATTCATTGCGCTCTCCACTTCAGAATTGGTGACAGATACATTATCCGAATTGGCTTGGAGATGACAATACGGCGTTGCGCCCGTATCGACCCTAGTCCTCAGGGCAGGGTCCGGGACCGGATTAGTCGACGCATGGCCGGCGAGTTCCTCGGATATAGTCCGACGTATATTCTTCCTAAAATATGACACAACAGGGAACATCACAATCCGGCCTACCCGCAGGATGCATGTTAAAAACTGTACCTCTTTGGTGAAGGTGGGGGCCTAGTGGTATCGCCATTTGCTTTTCTTTTTAAAGACTCGCCCTGCGCGGGCGTCGCCTTGTTGGAGGACGCCTCTGATACAGCTCGGCGAGACGAGCGCCGCCCCTTTGGAGCATGAGACAGTGCGGTGGGTGAGGCGCAATGGGAAAACTCTTTTGGAGGAGACGTCTCATGGGTACTTACGTGGGAGGAGGGGAGAAGGCTGGGGTAATCGGTTATAATGGCCACTTCCGTGCCGTCGTAGCTCGGTTGATAAAAGATCCCCTCTTTAAGCTCTATAAATATATCCGGATCTTCTTCATATCCGGGGTCCAGATCTCGAATATGGTTCTCTAGCTACGGAGCAGGGCTATAGACCCCCTCGACGACCTTTCTCCACTCCTGTTAAAAATAGCTGGATTAAATTCGATTAGCATAACTCAGTAAAGAGATTGAGTGAGGCCAATAATCGAGGAAAATACTCACCCAGGGGATGGCGTTGTACATTGAAAAGCCTTCCTGACATGTCAAACGAGCGAAGTCTTCCTTCTCCCCTTTGTAAAGGTCAGCTAAGATGGTGGCCAGGGCGGTAAAATTGTCTGGACCCTTGTGCAGACAACCGGACGCATCGTCCTCCCCATTATAATTCCACATGGGAAGACCTCTAGATTGGAGCGGCTGAACGCATCGCGTTATTGAAATTTCCATTACCTCAATTATAGATAGCCCGGAGTTGACAAGTACTTTGATCTTGTTTGCTAGCCTCGAAACCTCCACACTGTCTTCTTCTTCAAGACTTCGGGGACGCCAGCTGGCACGCTTCTTTAAAGGAGCACTAGATAATTCGGGAAGACACGCCGGATTGGGTCCTGAAGAACGACGTCTTTAATATAAAACCACTCCGAGGGCCACTCTTCAGATGCCTTCTTCGGAGTGCCGGACGGGTATCTAGTCCCGGCTATGCGCCATACTTCGGTGCCGCCCACCTCGAATATAGATCCCTTTTGGGAGCGGGGCACGAGGCAGAAAAATTTCCGCCATAGCTCGAAATGAGCCTCGCAGCCTAGAAACAACTCGCAAAGAGCAACGAAGCCCACGATATGCAGGATGGAACCTAGCATTAGATTGTGCAATTGGAGGCCGTAATACTCCAGTAGACCTCTGAGGAAAGGGTGGATAGGAAATCCTACGCCCCTCAGAAGGAAGGGAACGAAGCACACCCGCTCCTCTTTAGAAGGATTGGGGAAATTCTCCGCCAGAGCTTCACCGTCAATGGAAGTTAATCCAGCCCGAACGGAGACTAGATCCGCGGGAGGAAGGTACCCCTGTGTCTGAAGCTTGTTCAGATGGGCGTGGGATACCGAACAGCTTTCCCAGTCGCCTTTTTGAGGGCCGTTAGGGCGTGAGGAAGAGCCAGGAGCGCTGGCCATGCTTGGGCGTTTTCCTATGGCAAGTTCTAAGGATTTCCGCGTGGTGTGGAATGGTATCTGAGATCTAGTCTCTTTAAATAGGCGCCTTTCCCGCATGGTCAAGGGGTTATTTGTAAAAAACACCTAGACTGTTCACATTCGTTTGACAGGTGGAAGCCGAGGCAACGGCAGCGAAGAATCAATAGAAAATGGTATTTAATGTACAACCGAACTATCATCAATCCGAAGTACAACGGAGAACCCGCCTTGCAAAGCCGAAGACATAAAGCCGGATACTACATCGTCATTGAAGGCAAGTTCGGGGGCTACTGAGGGAGTCCTAGATGAAGGGGTCCTCGGATGGTCGGGCTATGTGACATGGGCTGGACTGATGGGCCGTGAAGATACAAGATAGAAGGCCTTCCCCCGTGTCCGTATGGGACTCTCCTTTGCGTGGATAGCAAGCTTGGCGGCTAGTCATGTAGCTTCCTTTCTCTGTAAACCGACTTTGTACAACCCTGGCCCCGTCCGGTGTCTATATAAACCGGAGGGGTTAGTTCGTAGAGATCAAGACAAATCATACAGGCTAGACATCTAGGGTTTAGCCATTACGATCTCGAGGTAGATCAACGCTTGTAACCCCTATACTCATAAAAGTCAATCAAGCAGGAAGTAGGGTATTACCTCCATTAAGAGGGCCTGAACCTGGGTAAAACATCGTGTCCCTGTCTCCTGTTACCTTCAATCCTCAGATGCATAGTTCGGGACCCCCTACCCGACATCAGCAGGTTTTGACACCGGCAGATGGGTCACGCAACACAAGGAGAAAGAGAAGCTCGCTCACGATCACTTTGCTTCTATGTTGCATAAGGGCCAGAGAAGATACCACAATTTCAACTGGGAGATCATGGACTTCACCCAATGCAAGTCGTCTCTCGGCGACCCCTTTACGGAGAAGGAGGTCACTGATGCCATTGCTCAGCTCCCAAAGGACAAGGCGCCCGGCCCCGATGGCTTCTCCGTGGCTTTTTTTAAAAGCTTGCTAGGACACCATCAGGGGAGATGTCATGGCTGCGATTAATAATTTTTCGGACCTGCGTGCGGAGCACTTCCACTGGGTCAATTCAACCAACATTGTGCTTCTTCCCAAGAAAAAGGGCGCCGAGAGGATCTCAGATTTTCGGCCTATTAGCCTCATCCACGCGATCACCAAAATTGTGGCCGAGATGATGGCCTCGCGGCTCGCGCCCGTTATGCACCTGCTTGTCATTAGGTCCCAGAGCACCTTCATCAAGACGCGGAGCATCCATGACAACTTTCTTTACGTTCGGAATTTGGCGCGCAGGCTGCACCGTTTGAAAAAGCCCTCCCTTCTCTTCAAGCTAGACATCAAGAAAGCTTTTGATTCCATCCGCTGGGATTATCTGCTTGACCTCCTTTGCTGTCGTGGTTTTCCGGTGAGGTTTAGAGACATGATTGCTGGCTTGTTGAGAACGTCGACCTCTAGAGTTTCACTCAACGGGGTTCTAGGGGATCCCATCCAGCACCATATTGGTATCCGTCAGGGAGACCCCCTCTCCCCGCTGTTGTTTGTGCTTGCCATAGACCCACTGCAGAACCTTCTGGACATTGCCACATGCAAGAACCAGCTGCACCCGGTGGGCGGCCGGGCAGCTTGCCTCTGCACCTCACGTTACGCCGACGACGTGGCCATTTTTGTGGCTCCTATTCGTGAGGACATCATGCGCTTGACAGCCATCCTGCATGGATTTGGGGAGGTTACGGGGCTCGTTACCAATTTGGAGAAGACTCTTGTGGCTCCCATTCGTTGTGCTGGCATCGATCTCGACGCGGTGCTTGACAGCTTCCCGGTTAAGCAGGCCACTTTCCCCATGAAGTACCTCGGGCCACCAGCTCCGAAGGATTGACCTTCAACCCCTGGTCAACAAGGTGGCTAGGAAGCTTGTCCCCTGGCAAGGTAGGAACATCACGGCCGTCAGCAGGGCCGCACTTGTCAAGGCGGTCCTTACGGCGCATGCTACCTATCATATCACGCCCCTCATCCTTTCAGAAGGGACCCTTGATGCAGTTAAGAAGATTGAGCGCGCTTTCCTCTGGGCGGGCTCCTATAAGGTCTCTGGTGGAAATTGCAAGGTTAACTGGAAGCTTGTCTGCAGACCAAAAAAACGGCGGATTGGGGATTTTGGACCTCCGAAAGTACGCCCGCGCGCTCCGGCTGCAGTGGCCGTGGTACGAGTGGAAAGAACCTGGCAGGGCCTGGGTTGGATTGGGGAAACCATGTAATAAGGTGGACATTGACCTATTTTATGCTGCTACAACCATCACTGTGGGCGATGGCAAACCGCCAAATTTTGGCACACCCCATGGCTGCTTGGGGCCAAGCCTAGGGACATCGCTCCTCTGATCTTCGAAATTTCCAAGGGCAAGAACCTCACTGTGAGGGACGCGATGCACGACCTCCTTTGGCTCAGGAACATTAACATGGCTAGCGGGCTCTCGGTCAACCACATCATGCAATTTTGTGCTCTGTGGTCTAGCCTGGAACAAGTACAACTTCAAGATGGCATTGCCGACGACATTGTTTGGAAGTTCACCGCCAACGGAAAATACTCTGCGGTGTCCGCCTACAAAGCTCGGTTTCTTGGGATGGTTGACTCGGTCATGGTGCCTGCAGTGTGGGGCAACTGGGCTCCCCCCAAATGCAAATTTTTCGCTTGGCTTGTCCTCAAAAACAGAATCTGGACGCCGACCGTCTAGAGAAGCGAGGTTGGCCAAACTACAGCTTATGTCAGCTATGCAAACGTGAGCCGGAGTCAGCGGCGCACATGCTGTTCAAATGTAGGTTCTCCATTCGCATCTGGAACACGGTCAAATCTTGGATAGGGGCGCTGGAGATTGACACCGTTGCGTGGCAGGCGTTTCCCTCGGTCTGCGCCTGGTGGGAGGCCACGACTCTCAGGGAAGGGCACAGAAGACGTGCGATGACCACGCTGCTGATGTTGGTTGTTTGGGAGATCTGGAGTGAGAGAAACGCAAGGGTCTTCAGAAACAAGTCCACCTTGCCGTCGCTCATCATCGATCACATCAAATGCGTGGCCAAGGATTGGATCTCGGCTGGGGCAAAGCATTTGAGTTATATCGTGTCGCGAGAGTAGGCTTCTTTTTCCATCTGTGGAGGGGCGATGGCCCTCACTTAAGACTGTTAAATCTTCTTTTTTATTAATGAGATGAGGCAAAGCTTTTGCCTCCGTTTCGAAAAATATAGTTGCGCATGTTAACCGTAAGCCGTGGGTATCCATGCTTGGCGGTAAGTAGGTGACTTTGGGTTCGGTCCACATCAGCCGCTTAAATTTTTTTTTGAGGAATATTGTGTAAATAAATAAAATACAAGTGAGTTCTGCAAAAAAATGCTTTAAGCCACTGGCAGGTGGGCCTACATGGCGCTGGCACGCCACATGCGCAGGCCATACGACCAAATACGGTAAGAAGCATCATATTTGCACGCCGAGACAAGTTAAATGACCATAATTTCGTATTTTGCAAGTTTTAAAAATAAGTTGAGCACATTACCTCTTAATTAAACTACATAGTTCGCTTGTGTTGACGATGACTAACTAGTGTCCTTAAAGTTGTGAGATTGTTAGTTAACTGATTGTTCTATATATGTTTGGCTATTATTATACTGATTGTTGGTCTGTTTTATATTTCACATGTGTCGTTGTCATGTCGGATGCGCTACCATCTTGCTGCAAAATATTTTGGCTAAAGAACACGTAGGTGACATGCATATAATATGAAATGCCGCTAATTCATGAATTATAGTTATGATGCTTTGATACATGGCACGTCATCAGTATATTTATTAATGCTGGCATGGGCCCATATGTCATCACTAATTTTTATCAAGGGCGTCATATTGGTGGCATGGGGTCAACGCGCCACCAAGATGGTTTTTGTCACGCCACTATTGACGTTTCCTGTTAGAAAACGCAGTAGAAACAAAACCAAAAATCATCATACGATCAAACTAGGAACACTATGAAGATGCATTAACGGTTTGGATCGTTACCAACCTCGAGTTGCAGCGGAAGAAGAGTTAATGTAGATAGTACTTGAAGTCCCTCGAACCGTTCACGAACGGTCCCTTGAACCGAAGATCGAAAGCATAACATCTCTACATATTGTAAACGTACAGGCTTCACGATCCAACAACGCTTTACCGTCCAAAGCTAATCGTCGCCGTAGAATTAGAGAAAAAGAGAACTGCACATGCTTCTCTATTGTAATGATTAGAGAGATTTATGTCTAGATTTAATTAGATCAACTCCAAATTAAAACTAGAAAATTAGAGAAGGCTTTAAAACTTGTGTCTCAGCCAAAACTTATGGCTACCACCAGCATTTGTTTTTGCCGGAATCAGGAAAGAGTGTGCTGGAATCAGGGAAAGGTGTGCTTGATGTGATGGTGGTAGAAGACGGTCACAACGAGCTGCGACCATGACAGCGGCGTGCCGGAACCTGCATACTACAATGCTAGAACCAGGCCATAGGAATGCTTTGACCATTGCTATCGCCACGAGAGTGAGGCTATGAACAGGACCTGTTGCAAGATGGGGGTTGGAGGAACCTACGGCCGAGCTGGAACCATGGTTGCATTTTACTCCCTCCGTCCCAAAATAAATGACTCAAATTTGTTACTAGTTTTAGTACAACACTTCTGCTTCGGTAGACCCCCCATAAACACAAGGGTGGCTCAGATTAACCCATACCTCTTCATAATAAAGGGCATGATGGTCATATTTCGTTGTATACTTTTTTTTCAGAATCATTTCGCTGTATACATATAGGTCGTACACTTGCGAGCTGGGCGTCCCATCCATCACTTTTTCCTCTGAATTTAAATCGCAAAAAATTCTGAGGGTGCCAAGATTCGAGCCAGCAACTTAATGGTTCATAATGCGTCGCCATAGCCAACTTGCCACCACCAGTTAACATGAATACAAACGTCTTTCTTATTCTTTTGTTCTACTCTCTTTTCTTCTTTCCTCCTTTCCCTTTTCTTGCTCTTTTTTTCACGTGTTTTGAAGCGGTTTTGTTCCGGATTTATTTTCCTTTTCCCTTTTTATTTTTCGTTTTCATTCTTTTTTTGCTCATTTTTCATTTTCCTTTTTCTCTTGCAATGTGCAAACTTTTTTTGATTTTGATGAAATGAATGAACTTTTATTAAAATTTGCGAACATTTTTTCAAACTTGGTGAACTATTTCCAAAATCGAGAACTTTTCATAAAATTCATAAAAAATATTGATGAACGTCATTTCAGAACAGATGATTTTTTTTTCAAAATCGATGAACTTTTTTCTCAAAATTCATGAACTATTTTCAGAATGAATGCATTTTTCAAAGTAGATGAACTTTGTTTTTCAAAATTCATGGACTCTTTTCAAAATCAATGAACTTTTTCAAATCCTTAAACTTTTTTCTCCAAAATCCATGAAATTTTTCTCAATTCATAGTGTTTTTCATTTTGTGAACATTTTTCAAATCCGCAAATATTTTTTCAAATACATGAACTTCTCCAAAAAGATGATTCTTTTTAAATTCAACGGTCAAAGGTCAAAGATGTCCACGCTCAACTTGTCGTCCAGGTTAACCATGAAGAAGGTTTTTTTGGTCGAACCAGAAAGAAGCGATCGGGTGTATGGTCTTGACGAGCGACAGCTGATCGCTCGTGTAGTTGGGCCGACCTAGGAAAGCTGGCATGCGAGTGCTGCCTAGGAGCTCCCGCTGTACAGTGAGTAGCTTGACATATTTTGTTTTTTCCTATTTCAATTTTCACTTTTTGAACGTTATTATGCTTTTTGAAAAAATTCAAAATTAAAAAATGTATTCTTAAAATTGTTTGGAATACTAAAAAATCAATGTGGGCATTCGGCAGAAATCAAAATTTTGGTTTATAGTATTCTTTTCTTAATTCTTTTAGCAAAATTAAAACCAAAACTTTTCTGGCCTTATTTTTTTATTTTTGTTTTCCATAAATTAAAAGTTCAATAATGATTGAAATTCCAATTTTTCTTCACATATTCGAAAATTAAACATGTTTTTCAAATGTATTCATGTTTCAAAAAAAGTTCAGAATTCCAAATTACAATAAAAGTTCAAGATTCCAATTTGTTGATTTTCCAAAAAATATTCATGTTAAAAATAGTTCACCGTACGTTGGGAAAATGTTCACTGTGTATAAAAAGTGTTCATCGTGTGTACAAATTTTATTCAGCGTGCATTTCATAAAAAAAAATCAGCATTTCAAGAAAGTTCAGTTTTGTATTTGCAAAAAATTCATCATATACTAATAAAATGTTCAGTGCGTATTTTAAATTCACTTTTTAAAAAATTGTTCACATTTAAGAAAAGAATATTCGATTTTTTTGTACAATTTGTAACATTGTTGGCACTCTCAAGAAATTTTGTTCACATTGTTTTGTAAAAAGTACTGGAAAAAAACCCGGACCTGCAGCTCTAATTAGTACTTTAAAGTTAGCGCTGCCTTTAAGCCGTCATCAGTTAGTAGGTCGTCTGGTTAGCATCGGTTGCACGCATGCCCAGGTTGTGGGTTTGATACCCGTTTTAAGCACTTTCATAATTTTCGCGAAATTCCCGCATTCGTTTAGCTCTTGCAAATGGGCCGGCCCGTTTGCTCCCTACCTTTAGCGAAAACTAGACTATTACGTGTATGTATTAAATACGTATACATCAGTTTGTGAAAAGTCTATATTATCCTTGATACGCTTTGTGAGGGGGTCTACCGAAGCGGGTCTCTTAGTACAAAGAAGTTAGTATAAAATTGAGTGGCTTATTTTGGGACAGAAGAAATACTACCGAGTTGCATCCACGAACTCATGTTTTTCTGCTGAAACCACAGCTACCCCGAGCGAGGATGGTGAGCGGCAGCAAGGCTTCAAGGCCGGCGTCTCACTCGTCCATGGCGTCGGGTCACTGAGGGCTCAATCATGGGGGAGGGGGGCGGGAGTTCTGCCCGTTGGTGTGCAGTGGCCTGAGGTAGAAGATAGCTACGGTTGCACGACTGCTAAGAGTTGCATCAGACGGCTGGGGAGGCGACAGGCAGAAATGTCTGCCAGCCCATCGGCGCCTAGCATCGGCCAACATGCAAAGCCAATTACACGAACTTATATTAGATGTAAAATATATTATCTCAGTCCCAAAAATTTTGTCTTAAATTTGTTAAGACATGGATGTATCTTCTTTTAAATTTGTCTAGATACGGATGTATCCAATACTAAAACATGACTAAATACATTTGTATTTAGACAAATCTAAGACAAAAAATTTAGGATGGAAAAAATATTAAAGTTATGTCAACACCTAGATACATCTTAACAAATGTAAGACACGTAAGTATTAAAAATGTGTCATTGCCTAGATACATCTGTACAAATGTAAGACCGTAATATGGACGGGGGAAGTATTAAAAAGAAATATCAAGAGATTGAAATAAATACTTAACACTTTCACTACAGTAAGGATGTTGCCCCCGCATTTCGCATTTGAGACGACCAACTTGCTAGTTTAGCAAAAGCCATAATGCTAAAAGACTCTCAAGAGATCCTAAAAAAAAGACTTTCAAGAAAATAACAAATACTGAAACTGCAGCAATCATCGCAGAAAATGCCAGAATTGAGTGCCCGGATAAGGAGATGCTTCCCAAAAAAACAAAATAGCGAGATTTGATCTCAGTTAGGTCTCTATGTAGCAAAAAAAAAAAATCTGCAAGATGTCAAATTCGAGGGAAATACTTAATAATATGCTTAAAAATAATGAAAATGATCTACTCCCGATCCGAATTAATTGACGCAACCTCGATACAATGTAGAATAGGCATTGTATAGAGGCCGCGTCAACTAATTTGGATCTCAGCGAGTAACATACTTAAATCTTCCTAAGCTAACCGCTAACTATGAAAAATAATCGGTGCTCTGATACTCACATCATAATCATATTTTTTATGGATAATTTCAAAAGTAAGCTAGTATAGGTATGTCCATACACTAATGGGCTTCTAGGGTACGTCAGTCCATTTCAAAGCATAACAAGCAGACCAATGAACTGCTGCATGTCACAACGGTTTTAAGCCCAATGTCAATGAAACCATGAAGCACTAGATTCCACAAGTAATAAGTGAATAGAATTGAGGTCAATGTCCATGAACAGATAATGTAAAAGATTATTATTTAGATGTTCTTCGTTGTAAGTTGTAAGTTAGGTAATACAACCACTCAACAATAATCCATTAAAGCTCGTTTGGTAGCCATCATTTAGGCTGGAATTCACGGGATTCAATTGTGAATTCTGACACGAACATGTTTGGCTGTCAAGGATTTGATAATAAGAATTCAATCCCCAATTCCATGGCCGTGCATTCTGCCCCTAGCCCCTGTTGCTTCTGCCCTTAGCTTCGCTCTGTACCCCCTCCCCAAAAACGGCCCGACGCAGTCGGGGATTGATCGCTATGCACCTCGCTCGGCCCAGATTTCCATCGGAAGAGAGCGTGAGGGGATCGATCGGTCCTTGTGGATGAGGGGATCGGCGTACGAGCGAATGGCGAGGCGACACCGGCCACCTCAAGCCACGGGTAGTTGATCTCATTTCAGCTCAGCATGCGGCAGATCTGAACTTTCGCACTCTCCCGAATCTCTAATCTACTCCAGATTTTTGTGAGTTATCCCTCTTATTTAGTTAGCAAAAGGGCAGACGTGAGGGAGAGGATGAGCTCCCGCGACTCGCCGGGCGACTCGCCTCCTGCGCCCTCGCCGCCGATCCCCCCGTCGTCGGAGCCCAGTTCCGCCGCCACCCCGGTCTCGCCCGCACCGACCTTGGCCCCCGCCTCCCCGCCTCGCCTTCCGCCCGTGCCCCGGTGCTCCGTTGGGCGGACCTGGCCGAGCAGGACGATGTGGCCGCTGGCCACCCGGTGGTGCGCCAAGACCCCCCGGCCCGGCCTCCCGTGACCCGCTGGGAGAGTGCGATGTCGCCTCGGCGCGGCATCCACCCGGACCTCTCGCGGTCGCGCCGGCCTGTCGGTGCTGTCCCCCGGACCCTGCCCCAACAAAAGCCCTCCTTGGGACCCCGGGCCGCTCGCCGCCGCCGCGCTCCGGCGTGGGGCGTCGCGGGGCGGTCCGGCCAGGGAGGCGCCCGCGTCTCGTGGCGCTCCTCGTCGACGACTGCCCCCTCCAGCTCGGCCACTCGCCTCCATCGCAGTCCGGTCGCTCCTCCAACGTGCTCCCCGATGCTCCGGCGTGTGTCCCCCTTCCGGCCTTTCATTGCCGCATTCGGCTCGTCGTCCCTCCGGCTCTCGCCCCAGCTCACCCCTCGACGGTCCTGGCCCGCCCTGTCTTCGGCTCCGGTACCGGCCGCGGCGGGGGTGGCGGCGACGAGGGAAACCCTCGCGCCCAACCACCCGCCTCGCTGGCTGGGCCGCGTCCTCGTGGGCCGGTCACGACCTGGGTCGGGCTCCTCTTCGCATGCCCCCGCTCCCTCGCGGCTGGGCCTGTTTCCTGTGCCCACCCAGGAGACGGCCCACTCGGGCGGTTCGGCCATTTGGCTGCCTGCCGGCCTCCCCCGACACCCAGTTCTGCCCCGTCCCCCTGCTCCCACCCCCGAAACCCTACCCGCCATCGCCCACGCCCCCCTGCGCCGCCATCGTCCCTCCCGGCCTCCTTGCAGCCTTGCTCGAGGCTCCCCCCATGCCGCGCGCATGGGGCGATGAGGGCTCGCGTCCCAAACGCCGGGCGGACGACTCCCACGACCCCGCCTGTCCATCCCTCGATGCTGTCCGCCGCAAGTCCGACCTCCGCTGCAAGTTGACTGCGCGCGACGGCCGCCGGTCCCCTCAACGCTCCGACCGCCGCTCCTCTCCTCCTGCGGACCGCCACTCCCCCGCCCGTCGATCCCCGGCCCGGGCTGACCGCCGGGACCATTCACGATCCTGCTCGCCTGTGCCGGCCGCTGACTGGAGAAACCAGCACCGCCGCTCCCCCTCGCCCCTTCGTCGTCGGGATGGCGACCGCTCTCCGGCCCGCGGTGGCTGCTCATGCTCCCCGGCACGCCCCCACCTCCCGCCCACCAGCATCGACTCGTGCCGCTACCAGCCGCCCCGCGGCGAACCGAGCTTCCCGCCGGGCGCTATCGGCGCCGGCTCGGGCAAGCAAGGCCCCAAGCGCAAGAAGAAGCATGGGCTCGGCTGTGGCCGCAGCTCCTCCATGCAACCCGTCGGCTCCCGGTTCGACCACTTTGCAAGTGCTTCAACTGCGGCATCGTTGGGCACTCCCGGGTGGCTTGCACGCACCCTTAGTACTGCTACGTGTGCTCGGACCCCGACCACCCGGCTGCCCTGTGTCCCGACCGGCCGGTGTCGGAGGAGCTGATGACGTACGCGCATGGGATCGAGGGCCTTGGCTACTTCCACATCGAGGTCCCAGACATCCTCCCGCCCTCGCCCTCGCTCCTTGCGATTGTCTCCGTGAAGGACGGGGTGGCATCCCCTGAGATGATCGAGGCGGAGCTTAACCACCTCTACCACTGCACCTGGGACTGGCAGGTTACTCTACTGGCTGGCAACCAGTTCTCGGTGGTGTTTCCCGACGCCATCAGCCACGGCTACAGCACCCGCAGCGGCGACATCACCCTTGCGCTAAACAAGCTCGTGGTGGACATCTCGGTGCCGGTCCGGGACCCCCTAGTTGTGGCCGTCCTGAACACGGCATGGATCCTCATCGGCGGCCTCCCCAACATCGTGCATTCGGAGCGGGTCATTCGGAACATGTCCCGCATCCTCGGCAAGGTGGTGGTGGTGGACGAGCTCTCCCTCCGTAAGGAGGAGGAGGTGCGGGTCAAGGTTAAGTCCCTTGACTCGTCCAAGCTCCGTGCCACAGTCCGGGTTTTCTTCAACGACCAGGGCTTTGACCTCTGGATCTCCCCCGAGCCTCCCAACCACATTGGTCGCCCCCACATCCCCGACGACAGCCTCTTGGGGGCGGCCACAGCGGTGGAGGGAGCCATCGCAGCGGCCGTGGCCGTGGCCCCCGTCACAGCCACCACTCCGGCTCCGAGGAAGACGATGACGAGTATGAGGACAGTCCCCACCGCGAGCAGCCTCCCGCCTCGGCTACCAGGGGTGGCGCAGGGGCCGGCCGACACTGCTCGGCCCCGCTGCTTCCCGCTGATGGCAGCGACGCTTCTGACGCGAGCCTCCAGGTCTTCCCTGCTTCGTCCCCGCGCTCCCCAGTCGGTGCCCGTCCTAACTTCTCCACTGTGCTCTCGGTCGGGGCCGACTCGGCACCTCCCGTCCTGTTCCTCCCGGAGGGGCCAGCACCATCAGAGGCGGAGGGGTGCGTTCGGATTCGGGACCCCCTCCCCCCCCCCCCCCCCCCGCGCACCTCGCTGGCCCGGTCGGACTTGGTCCCCCCGGAGGAATCCGACCCTCCTCCACCTGTTCTGTCCTCGCCTGTGGTTCCTGCTCTGCTCGAGGTGGGAGGGTGCGACCGGGACCCACCCCCCATCCCCTCGCACCGCTCTAGACTTGTCGGACCAAGAGGTGACTGATCCCCCTCTAGGGTCCGATGGGACCCTGACCCCGACTCCAACACCGCTGGTCCTGGTCTCCGTCGGGCCCGCGTCTCCGCCCGCTCCCCTTTGTGCTCCCTGGGTCTCGCCCGAGGTGGGGTGTCGGCTGTGGTGACCACTCCGGTGGCCGCTCCCCCACTCCCGCCTCGGGCCGCGGCCTACTTCCGGAGGGGCAGATCGACCTCGTCCCTGGTGACGTCCTCCCGTTGCAGTGCCCGGATCGAGGCATCCAAGCCGGTGGGTAGCCCAACTCTGCCTATCCCCGAGCGGGCAGAGCTCTGGGCCGCTGCCCGGAACCTTGAGCCAGGTACTCCGTCCATCCCTGCTACTCCTGCTACTTGTTCGTTCTCTGCTCTTGAGTCCGCCCCGCTCGGTCACCTCGCGAAGGTGGCTGCGGATTCGGCTATCGTGTTCCGGGGCGAAGTCGCCCCCCTCCCCGTTAGTTCAGATTAAGGCGATTCGCGCGTGGGAGATCCTCGACGAGCGTCTTGCGAAGACCCGCGCCCGTCTGCTGGCCGCTTCGGGTGCTTCTTCCGGAGCTACCCCGCGCATCCCACCACCTGCCGTGGCCGATCCGGTGGTGATCCGGGGCCGTGCCCGTTCCCGCACTGCAGCCCTCCGCGCTCAGAGCGCGTCACGTGTCTTGGGGTCAAGCAGCCCCCCGATGAATGCGTGATGCGGACCCTCTTCTGGAACATCCGCGGTTTCGGCCAAGATGGCCGACGCCGCCAACTGATAGAATACATGCGAACCGAGCGAATTGACATCGTAGCCATCCAAGAAACAATGCGGGCGGAATTCTCCCTGTCGGAGCTCGAGCATCGAACCTTGCAACCAACGCGATAAAGGGGTTGTCAATCCCTTCACGGCCACTTGCAAAAGTGAGATCTGATAGAGATAATAAGATAAATATTTTTGGTATTTTTATGATATAGATTGGAAAGTAAAGATTGCAAAATAAATAACGGAAGAAATAGTAAATTGGTAGGAAAATAATATGCTGGAAGATAGACCCGGGGGCCATAGGTTTCACTAGTGGCTTCTCTCAAGATAGCATAATTTATGTGGGTGAACAAATTACTGTCGAGCAATTGATAGAAAAGTGCATAGTTATGAGAATATCTAGGCATGATCATGTATATAGGCATCACGTCCGCGATAAGTAGACCGAAACGATTCTGCATCTACTACACTCCACACATCGACCGCTATCCAGCATGCATCTAGAGTATTAAGTTCATAAGAACAGAGTAACGCATTAGGCAAGATGACATGATGTAGAGGGATAAACTCAACTAATATGATATAAACCCCAACTTTTTATCCTCGATGGCAACAATACAGTACGTGCCTTGCTGCCCCTGCTATCACTGGGAAAGGACACCGCAAGATTGAACCCAAAGCTAAGCACTTCTCCCATGGCAAGAAAGATCAATCTAGTAGGCCAAACCAAACTGATAATTCAAAGAGCCTTGCAAAGATAACAAATCATACATATAAGAATTCAGAGAAGAACCAAATATTACTCATAGATAATCTTGATCATAAACCCACAATTCATCGGATCTCGACAAACACACCGCAAAAAGAATTACATCGAATAGATCTCCAAGAGAATCGAGGAGAACTTTGTATTGAGATCCAAATAGAGAGAAAAAGCCATCTAGCTAATAACTATGGACCCGAAGGTCTGTGGTAAACTACTCACATATCATCGGAGAGGCTATGGTGTTGATGTAGAAGCCCTCCGTGATCGATTCCCCCTCTGGCGGAGCGCCGGAAAAGGCCCCAAGATGGGATCTCACGGGTATAGAAGGTTGCGGCGGTGGAAAAAGGGTTTCGTGGTGCTCCTAGGATGTTTTCAGGGTACATGAGTATATATAGGCGAAAGAAGTAGGTCGGTGGAGCCACGAGGGGCCCACGAGGGTGGGGGCGCGCGCCTACCCCCCTGGGCGCGCCTCCCTGCCTCGTGGCTTCCTTGTTGCTTGCTTGATGTCCACTCCAAGTCTCCTGGATTGCGTTTGTTCCAAAAATAACTCTCCCGAAGGTTTCATTCCGTTTGGATTCCGTTTGATATTCCTTTTTTGCGAAACACTGAAATAGGCAAAAAAACAGCAATTTACACTGGGCCTTCGGTTAGTAGGTTAGTCCCAAAAATAATATAAAAGTGTATAATAAAGCCCATTAAACATCCAAAACAGATAATATAATAGCATGGAACAATCAAAAAGTATAGATACGTTGGAGACATATCAAGCATCCCCAAGCTTAATCCTTGCTCGTCCTCGAGTAGGTAAATGATAAAAACAGAATTTTTGATGTGGAATGCTACCTAACATAATTTTCTAAGTAATTCTCTTTATTGTGGCATGAATGTTCAGATCCGAAAGATTCAAGACAAAAGTTTAATATTGACATAAAAATAATAATACTTCAAGCATACTAACTAAGCAATTATGTCTTCTCAAAATAACATGGCCAAAGAAAGCTTATCCCTACAAAATCATATAGTTTGGCTATGCTTCATTTTCTTCACACAAAATTGATCTCATCATGCACAACCCCGATGACAAGCCAAGCAATTGTTTCATACTTCAGTAATCTCAAACTTTTTTCAACTTTCACGCAATACATGAGCGTGAGCCATGGACATAGCACTATGGGTGGAATAGAGTATAATGATGGGGGTTGTGTGGACAAGACAAAAAAGAAGAAAGTCTCACATTGACGCGGCTAATCAACGGGCTAGGGAGATGCCCATCAATAGATGTCAATGCAAGGAGTAGGGATTTCCATGCAACGGATGCACTAGAGCTATAAATGTATGAAAGCTCAACAAAATAAACTAAGTGGGTGTGCATCCAACTTGCTTGCTCACGAAGACCTAGGGCATTTGAGGAAGCCCATTGTTGGAATATACAAGCCAAGTTCTATAATGAAAAATTCCCACTAGTATATGAAAGTGACAAAACAAGAGACTCTCTATCATAAAGATCATGGTGCTACTTTGAAGCACAGGTGTGGAAAAAAGGATAGTAGCATTGTCCCCATTTTTTCCTTTTCTTTTTTTTTCTTTTTTTGGGCCTTCCTTTTTTTGGCCTTTCTCTTTTTTATTTGGGACAATGCTCTATTAACGATGATCATCACACTTCTATTTATTTACAACTCAATGATTACAACTCGATACTAGAACAAAATATGACTCTATATGAATGCCTCCGGTGGTGTACCAGGATGAGCAATGAATCAAGAGTGACATGTATGAAAAATTATGCATGGTGGCTTTGCCACAAATACGATGTCAACTACATGATCATGCAAAGCAATATGACAATGATGAAGCGTGTCATAATAAATGAAACGGTGGAAAGTTGCATGGCAATATATCTCGGAATGGCTATGGAAATGCCATAATAAGTAGGTATGCTGGCTGTTTTGAGGAAGATATAAGGAGGTTTATGTGTGATAGAGTGTATTGTATCACGGGGTTTGGATGCACCGGTGAAGTTTGCACCAACTCTCAAGGTGAGAAAGGGCAATGCACGGTACCGAAGAGGCTAGAAATGATGGAAAGGTGAGAGTGCGTATAATCCATGGACTCAACATTAGTCATAAAGAACTCACATACTTATTGCAAAAATCTACAAGTCATCAAAAACCAAGCATTACGCGCATGCTCCTAGGGGGGTAGATTGGTAGGAAAAGACCATCGCTCGTCCCCGACCACCACTCATAAGGATGACAATCAAAGAACACCTCATGTTTCAAATTTGTCACACAACGGTTACCATACGTGCATGCTACGAGACTTGCAAACTTCAACACAAGTATTTCTCAAATTCACAACTACTCAACTAGCATGACTCTAATATTACCATCTTCATATCTCAAAACAATCATCAAGTATCAAACTTATCATAGTATCCAATGCACTTTTTATGAAAGTTTTTATTATACCCATCTTGGATGCCTATCATATTAGGACTAATTTTATAGCCAAAGCAAATTACCATGCTGTTCTAAAAGACTCTCAAAATAATATAAGTGAAGCATGAGAGATCAATAATTTCTATAAAATAAAACCACCACCGTGCTCTAAAAGATATAAGTGAAGCACTAGAGCAAAATTATCTAGCTCAAAAGATATAAGTAAAGCACATAGAGTATTCTAATAAATTCCGATTCATGTGTGTCTCTCCAAAAGGTGTGTACATCAAGGATGATTGTGGTAAACTAAAAGGCAAAGACTCAAATCATACAAGACACTCCAAGCAAAACACATATCATGTGGTGAATAAAAATATAGCCTCAAGTAAAGTTACCGATAGATAAAGACGAAAGAGGGGATGCCCCGGAAGGCATCCCCAAGCTTAGGCTTTTGGTTGTCCTTGAATTTTACCTTGGGGTTCCTTGGGCATCCCCAAGCTTAGGCTCTTGCCACTCCTTATTCCATAATCCATCAATTCTTTACCCAAAACTTGAAAACTTCACAACACAAAACTCAACAGAAAATCTCATGAGCTCCGTTAGTATAAGAAAACAGATCATCACTTTAAGGTACTGTAATGAACTTATTCTTTATTTATATTGGTGTGAAACCTACTGTATTCCAACTTATCTATGGTTCCTACCCCCCGATACTAGCCATAGATTCATCAAAATAGGCAAACAACACACAAAAAACAGAATCTGTCAAAAACAGAACAGTCTGTAGTAATCTATATCAAACGTATACTTCTGTAACTCCAAAAATTCTGAAATAAATTGGTGAACGTGAGGAATTTATCTATTGATCATCTGCAAAAATAATCAACCTAATAGCACTCTCCAGTAAATAATGGCAGCTAATCTTGTCAGCGCTAAAGTTTCTGTTTTTTACAGCAAGATCATAAAGACTTCACCCAAGTCTTCCCAAAGGTTCTACTTGGCACAAACACTAATTTAAAACATAAAAACACATCTAAACAGAAGCTAGATGAATTATTATTACTAAACGGAAAAAAACAAGAAACAAAAATAAAATTGGGTTGCTTCCCAACAAGCGCTATCGTTTAACGCCCCTAGCTAGGCATAAAGGCAAGAATAGATCTAGGTATTGCCATCTTTGGTATGCAATCCATAAGTGGCTCTCATAATAGATTCATAAGGTAATTTAATTTTCTTTCTAGGAAAGTGTTCCATGCCTTTCCTTAACGGAAATTGGAATCTAATATTTCCTTCTTTCATATCAATAATTGCACCAATTGTTCTAAGGAAAGGTCTACCAAGAATGATAGGACATGTAGGATTGCAATCTATATCAAGAACAATAAAATCTATGGGCACATAATTCCTATATGCAACAGTAAGAACATCATTAATCCTTCCCATAGGTTTCTTAATGGTGGAATCCGCAAGGTGCAAGTTTAAAGAACAATCATCAATTTCACGGAAACCTAACACATCACACAAAGTTTTCGGAGTCGTGGAAACACTAGCACCCAAATCACACAAAGCATAGCATTCGTGATCTTTAATCTTAATTTTAATAGTAGGTCCCACTCATCATAAAGTTTTCTAGGGATAGAGACTTCTAATTCAAGCTTTTCTTCATAAGATTGCATTAAAGCATCAACGATATGTTTAGTAAAAGCTTTATTTTGATCATAAGCATGAGGAGAATTTAACACGGATTGCAACAAGGAAATACAATCTATTAAAGAACAATTATCATAATTAAATTCCTTGAAATCCAAAATAGTGGGTTCATTGCTATGTAAAGTTTTGACCTCTTCAATCCCACTTTTACCAAATTTTGCATCAAGATCTAAAAACTCCGAATCATTGGGACGCCTCTTAACTAAAGTTGACTCATCTCCAGTCCCATCATTATCAAGATTCATATTGCAAAACAAAGATTTAATAGGAGACACATCAATCACTTTTAGATCTTCATCCTTATTATCATGAAAACTAGAAGAATATGCTTTCATAAAGCAATCTTTTTTAGCACGCATCCTAGCGGTTCTTTCTTTGCAATCATCAATGGAAATTCTCATAGCTTTGAGAGACTCATTGATATCATGCTTAGGTGGAATAGATCTAAGTTTCAAAGAATCAACATCAAGAGAAATTCTATCCATGTTCCTAGCCAACTCATCAATCTTAGGCAATTTTTCTTCAAGCAAAGCATTGAAATTCTTTTGTGAAATCATAAATTCTTTAACACTAGTCTCAAAATCAGAGGGCA
Organism: Aegilops tauschii subsp. strangulata; assembly: GCF_002575655.3. Lineage (NCBI taxonomy): Eukaryota > Viridiplantae > Streptophyta > Magnoliopsida > Poales > Poaceae > Aegilops > Aegilops tauschii. Next base: position 186,140,843 of record NC_053040.3, read on the forward strand.
TCTTATTAAAATTTCTATAAGAGTTGTTGTAGGAATTACCATAATTATTAGAGGAATTACTAGGAAACGGCCTAGGATTAAAGTTTCCTCTATAAGCGTTGTTACCAAAATTGTTCCTACCAACAAAATTCACATCCATAGATTCATTATTATTCTCAATCAAAGCAGACAAAGGCATATCATTAGGATCAGAAAAAACACTCTTATTAGCAAACAACTTCATAAGTTCATCCATCTTACCACTCAAAACATTAATCTCTTCTATCGCATGAACCTTTTTACTAGTAGATCTTTCAGTGTGCCATTGAGAATAATTAACCATAATATTATCTAGGAGTTTAGTAGCTTCTCCTAAAGTGATTTTCATAAAAGTGCCTCCGGCGGCCGAATCTAAAAGATTTCTAGAAGCAAAATTCAATCCGGCATAAAAAAATTGTATAATCATCCATAAATTCAAACCGTGTGTAGGGCAATTACGTATCATTAATTTCATCCTCTCCCAAGCTTGTGCAACATGTTCATGATCAAGTTGTTTAAAATTCATAATATCGTTTCTAAGAGAGATGATCTTAGCGGGAGGAAAATAGTTAGAGATAAAAGCATCTTTGCACTTATTCCATGAATCAATACTATTTTTAGGCAAAGACTAAAACCAAGTTTTAGCACGATCTCTAAGCGAAAACGGAAATAGCTTCAATTTAACAATATCATTATCCACATCTTTCTTCTTTTGCATATCACACAAATCAACAAAGTTGTGTAGATGGGTAGCGGCATCTTCACTAGGAAGGCCAGAAAATTGATCTTTCATGACAAGATACAACAAAGCAACATTAATTTCACAAGATTCAGCATCGGTAAGAGGAGCAATCGGAGTGCTAAGAAAATCATTGTTGTTGGTATTGGAAAAGTCACACAATTTAGTATTGTCTTGAGCCATCGTGACAAACAATCCAACACACAAGCACACAAGAAACAAGAGAAAAAGAGGCGAACGGAAAAAGAGGGCGAATAAAACGGCAAAGGTGAAGTGGGGGAGAGGAAAACGAGAGGCAAATGGCAAATAATGTAATGCGAGGGATAAGAGTTTGTGATGGGTACTTGGTATGTCTTGACTTGACTTGACTTGGCATAAGCCTCCCCGGCAACGGCGCCAGAAATCCTTCTTGCTACCTCTTGAGCATGCGTTGGTTTTTCCCTTTAAGAGGAAAGGGTGATGCAGCAAAGTAGCGTAAGTATTTCCCTCAGTTTTTGAGAACCAAGGTATCAATCCAGTAGGAGGTTACACGCAAGTCGCCTTGTACCTACACAAACAAATAAGAACCTTGCAACCAACGCGATAAAGGGTTGTCAATCCCTTCACGGCCACTTGCAAAAGTGAGATCTGATAGAGATAATAAGATATATATTTTTGGTATTTTTATGATATAGATTGGAAAGTAAAGATTGCAAAATAAATAACGGAAGAAATAGTAAATTGGTAAGAAAATAATATGATGGAAGATAGACCCGGGGGCCATAGGTTTCACTAGTGGCTTCTCTCAAGATAGCATAATTTACGGTGGGTGAACAAATTACTGTCGAGCAATTGATAGAAAAGTGCATAGTTATGAGAATATCTAGGCATGATCATGTATATAGGCATCACGTCCGCAATAAGTAGACCGAAACGATTCTGCATCTACTACTATTACTCCACACATCGCCCGCTATCCAGCATGCATCTAGAGTATTAAGTTCATAAGAACAGAGTAACGCATTAGGCAAGATGACATGATGTAGAGGGATAAACTCAAGCAATATGATATAAACCCCAACTTTTTATTCTCGATGGCAACAATATTGTACGTGCCTTGCTGCCCCTACTGTCACTGGGAAAGGACACCGCAAGATTGAACCCAAAGCTAAGCACTTCTCCCATGGCAAGAAAGATCAATCTAGTAGGCCAAACCAAACTGATAATTCGAAGAGACTTGCAAAGATAACAAATCATACATATAAGAATTCAGAGAAGAACCAAATATTGTTCATAGATAATCTTGATCATAAACCCACAATTCATCGGATCTCGACAAACACACCGCAAAAAGAATTACATCGAATAGATCTCCAAGAGAATTGAGGAGAACTTTGTATTGAGATCCAAAGAGAGAGAAAAGGCCATCTAGCTAATAACTATGGACCCAAAGGTCTGTGGTAAACTACTCACACATCATCGGAGAGGCTATGGTGTTGATGTAGAAGCCCTTCGTGATCGATTCCCCCTCCGGCGGAGCGCCGGAAAAGGCCCCAAGATGGGATCTCACGGGTACAGAAGGTTGCGGCGGTGGAAATAGGGTTTCGTGGTGCTCCTAGGATGTTTTCAGGGTACATGAGTATATATAGACGAAAGAAGTAGGTCGGTGGAGCCACGAGGGGCCCACGAGGGTGGGGGTCGCGCCTCCCTGCCTCGTGGCTTCCTCGTTGCTTTCTTGATGTCCACTCCAAGTCTCCTGGATTGCGTTTGTTCCAAAAATAACTCTCCCGAAGGTTTCATTCCGTTTGATATTCCTTTTCTGCGAAACACTGAAATAGGCAAAAAAACAGCAATTTGCACTGGGCCTTCGGTTAGTAGGTTAGTCCCAAAAATAATATAAAAGTGTATAATAAAGCCCATTAAACATCCAAAACAGATAATATAATAGCATGGAACAATCAAAAATTATAGATACGTTGGAGACGTATCACTTGGCACTGGCTCCCTTCTAGTGGGAGTACAAGCCACTCGGGTGGCATCCTCCTTGGGGTGAAGGATGCCACCTTTGAGGTACGTAGCATGGATCGCGGCGAGTTCTTTGTCAGCATGGAGGTATTTGAGCGAGCCCTAAACTTCAAATGGGAGATAGTTGCGGTCTATGGTCCTGCCGACCATCACCGGTGTGAGGCTTTCCTTGCTGAGCTTCAGAGGAAGGTCGCGGCCGCTCGGCTACCGGTTGTAGTGGGCGGCGACTTCAACCTCATCCGGTCGGAGGAAGACAAGAGCAATAATTTGGTCAACTTCCCCCGGATGCAGATGTTCAATGACTGCATCGCGGACATGGGCCTTCGTGAGATCGATAGAGTTGGGGCCAGGTTCACCTGGACCAACCGATAGTGGAGCCGACCTGGTCTGTTCTTGACAGGGTCTTCGCCTCTCCTGAGTGGGACATTCGCTGCCCCCTAGCTTCGCTCCGGGCGATCACGCGGATTGGCTCCGATCACGTGCCTCTCCTATCTTCGGAGAACGAGCGGCCTCCACTTCTGCCCCGCTTCCGCTTCGAGACCTTCTGGTTGCGCCAACCTGGGTTTGCATCAGCGGTGGCCGCCCGGTGGCACGAGGCGCGTGATGCCCCCCATCGCGCCTTATCGGCCGTTGATTCCTGGCACTTTTGTGCTAAGCAGTCACGGCAATTCATGAAAGGATGGGGGGCTAACGTGGGCCGTGACATTCGCGAGCGTAAGAAATCCCTCCTGGAGGCCATCTAGGCCCTCGATCGGCAGGCCGACTCCGCAGGCCTTTCTGCCGACGAGTGCTTAGGTACGACTTGGAGGACCAGCTCACGGTCCTCTACACGGATGAGGAGGCCTACTGGCGCTTGCGAGGTACGCAGAATTGGGTCCTCAAGGGGGATGCCAATACCGCCTACTTCCAAGCCATTGCCAACGGTCTTCGTCACCGCAACTCCATCCCGCTTCTCTGGGACGGCGAGACCCTCCTGCAAAGGCCGGAGGACATCCGGGCCCATGTAGACGGCTTTTACAGAGACTTATTCTCTGCCTCCCCTCGGGGAGGTCTTGCCCTGGCGCAAGACATTTGGCCGACCCACTACTGTGTCTCCCCTGCTGACAACGCGGCCCTTACGGCCCCGTTCTCTGAGGCGGAAGTGTGGGCGGCAATCAAGGGTATGAACCCTTCTTCGTCCCCCGGTCCGGATGGCCTCCCAGTAAAGTTCTTCCAGACCTTCTGGGAGGTGATCAAACCGGAGGTGATGGCCCTATTTGAGGAATTCTTTGTAGGGTCCATCGACCTCACCAGGCTGAACTATGGGATCATTACCCACATCCCCAAAGTGATCGGGGCCTCGGATATTCGCCAGTTCCGGCCGATTAAGGTGATTAATGTCATCTTCCGCATCCTTACGAAGGGGTACGCCATTAGGGTGGCCCCTATTGCCGACAGGATCACTCACCCTGATCAGTCGACATTTATTCAGGGCCGATACATCCTTGACGGAGTTCTGGTTTTCCGCAAAGCTCTCCACGAGGTTCACACCAAACACCTCAAGGCATTCTTCCTGAAACTGGATTTCCACAAGGCGTATGACACGGTCAATTGGCCCTTCCTTTGGGAATGCTTGCTAAGGAAGGGCTTCGACGACAGGTGGGTTTCCCGCGTGATGCAAATGGTATCATCGAGCCGGACCGCGGTGAACATTAATGGCGAGGTTGGCCCTTTCTTCCCCACACTCTGTGGGGTGCGCCAGGGAGACCCCTTCTCACCGCTCCTCTTCAACATGGTTGTCGATGCGCTGGCAGCCATCTTAGACAAAGCCAAGGCCGCTGGCCACATTAAGGGCATAGTCCCGCATCTAGTTGGAGGGAACGGGATCTCTCTCCTGCAATATGCGGATGACACCATTATTATGGTGGAAGGCTCGGAGACCGACATCATGAACTTGAAGTTCCTCCTGCTGTGCTTCCAGCAGATGTCTGGCCTCAGGATCAACTTCGATAAGAGTGCGGTAATGATCTTAGGATACTCCCAAGACGAACGACGGAGCATCGCGGATTGCCTCAATTGCTAGCTTGGGTGTTTCCCCACGACTTATTTGGGGATCCCCATTAGTGACTCGAGGCTGACGGTGGCTGAGCTTCGCCCCACGGTGGGGAAGCTCCAACACCGCATCGATCCTTGGCAGGGCCGGTGGCTTTCGATGGCGGCCTGGATGGTGCTTATTAACTCGTCCCTTTCTAGCCTGCTCTTGTTTATCATGAGCTTGTACAGCCTCACGGAGACTCTACACCACGAGATTGCCACTGTTCAGGGACGCTTCTTCTGGGCAGTCGAGGGTGACAAGCAGAAATACCACATGGTGCAATGGTCGGAGATATGTAAACCGCGCGACCAAGGTGGTCTCGGGATCATGTCCTCCAAACGCATGAACATTGCCCTGCTAACGAGATGGTTGGGGCGGATTGCCAATGGAGAAGGTGGCCTGTGGCTTCGCCTCATTCAGCAGAAATACCTCCGTGGCCAGCCCCTCGCCTTCTGCCAGCGGTCTGGAGGTTCAAAATTCTGGCAATCCATCATCCAGCTCCTGCCTATCCTCCGCATTGGCACCTCGATTGCGGTGGGCTCGGGCACCTCCACGATGTTATGGTTCGATTGATGGGCTGGGGATACTCCCCTCGCAGCCCGGTTTCCTGACCTATTCTCCATCGCGGTTGATCCGCGGATCTCTATCGCGACGGCCCTTATTGACTTAGGGCAACTCGCGTTTCGGAGAACGTTTGGCCCGGTTGAGAACGCGGACTGGAATGAGCTGCTGGAATGCATAGCGCTGCACGAGCCTGATCTGGAGATGGGAGAAGACCGTGCCAGGTGGCGTCTAGAGCAATCGGGGCAATTCTCCACTAAATCTCTATACCAGGCCATAGCTCCCTCACTGGGACATGAGGCACTCACTTCCATTTGGGAAATCTGGCTCCCATTGAAGATTAGGATCTTCTTATGGCAATGGATTCGCAGTCGCCTCCCCTCTGGCGTAGAGGTCCTGAAGCGCACTGGACCAGGGGATGGGCGCTGCCCGCTTTGCGGGCCGGAGGAGGATTCGAACCATATCTTCTTGTGACGCCCCCGATTTGACCGTACACTAATCATGCACGCAAATGTGTATGATCAAGATCAGGGACTCACGGGAAGATATCACAACACAACTCTAAAACATAAATAAGTCATACAAGCATTATAATACAAGCCAGGGGCCTCGAGGGCTCGAATACAAGTGCTCGATCATAAACGAGTCAGCGGAAGCAACAATATCTGAGTACAGACATAAGTTAAACAAGTTTGCCTCAAGAAGGCTAGCACAAAAGTAGCAACGATCGAAAAGGCAAGGCCTCCTGCCTGGGACCTCCTAACTACTCCTCGAAGCCGAACTCCTTGTAGAATCATCCTCGGGATCTCTAGCTCCTGGACTCCAGCATCTGGTTGCGACAAACAGGTACAGAAAGGGGAAAAGAGGGAGAAAAGCAACCGTGAGTACTCATCCAAAGTACTCGCAAGCAAGGAGCTACACTACATATGCATGGATATATGTGTAAAGGGGCATATCAATGGACTGAACTGCAGAATGCTAGAATAAGAGGGGGATAGCTAATCCTGTCGAAGACTACGCTTCTGGCAGCCTCCATCTTGCAGCATGTAGAAGAGAGTAGATTGAAGTCCTCCAAGTAGCATCGCATAGCATAATCCTACCCGGCGATCCCCTCCTCGTCGCCCTGTTAGAGAGCGATCACCGGGTTGTATCTGGCACTTGGAAGGGTGTATTTTATTCAGTATCCAGTTCTAGTTGTCATAAGGTCAAGGTACAACTCCGAGTCGTCCTTTTACCGAGGGACACGGCTATTCGAATAGATAAACTTCCCTGCAGGGGTGCACCACATAACCCAACACGCTCGATCCCATTTGGCCGGACACACTTTTCTGGGTCATGCCCGGCCTCGTAAGATCAACGCGTCGCAGCCCCACCTAAGCACAACAGAGAGGTCAGCACGCCGGTCTAACCCTATGCGCGTAGGGGTCTGGGCCCATCGCCCTATGCACACCTACAAGTTGCGTACGCGGCCGGAAGCAGACCTAGCCTAGTGGCGTTCCAGTCCAATCCGGCGCGCGCCACTCAGTCGCTGACGTCACGAAGGCTTCGGCTGATACCACGACGCCGGGATACCCATAACTACTCCCGCGTAGATGGTTAGTGCGTATAGACCAAATGGCCAGACTCAGATCAAATACCAAGAACTCGTTAAGCGTGTTATGTATCTGCGAACGCCGACCAGGGCCAGGCCCACCTCTCTCCTAGGTGGTCTCAACCTGCCCTGTCGCTCCGCCACAAAGTAGCAGTCGGGGGCCGTCAGGAACCCAGGCCCACCTCTACCGGGGTGGAGCCACCTGTCCTTTCAGCCCCCTCATCAGAATCACTTGCGGGTACTCAAGGAGCCGACCCGACTTTAGTCACCACATGTGTCATGTATATAAAGTATATAATATATACCCGTGATCACCTCCCAAAGTGATCACGGCCCAGTAGTATAGCATGGCAGTCGGACAAGAGTGTAGGGCCACTGATGGAACACTAGCATCCTATACTAAGCAGTAGGATAGCAGGTAAGGGTAACAACTGTAGCAACAATGACAGGCTATGCATCAGGATAGGATTAACGGAAAGCAGTAACATGCTACACTACTCTAATGCAAGCATTATAGAGAAGAATAGGCGATATCTGGTGATCAAGGGGGGGGGCTTGCCTGGTTGCTCTGGCAAGTAGGAGGGGTCGTCAACTCCGTAGTCGAACTGGGCAGCACCAGTGTCGGTCTCGTAGTCTACCGGAGAGAAGAGGGGGAAGAAACAGTAAATACGGAGCAAACAAAGCATCACAAAACATAAGGAGGCAAAACGCGGTGCTAGGTATGCCCTAACACGGTAGTAAGCGATACCGGTGAAGGGGGGAAACATCCGGGAAAATATCCCCGGTGTTTCACGTTTTCGGACAGATGAACCGGAGGTGAAATGTTGCAGGTTCACTATGCTAGGGACGTGTGGTGGACGAACGGACTGCGTATCCAGATTCGTCTCGTCGTTCTAAGCAACTTTCATGTTGAAAATATTTTAATCCGAGTTACGGATTAAAAGATATGATTTTCTAAAGATTTTATTAATTCTGGAATTTAATTAATTATTTAAATTAATTCGAAAATGGATTTATGACATCAGCATGATGTCATGTTGACATCAGCAGTCAACTGGGGTTGACTAAGTCAAACTGACATGTGGGTCCAGTGGGACCCACCTGTCATTCTCCGTTTAGGTTAATTAGGGTTTAGCTAAATAATTACTGTTTAATTAAATTAATTATCTAATTAGATTAATTTAAATAAGATTAATTAACTTAATTAATTTAGTTAATTAGTTAATTAATTAATTATTTTTATTTTTATTTTTATTATTTTTATTTTATTTATTAATTTTTATTAATTAATTTATTATTATCATTATTATTATTATTTATTATTATTTTATTTTATTTATTTATTTATTTATATATTTTTCTTTTCTTTTTATAAAACGTTCCAGTGGGCTGGGCCCCGTTGTCTAGTGGCCCAGGGCTTAATGGGTGCGGGCGACGGTTTCGGGCGCGACCCAATTGGGCGCACGCCCAGGGGCACCGTGGCGGTCGAGGCCAGCAAGGCCGGGCGGTCACCGGAGGGAGACGCCGGCGGGAGAGCAGCAGGGCGGCGCCGGAGCGGGGCTGCGGGCCATAAGGGAGTGGCCGTGGTCGAGCCAGACGGCCGGGACGAGGCACGGGCGCCAGGGCGCGGCCCCGGGCGCGCTGGCCGCAGCGGTGGCCGAGACCAGCAGGGGAGGCGAGCGGGGCATGTGTGGGTGGGAGGATGCGCGGTGTTCGCGGCGACGGTGACCAGCGGGATGCGGGGAAGAGAAGAGGAGGCCGGGGCCTCACCGAGGGAGCGTAGGGCACGGGGCAACGGTGCTCGAGGTGGGGGGACGGGGACGGCGCGGACGGAGTGGAGGCAGGCCGGCGAGGGAGCTCCGGCGAGGTCCTCGGGCGAGGGCGTCGGGACGGCGATGAGGCATGGCCGCGGCTTCTGGTGGTGTCGCGCAAGGGAGAGGAGGGCGAGGTGGCAACGGCGACGGCGCCGGGGTGATGGCGTCAACAGGGTCGGGGCGGCACCGGGCGGAGGCAGCGGGGCGAGGTGAGGTAGCGGCGGCGGGGGCGAGCCCTCCCCAATCCAGATCGAGGGGAGAGGGGAGTGAACGTGGGGGAGGGCGAGTGGGGAGTGGGGGGGAGTGGATAAGGTGTCGGTGGTGGGGGGGGTGGCCGGCCGGCTGGGCCTGGGGTAGGCCCAGTTGGGCCAGGGCCCAGTAGGGGGAGGGGGATGTCTCTTATTTTTTAGCTTTGTTTTTATTTACTTTTCTTTTTAGTTATTATTCCTTTCCATTTATTTTTTTGTTTCCTCTTAGTTTCTGTTTTATAAAAATTATCACTAGTACCTAAACTTGCATTTATAAATATACTACTGCCATAGTAATTATTAACCCAAAACAAAATAGTTTAATATTTAATAAAATCCAATATGTATTTATTTAATTGTTTTAACTACTGTTTTAATTACCTAAGTGCATTTAAACCTTTTATAACAATGTGGTTTCTCCACCATTACTACTTATGCATTATTTGGCTCACTCCGAACATTTTAGTTTTAATATTTGAAAACTTTTATTGTTTGCTTGGTTTTTTTTAATTTGAATTCGAATTGGTTTTGAACTAACGCGATATTAACCACAGTAATCGAGGTGACGTGGCATCATTAGCAGAGGGTTACTGTAGCTTAATTATCCGGGCGTCACAATTCTCCTCCACTACAAGAAATCTCGTCCCGAGATTTAAGAGGGGAGTACGGGGGAAAGTTCTGGTTACGGAATTCTAACGAATCTTCTCGGTCTTGGTTGCTCTTCTCGAAGAAGTTGATCCGTTACGCTGATGTCTTCATTTTTTCCTGCTCAAGTTCATCCTGATGAAGCTGGCATCCTTTCTTCGGGAACTCCATCGTACTTACGAAGGACAAGGGGTAACTTCGGAATAATAGACCTCTGAACAGTTGACTATCTGGTTGATAGCATCGGGGAAGGTGGCGGGAAGTAACTCTCGAATGGAAATTTAAGACAATATCGAGAGCAAAGTAAGGAGGTATCGTGGGGAAGTTTCGAGCGGGCAGGCAATCGTTCGATGCCTGAAGGGTTCAGAGCAACGGGAATAAGTATTGTGTCTGATACCAAAATTGATGATCTCACGAAAGGTGGCACGTGAATTACATACGAAGCCAAGCGTGAGGAATAACCTTGGGAACAGGGGGTGTACAAGAGAGTCAGGTTTCGATCCTGTGGAACTGTGGGTTATGGGCCCACCATGTGTTTTTTTTTCTTTTTTTTATAGGAGCAGTGACATCTTTCACGGTCATGATAGCAAGGCCTGCCAGAGAGTACCCTGTCAGTTATGTCGGCAACACGTTGGTACCAAGGGCGAGGGACGAAGAGAACCATTTTCTTGCTCGTTGAAACGAGGCGGACCATTAGGCAAAGTTCTCGTCCATCGGTGGCTACCGAGATGTCATCAACAATAGTAACAGGGTCTTGCTGACAGATTTGTACACCGAGGTGTTTACATAAGCAGGAGAATATTACTGCTTAGATCATATAGAACTCAAGAAGGGTTAAACAAAAGAATGGAAAGGAAAATATCATTATCAGATTAAACAGAACAATGGAAAGGAAAATGTGTCTAAACACATATTTCAAGGGTATATTCTCCCCAAGGATAAGCAGAGCATGATATCCATGTCGGGATATAACGTAGAAAACCCTTTAGGAAAGAGGAGAGAATTTTCATGCCATTACCCATACAACGGTGTATGGAAATGATAAAAGAAAGTTTAGCATGGTGCTTCAAATGTTCCTGTTGAAAATCGGAGTACCATAGACATGCTTCGAGATAGCATTGACATGGTCAACAGGTGAAGATCAGACTTTGGAAACAAAAAGGATCCATCAGGAACAACTTATAGAATAAGTCTTATAATTTCCTCATGGAAGAATAGCTAACCTTGCTAAAAGGGAAAACTTATAATAATAGGTCCTCCCGCCAGGTGTGCTGGGTATCATCACCTTACTGGGTCATTAATAGGCCAATGTTATAACTCTTGGAAATATGTTCCAACCATCATATCTGACCGAGATTCAGATCTGATTGGTGTCAGGATACCTCAGACTCAGGATGTCTGAGAAGAAAAGTGCAACACGAATAGATGGGATGACATAGTAAGATTCTCGGGAAATGAACTATGAAAGCAAGTTCCGAAACAAGAGTTCATCATTAATCCAAGGAGAGGATGAGGGGGTGGCTGATGGACTCAGCGACAATTCCTCGAGATTTCCAAAACGAGGGATTTCCACACTTATGTGAACAAGGAGATAACATTTGTCAGATAAAATGATATAGTGAGGTATGCTCGAGGAAAACATACTCAATTAAACATTGATTGAAAGGTGCACCCGAAATATGGGCTTAGGTAGAATGATCAATGTTAGAACGGTGATTCGATAACCAATGGTTTAAGAATGAAATATTGACCATTAACTTCAAGCAATAGGGTTGCTAGAAGTTTTGAAGTCGCACATCATAGTTCAATTGTCGGTTTTCCGGTTAGAAACAACACGGGGATCAGAAAACAAATGGAGATGGCGAGAAGTATTACTATATCAAGAATTCTCAAGAGGTGGAGAAATTCTCACAATATCCTTGACATAAAAGATGGTAATACTCCAAGTTAGAACATAACATAAGCTGGTTAGCAAGGAGCTCCATAACATGATCAAGTTTGTGATGAAGGAATGTAAGGATGTTGTCGATGGTAACTCAAATTACCAAGGAACGAGGATGGCACTTATCATCAAGAATTCCATTGATATCCTGGAAGGAGTCAAAATGTTGATGATGATCACGACATTTTGTTGTCGAGGGGATCCACGAAGAAGCAATTGATCAGCGACTGCATCAAGCAAAAGGACTGATGCAACAAAAGATTATTGGAGCCACAGATACTACACAAACTCGGGGTCAAGTTTGTTGTTCGAGGTGAAACGATATGGCGAGGAAAATCGACGTAAGCTTAGCTCATCGTCGAAAGTGGTGCTCCGGGAATAAGGACCAGGTAGCACAGTTAAAATCATCAAGATAATGATATAGCCAAACATGCTAGGAACGGCGTGATCGGGTACAAACCCATACTTAAAGAAGATTACTAAGAGTTGTTGAACCGTAGTGCGGACTCGGTTCAGTTATCGGTGTCTTTGCGTGATTAATAATTCAGAGCCCGTGAAAAATTGGGATCAGTGAGAATGTAGCACTTGATGAAGAACTCATAAGAAGTTATGCAGTTCCATGATAATCTCGAGATACCAGGGGGTAATACTCGACGACAGATCAAGGTAGAGGTTGGACTAGGGTATTGCTTTGCAGAAGACAAGTGCTTAAACTTGCACGAGAAATGGTGTTTAAAGGAGAACATGGTCGGAACCACGATTGCAAAAGGCCAGATTCCGGATATAAGATGAACTTATACCAAGGTAATAATTAATTTAAGAGAAGCTTTTAATGATAAGATCTACATCGTGTCCATGGGCATGAACACAGGGTTCAAGGTCGACTCCCACTTGTTCAACGCATAACCTTTCATTTACTTCTCATTTTTCAAAGAAGTAGTAGGGTTGAAATTTTATCTGGAAAAATACCAGAAGAGTATGACTCATGAAAACTTTCGAGTTCACACATATTATGGAAGGCATAGGTTCAACCCATCGGGGCATCGTGGAAACATATACCACAAACTTCGGAGTAAATAATACAAGCTCAAAAGTATAGCATGGTTCACAAAACAGATGATACAATTTACCAAAGGCACTATATATCCATGGAAAGGCTCACAAGGTTCTTCAATAGGAAGGACACTGTCGAATAAAATCCAACAAAGGAACCGATGGTCCACAAGGGATCTGATGTGAGCATCGGTACTCAACCAGAGGAAGAAGAATGCAAGGAGATCTGATTATAGAAACAACTGACTAACTCAAAGTTCAAATGCAAAAGAATTAAGATTTCCAAATCAGGGGGTCAGAAGCAACGCTCTGATCAAGGATGGATAAGTTGAGTAGGCTTAGGGGTACAATCGATGGCAATTTGATAGGTCGAGATCCAGCATCATGTTAAAAATGATGTCTGAGCCGGAAGGATGAATTCTAGGATCTGATTGAGGATTGCGAGCATTCGCAACATATTGAATCAATGGACTCAAAAAGATAATGACAAGGGGTGCCAATAAGATTTCGAGACTTATGGGATTAATCATAATGCTAGTAAGCAAGAATTTCAAGAGCAATAGGCTCCTGAGGATTTTCGGAAGATCGAATGTCATTCTGAACACTTTTGTGATATACTTGAATCCACTGGGGATGAGCGGATACTCGGTAAGTGCGAGAATTATTCGTAGGGGTATTCAGGTGACAAAGAACAGCAAGGCAGTAAGCTCAATGATTCTCGGAACAACAGAGATAATATCGGGGTATCTTGTAATAACCAGATCAACTGGGAAACATTGTATGAATGGCGAGTATACGCGGTTATCCATAGGAGTTTATCGATGAAAGGGAATTGCAAAAGCGATGAACACAAGTTCTCGGGTTATCAGCGGAGAGTATCTTCAGGGTCTTCACGTGCAGCAGACGATCACCAGTAATAAGGGGCTCTCCGGGTGACAGTGCTAACGAGATCCTAATGTTAGATTTAGCAAAATTCATTTATCCCGAATAGAAGAGATGTCAGAGTCCCAGAGTATAGGTTGAGGAATAAAAGATCCTACTACCACCCAATGGCGACGTGGGCCCGTAAGCCACACAGCCATGTTAGTAAATGTTTTTCAACAACTAGACTCGACTTCGGCCAAGGAGTTGGAAAGGGGGATTCCTACAGGCAGTAGGCTCTGATACCAACTTGTGATGCCCCCGATTTGACCGTACACTAATCATGCACGCAAATGTGTACGATCAAGATCAGGGACTCACGGGAAGATATCACAACACAACTCTAAAACATAAATAAGTCATACAAGCATTATAATACAAGCCAGGGGCCTCGAGGGCTCGAATACAAGTGCTCGATCATAGACGAGTCAGCGGAAGCAACAATATCTGAGTACAGACATAAGTTAAACAAGTTTGCCTCAAGAAGGCTAGCACAAAAGTAGCAATGATCGAAAAGGCAAGGCCTCCTGCCTGGGACCTCCTAACTACTCCTCGAAGCCGAACTCCTTGTAGAATCATCCTCGGGATCTCTAGCTCCTGGACTCCAGCATCTGGTTGCGACAAACAGGTACAGAAAGGGGAAAAGAGGGAGAGAAGCAACCGTGAGTACTCATCCAAAGTACTCGCAAGCAAGGAGCTACACTACATATGCATGGATATATGTGTAAAGGGGCATATCAATGGACTGAACTGCATAATGCCAGAATAAGAGGGGGATAGCTAATCCTGTCGAAGACTACGCTTCTGGCAGCCTCCATCTTGCAGCATGTAGAAGAGAGTAGATTGAAGTCCTCCAAGTAGCATCGCATAGCATAATCCTACCCGGCGATCCCCTCCTCGTCGCCCTGTTAGAGAGCGATCACCGGGTTGTATCTGGCACTTGGAAGGGTGTATTTTATTCAGTATCCAGTTCTAGTTGTCATAAGGTCAAGGTACAACTCCGGGTCGTCCTTTTACCGAGGGACACGGCTATTCGAATAGATAAACTTCCCTGCAGGGGTGCACCACATAACCCAACACGCTCGATCCCATTTGGCCGGACACACTTTTCTGGGTCATGCCCGGCCTCGTAAGATCAATGCGTCGCAGCCCCACCTAAGCACAACAGAGAGGTCAGCACGCCGGTCTAACCCTATGCGCGCAGGGGTCTGGGCCCATCGCCCTATGCACACCTACACGTTGCGTACGCGGCCGGAAGCAGACCTAGCCTAGTGGCGTTCCAGTCCAATCCGGCGCGCGCCACTCAGTCGCTGATGTCACGAAGGCTTCGGCTGATACCACGACGCCGGGATACCCATAACTACTCCCGCGTAGATGGTTAGTGCGTATAGACCAAATGGCCAGACTCAGATCAAATACCAAGAACTCGTTAAGCATGTTATGTATCTGCGAACGCCGACCAGGGCCAGGCCCACCTCTCTCCTAGGTGGTCTCAACCTGCCCTGTCGCTCCGCCACAAAGTAGCAGTCGGGGGCCGTCAGGAACCCAGGCCCACCTCTACCGGGGTGGAGCCACCTGTCCTTTCAGCCCCCTCATCAGAATCACTTGCGGGTACTCAAGGAGCCAACCCGACTTTAGTCACCACATGTGTCATGTATATAAAGTATATAATATATACCCGTGATCACCTCCCGAAGTGATCACGGCCCAATAGTATAGCATGGCAGTCGGACAAGAGTGTAGGGCCACTGATGGAACACTAGCATCCTATACTAAGCAGTAGGATAGCAGGTAAGGGTAACAACTGTAGCAACAATGACAGGCTATGCATCAGGATATGATTAACGGAAAGCAGTAACATGCTACACTACTCTAATGCAAGCAGTATAGAGAAGAATAGGCGATATCTGGTGATCAAGGGGGGGGGGCTTGCCTGGTTGCTCTGGCAAGTAGGAGGGGTCGTCAACTCCGTAGTCGAACTGGGCAGCACCAGTGTCGGTCTCGTAGTCTACCGGAGAGAAGAGGGGGAAGAAACAGTAAATACGGAGCAAACAAAGCATCACAAAACATAAGGAGGCAAAACGCGGTGCTAGGTATGCCCTAACGCGGTAGTAAGCTATACCGGTGAAGGGGGGAAACATGCGGGAAAATATCCCCGGTGTTTCACGTTTTCGGACAGATGAACCGGAGGTGAAATGTTGCAGGTTCACTATGCTAGGGACGTGTGGTGGACGAACGGACTGCGTATCCGGATTCGTCTCGTCGTTCTAAGCAACTTTCATGTTGAAAATATTTTAATCTGAGTTACGGATTAAAAGATATGATTTTCTAAAGATTTTATTAATTTCTGGAATTTAATTAATTATTTAAATTAATTCGAAAATGGATTTATGACATCAGCATGATGTCATATTGACATCAGCAGTCAACTGGGGTTGACTAAGTCAAACTGACATGTGGGTCCAGTGGGACCCACCTGTCATTCTCCGTTTAGGTTAATTAGGGTTTAGCTAAATAATTACTGTTTAATTAAATTAGTTATCTAATTAGATTAATTTAAATAAGATTAATTAACTTAATTAATTTAGTTAATTAGTTAACTAATTAATTTTATTTTTATTTTTCTTTTATTTATTTTATTTATTTTATTTATTAATTTTTATTAATTAATTTATTATTATCATTATTATTATTATTATTTATTTTATTTTATTTTATTTATTTATTTTTATATTTTTTTTCTTTTTATAAAACGTTCCAGTGGGCTGGGCCCCGTTGTCCAGTGGCCCAGGGCTTAATGGGTGCGGGCGACGGTTTCGGGCGCGACCCAATCGGGCGCACGCCCAGGGGCACCGTGGCGGTCGAGGCCAGCAAGGCCGGGCGGTCACCGGAGGGAGACGCCGGCGGGAGAGCAGCAGGGCGGCGCCGGAGCGGGGCTGCGGGCCATAGGGGAGTGGCCGTGGTCGAGCCAGACGGCCGGGACGAGGCACGGGCGCCAGGGCGCGGCCCCGGGCGCGCTGGCCGCAGCGGTGGCCGAGACCAGCAGGGGAGGCGAGCGGGGCATGTGTGGGTGGGAGGATGCGCGGTGTTCGCGGCGACGGTGACCAGCGGGATGCGGGGAAGAGAAGAGGAGGCCGGGGCCTCACCGAGGGAGCGTAGGGCACGGGGCAACGGTGCTCGAGGTGGGGGGACGGGGACGGCGCGGACGGAGTGGAGGCAGGCCGGCGAGGGAGCTCCGGCGAGGTCCTCGGGCGAGGGCGTCGGGACGGCGATGAGGCATGGCGCGGCTTCTGGTGGTGTCGCGCGAGGGAGAGGAGGGCAAGGAGGCAACGGCGATGGTGATCCGGGGTGATGGCGTCAACAGGGTCGGGGCGGCACCGGGCGGCGGCAGCGGGGGCGAGGTGAGGTAGCAGCGGCGGGGGCGAGCCCTCCCCGATCCAGATCGAGGGGAGAGGGGAGTGAACGTGGGGGAGGGCGAGTGGGGAGTGGGGGGGAGTGGATAAGGTGTCGGTGGTGGGGGGGGTGGCCGGCCGGCTGGGCCTGGGGTAGGCCCAGTTGGGCCAGGGCCCAGTAGGGGGAGGGGGATGTCTCTTATTTTTTTAGCTTTGTTTTTATTTACTTTTCTTTTTAGTTATTATTCCTTTCCATTTATTTATTTTTTCCTCTTAGTTTCTGTTTTATAAAAATTATCACTAGTACCTAAACTTGCATTTATAAATATACTACTGCCATAGTAATTATTAACCCAAAACAAAATAGTTTAATATTTAATAAAATCCAATATGTATTTATTTAATTGTTTTAACTACTGTTTTAATTACCTAAGTGCATTTAAACCTTTTATAACAATGTGGTTTCTCCACCATTACTACTTATGCATTATTTGGCTCACTCCGAACATTTTAGTTTTAATATTTGAAAACTTTTATTGTTTGCTTGTTTTTTTTTAATTTGAATTCGAATTGGTTGAACTAACGCGATATTAACCACAGTAATCGAGGTGACGTGGCATCATGAGCAAAGGGTTACTGTAGCTTAATTATCCGGGCGTCACACTTCTTCACCTGCGTGTTCGCGCAGTTCCTTTGAAGCTGTTTCCGCGATATAGTGGGTGGAAGCTGGGACCACAACAACTTCCCCGCTCTTTTTGTGGAACTCCAGGCTTTAGCTCCCCCAATTCGCCACATTAGGTGGTTGACCATTGGGGTACTAGCCTGGACGCGTGGACTGTTAGGAATAAGCTTGTCATTCAGCGCATTCCTCTTCGTGCTAATGACGCTTTGTTCAAATGGTCTGGTTACTTGCAGCTTTGGCGGCCGCTTAGCCGTTCCCAGGAGAGAGAGACGCCATCACCTCCATCATCACCCAGCTTCGCTCGATGGCGCTCCGGATGGCTCCTCCGCTTCCCCCACCACCGCCCGAGCCGGATTAGATCGTCTACACCTTGCCACCGCCTTGTTGTGTTGTGTGTGTGTTTTCTTTGATGTTGGGCTTGTTGTGTTGTGCCCACAGCTGAACCTGGGTTTCGTGTCGGACATGGTTGCGGTGGCTTTGTGTGCGTGTTTTGTGTGTTGTTGGAACCTTGTTACTTGTGCTCGGTGGTTGCTTTATTTATAAAGCGGGGCGAAAGCCTTTTTCGGTAAAAGGGCAGACGTGAAAATAGAAAGGATAGATAAAGACCGCATCCTGCTGGTGCCATTGTTTGACAGTTCCATTGCCTTGTGGTGCCAGGCTGTTTGCCCATTATTATTCACGTACTACAGCTGCTAGAGATGGATGTTTAGTACAAGAAGTTTTAATTCTAGAATTACAGATCTAACTATTAATTGCAGATTCATGTCAAACTCACAACCCATGGCATATACATGAGCTTGGAAGACAACCTAACTGGTCCAATGGGCAAATGTAAGTGAAGTCGTTGTTTAAGTTTGTAGCATGCAAACTATGATCTTGATATTCTCGGGTGATGCATTTTGGCCTACGTAAGCTGATGTTTGTTCAGCGAAGAAAGTTTGCAAGGCTATAGGATTTGGAAAATACAATCTGGATTTTATTTAGACAAAGTTAGTCTATTGAAACATTTGGATAACAGACAACACAGTCTTATCAATAGCTAGCACTTTTGAAACTGCTTCCTATGTTACACTTCATCTGCCTTGTATTCATCTTGTATTGTTCACACCATGCTAGATGCTGAAAGGAATAATCTGTGTGGCCTAGGGCCACATATCAGTAACACATGAATAGTATTCTTAGTACTTTTTTTCTTTCCACTCACTAGTCTTGCCCTTTTCTTTCATGTTGTCTCTAGACTGAAGCCATGCACATAATTTGTATGTAAGAGTGGTTGCGCTATATATACTGCCTGCAAATAACACCTGGTTTCATATTGTTTGAAATAGTATAGCTGCTGATGCACTTGTAAACGCACTAGTAATATCATATAGTCGTAGAATGATTTTTGGGTGAAGTTATAGTTTACAGGATCTGCATATGTATAAGATTATCTGGGTGTGCACACACGAAATATAGGTTGAACTAGTACTAGCTGTTGAATGCATCTTTTATAATAGTCTCATAATAGATCACATGAACTCTGTAGTAAGTTTGTTCTTCAATCACATAGATGGTGGCATCATTTAGTTGCATTGGTTCCTACTGAATGTTCTAGTTCTCCTGTCTGAATTTCTTATGCTGAGTGTTTGTTGGAGGTGATCAGAGGGAGAGAATGAGATATAATAACACGGGAGGAGGTGGGCATAGATTAGTTTTGCTGATACCTAGTGTTTCTTACTCTGTATATACACTACTTCAGGTTAGTTTTGTTGATCTAGATGGATCATAGCTTATTTATACACAACAAAATATATAGCTTTCTGAAATGTGATGGTTTTGCAATCCTGCCAGTAATACTTTAAGATGGAGTTTTAGAAGCTTCACATTTTATAAATACTGTAGTAAGTTTGCTTCTCATCAATTTTGCAGGACAACAAAAAAGCCACATATTCAAGTCTCTTCAACTCTTACTAGATGGGCCTTGATGCAAGTTCAAGCCTCTTGGATGCAATGATATATTTTTTAAGGTCCTAAACTCCTAATGCATTTGTGATGGCAAGTTTTGGCCTTTTGTCTCCCTGCTTAATACAAAATTTAACCTTCGAATATACTTGTCACAACGATTTTAAGCCCAATGTCTATGAAACCATGAAGCACCAGATTCCACAAGTAATAAGTGAATAAAAACGAGGTCAATGTCCATGAACAGATAATATAAAAGAATGATTATTTAGATGTTCGTTGTACCTTAGAAGTTAGGTGATATGATGACTCAACAATAGTCCATTAAGTGAACCGTCTCTTGTAACTTTAAGAGTGACAAACTGACAATCATAGTTAATTTAAGAGTTTAAGCAAAGCTGAACTATAAGGTGGTGACTTTTTATAGGTTGATTCATATAGGATGATAATGCATACACATAGATGACATTAAACAACTCAATGTCAACTTGTAGAACTACAAAAAAAATGCTCACCAATGAGGTAGTCATGGCTCCTACCCGCCCACCAGCGAGGGCGACCACCATAGTAATTTCTTCGAAGGGCCAGCGACCACATTTTATTAGAAAGGAGTGAAAGTACAAACATACCACAGTCTTGGCCGCTCACAAAATAGACGCCACAAATCCGGCGATCAAGCGGCCACAGTTCGGCGATCGATTGAAAAGTTTGGCGTACAAAAAAAAGAAAGGACGCCGCGTGCGCATCAGACGGCGAGGTCGGCCTCCGGCGTCGGCGGAGTCGGCATGCGCGGGCTTGGCGGGGTCTCTGTACTTGGCGGCGTCGGCGTGGCTTCTGTGCTGCGGGGAGTCGCGGCGGCATCATCGCTCGAGCTTGGCGGCGGCGTTGGCGTGGGCGTCGTCGTCGTCGTCGAGGGAAGATGGTTCAGGATGAGGCCACGCTCCGCCAAGTACCACGCCTTGACCGCCTCGTCGTTGCTCTGGAGCATGTCCGCCACGCCCAGCAGGAAAGCCAGGTCGGTGTTTCTCTTCTTTGCGGCGATGTTGGTCCGGAGTAGGTCGAGCTTGACGGCGCTGCTTGACATCAACGCCGACCACCGTGCCTCGGTCTTCTCTTCATGTAGGGCGGCTCGGGCCTGTGCGTCGGCGAGGCAATGCTCGATGGACTCCTGCACTCGAGCGGTAGCCGCGTTGGCGTGTTTCCCCTTCTTGGCACCTTTGTTGCCGTCCGACCGCCCTTCTGACGCGCCCGGCGTCGGCGCGTCCGGCTTATAGGTCTCCTTGGCCTTGTCGAGGGTGTGCCGGACTTCCGCCCACTTCTCGCACTTGTCAATGCGCTTGTAAACATGGAGGTACTCGAATTCGACGTCGCTGTTGCCCTGCCGATACATGGCGAACATGCGCAGCAACTGCGCGGATGAACAAACAGTTGGCGGGCGCACACGGCGAAGAGAAGCGGGAGCCGGCGTGCCATACCTGATCCTCAACGCTGGCGCCGCTCTCCGGGCGAGCCGCGACCTCCTCGACGATCCCATGCCATTTGTTGCACTCCCCCTGGATGAGCCCCCAATGGTTCGCCATCGCCTTCGCCCTGCGCTGCATGTAGACGCCTTTAAAGTATGGGGTCGACGAGCTTGCGCTCGTCGAACTCGGCCTTGATGCGCTCCCAGTACGTCTCGATGCTCTGGTTCGTGCCGGTGGTCGGGTCGAGGCAGACGACTTTCCATGCTTCGGCGAGGCATTCCTGCTCCTTGGACGCCCACTTGATGCGCGGCTCGCGGACCTGGCCGCCCGCTTCTTCTTCTTGTGCCTCCTCGCCGGAACAGTCGCCGGCTCCTCCTCCTCCTCCTCTTCGTCCTCCTCCTCCTGCTCCTCCGGCTCCTCCTCGCCGTAGACGTAGCCGAGCTCGCCGTCCATGCCGCCGTTGAGATCCACCGTGTCGTCCGGGGTGACGAACCCGGGAGACGCGGCGGCCGCGGCCGAGCCTGCCACGATGATGTCGTCCATGTCGGCCTCCGTCTCGTCGGTGTCGCCGAGGTGCGAGAAGGGCAGCACGCCACGGCGGAGAGGGGGCGTCGGGGAGGACGTGTAGGCGGGCGGTGAGTAGTTGTATGGAGGGTATTGCACGCCGGCGAAGGCGGGCGAGGGCGTGCGCTGGGCCGGGTGTCCATGGGGGAAGGTGACGTTGGGGTTGAACCCACCGTGCGCGTCCCCGTCGGCGTAGCCCGGCGATGGCGTGCATCCCCATGGCTGCGGCGACGGAGAGCCGACGCCTTGCTGGCCCCAGGGCGCGTACTGGGCGTGGCTGCCGGGTGGATTCCTCATCCCCACGCGAGTCGCCTCGGCCTCGGCTTGGTCCGCCGAAACCGCAGCCGCACGCGCCGCGTTGTCACGAGCCTTCTTGGTGATTGCCCTGTTCCGCCGGTTGGCGGTGACAGCCTCCCGTCGCTGAACTTCCGCTCTCCACTCGGCGTTTGTCATGCCTGGTGGCTTGGACAGCGGGGCCCTCGGCTTCCTCTGCTTCGGCTGGGCGACGGAGGCGGTCGCGGTTGCCGCGGCGCGGGGGACGACGTACTTCTTCGGTGGCATGGCGGCCGGCTGGGAGGCGAGCGGGAGGGAGATTGGCGGGAGGAATGGAGAGAATGGGAGGGAAGTGGGGGAAAAGCGGGAAGAAACGGCGGGAAGAGGCGCTCGACTCGCCGACAGGGCGGACCCACGCCCCTTTTCGCTTGTGCCGGCGCCCCCAGGCGCCCCCAGCACGCCGGGTTCGGCTCGGGTTCGCCGGCACCAGTTTCGGACCGAGCCGGTGAAAAACGGGCTACTAGGGACGCGACTGGGCCGTTTTTTGGGCGCCGGCGTGGCAAAAACGCCTGGGGAGGGCCTGTTGGGGGCGCGGCTGGAGATGCTCTAATACTGTGTGCTTCCACATGCCTTTGGAACGCGAGGATCAAGCTCCTCGCCCTCTCGGCAGCATCCTCAGCCATGTCGGCGGCCGAGATAGTCTCGTCCTCCGACGCCATCACCCGAAGAGAAAGCAATCCATTGTCACTGCATCACAACTAACCAGTCAAACCGCGGAGAAAATAACGGGAAAAAAGGAGATTTATTAGATAGTCGAGAAAATAGTCCCCCCATGGACAACGACAGAAAATTTTCAGGAGCACAGGGGATCAGCAAGCGCGAACAAAAGGAGGAAGCAGGGAAAACCTTGGGGACGGGGAGGCTGGGGTTGAGATTGGGGATTCGTCTGATCGCCGCTGCGCCTTGAAGCACTCTGCCCCGTCGCCTCGCCTTGCCTCGCCTCCTCGCCCCGCCGCTGACTACCGTGGCTAGGGGATATTTTTTTTTGACTCGGACAAGATTGACGTCAGCATGTATAAAATCGGCAGTTACGATTTACGACTGGTTTATCCTGACGTAGTACATCGTTTGGTTTTCTGTTTTACTACGTGTGTGAGTAGTTTTCTATTTTGGCTGGGTCTGTTCTCGTTTTTTTAAGACTAGTCATAATGATAATAATTTAGACTAGTAATATGCATATGTTAGTAGTCTATGTTACTATCTCTATAATGGGGAGTAATATATGTGTGATGTCATGCAACACTTCATTTATTAAGTTATAGAGTCATCTTATCTTGTTAGGCTAGTCATAGTGGGAGTAACTTAGATAATAACATAGCGCACTCCAAGAAAATTTTGCTTATATGGCATGTAGTTAATGAGGAGAGAGGTGTTTAAAGTAACATAATATGTTAGTGTAACATAGCGCTTTCCGAGAAAGCATATGTTTACAAGCTAATAAATGAAGTTATCTATGATCCTACTACTATACTACTTTGCACTATGGAGGTAGTAACTTAGACTAGTGTCATATGCATGACACTAGTATAAGTTACTCCCCACTATGACGAGCCTTATGTGTGATGTTACAGTAACTAGCTATGTTACCACATGCTCTATTTCCTCATTAATTACTCACCACATCATCTGTTTTGCCTAGAGATGTGTGATGTTACCACATATATTACTCCCACTGTGGGTAGTCTAAGAGTTGAGTATGTTCTCGTTGGGTTATGGGAGGTCCTAATCGACGCATTCCAGCGCAAGTTTCACTTTATGGCGCCTACAGTGTACGTTCGTGGGCTGCATCTATTAGGCCCATTCATGGTTAAATCGTTCAGTTACCTGTTTTGTTGTTTTTCTTCTACTAACAATATTCGTGCGTTGCAACATGATATAAATATTCTAGTACGTTAACTTGTGATTTAACTGTCAATAATAATGCGATTGTGTATAAATGTTTATCAAATTCTGCCCGTGAATTACCTTATATTTTGATTAGAAATTTGATAAATAAATTAAAGTGGAATTGATTCAAAAGGTAAGTAAATTAAGGTGATTGATTATCATATACATGGAAGGTTGGATGAAGGGGTGGTGGAAAGAAAGGTGAAATGGAAACCTTATGTGTTTTTTAAGGGACGGGTCTAGGGAGCGGCCGGCTGCTCCCTAGCGTTTCGGAGCAGCCGACCAAAAAAGAAAATTTCTTGTCTGTAGTCCCTTTAATAATCTATAAATAGAAATAATTTGTCCTCTAAATTTATATTAGGAAAAACAAACACGTGTGAAAAAATAAAATATAATTGCAAACCACCCACGTGAATAGAGTGAACGCACTTATTTCGGGCTTTCAAAATTTTAAAACCCATAACTTTCAAATCCCACATTAAAATTAAGATCCGTTTTCACCGTTGAACTTTTTCGACGTGCCTTCGAAACTAGATCCTGCTTGGGTATGTTTCGACGAAATTTTGTGTGTGCACCTTAGCCTCCGTTTTGTGCAACTGGCTAGCAGTCGATGTGCAACTACCTGACAGTGGATGTGCAACTTTTCGCCTACCCGTGGATGTGTAGTTTTCACTGATGGCACCTCCACCCCCAAACTACCTTCTTCTAGTGAGATGTGCAAATTCGTGTGTTGCTCAGGCCAACTGCCTAGTAGTTGATGTGCAACTCCCCCCAACCCGTGGTTGTGCTTTCACTATTTGCTGCATCGTTCAACTGTCTAGCAGTGGATGTGCAACTTCGGATACTGCCATGGCCAACTGTCTACCAGTGATGTGCAACTTTCCCTCATATACCATGAATGTGTAATTTTCCTACTAGCACTCGGTCCAAACCATCCCTCTGGTTTCACTACCCTCAAGAATATGTAACTTTTCACTACCCTCATGAATGTGGAATTTTCATCATCGAACTATCCCTGCCTATGAGATGTGCAACTTCATATGTTGCTCCGGCCAACTGCCTAACAGACTTTGTACAACTTCATTTGTTGCCTCTGCCAACTGAAACTACATATCCACAACTAGGGAGGGGAAAGAGTTGTACATCGAGTAATAGAAAGTTGGCTCGAACAACAGACTAAGTTGCGCATATCGCTGGTACGGAAGGTGGGGAAGGGGTGTGTCAACTGTAAAAAAAACTGCACATCCACGAGTAGGGACAAGGGTTGCACATCGACTATTAGATAGTTGGTCGGGGCTGTAGACTAGTTGCACATCAAGTTTTCATGGTTGCTAGGTTGCAACCTCATATGAAGCTAGATTATGCAGCTCCAAAAACTAGTTTTGAAAAAAAAGCAACTTGTAGTACTAAAGTTGCACAATGCAGTACTAAAGTTGCACCATGTAGCACTAAAGTTGGCATAAAAACATTTCGTCGAAACATACCCATGCGGGATCTAGTTTTAAAGATCTCGTCACGAAGAATCCAACGATGAAGACGGATCTCAATTCCGACGCACGGTTTGAAAGATATGGCTTTTTAAAATTTCAAAAAGCCAAAATAAATGCACATGGAGTTGTTTCTTTCAAACCGAACTAACCAGTGTGAACACATTTAACGCTAATAGCCACATGCACTAGCAGAAAAAAAATAACATATGCATGTGTGTGATACTCGGTCGCTCGTTTTTTCAAAAAGTGTGCGTGCACTTTGAAGATTTTGGGGTTTTTTTAAGTAGTAGAGATTAAAACCATTCAGCTACGCGAGAGGGGCGACCGCTGGTGATATCCACGTCGGCAACGGTATGAGACAGAAAAAGGATTTATCAGGCCCACCACATCGTTTGCTTTTTATTCTAAGAAAAAGACAGGAGGAGAAAATCGCCTTCAGCCCCTTCTCTGCCGTCCGCCTCGTCCTCTTCTCCTGCGCCGCCACCCCACCCCCTCTATCCAGCGGTGTCGCCTCTCCTTCCCGGTACGTGAGCCGCCACCTCGCCGCCGCCCCTCCTCCTCCTCCTATCTTCCGCCGTCTCGCCGCTGCAGTCGTCCCCGTGAGCAAGCTATCTAGGCTAGGGTTCATCGGAAAGAAAGGAAAAAATCCCCATTCCCTCCGCCGTCTCCTATGCCCCGCTGCCCGCCTACTCTTCCTCTCTGCAGCATCGTGTTTATCCTCGACGCAGAAGGATAGCGTGGACTGAAGAGACGCCCTGCCGCCGTGCTCCTTTTTGTAGGGACTGGGACGGGGATGGGGGGCCCGGGGGCGGCAAGTTCCGTTGGATGGTGGCGGTCGTCGCCTCGGAGGGCGCAAGGGGAGGCGTGCTGCTCGCGTCACTCGCGGAGCTCTGCGAGGCGCTCTCGTTCTGCACGGAGGACGCCGGGGGCTACTTCCCCGTCGAGTCTGCCGCGTCGTGTGGCTGGCCGGCGCCGAGGTCGCCAGCCCCGACGAGATGCTGCTCGCCGTGCGCGCCATCACCTGCAGGTATTTTCAGGAGTGGAAAGAAGCACCCTTCTCTCTTGTGTGATGCAGCTTGGAGTTCTTTGTTTCACTGAGTATTTTTGAAAGAACTAACTGATATTCAAAATCCAAATATATGTACAATTTAGATATTTCACTGAGCTTCTATTTTGTGGAAAGCAAATATATGTACTCCAAAATCCAAATTGATCTTCAGAGTCAATTACTATGGCATATTTTTTCCTCATCTACATACTTTTACAGATTGGTTTTTTGCCTTTTTGTGGCATCTTTCGTTTCATCTGTTAAGATAGCCACAATCAGTGACTTAAACCTCTAACATCTTGAGTCAAGATTCCTTCTTAAAGAGAAGATTTTCGCTTATTCTGCTGCTGCAATGATTGGCCATCTATATATTTGGCTCTGGCTTACAGGTGGCATTTCTTTTCCCTTTTCTGTAGGATAGAACTTTTCACTGTAAGCTGCTAACTTAGCAGTAATCTACTATTAAATTTACATGTTATGACTACAGATAACAAGGTTTGTATTTTCTACTCAGGTGGTTGGATATTAGTTATGAAGGTTGTCCCTGGATTTTTGCTCTATCGAGGACTGCATGAGCTTGGTCAATATGCATTCTCTGGAAATTCTATGGGAGCCAGCCGTAAAGAAGGAATTCCTACTGTATCCTGTGGCATTCTTAGTCAGGTAGGTCCAATCTTCCATCCTTTATTTTATTTTTCTTCTATTGTTTAGTTTTCTTGATAACCGGTTACAGTATTAGTCTTACACAAGTATTCTTATTCTTTGTTTGTGAGGATAAACATTTCTATGCTTGCTTCTGTAGGTACTAAATATAACCAGATGAACTGTTTTTGCAAATGACAGAGTAATAATTACACGAGTTCAAAGATTAAGCTGAGTCTGATATATTTTTCTGTCAATATAGTTTGAAGGTAAATCGTTTTACAGTCATCCCATTAGAACTTGACCAGACAACATGCATGGAGGTTTGTAGTTTGTTGACATAAATGTCAAACAGTTTATATCTGCATAATTCTAGAAGTGCTCTCTTATAATAATCCTCGGTACAAGTTGTATCAGACTAGCAGTATAATGTTGGATGAATTGATTTAATTAATTAGTGTCTATTTTTGCATGAGATGATCATTAACTCTAGTTATGTATGTGAAATATGCATAAAGAATTTTTGTGTTGTGCCCATGTCCCATGCATATATGATTTCCTTTTGCTACGTATGTATTCATGTATATACCACATCCATTTGGCTGAGTTGCTTGCCTTGCTTACTTCTACAAATAAAGTCGTTTCATATTGGAATTATGAAAAATGATTTCTATTTTCTTTGAAGGCCAAGGAATCATATTTTATTTATTTTCTGGAAAAGATCAGCATGCTAATTTTTCCTTAATCTTATCCAGAATTTGTTATTGCCATCGGAAGGTGTACTACTTGACCATGTAGGATGCAAGGTGTCACGATGATTTGATGAGGTAAGGTAATCGTTGAGTCATGTTGTCAAATGCTAATGGATGGAATTTCTAATGTATGGCTGGAACAACAAGTCGGTGATGATATCGCGACGTCTTATTTGAGAACTGTAGTCATGGTTTACCACGCTGGACCTTGTGAAGATTATGCCTGTTCTTTGTTTAAGACTAATTGTACACATTCATGTTGCAAAAATTTCTCCGGTTTCTGTTTTCAAGGGTATAGTAATGCAGAAATGGCTGAATTTTACAAACTGTAGTACTTCTTGTGAGCAAGCATTCAGTTCAAAAGCTGCCTAACATGCTGGTAACTTGCTAAATTAGGCATATACTATTATAATTTTAGTTTCATCTGAGAACTTCTCTTTAAGACAATGGCAGTGAACATTTGTTTCCGACAATGACAGTGGATATCGTATATTTTGCTCTGTAAAAATGAACTATTGTGGTGTTGTTCACCTATCAATGTGCCATGTTTTCTATCTAAGAATATGCCACATTTGTTAAATAAACCAGATCATTAAAGTTATGGACAACTAAATACTTTTTATAGAACTGAAATAATATATAGGCAACCAAACAACCTTCCCTTTCAAAAAAAGCCAAGCAAACATCTGGGTAACTTCCTGGCGCGGCGGAGCGCCCTTGCCCACTAGTACATATTATGAACCCTCAACTCATACAATTTCGAGAAAACATGAACTTGATATATAATGCATTGACATTCTTCAAAGTATGGTATATTTATTTGGAAAGAATGATATTTTCTCAAGGAAGAAACGGCCTTAAATCCCTTATGATAAGCATGCGGTTGATCTGGGTGCAACTCATGTGCACCGGCATAATTGGGTGTAGCATGTTTTGTTAGATCCATTCTTAAGAAAATGCATTATTCTTGAAAGGCGGCACGCTCACTGCAGCTTGACCATGTCATCCCTGCCAATGCCGATTAGCTCAGCCTTGGTGGCGGTGGGCTCCTGGACCACCTCAAGCAGGCGCCTGCTGCGGCGGCCGACATGTGAGGTATGCTCTTTGATACCAGCTCTTCATTCTCGACATTGTCTCCAAATACCGGTGCGAAAAGGCTTTCTTCTAGATCTGTTGATTATGGTTCTCCAAATACAATACATTCAATGATATTGTAGTTTTTGTGGGCTTGTTCTTTATAAGAAAATAATTGTACACATAGCACTATAGTTAGAAGCAGGTCTACGATGGCATGGCTTCAAAATTCCATATACATGTTTTGTTCCTTTTCCTTCCCATATCTATGGTTTTCATACTAATTTATGTTTTCCCCTCAAGGGAGGACATGTGTATTTGAGAGAGAGTGATGGAAACGAGGGGGCTGGACTAAGAGGAAGGAGTGGAATCACATGATGTGCATTGCATTTCTGTGTGTGTGCAATCCAGTTATATACTGATAAGGCTTTATACAATAATAAGCTCCCTATCTGTTGAACATTACAATTAGTACAGAGGCACAAGTCATTTCTGACAATTGAAGATCAAACAAACAATACTGCAGAATTATGCCAATATAAGTTTTTGATGTACATTGAACTTGTCAGTTTTACTGTCGCCTTTCTTTTTGGAGACATGGCTAACTATTTTCTCCACTATTTGGCATCTTCCCATGTTCGTCTTGACAGTTTGGTTTTTTATGATCTTGTTTTCTATTTGCAGGGGCAAATTATATTTCAGTGATACAAATGGTTGATGTTAGTTTTGGTATATGTGGTCAAGAAGGTTGTCAAGTAGTGATGGCCTCAGATTTGTTATGGGGCAGTTTTTTTTAATAGATCGCTTCTTGTGCACAAGCACTGGAACCATCGGTCTATGACATACATGATTCTCTATAACTTCTACCATAATGCTTTCTTTGTGTTAATGCTCTTCTGGTATGTATTCCTCCTCTGTGTGTTTCTCATATGATGTAAGCTAAGTATATCTGTGTTACCTTTGTTACTTGTCACCTACAATTTGACTATCCAAATGTATGAATATACGGAAGCATCATCCCACACTCCCTTTTGGCCTTTTTGGACCTCTTGTAATGTACGCTGGTCTAATTAAGTTCTTAATGAATTGATTTAGGCACACTACATATTATGTAACTCTTGTGCTGATAGATTAGAGTACTGCTTTCTATTCCATTATCTGCACATCAGTTCCCACAGTAGTGGTTGATATTCTAAAGGACTTACTCATAATATTCATAATACCCTTCTTTATTGTCTGAGACTATTGAGGCAAAGCTTCAAAATGAGGGCTACAACATGACACTCTTCTGAAACATAATGGTAGATACCTCGTAACAAAGCCTTGTCCTTTTATGTGTACATTTCTTCACATATAATATCAGTACGATGGACATTTGGAGTATGGGATTCTTGATACGTCACCATTTGACAAAAAGAATTAGAATATGTGATATCGGTAATGTAAGCCTTTTAATATTTAGCACTTACATATTCGTACGTGTTTTCTCACTAATATTTGAATGCATGTACCTTTGCGTTTTGCAGGTTCACCTGATTATTTGAGTTAACCTGATTATTGTCGCAAGCTGTGTCAGATGTTCTACGAGATGGTCCGGTGGTCCTGTTTAGTTCTGTTTCATGTAGCAGTCTTCTTTGTTAGTAATGTTCCATGTTTCTGTTTACATGTACGTTCATTAATTATCCCGTTTGAACCCCCTTAATTAGTAAGGTGAGCTCACAAGCTTGGGTCCTAAACCACAAGAACTCGAGAAAGTCATCATACATTCCTTCTGCAGGACAATAGCAACCTCGGATACAAGTACCTGCGATGGTTTCTATGTTCTTAGGAGACATGCTGAATACTGTCTTCCTCCGACGGTTAGCATTGAAAGCACTTTTTGACTCCACTTGATGTCTACAAAATTTCTGGCTTATTGAATGGTATGGTTACTTGCAAGACATGTCGCAGAATCCACATAGAACCGGGTGGCATTTTCCTCACATTTCATGGTGATTTTAATTTGAGCATTCAGCTTGAATACCCTTTAAACTTTCCGTCGTTGTGCTCTTATTGTTTTGGTGTAGCACTTCATGTCACAATTGAATGTTGAATTCTTACCACTGTAGAAACTTCAACATATACTTATTCATTAGATAATGAGTA
The DNA here is from genome assembly GCF_002575655.3 of Aegilops tauschii subsp. strangulata. NCBI lineage: Eukaryota > Viridiplantae > Streptophyta > Magnoliopsida > Poales > Poaceae > Aegilops > Aegilops tauschii. The sequence continues at coordinate 186,171,869 of NC_053040.3, forward strand.
TGTCTGAGCTCTCTTTGTCTTTCTGGTTGAATGTTGAATTCTTACCACTGCAGAAACTTGCAACATATACCGATTCATTAGATAATGAGTATGTGTGAACTCTCTATCTTTCTTGTTCCACCTCATGCCTTCCAGTGTTTTGTGTTTCAGATGCCCTAATCTCCTTGTATTTAAGCGTCATTTATTTAGCTCTTCCGAAATTGGTCGTGAAAGTAAGTGGAATGGGCGCTTTCAACCTGGCACCGCCCAGATTCCTCTCAAGAGGCACCACCAGGTGGCGCCCCAACCCCTAGTAAGTAGTAGAGATAACTAGTTCTGCCCTCGCACGTATGACTGTTTCGTTCGTAATGTTTCTTTTTTACATATTGTTTCTGTGTACTGTTTCCTTCTTTTGCTTGTTCAATTTTTTTTTTCAACCTAAAGAAAGAAAAACAAGATAATTGCATCTATAGTTTTAACTTGGTCCTGGAACTTGCGTATTGCTTCAATATGGTCCCGATACAAGAAAATACGTGCTCAATACAGTCTCAGAGGTTGAAACAGCAGTCCTGGCTCTACACATTGCATATGTTTTTTTAGAATCTACACATTACATACATATGTCATATTTCTATAGCTGATGGGTCCATTTGTCTGTGGGCCAAGAAACAAAAGGAAAAACACGCGGGTGGGGATTTGAACCCGCATGCTCGGACAATCGCTAGGCTAGCTAGCCACCAAGCCAAGTCCGTGTTGTTGTTTAACATCGGGATGCATCCTCTATTATATTCATACCGTTGTCTTAAAAAAATCGTAAATCTATAAAATGTTCAATAGTTTATTTAAAATATATTCATTGATTCAAAGAATGTTCATGATTAAAAAAATAACAGTTCGTGTCAAGAAAAAATGTCCATGATATTTAAAAATATATTCAAACCAATGTTTGGGAACTAAAAAAGTTTTCCAAATTTTTATAAAATTTTCACAGATTCAAAAAAAAAATCATGAATCCAAAACATGTTCGTCACAAACAAAAAATGTTTCCAAATTTCAAAAAAATTTCGGCTATGCAAAAAAAAAGTTGTTGATGAGTTCTAAAAAACATGTACGCAATTTCAGAAAATGTGCTCGAATTAAAAAAATATTCACGAATTTGTAAAAAAAATCAGGAAATTAGAAAATGTTCGCAACTTCAAAATTATGGTGAACATTTTTTCAATTTGGTGAAAAAATTTTAAATTCAAAAAATGTCCACCCCAATTTGTAACTGATTTGAATAAATGTTCATGAATTAAAAAATATTGGCAATTTCAAAAAAAAGTACGTAGTGAGTTTACGGGGGTAAGCACCATGTCGCTCGCGCCAAATAGGAGACCCCTAAAAAAATGAACACGAAAAAAGAAACAGAACACAAAGAGACAGCTGGGCCGTAGCTTTAAAACGAAAAATACAGGCCCGTCCTGCCCAAAAGAAAAGACTTTGTATACCTAAATAGATTTCTTTTCTAAAAAAAATCTAAATAGATTTCTTTTAACTAAAAAAACCTAAATTGATTTCTTATAGAAAAGACTACATATATAAGAAAGCGCATCTCCACACATATAGCACACACACGCTTGGTGTGGTGGTTAGCACACGCTTTACCGGCAGAATACACTGTACATTCTTTGTTTGTGACGAACATTTTATGAATGCATGAATATTTTTTTGAATCAGTCAACATTTATTAAAAATTCCCAAACATTGTTATTTAAAAAAATTCATGGACATTTTTCATATACATGAACTTTTGTTTTTGAATCGGTGAATGTTTATTTTAGAAACTCATGAACATTTTATAAATTGACGATTTTTCTAAAAGACAACTATATATCCATATAATAGATGATGCATTCCCATAATAGCAAAGAACGTGGACTTGGCCTGGTAGCTTGCTCGCCCAGCGCTAGTGCAGAGCTTGCCGGGTTGGAATCCCCACGGCATGCTTTTCTCCTTTAATTTATCGGCGTGCTTTTTCTTTTTATTTCTCGGCCCACACACAAATGGGCCCGACGTGCTTTTTCTTTTTATTTCTAGGCCCATAGACAAATGGGCCCATCAGCTATAGAAATACGAGATATGTATGCAATGTGTAGAGCCAGGACTGCTGTTTCAACATCAGGGACCATATTGACCACGTATTTTCTTGTACTGGGACCGTATTGAAGCAATACGCAAGTTCCAGGACCAAGTTGGACGTTGCCCGCGACTACGAGGACTATAGATGCAATTATCCCAAAGAAAAACTAAAATTATCATTCCAAAAATTCAAGAAAAAGAATGAGAGATAAATTGGGAGATGAATGAAAAGTAATGGTAAAAAGTAGAGACTAAGCAGTATTTTCCTTGACTAGCACATATGCCACTGCGTTGCAACGGGAGAGATTTTTTTTTTGCGAGAAGCAACGGGAAAGATAATTGATGTGTCATCCAAAAATAGGGTCTCCACAATGGTAAGCGACAGAGCAAGGAGTTATTGCCTTCTCGTTGGACATGTTTGACACGCGGAATCTTGATAGTGGTTGGGTTGGTCGGAGCACCCAACTCATGCCTTTTGTCCTCTGGGTCCGCCTCCATCTTGGGGTTGTGCCCGCCTCCTCATTTGATGGCTGCGCGGCGACCTTCGGGACACGGTTGCTTCGACCACTCTATCCTACGACGGCGTAACCGGGTGATTATTAATTGTAGCGCATAAATCTTGTTTCATTAGCATAATCAGGCATGAGGCATGAACGTCCCTTCTTTTGAGGGTTTATTCTCTTTGATTATTTTAGTGCTCAAGTGCCCATAATTTTGCTCTAATTAAAACCAAACAACATACTCTCTTTTATTGGCACGTGCCCACAATTTCTTTCAACCAACATAGAACAAACGCGTACCGCTAACCAATGGTCAGCACGAATACTTAAGAAAATACTATAGCGATAGATTAGAAATATATTTTGATTTTTTAGAACATTAAAAAATATGAATTGGTGAATATTCTTGGAAACGTGAACAATTTCTTAAATCCCGAACAATTTTCAAAAAAAGCGAACATTTTTTAAATCCAATTTTTTTTAGAAAAGCACGAACAAAATTAGAAACATTAATAGTTTTTTAAATTCACAAACAATATTTTGAAAACATGAAAATTTTATCAAAACACAAATATTTCTGAATTTTTGATTTTTCTAAAGGGAAACATTCAAAACAATTTTAGAAAATGTTTTCTTAGACGCAAATATTATTTTGGATTTGCGAACATTTCACTAAAAAGGAATATTTAAAAAATAGAACATTTTGTAAAATGTATTTTTTATTAAAAAATCCCACTGAATTTTTGAAAAACACAAACATTCTTCAAATAATGAGAACATTTCTTGAATGTTGAGAAAATTTCAAAATGGGAATTTTAAAAAGTTTTGGACATTTTTCAAACTAGGAACAAAATTTTCGAATTCTGACAAATTTTTAAATATTTGAACAAAAATTGAAATTCTGAAATTTTTGTAAATTTTTACTTCATAGGAAAAATAGAAATAAGGAAGGAAATATAAAAGAGAAATAGAAAGAAACAGAAAAATGAAAAATAGATAGTAGAACAACGAAAAAGGGGAAACGGGTCGGCCCAGTTTTAGGCGCCATGTGGGAAGCTTCCATTATTTAATGCTCCGTGCGACAAATAAAATCTTCCCAACTGTGTGGGCAATAATAAGTGGGCTGGCTTCATTGGGCCGGAGCGCGAGCGGGCCAATTACGAAATTATAGACAAACTTTTCTTTGCTTTTCTAGCGGATAGACCCACAAAAATTTAGTACCACCTCGGATAGAAAAAAAAATCGACAGTGAAAAGATGAAAAAAATTGAAGAAACGCACCTTGCTTGATTATTACTAGGAAAATGGACAAAACGAAAACATAGAACTCTTGTGTGTGCCTTTACCTTTTTACCGCGCTTTGGTTGTCACCCTTTTTGCCCTGCATCACATAAAACCTGCCAAGTATCCTGTCAGGGATTCACCTCAGCTCCTCCATGAAGCTTGGTTGTCCACCATCACTATGATGACCCATAAGGCAGCAAGGTATGGCAACCTCGGCGAGCTCATGGTGAAAGCTGAATAAAACTGTTGCTTATTGATGATTTGGTGCGGCATACAAGAGTATATAAGATGGTACAAACCGACTTGGGGTAGGGGTACAAAACTGACTTGGACTAGAAGTCGTATACCATAATGACTACTCTAACATCCCCCCCCCAGTATCAACGGCAGGCTCGACGACGTTGAGACTGAAACAGATATCTTGAAACGGCTTAGTAGGCAGTGCCTTGGTGAAAATGTCAGCAAACTGAGCCGTGGAGGGAACATGAAGCACCCGAACCTGACCAAGAGCAACCTTTTCACGAACAAAATGAATATCAATCTCAATATGCTTTGTGCGTCGGTGTTGAACAGGATTGCTGGTCATGTAGACTGCTGATGTGTTGTCACAGTAGACAATAGTGGCCTGCTCAATAGGCCTGTGTAGCTCGGAGAGTAACTGCCGAATCCAGATTGTATCTGCAACGGCATATGCCACAGCGCGATACTCAGCCTCGGCCGACGAACGTGAGACTGTAACCTGTCTTTTCGAAGACCAAGAAATCAAATTGTTATCAAGAAAAACACAAAAACCGAAAGTGGACCTTCGAGTGTCAGGAGAACCAGCCCAGTCTGCATCAGAGTATGCGGTAAGCGAGTTTGGAGAAGAATTATTGAGGTGGAGACCATGATTGAGAGTTCCTTTTAAATACCGAAGAATGCGTTTAACATGATTATAGTGAGGAACCCGGGGATCATGCATATAGAGACATGCTTGTTGAACAACAAAAGAGATTTCAGGACGAGTAATGGTGAGATATTGGAGAGCACCTGTTAGGCTACGATAGAGAGTAGGATCGGAAAAGGGTTCACCGGTAGCCGAAAGTTTAAAACTAGTATCGACAGGAGTGCGAGATGATTGACAGTCAAGCATACCAGCACGATTAAGAAGATCAAGAATATACTGGCGTTGGGAAAGAAAAAGGCTGGAGGAATCTCGAACAACAGCAATGCCTAAGAAATGATGAAGGAGTCCTAGGTCAGTCATAGAAAATTCAGATCTAAGAAGAGAGACAATATGATCTAAGAACTTTTGAGAGGAGGCGGTAAGAATGATATCATCTACATAGAGAAGTAAATAGGCAGTGTCAGAAGTTTGATGATACACAAAAAGAGAGGTGTCGGAGAGAGATGGAGTGAAGCCTATTGTTTGAATGAAGGAGGAGAAGCGTTGAAACCAAGCTCGTGGGGCCTGTTTAAGACCGTAGAGAGATTTCTGAAGAAGACATACATGAGTTGGAAAGGATGGATTTTCAAAACCCAGAGGTTGCTGGCAGTAGACAGTTTCTTGAAGGGAACCATGGAGGAAAGCATTTTTAACATCAAGTTGGTGAATGGGCCATGAAGAGGAGACAACAACACTAAGAACGGTGCGAATGGTGCTAGGTTTAACAACAGGAGAGAAGGTTTCTTCGTAATCAATTCCTTGTTGCTGAGAAAAGCCACGACAAACCCACCTGGCTTTATATCGTGAGAGGCTCCCATCGGAGTGGAACTTTTGGTGAAAAATTCATTTGCCAGAAATAATATTTGTATTGGGAGGACGAGGAACAAGTTGCCAGGTGTTGTTTTGAAGTAAAGCATTATATTCTTCTTGCATGGCAGCGGCCCAATTGGGATCAAGTAGAGCAGTTTTGTAATTCTTTGGAAGAGAAGTGAGAGATACGGAGGTATGAAGGTTTAGGCGGTCTTGGGGTTGATGAAATCCTGATTTGGCCCTAGAACGCATGCGATGATCATTAATCGGGACTGCTGTAGGAATAGCACGAGGGGGTAAGGTGGGTACTGGTGAGTCCGGCGCAGCGGAAGAGTCGGACGAAGGAGTAGGGCTGGGTGGTGGAGTGGGAGTAGGGCTGGGTGGTGGAGTGGGAGTAGGGGCCGGGGGTGTTGGGGAGGGAGCAGGGGTCGGGGGTGTTGGGGACGTCTCGGGTGGGGTGAGTGTATGGTTGGGATTGGCTATGGTGGGTGTTAATGGTGGTGGTGATAAGTTGTGTTCGGCAGGTAGGGGAGTATATAGTTGGAAAGGACAGGGAGAGGGGGTGTTTGCGGAGCTAGGGGTGTTGGATGGTGTAGTAGTGCGTTGTGAGAAAGGAAAAATGTGCTCAGCAAACGTGACATGACGAGAGACATGAATGTGTCCGGTGTGAAGGTCGAGACAGCGATAGCCTTTGTGCTCGTCAGAGAAGCCGAGAAAAGCACATGGGATAGAGCGTGGTGACAATTTATTTGCAGAAGTGGCGTAGGCATTGGGAAAATAGAGACAGCCGAAAACACGAACCGCGGAGTAGTCGGGGTGGGAAAGAAAGAGGGAATAATAGGGAGTCGTGTTGGGTTTAGTTTTAGAAGGTCGAATATTTAGAAGGAAGGTGGCCATGTGTAGGGCTTCAGCCCAAAACTTGGGAGGCATAGATGATTGAATGAGGAGAGTGCGAACTATATCATTGAGGGTGCGAAGAGAGCGTTCTGCTTTACCATTTTGAGGGGAGGTGTAGGGACATGAGAACCTAAGCAGGATGCCATGTTGTAAGAAGAAAGTACGATTTTTAATGTTATCAAACTCGCGACCATTGTCACATTGGATAAAGCGAATTGGGAGGAAGAAGTGAACAGACACATAGCGTTGAAAATTAAGGAAAAGAGAATGGACCTCGGATTTGTTGCGTAGAGGAAAAGTCCAGACAAAGTGGGTGAAATCATCTAGGATAACAAGGTAGTATTTAAAACCCGAAACACTTGCAATGGGAGAGGTCCATAAATCACAATGTATTAATTCAAAGGGATAAGTGCTACAAGAACTAGAGGAACTAAAGGGAAGACGCACATGTTTGCCTAATTGACAAGACTCGCAAAACACAGAATTATGAGAGTCCCTATTACATGGTATGGTAAATTCATTAAGCATAGAAGCTAAGACGGCGGGGTTGGGATGGCCCAAGCGACGATGCCAGAGATCGACGGAGGCCAGCATGGATGTTGGAGGGGTGGCGGCAGGAACTCCATTAAGAGAATGAAGATCACCGGAGCTATTGAAGCAAGCGATCTCGGCCTTGGTCAGGTAATCCTTCATAGATAAACCAAAAGGGTCAAATTCAGCCGAAACTAGATTGTCGCAAGTAAATTGGCGAACAGAGATAAGAT